>NC_139162.1:2500-1202500 GCF_964270905.1 Leucopleurus acutus
TCCTAACCCGTACGCTCACACTAACCCGCGCCCTCACACGTACGCTCCACGTAAACCGTTGTCGTACCCTCACCTGGACCCTAAACCGTCCCCGTCCTCTAACTCTAACCCTACCCCAAACCCTAACCCTAACCCTTCCCCGAAGCCTTCCTCTCACCCGTCCCCTAATCCTAACCCGTACGCTCACACTAACCCGCGCCCTCACACGTACGCTCCCCCTAAACCGTTCTCGTACCCTCAGCTGGACACTAAACCGTCCCCGTCCCCGAACCCTAACCCTAGCCCGAACCCTAAACCTAACCCTTCCCCGAAGCCTTCCCCTCACCCGTCCCCTAATCCTAACCCGTATGCCCACACTAACCCGCGCCCTCACACGTACGCTCCCCCTAAAACGTTGTCGTACCCTCACCTGGACCCTAAACCGTCCCCGTCCCCTAACCCTAACCCTAGCCCGAACCCTAACCCTAACCCTTCGCCGAAGCCTTCCGCTCACCCGTCCCCTAATCCTAACCCGTACGCTCACACTAACCCGCGCCCTCACACGTACGATCCCCCTAAACCGTTGTCGTCCCCTCACCTGGACCCTAAACCGTCCCTGTCCCATAACCCTAAGCCTAGCCCGAACCCTAAGCCTAATCCTTCCCCGAAGCCTTCCCCTCACCCGTCCCCTAATCCTAACCCGTACCCCCACACTAACCGCCCCCTCACACGTACGCTCCGCCTAAACCGTTGTCGTACCCTCACCTGGAACCTAAACCGTCCCCGTCCCCTAACCCTAACCCTAGCCCGAACCCTAACCCTAACCCTTCGCCGAAGCCTTCCCCTCACCCGTCCCCTAATCCTAACCCGTACGCTCACACTAACCCGCGCCCTCACACGTACGCTCCCCCTAAACCGTTGTCGTACCCTCACCTGGACCCTAAACCGTCCCCGTCCCCTAACCCTAACCCTAGCCCGAACCCTAACCCTAACCCTTCCCCGAAGCCTTCCCCTCACCCGTCCCCTAATCCTAAACCGTACACCCACACTAACCCGCGCCCTCACACGTACGCTCCCCCTAAACGGTTGTCGTACCCTCACCTGGACCCTAAACCGTCCCCGTCCCCTAACCCTAACCCTAGCCCGAACCCTAACCCTAACCCTTCCCCGAAGCCTTCCCCTCACCCGTCCCATAATCCTAACCCGTACGCTCACACTAACCCGCGCCCTCACACGTACGCTCCCCCTAAACCGTTGTCGTACCCTCACCTGGACCCTAAACCGTCCCCGTCCCCTAACCCTAACCCTAACCCGAACCCTAAACCTAACCCTTCCCCGAAGCCTTCCCCTCACCCTTCCCCTAATCCTAACCCGTACGCTCACACTAACCCGCGCCCTCACACGTACGCTCCCCCTAAACCGTTGTCGTACCCTCACCTGGACCCTAAACCGTCCCCGTCCCCTAACCCTAACCCTAGCCCGAACCCTAACCCTAACCCTTCCCCGAAGCCTTCCCCTCACCCGTCCCCTAATCCTAACCCGTACGCTCACACTAACCCGCGCCCTCACACGTACGCTCCCCCTAAACCGTTGTCGTACCCTCACCTGGACCCTAAACCGTCCCCGTCCCCTAACCCTAACCCTAGCACGAACCCTAACCCTAACCCTTCCCCGAAGCCTTCCCCTCACCCGTCCCCTAATCCTAACCCGTACGCTCACACTAACCCGCGCCCTCACACGTACGCTCCCCCTAAACCGTTGTCGTACCCTCACCTGGACCCTAAACCGTCCCCGTCTCCTAACCCTAACCCTAGCCCGAACCCTAACCCTAACCCTTCCCCGAAGCCTTCCCCTCACCCGTCCCCTAATCCTAACCCGTACGCTCACACTAACCCGCGCCCTCACACGTACGCTCCCCCTAAACCGTTGTCGTACCCTCACCTGGACCCTAAACCGTCCCCGTCCCCTAACCCTAACCCTAGCCCGAACCCTAACCCTAACCCTTCCCCGAAGCCTTCCCCTCACCCGTCCCCTAATCCTAACCCGTACGCTCACACTACCCCACGCCCTCACACGTACGCTCCCCCTAAACCGTTGTCGTACCCTCACCTGGACCCTAAACCGTCCCCGTCCCCTAACCCTAACCCTAGCCCGAACCCTAACCCTAACCCTTCCCCGAAGCCTTCCCCTCACCCGTCCCCTAATCCTAACCCGTACGCTCACACTAACCCGCGCCCTCACACGTACGCTCCCCCTAAACCGTTGTCGTACCCTCACCTGGACCCTAAACCGTCCCCGTCCCCTAACCCTAACCCTAGCCCGAACCCTAACCCTAACCCTTCCCCGAAGCCTTCCGCTCAACCGTCCCCTAATCCTAACCCGTAAGCTCACACTAACCCGCGCCATCACAAGTACGCTCCCCCCAAACCGTTGTCGTACCCTCACCTGGACCCTAAACCGTCCCCGTCCCCTAACACTAACCCTACCCCGAACCCTAACCCTAACCCATCCCCGAAGCCTTCCCCTCACCCGTCCCCTAATCCTAACCCGTACGCCCACACTAACCCGCGCCCTCACACGTACGCTCCCCCTAAACCGTTGTCGTACCCTCACCTGAACCCTAAACCGTCCCCATCCCCTAACCCTAACCGTAGCCCGAACCCTAACCCTAATCCTTCCCCGAAGCCTTCCCCTCACCCGTCCCCTAATCCTAACCCGTACGCCCACACTAACCAGCCCCCTCACACGTACGCTCCCCCTAAACCGTTGTCGTACCCTCACCTGGACCCTAAACCGTCCCCGTCCCCTAACCCTAACCCTAGGCCGA
The DNA here is from genome assembly GCF_964270905.1 of Leucopleurus acutus. Classification (NCBI taxonomy): domain Eukaryota; kingdom Metazoa; phylum Chordata; class Mammalia; order Artiodactyla; family Delphinidae; genus Leucopleurus; species Leucopleurus acutus. The sequence continues at coordinate 5,307 of NC_139162.1, forward strand.
ACCCTAACCCTAACCCTTCCCCGAAGCCTTCCCCTCACCCGTCCCCTAATCCTAACCCGTACGCTCACACTAACCCGCGCCCTCACACGTAGGCTCCCCCTAAACCGTTGTCGTACCCTCACCTGGACACTAAACCGTCCCCGTTCCCGAACCCTAACCCTAGCCCGAACCCTAACCCTAACCCTTCCCCGAAGCCTTCCCCTCACCCGTCCCCTAATCCTAACCCGTACGCTCACACTAACCCGCGCCCTCACACGTACGATCCCCCTAAACCGTTGTCGTACCCTCACCTGGACACTAAACCGTCCCCGTCCCCGAACCCTAACCCTAGCCCGAACCCTAACCCTAACCCTTCCCCGAAGCCTTCCCCTCACCCGTCCCCTAATCCTAACCCGTACGCTCACACTAACCCGCGCCCTCACACGTACGCTCCCCCTAAACCGTTGTCGTACCCTCACCTGGACCCTAAACCGTCCCCGTCCCCTAACCCTAATCCTAGCCCGAACCCTAACCCTAACCCTTCCCCTCACCCGTCCCCTAATCCTAACCCGTACGCCCACACTAACCCGCGCCCTCACACGTACGCTCCCCCTAAACCGTTGTCGTACGCTCACCTGGACCCTAAACCGTCCCCGTCCCCTAACCCTAACCCTAGCCCGAACCCTAACCCTAACCCTTCGCCGAAGCCTTCCCCTCACCCGTCCCCTAATCCTAACCCGTACGCTCACACTAACCCGCGCCCTCACACGTACGATCCCCCTATACCGTTGTCGTACCCTCACCTGGACCCTAAACCGTCCCCGTCCCGTAACCCTAACCGTAGCCCGAACCCTAATCCTAATCCTTCCCCGAAGCCTTCCCCTCACCCGTCCCCTAATCCTAACCCGTACGCCCACACTAACCCGCGCCCTCACACGTACGCTCCCCCTAAACCGTTGTCGTACCCTCACCTGGACCCTAAACCCTCCCCGTCCCCTAACCCTAACCCTAGCCCGAACCCTAACCCTAACCCTTCCCCGAAGCCTTCCGCTCAACCGTCCCCTAATCCTAACCCGTACGCTCACACTAACCCGCGCCCTCACACGTACGCTCCCCCTAAACCGTTGTCGTACCCTCACCTGGACCCTAAACCGTCCCCGTCCCCTAACACTAACCCTAGCCCGAACCCTAACCCTAACCCATCCCCGAAGCCTTCCCCTCACCCGTCCCCTAATCCTAACCCGTACGCCCACACAAACCCGCGCCCTCACACGTACGCTCCCCCTAAACCGTTGTCGTACCCTCACCTGGACCCTAAACCGTCCCCATCCCCTAACCCTAACCGTAGCCCGAACCCTAACCCTAATCCTTCCCCGAAGCCTTCCCCTCACCCGTCCCCTAATCCTAACCCGTACGCCCACACTAACCAGCCCCCTCACACGTACGCTCCCCCTAAACCGTTGTCGTACCCTCACCTGGACCCTAAACCGTCCCCGTCCCCTAACCCTAACCCTAGCCCGAACCCTAACCCTAACCCTTCCCCGAAGCCTTCCCCTCACCAGTCCCCTAATCCTAACCCGTACGCTCACACTAACCCGCGCCCTCACACGTACGCTCCCCCTAAACCGTTGTCGTACCCTCACCTGGACCCTAAACCGTCCCCGTCCCCTAACCCTAACCCTAGCCTGAACCCTAACCCTAACCCTTCCCCGAAGCCTTCCCCTCACCCGTCCCCTAATCCTAAACGGTACGCCCACACTAACCCGCGCCCTCACACGTACGCTCCCCCTAAACGGTTGTCGTACCCTCACCTGGACCCTAAACCGTCCCCGTCCCGTAACCCTAACCCTAGCCCGAACCCTAACCCTAACCCTTCCCCGAAGCCTTCCCCTCACCCGTCCCCTAATCCTAACCCGTACGCTCACACTAACCCGCGCCCTCACACGTACGCTCCCCCTAAACCGTTGTCGTACCCTCACCTGGACCCTAAACCGTCCCCGTCCCCTAACCCTAACCCTAGCCCGAACCCTAACCCTAACCCTTCCCCGAAGCCTTCCCCTCACCCGTCCCCTAATCCTAACCCGTACGCTCACACTAACCCGCGCCCTCACACGTACGCTCCCCCTAAACCGTTGTCGTACCCTCACCTGAACCCTAAACCGTCCCCATCCCCTAACCCTAACCGTAGCCCGAACCCTAACCCTAATCCTTCCCCGAAGCCTTCCCCTCACCCGTCCCCTAATCCTAACCCGTACGCCCACACTAACCAGCCCCCTCACACGTACGCTCCCCCTAAACCGTTGTCGTACCCTCACCTGGACCCTAAACCGTCCCCGTCCCCTAACCCTAACCCTAGGCCGAACCCTAACCCTAACCCTTCCCCGAAGCCTTCCCCTCACCCGTCCCCTAATCCTAACCCGTACGCTCACACTAACCCGCGCCCTCACACGTAGGCTCCCCCTAAACCGTTGTCGTACCCTCACCTGGACACTAAACCGTCCCCGTCCCCGAACCCTAACCCTAGCCCGAACCCTAACCCTAACCCTTCCCCGAAGCCTTCCCCTCACCCGTCCCCTAATCCTAACCCGTACGCTCACACTAACCCGCGCCCTCACACGTACGATCCCCCTAAACCGTTGTCGTACCCTCACCTGGACACTAAACCGTCCCCGTCCCCGAACCCTAACCCTAGCCCGAACCCTAACCCTAACCCTTCCCCGAAGCCTTCCCCTCACCCGTCCCCTAATCCTAACCCGTACGCTCACACTAACCCGCGCCCTCACACGTACGCTCCCCCTAAACCGTTGTCGTACCCTCACCTGGACCCTAAACCGTCCCCGTCCCCTAACCCTAATCCTAGCCCGAACCCTAACCCTAACCCTTCCCCGAAGCCTTCCCCTCACCCGTCCCCTAATCCTAACCCGTACGCCCACACTAACCCGCGCCCTCACACGTACGCTCCCCCTAAACCGTTGTCGTACGCTCACCTGGACCCTAAACCGTCCCCGTCCCCTAACCCTAACCCTAGCCCGAACCCTAACCCTAACCCTTCGCCGAAGCCTTCCCCTCACCCGTCCCCTAATCCTAACCCGTACGCTCACACTAACCCGCGCCCTCACACGTACGATCCCCCTATACCGTTGTCGTACCCTCACCTGGACCCTAAACCGTCCCCGTCCCGTAACCCTAACCGTAGCCCGAACCCTAATCCTAATCCTTCCCCGAAGCCTTCCCCTCACCCGTCCCCTAATCCTAACCCGTACGCCCACACTAACCCGCGCCCTCACACGTACACTCCCCCTAAACAGTTGTCGTACCCTCACCTGGACCCTAAACCCTCCCCGTCCCCTAACCCTAACCCTAGCCCGAACCCTAACCCTAACCCTTCCCCGAAGCCTTCCGCTCAACCGTCCCCTAATCCTAACCCGTACGCTCACACTAACCCGCGCCCTCACACGTACGCTCCCCCTAAACCGTTGTCGTACCCTCACCTGGACCCTAAACCGTCCCCGTCCCCTAACCCTAACCCTAGCCCGAACCCTAACCCTAACCCTTCGCCGAAGCCTTCCCCTCACCCGTCCCCTAATCCTAACCCGTACGCTCACACTAACCCGCGCCCTCACACGTACGCTCCCCCTAAACCGTTGTCGTACCCTCACCTGGACCCTAAACCGTCCCCGTCCCCTAACCCTAACCCTAGCACGAACCCTAACCCTAACCCTTCCCCAAAGCCTTCCCCTCCCCCGTCCCCTAATCCTAACCCGTACGCTCACACTAACCCGCGCCCTCACACGTACGCTCCCCCTAAACAGTTGTCGTACCCTCAACTGGACCCTAAACCGTCCCCGTCCCCTAACCCTAACCCTAGCCCGAACCCTAACCCTAACCCTTCCCCGAAGCCTTCCCCTCACCCGTCCCCTAATCCTAACCCGTACGCTCACACTAACCCACGCCCTCACACGTATGCTCCCCCTAAACCGTTGTCGTACCCTCACCTGGACCCTAAACCGTCCCCGTCCCCTAACCCTAACCCTACCCCGAACCCTAACCCTAACCCATCCCCGAAGCCTTCCCCTCACCCGTCCCCTAATCCTAACCCGTACGCCCACACTAACCCGCGCCCTCACACGTACGCTCCCCCTAAATCGTTGTCGTACCCTCACCTGAACCCTAAACCGTCCCCATCCCCTAACCCTAACCGTAGCCCGAACCCTAACCCTAATCCTTCCCCGAAGCCTTCCCCTCACCCGTCCCCTAATCCTAACCCGTACGCCCACACTAACCAGCCCCCTCACACGTACGCTCCCCCTAAACCGTTGTCGTACCCTCACCTGGACCCTAAACCGTCCCCGTCCCCTAACCCTAACCCTAGCCCGAACCCTAACCCTAACCCTTCCCCGAAGCCTTCCCCTCACCCGTCCCCTAATCCTAACCCGTACGCTCACACTAACCCGCGCCCTCACACGTACGCTCCCCCTAAACCGTTGTCGTACCCTCACCTGGACACTAAACCGTCCCCGTCCCCGAACCCTAACCCTAGCCCGAACCCTAACCCTAACCCTTCCCCGAAGCCTTCCCCTCACCCGTCCCCTAATCCTAACCCGTACGCTCACACTAACCCGCGCCCTCACAAGTACGATCCCCCTAAACCGTTGTCGTCCCCTCACCTGGACCCTAAACCGTCCCCGTCCCCTAACCCTAACCGTAGCCCGAACCCTAAGCCTAATCCTTCCCCGAAGCCTTCCCCTCACCCGTCCCCTAATCCTAACCCGTACCCCCACACTAACCGCCCCCTCACACGTACACTCCCCCTAAACCGTTGTCGTACCCTCACCTTGACCCTAAACCGTCCCCGTCCCCTAACCCTAACCCTAACCCGAACCCTAACCCTAACCCTTCCCCGAAGCCTTCCCCTCACCCGTCCCCTAATCCTAACCCGTACGCTCACACTAACCCGCGCCCTCACACGTACGCTCCCCCTACACCGTTGTCGTACCCTCACCTGGACCCTAAACCGTCCCCGTCCCCTAACCCTAATCCTAGCCCGAACCCTAACCCTAACCCTTCCCCGAAGCCTTCCCCTCACCCGTCCCCTAATCCTAACCCGTACGCCCACACTAACCCGCGCCCTCACACGTACGCTCCCCCTAAACCGTTGTCGTACGCTCACCTGGACCCTAAACCGTCCCCGTCCCCTAACCCTAACCCTAGCCCGAACCCTAACCCTAACCCTTCGCCGAAGCCTTCCCCTCACCCGTCCCCTAATCCTAACCCGTACGCTCACACTAACCCGCGCCCTCACACGTACGATCCCCCTAAACCGTTGTCGTACCCTCACCTGGACCCTAAACCGTCCCCGTCCCGTAACCCTAACCGTAGCCCGAACCCTAATCCTAATCCTTCCCCGAAGCCTTCCCCTCACCCGTCCCCTAATCCTAACCCGTACGCCCACACTAACCCGCGCCCTCACACGTACGCTCCCCCTAAACCGTTGTCGTACCCTCACCTGGACCCTAAACCGTCCCCGTCCCCTAACCCTAACCCTAGCCCGAACCCTAACCCTAACCCTTCCCCGAAGCCTTCCGCTCAACCGTCCCCTAATCCTAACCCGTACGCTCACACTAACCCGCGCCCTCACACGTACGCTCCCCCTAAACCGTTGTCGTACCCTCACCTGGACCCTAAACCGTCCCCGTCCCCTAACCCTAACCCTAGCCCGAACCCTAACCTTAACCCATCCCCGAAGCCTTCCCCTCACCCGTCCCCTAATCCTAACCCGTACGCCCACACTAACCCGCGCCCTCACACGTACGCTCCCCCTAAACCGTTGTCGTACCCTCACCTGGACCCTAAACCGTCCCCATCCCCTAACCCTAACCGTAGCCCGAACCCTAACCCTAATCCTTCCCCGAAGCCTTCCCCTCACCCGTCCCCTAATCCTAACCCGTACGCCCACACTAACCAGCCCCCTCACACGTACGCTCCCCCTAAACCGTTGTCGTACCCTCACCTGGACCCTAAACCGTCCCCGTCCCCTAACCCTAACCCTAGCCCGAACCCTAACCCTAAACCTTCCCCGAAGCCTTCCCCTCACCAGTCCCCTAATCCTAACCCGTACGCTCACACTAACCCGCGCCCTCACACGTACGCTCCCCCTAAACCGTTGTCGTACCCTCACCTGGACCCTAAACCTTCCCCGTCCCCTAACCCTAACCCTAGCCCGAACCCTAACCCTAACCCTTCCCCGAAGCCTTCCCCTCACCCGTCCCCTAATCCTAACCCGTACGCTCACACTAACCCGCGCCCTCACACGTACGCTCCCCCTAAACCGTTGTCGTACCCTCACCTAGACCCTAAACCGTCCCCGTCCCCTAACCCTAACCCTAGCCCGAACCCTAACCCTAACACTTCGCCGAAGCCTTCCCCTCACCCGTCCCCTAATCCTAACCTGTACGCTCACACTAACCCGCGCCCTCACACGTACGCTCCCCCTAAACCGTTGTCGTACCCTCACCTGGACCCTAAACCGTCCCCGTCCCCTAACCCTAACCCTAGCACGAACCCTAACCCTAACCCTTCCCCAAAGCCTTCCCCTCCCCCGTCCCCTAATCCTAACCCGTACGCTCACACTAACCCGCGCCCTCACACGTACGCTCCCCCTAAACCGTTGTCGTACCCTCAACTGGACCCTAAACCGTCCCCGTCCCCTAACCCTAACCCTAGCCCGAACCCTAACCCTAACCCTTCCCCGAAGCCTTCCCCTCACCCGTCCCCTAATCCTAACCCGTACGCTCACACTAACCCACGCCCTCACACGTATGCTCCCCCTAAACCGTTGTCGTACCCTCACCTGGACCCTAAACCGTCCCCGTCCCCTAACCCTAACCCTAGCCCGAACCCTAACCCTAACCCTTCCCCGAAGCCTTCCCCTCACCCGTCCCCTAATCCTAACTCGTACGCTCACACTAACCCGCGCCCTCACACGTACGCTCCCCCTAAACCGTTGTCGTACCCTCACCTGGACCCTAAACCGTCCCCGTCCCCTAACCCTAACCCTAGCCCGAACCCTAACCCTAACCCTTCGCCGAAGCCTTCCCCTCACCTGTACCCTAATCCTAACCCGTACGCTCACACTAACCCGCGCCCTCACACGTACGCTCCCCCTAAACCGTTGTCGTACCCTCACCTGGACCCTAAACCGTCCCCGTCCCCTAACCCTAACCCTAGCCCGAACCCTAACCCTAACCCTTCCCCGAAGCCTTCCCCTCACCCGTCCCCTAATCCTAACCCGTACGCTCACACTAACCCGCGCCCTCACACGTACGCTCCCCCTAAACCGTTGTCGTACCCTCACCTGGACCCTAAACCGTCCCCGTCCCCTAACCCTAACCCTAGCCCGAACCCTAACCCTAACCCTTCCCCGAAGCCTTCCCCTCACCCGTCCCCTAATCCTAACCCGTACGCTCACACTAACACGCGCCCTCACACGTACGCTCTCCCTAAACGGTTGTCGTACCCTCACCTGGACCCTAAACCGTCCCCGTCCCCTAACCCTAACCCTAGCCCGAACCCTAACCCTAACCCTTCCCCGAAGTCTTCCCCTCACCCGTCCCCTAATCCTAACCCGTACGCTCACACTAACCCGCGCCCTCACACGTACGCTCCCCCTAAACCGTTGTCGTATCCTCACCTGGACCCTAAACCGTCCCCGTCCCCTAACCCTAACCCTAGCCCGAACCCTAACCCTAACCCTTCCCCGAAGCCTTCCCCTCACACTTCCCCTAATCCTAACCCGTACGCTCACACTAACCCGCGCCCTCACACGTACGCTCCCCCTAAACCGTTGTCGTACCCTCACATGGACCCTAAACCGTCCCCGTCCCCTAACCCTAACCCTAGCCCGAACCCTAACCCTAACCCTTCGCCGAAGCCTTCCCCTCACCCGTCCCCTAATCCTAACCCCTACGCTCACACTAACCCGCGCCCTCACACGTACGCTCCCCCTAAACCGTTGTCGTACCCTCACCTGGACCCTAAACCGTCCCCGTCCCCTAACCCTAACCCTAGCCCGAACCCTAACCCTAACCCTTCGCCGAAGCCTTCCCCTCACCCGTCCCCTAATCCTAACCCGTACGCTCACACTAACCCGCACCCTCACACGTACGATCCCCCTAAACCGTTGTCGTACCCTCACCTGGACCCTAAACCGTCCCCGTCCCGTAACCCTAACCGTAGCCCGAACCCTAATCCTAATCCTTCCCCGAAGCCTTCCCCTCACCCGTCCCCTAATCCTAACCCGTACGCCCACACTAACCCGCGCCCTCACACGTACGCTCCCCCTAAACCGTTGTCGTACCCTCACCTGGACCCTAAACCGTCCCCGTCCCCTAACCCTAACCCTAGCCCGAACCCTAACCCTAACCCTTCCCCGAAGCCTTCCGCTCAACCGTCCCCTAATCCTAACCCGTACGCTCACACTAACCCGCAACCTCACACGTACGCTCCCCCTAAACCGTTGTCGTACCCTCACCTGGACCCTAAACCGTCCCCGTCCCCTAACACTAACCCTAGCCCGAACCCTAACCCTAACCCATCCCCGAAGCCTTCCCCTCACCCGTCCCCTAATCCTAACCCGTACGCCCACACTAACCCGCGCCCTCACACGTACGCTCCCCCTAAACCGTTGTCGTACCCTCACCTGGACCCTAAACCGTCCCCATCCCCTAACCCTAACCGTAGCCCGAACCCTAAACCTAATCCTTCCCCGAAGCCTTCCCCTCACCCGTCCCCTAATCCTAACCCGTACGCCCACACTAACCAGCCCCCTCACACGTACGCTCCCCCTAAACCGTTGTCGTACCCTCACCTGGACCCTAAACCGTCCCCGTCCCCTAACCCTAACCCTAGCCCGAACCCTAACCCTAACCCTTCCCCGAAGCCTTCCCCTCACCCGTCCCCTAATCCTAACCCGTACGCTCACACTAACCCGCGCCCTCACACGTACGCTCCCCCTAAACCGTTGTCGTACCCTCACCTGGACCCTAAACCGTCCCCGTCCCCTAACCCTAACCCTAGCCCGAACCCTAACCCTAACCCTTCCCCGAAGCCTTCCCCTCACCCGTCCCCTAATCCTAAACCGTACGCCCACACTAACCCGCGCCCTCACACGTACGCTCCCCCTAAACGGTTGTCGTACCCTCACCTGGACCCTAAACCGTCCCCGTCCCCTAACCCTAACCCTAGCCCGAACCCTAACCCTAACCCTTCCCCGAAGCCTTCCCCTCACCCGTCCCCTAATCCTAACCCGTACGCTCACACTAACCCACGCCCTCACACGTATGCTCCCCCTAAACCGTTGTCGTACCCTAACCTGGACCCTAAACCGTCCCCGTCCCCTAACCCTAACCCTAGCCCGAACCCTAACCCTAACCCTTCCCCGAAGTCTTCCCCTCACCCGTCCCCTAATCCTAACCCGTACGCTCACACTAACCCGCGCCCTCACACGTACGCTCCCCCTAAACCGTTGTCGTACCCTCACCTGGACCCTAAACCGTCCGCGTCCCCTAACCCTAACCCTAGCCCGAACCCTAACCCTAACCCTTCCCCGAAGCCTTCCCCTCACCCTTCCCCTAATCCTAACCCGTACGCTCACACTAACCCGCGCCCTCACACGTACGCTCCCCCTAAACCGTTGTCGTACCCTCACCTGGACCCTAAACCGTCCCCGTCCCCTAACCCTAACCCTAGCCCGAACCCTAACCCTAACCCTTCGCCGAAGCCTTCCCCTCACCTGTCCCCTAATCCTAACCCGTACGCTCACACTAACCCGCGCCCTCACACGTACGCTCCCCCTAAACCGTTGTCGTACCCTCACCTGGACCCTAAACCGTCCCCGTCCCCTAACCCTAACCCTAGCCCGAACCCTAACCCTAACCCTTCCCCGAAGCCTTCCCCTCACCCGTCCCCTAATCCTAACCCGTACGCTCACACTAACCCGCGCCCTCACACGTACGCTCCCCCTAAACCGTTGTCGTACGCTCACCTGGACCCTAAACCGTCCCCGTCCCCTAACCCTAACCCTAGCCCGAACCCTAACCCTAACCCTTCCCCGAAGCCTTCCCCTCACCCGTCCCCTAATCCTAACCCGTACGCTCACACTAACATGCGCCCTCACACGTACGCTCTCCCTAAACGGTTGTCGTACCCTCACCTGGACCCTAAACCGTCCCCGTCCCCTAACCCTAACCCTAGCCCGAACCCTAACCCTAACCCTTCCCCGAAGTCTTCCCCTCACCCGTCCCCTAATCCTAACCCGTACGCTCACACTAACCCGCGCCCTCACACGTACGCTCCCCCTAAACCGTTGTCGTATCCTCACCTGGACCCTAAACCGTCCCCGTCCCCTAACCCTAACCCTAGCCCGAACCCTAACCCTAACCCTTCCCCGAAGCCTTCCCCTCACACTTCCCCTAATCCTAACACGTACGCTCACACTAACCCGCGCCCTCACACGTACGCTCCCCCTAAACCGTTGTCGTACCCTCACCTGGACCCTAAACCGTCCCCGTCCCCTAACCCTAACCCTAGCCCGAACCCTAACACTAACCCTTCCCCGAAGCCTTCCCCTCACCCGTCCCCTAATCCTAACCCGTACGCTCACACTAACCCGCGCCCTCACACGTACGCTCCCCCTAAACCGTTGTCGTACCCTCACCTGGACCCTAAACCGTCCCCATCCCCTAACCCTAACCCTAGCACGAACCCTAACCCTAACCCTTCCCCGAAGCCTTCCCCTCACCCGTCCCCTAATCCTAACCCGTACGCTCACACTAACCCGCGCCCTCACACGTACGCTCCCCCTAAACCGTTGTCGTACCCTCACCTGGACCCTAAACCGTCCCCATCCCCTAACCCTAACCCTAGCACGAACCCTAACCCTAACCCTTCCCCGAAGCCTTCCCCTCACCCGTCCCCTAATCCTAACCCGTACGCTCACACTAACCCGCGCCCTCACACGTACGCTCCCCCTAAACCGTTGTCGAACCCTCACCTGGACCCTAAACCGTCCCCGTCTCCTAACCCTATCCCTAGCCCGAACCCTAACCCTAACCCTTCCCCGAAGCCTTCCCCTCACCCGTCCCCTAATCCTAACCTGTACGCTCACACTAACCCGCGCCCTCACACGTATGCTCCCCCTAAACCGTTGTCGTACCCTCACCTGGACCCTAAACCGTCCCCGTCCCCTAACCCTAACCCTAGCCCGAACCCTAACCCTAACCCTTCCCCGAAGCCTTCCCCTCACCCGTCCCCTAATCCTAACCCGTACGCTCACACTAACCCACGCCCTCACACGTACGCTCCCCCTAAACCGTTGTCGTACCCTCACCTGGACCCTAAACCGTCCCCGTCCCCTAACCCTAACCCTAGCCCGAACCCTAACCCTAACCCTTCCCCGAAGCCTTCCCCTCACCCGTCCCCTAATCCTAACCCGTACGCTCACACTAACCCGCGCCCTCACACGTACGCTCCCCCTAAACCGTTGTCGTACCCTCACCTGGACCCTAAACCGTCCCCGTCCCCTAACCCTAACCCTAGCCCGAACCCTAACCCTAACCCTTCCCCGAAGCCTTCCCCTCCCCCGTCCCCTAATCCTAACCCGTACGCTCACACTAACCCGCGCCCTCACACGTACGCTCCCCCTAAACCGTTGTCGTACCCTCAACTGGACCCTAAACCGTCCCCGTCCCCTAACCCTAACCCTAGCCCGAACCCTAACCCTAACCCTTCCCCGAAGCCTTCCCCTCACCCGTCCTCTAATCCTAACCCGTACGCTCACACTAACCCACGCCCTCACACGTATGCTCCCCCTAAACCGTTGTCGTACCCTAACCTGGACCCTAAACCGTCCCCGTCCCCTAACCCTAACCCTAGCCCGAACCCTAACCCTAACCCTTCCCCGAAGCCTTCCCCTCACCCGTCCCCTAATCCTAACCCGTACGCTCACACTAACCCGCGCCCTCACACGTACGCTCCCCCTAAACCGTTGTCGTACCCTCACCTGGACCCTAAACCGTCCGCGTCCCCTAACCCTAACCCTAGCCCGAACCCTAACCCTAACCCTTCCCCGAAGCCTTCCCCTCACCCTTCCCCTAATCCTAACCCGTACGCTCACACTAACCCGCGCCCTCACACGTACGCTCCCCCTAAACCGTTGTCGTACCCTCACCTGGACCCTAAACCGTCCCCGTCCCCTAACCCTAACCCTAGCCCGAACCCTAACCCTAACCCTTCGCCGAAGCCTTCCTCTCACCTGTCCCCTAATCCTAACCCGTACGCTCACACTAACCCGCGCCCTCACACGTACGCTCCCCCTAAACCGTTGTCGTACCCTCACCTGGACCCTAAACCTTCCCCGTCCTCTAACCCTAACCCTAGCCCGAACCCTAACCCTAACCCTTCCCCGAAGCCTTCCCCTCACCCGTCCCCTAATCCTAACCCGTACGCTCACACTAACCCGCGCCCTCACACGTACGCTCCCCCTAAACCGTTGTCGTACCCTCACCTGGACCCTAAACCGTCCCCGTCCCCTAACCCTAACCCTAGCCCGAACCCTAACCCTAACCCTTCCCCGAAGCTTTCCCCTCACCCGTCCCCTAATCCTAACCCGTACGCTCACACTAACACGCGCCCTCACACGTACGCTCTCCCTAAACGGTTGTCGTACCCTCACCTGGACCCTAAACCGTCCCCATCCCCTAACCCTAACCCTAGCCCGAACCCTAACCCTAACCCTTCCCCGAAGTCTTCCCCTCACCCGTCCCCTAATCCTAACCCGAACGCTCACACTAACCCGCGCCCTCACACGTACGCTCCCCCTAAACCGTTGTCGTATCCTCACCTGGACCCTAAACCGTCCCCGTCCCCTAACCCTAACCCTAGCCCGAACCCTAACCCTAACCCTTCCCCGAAGCCTTCCCCTCACACTTCCCCTAATCCTAACCCGTACGCTCACACTAACCCGCGCCCTCACACGTACGCTCCCCCTAAACCGTTGTCGTACCCTCACCTGGACCCTAAACCGTCCCCGTCCCCTAACCCTAACCCTAGCCCGAACCCTAACCCTAACCCTTCCCCGAAGCCTTCCCCTCACCCGTCCCCTAATCCTAACCCGTATGCCCACACTAACCCGCGCCCTCACACGTACGCTCCCCCTAAAACGTTGTCGTACCCTCACCTGGACCCTAAACCGTCCCCGTCCCCTAACCCTAACCCTAGCCCGAACCCTAACCCTAACCCTTCGCCGAAGCCTTCCCCTCACCCGTCCCCTAATCCTAACCCGTACGCTCACACTAACCCGCGCCCTCACACGTACGATCCCCCTAAACCGTTGTCGTCCCCTCACCTGGACCCTAAACCGTCCCCGTCCCCTAACCCTAACCCTAGCCCGAACCCTAAGCCTAATCCTTCCCCGAAGCCTTCCCCTCACCCGTCCCCTAATCCTAAACCGTACGCCCACACTAACCCACCCCCTCACACGTACGCTCCCCCTAAACCGTTGTCGTACCCTCACCTGGACCCTAAACCGTCCCCGTCCCCTAACCCTAACCCTAGCCCGAACCCTAACCCTAACCCTTCCCCGAAGCCTTCCCCTCACCCGTCCCCTAATCCTAACCCGTACGCTCACACTAACCCGCGCCCTCACACGTACGCTCCCCCTAAACCGTTGTCGTACCCTCACCTGGACCCTAAACCGTCCCCGTCCCCTAACCCTAACCCTAGCCCGAACCCTAACCCTAACCCTTCCCCGAAGCCTTCCCCTCACCCGTCCGCTAATCCTAACCCGTACGCTCACACTAACCCGCGCCCTCACACGTACGCTCCCCCTAAACCGTTGTCGTACCCTCACCTGGACCCTAAACCGTCCCCGTCCCCTAACCCTAACCCTAGCCCGAACCCTAACCCTAACCCTTCCCCGAAGCCTTCCCCTCACCCGTCCCCTAATCCTAACCCGTAAGCTCACACTAACACGCGCCCTCACACGTACGCTCTCCCTAAACGGTTGTCGTACCCTCACCTGGACCCTAAACCGTCCCCGTCCCCTAACCCTAACCCTAGCCCGAACCCTAACCCTAACCCTTCCCCGAAGTCTTCCCCTCACCCGTCCCCTAATCCTAACCCGTACGCTCACACTAACCCGCGCCCTCACACGTACGCTCCCCCTAAACCGTTGTCGTATCCTCACCTGGACCCTAAACCGTCCCCGTCCCCTAACCCTAACCCTAGCCCGAACTCTAACCCTAACCCTTCCCCGAAGCCTTCCCCTCACCCTTCCCCTAATCCTAACCCGTACGCTCACACTAACCCGCGCCCTCACACGTACGCTCCCCCTAAACCGTTGTCGTACCCTCACCTGGACCCTAAACCGTCCCCGTCCCCTAACCCTAACCCTAGCCCGAACCCTAACACTAACCCTTCCCCGAAGCCTTCCCCTCACCCTTCCCCTAATCCTAACCCGTACGCTCACACTAACCCGCGCCCTCACACGTATGCTCCCCCTAAACCGTTGTCGTACCCTCACCTGGACCCTAAACCGTCCCCGTCCCCTAACCCTAACCCTAGCCCGAACCCTAACCCTAACCCTTCCCCGAAGCCTTCCCCTCACCCGTCCCCTAATCCTAACCCGTACGCTCACACTAACCCGCGCCCTCACACGTACGCTCCCCCTAAACCGTTGTCGTACCCTCACCTGGACCCTAAAACGTCCCCGTCCCCTAACCCTAACCCTAGCCCGAAACCTAACCCTAACCCTTCCCCGAAGCCTTCCCCTCACCCGTCCCCTAATCCTAACCCGTACGCTCACACTAACCTGCGCCCTCACACGTACGCTCCCCCTAAACCGTTGTCGTACCCTCACCTGGACACTAAACCGTCCCCGTCCCCGAACCCTAAACCTAGCCCGAACCCTAACCCTAACCCTTCCCCGAAGCCTTCCCCTCACCCGTCCCCTAATCCTAACCCGTATGCCCACACTAACCCGCGCCCTCACACGCACGCTCCCCCTAAACCGTTGTCGTACCCTCACCTGGACCCTAAACCGTCCCCGTCCCCTAACCCTAACCCTAGCCCGAACCCTAACCCTAACCCTTCGCCGAAGCCTTCCCCTCACCCGTCCCCTAATCCTAACCCGTACGCTCACACTAACCCGCGCCCTCACACGTACGATCCCCCTAAACCGTTGTCGTACCCTCACCTGGACCCTAAACCGTCCCCGTCCCCTAACCCTAACCCTAGCCCGAACCCTAAGCCTAATCCTTCCCCGAAGCCTTCCCCTCACCCGTCCCCTAATCCTAACCCGTACGCCCACACTAACCCGCCCCCTCACACGTACGCTCCCCCTAAACCGTTGTCGTACCCTCACCTGGACCCTAAACCGTCCCCGTCCCCTAACCCTAACCCTAGCCCGAACCCTAACCCTAACCCTTCCCCGAAGCCTTCCCCTCACCCGTCCCCTAATCCTAACCCGTACGCTCACACTAACCCGCGCCCTCACACGTACGCTCCCCCTAAACCGTTGTCGTACCCTCACCTGGACCCTAAACCGTCCCCGTCCCCTAACCCTAACCCTAGCCCGAACCCTAACCCTAACCCTTCGCCGAAGCCTTCCCCTCACCCGACCCCTAATCCTAACCCGTACGCCCACACTAACCCGCGCCCTCACACGTACGCTCCCCCTAAACCGTTGTCGTACCCTCACCTGGACCCTAAACCGTCCCCGTCCCCTAACCCTAACCCTAGCCCGAACCCTAACCCTAACCCTTCGCCGAAGCCTTCCCCTCACCCGTCCCCTAATCCTAACCCGTACGCTCACACTAACCCGCGCCGTCACACGTACGATCCCCCTAAACCGTTGTCGTACCCTCACCTGGACCCTAAACCGTCCCCGTCCCCTAACCCTAACCGTAGCCGGAACCCTAATCCTAACCCTTCCCCGAAGCCTTCCCCTCACCCGTCCCCTAATCCTAACCCGTACGCTCACACTAACCAGCGCCCTCACACGTACGCTCCCCCTAAACCGTTGTCGTACCCTCACCTGGACCCTAAACCGTCCCCGTCCCCTAACCCTAACCCTAGCCCGAACCCTAACCCTAACCCTTCCCCGAAGCCTTCCCCTCACCCGACCCCTAATCCTAACCCGTACGCGCACACTAACCCGCGCCCTCACACGTACGCTCCCCCTAAACCGTTGTCGTACCCTCACCTGGACCCTAAACCGTCCCCGTCCCCTAACCCTAACCCTAGCCCGAACCCTAACTCTAACCCTTCCCCGAAGCCTTCCCCTCACCCGTCCCCTAATCCTAACCCGTACGCTCACACTAACCCGCGCCCTCACACGTACGCTCTCCCTTAACGGTTGTCGTACCCTCACCTGGACCCTAAACCGTCCCCGTCCCCTAACCCTAACCCTACCCCGAACCCTAACCCTAACCCTTCCCAGAAGCCTTCCCCTCACCCGTCCCCTAATCCTAACCCGTACGCTCACACTAACCCACGCCCTCACACGTACGCTCCCCCTAAACCGTTGTCGTACCCTCACCTGGACCCTAAACCGTCCCCGTCCCCTAACCCTAACCCTAGCCCGAACCCTGACCCTAACCTTTCCCCGAAGCCTTCCCCTCACCCTTCCCCTAATCCTAACCCGTACGCTCACACTAACCCGCGCCCTCACACGTACGCTCCCCCTAAACCGTTGTCGTACCCTCAACTGGACCCTAAACCGTCCCCGTCCCCTAACCCTAACGCTAGCCCGAACCCTAACCCTAACCCTTCTCCGAAGCCTTCCCCTCACCCGTCCCCTAATCCTAACCCGTACGCCCACACTAACCCGCGCCCTCACACGTACGCTCCCCCTAAACCGTTGTCGTACCCTCACCTGGACCCTAAACCGTCCCCGTCCCCTAACCCTAACCCTAGCCCGAACCCTAACCCTAACCCTTCCCCGAAGCCTTCCGCTCAACCGTCCCCTAATCCTAACCCGTACGCTCACACTAACCCGCGCCCTCACACGTACGCTCCCCCTAAACCGTTGTCGTACCCTCACCTGGACCCTAAACCGTCCCCATCCCCTAACCCTAACCGTAGCCCGAACCCTAACCCTAACCCTTCCCCGAAGCCTTCCCCTCACCCGTCCCCTAATCCTAACCCGTACGCCCACACTAACCCGCCCCCTCACACGTACGCTCTCCCTAAACCGTTGTCGTACCCTCACCTGGACCCTAAACCGTCCCCGTCCCCTAACCCTAACCCTAGCCCGAACCCTAACCCTAACCCTTCCCCGAAGCCTTCCCCTCACCCGTCCCCTAATCCTAACCCGTACGCTCACACTAACCCGCGCCCTCACACGTACGCTCCCCCTAAACCGTTGTCGTACCCTCACCTGTACCCTAAACCGTCCCTGTCCCCTAACCCTAACCCTAGCCTGAACCCTAACCCTAACCCTTCCCCGAAGCCTTCCCCTCACCCGTCCCCTAATCCTAAACCGTACGCCCACACTAACCCGCGCCCTCACACGTACGCTCCCCCTAAACGGTTGTCGTACCCTCACCTGGACCCTAAACCGTCCCCGTCCCCTAACCCTAACCCTAGCCCAAACCCTAACCCTAACCCTTCCCCGAAGCCTTCCCCTCACCCGTCTCCTAATCCTAACCCGTACGCTCACACTAACCCACGCCCTCACACGTACGCTCTCCCTAAACAGTTGTTGTTGTACCCTCACCTGGACCCTAAACCGTCCCCGTCCCCTAACCCTAACCCTAGCCCGAACCCTAACCCTAACCCTTCTCCGAAGCCTTCCCCACACCCGACACCTAATCCTAACCCGTACGCTCACACTAACCCGCGCCCTCACACGTACACTCCCCCTAAACCGTTGTCGTACCCTCACCTGGACCCTAAACCGTCCCCGTCCCCTAACCCTAACCCTAGCCCGAACCCTAACCCTAACCCTTCCCCGAAGCCTTCCCCTCACCCGTCCCATAATCCTAACCCGTACGCTCACACTAACCCGCGCCGTCACACGTATGCTCCTCCTAAACCGTTGTCGTTCCCTCACCTGGACCCTAAACCGTCCCCGTCCCCTAACCCTAACCCTAGCCCGAACCCTAACCCTAACCGTTCCCCGAAGCCTTCCACTCACCCGTCCCCTAATCCTAAACCGTACGCTCACACTAACCCGCGCCCTCACACGTGCGCTCTCCCTAAACCGTTGTCATACCCTCACCTGGACCCTAAACCGTCCCCGTCCCCTAACCCTAACCCTAGCCCGAACCCTAACCCTAACACTTCCCCGAAGCCTTCCCCTCACCCGTCCCCTAATCCTAACCCGTACTCTCACACTAACCCGCGCCCTCACACGTACGCTCACCCTAAACCGTTGTCGTACCCTCACCTGGACCCTAAACCGTCCCCGTCCCCTAACCCTAACCCTAGCCCGAACCCTAACCCTAACACTTCCCCGAAGCCTTCCCCTCACCCTTCCCCTAATCCTAACCCGTACGCTCACACTAACCCACGCCCTCACACGTACGCTCCCCCTAAACCGTTGTCGTACCCTCACCTGGACCCTAAACCGTCCCCGTCCCCTAACCCTAACCCTAGCCAGAACCCTAACCCTAACCCATCCCCGAAGCCTTCCCCTCACCCGTCCCCTAATCCTAACCCGTACGCTCACACTAACCCGCGCCCTCACACGTACGCTCCCCCTAAACCGTTGTCGTACCCTCACCTGGACCCTAAACCGTCCCCGTCCCCTAACCCTAACCCTAGCCCGAACCCTAACCCTAACCCTTCCCCGAAGCCTTCCCCTCACCCTTCCCCTTATCCTAAACCGTACGCTCACACTAACCCGCGCCCTCACACGTACGCTCCCCCTAAACCGTTGTCGTACCCTCACCTGGATTCTAAACCGTCCCCATCCCCTAACCCTAACCCTAGCCCGATCCCTAACCCTAAAACTTCCCCGAAGCCTTCCCCTCACCCGTCCCCTAATCCTAACCCGTACGCCGACACTAACCCGCGCCCTCACACGTACGCTCCCCCTAAACCGTTGTCGTACACTCACCTGGACCCTAAACCGTCCCCGTCCCCTAACCCTAACCCTAGCCCGAACCCTAACCCTAACCCTTCCCCGAAGCCTTCCCCTCACCCGTCCCCTAATCCTAAACCGTACGCCCACACTAACCCGCGCCCTCACACGTACGCTCCCCCTAAATGGTTGTCGTACACTCACCTGGACCCTAAACCGTCCCCGTCCCCTAACCCTAACCGTAGCCCGAACCCTAACCCTAACCCTTCCCCGAAGCCTTCCCCTCACCCGTCCCCTAATCCTAACCCGTACGCTCACACTAACCAGCGCCCTCACACGTACGCTCCCCCTAAACCGTTGTCGTACCCTCACCTGGACCCTAAACCGTCCCCGTCCCCTAACCCTAACCCTAGCCCGAACCCTAACCCTAACCCTTCCCCGAAGCCTTCCCCTCACCCGACCCCTAATCCTAACCCGTACGCTCACACTAACCCGCGCCCTCACACGTACGCTCCCCCTAAACCGTTGTCGTACCCTCACCTGGACCCTAAACCGTCCCCGTCCCCTGACCCTAACCCTAGCCCGAACCCTAACCCTAACCCTTCCCCGAAGCCTTCCCCTCACCCGTCCCCTAATCCTAACCCGTACGCTCACACTAACCCGCGCCCTCACACGTACGCTCTCCCTTAACGGTTGTCGTACCCTCACCTGGACCCTAAACCGTCCCCGTCCCCTAACCCTAACCCTACCCCGAACCCTAACCCTAACCCTTCCCAGAAGCCTTCCCCTCACCCGTCCCCTAATCCTAACCCGTACGCTCACACTAACCCGCGCCCTCACACGTACGCTCCCCCTAAACCGTTGTCGTACCCTCACCTGGACCCTAAACCGTCCCCGTCCCCTAACCCTAACCCTAGCCCGAACCCTGACCCTAAACCTTCCCCGAAGCCTTCCTCTCACCCTTCCCCTAATCCTAACCCGTACGCTCACACTAACCCGCGCCCTCACGCGTACTCTCCCCCTAAACCGTTGTCGTACCCTCACCTGGACCCTAAACCGGCCCCGTCCCCTAACCCTAACCCTAGCCCGAACCCTAACCCTAACCCTTCCCCGAAGCCTTCCCCTCACCCGTTCCCTAATCCTAACCCTTACGCCCACACTAACCAGCGCCCTCACGCGTTCGCTCCCCCTAAACCGTTGTCGTACCCTCACCTGGACCCTGAACCGTCCCCGTCCCCTAACCCTAACCGTAGCCCGAACCCTAACCCTAACCCTTCCCCGAAGCCTTCCCCTCGCCCGTCCCCTAATCCTAACCCGTACGCTCACACTAACCCGCGCCCTAACACATACGATCCCCCTAAAACGTTGTCGTACCCTCACCTGGACCCTAAACCGTCCCCGTCCCCTAACCCTAACCCTAGCCTGAACCCTACGCCTAACCCTTCCCCGAAGCCTTCCCCTCACCCGTCCCCTAATCCTAACCCGTACGCTCACAGTAACCCGCGCCCTCACGCGTACGCTCCCCCTAAACCGTTGTCGTACCCTCACCTGGTCCCTAAACCGTCCCCGTCCCCTAACCCTAACCCTAGCCCGAACCCTAAACCTAACACTTCCCCGAAGCCTTCCCCTCACCCGTCCCCTAATCCTAACCCGTACGCTCACACTAACCCGCGCCCTCATGCGTACGCTCCCCCTAAACCGTTGTCGTACCCTCACCTGGACCCTAAACCGTCCCTGTCCCCTAACCCTAACCCTAGCCCGAACCCTAACCCTAACCCTTCCCCGAAGCCTTCCCCTCACCCGTCCCCTAATCCTAACCCGTACGCCCACCCTAACCCATGCCCTCACACGTACGCTCCCCCTAAACCGTTGTCGTACCCTCACCTGGACCTTAAACCACCCCGTCCCCTAACCCTAACCCTACCCCGAACCCTAACCCTAACCCTTCCCCGAAGCCTTCCTCTCACCCGTCCCTTAATCCTAACCCCTACGCTCACACTAAACCGCGCCCTCACACGTACGCTCCCCCTAAACCGTTGTCGTACCCTCACCTGGACCCTAAACCGTCCCCGTCCCCTATCCCTAACCCTAGCCCGAACCCTAACCCTAACCCTTCCCCGAAGCCTTCCCCTCACCCGTCCCCTAATCCTAACCCGTACGCTCACACTAACCCGCCCCCTCACGCGTACGCTCCCCCTAAACCGTTGTCGTACCCTCACCTGGACCCTAAACCGTCCACGTACCCTAACCCTAACCCTAGCCCAAACCATAACCCTAACCCTTCCCCGAAGCCTTCCCCTCACCTGTCCCCTAATCCTAACCTGTACGCTCACACTAACCCGCGCCCTCACGCGTACGCTCCCCCTAAACCGTTGTCGTACCCTCACCTGCACCCTAAACCGGCCCCGTCCCCTAACCCTAACCCTAGCCCGAACCCTAACCCTAACCCTTCCCCGAAGCCTTCCCCTCACCCGTCCCCTAATCCTAACCCTTACGCCCACACTAACCCGCGCCCTCACACGTATGCTCCCCCTAAACCGTAGTCGTACCCTCTCCTGGACCCTAAACCATCCCCGTCCCCTAACCCTAACCCTAGCCCGAACCCTAACCCTAACCCTTCCCCGAAGCCTTCCCCTCACCCGTTCCATAATCCTAACCCTTACGCCCACACTAACCAGCGCCCTCACGCGTACGCTCCCCCTAAACCGTTGTCGTACCCTCACCTGGACCCTGAACCGTCCCCGTCCCCTAACCCTAACCGTAGCCCGAACCCTAAACCTAACCCTTCCCCGAAGCCTTACCCTCGCCCGTCCCCTAATCCTAACCCGTACGCTCACACTAACCCGCGCCCTAACACATACGATCCCCCTAAAACGTTGTCGTACCCTCACCTGGACCCTAAACCGTCCCCGTCCCCTAACCCTAACCCTAGCCCGAACCCTAACCCTAACCCTTCCCCGAAGCCTTCCCCTCACCCGTCCCCTAATCCTAACCCTTACGCCCACACTAACCCGCGCCCTCACACGTACGCTCCCCTAAACCGTTGTCGTACCCTCACCTGGACACTAAACCATCCCCGTCCCCTAACCCTAACCCTAGCCCGAACCCTAACCCTAACCCTTCCCCGAAGCCTTCCCCTCACCCATCCCCTAATCCTAACCCGTACACTCACACTAACCCACGGCCTCACACGTACGCTCCCCCTAAACCGTTGTCGTACCCTCACCTGGACCCTAAACCATCCCCGTCCCCTAACCCTAACCGTAGCCCGAACCCTAACCCTAACTCTTCCCCGAAGCCTTCCCCTCACCCGTCCCCTAATCCTAACCCGTACGCCCACACTAACCCGCGCCCTCACACGTACGCTCCCCCTAAACCGTTGTCGTACCCTCACCTGGACCCTAAACCGTCCCCGTCCCCTAACCCTAACCCTAGCCTGAACCCTACGCCTAACCCTTCCCCGAAGCCTTCCCCTCACCCGTCCCCTAATCCTAACCCGTACGCTCACAGTAACCCGCGCCCTCACGCGTACGCTCCCCCTAAACCGTTCTCGTACCCTCACCTGGTCCCTAAACCGTCCCCGTCCCATAACCCTAACCCTAGCCCGAACCCTAACCCTAACACTTCCCCGAAGCCTTCCCCTCACCCGTCCCCTAATCCTAACCCATACGCTCACACTAACCCGCGCCCTCATGCGTATGCTCCCCCTAAACCGTTGTCGTACCCTCACCTGGACCCTAAACCGTCCCTGTCCCCTAACCCTAACCCTAGCCCGAACCCTAACCCTAACCCTTCCCCGAAGCCTTCCCCTCACCCGTCCCCTAATCCTAACCCGTACGCCCACCCTAACCCATGCCCTCACACCTACGCTCCCCCTAAACCGTTGTCGTACCCTCACCTGGACCCTAAACCGTCCCCGTCCCCTAACCCTAACCCTACCCCGAACCCTAACCCTAACCCTTCCCCGAAGCCTTCCTCTCACCCGTCCCCTAATCCTAACCCCTACGCTCACACTAAACCGCGCCCTCACACGTACGCTCCCCCTAAACCGTTGTCGTACCCTCACCTGGACCCTAAACCGTCCCCGTCCCCTAACCCTAACTCTAGCCCGAACCCTAACCCTAACCCTTCCCCGAAGCCTTCCACTTACCCGTCCCCTAATCCTAACCCGTACGCCCACACTAACCCGCGCCCTCACACGTACGCTCCCCCTAAACCGTTGTCGTACCCTCACCTGGACCCTAAACCGTCCCCGGCCCCTAACCCTAACCCTAGACCGAACCCTAACCCTAACCCTTCCCCGAAGCCTTCCCCTCACCCGTCCCCTAATCCTAACCCGTACGCTCACACTAACCTGCGCACTCACGCGTACGCTCCCCCTAAACCGTTGTCGTACCCTCACCTGGACCCTAAACCGTCCCCGTCCCCTAACCCTAACCCTAGCCCGAACCCTAACCCTAACCCTTCCCCGAAGCCTTCCTCTCACCCGTCCCCTAATCCTAACCCGTACGCTCACACTAAGCCGCGCCCTCACACGTACGCTCCCCCTAAACCGCTGTCGTACCCTCACCTGGACCCTAAACCGTCCCCGTCCCCTAACCCTAACCCTAGCCCGAACCCTAACCCTAACCCTTCCCCGAAGCCTTCCCCTCACCCGTCCCCTAATCCTAAACAGTACGCTCACACTAACCCGCGCCCTCACACGTACGCTCCATGTAAACCGTTGTCGTACCCTCACCTGGACCCTAAACCGTCCCCGTCCTCTAACCCTAACCCTAGCCCGAACCCTAACCCTAACCCTTCCCCGAAGCCTTCCCCTCACCCGTCCCCTAATCCTAAACCGTACGCTCACACTAACCTGCGCCCTCACACGTACGCTCCCCCTAAAACGTTGTCGTACCCTCACCTGGACCCTAAACCGTCCCCGTCCCCTAACCCTAACCCTAGTCCGAACCCTAACCCTAACACTTCCCCGAAGCCTTCCCCTCACCCGTCCCCTAATCCTTACCCGTACGCTCACACTAAACCGCGCCCTCACGCGTACTCTCCCCCTAAACCGTTGTCGTACCCTCACCTGGACCCTAAACCGTCCCCGTCCCACAACCCTAACCGTACCCCGAACCCTAACCCTAACCCTTCCCCGAAGCCTTCCCCTCACCCGTCCCCTAATCCTAACCCGTACGCTCACACTAACCCGCGCCCTCACACGTACTCTCCCCCTAAACTGTTGTCGTACCCTCACCTGGACCCTAAACCGTCCCTGTCCCCTAACCCTAACCCTAGCCCGAACCCTAACCCTAACCCTTCCCCGAAGCCTTCCCCTCACCCGTCCCCTAATCCTAACCCGTACGCTCACACTAACCCGCGCCCTCACACGTACGCTCCCCCTAAACCGTTGTCGTACCCTCACCTGGACCCTAAACCGTCCCCGTCCCCTAACCCTTACCCTAGCCTGAACACTAACCCTAACCCTTCCCCGAAGCCTTCCCCTCACCCGTCCCCTAATCCTAACCCGTACGCTCACACTAACCTGCGCCCTCACACGTACGCTCCCCCTAAAACGTTGTCGTACCCTCACCTGGACCCTAAACCGTCCCCGTCCCCTAACCCTAACCCTAGCCCGAACCCTAACCCTAACCCTTCCCCGAAGCCTTCCCCTCACCCGTCCCCTAATCCTAAACCTTACGCCCACACTAACCCGCGCCCTCACACGTACGCTCCCCCTAAACCGTTGGCTTACCCTCTCCTGGACCCTAAACCATCCCCGTCCCCTAACCCTAACCCTAGCCCGAACCCTAACCCTAACCCTTCCCCGAAGCATTCCCCTCACCCGTCCCCTAATCCTAAGCCTTACGCCCAAACTAACCCGCGCCCTAACGCGTACGCTCCCCCTAAACCGTTGTCGTACCCTCACCTGGACCCTGAACCGTCCCCGTCCCCTAACCCTAACCGTAGCCCGAACCCTAATCCTAATCCTTCCCCGAAGCCTTCCCCTCACCCTTCCCCTAATCCTAACCCGTACGCCCACACTAACCCGCGCCCTCACACGTACGCTCCCCCTAAACCGTTGTCGTACCCTCACCTGGACCCTAAACCGTCCCCGTCCCCTAACCCTAACCCTAGCCCGAACCCTAACCCTAACCCTTCCCCGAAGCCTTCCGCTCAACCGTCCCCTAATCCTAACCCGTACGCTCACACTAACCCGCGCCCTCACACGTACGCTCCCCCTAAACCGTTGTCGTACCCTCACCTGGACCCTAAACCGTCCCCGTCCCCTAACACTAACCCTAGCCCGAACCCTAACCCTAACCCATCCCCGAAGCCTTCCCCTCACCCGTCCCCTAATCCTAACCCGTACGCCCACACTAACCCGCGCCCTCACACGTACGCTCCCCCTAAACCGTTGTCGTACCCTCACCTGGACCCTAAACCGTCCCCATCCCCTAACCCTAACCGTAGCCCGAACCCTAACCCTAATCCTTCCCCGAAGCCTTCCCCTCACCCGTTCCCTAATCCTAACCCGTACGCCCACACTAACCAGCCCCCTCACACGTACGCTCCCCCTAAACCGTTGTCGTACCCTCACCTGGACCCTAACCCGTCCCCGTCCCCTAACCCTAACCCTAGCCCAAATCCCTAACCCTAACCCTTCCCCGAAGCCTTCCCCTCACCCGTCCCCTAATCCTAACCCGTACGCTCACACTAACCCGCGCCCTCACACGTACGCTCGCCCTAAACCGTTGTCGTACACTCACCTGGACCCTAAACCGTCCCCGTCCCCTAACCCTAACCCTAGCCTGAACCCTAACCCTAACCCTTCCCCGAAGCCTTCCCCTCACCCGTCCCCTAATCCTAAACCGTACGCCCACACTAACCCGCGCCCTCACACGTACGCTCCCCCTAAACGGTTGTCGTACCCTCACCTGGACCCTAAACCGTCCCCGTCCCCTAACCCTAACCCTAGCCCGAACCCTAACCCTAACCCTTCCCCGAAGCCTTCCCCTCACCCGTCCCCTAATCCTAACCCGTACGCTCACACTAACCCGCGCCCTCACACGTACGCTCCCCCTAAACCGTTGTCGTACCCTCACATGGACCCTAAACCGTCCCCGTCCCCTAACCCTAACCCTAGCCCGAACCCTAACCCTAACCCTTCCCCGAAGCCTTCCCCTCACCCTTCCCCTAATCCTAACCCGTACGCTCACACTAACCCGCGCCCTCACACGTACGCTCCCCCTAAACCGTTGTCGTACCCTCACCTGGACCCTAAACCGTCCCCGTCCCCTAACCCTAACCCTAGCCCGAACCCTAACCCTAACCCTTCCCCGAAGCCTTCCCCTCACCCGTCCCCTAATCCTAACCCGTACGCCCACACTAACCCGCGCCCTCACACGTACGCTCCCCCTAAACCGTTGTCGTACCCTCACCTGGACCCTAAACCGTCCCCGTCCCCTAACCCTAACCCTAGCACGAACCCTAACCCTAACCCTTCCCAGAAGCCTTCCCCTCATCCGTCCCCTAATCCTAACCCGTACGCTCACACTAACCCGCGCCCTCACACGTACGCTCCCCCTAAACCGTTGTCGTACACTCACCTGGACCCTAAACCGTCCCCGTCTCCTAACCCTAACCCTAGCCCGAACCCTAACCCTAACCCTTCCCCGAAGCCTTCCCCTCACCCGTCCCCTAATCCTAACCCGTACGCCCACACTAACCCGCGCCCTCGCACGTACGCTCCCCCTAAACCGTTGTCGTACCCTCACCTGGACCCTAAACCGTCCCCGTCCCCTAACCCTAACCCTAGCCCGAACCCTAACCCTAACCCTTCCCCGAAGCCTTCCTCTCACCCGTCCCCTAATCCTAACCCGTACGCTCACACTAACCCGCGCCCTCACACGTACGCTCCCCCTAAACCGTTGTCGTACCCTCACCTGGACCCTAAACCGTCCCCGTCCCCTTACACTAACCCTAGCCCGAACCCTAACCCTAACCCTTCCCCGAAGCCTTCCCCTCACCCGTCCCCTAATCCTAACCCGTACGCTCACACTAACCCGCGCCCTCACACGTACGCTCCACGTAAACAGTTGTCGTACCCTCACCTGGACCCTAAACCGTCCCCGTCCTCTAACCCTAACCCTAGCCCGAACCCTAACCCTAACCCTTCCCCGAAGCCTTCCCCTCACCCGTCCCCTAATCCTAACCCGTACGCTCACACTAACCTGCGCCCTCAAACGTACGCTCCCCCTAAAACGTTGTCGTACCCTCACCTGGACCCTAAACCGTCCCCGTCCCCTAACCCTAACCCTAGTCCGAACCCTAACCCTAACACTTCCCCGAAGCCTTCCCCTCACCCGTCCCCTAATCCTTACCCGTACGCCCACACTAACCAGCGCCCTCACAGGTACGCTCCCCCTAAACCGTTGTCGTACACTCACCTGGACCCTAAACTGTCCCCGTCCCCTAACCCTAACCCTAGCCTGAACCCTACGCCTAACCCTTCCCCGAAGCCTTTCCCTCACCCGTCCCCTAATCCTAACCCGTAAGCTCACACTAACCCGCGCCCTCACGCGTACGCTCCCCCTAAACCGTTGTCGTACCCTCACCTGGTCCCTAAACCGTCCCCGTCCCCTAACACTAACCCTAGCCCGAACCCTAACCCTAACACTTCCCCGAAGCCTTCCCCTCACCCGTCCCCTAATCCTAACCCGTACGCTCACACTAACCCGCGCCCTCACGCGTACGCTCCCCCTAAACTGTTGTCGTACCCTCACCTGGACCCTAAACCGTCCCCGTCCCCTAACCCTAACCCTAGCCCGAACCCTAACCCTAACCCTTCCCCGAAGCCTTCCCCTCACCCGTGTCCTAATCCTAACCCGTACGCCCACCCTAACCCATGCCCTCACACGTACGCTCCCCCTAAACCGTTGTCGTACCCTCACCTGGACCCTAAAACGTCCCCGTCCCCTAACTCTAACCCTACCCCGAACCCTAACCCTAACACTTCCCCGAAGCCTTCCTCTCACCCGTCCCCTAATCCTAACCCGTATGCCCACACTAACCCGCGCCCTCACACGTACGCTCCCTCTAAACCGTTGTCGTACCCTCACCTGGACCCTAAACCGTCCCCGTCCCCTAACCCTAACCCTAGCCCGAACCCTAACCCTAACACTTCGCCGAAGCCTTCCCCTCACCCGTCCCCTAATCCTAACCCGTACGCTCACACTAACCCGCGCCCTCACACGTACGATCCCCCTAAACCGTTGTCGTCCCCTCACCTGGACCCTAAACCGTCCCTGTCCCCTAACCCTAACCCTAGCCCGAACCCTAAGCCTAATCCTTCCCCGAAGCCTTCCCCTCACCCGTCCCCTAATCCTAACCCCTACGCTCACACTAACCCGCGCCCTCACACGTACGCTCCCCCTAAACCGTTGTCGTACCCTCACCTGGACCCTAAACCGTCCCCGTCCACTAACCCTAACCCTAGCACGAACCCTAACCCTAACCCTTCCCCGAAGCCTTCCCCTCACCCGTCCCCTAATCCTAACCCGTACGCTCACACTAACCCGCGCCCTCACACGTACGCTCCCCCTAAACCGTTGTCGTACCCTCACCTGGACCCTAAACCGTCCCCGTCTCCTAACCCTAACCCTAGCCCGAACCCTAACCCTAACCCTTCCCCGAAGCCTTCCCCTCACCCGTCCCCTAATCCTAACCCGTACGCTCACACTAACCCGCGCCCTCACACGTACGCTCCCCCTAAACCGTTGTCGTACCCTCACCTGGACCCTAAACCGTCCCCGTCCCCTAACCCTAACCCTAGCCCGAACCCTAACCCTAACCCTTCCCCGAAGCCTTCCCCTCACCCGTCCCCTAATCCTAACCCGTACGCTCACACTAACCCACGCCCTCACACGTACGCTCCCCCTAAACCGTTGTCATACCCTCACCTGGACCCTAAACCGTCCCCGTCCCCTAACCCTAACCCTAGCCCGAACCCTAACCCTAACCCTTCCCCGAAGCCTTCCCCTCACCCGTCCCCTAATCCTAACCCGTACGCTCACACTAACCCGCGCCCTCACACGTACGCTCCCCTTAAACCGTTGTCGTACCCTCACCTGGACCCTAAACCGTCCCGGTCCCCTAACCCTAACCCTAGCCCGAACCCTAACCCTAACCCTTCCCCGAAGCCTTCCGCTCAACCGTCCCCTAATCCTAACCCGTACGCTCACACTAACCCGCGCCATCACACGTACGCTCCCCCTAAACCGTTGTCGTACCCTCACCTGGACCCTAAACCGTCCCCGTCCCCTAACACTAACCCTAGCCCGAACCCTAACCCTAACCCATCCCCGAAGCCTTCCCCTCACCCGTCCCCTAATCCTAACCCGTACGCCCACACTAACCCGCGCCCTCACACGTACACTCCCCCTAAACCGTTGTCGTACCCTCACCTGGACCCTAAACCGTCCCCGTCCCCTAACCCTAACCCTAGCCCGAACCCTAACCCTAACCCTTCCCCGAAGCCTTCCCCTCACCCGTCCCCTAATCCTAACCCGTACGCTCACACTAACCCGCGCCCTCACACGTACGCTCCCCCTAAACCGTTGTCGTACCCTCACCTGGTCACTAAACCGTCCCCGTCCCCGAACCCTAACCCTAGCCCGAACCCTAACCCTAACCCTTCGCCGAAGCCTTCCCCTCACCCGTCCCCTAATCCTAACCCGTACGCTCACACTAACCCGCGCCCTCACACGTACGATCCCCCTAAACCGTTGTCGTCCCCTCACCTGGACCCTAAACCGTCCCCGTCCCCTAACCCTAACCGTAGCCCGAACCCTAAGCCTAATCCTTCCCCGAAGCCTTCCCCTCACCCGTCCCCTAATCCTAACCCGTACCCCCACACTAACCGCCCCCTCACACGTACACTCCCCCTAAACCGTTGTCGTACCCTCACCTTGACCCTAAACCGTCCCCGTCCCCTAACCCTAACCCTAGCCCGAACCCTAACCCTAACACTTCCCCGAAGCCTTCCCCTCACCCGTCCCCTAATCCTAACCCGTACGCTCACACTAACCCGCGCCCTCACACGTACGCTCCCCCTAAACCGTTGTCGTACCCTCACCTGGACCCTAAACCGTCCCCGTCCCCTAACCCTAACCCTAGCCCGAACCCTAACCCTAACCCTTCCCCGAAGCCTTCCCCTCACCCGTCCCCTAATCCTAACCCGTACGCCCACACTAACCCGCGCCCTCACACGTACGCTCCCCCTAAACCGTTGTCGTACGCTCACCTGGACCCTAAACCGTCCCCGTCCCCTAACCCTAACCCTAGCCCGAACCCTAACCCTAACCCTTCGCCGAAGCCTTCCCCTCACCCGTCCCCTAATCCTAACCCGTACGCTCACACTAACCCGCGCCCTCACACGTACGATCCCCCTAAACCGTTGTCGTACCCTCACCTGGACCCTAAACCGTCCCCGTCCCGTAACCCTAACCGTAGCCCGCACCCTAATCCTAATCCTTCCCCGAAGGCTTCCCCTCACCCGTCCCCTAATCCTAACCCGTACGCCCACACTAACCCGCGCCCTCACACGTACGCTCCCCCTAAACCGTTGTCGTACCCTCACCTGGACCCTAAACCGTCCCCGTCCCCTAACCCTAACCCTAGCCCGAACCCTAACCCTAACCCTTCCCCGAAGCCTTCCGCTCAACCGTCCCCTAATCCTAACCCGTACGCTCACACTAACCCGCGCCCTCACACGTACGCTCCCCCTAAACCGTTGTCGTACCCTCACCTGGACCCTAAACCGTCCCCGTCCCCTAACACTAACCCTAGCCCGAACCCTAACGCTAACCCATCCCCGAAGCCTTCCCCTCACCCGTCCCCTAATCCTAACCCGTACGCCCACACTAACCCGCGCCCTCACACGTACGCTCCCCCTAAACCGTTGTCGTACCCTCACCTGGACCCTAAACCGTCCCCATCCCCTAACCCTAACCGTAGCCCGAACCCTAACCCTAATTCTTCCCCGAAGCCTTCCCCTCACCCGTCCCCTAATCCTAACCCGTACGCCCACACTAACCAGCCCCCTCACACGTACGCTCCCCCTAAACCGTTGTCGTACCCTCACCTGGACCCTAAACCGTCCCCGTCCCCTAACCCTAACCCTAGCCCGAACCCTAACCCTAACACTTCCCCGAAGCCTTCCCCTCACCCGTCCCCTAATCCTAACCCGTACGCTCACACTAACCCGCGCCCTCACACGTACGCTCCCCCTAAACCGTTGTCGTACCCTCACTTGGACCCTAAACCGTCCCCGTCCCCTAACCCTAACCCTAGCCTGAACCCTAACCGTAACCCTTCCCCGAAGCCTTCCCCTCACCCGTCCCCTAATCCTAAACCGTACGCCCACACTAACCCGCGCCCTCACACGTACGCTCCCCCTAAACGGTTGTCGTAACCTCACCTGGACCCTAAACCGTCCCCGTCCCCTAACCCTAACCCTAGCCCGAACCCTAACCCTAACCCTTCCCCGAAGCCTTCCCCTCACCCGTCCCCTAATCCTAACCCGTACGCTCACACTAACCCGCGCCCTCACACGTACGCTCCCCCTAAACCGTTGTCGTACCCTCACCTGGACCCTAAACCGTCCCCGTCCCCTAACCCTAACCCTAGCCCGAACCCTAACCCTAACCCTTCCCCGAAGCCTTCCCCTCACCCTTCCCCTAATCCTAACCAGTACGCTCACACTAACCCGCGCCCTCACACGTACGCTCCCCCTAAACCGTTGTCGTACCCTCACCTGGACCCTAAACCGTCCCCGTCCCCTAACCCTAACCCTAGCCCGAACCCTAAACCTAACCCTTCGCCGAAGCCTTCCCCTCAACCGTCCCCTAATCCTAACCCGTACGCACACACTAACCCGCGCCCTCACACGTACGCTCCCCCTAAACCGTTGTCGTACCCTCACCTGGACCCTAAACCGTCCCCGTCCCCTAACCCTAACCGTAGCCCGAACCCTAACCCTAATCCTTCCCCGAAGCCTTCCCCTCACCCGTCCCCTAATCCTAACCCGTACGCTCACACTAACCCGCGCCCTCACACGTACGCTCTCCCTAAACAGTTGTTGTTGTACCCTCACCTGGACCCTAAACCGTCCCCGTCCCCTAACCCTAACCCTAGCCCGAACCCTAACCCTAACCCTTCCCCGAAGCCTTCCCCTCACCCGTCCCCTAATCCTAACCCGTACACTCACACTAACCGCGCCCTCACACGTACGCTCTCCCTAAACCGTTGTCGTACCCTCACCTGGACCCTAAACCGTCCCCGTCCCCTAACCCTAACCCTAGCCCGAACCCTAACCCTAACCCTTCTCCGAAGCCTTCCCCACACCCGTCACCTAATCCTAACCCGTACGCTCACACTAACCCGCGCCCTCACACGTACGCTCCCCCTAAACCGTTGTCGTACCCTCACCTGGACCCTAAACCGTCCCCGTCCCCTAACCCTAACCCTAGCCCGAACCCTAACCCTAACCCTTCCCCGAAGCCTTCCCCTCACCCGTCCCATAATCCTAACCCGTACGCTCACACTAACCCGCGCCGTCACACGTACGCTCCTCCTAAACCGTTGTCGTACCCTCACCTGGACCCTAAACCGTCCCCGTCCCCTAACCCTAACCCTAGCCAGAACCCTAACCCTAACACTTCCCCGAAGCCTTCCACTCACCCGTCCCCTAATCCTAAACCGTACGCTCACACTAACCCGCGCCCTCACACGTGCGCTCTCCCTAAACCGTTGTCGTACCCTCACCTGGACCCTAAACCGTCCCCGTCCCCTAACCCTAACCCTAGCCCGAACCCTAAACCTAACACTTCCCCGAAGCCTTCCCCTCACCCTTCCCCTAATCCTAACCCGTACGCTCACACTAACCCACGCCCTCACACGTACGCTCCCCCTAAACCGTTGTCGTACCCTCACCTGGACCCTAAACCGTCCCCGTCCCCTAACCCTAACCCTAGCCAGAACCCTAACCCTAACCCATCCCCGAAGCCTTCCCCTCACCCGTCCCCTAATCCTAACCCGTACGCTCACACTAACCCGCGCCCTCACACGTACGCTCCCCCTAAACCGTTGTCGTACCCTCACCTGGACCCTAAACCGTCCCCGTCCCCTAACCCTAACCCTAGCCCGAACCCTAACCCTAACCCTTCCCCGAAGCCTTCCCCTCACCCTTCCCCTAATCCTAACCCGTACGCTCACACTAACCCGCGCCCTCACACGTACGCTCCCCCTAAACCGTTGTCGTACCCTCACCTGGACCCTAAACCGTCCCCGTCCCCTAACCCTAACCCTAGCCCGAACCCTAACCCTAACCCTTCCCCGAAGCCTTCCCCTCACCCGTCCCCTAATCCTAAACCGTACGCTCACACTAACCCGCGCCCTCACACGTACGCTCCCCCTAAACCGTTGTCGTACCCTCACCTGGACCCTAAACCGTCCCCGTCCCCTAACCCTAACCCTAGCCCGAACCCTAACCCTAATCCTTCTCCGAAGTCTTCCCCTAACCCTTCCCCTAATCCTAACCCGTACGCTCACAGTAACCCGCGCCCTCACACGTACGCTCCCCCTAAACCGTTGTGGTACCCTCACCTGGACCCTAAACCGTCCCCTAACCCTAACCCTAACCCTAGCCCGAACCCTAACCCTAACCCTTCCCCGAAGCCTTCCCCTCACCCGTCCCCTAATCCTAACCCGTACGCTCACACTATCCCTCGCCCTCACACGTACGCTCCCCCTAAACCGTTGTGGTACCCTCACCTGGACCCTAAACCGTCCCCTTCCCCTAACCCTAACCCTAGCCCGAACCCTAACCCTAACCCTTCCCCGAAGCCTTCCCCTCACCCGTCCCCTAATCCTAACCCGTACGCTCACACTAACCCACGCCCTCACACGTACGCTCCCCCTAAACCGTTGTCGTACCCTCACCTGGACCCTAAACCGTCCCCGTCCCCTAACCCTAACCCTAGCCAGAACCCTAACCCTAACCCATCCCCGAAGCCTTCCCCTCACCCGTCCCCTAATCCTAACCCGTACGCTCACACTAACCCGCGCCCTCACACGTACGCTCCCCCTAAACCGTTGTCGTACCCTCACCTGGACCCTAAACCGTCCCCGTCCCCTAACCCTAACCCTAGCCCAAACCCTAACCCTAACCCTTCCCCGAAGCCTTCCCCTCACCCTTCCCCTAATCCTAACCCGTACGCTCACACTAACCCGCGCCCTCACACGTACGCTCCCCCTAAACCGTTGTCGTACCCTCACCTGGACCCTAAACCGTCCCCGTCCCCTAACCCTAACCCTAGCCCGAACCCTAACCCTAACCCTTCCCCGAAGCCTTCCCCTCACCCGTCCCCTAATCCTAACCCGTACGCTCACACTAACCCACGCCCTCACACGTACGCTCCCCCTAAACCGTTGTCGTACCCTCACCTGGACCCTAAACCATCCCCGTCCCCTAACCCTAACCCTAGCCCGAACCCTAACCCTAATCCTTCTCCGAAGTCTTCCCCTAACCCTTCCCCTAATCCTAACCCGTACGCTCACAGTAACCCGCGCCCTCACACGTACGCTCCCCCTAAACCGTTGTGGTACCCTCACCTGGACCCTAAACCGTCCCCTAACCCTAACCCTAACCCGAACCCTAACCCTAACCCTTCCCCGAATCCTTCCCCTCACCCGTCCCCTAATCCTAACCCGTACGCTCACACTAACCCTCGCCCTCACACGTACGCTCCCCCTAAACCGTTGTGGTACCCTCACCTGGACCCTAAACCGTCCCCTTCCCCTAACCCTAACCCTAGCCCGAACCCTAACCCTAACCCTTCCCCGAAGCCTTCCCCTCACCCGTCCCCTAATCCTAACCCGTACGCTCACACTAACCCGCGCCCTCACACGTACGCTCCCCCTAAACCGTTGTCGTACCCTCACCTGGACCCTAAACCGTCCCCGTCCCCTAACCCTAACCCTAGCCCGAACCCTAACCCTAACCCTTCCCCGAAGCCTTCCCCTCACCCGTCCCCTAATCCTAACCCGTACGCTCACACTAACCCGCGCCCTCACACGTACGCTCCCCCTAAACCGTTGTCGTACCCTCACCTGGACCCTAAACCGTCCCCGTCCCCTAACCCTAACCCTAGCCCGAACCCTAACCCTAACCCTTCCCCGAAGCCTTCCCCTCACCCGTCCCCTAATCCTAACCCGTACGCCCACACTAACCTGCGCCCTCACACATACGCTCCCCCTAAACCATTGTCGTACCCTCACCTGGACCCTAAACCGTCCCCGTCCCCTAACCCTAACCCTAGACCGAACCCTAACCCTAACACTTCCCCGAAGCCTTCCCCTCACCCTTCCCCTAATCCTAACCCGTAGGCCCACACTAACCCGCGCCCTCACACGTACGCTCCCCCTAAACCGTTGTCGTACCCTCACCTGGACCCTAAACCGTCCCCGTCCCCTAACCCTAACCGTAGCCC
This sequence comes from Leucopleurus acutus, assembly GCF_964270905.1. NCBI lineage: Eukaryota > Metazoa > Chordata > Mammalia > Artiodactyla > Delphinidae > Leucopleurus > Leucopleurus acutus. The sequence continues at coordinate 40,905 of NC_139162.1, forward strand.
GAACCCTAACCCTAATCCTTCCCAGAAGCCTTCCCCTCACCCGTCCCCTAATCCTAACCCGTACGCCCACACTAACCCGCCCCCTCACACGTACGCTCCCCCTAAACCGTTGTGGTACCCTCACCTGGACCCTAAACCGTCCCCGTCCCCTAACCCTAACCCTAGCCCGAACCCTAACCCTAAAACTTCCCCGAAGCCTTCCCCTCACCCGTCCCCTAATCCTAAACCGTACGCCCACACTAACCCGCGCCCTCACACGTTCGCTCCCCCTAAACGGTTGTCGTACCCTCACCTGGACCCTAAACCGTCCCCGTCCCCTAACCCTAACCCTAGCCCGAACCCTAACCCTAACCCTTACCCAAAGCCTTCCCCTCACCCGTCCCCTAATCCTAACCCGTACGCTCACACTAACCCGCGCCCTCACACGTACGCTCTCCCTAAACAGTTGTTGTTGTACCCTCACCTGGACCCTAAACCGTCCCCGTCCCCTAACCCTAACCCTAGCCCGAACCCTAACCCTAACCCTTCCCCGAAGCCTTCCCCTCACCCGTCCCCTAATCCTAACCCGTACACTCACACTAACCGCGCCCTCACACGTACGCTCCCCCTAAACCGTTGTCGTACCCTCACCTGGACCCTAAACCGTCCCCGTCCCCTAACCCTAACCCTAGCCCGAACCCTAACCCTAACACTTCCCCGAAGCCTTCCCCTCACCCTTCCCCTAATCCTAACCCGTACGCTCACACTAACCCGCGCCCTCACACGTACGCTCCCCCTAAATGGTTGTCGTACACTCACCTGGACCCTAAACCGTCCCCGTCCCCTAACCCTAACCCTAGCCCGAACCCTAACCCTAACCCTTCCCCGAAGCCTTCCCCTCACCCGTCCCCTAATCCTAACCCGTACACTCACACTAACCAGCGCCCTCACACGTACGCTCCCCCTAAATCGTTGTCGTACCCTCACCTGGACCCTAAACCGTCCCCGTCCCCTAACCCTAACCCTAGCCCGAACCCTAACCCTAACCCTTCCCCGAAGCCTTCCCCTCACCCGTCCCCTAATCCTAACCCGTACGCTCACACTAACCCGCGCCCTCACACGTACGCTCCCCCTAAACCGTTGTCGTACCCTCGCCTGGACCCTAAACCGTACCCGTCCCCTAACCCTAACCCTAGTCTGAACCCTAACCCTAACCCTTCCCCGAAGCCTTCCCCTCACCCGTCCCCTAATCCTAAACCGTACGCCCACACTAACCCGCGCCCTCACACGTACGCTCCCCCTAAACCGTTGTCGTACCCTCACCTGGACCCTAAACCGTCCCCGTCCCCTAACCCTAACCCTAGCCAGAACCCTAACCCTAACCCATCCCTGAAGCCTTCCCCTCACCCGTCCCCTAATCCTAACCCGTACGCTCACACTAACCCGTGCTCTCACACGTACGCTCCCCCTAAACCGTTGTCGTACCCTCACCTGGACCCTAAACCGTCCCCGTCCCCTAACCCTAACCCTAGCCCGAACCCTAACCCTAACCCTTCCCCGAAGCCTTCCCCTCACCCTTCCCCTAATCCTAACCCGTACGCTCACACTAACCCGCGCCCTCACACGTACGCTCCCCCTAAACCGTTGTCGTACCCTCACCTGGACCCTAAACCGTCCCCATCCCCTAACCCTAACCCTAGCCCGATCCCTAACCCTAACCCTTCCCCGAAGCCTTCCCCTCACCCGTCCCCTAATCCTAACCCGTACGCCCACACTAACCCGCGCCCTCACACGTACGCTCCCCCTAAACCGTTGTCGTACCCTCACCTGGACCCTAAACCCTCCCCGTCCCCTAACCCTAACCCTAGCCCGAACCCTAACCCTAACCCTTCCCCGAAACCTTCCCCTCACCCGTCCCCTAATCCTAACCCATACGCTCACAATAACCCGCGCCCTCACACGTACGCTCCCCCTAAACCGTTGTCGTACCCTCACCTGGACCCTAAACCATCCCCGTCCCCTAACCCTAACCCTAGCCCGAACCCTAACCCTAACCCTTCCCCGAAGTCTTCCCATAACCCTTCCCCTAATCCTAACCCGTACGCTCACACTAACCCGCGCCCTCACACGTACGCTCCCCCTAAACCGTTGTGGTACCCTCACCTGGACCCTAAACCGTCCCCGTCCCCTAACCCTAACCCTAGCCCGAACCCTAACCCTAACCCTTCCCCGAAGCCTTCCCCTCACCCGTCCCCTAATCCTAACCCGTACGCTGACACTATCCCGCGCCCTCACACGTACGCTCCCCCTAAACCGGTGTCGTACCCTCACCTGGACCCTAAACCGTCCCCGTCCCCTAACCCTAACCCTAGCCTGAACCCTAACACTAACCCTTCCCCGAAGCCTTCCCCTCACCCGTCCCCTAATCCTAAAGCGTACGCCCACACTATCCCGCGCCCTCACACGTACGCTCCCCCTAAATGGTTATCGTACACTCACCTGGACCCTAAACCGTCCCCGTCCCCTAACCCTAACCCTAGCCCAAAACCTAACCCTAACCCTTCCCCGAAGCCTTCCCCTCACCCGTCCCCTAATCCTAACCCGTACGCTCACACTAACCAGCGCCCTCACACGTACGCTCCCCCTAAACCGTTGTCGTACCCTCACCTGGACCCTAAACCGTCCCCGTCCCCTAACCCTAACCCTAGCCCGAACCCTAACCCTAACCCTTCCCCGAAGCCTTCCCCTCACCCGACCCATAATCCTAACCCGTACGCACACACTAACCCGCGCCCTCACACGTACGCTCCCCCTAAACCGTTGTCGTACCCTCACCTGGACCCTAAACCGTCCCCGTCCCCTAACCCTAACCGTAGCCCGAACCCTAACCCTAATCCTTCCCCGAAGCCTTCCCCTCACCCGTCCCCTAATCCTAACCCGTACGCTCACACTAACCCGCGCCCTCACACGTACGCTCTCCCTAAACAGTTGTTGTTGTACCCTCACCTGGACCCTAAGCCGTCCCCGTCCCCTAACCCTAACCCTAGCCCGAACCCTAACCCTAGCCCTTCCCCGAAGCCTTCCCCTCACCCGTCCCCTAATCCTAACCCGTACACTCACACTAACCGCGCCCTCACACGTACGCTCCCCCTAAACCGTTGTCGTACCCTCACCTGGACCCTAAACCGTCCCCGTCCCCTAACCCTAACCCTAGCCCGAACCCTAACCCTAACCCTTCTCCGAAGCCTTCCCCACACCCGTCACCTAATCCTAACCCGTACGCTCACACTGACCCGCGCCCTCACACGTACGCTCCCCCTAAACCGTTGTCGTACCCTCACCTGGACCCTAAACCGTCCCCGTCCCCTAACCCTAACCCTAGCCCGAACCCTAACCCTAACCCTTCCCCGAAGCCTTCCCCTCACCCTTCCCCTAATCCTAACCCGTACGCTCACACTAACCCGCGCCCTCACACGTACGCTCCCCCTAAACCGTTGTCGTACCCTCACCTGGATTCTAAACCGTCCCCATCCCCTAACCCTAACCCTAGCCCGATCCCTAACCCTAAAACTTCCCCGAAGCCTTCCCCTCACCCGTCCCCTAATCCTAACCCGTACGCCCACACTAACCCGCGCCCTCACACGTACGCTCCCCCTAAACCGTTGTCGTACCCTCACCTGGACCCTAAACCGTCCCCGTCCCCTAACCCTAACCGTAGCCCGAACCCTAACCCTAACCCTTCCCCGAAGCCTTCCCCTCACCCGTCCCCTAATCCTAACCCGTACGCTCACACTAACCCGCGCCCTCACACGTACGCTCCCCCTAAACCGTTGTCGTACCCTCACCTGGACCCTAAACCGTCCCCGTCCCCTAACCCTAACCCTAGCCCGAACCCTAACCCTAACCCTTCCCCGAAGCCTTCCCCTCACCCGTCCCCTAATCCTAACCCGTACGCTCACACTAACCCGCACCCTCACACGTACGCTCCCCCTAAACCATTGTCGTACCCTCACCTGGACCCTAAACCGTCCCCGTCCCCTAACCCTAACTCTAGCCCGAACCCTAACCCTAACCCTTCCCCGAAGCCTTCCCCTCACCCGTCCCCTAATCCTAACCCGTACGCCCACACTAACCTGCGCCCTCACACATACGCTCCCCCTAAACCATTGTCGTACCCTCACCTGGACCCTAAACCGTCCCCGTCCCCTAACCCTAACCCTAGACCGAACCCTAACCCTAACCCTTCGCCGAAGCCTTCCCCTCACCCGTCCCCTAATCCTAACCCGTACGCCCACACTAACCCGCGCCCTCACACGTACGCTCCCCCTAAACCGTTGTCGTACCCTCACCTGGACCCTAAACCGTCCCCGTCCCCTAACCCTAACCGTAGCCCGAACCCTAACCCTAATGCTTCCCCGAAGCCTTCCCCTCACCCGTCCCCTAATCCTAACCCGTACGCCCACAATAACCCGCCCCCTCACACGTACGCTCCCCCTAAACCGTTGTCGTACCCTCACCTGGACCCTAAACCGTCCCCGTCCCCTAACCCTAACCCTAGCCCGAACCCTATCCCTAACCCTTCCCCGAAGCCTTCCCCTCACCCGTCCCCTAATCCTAACCCGTACGCTCACACTAACCCGCGCCCTCACACGTACGCTCCCCCTAAACCGTTGTCGTACCCTCACCTGGACCCTAAACCATCCCCGTCCCCTAACCCTAACCCTAGTCTGAACCCTAACCCTAACCCTTCCCCGAAGCCTTCCCCTCACCCGTCCCCTAATCCTAAACCGTACGCCCACACTAACCCGCGCCCTCACACGTACGCTCCCCCTAAACCGTTGTCGTACCCTCACCTGGACCCTAAACCGTCCCCGTCCCCTAACCCTAACCCTAGCCAGAACCCTAACCCTAACCCATCCCTGAAGCCTTCCCCTCACCCGTCCCCTAATCCTAACCCGTACGCTCACACTAACCCGTGCTCTCACACGTACGCTCCCCCTAAACCGTTGTCGTACCCTCACCTGGACCCTAAACCGTCCCCGTCCCCTAACCCTAACCCTAGCCCGAACCCTAACCCTAACCCTTCCCCGAAGCCTTCCCCTCACCCTTCCCCTAATCCTAACCCGTACGCTCACACTAACCCGCGCCCTCACACGTACGCTCCCCCTAAACCGTTGTCGTACCCTCACCTGGACCCTAAACCGTCCCCATCCCCTAACCCTAACCCTAGCCCGATCCCTAACCCTAACCCTTCCCCGAAGCCTTCCCCTCACCCGTCCCCTAATCCTAACCCGTACGCCCACACTAACCCGCGCCCTCACACGTACGCTCCCCCTAAACCGTTGTCGTACCCTCACCTGGACCCTAAACCCTCCCCGTCCCCTAACCCTAACCCTAGCCCGAACCCTAACCCTAACCCTTCCCCGAAACCTTCCCCTCACCCGTCCCCTAATCCTAACCCATACGCTCACAATAACCCGCGCCCTCACACGTACGCTCCCCCTAAACCGTTGTCGTACCCTCACCTGGACCCTAAACCATCCCCGTCCCCTAACCCTAACCCTAGCCCGAACCCTAACCCTAACCCTTCCCCGAAGTCTTCCCCTAACCCTTCCCCTAATCCTAACCCGTACGCTCACACTAACCCGCGCCCTCACACGTACGCTCCCCCTAAACCGTTGTGGTACCCTCACCTGGACCCTAAACCGTCCCCGTCCCCTAACCCTAACCCTAGCCCGAACCCTAACCCTAACCCTTCCCCGAAGCCTTCCCCTCACCCGTCCCCTAATCCTAACCCGTACGCTCACACTAACCCGCGCCCTCACACGTACGCTCCCCCTAAACCGTTGTCGTACCCTCACCTGGACCCTAAACCATCCCCGTCCCCTAACCCTAACCCTAGCCCGAACCCTAACCCTAATCCTTCCCCGAAGTCTTCCCCTAACCCTTCCCCTAATCCTAACCCGTACGCTCACACTAACCCGCGCCCTCACACGTACGCTCCCCCTAAACCGTTGTGGTACCCTCACCTGGACCCTAAACCGTCCCCTAACCCTAACCCTAACCCTAGCCCGAACCCTAACCCTAACCCTTCCCCGAAGCCTTCCCCTCACCCGTCCCCTACTCCTAACCCGTACGCTCACACTAACCCGCGCCCTCACACGTACGCTCCCCCTAAACCGTTGTGGTACCCTCACCTGGACCCTAAACCGTCCCCTTCCCCTAACCCTAACCGTAGCCCGAACCCTAACCCTAACCCTTCCCCGAAGCCTTCCCCTCACCCGTCCCCTAATCCTAACCCGTACGCTCACACTAACCCGCGCCCTCACACGTACGCTCCCCCTAAACCGTTGTCGTACCCTCACCTGGACCCTAAACCGTCCCCGTCCCCTAACCCTAACCCTAGCCCGAACCCTAACCCTAACCCTTCCCCGAAGCCTTCCCCTCACCCGTCCCCTAATCCTAACCCGTACGCTCACACTAACCCGCGCCCTCACACGTACGCTCCCCCTAAACCATTGTCGTACCCTCACCTGGACCCTAAACCGTCCCCGTCCCCTAACCCTAACTCTAGCCCGAACCCTAACCCTAACCCTTCCCCGAAGCCTTCCCCTCACCCGTCCCCTAATCCTAACCCGTACGCCCACACTAACCTGCGCCCTCACACATACGCTCCCCCTAAACCATTGTCGTACCCTCACCTGGACCCTAAACCGTCCCCGTCCCCTAACCCTAACCCTAGACCGAACCCTAACCCTAACCCTTCGCCGAAGCCTTCCCCTCACCCGTCCCCTAATCCTAACCCGTACGCCCACACTAACCCGCGCCCTCACACGTACGCTCCCCCTAAACCGTTGTCGTACCCTCACCTGGACCCTAAACTGTCCCCGTCCCCTAACCCTAACCGTAGCCCGAACCCTAACCCTAATGCTTCCCCGAAGCCTTCCCCTCACCCGTCCCCTAATCCTAACCCGTACGCCCACACTAACCCGCCCCCTCACACGTACGCTCCCCCTAAACCGTTGTCGTACCCTCACCTGGACCCTAAACCGTCCCCGTCCCCTAACCCTAACCCTAGCCCGAACCCTATCCCTAACCCTTCCCAGAAGCCTTCCCCTCACCCGTCCCCTAATCCTAACCCGTACGCTCACACTAACCCGCGCCCTCACACGTACGCTCCCCCTAAACCGTTGTCGTACCCTCACCTGGACCCTAAACCATCCCCGTCCCCTAACCCTAACCCTAGTCTGAACCCTAACCCTAACCCTTCCCCGAAGCCTTCCCCTCACCCGTCCCCTAATCCTAAACCGTACGCCCACACTAACCCGCGCCCTCACACGTACGCTCCCCCTAAACCGTTGTCGTACCCTCACCTGGACCCTAAACCGTCCCCGTCCCCTAACCCTAACCCTAGCCAGAACCCTAACCCTAACCCATCCCTGAAGCCTTCCCCTCACCCGTCCCCTAATCCTAACCCGTACGCTCACACTAACCCGTGCTCTCACACGTACGCTCCCCCTAAACCGTTGTCGTACCCTCACCTGGACCCTAAACCGTCCCCGTCCCCTAACCCTAACCCTAGCCCGAACCCTAACCCTAACCCTTCCCCGAAGCCTTCCCCTCACCCTTCCCCTAATCCTAACCCGTACGCTCACACTAACCCGCGCCCTCACACGTACGCTCCCCCTAAACCGTTGTCGTACCCTCACCTGGACCCTAAACCGTCCCCATCCCCTAACCCTAACCCTAGCCCGATCCCTAACCCTAACCCTTCCCCGAAGCCTTCCCCTCACCCGTCCCCTAATCCTAACCCATACGCCCACACTAACCCGCGCCCTCACACGTACGCTCCCCCTAAACCGTTGTCGTACCCTCACCTGGACCCTAAACCCTCCCCGTCCCCTAACCCTAACCCTAGCCCGAACCCTAACCCTAACCCTTCCCCGAAACCTTCCCCTCACCCGTCCCCTAATCCTAACCCATACGCTCACAATAACCCGCGCCCTCACACGTACGCTCCCCCTAAACCGTTGTCGTACCCTCACCTGGACCCTAAACCATCCCCGTCCCCTAACCCTAACCCTAGCCCGAACCCTAACCCTAACCCTTCCCCGAAGTCTTCCCCTAACCCTTCCCCTAATCCTAACCCGTACGATCACACTAACCCGCGCCCTCACACGTACGCTCCCCCTAAACCGTTGTGGTACCCTCACCTGGACCCTAAACCGTCCCCGTCCCCTAACCCTAACCCTAGCCCGAACCCTAACCCTAACCCTTCCCCGAAGCCTTCCCCTCACCCGTCCCCTAATCCTAACCCGTACGCTGACACTAACCCGCGCCCTCACACGTACGCTCCCCCTAAACCGGTGTCGTACCCTCACCTGGACCCTAAACCGTCCCCGTCCCCTAACCCTAACCCTAGCCTGAACCCTAACACTAACCCTTCCCCGAAGCCTTCCCCTCACCCGTCCCCTAATCCTAAAGCGTACGCCCACACTAACCCGCGCCCTCACACGTACGCTCCCCCTAAATGGTTATCGTACACTCACCTGGACCCTAAACCGTCCCCGTCCCCTAACCCTAACCCTAGCCCAAAACCTAACCCTAACCCTTCCCCGAAGCCTTCCCCTCACCCGTCCCCTAATCCTAACCCGTACGCTCACACTAACCAGCGCCCTCACACGTACGCTCCCCCTAAACCGTTGTCGTACCCTCACCTGGACCCTAAACCGTCCCCGTCCCCTAACCCTAACCCTAGCCCGAACCCTAACCCTAACCCTTCCCCGAAGCCTTCCCCTCACCCGACCCATAATCCTAACCCGTACGCACACACTAACCCGCGCCCTCACACGTACGCTCCCCCTAAACCGTTGTCGTACCCTCACCTGGACCCTAAACCGTCCCCGTCCCCTAACCCTAACCGTAGCCCGAACCCTAACCCTAATCCTTCCCCGAAGCCTTCCCCTCACCCGTCCCCTAATCCTAACCCGTACGCTCACACTAACCCGCGCCCTCACACGTACGCTCTCCCTAAACAGTTGTTGTTGTACCCTCACCTGGACCCTAAGCCGTCCCCGTCCCCTAACCCTAACCCTAGCCAGAACCCTAACCCTAACCCTTCCCCGAAGCCTTCCCCTCACCCGTCCCCTAATCCTAACCCGTACACTCACACTAACCGCGCCCTCACACGTACGCTCCCCCTAAACCGTTGTCGTACCCTCACCTGGACCCTAAACCGTCCCCGTCCCCTAACCCTAACCCTAGCCCGAACCCTAACCCTAACCCTTCTCCGAAGCCTTCCCCACACCCGTCACCTAATCCTAACCCGTACGCTCACACTGACCCGCGCCCTCACACGTACGCTCCCCCTAAACCGTTGTCGTACCCTCACCTGGACCCTAAACCGTCCCCGTCCCCTAACCCTAACCCTAGCCCGAACCCTAACCCTAACCCTTCCCCGAAGCCTTCCCCTCACCCGTCCCATAATCCTAACCCGTATGCTCACAATAACCCGCGCCGTCACACGTACGCTCCTCCTAAACCGTTGTCGTACCCTCACCTGGACCCTAAACCGTCCCCGTCCCCTAACCCTAACCCTAGCCCGAACCCTAACCCTAACCCTTCCCCGAAGCCTTCCACTCACCCGTCCCCTAATCCTAAACCGTACGCTCACACTAACCCGCGCCCTCACACGTGCGCTCTCCCTAAACCGTTGTCGTACCCTCACCTGGACCCTAAACCGTCCCCGTCCCCTAACCCTAACCCTAGCCCGAACCCTAAACCTAACACTTCCCCGAAGCCTTCCCCTCACCCTTCCCCTAATCCTAACCCGTACGCTCACACTAACCCACGCCCTCACACGTACGCTCCCCCTAAACCGTTGTCGTACCCTCACCTGGACCCTAAACCGTCCCCGTCCCCTAACCCTAACCCTAGCCAGAACCCTAACCCTAACCCATCCCCGAAGCCTTCCCCTCACCCGTCCCCTACTCCTAACCCGTACGCTCACACTAACCCGCGCCCTCACACGTACGCTCCCCCTAAACCGTTGACGTACCCTCACCTGGACCCTAAACCGTCCCCGTCCCCTAACCCTAACCCTAGCCCGAACCCTAACCCTAACCCTTCCCCGAAGCCTTCCCCTCACCCTTCCCCTAATCCTAACCCGTACGCTCACACTAACCGCGCCCTCACACGTACACTCCCCCTAAACTGTTGTCGTACCCTCACCTGGACCCTAAACCGTCCCCGTGCCCTAACCCTAACCCTAGCCCGAACCCTAACCCTAACCCTTCTCCGAAGCCTTCCCCACACCCGTCACCTAATCCTAACCCGTACGCTCACACTAACCCGCGCCCTCACACGTACGCTCCCCCTAAACCGTTGTCGTACCCTCACCTGGACCCTAAACCGTCCCCATCCCCTAACCCTAACCCTAGCCCGAACCCTAACCCTAACCCTTCCCCGAAGCCTTCCCCTCACTCGTCCCATAATCCTAACCCGTACGCTCTCACTAACCCGCGCCCTCACACGTACGCTCCTCCTAAACCGTTGTCGTACCCTCACCTGGACTCTAAACCGTCCCCGTCCCCTAACCCTAACCCTAGCCAGAACCCTAACCCTAACCCTAACCCGAAGCCTTCCCCTCACCCGTCCCCTAATCCTAACCCGTACGCTCACACTAACCCGCGCCCTCACACGTACGCTCCCCCTAAACCGTTGTCGTACCCTCACCTGGACCCTAAACCGTCCCCGTCCCCTAACGCTAACCCTAGCCCGAACCCTAACCCTAACACTTCCCCGAAGCCTTCCCCTCACCCGTCCCCTAATCCTAACCCATACGCCCACACTAACCCGCGCCCTCACACGTACGCTCCCCCTAAACCGTTGTCGAACCCTCACCTGGACCCTAAACCGTCCCCGTCCCCTAACCCTAACCCTAGCCCGAACCCTAACCATAACCCTTCGCCGAAGCCTTCCCCTCACCCGTCCCCTAATCCTAACCCGTACGCCCACACTAACCCGCGCCCTCACACGTACGCTCCCCCTACCCGTTGTCGTACCCTCACCTGGACCCTAAACCGTCCCCGTCCCCTAACCTTAACCCTGCCCCGAACCCTAACCCTAATTCTTCCCCGAAGCCTTCCCCTCACCCGTCCCCTAATCCTAACCCGTACGCCCACACTAACCCGCCCCCTCACACGTACGCTCCCCCTAAACCGTTGTCGTACCCTCACCTGGACCCTAAACCGTCCCCGTCCCCTAACCCTAACCCTAGCCCGAACCCTAACCCTAACCCTTCCCCGAAGCCTTCCCCTCACCCGTCCCCTAATCCTAACCCGTACGCTCACACTAACCCGCGCCCTCACACGTACGCTCCCCCTAAACCGTTGTCGTACCCTCACCTGGACCCTAAACCGTCCCCGTCCCCTAACCCTAACCCTAGCCCGAACCCTAACCCTAACCCTTCCCCGAAGCTTTCCCCTCACCCTTCCCCTAATCCTAACCCGTACGCTCACACTAACCCGCGCCCTCACACGTACGCTCCCCCTAAACCGTTGTCGTACCCTCACCTGGATTCTAAACCGTCCCCGTCCCCTAACCCTAACCCTAGCCCGAACCCTAACCCTAAACCTTCCCCGAAGCCTTCCCCTCACCCGTCCCCTAATCCTAACCCGTACGCCCACACTAACCCGCGCCCTCACACGTACGCTCCCCCTAAACCGTTGTCGTACCCTCACCTGGACCCTAAACCGTCCCCGTCCCCTAACCCTAACCCTAGCCCGAACCCTAACCCTAACCCTTCCCCGAAGCCTTCCCCTAACCCTTCCCCTAATCCTAACCCGTACGCTCACACTAACCCGCGCCCTCACACGTACGCTCCCCCTAAACCGTTGTGGTACCCTCACCTGGACCCTAAACCGTCCCCGTCCCCTAACCCTAACCCTAGCCCGAACCCTAACCCTAACCCTTCCCCGAAGCCTTCCCCTCACCCGTCCCCTAATCCTAACCCGTACGCTCACACTAACCCGCGCCCTCACACGTACGCTCCCCCTAAACCGTTGTGGTACCTTCACCTGGAGCCTAAACCGTCCCCGTCCCCTAACCCTAACCCTAGCCCGAACCCTAACCCTAACTCTTCCCCGAAGCCTTCCCCTCACCCGTCCCCTAATCCTAACCCGTACGCTCACACTAACCCGCGCCCTCACACGTACGCTCCCCCTAAACCGTTGTCGTACCCTCACCTTGACCCTAAACCGTCCCCGTCCCCTAACCCTAACCCTAGCCCGAACCCTAACCCTAACCCTTCCCCGAAGCCTTCCCCTCACCCATCCCCTAATCCTAACCCGTACGCTCACACTAACCCGCGCCCTCACACGTACGCTCCCCCTAAACCGTTGTCGTACCCTCACCTGGACCCTAAACTGTCCCCGTCCCCTAACCCTAACCCTAGCCCGAACCCTAACCCTAACCCTTCCCCGAAGCATTCCCCTCACCCGTCCCCTAATCCTAACCCGTACGCCCACACTAACCCGCGCCCTCACACGTACGCTCCCCCTAAACCGTTGTCGTACCCTCACCTGAACCCTAAACCGTCCCCGTCCCCTAACCCTAACCCTAGCCCGAACCCTAACCCTAACCCTTCCCCGAAGCCTTCCCCTCACCCGTCCCCTAATCCTAACCCGTACGCTCACACTAACCCGCGCCCTCACACGTACGCTCCCCCTAAACCGTTGTCGTACCCTCACCTGGACCCTAAACCGTCCCCGTCCCCTAACCCTAACCCTAGCCCGAACCCTAACCCTAACCCATCCCCGAAACCTTCCCCTCACCCGTCCCCTAATCCTAATCCGTACGCCCACACTAACCCGCGCCCTCACACGTACGCTCCCCCTAAACCGTTGTCGTACCCTCACCTGGACCCTAAACCGTCCCCGTCCCCTAACCCTAACCGTAGCCCGAACCCTAACCCTAATCCTTCCCCAAAGCCTTCCCCTTACCCGTCCCCTAATCCTAACCCGTACGCCCACACTAACCCGCTCCCTCACACGTACGCTCTCCCTAAACCGTTGTCGTACCCTCACCTGGACCCTAAACCGTCCCCGTCCCCTAACCCTAACACTAGCCCGAACCCTAACCCTAACCCTTCCCCGAAGCCTTCCCCTCACCCGTCCCCTAATCCTAAACCGTACGCCCACACTAACCCGCGCCCTCACACGTACGCTCCCCCTAAACGGTTGTCGTACCCTCACCTGGACCCTAAACCGTCCCCGTCCCCTAACCCTGACCCTAGCCCGAACCCTAACCCTAACCCTTCCCCGTAGCCTTCCCCTCACCCGACCCATAATCCTAACCCGTACGCTCACACTAACCCACGCCCTCACACGTATGCTCCCCCTAAACCGTTGTCGTACCCTCACCTGGACCCTAAACCGTCCCCATCCCCTAACCCTCACCGTAGCCCGAACCCTAACCCTAATCCTTCCCCGAAGCCTTCCCCTCACCCGTCCCCTAATCCTAACCCGTACGCCCACACTAACCCGCCCCCTCACACGTACGCTCCCCCTAAACCGTTGTCGTACCCTCACCTGGACCCTAAACGGTCCCCGTCCCCTAACCCTAACCCTAGCCCGAACCCTAACCCTAACCCTTCCCCTAAGCCTTCCCCTCACCCGTCCCCTAATCCTATCCCGTACGCTCACACTAACCCGCGACCTCACACGTACGCTGCCCCTAAACCGTTGTCGTACCCTCACCTGGACCCTAAACCGTCCCCGTCCCCTAACCCTAACCCTAGCCTGAACCCTAACCCTAACCCTTCCCCGAAGCCTTCCCCTCACCCGTCCCCTAATCCTAAACCGTACGCCCACACTAACCCGCGCCCTTACACGTACGCTCTCCCTAAACGGTTGTCGTACCCTCACCTGGACCCTAAACCTTCCCCGTCCCCTAACCCTAAACCTAGCCCGAACCCTAACCCTAACCCTTCCCCGAAGCCTTCCCCTCACCCGTCCCCTAATCCTAACCCGTACGCTCACACTAACACGCGCCCTCACACGTACGCTCTCCCTAAACAGTTGTTGTTGTACCCTCACCTGGACCCTAAACCGTCCCCGTCCCCTAACCCTAACCCTAGCCCGAACCCTAACCCTAACCCTTCCCCGAAGCCTTCCCCTAACCCTTCCCCTAATCCTAACCCGTACGCTCACACTAACCCGCGCCCTCACACGTACGCTCCCCCTAAACCGTTGTGGTACCCTCACCTGGACCCTAAACCGTCCCCGTCCCCTAACCCTAACCCTAGCCCGAACCCTAACCCTAACCCTTCCCCAAAACCTTCCCCTCACCCGTTCCCTAATCCTAACCCGTACGCCCACACTAACCCGCGCCCTCACACGTACGCTCCCCCTAAACCGTTGTCGTACCCTCACCTGGACCCTAAACCGTCCCCGTCCCCTAACCCTAACCCTAGCCCGAACCCTAACCCTAACCCTTCCCCGAAGCCTTCCCCTCACCCGTCCCCTAATCCTAACCCGTACGCTCACACTAACCCGCGCCCTCACACGTACGCTCCCCCTAAACCGTTGTCGTACCCTCACCTGGACCCTAAACCGTCCCCGTCCCCTAACCCTAACCCTAGCCCGAACCCTAACCCTAACCCTTCCCCGAAGCCTTTCCCTCACCCGTCCCCTAATCCTAACCCGTACGCCCACACTAACCTGCCCCCTCACACGTACGCTCCCCCTAAACCATTGTCGTACCCTCACCTGGACCCTAAACCGTCCCCGTCCCCTAACCCTAACCCTAGCCCGAACCCTAACCCTAACCCTTCCCCGAAGCCTTCCCCTCACCCGTCCCCTAATCCTAACCCGTACGCTCACACTAACCCGCGCCCGCACACGTACGCTCCCCCTAAAACGTTGTCGTACCCTCACCTGGACCCTAAACCGTCCCCGTCCCGTAACCCTAACCCTAGCCCAAACCCTAACCCTAACCCTTCCCCGAAGCCTTCCCCTCACCCGTCCCCTAATCCTAAGCCGTACGCTCACACTATCGCACGCCCTCACACGTACGCTCCCCCGAAACCGTTGTCGTACCCTCACCTGGACCCTAAACCGTCCCCGTCCCCTAACCCTAACCCTAGCCCGAATCCTAACCCTAACCCTTCCCCGAAGCCTTCCCCTCACCCGTCGTCTAATCCTAACCCGTACGCTCACACTAACCAGCGCCCTCACACGTACGCTCCCCCTAAACCGTTGTCGTACCCTCCCCTGGACCCTAAACCGTCCCCGTCTCCTAACCCTAACCCTAGCCCGAACCCTAACCCTAACCCTTCCCCGCAGCCTTCCCCTCACCCTTCCCCTAATCCTAAACCGTACGCTCACACTAACCCGCGCCCTCACACGTACGCTCCCCCTAAACCGTTGTCGTACCCTCACCTGGATCCTAAACCGTCCCCGTCCCCTAACCCTAACCCTAGCCCGAACCCTAACCCTAACCCTTCCCCTAAGCCTTCCCCTCACCCTTCCCCTAATCCTAACCCGTACGCTCACACTAACCCGCGCCCTCACACGTACGCTCCCCCTAAACCGTTGTCGTACCCTCACCTGGATTCTAAACCGTCCCCGTCCCCTAACCCTAACCCTAGCCCGAACCCTAACCCTAAACCTTCCCCGAAGCCTTCCCCTCACCCGTCCCCTAATCCTAACCCGTACGCCCACACTAACCCGCTCCCTCACACGTACGCTCCCCCTAAACCGTTGTCATACCCTCACCTGGACCCTAAACCGTCCCCGTCCCCTAACCCTAACCCTAGCCCGAACCCTAACCCTAACCCTTCCCCGAAGCCTTCCCCTCACCTGTCCCCTAATCCTAACCCGTACGCTCACACTAACCCGCGCCCTCACACGTACGGTCCCCCTAAAACGTTGTCGTACCCTAACCTGGACCCTAAACCATCCCCGTCCCCTAACCCTAACCCTAGCCCGAACCCTAACCCTAACCCTTCCCCGAAGCCTTCCCCTAACCCTTCCCCTAATCCTAACCCGTACGCTCACACTAACCCGCGCCCTCACACGTACGCTCCCCCTAAACCGTTGTGGTACCCTCACCTGGACCCTAAACCGTCCCCGTACCCTAACCCTAACCCTAGCCCGAACCCTAACCCTAACCCTTCCCCGAAGCCTTCCCCTCACCCGTCCCCTAATCCTAACCCGTACGCTCACACTAACCCGCGCCCTCACACGTACGCTCCCCCTAAACCGTTGTCGTACCCTCACCCGGAACCTAAACCATCCCCGTCCCCTAACCCTAACCCTAGCCCGAACCCTAACCCTAACCCTTCCCCGAAGCCTTCCCCTAACCCTTCCTCTAATCCTAACCCGTACGCTCACACTAACCCGCGCCCTCACACGTACGCTCCCCCTAAACCGTTGTGGTACCCTCACCTGGACCCTAAACCGTCCCCGTCCCCTAACCCTAACCCTAGCCCGAACCCTAAACCTAACCCTTCCCCGAAGCCTTCCCCTCACCCGTTCCCTAATCCTAACCCGTACGCCCACACTAACCCGCGCCCTCACACGTACGCTCCCCCTAAACCGTTGTCGTACCCTCACCTGGACCCTAAACCGTCCCCGTCCCCTAACCCTAACCCTAGCCCGAACCCTAACCCTAATCCTTCCCCGAAGCCTTTCCCTCACCCGTCCCCTAATCCTAACCCGTACGCCCACACTAACCCGCCTCCTCACACGTACGCTCCCCCTAAACCGTTGTCGTACCCTCACCTGGACCCTAAACCGTCCCCGTCCCCTAACCCTAACCCTAGGCCAAACCCTAACCCTAAACCTTCCCCGAAGCCTTCCCCTCACCCGTCCCCTAATCCTAACCCGTACGCTCACCCTAACCTGCGCCCGCACACGTACGCTCCCCCTAAAACGTTGTCGTACCCTCACCTGGACCCTAAACCGTCCCCGTCCCCTATCCCTAACCCTAGCCCGAACCCTAACCCTAACCCTTCCCCGAAGCCTTCCCCTCACCCGTCCCCTAATCCTAACCCGTACGCTCACACTATCCCACGCCCTCACACGTACGCTCCCCCTAAACCGTTGTCGTACCCTCACCTGGACCCTAAACCGTCCCCGTCCCCTAACCCTAACCCTAGCCCGAATCCTAACCCTAACCCTTCCCTGAAGCCTTCCCCTCACCCGTCCCCTAATCCTAACCCGTACGCTCACACTAACCCGCGCCCTCACACGTACGCTCCCCCTAAACCGTTGTCGTACCCTCCCCTGGACCCTAAACAGTCCCCGTCCCCTAACCCTAACCCTAGAGCGAACCCTGACCCTAACCCTTCCCCGAAGCCTTCCCCGCACCTGTCCCCTAATCCTAACCCGTACGCTCACACTAACCCGCGCCTTCACACGTACACTCCTCTTAAAACGTTGTCGTACCCTCACCTGGACCCTAAACCGTCCCCGTCACCTAACCCTAACCCTACCCCGAACCCTAACCCTAACCCTTCCCCGAAGCCTTCCCTTCACCCGTCCCCTAATCCTAACCCGTACGCTCACACTAACCCGCGCCTTCACACGTACGCTCCCCATAAACCGTTGTCGTACCCTCACCTGGACCCTAAACCGTCCCCGTCCCCTAACCCTAACCCTAGCCTGAACCCTAACCCTAACCCTTCCCCGAAGCCTTCCCCTCACCCGTCCCCTAATCCTAAACCGTACGCCCACACTAACCCGCGCCCTCACACGTACGCTCCCCCTAAACCGTTGTCGTACCCTCACCTGGACCCTAAACCGTCCCCGTCCCCTAACCCTAACCCTAGCCCGAACCCTAACCCTAACCCTTCCCCGAAGCCTTCCCCTCACCCGTCCCCTAATCCTAACCCGTACACTCACACTAACCCGCGCCCTCACACGTACGCTCCCCCTAAACCGTTGTCGTACCCTCACCTGGACCCTAAACCGTCCCCGTCCCCTAACCCTAACCCTAGCCCGAACCCTAACCCTAACCCTTCCCCGAAGCCTTCCCCTCACCCGTCCCATAATCCTAACCCGTACGCTCACACTAACCCGCGCCCTCACACGTACGCTCCCCCTAAACCGTTGTCGTACCCTCACCTGGACCCTAAACCGTCCCCGTCCTCTAACCCTAACCCTAGCCCGAACCCTAACCCTAACCCTTCCCCGAACCCTTCCCCTCACCCGTCCCCTAATCCTAACCCGTACGCTCACACTAACCCGCGCCCTCACACGTACGCTCCCCCTAAACCGTTGTCGTACCCTCACCTGGACCCTAAACCGTCCCCGTCCCCTAACCCTAACCCTAGCCCGAACCCTAACTCTAACCCTTCCCCGAAGCCTTCGCCTCACCCGTCCCCTAATCCTAACCCGTACGCTCACACTAACACGCGCCCTCACACGTACGCTCCCCCTAAACCGTTGTCGTACCCTCACCTGGACCCTAAACCGTCCCCGTCCCCTAACCCTAACCCTAGCCCGAACCCTAACCCTAACCCTTCCCCGAAGCCTTCCCCTCACCCGTCCCCTAATCCTAACCCGTACGCTCACACTAACCCGCGCCCTCACACGTACACTCTCCCTAAACGGTTGTCGTACCCTCACCTGGACCCTAAACCGTCCCTGTCCCCTAACCCTAACCCTAGCCCGAACCCTAACCCTAACCCTTCCCCGAAGCCTTCCCCTCACCCGTGCCCTAATACTAACCCGTACGCTCACACTAACCCGCGCCCTCACACGTACGCTCCCCCTAAACCGTTGTCGTACCCTCACCTGGACCCTAAACCGTCCCCGTCCCCTAACCCTAACCCTAGTCCGAACCCTAACCCTAACCCTTCCCCGAAGCCTTCCCCTCACCCGACCCCTAATCCTAACCCGTACGCTCACACTAACCCGCGCCCTCACACGTACGCTCCCCCTAAACCGTTGTCGTACCCTCACCTTAACCCTAAACCGTCCCCGTCCGCTAACCCTAACCCTAGCCCGAACCCTAACCCTAACCCTACCCCGAAGCCTTCCCCTCACCCGTCCCCTAATCCTAACCCGTACGCTCACACTCACCCGCGCCCTCACGCGTACGCTCCCCCTAAACCGTTGTCGTACCCTCACCTGGACCCTAAACCGTCCCCGTCCCCTAACCCTAACCCTTGCCCAAACCCTAACCCTAACCCTTCCCCGAAGCCTTCCCCTCACCCGTCCACTAATCCTAACCCGTACACTCACACTAACCCACGTCCTCACATGTAGGCTCGCTCTAAACCGTTGTCGTACCCTCACCTGGACCCTAAACCGTCCCCGTCCCCTAACCCTAACCCTTGCCCGAACCCTAACCCTAACCCTTCCCCGAAGCCTTCCCCTCACCCGTCCCCTAATCCTAACCCGTACGCTCACACTAACCCGCGCCCTCACACGTACGCTCACCCTAAACCGTTCTCGTACCCTCACCTGGACCCTAAACCGTCACCGTCCCCTAACCCTAACCCTAGCCCGAACCCTAACCCTAACCCTTCCCAGAAGCCTTCCCCTCACCCGTCCCCTAATCCTAACCCTTACGCTCACACTAACCCGTGCCCTCACACGTACGCTCCCCCTAAACCGTTGTCGTACCCTCACCTGGACCCTAAACCGTCCCCGTCCCCTAACCCTAACCCTAGCCCGAACCCTAACCATAACCCTTCCCCGAAGCCTTCCCCTCACCCGTCCCCTAATCCTAACCCGTACGCTCACACTAACCTGCGCCCTCACACGTACGCTCCCCCTAAACCGTTGTCGTACCGTCACCTTAACCCTAAACCGTCCCCGTCCGCTAACCCTAACCCTAGCCCGAACCCTAAACCTAACCCTTCCCCGAAGCCTTCCCCTTACCCGTCCCCTAATCCTAAACCGTACGCTCACACTAACCCGTGCCCTCACACGTACGCTCGCCCTAAACTGTTGTCGTACCCTCACCTGGACCCTAAACCGTCCCCATCCCCTAACCCTAACCCTAGCCCGAACCCTAACCCTAACCCTTCCCCGAAGCCTTCCCCTCACCCGTCCCCTAATCCTAACCCGTACGCTCACACTAACCCGCGCCCTCACACGCATGCTCGCCCTAAACCGTTGTCGTACCCTCACCTGGACCCTAAACCGTCCCCGTCCCCTAACCCTAACCCTAGCCCGAACACTAACCCTAACCCTTCCCCGAAGCCTTCCCCTCACCCGTCCCCTAACCCTAACCCGTACGCTCACACTAACCCGCGCCCTCACACGTTCGCTCCCCTTCAACCGTTGTCGTACCCTCACCTGGACCCTAAACCGTCCCCGTCCCCTAACCCTAACCCTAGCCCGAACCCTAACCCTATCACTTCCCCGAAGCCTTCCCCTCACCCGTCCCCTAGTCCTAACCCGTACGCTCACACTAACCCGCCCCCTCACACGTACGCTCCCCCTAAACCGTTGTCGTACCCTCACCTGGATTCTAAACCGTCCCCGTCCCCTAACCCTAACCATAGCCCGAACCCTAACCCTAACCCTTCCCCGAAGCCTTCTCCTCACCCGTCCCCTAATCCTAACCCGTACGCTCACACTAACCCGCGCCCTCACACGTACGCTCACCGTAAACCATTGTCGTACCCTCACCTGGACCCTAAACAGTCCCCGTACCCTAACCCTAACCCTAGCCCGGACCCTAACACTAACCCTTCCCCGAAGCCTTCCTCTCACCCGTCCCCTAATCCTAACCCGTACGCTCACACTAACCCGCGCCCTCACACGTACGCTCGCCCTAAACCGTTGTCGTACCCTCACCTGGACCCTATACCGTCCCCGTCCCCTAACCCTAACCCTAGCCCGAACCCTAACCCTAACCCTTCCCCGAAGCCTTCCCCTCACCCGTCCCCTAATCCTAACCCGTACGCTCACACTAACCCGCGCCCTCACACGTACGCTCCGCCTGAACCGTTGTCGTACCCTCACCTGGACCCTAAACCGTCCCCGTCCCCTAACCCTAACCCTAGCCCGAACCCTAACCCTAAACCTTCCTCGAAGCCTTCCCCTCACCCGTCCCGTGATCCTAACCCGTACGCTCACAGTAACCCACGCCCTCACACGTACGCTCCCCCTAAACCGTTGTCGTACCCTCACCTGGACCCTAAACCGTCCCCATCCCCTAACCCTAACCCTAGCCCGAAACCTAACCCTAACCCTTCCCCGCAGCCTTCCCCTCACCCGTCCCCTAATCCTAACCCGTACGCTCACACTAACCCTCGCCCTCACACGTACGCTCCCCCTAAACCGTTGTCGTACCCTCACCTGGACCCTAAACCGTCCCCGTCCCCTAACCCTAAACCTAGCCCGAACCCTAACCCTAACCCTTCCCCGAAGCCTTCCCCTCACCCGTCCCCTAATCCTAACCCGTACGCTCACACTAACCTGCGCCCTCACACGTACGCTCGCCCTAAACCGTTGTCGTACCCTCACCTTAACCCTAAACCGTCCCCGTCCGCTAACCCTAACCCTAGCCCGAACCCTAACCCTAACCCTTCCCCGAAGCCTTCCCCTCACCCGTCCCCTAATCCTAACCCGTACGCTCACACTAACCCGCGCCCTCACGCGTACGCTCCCCCTAAACCGTTGTCGTACCCTCACCTGGACCCTAAACCGTCCCCGTCCCCTAACCCTAACCTTAGCCCGAACCCTAACCCTAACCCTTCCCCGAAGCCTTCCCCTCACACGTCCACTAATCCTAACCCGTACGCTCACACTAACCCACGCCCTCACATGTAGGCTCGCTCTAAACCGTTGTCGTACCCTCACCTGGATCCTAAACCGTCCCCGTCCCCTAACCCTAACCCTAGCCCGAACCCTAACCCTAACCCTTCCCAGAAGCCTTCCCCTCACCCGTCCCCTAATCCTAACCCTTCCGTTCACACTAACCCGTGCCCTCACACGTACGCTCCCCCTAAACCGTTGTCGTACCCTCACCTGGACCCTAAACCGTCCCCGTCCCCTAACCCTAATCCTAGCCCGAACCCTAACCATAACCCTTCCCTGAAGCCTTCCCCTCACCCGTCCCCTAATCCTAACCCGTACGCTCACACTAACCTTCGCCCTCACACGTATGCTCCCCCTAAACCGTTGTCGTACCCTCACCTTAACCCTAAACCGTCCCCGTCCGCTAACCCTAACCCTAGCCCGAACCCTAAACCTAACCCTTCCCCGAAGCCTTCCCCTCACCCGTCCCCTAATCCTAACCCGTACGCTCACACTAACCCGTGCCCTCACACGTACGCTCGCCCTAAACCGTTGTCGTACCCTCACCTGGACCCTAAACCGTCCCCGTCCCCTAACCCTAACCCTAGCCCGAACCCTAACCCTAACCCTTCCCCGAAGCCTTCCCCTCACCCGACCCCTAATCCTAACCCGTACGCTCACACTAACCCGCGCCCTCACACGTACGCTCCCCCTAAACCGTTGTTGTACCCTCACCTGGACCCTAAACCGTCCCCGTCCCATAACCCTAACCCTAGCCCGAACCCTAACCCTAACCCTTCCCCGAAGCCTTCCCCTCACCCGTCCCCTAATCCTAACCCGTACGTTCACACTAACCCGCGCCCTCACACGTATGCTCCCCCTAAACCGTTGTCGTACCCTCACCTGGACCCTAAAACGTCCCCGTCCCCTAACCCTAACCCTAGCCCGAACCCTAACCCTAACCCTTCCCCGAAGCCTTCCCCTCACCCGTCCCCTAATCCTAACCCGTACGCTCACACTAACCCGCGCCCTCACACGTACGCTCGCCCTAAACCGTTGTCGTACCCTCACCTGGACCCTAAACCGTCCCGGTCCCCTAACCCTAACCCTACCCCGGACCCTAACCCTAACACTTCCCCGAAGCCTTCCTCTCACCCGTCCCCTAATCCTAACCCGTACGCTCACACTAATACGCGCCCTCACACGTACGCGCCCCCTTAACCGTTGTCGTACCCTCACCTGGACCCTAAACCGTCCCCGTCCCCTAACCCTAACCCTAGCCCGAACCCTAACCCTAACCCTTCCCCGAAGCCTTCCCCTCACCCGTCCCTAATCCTAACCCGTACGCTCACACTAACCCGCGCCCTCACACGTACGCTCCCCCTAAACCGTTGTCGTACCCTCACCTGGACCCTAAACCTTCCCCGTCCCCTAACCCTAACCCTAGCCCGAACCCTAACCCTAACACTTCCCCGAAGCCTTCCCCTCACCCGTCCCCTAATCCTAACCCGTACGCTCACACTAATACGCGCCCTCACACGTACGCTCCCCCTAAACCGTTCTCGTACCCTCACCTGGACCCTAAACCGTCCCCGTCCCCTAACACTAACCCTAGCCCGAACCCTAACCCTAACCCTTCCCCGAAGCCTTCCCCTCACCCGTCCCCTAATCCTAACCCGTACGCTCACACTAACCCGCGCCCTCACACGTACGCTCGCCCTAAACCGTTGTCGTACCCTCACCTGGACCCTAAACCGTCCCCATCCCCTAACCCTAACCCTAGCCCGAACCCTAACCCTAACCCTTCCCCGAAGACTTCCCCTCACCCGTCCCCTAATCCTAACCCGTACGCTCACACTAACCTGCGCCCTCACACGTACGCTCGCCCTAAACCGTTGTCGTACCCTCATCTGGACCCTAAACCGTCCCTGTCCCCTAAACCTAACCCTAGCCCGAACCCTAACCCTAACCCTTCCCCGAAGCCTTCCCCTCACCCGTCCCCTAATCCTAACCCGTACGCTCACACTAACCCGCGCCCTCACACGTACGCTCCCCCTAAACCGTTATCGTACCCTCACCTCGACCCTAAACCGTCCCCGTCCCCTAACCCTAACCCTAGCCCGAACCCTAGCCCTAACCCTTCCCCGAAGCCTTCCCCTCACCCGACCCCTAATCCTAACCCGTACGCTCACACTAACCCGCGCCCTCACACGTACGCTCCCCCTAAACCGTTGTCGTACCCTCACCTGGACCCTAAACCGTCCCCGTCCCCTAACCCTAACCCTAGCCCGAACCCTAACCCTAACCCTTCCCCGAAGCCTTCCCCTCACCCGTCCCCTAATCCTAACCCGTACGTTCACACTAACCCGCGCCCTCACACGTACGCTCCCCCTAAACCGTTGTCGTACCCTCACCTGGACCCTAAACCGTCCCCGTCCCCTAACCCTAACCCTAGCCCGAACCCTAACCCTTCCCCGAAGCCTTCCCCTCACCCGTCCCCTAATCCTAACCCGTACGCTCACACTAATACGCGCCCTCACACGTACGCTCCCCCTAAACCGTTCTCGTACCCTCACATGGACCCTAAACCGTCCCCGTCCCCTAACACTAACCCTAGCCCGAACCCTAACCCTAACCCTTCCCCGAAGCCTTCCCCTCACCCGTACCCTAATCCTAACCCGTACGCTCACACTAACCCGCGCCCTCACACGTACGCTCGCCCTAAACCGTTGTCGTACCCTCACCTGGACCCTAAACCGTCCCCGTCCCCTAACCCTAACCCTAGCCCGAACCCTAACCCTAACCCTTCCCCGAAGCCTTCCCCTCACCCGTCCCCTAATCCTAACCCGTACGCTCACACTAACCCGCGCCCTCACACGTACGCTCCCCATAAACCGTTGTCGTACCCTCACCTGGACCCTAAACCGTCCCCATCCCCTAACCCTAACCCTAGCCCGAACCCTAACCCTAACCCTTCCCCGAAGCCTTCCCCTCACCCGTCCCCTAATCCTAACCCGTACGCTCACACTAACCCGCGCCCTCAAACGCACGCTCGCCCTAAACCGTTGTCGTACCCTCACCTGGACCGTAAACCGTCCCCGTCCCCTAACCCTAACCCTAGCCCGAACACTAACCCTAACCCTTCCCCGAAGCCTTCCCCTCACCCGTCCCCTAATCCTAACCCGTACGCTGACACTAACCCGCGCCCTTACACATACGCTCCCCCTCAAACGTTGTCGTACCCTCACCTGGACCCTGAACCGTCCCCGTCCCCTAACCCTAACTCTAGCCCGAACCCTAACCCTAACCCTTCCCCGAAGACTTCCCCTCACCCGTCCCCTAATCCTAACCCGTACGCTCACACTAACCTGCGCCCTCACACGTACGCTCGCCCTAAACCGTTGTCGTACCCTCACCTGGACCCTAAACCGTCCCCATCCCCTAACCCTAACCCTAGCCCGAACCCTAAACCTAACCCTTCCCCGAAGACTTCCCCTCACCCGTCCCCTAATCCTAACCCGTACGCTCACACTAACCTGCGCCCTCACACGTACGCTCGCCCTAAACCGTTGTCGTACCCTCACCTGGACCCTAAACCGTCCCTGTCCCCTAACCCTAACCCTAGCCCGAACCCTAACCCTAACCCTTCCCCGAAGCCTTCCCCTCACCCGTCCCCTAATCCTAACCCGTACGCTCACACTAACCCGCGCCCTCACACGTACGCTCCCCCTAAACCGTTGTCGTACCCTCACCTCGACCCTAAACCGTCCCCGTCCCCTAACCCTAACCCTAGCCCGAACCCTAACCCTTCCCCGAAGCCTTCCCCTCACCCGTCCCCTAATCCTAACCCGTACGCTCACACTAATACGCGCCCTCACACGTACGCTCTCCCTAAACCGTTCTCGTACCCTCACATGGACCCTAAACCGTCCCCGTCCCCTAACACTAACCCTAGCCCGAACCCTAACCCTAACCCTTCCCCGAAGCCTTCCCCTCACCCGTACCCTAATCCTAACCCGTACGCTCACACTAACCCGCGCCCTCACACGTACGCTCGCCCTAAACCGTTGTCGTACCCTCACCTGGACCCTAAACCGTCCCCGTCCCCTAACCCTAACCCTAGCCCGAACCCTAACCCTAACCCTTCCCCGAAGCCTTCCCCTCACCCGTCCCCTAATCCTAACCCGTACGCTCACACTAACCCGCGCCCTCACACGTACGCTCCCCATAAACCGTTGTCGTACCCTCACCTGGACCCTAAACCGTCCCCATCCCCTAACCCTAACCCTAGCCCGAACCCTAACCCTAACCCTTCCCCGAAGCCTTCCCCTCACCCGTCCCCTAATCCTAACCCGTACGCTCACACTAACCCGCGCCCTCAAACGCACGCTCGCCCTAAACCGTTGTCGTACCCTCACCTGGACCGTAAACCGTCCCCGTCCCCTAACCCTAACCCTAGCCCGAACACTAACCCTAACCCTTCCCCGAAGCCTTCCCCTCACCCGTCCCCTAATCCTAACCCGTACGCTGACACTAACCCGCGCCCTTACACATACGCTCCCCCTCAAACGTTGTCGTACCCTCACCTGGACCCTAAACCGTCCCCGTCCTCTAACCCTAACTCTAGCCCGAACCCTAACCCTAACCCTTCCCCGAAGACTTCCCCTCACCCGTCCCCTAATCCTAACCCGTACGCTCACACTAACCTGCGCCCTCACACGTACGCTCGCCCTAAACCGTTGTCGTACCCTCACCTGGACCCTAAACCGTCCCCATCCCCTAACCCTAACCCTAGCCCGAACCCTAAACCTAACCCTTCCCCGAAGACTTCCCCTCACCCGTCCCCTAATCCTAACCCGTACGCTCACACTAACCTGCGCCCTCACACGTACGCTCGCCCTAAACCGTTGTCGTACCCTCACCTGGACCCTAAACCGTCCCTGTCCCCTAACCCTAACCCTAGCCCGAACCCTAACCCTAACCCTTCCCCGAAGCCTTCCCCTCACCCGTCCCCTAATCCTAACCCGTACGCTCACACTAACCCGCGCCCTCACACGTACGCTCCCCCTAAACCGTTGTCGTACCCTCACCTCGACCCTAAACCGTCCCCGTCCCCTAACCCTAACCCTAGCCCGAACCCTAGCCCTAACCCTTCCCCGAAGCCTTCCCCTCACCCGACCCCTAATCCTAACCTGTACGCTCACACTAACCCACGCCCTCACACGTACGCTCCCCCTAAACCGTTGTCGTACCCTCACCTGGACCCTAAAACGTCCCCGTCCCCTAACCCGAACCCTAGCCCGAACCCTAACCCTAACCCTTCCCCGAAGCCTTCCCCTCACCCATCCCCTAATCCTAACCCGTACGTTCACACTAACCCGCGCCCTCACACGTACGCTCCCCCTAAACCGTTGTCGTACCCTCACCTGGACCCTAAAACGTCCCCGTCCCCTAACCCTAACCCTAGCCCGAACCCTAACCCTAACACTTCCCCGAAACCTTCCCCTCACCCGTCCCCTAATCCTAACACGTACGCTCACACTAACCCGCGCCCTCACACGTACGCTCGCCCTAAACCGTTGTCGTACCCTCACCTGGACCCTAAACCGTCCCCGTCCCCTAACCCTAACCCTAGCCCGAACCCTAACCCTAACCCTTCCCCGAAGCCTTCCCCTCACCCGGCCCCTAATCCTAACCCGTACGCTCACACTAACCCGCGCCCTCACACGTACGCTCCCCCTAAACCGTTGTCGTACCCTCATCTTGACCCTAATCCGTCCTCGTCCAATAACCCTAACCCTAGCCCGAACCCTAACCCTAAACCTTCCCCGAAGCCTTACACTCACCCGTCCCTTAATCCTAACCCGTACGCTCACACTAACCCACGCCCTCACACGTACGCTCCCCCTAAACCGTTGTCGTACCCTCACCTGGACCCTAAACCGTCCCCGTCCCCTAACCCTAACCCTAGCCCGAACCCTAACCCTAACCCTTCCCCGAAGCCTTCCCCTCACCCGTCCCCTAATCCTAACCCGTACGCTCACACAAACCCGCGACCTCACACGTACGCTCCCCCTAAACCGTTCTCGTACACTCACTTGGACCCTAAACCGTCCCCGTTCCCTAACCCTAACCCTAGCCCGAACCCTAACCCTAACCCTTCCCCGAAGCCTTCCCCTCACCCGGCCCGTAATCCTAACCCGTACGCTCACACTAACCCGCGCCCTCACACGTATGCTCCCCCTAAACCGTTGTCGTACCCTCACCAGGACCCTAAACTGTCCCCGTCCCCTAACCCTAACCCTAGCCCGAACACTAACCCTAACCCTTCCCCGAAGCCTTCCCCTCACCCGTATCCTAATCCTAACCCGTACGCTCACACTAACCCGCGCCCTCACACGTACGCTCCCCCTAAACCGTTGTCGTACCCTCACCTGTACCCTAAACCGTCCCCATCCCCTAACCCTAACCCTAGCCCGAACCCTAACCCTAACCCTTCCCCGAAGCCTTCCCCTCACCCGTCCCCTAATCCTAACCCGTACGCTCACACTAACCCGCGCCCTCACACGTACGCTCCCCCTAAACCGTTGTCGTACCCTCACCTGGATCCTAAACCGTCCCCATCACCTAACCCTAACCCTAGCCCGACCCCTAACCCTAACCCTTCCCCGAAGCCTTCCCCTCACCCGTCCCCTAATCCTAACCCGTACGCTCACACTAACCCGCGCCCTCACACGTACTCTCCCCCTAAACCGTTGTCGTACCCTCACCTGGACCCTAAACGGTCCTCGTCCCCTAACCCTAACCCTAGCCCGAACCCTAACCCTAAACCTTCTCCGAAGCCTTACACTCACCCGTCCCTTAATCCTAACCCGTACGCTCACACTAACCCGCGCCCTCACACGTACGCTCCCCCTAAACCATTGTCGTACCCTCACCTGGACCCTAAACCGTCCCCGTCCCCTAACACTAACCCTAGCCCGAACCCTAACCCTAACCCTTCCCCGAAGCCTTCCCCTCACCGGTCCCCTAATCCTAACCCGTACGCTAACACTAACCCGCGCCCTCACACGTACACTCCCCCTAAGCCATTGTCGAACCCTCACCTGGACCCTAAACCGTCCCCGTCCCCTAACCCTAACCCTAGCCCGAACCCTAACCCTAACCCTTCCCCGAAGCCTTGCCCTCACCCGTCCCCTAATCCTAACCCGTACGCTCACACTAACCCGCGCCCTCACACGTACGCTCCCCCTAAGCCGTTGTCGTACCCTCACCTGGACCCTAAACCGTCCCCGTCCCCTAACCCTAACCCTAGCCCGAACCCTAACCCTAACCCTTCCCCGAAGCCTTCCCCTCACCCGTCCCCTAATCCTAACTCGTACGCTCACACTAACCCGCGCCCTCACACGTACGCGCCCCCTAAACCGTTGTCGTACCCTCACCTGGACCCTAAACCGTCCCCGTCCCCTAACCCTAACCCTAGCCCGAACCCTAACCCTAACCCTTCCCCGAAGCCTTCCCCTCACCCGTCCCCTAATCCTAACCCGTACGCTCACACTAACCCACGCCCTCACACGTACGCTCCCCCTAAACCGTTGTCGTACCCTCACCTGGTCCCTAAACCGTCCCCGTCCCCTAACCCTAACCCTAGCCCGAACCCTAACCGTAAACCTTCCCCGAAGCCTTCCCCTCACCCGTTCCCTAATCCTAACCCGTACGCTCACACTATCCCGCGCCCTCACACGTACGCTCCCCCTAAACCGTTGTCATACCCTCACCTGGACCCTAAACCGTCCCCGTCCCCTAACCCTAACCCTAGCCCGAACCCTAACCCTAACCCTTCCCCGAAGCCTTCCCCTCACCCGTCCCCTAATCCTAACCCGTACGCTCACACTAACCCGCGCCCTCACACGTACGCTCCCCCTAAACCGTTGTCGTACCCTCACCTGGACCCTAAACCGTCCCCGTCCCCTAACCCTAACCCTAGCCCGAACCCTAACCCTAACCCTTCCCCGAAGCCTTCCCCTCACCCGTCCCCTAATCCTAACCCGTACGCTCACACTAACCCGCGCCCTCACACGTACGCTCCCCCTAAACCGTTGTCGTACCCTCACCTTGACCCTAAACCGTCCTCGTCCAATAACCCTAACCCTAGCCCGAACCCTAACCCTAAACCTTCCCCGAAGCCTTACACTCACCCGTCCCTTAATCCTAACCCGTACGCTCACACTAACCCACGCCCTCACACGTACGCTCCCCCTAAACCGTTGTCGTACCCTCACCTGGACCCTAAACCGTCCCCGTCCCCTAACCCTAACCCTAGCCCGAACCCTAACCCTAACCCTTCCCCGAAGCCTTCCCCTCACCCGTCCCATAATCCTAACCCGTACGCTAACACTAACCCGCGCCCTCACACGTACGCTCCCCCTAAGCCATTGTCGTACCCTCACCTGGACCCTAAACCGTCCCCGTCCCCTAACCCTAACCCTAGGCCGAACCCTAACCCTAACCCTTCCCCGAAGCCTTCCCCTCACCCGTCCCATAATCCTAACCCGTAAGCTCACACTAACCCGCGCCCTCACACGTATGCTCCCCCTAAACCGTTGTCGTACCCTCACCTGGACCCTAAACCGACCCCGTTCCCTAACCCTAACCCTAGCCCGAACCCTAACCCTAACCCTTCCCCGAAGCCTTCCCCTCACCCGTCCCCTAATCCTGACCCGTACACTCACACTAACCCGCATCCACACACTTACGCTCCCCCTAAACCGTTGTCGTACCCTCACCTGGACCCTAAACCGTCCCCGTCCCCTAACCCTAACCCTAGCCCGAACCCTAACCATAACCCTTCCCAGAAGCCTTCCCCTCACCCGTCCCCTAATCCTAACCCGTACGCTCACACTAACCCGCGCCCTCACACGTACGCTCCCCCTAAACCGTTGTCGTACCCTCACCTGGACCCTAATCCGTCCCCGTCCCCTAACCCTAACCCTAGCCCGAACCCTAACCCTAACCCTTCCCCGAAGCCTTCCCCTCACCCGTCCCCTAAACCTAACCCGTACGCTCACACTAACACGCGCCCTCACACGTACACTCCCCCTAAGCCGTTGTCGTACCCTCACCTGTACCCTAAACCGTCCCCGTCCCCTAACCCTAACCCTAGCCTGAACCCTAACCCTAACCCTTCCCCGAAGCCTTCCCCTCACCCGTCCCCTAATCCTAACCCGTACGCTCACACTAACCCGCGCCCTCACACGTACGATCCCCCTAAACCGTTGTCGTACCCTCACCTGGACACTAAACCGTCCCCGTCCCCTAACCCTAAACCTAGCCCGAACCCTAACCCTAAGCCTTCCCCGAAGCCTTCCCCTCACCCGTCCCCTAATCCTAACCCGTACGCTCACACTAACCCGCGCCCTCACACGTACGCTCCCCCTAAACCGTTGTCGTACCCTCACCTGGACCCTAAACCGTCCCCGTCCCCTAACCCTAACCCTAGCCCGAACCCTAACCCTAACCCTTCCCCGAAGCCTTCCCCTCACCCGTCCCCTAATCCTAACCCGTACGCTCACACTAACCCGTGCCCTCACACGTACGCTCCCCCTAAACCGTTGTCGTACCCTCACCTGGACCCTAAACCGTCCCCGTCCCCTAACCCTAACCCTAGCCCGAACCCTAACCCTAACCCTTCCCCGAAGCCTTCCCCTCACCCGTCCCCTAATCCTAACGCGTACGCTCACACTAACCCGCGCCCTCACACGTACGCTCCCCCTAAACCGTTGTCGTACCCTCACCTGGACCCTAAACCGTCCCCGTCCCCTAACCCTAACCCTAGCCCGAACCCTAACCCTAACACTTCCCCGAAGCCTTCCCCTCACCCGTCCCCTAATCCTAACCCGTACGCTCACACTAACCCGCGCCCTCACACGTACGCTCCCCCTAAACCGTTGTCGTACCCTCACATGGACCCTAAACCGTCCCCGTCCCCTAACCCTAACCCTAGCCCGAGCCCTAACCCTAACCCTTCCCCGAAGCCTTCCCCTCACCCGTCCCCTAATCCTAACCCGTACGCTCACACTAACCCGTGCCCTCACACGTACGCTCCCCCTAAACCGTTGTCGTACCCTCACCTGGACCCTAAACCATCCCCGTCGCCTAACCCTAACCCTAGCCCGAACCCTAACCCTAACCCTTCCCCGAAGCCTTCCCCTCACCCGTCCCCTAATCCTAACCCGTACGCTCACACTAACCCGCGCCCTCACACGTACGCTCACCCTAAACCGTTTTCTTACCCTCACCTGGACCCTAAACCGTCCCCGTCCCCTAACCCTAACCCTAGCCTGAACCCTAACCCTAACCCTTCCCAGAAGCCTTCCCCTCACCCGTCCCCTAATCCTAACCCGTACGCTCACACGAACCCGCGACCTCACACGTACGCTCCCTCTAAACCGTTGTCATACCCTCACCTGGACCCTAAACCGTCCTCGTCCCCTAACCCTAACCCTACCTCGAACCCTAACCCTAACCCTTCCCCGAAGCCTTCCCCTCACCCGTACCCTAATCCTAACCCGTACGCTCACACTAACACGCGCCCTCACACGTACGCTCCCCCTAAACCGTTGTCGTACCCTCACCTGGACCCTAAACCGTCCCCGTCCCCTAACCCTAACCCTAGCCTGAACCCTAACCCTAACCCTTCCCCGAAGCCTTCCCCTCACCCGTCCCCTAATCCTAACCCGTACGCTCACACTAACCCGCGCCCTCACACGTACGATCCCCCTAAACCGTTGTCGTACCCTCACCTGGACACTAAACCGTCCCCGTCCCCTAACCCTAAACCTAGCCCGAACCCTAACCCTAAGCCTTCCCCGAAGCCTTCCCCTCACCCGTCCCCTAATCCTAACCCGTACGCTCACACTAACCCGCGCCCTCACACGTACGCTCCCCCTAAACCGTTGTCGTACCCTCACCTGGACCCTAAACCGTCCCCGTCCCCTAACCCTAACCCTAGCCCGAACCCTAACCCTAACCCTTCCCCGAAGCCTTCCCCTCACCCGTCCCCTAATCCTAACCCGTACGCTCACACTAACCCGTGCCCTCACACGTACGCTCCCCCTAAACCGTTGTCGTACCCTCACCTGGACCCTAAACCGTCCCCGTCCCCTAACCCTAACCCTAGCCCGAACCCTAACCCTAACCCTTCCCCGAAGCCTTCCCCTCACCCGTCCCCTAATCCTAACGCGTACGCTCACACTAACCCGCGCCCTCACACGTACGCTCCCCCTAAACCGTTGTCGTACCCTCACCTGGACCCTAAACCGTCCCCGTCCCCTAACCCTAACCCTAGCCCGAACCCTAACCCTAACACTTCCCCGAAGCCTTCCCCTCACCCGTCCCCTAATCCTAACCCGTACGCTCACACTAACCCGCGCCCTCACACGTACGCTCCCCCTAAACCGTTGTCGTACCCTCACATGGACCCTAAACCGTCCCCGTCCCCTAACCCTAACCCTAGCCCGAGCCCTAACCCTAACCCTTCCCCGAAGCCTTCCCCTCACCCGTCCCCTAATCCTAACCCGTACGCTCACACTAACCCGTGCCCTCACACGTACGCTCCCCCTAAACCGTTGTCGTACCCTCACCTGGACCCTAAACCATCCCCGTCGCCTAACCCTAACCCTAGCCCGAACCCTAACCCTAACCCTTCCCCGAAGCCTTCCCCTCACCCGTCCCCTAATCCTAACCCGTACGCTCACACTAACCCGCGCCCTCACACGTACGCTCACCCTAAACCGTTTTCTTACCCTCACCTGGACCCTAAACCGTCCCCGTCCCCTAACCCTAACCCTAGCCTGAACCCTAACCCTAACCCTTCCCAGAAGCCTTCCCCTCACCCGTCCCCTAATCCTAACCCGTACGCTCACACGAACCCGCGACCTCACACGTACGCTCCCTCTAAACCGTTGTCATACCCTCACCTGGACCCTAAACCGTCCTCGTCCCCTAACCCTAACCCTACCTCGAACCCTAACCCTAACCCTTCCCCGAAGCCTTCCCCTCACCCGTACCCTAATCCTAACCCGTACGCTCACACTAACACGCGCCCTCACACGTACGCTCCCCCTAAACCGTTGTCGTACCCTCACCTGGACCCTAAACCGTCCCCGTCCCCTAACCCTAACCCTAGCCCGAACCCTAACCCTAACCCTTCCCCGAAGCCTTCCCCTCACCCGTCCCCTAATCCTAACCCGTACGCTCACACTAATACGCGCCCTCACACGTACGCTCCCCCTAAACCGTTCTCGTACCCTCACCTGGACCCTAAACCGTCCCCGTCCCCTAACACTAACCCTAGCCCGAACCCTAACCCTAACCCTTCCCCGAAGCCTTCCCCTCACCCGTCCCCTAATCCTAACCCGTACGCTCACACTAACCCGCGCTCTCACACGTACACTCCCCCTAAACCGTTGTCGTACCCTCACCTGGACACTAAACCGTCCCCGTCCCCTAACCCTAACCCTAGCCCGAACCCTAACCGTAACACTTCCCCGAAGCCTTCCCCTCACCCGTCCCATAATCCTAACCCGTACGCTCACACTAACCCGCGCCCTCACACCTACGCTCCCCCTAAACCGTTCTCGTACCCTCACCTGGACCCTAAACCGTCCCCGTCCCCTAACACTAACCCTAGCCCGAACCCTAACCCTAACCCTTCCCCGAAGCTTTCCCCTCACCCGTCCCCTAATCCTAACCGGTATGCTCACACGAACCCGCGCCCTCACACGTACGCTCCCCCTAAACCGTTGTCGTACCCTCACCTGGACCCTAAACCGTCCCCGTCCCCTAACCCTAACCCTAGCCCGAACCCTAACCCTAACCCTTCCCCGAAGCCTTCCCCTCACCCTTCCCCTAATCCTAACCCGTACGCTCACACTAACCCGCGCCCTCACACGTACGCTCCCCCTAAACCGTTGTCGAACCCTCACCTGGACCCTACACCGTCCCCGTCCCCTAACCCTAACCCTAGCCCGAACCCTAACCCTAACCCTTCCCCGAAGCCTTCCCCTCACCAGTCCCCTAATCCTAACCCGTACGCTCACACTAACCCGCGCCCTCAAACGTACGCTCCCCCTAAACCGTTGTCGTACCCTCACCTGGACCCTAAACCGTCCCCGTCCCCTAACCCTAACCCTAGCCCGAACCCTAACCCTAACGCTTCCCCGAAGCCTTCCCCTCACCAGTCCCCTAATCCTA
Organism: Leucopleurus acutus; assembly: GCF_964270905.1. NCBI lineage: Eukaryota > Metazoa > Chordata > Mammalia > Artiodactyla > Delphinidae > Leucopleurus > Leucopleurus acutus. Next base: position 75,899 of record NC_139162.1, read on the forward strand.
ACCCGTACGCTCACAATAACCCGCGCCCTCACACGTACGCTCCCCCTAAACCGTTATCGTACCCTCATTTGGACCCTAAACCGTCCCCGTCCCCTAACCCTAACCCTAGCCCGAACCCTAACCCTAACCATTCCCCGAAGCCTTCCCCTCACCCGTCCCTTAATCCTAACCTGTACGCTCACACTAACCCACGCCCTCACATGTACGCTCCCCCTAAACCGTTGTCGTACCCTCACCTGGACCCTAAACCGTCCCCGTCCCCTAACCCTAACCCTAGCCAGAACCCTAACCCTAACACTTCCCCGAAGCCTTCCCCTCACCCGTCCCCTAATCCTAACCCGTACGCCCACACTAACCCGCGCCCTCACACGTACGCTACCCCTAAACCATTGTCGTAACCTCACCTGGACCCTAAACCGTCCCCATCCCCTAACCCTAACCCTAACCCGAACCCTAACCCTAACCCTTCCCCGAAGCCTTCCCCTCACCCGTCCCCTAATCCTAACCCGTACGCTCACACTGACCCGCGACCTCACACGTACGCTCCCCCTAAACCGTTGTCGTACCCTCACTTGGACCCTAAACCATTCCCGTCCCCTAACCCTAACCCTAGCCCGAACCCTAACCCTAACCCTTCCCCGAAGCCTTCCCCTCACCCGTCCCCTAATCCTAACCCGTACGCTCACACAAACCCGCGCCCTCACACGTACGCTCCGCCTAAACTGTTGTCGTACCCTCACCTGGACCCTAAACCGTCCCCGTCCCCTAACCCTAACCCTAGCCCGAACCCTAACCCTAAACCTTCCCCGAAGCCTTCCCCTCACCCGTCCCCTAATCCTAACCCGTACGCTCACACTAACCCGCGTCCTCACACGTACGCTCCCCCTAAACCGTTGTCGTACCCTCACCTGGACCCTAAACCGTCCTCGTCCCCTAACCCTAACCCTAGCCCGAACCCTAACCCTAACCCTTCCCCGAAGCCTTCCCCTCACCCGTCCCTTAATCCTAACCAGTACGCTCACACTAACCCGCGCCCTCACACGCATGCTCGCCCTAAACCGTTGTCGTACCCTCACCTAGACCCTAAACCGTCCCCGTCCCCTAACCCTAACCCTAGCCCGAACCCTAACCCTAACACTTCCCCGAAGCCTTCCCCTCACCCGTCCCCTAATCCTAACCCGTACGCTCACACTAACCCGCGTCCTCACACGTACGCTCCCCCTAAACCGTTGTCGTACCCTCACCTGGACCCTAAACCGTCCTCGTCCCCTAACCCTAACCCTAGCCCGAACCCTAACCCTAACCCTTCCCCGAAGCCTTCCCCTCACCCGTCCCTTAATCCTAACCCGTACGCTCACACTAACCCGCGCCCTCACACGCATGCTCGCCCTAAACCGTTGTCGTACCCTCACCTGGACCCTAAACCGTCCCCGTCCCCTAACCCTAACCCTAGCCCGAACACTAACCCTAACCCTTCCCCGAAGCCTTCCCCTCACCCGTCCCCTAATCCTAACCCGTACGCTCACACTAACCCGCCCCCTCACACGTACGCTACCCCTCAACCTTTGTCGTACCCTCACCTGGACCCTAAACCGTCCCCGTCCCCTAACCCTAACCCTAGCCCGAACCCTAAACCTAACCCTTCCCCGAAGACTTCCCCTCACCCGTCCCAAATCCTAACCCGTACGCTCACACTAACCTGCGCCCTCACACGTACGCTCGCCCTAAACCGTTGTCGTACACTCACCTGGACCCTAAACCGTCCCCATCCCCTAACCCTAACCCTAGCCCGAACCCTAACCCTAATCCTTCCCCGAAGACTTCCCCTCACCCGTCGCCTAATCCTAACCCGTACGCTCACACTAACCTGCGCCCTCACACGTACTCTCGCCCTAAACCGTTGTCGTACCTTCACCTGAACCCTAAACCGTCCCTGTCCCCTAACCCTAACCCTAGCCCGAACCCTAACCCTAACCCTTCCCTGAAGCCTTCCCCTCACCCTTCCCCTAATCCTAACCCATACGCTCACACTAACCCGTGCCCTCACACGTACGCTCCCCCTATACCGTTGTCGTACCCTCACCTGGACCCTAAACCGTCCCCGTCCCCTAACCCTAACCCTAGCCCGAACCCTAACCCTAACCCTTCCCCGAAGCCTTCCCCTCCCCCGTCCCCTAATCCTAACCCGTACGCTCACACTAACGCGCGCCCTCACACGTACACTCCCCCTAAACCGTTGTCGTACCCTCACCTGGACCCTAAACCGTCCCCGTCCCCTAACCCTAACCCTAGCCCGAACCCTAACCCTAACACTTCCCCGAAGCCTTCCCCTCACCCGTCCCCTAATCCTAACCCGTACGCTCACACTAACCCGCGCCCTCACACGTACGCTCCCCCTAAACCGTTGTCGTACCCTCACCTGGACCCTAAACCGTCCCCGTCCCCTAACCCTAACCCTAGCCCGAACCCTAACCCTAACCCTTCCCCGAAGCCTTCCCCTCACCCGTCCCCTAATCCTAACCCGTACGCTCACACTAACCCGCGCCCTCACACGTACGCTCCCCCTAAACCGTTGTCGTACCCTCACCTCGACCCTAAACCGTCCCCGTCCCCTAACCCTAACCCTAGCCCGAACCCTAACCCTAACCCTTCCCCGAAGCCTTCCCCTCACCCGACCCCTAATCCTAACCCGTACGCTCACACTAACCCGCGCCCTCACACGTACGCTCCCCCTAAACCATTGTCGTACCCTCACCTGGACCCTAAACCGTCCCCGTCCCATAACCCTAACCCTAGCCCGAACCCTAACCCTAACCCTTCCCCGAATCCTTCCCCTCACCCGTCCCCTAATCCTAACCCGTACGCTCAGACTAACCCGCGCCCTCACACGTACGCTCGCCCTAAACCGTTGTGGTACCCTCACCTGGACCCTAAACCGTCCCCGTCCCCTAACCCTAACCCTAGCCCGAACCCTAACCCTAACCCTTCCCCGAAGCCTTCCCCTCACCTGTCCCCTAATCCTAACCCGTACGCTCACACTAACCCGCGCCCTCACACGTACGCTCCCCATAAACCATTGTCGTACCCTCACCTGAACCCTAAACCGTCCCCATCCCCTAACCCTAACCCTAGCCCGAACCCTAACCCTAACCCTTCCCCGAAGCCTTCCCCTCACCCGTCCCCTAATCCTAACCCGTACGCTCACACTAACCCGCGCCCTCACACGCACGCTCGCCCTAAACCGTTTTCGTACCCTCACCTGAACCCTAAACCGTCCCCTTCCCCTAACCCTAACCCTAGCCCGAACCCTAACCCTAACCCTTCCCCGAAGCCTTACCCTCACCCGTCCCCTAATCCTAACCCGTACGCTCACACTAACCCGCGCCCTCACACGCACGCTCGCCCTAAACCGTTGTCGTACCCTCACCTGGACCCTAAACCGTCCCCGTCCCCTAACCCTAACCCTAGCCCGAACACTAACCCTAACCCTTCCCCGAAGCCTTCCCCTCACCCGTCCCCTAATCCTAACCCGTACGCTCACACTAACCCGCGCCCTCACACGTACGCTCCCCCTCAACCGTTGTCGTACCCTCACCTGGACCCTAAATCGTCCCCGTCCCCTAACCCTAACCCTAGCCCGAACCCTAACCCTAACCCTTCCTCGAAGCCTTCCCCTCACCCGTCCCCTAATCCTAACCCGTACGCTCACACTAACCTGCGCCCTCACACGTACGCTCGCCCTAAACCGTTGTCGTACCCTCACCTGGACCCTAAACCGTCCCCATCCCCTAACCCTAACCCTAGCCCGAACCCTAACCCTAACCCTTCCCCGAACACTTCCCCTCACCCGTCCCCTAATCCTAACCCGTACGCTCACACTAACCTGCGCCCTCACACGTACGCTCGCCCTAAACCGTTGTCGTACCCTCATCTGGACCCTAAACCGTCCCTGTCCCCTAACCCTAACCCTAGCCCGAACCCTAACCCTAACCCTTCCCCGAAGCCTTCCCCTCACCCGTCCCCTAATCCTAACCCGTACGCTCACACTAACCCGCGCCCTCACACGTACGCTCCCCCTAAACCGTTGTCGTACCCTCACCTCAACCCTAAACCGTCCCCGTCCCCTAACCCTAACCCTAGCCCGAACCCTAACCCTAACCCTTCCCCGAAGCCTTCCCCTCACCCGTCCCCTAATCCTAACCCGTACGTTCACACTAACCCGCGCCCTCACACGTACGCTCCCCCTAAACCGTTGTCGTACCCTCACCTGGACCCTAAACCGTCCCCGTCCCCTAACCCTAACCCTAGCCCGAACCCTAACCCTTCCCCGAAGCCTTCCCCTCACCCGTCCCCTAATCCTAACCCGTACGCTCACACTAATACGCGCCCTCACACGTACGCTCCCCCTAAACCGTTCTCGTACCCTCACCTGGACCCTAAACCGTCCCCGTCCCCTAACACTAACCCTAGCCCGAACCCTAACCCTAACCCTTCCCCGAAGCCTTCCCCTCACCCGTCCCCTAATCCTAACCCGTACGCTCACACTAACCCGCGCCCTCACACGTACGCTCCCCCTAAACCGTTGTCGTACCCTCACCTGGACCCTAAACCGTCCCCGTCCCCTAACCCTAACTCTAGCCCGAACCCTAACCCTAACCCTTCCCCGAAGACTTCCCCTCACCCGTCCCCTAATCCTAACCCGTACGCTCACACTAACCTGCGCCCTCACACGTACGCTCGCCCTAAACTGTTGTCGTACCCTCACCTGGACCCTAAACCGTCCCCATCCCCTAACCCTAACCCTAGCCCGAACCCTAACCCTAACCCTTCCCCGAAGACTTCCCCTCACCCGTCCCCTAATCCTAACCCGTACGCTCACACTAACCTGCGCCCTCACACGTACGCTCGCCCTAAACCGTTGTCGTACCCTCACCTGGACCCTAAACCGTCCCTGTCCCCTAACCCTAACCCTAGCCCGAACCCTAACCCTAACCCTTCCCCGAAGCCTTCCCCTCACCCGTCCCCTAATCCTAACCCGTACGCTCACACTAACCCGCGCCCTCACACGTACCCTCCCCCTAAACCGTTGTCGTACCCTCACCTCGACCCTAAACCGTCCCCGTCCCATAACCCTAACCCTAGCCCGAACCCTAGCCCTAACCCTTCCCCGAAGCCTTCCCCTCACCCGACCCCTAATCCTAACCTGTACGCTCACACTAACCCGCGCCCTCACACGTACGCTCCCCCTAAACCGTTGTCGTACCCTCACCTGGACCCTAAACCGTCCTCGTCCCCTAACCCTAACCCTAGCCCGAACCCTAACCCTAACCCTTCCCCGAAGCCTTCCCCTCACCCATCCCCTAATCCTAACCCGTACGTTCACACTAACCCGCGCCCTCTCACGTACGCTCCCCCTAAACCGTTGTCGTACCCTCACCTGGACCCTAAAACGTCCCCGTCCCCTAACCCTAACCCTAGCCCGAACCCTAACCCTAACACTTCTCCGAAGCCTTCCCCTCACCCGTCCCCTAATCCTAACCCGTACGCTCACACTAACCCGCGCCCTCACACGTACCCTCCCCCTAAACCGTTGTCGTACCCTCACCTCGACCCTAAACCGTCCCCGTCCCATAACCCTAACCCTAGCCCGAACCCTAGCCCTAACCCTTCCCCGAAGCCTTCCCCTCACCCGACCCCTAATCCTAACCTGTACGCTCACACTAACCCGCGCCCTCACACGTACGCTCCCCCTAAACCGTTGTCGTACCCTCACCTGGACCCTAAACCGTCCTCGTCCCCTAACCCTAACCCTAGCCCGAACCCTAACCCTAACCCTTCCCCGAAGCCTTCCCCTCACCCATCCCCTAATCCTAACCCGTACGTTCACACTAACCCGCGCCCTCTCACGTACGCTCCCCCTAAACCGTTGTCGTACCCTCACCTGGACCCTAAAACGTCCCCGTCCCCTAACCCTAACCCTAGCCCGAACCCTAACCCTAACACTTCTCCGAAGCCTTCCCCTCACCCGTCCCCTAATCCTAACACGTACGCTCACACTAACCCGCGCCCTCACACGTACGCTCGCCCTAAACCGTTGTCGTACCCTCACCTGGACCCTAAACCGTCCCCGTCCCCTAACCCTAACCCTAGCCCGAACCCTAACCCTAACCCTTCCCCGAAGCCTTCCCCTCACCCGTCCCCTAATCCTAACCCGTACGCTCACACTAACCCGCGCCCTCACACGTACGCTCCCCCTAAACCGTTGTCGTACCCTCACCTGGACCCTAAACCGTCCCCGTCCCCTAACCCTAACCCTAGCCCGAACCCTAACCCTAACCCTTCCCCGAAGCCTTCCCCTCACCCGTCCCCTAATCCTAACCCGTACGCTCACACTAACCCGCGCCCTCACACGTACGCTCGCCCTAAACCGTTGTCGTACCCTCACCTGGACCCTAAACCGTCCCCGTCCCCTAACCCTAACCCTAGCCCGAACCCTAACCCTAACCCTTCCCCGAAGACTTCCCCTCACCCGTCCCCTAATCCTAACCCATACACTCACACTAACCTGCGCCCTCACACGTACGCTCGCCGAAAACCGTTGTCGTACCCTCATCTGGACCCTAAACCGTCCCTGTCCCCTAACCCTAACCCTAACCCGAACCCTAACCCTAACCCTTCCCCGAAGCCTTCCCCTCACCCGTCCCCTAATCCTAACCCGTACGCTCACACTAACCCGCGCCCTCACACGTACGCTCCCCCTAAACCGTTGTCGTACCCTCACCTCGTCCCTAAACCGTCCCCGTCCCCTAACCCTAACCCTAGCCCGAACCCTAGCCCTAACCCTTCCCCGAAGCCTTCCCCTCACCCGACCCCTAATCCTAACCCGTACGCTCACACTAACACGCGCCCTCACACGTACGCTCCCCCTAAACCGTTGTCGTACCCTAACCTGGACCCTAAACCGTCCCCGTCCCCTAACCCTAACCCTAGCCCGAACCCTAACCCTTCCCCGAAGCCTTCCCCTCACCCGTCCCCTAATCCTAACCCGTACGCTCACACTAATACGCGCCCTCACACGTACGCTCCCCCTAAACCGTTCTCGTACCCTCAACTGGACCCTAAACCGTCCCCGTCCCCTAACACTAACCCTAGCCCGAACCCTAACCCTAACCCTTCCCCGAAGCCTTCCCCTCACCCGTCCCCTAATCCTAACCCGTACGCTCACACTAACCCGCGCCCTCAAACGCACGCTCGACCTAAACCGTTGTCGTACCCTCACCTGGACCGTAAACCGTCCCCGTCCCCTAACCCTAACCCTAGCCCGAACACTAACCCTAACCCTTCCCCGAAGCCTTCCCCTCACCCGTCCCCTAATCCTAACCCGTACGCTCACACTAACCCGCGCCCTCACACATACGCTCCCCCTCAACCGTTGTCGTACCCTCACCTGGACCCTAAACCGTCCCCGTCCCCTAACCCTAACTCTAGCCCGAACCCTAACCCTAACCCTTCCCCGAAGACTTCCCCTCACCCGTCCCCTAATCCTAACCCGTACGCTCACACTAACCTGCGCCCTCACACGTACGCTCGCCCTAAACTGTTGTCGTACCCTCACCTGGACCCTAAACCGTCCCCATCCCCTAACCCTAACCCTAGCCCGAACCCTAACCCTAACCCTTCCCCGAAGACTTCCCTTCACCCGTCCCCTAATCCTAACCCGTACGCTCACACTAACCTGCGCCCTCACACGTACGCTCGCCCTAAACCGTTGTCGTACCCTCACCTGGACCCTAAACCGTCCCTGTCCCCTAACCCTAACCCTAGCCCGAACCCTAACCCTAACCCTTCCCCGAAGCCTTCCCCTCACCCGTCCCCTAATCCTAACCCGTACGCTCACACTAACCCGCGCCCTCACAAGTACGCTCCCCCTAAACCGTTGTCGTACCCTCACCTCGACCCTAAACCGTCCCCGTCCCCTAACCCTAACCCTAGCCCGAACCCTAGCCCTAACCCTTCCCCGAAGCCTTCCCCTCACCCGACCCCTAATCCTAACCTGTACGCTCACACTAACCCGCGCCCTCACACGTACGCTCCCCCTAAACCGTTGTCGTACCCTCACCTGGACCCTAAACCGTCCCCGTCCCCTAACCCTAACCCTAGCCCGAACCCTAACCCTAACCCTTCCCCGAAGCCTTCCCCTCACCCGTCCCCTAATCCTAATCCGTACGTTCACACTAACCCGCGCCCTCACACGTACGCTCCCCCTAAACCGTTGTCGTACCCTCACCTGGACCCTAAAACGTCCCCGTCCCCTAACCCTAACCCTAGCCCGAACCCTAACCCTAACACTTCCCGGAAGCCTTCCCCTCACCCGTCCCCTAATCCTAACCCGTACGCTCACACTAACCCGCGCCCTCACACGTACGCTCGCCCTAAACCGTTGTCGTACCCTCACCTGGACCCTAAACCGTCCCCGTCCGCTAACCCTAACCCTAGTCCGAACCCTAACCCTAACCCTTCCCCGAAGCCTTCCCCTCACCCGTCCCCTAATCCTAACCCGTACGCTCACACTAACCCGCGCCCTCACACGTACGCTCCCCCTAAACCGTTGTCGTACCCTCACCTGGACCCTAAACCGTCCCCGTCCCCTAACCCTAACCCTAGCCCGAACCCTAACCCTAACCCTTCCGCGAAGCCTTCCCCTCACCCGTCCCCTAATCCTAACCCGTACGCTCACACTAACCCGCGCCCTCACACGTACGCTCCCCCTAAACCGTTGTCGTACCCTCACCTGGACCCTAAACCGTCCCCGTCCCCTAACCCTAACCCTAGCCCGAACCCTAACCCTTCCCCGAAGCCTTCCCCTCACCCGTCCGCTAATCCAAACCCGTACGCTCACACTAATACGCGCCCTCACACGTACGCTCCCCCTAAACCGTTCTCGTACCCTCACCTGGACCCTAAACCGTCCCCGTCCCCTAACACTAACCCTAGCCCGAACCCTAACCCTAACCCTTCCCCGAAGCCTTCCCCTCACCCGTCCCCTAATCCTAACCCGTACGCTCACACTAACCCGCGGTCTCACACGTACACTCCCCCTAAACCGTTGTCGTACCCTCACCTGGACACTAAACCGTCCCCGTCCCCTAACCCTAACCCTAGCCCGAACCCTAACCCTAACACTTCCCCGAAGCCTTCCCCTCACCCGTCCCCTAATCCTAACCCGTACGCTCACACTAACCCGTGCCCTCACACCTACGCTCCCCCTAAACCGTTCTCGTACCCTCACCTGGACCCTAAACCGTCCCCGTCCCCTAACACTAACCCTAGCCCGAACCCTAACCCTAACCCTTCCCCGAAGCTTTCCCCTCACCCGTCCCCTAATCCTAACCGGTATGTTCACACGAACCCGCGTCCTCACACGTACGCTCCCCCTAAACCGTTGTCGTACCCTCACCTGGACCCTAAACCGTCCCCGTCCCCTAACCCTAACCCTAGCCCGAACCCTAACCCTAACCCTTCCCCGAAGCCTTCCCCTCACCCTTCCCCTAATCCTAACCCGTACGCTCACACTAACCCGCGCCCTCACACGTACGCTCCCCCTAAACCGTTGTCGAACCCTCACCTGGACCCTACACCGTCCCCGTCCCCTAACCCTAACCCTAGCCCGAACCCTAACCCTAACCCTTCCCCGAAGCCTTCCCCTCACCAGTCCCCTAATCCTAACCCGTACGCTCACACTAACCCGCGCCCTCAAACGTACGCTCCCCATAAACCGTTGTCGTACCCTCACCTGGACCCTAAACCGTCCCCGTCCCCTAACCCTAACCCTAGCCCGAACCCTAACCGTAACGCTTCCCCGAAGCCTTCCCCTCACCCGTCCCCTAATCCTAACCCGTACGCTCACAATAACCCGCGCCCTCACACGTACGCTCCCCCTAAACCGTTGTCGTACCCTCATTTGGACCCTAAACCGTCCCCGTCCCCTAACCCTAACCCTAGCCCGAACCCTAACCCTAACCATTCCCCGAAGCCTTCCCCTCACCCGTCCCCTAATCCTAACCCGTACGCTCACACTAACCCACGCCCTCACATGTACGCTCCCCCTAAACCGTTGTCGTACCCTCACCTGGACCCTAAACCGTCCCCGTCCCCTAACCCTAACCCTAGCCAGAACCCAAACCCTAACACTTCCCCAAAGCCTTCCCCTCACCCGTCCCCTAATCCTAACCCATACGCCCACACTAACCCGCGCCCTCACACGTACGCTACCCCTAAACCGTTGTCGTAACCTCACCTGGACCCTAAACCGTCCCCGTCCCCTAACCCTAACCCTAGCCCGAACCCTAACCCTAACACTTCGCCGAAGCCTTCCCCTCACCCGTCCCCTAATCCTCACCCGTACGCTCACACTAACCCGCGCCCTCACACGTACGCTCCCACTAAACCGTTGTCGTACCCTCATCTGGACCCTAAACCGTCCCCGTCCCCTAACCCTAACCCTAGCCCGAACCCTAACCCTAAACCTTCCCCGAAGCCTTCCCCTCACCCGTCCCCTAATCCTAACCCGTACGCTCACACTAACCCGCGCCCTCACACGTACGCTCCATCTAAACCGTTGTCGTACACTCACCTGGACCCTAAACCGTCCCCATCCCCTAACCCTAACCCTAACCCGAACCCTAACCCTAACCCTTCCCCGAAGCCTTCCCCTCACCCGTCCCCTAATCCTAACCCGTACGCTCACACTGACCCGCGACCTCACACGTACGCTCCCCCTAAACCGTTGTCGTACCCTCACTTGGACCCTAAACCATTCCCGTCCCCTAACCCTAACCCTAGCCCGAACCCTAACCCTAACCCTTCCCCGAAGCCTTCCCCTCACCCGTCCCCTAATCCTAACCCGTACGCTCACACAAACCCGCGCCCTCACACGTACGCTCCGCCTAAACTGTTGTTGTACCCTCACCTGGACCCTAAACCGTCCCCGTCCCCTAACCCTAACCCTAGCCCGAACCCTAACCCTAAACCTTCCCCGAAGCCTTCCCCTCACCCGTCCCCTAATCCTAACCCGTACGCTCACACTAACCCGCGCCCTCACACGTACGCTCCCCATAAACCGTTGTCGTACCCTCACCAGGACCCTAAACTGTCCCCGTCCCCTAAGCCTAACCCTAGCCCGAACCCTAACCCTAACCGTTCCCCAAAGCCTTCCCCTCACCCGTCCCCTAATCCTAACCCGTACGCTCACATTAAACCGAGCCCTCACACGTACGCTCCCCCTAAACCGTTGTCGTACCCTCACCTGGACCCTAAACCGTCCCCGTCCCCTAACCCTAACCCTAGCCCGAACCCTAACCCTAACACTTCCCCGAAGCCTTCCCCTCACCCGTCCCCTAATCCTAACCCGTACGCTCACACTAACCCGCGTCCTCACACGTACGCTCCCCCTAAACCGTTGTCGTACCCTCACCTGGACCCTAAACCGTCCTCGTCCCCTAACCCTAACCCTAGCCCGAACCCTAACCCTAACCCTTCCCCGAAGCCTTCCCCTCACCCGTCCCCTAATCCTAAGCCGTACGCCCACACTAACCCGCGCCCTCACACGTACGCTACCCCTAAACCGTTGTCGTAAACTCACCTGGACCCTAAACCGTCCCCGTCCCCTAACCCTAACCCTAGCCCGAACCCTAACCCTAACCCTTCCCCGAAGCCTTCCCCTCACCCGTCCCCTAATCCTAACCCGTACGCTCACACTAACTCGCGCCCTCACACGTACGCTCGCCCTAAACCGTTGTCGTACCCTCACCTGGACCCTAAACCGTCCCCGTCCCCTAACCCTAACCCTAGCCCGAACCCTAACCCTAACCCTTCCCCGAAGCCTTCCCCTCACCCGTCCCCTAATCCTAACCCGTACGCTCACACTAACCCGCGCCCTCACACGTACGCTCCCCCTCAACCGTTGTCGTACCCTCACCTGGTCCCTAAACCGTCCCCGTCCCCTAACCCTAACCCTAGCCCGAACCCTAACCCTAACCCTTCCCCTAAGCCTTCCCCTCACCCGTCCCCTAATCCTAACCCGTACTCTCACACTAAACCGCGCCCTCACACGTACGCTCCCCCTAAACCGTTGTCGTACCCTCACCTGGACCCTAAACCGTCCCCGTCCCCTAACCCTAACCCTAGCCTGAACCCTAACCCTAACACTTCCCCGAAGCCTTCCCCTCACCCGCCCCCTAATCCTAACCCGTACGCTCACACTAACCCACGCCCTCACACGTATGCTCCCCCTAAACCGTTGTCGTACCCTCACCTGGACCCTAAACCGTCCCCGTCCCCTAACCCTAACCCTAGCCCGAACCCTAACCCTAACCCTTCCCCGAAGCCTTCCCCTCACCCGTCCCCTAATCCTAACCCGTACGCTCACACTAAACCGCGCCCTCACACGTACGCTCCCCCTAAACCGTTGTCGTACCCTCACCTGGACCCTAAACCGTCCCCGTCCCCTAACCCTAACCCTAGCCCGAACCCTAACCCTAACCCTTCCCCGAAGCCTTCCCCTCACCCGTCCCCTAATCCTAAACCGTACGCTCACACTAACCCGCACCCTCACACGTACGCTCCCCCTAAAACGTTGTCGTACCCTCACCTGGACCCTAAACCGTCCCCGTCCCCTAACCTTAACCCTAGCCCGAACCCTAACCCTAACCCTTCCCCGAAGCCTTCCCCTCACCCGTCCCCTAATCCTAACCCGTACGCTCTCACTAACCCGCGCCCTCACGCGTACGCTCCCCCTAAACCGTTATCGTACCCTCACCTGGACCCTAAACCTTCCCCGTCCCCTAACCCTAACCCTAGCCCGAACCCTAACCCTAACCCTTCCCCGAAGCCTTCCCCTCACCCGGCCCCTAATCCTAACACGTACGTTCACACTAACCCGCGCCCTCACGCGTACACTCCCCCTAAACCGTTGTCGTACCCTCACCTGGACCCTAAACCGTCCCCGTCCCCTAACCCTAACCCTAGCCCGAGCCCTAACCCTAACCCTTCCCCGAAGCCTTCCCCTCACCCGTCCCCTAATCCTAACCCGTACGCTCACACTAACCCGCGCCCTCACACGTACGCTCCCGCTACACCGTTGTCGTACCCTCACCTGGACCCTAAACCGTCCCCATCCCCTAACCCTAACCCTAGCCCGAACCCTAACCCTAACCCTTCCCCGAAGCCTTCCCCTCACCCGTCCCCTAATCCTAACCCGTACACTCACACTAACTCGCGCCCTCACATGTACGCTCGCCCTAAACCGTTGTCGTACCCTCACCTGCACCCTAAACCGTCCCCGTCCCCTAACCCTAACCCTAGCCCGAACCCTAACCCTAACACTTCCCCGAAGCTTTCCCCTCACCCGTCCCCTAATCCTAACCCGTACGCTCACACTAACCCGCGCCCTCACACGTACGCTCCCCCTCAACCGTTTTCGTACCCTCACCTGGACCCTAAACCGTCCCCGTCCCCTAACCCTAACCCTAGCCCCAACCCTAACCCTAACCCTTCCCCTAAGCCTTCCCCTCACCCGTCCACTAATCCTAACCCGTACGCTCACACTAACCCGCGCCCTCACACGTACGCTCCCCCTAAACCGTTGTCGTACCCTCACCTGGACCCTAAACCGTCCCCGTCCCCTAACCCTAACCCTAGCCCGAACCCTAACCCTAACACTTCCCCGAAGCCTTCCCCTCACCCGTCCCCTAATCCTAACCCGTACGTTCACACTAACCCGCGCCCTCACACGTACGCTCCCCCTAAACCGTTTTCGTACCCTCACCTGGACCCTAAACCATCCCCGTCCCCTAACCCTAACCCTAGCCCGAACCCTAACCCTAACCCTTCCCCGAAGCCTTCCCCTCACCCGTCCCCTAATCCTAACCGGTACGCTCACACTAACCCGCACCCTCACACGTACGCTCCCCCTAAACCGTTGTCGTACCCTCACCTGGACCCTAAACCGTCCCCTAACCCTAACCCTAACCCTAGACCGAACCCAAACCCTAACCCTTCCCCGAAGCCTTCCCCTCACCCGTCCCCTAATCCTAACCCGTACGCTCTCACTAATCCGCGGCGTCACGCGTACGCTCCCCCGAAACCGTTGTCGTACCCTCACCTAGACCCTAAACCGTCCCCGTCCCCTAACCCTAAACCTAGCCTGAACCCTAACCCAAACCCTTCCCCGAAGCCTTCCCCTCACCCGTCCCCTAATCCTAACCCGTACGCTCACACTAACCCGCGCCCTCACACGTACGCTCCCCCTAAACCGTTGTCGAACCCTCACCTGGACCCTAAAACATCCCCGTCCCCTAACCCTAACCCTAGCCCGAACCCTAACCCCAACCCTTCCCCGAAGCCTTCCCCTCACCAGTCCCCTAATCCTAACCCGTACGCTCACACTAACCCGCGCCCTCACACGTACGCTCACCCTAAACCGTTGTCGTACCCTCACCTGGACCCTAAACCTTCCCCGTCCCCTAACCCTAACCCTAGCCCGAACCCTAACCCTAACCATTACCCGAAGCCTTCCCCTCACCCGTCCCCTAATCCTAACCCGTACGCTCACACTAACCCGCGCCCTCACAATACGCTCCCCCTAAACCGTTGTCGTACGCTCACCTGGACCCTAAACCGTCCCCGTCCCCTAAACCTAACCCTAGCCCGAACCTGAACCCTAACACTTCCCCGAAGCCTTCCCCTCACCCGTCCCCTAATCCTAACCCGTACGCTCACACTAACCCGCGCCCTCACACGTACGCTCCCCCTAAACCGTTGTCTTACACTCACCTGGACACTAAACCGTCCCCGTCCCCTAACCCTAACCCTAGCCCGAACCCTAACCCTAACCCTTCCCCGAAGCCTTCCCCTCACCCGTCCCCTAATCCTAACCCGTACGCTCACACTAACCCGCGCCCTCACACGTACGCTCCCCCTAAACCGTTGTCGTACCCTCACCTGGACCCTAAACCGTCCCCGTCCCCTAACCCTAACCCTAGCCTGAACCCTAACCCTAACCCTTCCCCGAAGCCTTCCCCTCACCCGTCCCCTAATCCTAACCCGTACGCTCACACTAACCCGCGCCCTCACACGTACGCTCCCCCTATACCGTTGTCGTTCCCTCAACTGGACCCTCAACCGTCCCCGTCCCCTAACCCTAACCCTAGCCCGAACCCGAACCCTAACACTTCCCCGAAGCCTTCCCCTCACCCGTCCCCTAATCCTAACCCGTATGCTCACACTAACCCGCGCCCTCACACGTACGCTCCCCCTAAACCGTTGTCGTACCCTCACATGGACCCTAAACCGTCCCCGTCCCCTAACCCTAACCCTAGCCCGAACCCTAACCCTAAAATTCCCCGAAGCCTTCCCCTCACCCGTCCCCTAATCCTAACCCGTACGCTCACACTAACCCGCGCCCTCACACGTACGCTCCCCCTAAACCGTTGTCGTTCCCTCACCTGGACCCTAAACCGTCCCCGTCCCCTAACCCTAACCCTAGCCCGAACCCGAACCCTAACACTTCCCCGAAGCCTTCCCCTCACCCGTCCCCTAATCCTAACCCGTACGCTCACACTAACCCGCGCCCTCACACGTATGCTCCCCCTAAACCGTTGTCGTACGCTCACCTGGACCCTAAACCGTCCCCGTCCCCTAACCCTAACCCTAGCCCGAACCCTAACCCTAACCCTTCCCCGAAGCCTTCCCCTCACCCGTCCCCTAATCCTAACCCGTACGCTCACACTAACCCGCGCCCTCACACGTACGCTCCCCCTAAACCGTTGTCGTACGCTCACCTGGACCCTAAACCGTCCCCGTCCCCTAACCCTAACCCTAGCCCGAACCCTAACCCTAACCCTTCCCCGAAGCCTTCCCCTCACCCGTCCCCTAATCCTAACCCGTACGCTCACACTAACCCGCGCCCTCACACGTACGCTCCCCCTAAACCGTTGTCGTACCCTCACCTGGACCCTAAACCGTCCCCGTCCCCTAACCCTAACCCTAGCCTGAACCCTAACCCTAACCCTTCCCCGAAGCCTTCCCCTCACCCGTCCCCTAATCCTAACCCGTACGCTCACACTAACCCGCGCCCTCACACGTACGCTCCCCCTATACCGTTGTCGTTCCCTCAACTGGACCCTCAACCGTCCCCGTCCCCTAACCCTAACCCTAGCCCGAACCCGAACCCTAACACTTCCCCGAAGCCTTCCCCTCACCCGTCCCCTAATCCTAACCCGTATGCTCACACTAACCCGCGCCCTCACACGTACGCTCCCCCTAAACCGTTGTCGTACCCTCACCTGGACCCTAAACCGTCCCCGTCCCCTAACCCTAACCCTAGCCCGAACCCTAACCCTAACGCTTCCCCGAAGCCTTCCCCTCACCCGTCCCCTAATCCTAACCCGTACGCTCACACTAACCCGCGCCCTCACACGTACGCTCCCCCTAAACCGTTGTCGTTCCCTCACCTGGACCCTAAACCGTCCCCGTCCCCTAACCCTAACCCTAGCCCGAACCCGAACCCTAACACTTCCCCGAAGCCTTCCCCTCACCCGTCCCCTAATCCTAACCCGTACGCTCACACTAACCCGCGCCCTCACACGTACGCTCCCCCTAAACCGTTGTCTTACACTCACCTGGACCCTAAACCGTCCCCGTCCCCTAACCCTAACCCTAGCCCGAACCCTAACCCTAACCCTTCCCCGAAGCCTTCCCCTCACCCGTCCCCTAATCCTAACCCGTACGCTCACACTAACCCGCGCCCTCACACGTACGCTCCCCCTAAACCGTTGTCGTACGCTCACCTGGACCCTAAACCGTCCCCGTCCCCTAACCCTAACCCTAGCCTGAACCCGAACCCTAACACTTCCCCGAAGCCTTCCCCTCACCCGTCCCCTAATCCTAACCCGTACGCTCACACTAACCCGCGCCCTCACACGTACGCTCCCCCTAAACCGTTGTCTTACGCTCACCTGGACCCTAAACCGTCCCCGTCCCCTAACCCTAACCCTAGCCCGAACCCTAACCCTAACCCTTCCCCGAAGCCTTCCCCTCACCCGTCCCCTATTCCTATCCCGTACGCTCACACTAACCCGCGCCCTCACACGTACGCTCCCCCTAAACCGTTGTCGTACCCTCACCTGGACCCAAAACCATCCCCGTCCCCTAACCCTAACCCTAGCCCGAACCCTAACCCTAACCCTTCCCCGAAGCCTTCCCCTCACCCGTCCCCTAATCCTAACCCGTACGCTCACACTTATCCGCGCCCTCACACGTACGCTCCCCCTAAACCGTTGTCGCACCCTCACCTGGACCCTAAACCGTCCCCGTCCCTTAACCCAAACCCTAGCCCAAACCCTAACCCTAATCCTTCCCCGAAGCCTTCCCCTCACCCGTCCCCTAATCCTAACCCGTACGCTCACACTAACCCGCGCCCTCACACGTACGCTCCCCCTAAACCGTTGTCGTACGCTCACCTGGATCCTAAACCGTCCCCGTCCCCTAAACCTAACCCTAGCCCGAACCCGAACCCTAACACTTCCCCAAAGCCTTCCCCTCACCCGTCCCCTAATCCTAACCCGTACGCTCACACTAACCCGCGCCCTCACACGTACGCTCCCCCTAAACCGTTGTCTTACACTCACCTGGACACTAAACCGTCCCCGTCCCCTAACCCTAACCCTAGCCCGAACCCTAACCCTAACCCTTCCCCGAAGCCTTCCCCTCACCCGTCCCCTAATCCTAACCCGTACGCTCACACTAACCCGCGCCCTCACACGTACGCTCCCCCTAAACCGTTGTCGTACCCTCACCTGGACCCTAAACCGTCCCCGTCCCCTAACCCTAACCCTAGCCTGAACCCTAACCCTAACCCTTCCCCGAAGCCTTCCCCTCACCCGTCCCCTAATCCTAACCCGTACGCTCACACTAACCCACGCCCTCACACGTACGCTCCCCCTATACCGTTGTCGTTCCCTCACCTGGACCCTAAACCGTCCCCGTCCCCTAACCCTAACCCTAGCCCGAACTCGAACCCTAACACTTCCCCGAAGCCTTCCCCTCACCCGTCCCCTAATCCTAACCCGTACGCTCACACTAACCCGCGCCCTCACACGTACGCTCCCCCTAAACCGTTGTCGTATCCTCACCTGGACCCTAAACCGTCCCCGTCCCCTAACCCTAACCCTAGCCCGAACCCTAACCCTAACGCTTCCCCGAAGCCTTCCCCTCACCCGTCCCCTAATCCTAACCCGTACGCTCACACTAACCCGCGCCCTCACACGTACGCTCCCCCTAAACCGTTGTCTTACCCTCACCTGGACCCTAAACCTTCCCCGTCCCCTAACCCTAACCCTAGCCCGAACCCTAACACTAACCATTACCCGAAGCCTTCCCCTCACCCGTCCCCTAATCCTAACCCGTAAGCTCACACTAACCCGCGCCCTCACACGTACGCTCCCCCTAAACCGTTGTCGTACCCTCACCTGGACCCTAAACGGTCCCCGTCCCCTAACCCTAACCCTAGCCTGAACCCTAACCCTAACCCTTCCCCGAAGCCTTCCCCTCACCCGTCCCCTAATCCTAACCCCTACGCTCACACTAACCCACGCCCTCACACGTACGCTCCCCCTAAACCGTTGTCGTTCCCTCACCTGGACCCTAAACCGTCCCCGTCCCCTAACCCTAACCCTAGCCCGAACCCGAACCCTAACACTTCCCCGAAGCCTTCCCCTCACCCGTCCCCTAATCCTAACCCGTACGCTCACACTAACCCGCGCCCTCACACGTACGCTCCCCCTAAACCGTTGTCTTACACTCACCTGGACCCTAAACCGTCCCCGTCCCCTAACCCTAACCCTAGCCCGAACCCTAACCCTAACCCTTCCCCGAAGCCTTCCCCTCACCCGTCCCCTAATCCTAACCCGTACGCTCACACTAACCCGCGACCTCACACGTACGCTCCCCCTAAACCGTTGTCGTACACTCACCTGGACCCTAAACCGTCCCCGTCCCCTAACCCTAACCCTAGCCCGAACCCTAACCCTAACCCTTCCCGGAAGCCTTCCCCTCACCCGTCCCCTAATCCTAACCCGTACGCTCACACTAACCCGCGCCCTCAAACGTACGCTCCGCCTAAACCGTTGTCGTACCCTCACCTGGACCCTAAACCGTCCCCGTCCCCTAACACTAACCCTAGCCCGAACCCTAACCCTAACCCTTCCCCGAAGCCTTCCCCTCACCCGTCCCCTAATCCTAACCCGTACGCTCACACTAACCCGCGCCCTCACACGTACGATCCCCCTAAACCGTTGTCGTACGCTCACCTGGACCCTAAACCGTCCCCGTCCCCTAACCCTAACCCTAGCCCGAACCCGAACCCTAACACTTCCCCGAAGCCTTCCCCTCACCCGTCCCCTAATCCTAACCCGTACGCTCACACTAACCCGCGCCCTCACACGTACGCTCCCCCTAAACCGTTGTCTTACGCTCACCTGGACCCTAAACCGTCCCCGTCCCCTAACCCTAACCCTAGCCCGAACCCTAACCCTAACCCTTCCCCGAAGCCTTCCCCTCACCCGTCCCCTAATCCTAACCCGTACGCTCACACTAACCCGCGCCCTCACACGTACGCTCCCCCTAAACCGTTGTCGCACCCTCACCTGGACCCTAAACCGTCCCCGTCCCCTAACCCTAACCCTAGCCCGAACCCTAACCCTAATCCTTCCCCGAAGCCTTCCCCTCACCCGTCCCCTAATCCTAACCCGTACGCTCACACTAACCCGCGCCCTCACACGTACGCTCCCCCTAAACCGTTGTCGTACGCTCACCTGGACCCTAAAACGTCCCCGTCCCCTAAACCTAACCCTAGCCCGAACCCGAACCCTAACACTTCCCCGAAGCCTTCACCTCACCCGTCCCCTAATCCTAACCCGTACGCTCACACTAACCCGCGCCCTCACACGTACGCTCCCCCTAAACCGTTGTCGTACCCTAACCTGGACCCTAAACCGTCCCCGTCCCCTAACCCTAACCCTAGCCCTAACCCTAACCCTAACCCTTCCCCGAAGCCTTCCCCTCACCCGTCCCCTAATCCTAACCCGTACGCTCACACTAACCCGCGCCCTCACACGTACGCTCCCCCTATACCGTTGTCGTTCCCTCACCTGGACCCTAAACCGTCCCCGTCCCCTAACCCTAACCCTAGCCCGAACCCGAACCCTAACCCTTCCCCGAAGCCTTCCCCTCACCCGTCCCCTAATCCTAACCCGTACGCTCACACTAACCCGCGCCCTCACACGTACGCTCCCCCTAAACCGTTGTCGTACCCTCACCTGGACCCTAAACCGTCCCCGTCCCCTAACCCTAACCCTAGCCCGAACCCTAACCCTAACGCTTCCCCGAAGCCTTCCCCTCACCCGTCCCCTAATCCTAACCCGTACGCTCACACTAACCCGCGCCCTCACACGTACGCTCCCCCTAAACCGTTGTCGTACCCTCACCTGGACCCTAAACCTTCCCCGTCCCCTAACCCTAACCCTAGCCCGAACGCTAACACTAACCATTACCCGAAGCCTTCCCCTCACCCGTCCCCTAATCCTAACCCGTACGCTCACACTAACCCGCGCCCTCACACTTACGCTCCCCCTAAACCGTTGTCGTACCCTCACCTGGACCCTAAACCGTCCCCGTCCCCTAACCTTAACCCTAGCCCGAACCCTAACACTAACCATTACCCGAAGCCTTCCCCTCACCCGTCCCCTAATCCTAACCCGTACGCTCACACTAACCCGCGCCCTCACACGTACGCTCCCCCTAAACCGTTGTCGTACCCTCACCTGGACCCTAAACCGTCCCCGTCCCCTAACCCTAACCCTAGCCCGAACCCGAACCCTAACACTTCCCCGAAGCCTTCCCCTCACCCGTCCCCTAATCCTAACCCGTACGCTCACACTAACCCACGCCCTCACACGTACGCTCCCCCTAAACCGTTGTCGTTCCCTAACCTGGACCCTAAACCGTCCCCGTCCCCTAACCCTAACCCTAGCCCGAACCCGAACCCTAACACTTCCCCGAAGCCTTCCCCTCACCCGTCCCCTAATCCTAACCCGTACGCTCACACTAACCCGCGCCCTCAAACGTACGCTCCCCATAAACCGTTGTCGTACGCTCACCTGGACCCTAAACCGTCCCCGTCCCCTAACCCTAACCCTAGCCCGAACCCGAACCCTAACACTTCCCCGAAGCCTTCCCCTCACCCGTCCCCTAATCCTAACCCGTACGCTCACACTAACCCGCGCCCTCACACGTACGCTCCCCCTAAACCGTTGTCGTACCCTCACATGGACCCTAAACCGTCCCCGTCCCCTAACCCTAACCCTAGCCCGAACCCTAACCCTAACCCTTCCCCGAAGCCTTCCCCTCACCCGTCCCCTAATCCTAACCCGTACGCTCACACTAACCCACGCCCTCACACGTACTCTCCCCCTAAACCGTTGTCTTACGCTCACCTGGACCCTAAACCGTCCCCGTCCCCTAACCCTAACCATAGCCCGAACCCGAACCCTAACCCTTCCCCGAAGCCTTCCCCTCACCCGTCCCCTAATCCTAACCCGTACGCTCACACTAATCCACGCCCTCACACGTACGCTCCCCCTATACCGTTGTCGTTCCCTCACCTGGACCCTAAACCGTCCCCGTCCCCTAACCCTAACCCTAGCCCGAACCCTAACCCTAACCCTTCCCCGAAGCCTTCCCCTCACCCGTCCCCTAATCCTAACCCGTACGCTCACACTAACCCGCGACCTCACACGTACGCTCCCCCTAAACCGTTGTCGTACACTCACCTGGACCCTAAACCGTCCCCGTCCCCTAACCCTAACCCTAGCCCGAACCCTAACCCTAACCCTTCCCGGAAGCCTTCCCCTCACCCGTCCCCTAATCCTAACCCGTACGCTCACACTAACCCGCGCCCTCAAACGTACGCTCCGCCTAAACCATTGTCGTACACTCACCTGGACCCTAAACCGTCCCCATCCCCTAACCCTAACCCTAGCCCGAACCCTAACCCTAAACCTTCCCCGAAGCCTTCCCCTCACCCGTCACCTAATCCTAACCCGTACGCTCACACTAACCCGCGCCCTCAAACGTACGCTCCGCCTAAACCGTTGTCGTACGCTCACCTGGACCCTAAACCGTCCCCGTCCCCTAACCCTAACCGTAGCCCGAACCCGAACCGTAACACTTCCCCGAAGCCTTCCCCTCACCCGTCCCCTAATCCTAACCCGTACGCTCACACTAACCCGCGCCCTCACACGTACGCTCCCCCTAAACCGTTGTCTTACGCTCACCTGGACCCTAAACCGTCCCCGTCCCCTAACCCTAACCCTAGTCCGAACCCGAACCGTAACACTTCCCCGAAGCCTTCCCCTCACCCGTCCCCTAATCCTAACCCGTACGCTCACACTAACCCGCGCCCTCACACGTACGCTCCCCCTAAACCGTTGTCTTACGCTCACCTGGACCCTAAACCGTCCCCGTCCTCTAACCCTAACCCTAGCCCGAACCCTAACCCTAACCCTTCCCCGAAGCCTTCCCCTCACCCGTCCCCTAATCCTAACCCGTACGCTCACACTAACCCGCGCCCTCACACGTACGCTCCCCCTAAACCGTTGTCGTACCCTCACCTGGACCCTAAACCGTCCCCGTCCCCTAACCCTAACCCTAGCCCGAACCCTAACCCTAACCCTTCCCCGAAGCCTTCCCCTCACCCGTCCCCTAATCCTAACCCGTACGCTCACACTAACCCGCGCCCTCACACGTACGCTCCCCCTAAACCGTTGTCGTACCCTCACCTGGACCCTAAACCGTCCCCGTCCCCTAACCCTAACCCTAGCCCGAACCCTAACCCTAAACCTTCCCCGAAGCCTTCCCCTCACCCATCCCCTAATCCTAACCCGTACGCTCACACTAACCCGCGCCCTCACACGTACGCTCCCCCTAAACCGTTGTCGTACGCTCACCTGGACCCTAAACCGTCCCCGTCCCCTAAACCTAAACCTAGCCCGAACCCTAACCCTAACCCTTCCCCGAAGCCTTCCCCTCACCCGTCCCCTAATCCTAACCCGTACGCTCACACTAACCCGCGCCCTCACACGTACGCTCCCCCTAAACCGTTGTCGTACGCTCACCAGGACCCTAAACCGTCCCCGTCCCCTAAACCTAACCCTAGCCCGAACCCGAACCCTAACACTTCCCCGAAGCCTTCCCCTCACCCGTCCCCTAATCCTAACCCGTACGCTCACACTAACCCGCGCCCTCACACGTACGCTCCCCCTAAACCGTTGTCGTTCACTCACCTGGACCCTAAACCGTCCCCGTCCCCTAACCCTAACCCTAGCCCGAACCCTAACCCTAACCCTTCCCCGAAGCCTTCCCCTCACCCGTCCCCTAATCCTAACCCGTACGCTCACACTAACCCGCGACCTCACACGTACGCTCCCCCTAAACCGTTGTCGTACACTCACCTGGACCCTAAACCGTCCCCGTCCCCTAACCCTAACCCTAGCCCGAACCCTAACCCTAACCCTTCCCGGAAGCCTTCCCCTCACCCGTCCCCTAATCCTAACCCGTACGCTCACACTAACCAGCGCCCTCAAACGTACGCTCCGCCTAAACCGTTGTCGTACCCTCACCTGGACCCTAAACCGTCCCCGTCCCCTAACCCTAACCCTAGCCCGAACCCTAACCCTAACCCTTCCCCGAAGCCTTCCCCTCACCCGTCCCCTAATCCTAACCCGTACGCTCACACTAACCCGCGCCCTCACACGTACGCTCCCCCTAAACCGTTGTCGTACGCTCACCTGGACCCTAAACCGTCCCCGTCCCCTAACCCTAACCCTAGCCCGAACCCGAACCCTAACACTTCCCCGAAGCCTTCCCCTCACCCGTCCCCTAATCCTAACCCGTACGCTCACACTAACCCGCGCCCTCACACGTACGCTCCCCCTAAACCGTTGTCTTACGCTCACCTGGACCCTAAACCGTCCCCGTCCCCTAACCCTAACCCTAGCCCGAACCCTAACCCTAACACTTCCCCGAAGCCTTCCCCTCACCCGTCCCCTAATCCTAACCCGTACGCTCACACTAACCCGCGCCCTCACACGTACGCTTCCCCTAAACCGTTGTCGTACCCTCACCTGGACCCTAAACCATCCCCGTCCCCTAACCCTAACCCTAGCCCGAACCCTAACCCTAACCCTTCCCCGAAACCTTCCCCTCACCCGTCCCCTAATCCTAACCCGTACGCTCACACTAACCCGCGCCCTCACACGTACGCTCCCCCTAAACCGTTGTCGTACCCTCACCTGGACCCTAATCCGTCCCCGTCCCCTAACCCTAACCCTAGCCCGAACCCTAACCCTAACCCTTCCCCGAAGCCTTCCCCTCACCCATCCCCTAATCCTAACCCGTACGCTCACACTAACCCGCGCCCTCACACGTACGCTCCCCCTAAACCGTTGTCGCACCCTCACCTGGACCCTAAACCGTCCCCGTCCCCTAACACTAACCCTAGCCCGAACCCTAACCCTAACCCTTCCCCGAAGCCTTCCCCTCACCCGTCCCCTAATCCTAACCCGTACGCTCACACTAACCCGTGCCCTCACACGTACGCTCCCCCTACACCGTTGTCATACGCTCACCTTGACCCTAAACCGTCCCCGTCCCCTAAACCTAACCCTAGCCCGAACCCGAACCCTAACACTTCCCCGAAGCCTTCCCCTCACCCGTCCCCTAATCCTAACCCGTACGCTCACACTAACCCGCGCCCTCACACGTACGCTCCCCCTAAACCGTTGTCGTACGCTCACCTGGACCCTAAACCGTCCCCGTCCCCTAACCCTAAACCTAGCCCGAACCCGAACCCTAACACTTCCCCGAAGCCTTCCCCTCACCCGTCCCCTAATCCTAACCCGTACGCTCACACTAACCCGCGCCCTCACACGTACGCTCCCCCTAAACCGTTGTCTTACGCTCACCTGGACCCTAAACCGTCCCCGTCCCCTAACCCTAACCCTAGCCCGAACCCTAACCCTAACCCTTCCCCGAAGCCTTCCCCTCACCCGTCACCTAATCCTAACCCGTACGCTCACACTAACCCGCGCCCTCACACGTACGCTCCCCCTAAACCGTTGTCGTACCCTCAACTGGACCCTAAACCGTCCCCGTCCCCTAACCCTAACCCTAGCCCGAACCCTAACCCTAACCCTTCCCCGAAGCCTTCCCCTCACCCGTCCCCTAATCCTAACCCGTACGCTCACACTAACCCGCGCCCTCACACGTACGCTCCCCCTAAACCTTTGTCATACCCTCACCTGGACCCTAAACCGTCCCCGTCCCCTAACCCTAACCCTAGCCCGAACCCTAACCCTAACCCTTCCCCGAAGCCTTCCCCTCACCCGTCCCCTAATCCTAAACCGTACGCTCACACTAACCCGCGCCCTCACACGTACGCTCCCGCTAAACCGTTGTCGTACCCTCACCTGGACCCTAAACCGTCCCCGTCCCCTAACCCTAACCCTAGCCCGAACCCTAACCCTAACCCTTCCCCGAAGCCTTCCCCTCACCCGTCCCCTAATCCTAACCCGTACGCTCACACTAACCCGCGCCCTCACATGTACGCTCCCCCTAAACTGTTGTCGCACCCTCACCTGGACCCTAAACCGTCCCCGTCCCCTAACCCTAACCCTAGCCCGAACCCTAACCCTAACCCTTCCCCGAAGCCTTCCCCTCACCCGTCCCCTAATCCTAACCCGTACGCTCACACTAACCCGTGCCCTCACACGTACGCTCCCCCTAAACCGTTGTCGTACGCTCACCTGGACCCTAAACCGTCCCCGTCCCCTAACCCTAACCCTAGCCCGAACCCGAACCCTAACACTTCCCCGAAGCCTTCCCCTCACCCGTCCCCTAATCCTAACCCGTACGCTCACACTAACCCGCGCCCTCACACGTACGCTCCCCCTAAACCGTTGTCTTACACTCACCTGGACTCTAAACCGTCCCCGTCCCCTAACCCTAACCCTAGCCCGAACCCTAACCCTAACCCTTCCCCGAAGCCTTCCCCTCACCCGTCCCCTAATCCTAACCCGTACGCTCACACTAACCCGCGCCCTCACACGTACCCTCCCCCTAAACCGTTGTCGTACACTCACCTGGACCCTAAACCGTCCCCGTCCCCTAACCCTAACCCTAGCCCGAACCCTAACCCTAACCCTTCCCGGAAGCCTTCCCCTCACCCGTCCCCTAATCCTAACCCGTACGCTCACACTAACCCGCGCCCTCAAACGTACGCTCCGCCTAAACCGTTGTCGTACCCTCACCTGGACCCTAAACCGTCCCCGTCCCCTAACCCTAACCCTAGCCCGAACCCTAACCCTAACCCTTCCCCGAAGCCTTCCCCTCACCCGTCCCCTAATCCTAACCCGTACGCTCACACTAACCCGCGCCCTCACACGTACGCTCCCCCTAAACCGTTGTCGTACGCTGACCTGGACCCTAAACCATCCGCGTCCCCTAACCCTAACCCTAGCCCGAACCCTAACCCTAACCCTTCCCCGAAGCCTTCCTCTCAGCCGTCCCCTAATCCTAACCCGTACGCTCACACTAACCCGCGCCCTCACACGTACGCTCCCCCAAAACCGTTGTCGTACCCTCACCTGGACCCTAAACCGTCCCCGTCCCCTAACCCTAACCCTAGGCCGAACCCTAACCCTAACCCTTCCCCGAAGCTTTCCCCTCACCCGTCCCCTAATCCTAACCCTTACGCTCACACTAACCCGCGCCCTCACACGTACGCTCCCCCTAAACCGTTGTCATACCCTCACCTGGACCCTAAACCGTTCCCGTCCCCTAACCCTAACCCTAGCCCGAACCCTAACCCTAACCCTTCCCCGAAGCCTTCCCCTCAGCCGTCCCCTAATCCTAACCCGTACGCTCACACTAACCCGCGCCCTCACATGTACGCTCCCCCAAAACCGTTGTCGTACCCTCACCTGGACCCTAAACCGTCCCCGTCCCCTAACCCTAACCCTAGGCCGAACCCTAACCCTAACCCTTCCCCGAAGCTTTCCCCTCACCCGTCCCCTAATCCTAACCCTTACGCTCACACTAACCCGCGCCCTCACACGTACGCTCCCCCTAAACCGTTGTCATACCCTCACCTGGACCCTAAACCGTTCCCGTCCCCTAACCCTAACCCTAGCCCGAACCCTAACCCTAACCCTTCCCCGAAGCCTTCCCCTCACCCGTCCCATAATCCTAACCCGTACGCTCACACTAACCCGCGCCCTCACACGTACGCTCCCCCTAAACCGTTGTCGTACCCTCACCTGGACCCTAAACCGTCCCCGTCCCCTAACCCTAACCCTAGCCCGAACCCTAACCCTAACCCTTCCCCGAAGCCTTCCCCTCACCCGTCCCCTAATCCTAACCCGTACGCTCACACTAACCCGCGCCCTCACACGTACGCTCCCCATAAACCGTTGTCGTACCCTCACCTCGACCCTGAACCGTCCCCGTCCCCTAACCCTAACCCTAGCTGCAACCCTAACCCTAACACTTCCCCGAAGCCGTTCCCTCACCCGTCCCTAATCCTAACCCGTACTCTCACACTAACCCGCGCCCTCACACGTACGGACCCCCTAAACCGTTGTTGTACCCTCACCTGGACCCTAAACCGTCCCCGTCCCCTAACCCTAACCCTAAACCGTCCCCGTGCCCTAACCCTAACCCTAGCCCAAACCCTAACCCTAACCCTTACCCTTCCCCGAAGCCTTCCCCTCACCCGTCCCCTAATCCTAACCCGTACGCCCACACTAACCCGCGCCCTCACACGTACGCTCCCCCTAAACCGTTTTCGTACCATCACCTGGACCCTAAACCGTCCCCGTCCCCTAACCCTAACCCTAGCCCGAACCCTAACCCTAGCCCTTCCCCGAAGCCTTCCCCTCACCTGTCCCCTAATCCTAACCCGTACGCCCACACTAACCCGCGCCCTCACACGTACGCTCCCCCTAAACCGTTGTCGTTCCCTCACCTGGACCCTAAACCGTCCCCGTCCCCTAACCCCAACCCTAGCCCGAACCCTAACCCTAACCCTTCCCCGAAGCCTTCCCCTCACCCGTCCCCTAATCCTAACCCGTTCGCTCACACTAACCCGCGCCCTCACACGTACGCTCCCCCTAAACCGTTGTCGTACACTCACCTGGACCCTAAACCGTCCCCGTCCCCTAACCCGAACCCTAGCCCGAACCCTAACCCTAACCCTTCCCCGAAGCCTTCCCCTCAACCGTCCCCTAATCTTAACCCGTACGCTCACACTAACCCATGCCCTCACACGTACGCTCCCCCTAAACCGTTGTTGTACCCTCACATGGACCCTAAACCATCCCCGTCCCCTAACCTTAACCCTAGCCCGAACCCTAACCCTAACTCTTCCCCGAAGCCTTCCTCTCACCCGTCCCCTAATCCTAACCCGTACGCTCACACTAACCCGCGCCCTCACACGTACGCTCCCCCTAAACCGTTGTCGTACCCTCACCTGGACCCTAAACCGTCCCTGTCCCCTAACCCTAACCCTAGCCCGAACCCTAACACTAACCCTTCCCCGAAGATTTCCCCTCACCCGTCCCCTAATCCTAACCCGAACGCCCACACTAACCTGCGCCCTCACACGTACGCTCCCCCTAAACCGTTTTCGTACCCTCACCTGGACCCGAAACCGTCCCCGTCCCCTAACCCTAACCCTAGCCCGAACCCTAACCCTAACCCTTACCCTTCCCCGAAGCCTTCCCCTCACCCGTCCCCTAATCCTAACCCGTACGCCCACTCTAACCCGCACCCTCACACGTACGCTCCCCCTAAACCGTTTTCGTACCATCACCTGGACCCTAAACCGTCCCCGTCCCCTAACCCTAACCCTAGCCCGAACCCTAACCTTAACCCTTCCCCGAAGCCTTCCCCTCACCTGTCCCCTAATCCTAACCCGTACGCCCACACTAACCCACGCCCTCACACGTACGCTCCCCCTAAGCCGTTGTCGTTCCCTCACCTGGACCCTAAACCGTCCACGTCCCCTAACCCTATCTCTACCCCGAACCCTAACGCTAACTCTTCCCCGAACACTTCAGCTCACACGTCCCCTAATCCTATCCCGTACGCTCACACTAACCCGCGCCCTCACACGTACGCTCCCCCTAAACCGTTGTCGTACCCTCACCTGGACCCTAAACCGTCCCCGTCCCCTAACCCTAACCCTAGCCCGAACCCTAACCCGAACCCTTCCCCGAAGCCTTCCCCTCATCCGTCCCCTAATCCTAACCCGTACGCTCACACTAACCCGTGCCCTCACACGTACGCTCCCCCTAAGCCGTTGTCGTACGCTCACCTGGACCGTAAACCGTCCCCTAACCCTAACCCTAACCCTAGCCTGAACCCTAACCCTAACCCTTCCCCGAAGCCTTCCCCTCACCCGTCCCTAATCCTAACCCGTACTCTCACACTAACCCGCGCCCTCACATGTACGCACCCCCTAGACCGTTTTCGTACCATCACCTGGACCCTAAACCGTCCCCGTCCCCTAACCCTAACCCTAGCCCGAACCCTAACCCTAACCCTTCCCCGAAGCCTTCCCCTCACCTGTCCCCTAATCCTAACCCGTATGCCCACACTAACCCACGCCCTCACACGTACGCTCCCCCTAAACCGTTGTCGTTCCCTCACCTGGACCCTAAACCGTCCCCGTCCCCTAACCCTAACCCTAGCCCGAACCCTAACCCTAACCCTTCCCCGAAGCCTTCCCCTCACCCGTCCCCTAATCCTAACCCGTACGCTCACACTAACCCGCGCCCTCACACGTACGCTCCCCCTAAACCGTTGTCGTACCTTCACCTGGACCCTAAACCGTCCCCGTCCCCTAACCCTAACCCTAGCCCGAACCCTAACCCTAACCCTTCCCCGAAGCCTTCCCCTCAACCGTCCCCTAATC
Source organism: Leucopleurus acutus (assembly GCF_964270905.1). NCBI lineage: Eukaryota > Metazoa > Chordata > Mammalia > Artiodactyla > Delphinidae > Leucopleurus > Leucopleurus acutus. Next base: position 105,987 of record NC_139162.1, read on the forward strand.
TTAACCCGTACGCTCACACTAACCCATGCCCTCACACGTACGGTCCCCCTAAACCGTTGTTGTACCCTCACATGGACCCTAAACCATCCCCGTCCCCTAACCCTAACCCTAGCCCGAACCCTAACCCTAACTCTTCCCCGAAGCCTTCCTCTCACCCGTCCCCTAATCCTAACCCGTACGCTCACACTAACCCGCGCCCTCACACGTACGCTCCCCCTAAACCGTTGTCGTACCCTCACCTGGACCCTAAACCGTCCCTGTCCCCTAACCCTAACCCTAGCCCGAACCCAAACACTAACCCTTCCCTGAAGATTTCCCCTCACCCGTCCCCTAATCCTAACCCGAACGCCCACACTAACCTGCGCCCTCACACGTACGCTCCCCCTAAACCGTTTTCGTACCCTCACCTGGACACGAAACCGTCCCCGTCCCCTAACCCTAACCCTAGCCCGAACCCTAACCCTAACCCTTACCCTTCCCCGAAGCCTTCCCCTCACCCGTCCCCTAATCCTAACCCGTACGCCCACTCTAACCCGCACCCTCACACGTACGCTCCCCCTAAACCGTTTTCGTACCATCACCTGGACCCTAAACCTTCCCCGTCCCCTAACCCTAACCCTAGCCCGAACCCTAACCCTAACCCTTCCCCGAAGCCTTCCCGTCACCCGTCCCCTAATCCTAACCCGTACGCTCACACTAACCCGCGCCCTCACACGTACGCTCCCCCTAAACCGTTGTCGTACCCTCACCTCGACCCTGAACCGTCCCCGTCCCCTAACCCTAACCCTAGCCCGAACCCTAACCCTAACACTTCCCCGAAGCCTTCCCCTCACCCGTCCCCTAATCCTGACCCGTACGCTCACACTAACCCGCGCCCTCACACGTATGCTCCACCTAAACCGTTGTCGTACCCTCACCTCGACCCTGAACCGTCCCCGTCCCCTAACCGTAACCCTAGCTGCAACCCTAACCCTAACCCTTCCCCGAAGCCTTCCCCTCACCCGTCCCTAATCCTAACCCGTACTCTCACACTAACCCGCGCCCTCACACGTACGCTCCCCCTAAACCGTTGTCGTACCCTCACCTGGACCCTAAACCGTCCCCATCCCCTAACCCTAACCCTAGCACGAACCCTAACCCTAACCCTTCCCCGAAGCCTTCCCCTCACCCGTCCCCTAATCCTAAAACGAACGCCCACACTAACCTGCGCCCGCACACGTACGCTCCCCCTAAACCGTTTTCGTACCCTCACCTGGACCCTAAACCGTCCCCGTGCCCTAACCCTAACCCTAGCCCAAACCCTACCCCTAACCCTTACCCTTCCCCGAAGCCTTCCCCTCACCCGTCCCCTAATCCTAACCCGTACGCCCACACTAACCCGCGCCCTCACACGTACGCTCCCCCTAAACCGTTTTCGTACCATCACCTGGACCCTAAACCGTCCCCGTCCCCTAACCCTAACCCTAGCCCGAACCCTAACCCTAACCCTTCCCCGAAGCCTTCCCCTCACCTGTCCCCTAATCCTAACCCGTACGCCCACACTAACCCGCGCCCTCACACGTACGCTCCCCCTAAACCGTTGTCGTTCCCTCACCTGGACCCTAAACCGTCCCTGTCCCCTAACCCCAACCCTAGCCCGAACCCTAACCCTAACCCTTCCCCGAAGCCTTCCCCTCACCCGTCCCCTAATCCTAACCCGTACGCTCACACTAACCCGCGCCCTCACACGTACGCTCCCCCTAAACCGTTGTCGTACCCTCACCTGGCCCCTAAACCGTCCCCGTCCCCTAACCCGAACCTTAGCCCGAACCCTAACCCTAACCCTTCCCCGAAGCCTTCCCCTCAACCGTCCCCTAATCTTAACCCGTACGCTCACACTAACCCATGCCCTCACACGTACGCTCCCCCTAAACCGTTGTTGTACCCTCACATGGACCCTAAACCGTCCCCGTCCCCTAACCCTAACCCTAGCCCGAACCCTAAGCCTAACTCTTCCCCGAAGCCTTCCTCTCACCCGTCCCCTAATCCTAACCCGTACGCTCACACTAACCCGCGCCCTCACACGTACGCTCCCCCTAAACCGTTGTCGTACCCTCACCTGGACCCTAAACCGTCCCTGTCCCCTAACCCTAACCCTAGCCCGAACCCTAACACTAACCCTTCCCCGAAGATTTCCCCTCACCCGTCCCCTAATCCTAACCCGAACGCCCACACTAACCTGCGCCCTCACACGTACGCTCCCCCTAAACCGTTTTCGTACCCTCACCTGGACCCGAAACCGTCCCCGTCCCCTAACCCTAACCCTAGCCCGAACCCTAACCCTAACCCTTACCCTTCCCCGAAGCCTTCCCCTCACCCGTCCCCTAATCCTAACCCGTACGCCCACTCTAACCCGCACCCTCACACGTACGCTCCCCCTAAACCGTTTTCGTACCATCACCTGGACCCTAAACCGTCCCCGTCCCCTAACCCTAACCCTAGCCCGAACCCTAACCTTAACCCTTCCCCGAAGCCTTCCCCTCACCTGTCCCCTAATCCTAACCCGTACGCCCACACTAACCCACGCCCTCACACGTACGCTCCCCCTAAGCCGTTGTCGTTCCCTCACCTGGACCCTAAACCGTCCACGTCCCCTAACCCTATCTCTACCCCGAACCCTAACGCTAACTCTTCCCCGAACACTTCAGCTCACACGTCCCCTAATCCTATCCCGTATGCTCACACTAACCCGCGCCCTCACACGTACGCTCCCCCTAAACCGTTGTCGTACCCTCACCTGGACCCTAAACCGTCCCCGTCCCCTAACCCTAACCCTAGCCCGAACCCTAACCCGAACCCTTCCCCGAAGCCTTCCCCTCATCCGTCCCCTAATCCTAACCCGTACGCTCACACTAACCCGTGCCCTCACACGTATGCTCCCCCTAAGCCGTTGTCGTACACTCACCTGGACCGTAAACCGTCCCCTAACCCTAACCCTAACCCTAGCCTGAACCCTAACCCTAACACTTCCCCGAAGCCTTCCCCTCACCCGTCCCTAATCCTAACCCGTACTCTCACACTAACCCGCGCCCTCACACGTACGCACCCCCTAAACCGTTTTCGTACCATCACCTGGACCCTAAACCGTCCCCGTCCCCTAACCCTAACCCTAGCCCGAACCCTAACCCTAACCCTTCCCCGAAGCCTTCCCCTCACCTGTCCCCTAATCCTAACCCGTATGCCCACACTAACCCACGCCCTCACACGTACGCTCCCCCTAAACCGTTGTCGTTCCCTCACCTGGACCCTAAACCGTCCCCGTCCCCTAACCCTAACCCTAGCCCGAACCCTAACCCTAACCCTTCCCCGAAGCCTTCCCCTCACCCGTCCCCTAATCCTAACCCGTACGCTCACACTAACCCGCGCCCTCACACGTACGCTCCCCCTAAACCGTTGTCGTACCTTCACCTGGACCCTAAACCGTCCCCGTCCCATAACCCTAACCCTAGCCCGAACCCTAACCCTAACCCTTCCCCGAAGCCTTCCCCTCAACCGTCCCCTAATCTTAACCCGTACGCTCACACTAACCCATGCCCTCACACGTACGCTCCCCCTAAACCGTTGTTGTACCCTCACATGGACCCTAAACCATCCCCGTCCCCTAACCCTAACCCTAGCCCGAACCCTAACCCTAACTCTTCCCCGAAGCCTTCCTCTCACCCGTCCCCTAATCCTAACCCGTACTCTCACACTAACCCGCGCCCTCACACGTACGCACCCCCTAAACCGTTGTTGTACCCTCACCTGGACCCTAAACCGTCCCCGTCCCCTAACCCTAACCCTAGCCCGAACCCTAACCCTAACCCTTCCCCGAAGCCTTCCCGTGACCCGTCCCCTAATCCTAACCCGTACGCTCACACTAACCCGCGCCCTCACACGTACGCTCCCCCTAAACCGTTGTCGTACCCTCACCTGGACCCTAAACCGTCCCCATCCCCTAACCCTAACCCTAGCCCGAACCCTAACCCTAACCCTTCCCCGAAGCCTTCCCCTCACCCGTCCCCTAATCCTAACCCGAACGCCCACACTAACCTGCGCCCGCACACGTACGCTCCCCCTAAACCGTTTTCGTACCCTCACCTGGACCCTAAACCGTCCCCGTGCCCTAACCCTAACCCTAGCCCAAACCCTAACCCTAACCCTTACCCTTCCCCGAAGCCTTCCCCTCACCCGTCCCCTAATCCTAAACCGTACGCCCACACTAACCCGCACCCTCACACGCACGCTCCCCCTAAACCGTTTTCGTACCATCACCTGGACCCTAAACCGTCCCCGTCCCCTAACCCTAACCCTAGCCCGAACCCTTACCCTAACCCTTCCCCGAAGCCTTCCCCTCACCTGTCCCCTAATCCTAACCCGTACGCCCACACTAACCCACGCCCTCACACGTACGCTCCCCCTAAACCGTTGTCGTTCCCTCACCTGGACCCTAAACCGTCCCCGTCCCCTAACCCTAACCCTAGCCCGAACCCTAACCCTAACCCTTCCCCGAAGCCTTCCCCTCACCCGTCCCCTAATCCTAACCCGTACGCTCACACTAACCCGCGCCCTCACACGTACGCTCCCCCTAAACCATTGTCGTACCCTCACCTGGACCCTAAACCGTCCCCTTCCCCTAACCCTAACCCTAGGCCGATCCCTAACTCTAACTCTTCCCCGAAGCCTTCCCCTCACCCGGCCCCTAATCCTAACACGTACGCTCACACTAACCCGCGCCCTGACACGTACGCTCCCCCTAAACCGTTGTCGTACCCTCACCTGGACCCTAAACCGTCCCCGTCCCCTACCCTAACCCTACCCCGTACCCTAACCCTAACCCTTCCCCGAAGCCTTCCCCTCACCCGTCCCCTAATCCTAACCCGTATGCCCACACTAACCCACGCCCTCACACGTACGCTCCCCCTAAACCGTTGTTGTACCCTCACCTGGACCCTAAACCGTCCCCGTCCCCTAACCCTAACACTACCCCGAACCCTAACACTAACCCTTCCCCGAAGCCTTCAACTCACCCGTCCCCTAATCCTAACCCGTACGCTCACACTAACCCGCGCCCTCACACGTACGCTCCCCGTAAACCGTTGTCGTACCCTCACCTGGACCCTAAACGGTCCCCGTCCCCTAACCCTAACCCTAGCCCGAACCCTAACCCTAACACTTCCCCGAAGCCTTCCCCTCACCCGTCCCCTAATCCTAACCCGAATGCCCCAACTGATCCGCGCCCTCACACGTACGCTCCCCCTAAACCGTTGTCGTACACTCACCTGGACCCTAAACAGTCTCCGTCCCCTAACCCTAACCCTAGCCCGAACCCTAACCCTAACCCTGCCCCGAAGCCTTCCCCTCACCCCTCCCCTAATCCTAACCCGTACGCCCACACTAACACGCGCCCTCACACGTACGCTCCCCGTAAACCGTTGTCGTACCCTCACCTGGACCCTAAACCGTCCCCGTCCCCTAACCCTAAACCTAGCCAGAACCCTAACCCTAACCCTTCCCCGAAGCCTTCCCCTCACCCCTCCCCTAATCCTAACCCGTATGCCCACACTAACCCGCGCCCTCACACGTACGCTCCCCCTAAACCGTTGTCGTACCCTCACCTGGACCCTAAACCGTCCCCGTCCCCTAACCCTAACCCTAGACCGAACCCTAACCCTAACCCTTCCCCGAAGCCTTCCCCTCACCCGTCCCCTAATCCTAACCCGTACGCTCACACTAAACCATGCCCTCACACGTACGCTCCCCCTAAACCGTTGTTGTACCCTCACATGGACCCTAAACCGTCCCCGTCCCCTAACCCTAACCCTAGCCCGAACCCTCACCCTAACCCTTCCCTGAAGCCTTCCCCTCACCCGTCCCCTAATCCTAACCCGTACGCCCACACTAACCCGCGCCCTCACACGTACGCTCCCCCTAAACAATTGTCGTACCCTCACCTGGACCCTAAACCGTCCCCGGCCCCTAACCCTAACCCTAGCCCGAACCCTAACCCTAACACTTCCCCGAAGATTTCCTCTCACCCGTCCCCTAATCCTAACCCGAACGCCCACACTAACCTGCGCCCTCACACGTACGCTCCCCCTAAACCTTTTTCGTACCCTCACCTGGACCCTAAACCGTCCCCGTCCCCTAACCCTAACCCTAGCCCGAACCCTAACCCTAACCCTTACCCTTCCCCGAAGCCTTCCCCTCACCCGTCCCCTAATCCTAACCCGTACGCCCACACTAACCCGCACCCTCACACGTACGCTCCCCCTAAAACGTTGTCGTACCCTCACCGGGACCCTAAACCGTCCCCGTCCCCTAACCCTAACCCTAGCCCGAACCCTAACCCTAACCCTTCCCCGAAGCCTTCCCCTCACCCGTCCCCTAATCCTAACCCGTACGCTCACACTAACCCGCGCCCTCACACGTACGCTCCCCCTAAACCGTTGTCGTACCCTCACCTGGACCCTAAACCGTCCCCGTCCCCTAACCCTAACCCTAGCCCGAACCCTAACCCTAACCCTTCCCCGAAGCCTTCCCCTCACCCGTCCCCTAATCCTAACCCGTACGCTCACACTAACCCGCGCCCTCACACGTACGCTCCCCCTAAACCGTTGTTGTACCCTCACCTGGACCCTAAACCGTCCCCATCCCCTAACCCTAACCCTACCCCGAACCCTAACCCTAACCCTTCCCCGAAGCCTTCAACTCACCCGTCCCCTAATCCTAACCCGTACGCTCACACTAACCCGCGCCCTCACACGTACGCTCCCCCTAAACAGTTGTCGTACACTCACCTGGACCCTAAACAGTCTCCGTCCCCTAACCCTAACCCTAGGCCGAACCCTAACCCTAACCCTTCCCCGAAGCCTTCCCCTCACCCGGCCCCTAATCCTAACCCGTACGCTCACACTAACCCGCGCCCTCACACGTACGCTCCCCGTAAACCGTTGTCGTACCCTCACCTGGACCCTAAACCGTCCCCGTCCCCTAACCCTAACCCTAGCCCGAACCCTAACCCTAACCCTTCCCCGAAGCCTTCCCCTAACCCGTCCCCTAATCCTAACCCGTACGCCCACACTCACCCACGCCCTCACACGTACGCTCCCCCTAAACCTTTGTCGTACCCTCACCTGGACCCTAAACCGTCCCCGTCCCCTAACCCTAACCCTAGCCCGAACCCTAACCCTAACCCTTCCCTGAAGCCTTCTCCTCACCCATCCCCTAATCCTAACCCGTACGCCCACACTAACCCGAGCCCTCACACGTACGCTCCCCCTAAACCGTTGTCGTACCCTCACCTGGACCCCAAACCGTCCCCGTCCCCTAACCCTAACCCTAGCCCGAACCCTAACCATAACCCTTCCCCAAAGATTTCCCCTCACCCGTCCCCTAACCCTAACCCGAACGCCCACACTAACCTGCGCCCTCACACGTACGCTCCCCCTAAACCGTTTTCGTACCCTCACCTGGACCCTAAACCATCCCCGTCCCCTAACCCTAACCCTAGCCCGAACCCTAACCCTAACCCTTACCCTTCCCCGAAGCCTTCCCCTCACCCGTCCCCTAATCCTAACCCGTACGCCCACACTAACCCGCACCCTCACACGTACGCTCCCCCAAACCGTTTTCTTACCATCACCTGGACCATAAACCGTCCCCGTCCCCTAACCTTAACCCTAGCCCGAATCCTAACCCTAACCCTTCCCCGAAGCCTTCCCCTCACCTGTCCCCTAATCCTAACCTGTACGCCCACACTAAACCACGCCCTCACACGTACGCTCCCCCTAAACCGTTGTCGTACCCTCATCTGGACCCTAAACCGTCCACGTCCCCTAACCCTATCTCTAGCCCGAACCCTAACCCTAACTCTTCCCCGAAGCCTTCCCCTCACCCGTCCCCTAATCCTAACCCGTACGCTCACACTAACCCGCGCCCTCACACGTACGCTCCCCCTAAACCGTTGTCATACCCTCACCTGGACCCTAAACCGTCCCCGTCCCCTAACCCTAACCCTAGCCCGAACCCTAACCCTAACCCTTCCCCGAAGCCTTCCCCTCACCCGTCCCCTAATCCTAACCCGTACGCTCACACTAACCCGCGCCCTCACACGTACGCTCCCCCTAAGCCGTTGTCGTACCCTCACCTGGACCCTAAACCGTCCCCGTCCCCTAACCCTAACCCTAGCCCGAACCCTAACCCTAACCCTTCCCCGAAGCCTTCCCCTCACCCGTCCCCTAATCCTAACCCGTACGTTCACACTAACCCGCGCCCTCACACGTACGCTCCCCCTAAACCGTTGTCGTACCCTCACCTGGACCCTAAACCGTCCCCGTCCCCTAACCCTAACCCTAGCCCGAACCCTAATCCTAACCCTTCTCCGAAGCCTTCCCCTCACCCGTCCCCTAATCCTAACCCGTACGCTCACACTAACCCGCGCCCTCACAAGTACGCTCCCCCTAAACCGTTGTCGTACCCTCACCTGGACCCTAAACCGTCCCCGTCCCCTAACCCTAACCCTAGCTGGAACCCTAACCCTTCCCCGAAGCCTTCCCCTCACCCGTCCCTAATCCTAACCCGTACGCTCACACTAACCCGCTCCCTCACACGTACGCTCCCCATAAACCGTTGTCGTACCCTCACCTGGACCCTAAACCGTCCCCGTCCCCTAACCCTAACCCTAGCCCGAACCCTAACCCTAACCCTTCCTCGAAGCCTTCCCCTCACCCGTCCCCTAATCCTAACCCGTACGCTCACACTAACCCGCGCCCTCACACGTACGCTCCCCCTAAACCGTTGTCGTACCCTCACCTGGACCCTAAACCGTCCCCGTCCCCTAACCCTAAACCTAGCCAGAACCCTAACCCTAACCCTTCCCCGAAGCCTTCCCCTCACCCCTCCCCTAATCCTAACCCGTATGCCCACACTAACCCGCGCCCTCACACGTACGCTCCCCCTAAACCGTTGTCGTACCCTCACCTGGACCCTAAACCGTCCCCGTCCCCTAACCCTAACCCTAGACCGAACCCTAACCCTAACCCTTCCCCGAAGCCTTCCCCTCACCCGTCCCCTAATCCTAACCCGTACGCTCACACTAAACCATGCCCTCACACGTACGCTCCCCCTAAACCGTTGTTGTACCCTCACATGGACCCTAAACCGTCCCCGTCCCCTAACCCTAACCCTAGCCCGAACCCTCACCCTAACCCTTCCCTGAAGCCTTCCCCTCACCCGTCCCCTAATCCTAACCCGTACGCCCACACTAACCCGCGCCCTCACACGTACGCTCCCCCTAAACAATTGTCGTACCCTCACCTGGACCCTAAACCGTCCCCGGCCCCTAACCCTAACCCTAGCCCGAACCCTAACCCTAACACTTCCCCGAAGATTTCCTCTCACCCGTCCACTAATCCTAACCCGAACGCCCACACTAACCTGCGCCCTCACACGTACGCTCCCCCTAAACCTTTTTCGTACCCTCACCTGGACCCTAAACCGTCCCCGTCCCCTAACCCTAACCCTAGCCCGAACCCTAACCCTAACCCTTACCCTTCCCCGAAGCCTTCCCCTCACCCGTCCCCTAATCCTAACCCGTACGCCCACACTAACCCGCACCCTCACACGTACGCTCCCCCTAAAACGTTGTCGTACCCTCACCGGGACCCTAAACCGTCCCCGTCCCCTAACCCTAACCCTAGCCCGAACCCTAACCCTAACCCTTCCCCGAAGCCTTCCCCTCACCCGTCCCCTAATCCTAACCCGTACGCTCACACTAACCCGCGCCCTCACACGTACGCTCCCCCTAAACCGTTGTCGTACCCTCACCTGGACCCTAAACCGTCCCCGTCCCCTAACCCTAACCCTAGCCCGAACCCTAACCCTAACCCTTCCCCGAAGCCTTCCCCTCACCCGTCCCCTAATCCTAACCCGTACGCTCACACTAACCCGCGCCCTCACACGTACGCTCCCCCTAAACCGTTGTTGTACCCTCACCTGGACCCTAAACCGTCCCCATCCCCTAACCCTAACCCTACCCCGAACCCTAACCCTAACCCTTCCCCGAAGCCTTCAACTCACCCGTCCCCTAATCCTAACCCGTACGCTCACACTAACCCGCGCCCTCACACGTACGCTCCCCCTAAACAGTTGTCGTACACTCACCTGGACCCTAAACAGTCTCCGTCCCCTAACCCTAACCCTAGGCCGAACCCTAACCCTAACCCTTCCCCGAAGCCTTCCCCTCACCCGGCCCCTAATCCTAACCCGTACGCTCACACTAACCCGCGCCCTCACACGTACGCTCCCCGTAAACCGTTGTCGTACCCTCACCTGGACCCTAAACCGTCCCCGTCCCCTAACCCTAACCCTAGCCCGAACCCTAACCCTAACCCTTCCCCGAAGCCTTCCCCTAACCCGTCCCCTAATCCTAACCCGTACGCCCACACTCACCCACGCCCTCACACGTACGCTCCCCCTAAACCTTTGTCGTACCCTCACCTGGACCCTAAACCGTCCCCGTCCCCTAACCCTAACCCTAGCCCGAACCCTAACCCTAACCCTTCCCTGAAGCCTTCTCCTCACCCATCCCCTAATCCTAACCCGTACGCCCACACTAACCCGAGCCCTCACACGTACGCTCCCCCTAAACCGTTGTCGTACCCTCACCTGGACCCCAAACCGTCCCCGTCCCCTAACCCTAACCCTAGCCCGAACCCTAACCATAACCCTTCCCCAAAGATTTCCCCTCACCCGTCCCCTAACCCTAACCCGAACGCCCACACTAACCTGCGCCCTCACACGTACGCTCCCCCTAAACCGTTTTCGTACCCTCACCTGGACCCTAAACCATCCCCGTCCCCTAACCCTAACCCTAGCCCGAACCCTAACCCTAACCCTTACCCTTCCCCGAAGCCTTCCCCTCACCCGTCCCCTAATCCTAACCCGTACGCCCACACTAACCCGCACCCTCACACGTACGCTCCCCCAAACCGTTTTCTTACCATCACCTGGACCCTAAACCGTCCCCGTCCCCTAACCTTAACCCTAGCCCGAATCCTAACCCTAACCCTTCCCCGAAGCCTTCCCCTCACCTGTCCCCTAATCCTAACCTGTACGCCCACACTAAACCACGCCCTCACACGTACGCTCCCCCTAAACCGTTGTCGTACCCTCATCTGGACCCTAAACCGTCCACGTCCCCTAACCCTATCTCTAGCCCGAACCCTAACCCTAACTCTTCCCCGAAGCCTTCCCCTCACCCGTCCCCTAATCCTAACCCGTACGCTCACACTAACCCGCGCCCTCACACGTACGCTCCCCCTAAACCGTTGTCGTACCCTCACCTGGACCCTAAACCGTCCCCGTCCCCTAACCCTAACCCTAGCCCGAACCCTAACCCTAACCCTTCCCCGAAGCCTTCCCCTCACCCGTCCCCTAATCCTAACCCGTACGCTCACACTAACCCGCGCCCTCACACGTACGCTCCCCCTAAGCCGTTGTCGTACCCTCACCTGGACCCTAAACCGTCCCCGTCCCCTAACCCTAACCCTAGCCCGAACCCTAACCCTAACCCTTCCCCGAAGCCTTCCCCTCACCCGTCCCCTAATCCTAACCCGTACGTTCACACTAACCCGCGCCCTCACACGTACGCTCCCCCTAAACCGTTGTCGTACCCTCACCTGGACCCTAAACCGTCCCCGTCCCCTAACCCTAACCCTAGCCCGAACCCTAAACCTAACCCTTCTCCGAAGCCTTCCCCTCACCCGTCCCCTAATCCTAACCCGTACGCTCACACTAACCCGCGCCCTCACAAGTACGCTCCCCCTAAACCGTTGTCGTACCCTCACCTGGACCCTAAACCGTCCCCGTCCCCTAACCCTAACCCTAGCTGGAACCCTAACCCTTCCCCGAAGCCTTCCCCTCACCCGTCCCTAATCCTAACCCGTACGCTCACACTAACCCGCTCCCTCACACGTACGCTCCCCATAAACCGTTGTCGTACCCTCACCTGGACCCTAAACCGTCCCCGTCCCCTAACCCTAACCCTAGCCCGAACCCTAACCCTAACCCTTCCTCGAAGCCTTCCCCTCACCCGTCCCCTAATCCTAACCCGTACGCTCACACTAACCCGCGCCCTCACACGTACGCTCCCCCTAAACCGTTGTCGTACCCTCACCTGGACCCTAAACCGTCCCCGTCCCCTAACCCTAACCCTACCCCGAACCCTAACCCTAACCCTTCCCCGAAGCCTTCCCCTCACCCGTCCCCTAATCCTAACCCGTACGCTCACACTAACCCGCGCCCTCACACGTACGCTCCCCCTAAACCGTTGTCGTACCCTCACCTGGACCCTAAACCGGCCCGGTCCCCTAACCCTAACCCTAGCCCGAACCCTAACCCTAACCCTTCCCCGAAGCCTTCCCGTCACCCGTCCCCTAATCCTAACCCGTACGCTCACACTAACCCGCGCCCTCACACGTACGCTCCCCCTAAACCGTTGTCGTACCCTCACCTGGACCCTAAACCGTCCCCGTCCCCTAACCCTAACCCTAGCCCGAACCCTAACCCTAACCCTTCCCCGAAGCCTTCCCCTCACCCGTCCCCTAATCCTAACCCGTACGCTCACACTAACCCACGCACTCACACGTATGCTCCCCCTAAACCGTTGTCGTACCCTCACCTGGACCCTAAACCGTCCCCGTCCCCTAACCCTAACCCTAGCCCGATCCCTAACCCTAACCCTTCCCCGAAGCCTTCCCCTCACCCGTCCCCTAATCCTAACCCGTACGCTCACACTAACCCATGCCCTCACACGTACGCTCCCCCTAAACCGTTGTCATACCCTCACCTGGACCCTTAACTGTCCCCGTCCCCTAACCCTAACCCTAGCCCGAACCCTTACCCTAAACCTTCCCAGAACCCTTCCCCTCACCCGTCACCTAATCCTAACCCGTACGCTCACACTAACCCGCGCCACCACACGTACGCTCCCCCTAAACCGTTGTCGTACCCTCACCTGCACCCTAAACTGTCCCCGTCCCCTAACCCTAACCCTAGCCTGAACCCTAACCCTAACCCTTCCCCGAAGCCTTCCCCTCACCCGTCCCCTAATCCTAATCCGTACGCTCACACTAACCCGCGCCCTCAAACGTACGCTCCCCCTAAACCTTTGTCGTACCCTCACCTGGACCCTAAACCGTCCCCGTCCCCTATCCCTAACCCTAGCCCGAACCCTAACCCTAACACTTCCCCGAAGCCTTCCCCTCACCCGTCCCCTAATCCTAACCCGTACGCTCACACTAACCCGCGCCCTCACACGTACGCTCCCCCTAAACCGTTGTCGTATCCTCACCTGGACCCTAAACCGTCCCCGTCCCCTAACCCTAACCCTAGCCCGAACCCTAACCCTAACCCTTCCCCGAAGCCTTCCCCTCACCCGTCCCCTAATCCTAACCCGTACGCTCACACTAACCCGTGCCCTCACACGTACGCTCCCCGTAAACCGTTGTCGTACCCTCACCTGGACCCTAAACCGTCCCCGTCCCCTAACCCTAACCCTAGCCCGAACCCTAACCCTAACCCTTCCCCGAAGCCTTCCCCTCACCCGTCCCCTAATCCTAACCCGTACGCTCACACTAACCCGCGCCCTGACACGTACGCTCCCCCTAAGCCGTTGTCGTACCCTCACCTGGACCCTAAACCGTCCCCGTCCCCTAAACCTAACCCTAGCCCGAACCCTAACCCTAACCCTTCCCCGAAGCCTTCCCCTCACCCGTCCCCTAATCCTAACCCGTACGCTCACACTAACCCGCGCCCTCACACGTACGCTCCCCCTAAACCGTTGTCGTACCCTCACCTGGACCCTAAACCGTCCCCGTCCCCTAACCCTAACCCTAGCCCGAACCCTAAACCTAACCCTTCCCCGAAGCCTTCCCCTCACCCGTCCCCTAATCCTATCCCGTACGCTCACACTAACCTGCGCCCTCACACGTACGCTCCGCCTAAACCGTTGTCGTACCCTCACCTGGACCCTAAACTGTCCCCGTCCCCTAACCCTAACCCTAGCCCGAACCCTAACCCTAAACCTTCCCCGAACCTTTCCCCTCACCCGTCACCTAATCCTAACCCGTACGCTCACACTAACCCGTGCCACCACACGTACGCTCCCCCTAAACCGTTGTCGTACCCTCACCTGGACCCTAAACTGTCCCCGTCCCCTAACCCTAACCCTAGCCTGAACCCTAACCCTAACACTTCCCCGAAGCCTTCCCCTCACCCGTCCCCTAATCCTAATCCGTACGCTCACACTAACCCGCACCGTCACACGTACGCTCCCCCTAAACCGTTGTCGTACCCTCACCTGGACCCTAAACCGTCCCTGTCCCCTAACCCTAACCCTAGCCCGAACCCTAACCCTAACCCTTCCCCGAAGCCTTCCCCTCACCCGTCCCCTAATCCTAACCCGTAGGCTCACACTAACCCGCGCCCTCACACGAACGCTCCCCCTAAACCGTTGTCGTATCCTCACCTGGACCCTAAACCGTCCCCGTCCCCTAACCCTAACCCTAGCCCGAACCCTAACCCTAACCCTTCCCCAAAGCCTTCCACTCACCCGTCCCCTAATCCTAACCCGTATGCTCACACTAACCCGCGCCCTCACACGTACGCTCCCCCTAAACCGTTGTCGTACCCTCACCTGGACCCTAAACCGTCCCCGTCCCCTAACCCTAACCCTAGCCCAAACCCTAACCCTAACCCTTCCCCGAAGCCTTCCCCTCACCCGTCCCCTAATCCTAACCCATACGCTCACACTAACCCGCGCCCTCACGCGTACGCTCCCCCTAAACCGTTGTCGTACCCTCACCTGGACCCTAAACCGGCCCCGTCCCCTAACCCTAACCCTAGCCCGAACCCTAACCCTAACCCTTCCCCGAAGCCTTCCCCTCACCCGTCCCCTAATCCTAACCCGTACGCTCACACTAACCCGCGCCCTCACACGTACGCTCCCCCTAAGCCGTTGTCGTACCCTCACCTGGACCCTAAACCGTCCCCGTCCCCTAACCCTAACCCTAGCCCAAACCCTAACACTAACCCTTCCCCGAAGCCTTCCCCTCACCCGTCCCCTAATCCTAACCCGTACGCTCACACTAACCCGCGCCCTCACACGTACGCTCCGTCTAAACCGTTGTCGTACCCTCACCTGGACCCTAAACTGTCCCCGTCCCCTAACCCTAACCCTAGCCCGAACCCTTACCCTAAACCTTCCCAGAACCCTTCCCCTCACCCGTCACCTAATCCTAACCCGTACGCTCACACTAACCCGCGCCACCACACGTACGCTCCCCCTAAACCGTTGTCGTACCCTCACCTGGACCCTAAACCGTCCCCGTCCCTTAACCCTAACCCTAGCCCGAACCCTAAACCTAACCCTTCCCCGAAGCCTTCCCCTCACCCGTCCCCTAATCCTAACCCGTACGCTCACACTAACCCATGCCCTCACACGTACGCTCCCCCTAAACCGTTGTCATACCCTCACCTGGACCCTAAACCGTCCCCGTCCCCTAACCCTAACCCTAGCCCGAACCCTAACACTAACCCTTCCCCGAAGCCTTCCCCTCACCCGTCCCCTAATCCTATCCCGTACGCTCACACTAACCCGCGCCCTCACACGTACGCTCCGCCTAAACCGTTGTCGTACCCTCACCTGGACCCTAAACTGTCCCCGTCCCCTAACCCTAACCCTAGCCCGAACCCTAACCCTAAACCTTCCCCGAACCTTTCCCCTCACCCATCACCTAATCCTAACCCATACGCTCACACTAACCCGTGCCACCACACGTACGCTCCCCCTAAACCGTTGTCGTACCCTCACCTGGACCCTAAACTGTCCCCGTCCCCTAACCCTAACCCTAGCCTGAACCCTAACCCTAACACTTCCCCGAAGCCTTCCCCTCACCCGTCCCCTAATCCTAATCCGTACGCTCACACTAACCCGCGCCCTCACACGTACGCTCCCCCTAAACCGTTGTCGTACCCTCACCTGGACCCTAAACCGTCCCTGTCCCCTAACCCTAACCTTAGCCCGAACCCTAACCCTAACCCTTCCCCGAAGCCTTCCCCTCACCCGTCCCCTAATCCTAACCCGTACGCTCACACTAACCCGCGTCCTCACACGTACGCTCCCCCTAAACCGTTGTCGTACCCTCACCTGGACCCTAAACCGTCCCCGTCCCCTAACCCTAACCCTAGCCCGAACCCTAACCCTAACCCTTCCCCGAAGCCTTCCCCTCACCCGTCCCCTAATCCTGACCCGTACGCTCACACTAACCCATGCCCTCACACGTACGCTCCCCCTAAACCGTTGTTGTACCCTCACATGGACCCTAAACCTTCCCCGTCCCCTAACCCTAACCCTAGCCCGAACCCTAACCCTAACCCTTCGCCGAAGCCTTCCTCTCACCCGTCCTCTAATCCTAACCTGTACGCTCACACTAACCCGGCCCTGACACGTACGCTCCCCCTAAGCCGTTGTCGTACCCTCACCTGGACCCTAAACCGTCCCCGTCCTCTAACGCTAACCCTAGCCCGAACCCTAACCCTAACACTTCCCCGAAGCCTTCCCCTCACCCGTCCCCTAATCCTAACCCGTACGCTCACACTAACCCGCGCCCTCACACGTACGCTCCCCCTAAACCGTTGTCGTACCCTCACCTGGACCCTAAACTGTCCCCGTACCCTAACCCTAACCCTAGCCCGAACCCTAAACCTAACCCTTCCCCGAAGCCTTCCCCTCACCCGTCCCCTAATCCTAACCCGTACGCTCACAGTAACCCGCGCCCTCACATGTACGCTTCCCCTAAACCGTTGTCGTACCCTCACCTGGACCCTAAACCGTCCCCGTCCCCTAAACCTAACCCTAGCTGGAACCCTAACCCTAACCCTTCCCCGAAGCCTTCCCCTCACCCGTCCCTAATCCTAACCCGTACGCTCACACTAACCCGTGCCCTCACACGTACGCTCCCCCTAAACCGTTGTCGAACCCTCACCTGGACCCTAAACCGTCCCCGTCCCCTAACCCTAACCCTAGCCCGAACCCTAACCCTAACCCTTCCTCGAAGCCTTCCCCTCACTCGTCCCCTAATCCTATCCCGTATGCTCACACTAACCCGCGCCCTCACACGTACGCTCCCCCTAAACCGTTGTCGTGCCCTCACCTGGACCCTAAACCGTCCCCGTCCCCTAACCCTAACCCTAGCCCGAACCCTAACCCTAACCCTTCCCCGAAGCCTTCCCCTCACCCGTCCCCTAATCCTAACCCGTACGCTCACACTAACACGCGCCCTCACACGTACGCTCCCCCTAAACCGTTGTCGTACCCTCACCTGGACCCTAAACCGGCCCCGTCCCCTAACCCTAACCCTAGCCCGAACCCTAACCCTAACCCTTCCCCGAAGCCTTCCCCTCACCCGTCCCCTAATCCTAACCCGTACGCTCACACTAACCCGCGCCCTCACACGTACGCTCCGCCTAAACCGTTGTCGTACCCTCACCTGGACCCTAAACCGTCCCCGTCCCCTAACCCTAACCCTAGCTGGAACCCTAACCCTAACCCTTCCCCGAAGCCTTCCCCTCACCCGTCCCTAATCCTAACCCGTACGCTCACACTAACCCGCTCTCTCACACGTTCGCTCACCCTAAACCGTTGTCGTACCCTTACCTGGACCCTAAACCGTCCCCGTCCCCTAAGCCTAACCCTAGCCCGAACCCTAACCCTAACCCTTCCTCGAAGCCTTCCCCTCACCCGTCCCCTAATCCTAACCCGTACACTCACACTAACCCACGCCCTCACACGTACGCTCCCCCTAAACCGTTGTCGTACCCTCACCTGGACCCTAAACCGTCCCCGTCCCCTAACCCTAACCCTAGCCCGAACCCTAACCCTAACCCTTCCCCGAAGCCTTCCCCTAACCCGTCCCCTAATCCTAACCCGAACGCCCACACTAACCCGCGCCCTCACACGTACGCTCCCCCTAAACCGTTGACGTACACTCGCCTGGACCCTAAACACTCCCCGTCCCCTAACCCTAACCCTAGGCCGAACCCTAACCCTAACTCTTCCCCGAAGCCTTCCCCTCACCCGTCCCCTAATCCTAACCCGTACGCCCACACTAACCCACGCTCTCACACGTACGCTCCCCCTAAACCGTTGTCGTACTCTCACCTGGACCCTAAACCGTCCCCGTCCCCTAACCCTAACCCTAGCACGAACCCTAACCCTAACCCTTCCCGGAAGCCTTCCACTCACCCGTCCCCGAATCCTAACCCGTACGCCCACACTAACACACGCCCTCACACGTACGCTCCCCCTAAACCGTTGTCGTACTCTCACCTGGACCCTAAACCGTCCCCGTCCCCTAACCCTAACCCTAGCCCGAACCCTAACCCTAACCCTTCCCCGAAGCCTTCCCCTCACCCGTCCCCTAATCCTAAACCGTACGCTCACACTAACCCGTGCTCTCACACGTACGCTCCCCCTAAACCGTTGTCGTACCCTCACCTGGACCCTAAACAGTCCCCGTCCCCTAACCCTAACCCTAGCCCGAACCCTAGCCCTAACACTTCCCCGAAGCCTTCCCCTCACCCGGCCCCTAATCCTAACCCGTAGGCTCACACCAACCCGCGCCCTCACACGTACGACCCTCCTAAACCGTTGTCGTACCCTCACCTGGACCCTAAACCGTCCCCGTCCCCTAACCCTAACCCTAGCCCGAACCCTAACCCTAACCCTTCCCCGAAGCCTTCCCCTCTCCCGTCCCGTAATCCTAACGCGTACGCTCACACTAACCCGCGCCCTCACACGTACGCTCCGCCTAAACCGTTGTTGTACCCTCACCTGGACCCTAAACCGTCCCCGTCCCCTAACCCTAACCCTAGCCCGAAACCTAACCCTAACCCTTCCCCGAAGCCTTCCCCTCACCCATCCCCTAATCCTAAACCGTACGCTCACACTAACCCGCGCCCTCACATGTACGCTCCCCCTAAAACGTTGTCGTATCCTCACCTGGACCCTAAACCGTCCCCGTCCCCTAACCCTAACCTTAGCCCGAACCCTAACCCTAACACTTCCCCAAAGCCTTCCCCTCACCCGTCCCCTAATCCTAACCCGTACGCTCACACTAACCCGTGCCCTCACACGTACGCTCCCCCTAAACCGTTGTCGTACCCTCACCTGGACCCTAAACCGTCCCCGTCCCCTAACCCTAACCCTAGCCCGAACCCTAACCCTAACCCTTCCCAGAAGCCTTCCCCTCACCCGTCCCCTAATCGTAACCCGTACGCCCACACTAACCCGCGCCCTCACACGTACGCTCCCCCTAAACCGTTGTCATACCCTCACCTGGACCCTTAACCGTCCCCGTCCCCTAACCCTAACCCTAGCCCGAACCCTAACCCTAAACCTTCCCCGAAGCCTTCCCCTCACCCGTCCCCTAATCCTAACCCAAACGCCCACACTAACCCGCGCCCTCACACGTACGCTCCCCCTAAACCGTTGTCGTACCCTTACCTGGACCCTAAACCGTCCCCGTCCCATAACCCTAACCCTAGCCCGAACCCTAACCCTAACCCTTCCCCGAAGCCTTCCCCTCACACGTCCCATAATCCTAACCCGTACGCCCACACTAACCCGCGCTCTCACACGTACGCTCCCCCTAAACCGTTGTCGTACCCTCACCTGGACCCTAAACCGTCCCCGTCCCCTAACCCTAACCCTAGCTGGAACCCTAACCCTAACCCTTCCCCGAAGCCTTCCTGTCACCCGTCCCTAATCCTAACCCGTACGCTCACACTAACCCGCGCCCTCACACGTACGCTCCCCCTAAACCGTTGTCGTACCCTCACCTGGATCCTAAACCGTCCCCGTCCCATAACCCTAACCCTAGCCCGAACCCTAACCCTAACCCTTCCTCGAAGCCTTCCCCTCACCCGTCCCCTAATCCTAACCCGTACGCTCACACTAACCCGCGCCCTCACACGTACGCTCCCCCTAAACCGTTGTCGTATCCTCACCTGGACCCTAAACCGTCCCCGTCCCCTAACCCTAACCCTAGCCCGAACGCTAACCCTAACCCTTCCCCGAAGCCTTCCCCTCACCCGTCCCCTAATCCTAACCCGTACGCTCACACTAACCCGCGCACTCACACGTACGCTCCTCCTAAACCGTTGTCGTACCCTCACCTGGACCCTAAACCGTCCCCGTCCCCTAAACCTAAACCTAGCCCGATCCCTAACCCTAACCCTTCCCCGAAGCCTTCCCCTCACCCGTCCCCTAATCCTAACCCGTACGCTCACACTAACCCATGCCCTCACACGTACACTCCCCCTAAACCGTTGTCATACCCTCACCTGGACCCAAAACCGTCCCCGTCCCCTAACCCTAACCCTAGCCCGAACCCTAACACTAACCCTTCCCCGAAGCCTTCCCCTCACCCGTCCCCTAATCCTAACCCGTACGCTCACACTAACCCGCGCCCTCACACGTACGCTCCGCCTAAACCGTTGTCGTACCCTCACCTGGACCCTAAACCGTCCCTGTCCCCTAACCCTAACCCTAGCCCGAACCCTAACCCTAAACCTTCCCCGAAGCCTTCCCCTCACCCGTCCCCTAATCCTATCCCGTACGCTCACACTAACCCGCGCCACCACACGTACGCTCCCCCTAAACCGTTGTCGTACCCTCACCTGGACCCTAAACTGTCCCCGTCCCCTAACCCTAACCCTAGCCTGAACCCTAACCCTAACCCTTCCCCGAAGCCTTCCCCTCACCCGTCCCCTAATCCTAACCCGTACGCTCACACTAACCCGCGCCCTCACACGTACGCTCCGCCTAAACCGTTGTCGTACCCTCACCTGGACCCTAAACCGTCCCTGTCCCCTAACCCTAACCCTAGCCCAAACCCTAACCCTAAACCTTCCCCGAAGCCTTCCCCTCACCCGTCCCCTAATCCTATCCCGTACGCTCACACTAACCCGCGCCACCACACGTACGCTCCCCCTAAACCGTTGTCGTACCCTCACCTGGACCCTAAACCGTCCCCGTCCCCTAACCCTAACCCTAGCCCGAACCCTAACCCTAACCCTTCCCCGAAGCCTTCCCCTCACCCGGCCCCTAATCCTAAACCGTACGCTCACACTAACCCGCGCTCTCACACGTACGCTCCCCCTAAACCGTTGTCGTACCCTCACCTGGACCCTAAACCGTCCCCGTCCCCTAACCCTAACCCTAGCCCGAACCCTAACCCTAACCCTTCCCCGAAGCCTTCCCCTCACCCGTCCCCTAATCCTAACCCGTAGGCTCACACCAACCCGCGCCCTCACACGTACGCTCCTCCTAAACTGTTGTCGTACCCTCACCTGGACCCTAAACCGTCCCCGTCCCCTAACCCCAACCCTAGCCCGAACCCTAACCCTAACCCTTCCCCGAAGCCTTCCCCTCACCCGTCCCATAATCCTAACCCGTACGCCCACACTAACCCGCGCCCTCACACGTACGCTCCCCCTAAACCGCTGTCGTACCCTCACCTGGACCCTAACCCGTCCCCGTCCCCTAACCCTAACCCTAGCCCGAACCCTAACCCTAACCCTTCCCCGAAGCCTTCCCCTCACCCGTCCCCTAATCCTAACCCGTACGCACACACTAACCCGCGCTCTCACACGTACGCTCCCCCTAAACCGTTGTCGTACCCTCACCTGGACCCTAAACCGTCCCCGTCCCCTATCCCTAACCCTAGCCCGAACCCTAACCCTAACACTTCCCCGAAGCCTTCCCCTCACCCGTCCCCTAATCCTAAACCGTACGCTCACACTAACCCACGCTCTCACACGTACACTCCCCCTAAACCGTTGTCGTACCCTCACCTGGACCCTAAACCGTCCCCGTCCCCTAACCCCAACCCTAGCCCGAACCCTAACCCTAACCCTTCCCCGAAGCCTTCCCCTCACCCGGCCCCTAATCCTAAACCGTACGCTCACACTAACCCGCGCTCTCACACGTACGCTCCCCCTAAACCGTTGTCGTACCCTCACCTGGACCCTAAACCATCCCCGTCCCCTAACCCTAACCCTAGCCCGAACCCTAACCCTAACCCTTCCCCGAAGCCTTCCCCTCACCCGTCCCCTAATCCTAACCCGTAGGCTCACACCAACCCGCGCCCTCACACGTACGCTCCTCCTAAACCGTTGTCGTACCCTCACCTGGACCCTAAACCGTCCCCGTCCCCTAACCCTAACCCTAGCCCGAACCCTAACCCTAACCCTTCCCCGAAGCCTTCCCCTCACCCGTCGCCTAATCCTAACGCGTACGCTCACACTAACCCGCGCCCTCACACTTACGCTCCCCCTAAACCGTTGTCGTACCCTCAACTGGACCCTAAACCGTCCCCGTCCCCTAACCCTAACCCTAGCCCGAACCCTAACCCTAACCCTTCCCCGAAGCCTTCCCCTCACCCGTCCCCTAATCCTAACCCGTACGCTCACACTAACCCGTGCCCTCACACGTACGCTCCCCCTAAACCGTTGTCGTATCCTCACCTGGACCCTAAACCGTCCCCGTCCCCTAACCCTAACCCTAGCCCGAACCCTAACCCTAACCCTTCCCCGAATCCTTCCCCTCACCCGTCCCCTAATCCTAACCCGTACGCTCACACTAACCCGCGCCCTCACACGTACGCTCCCCCTAAACCGTTGTCGTACCCTCACCTGGACCCTAAACTGTCCCCGTCCCCTAACCCTAACCCTAGCCCGAACCCTAACCCTAACCCTTCCCAGAAGCCTTCCCCTCACCCGTCCCCTAATCCTAACCCGTACGCTCACACTAACCCGCGCCCTCACACGTACGCTCCCCCTAAACCGTTGTCATAACCTCACCTGGACCCTAAACCGTCCCCGTCCCCTAACCCTAACCCTAGCCCGAACCCTAACCCTAACCCTTCCCCGAAGCCTTCCCCTCACCCGTCCCCTAATCCTAACGCGTACGCTCACACTAACCCGCGCCCTCACACGTACGCTCCCCCTAAACCGTTGTCGTACCCTCACCTGGACCCTAAACCGTCCCCGTCCCCTAACCCTAACCCTAGCCCGAACCCTAACCCTAACCCTTCCCCGAAGCCTTCCCCTCACCCGTCCCCTAATCCTAACGCGTACGCTCACACTAACCCGCGCCCTCACACGTACGCTCCCCCTAAACCGTTGTCGTACCCTCACCTGGACCCTAAACCGTCCCCGTCCCCTAACCCTAACCCTAGCCCGAACCCTAACCCTAACCCTTCCCCGAAGCCTTCCCCTCACCCGTCCCCTAATCCTAACCCGTACGCTCACACTAACCCGCGCCCTCACGCGTACGCTCCCCCTAAACCGTTGTCGTACCCTCACCTGGACCCTAAACCGTCCCCGTCCCCTAACCCTAACCCTAGCCCGAACCCTAACCCTAACCCTTCCCCAAATCCTTTCCCTCACCCGTCCCCTAATCCTAACCCGTACGCTCACATTAACCCGCCCCCTCACACGTACGCTCCCCTAAACTGTCGTACCCTCACCTGGACCCTAAACCTTCCCCGTCCGCTAACGCTAACCCCAGCCCGAACCCTAACCCTAAACTTTCCCCGAAGACTTCCCCTCACCCGTCCCCTAATCCTAACCCGTACGCTCACACTAACCCGCGCCCTCACACGTACGCTCCCCCTAAAGCATTGTCGTACCCTCACCTGGACCCTAAACCGTCCCCGTCCCCTAACCCTAACCCTAGCCCGAACCCTAACCCTAACCCTTCCCCAAATCCTTTCCCTCACCCGTCCCCTGATCCTAACCCGTACGCTCACACTAACCCGCCCCCTCACACGTACGCTCCCCTAAACTGTCGTACCCTCACCTGGACCCTAAACCTTCCCCGTCCGCTAACGCTAACCCTAGCCCGAACCCTAACCCTAAACCTTCCCCGAAGCCTTCCCCTCACCCGTCCCCTAATCCTAACCCGTACGCTCACACTAACCCGCGCCCTCACACGTACGCTCCCCCTAAAGCGTTGTCGTACCCTCACCTGGACCCTAAACCGTCCCCGTACGCTAACCCTAACCCTAGCCCGAACCCTTACACTAACCCTTCCCCGAAGCCTTCCCCTCACCCGTCCCCTAATCCTAACCCGTACACTCACACTAACCCACGCCCTCACACGTACGCTCCCCCTAAAGCGTTGTCGTACACTCACCTGGACCCTAAACCGTCCCTGTCCCCTAACCCTAACCCTAACCTTTACCCAAAGCCTTACCCTAACCCGTCCCCTAATTCTAACCCGTATGCTTACACTAACCCGTGCCCTCACACGTACGCTCACCCTGAACCTTTGTCGTACCCTAACGTGTCCCCTAAACCTTCCCCGTCCCCTAACCCTAACCCTAAACGGTCCCCGTCCCCTAACCCTAACCCTAAACCTCATCCTAACCCTTACCCGAAGCCTTACCCTAACCCGTCCCCTAATCCTAACCCGGACACTAACAATAACCCGTGCCCTCACACATACGCTCACCCTAAACCGTTGTCGTACCCTAACCTGTCCCGTAAACCGTCCCAGTCCCCTAACCCTAACCCTAACCCTTAACCGAAGCCTTACCCAAAACCGTCCCATAATCCTAACCCGTACGCTAACACTAACCCGTTCCCTCACACGTACGCTCACCCTAAACCATTGACGTAACCTTACCTGTCCCCTAAACCATCCCCATCCCCGTCCCATAACCCTAACCCTAACCCTAACTCTAACCCTTACCCGAAGCCTTACCCTAACCCGTCCCCTAATCCTAACCCGTACGTTAACACTAACCCGTGCCCTCAAACCTACGCTCACACTAAACCGTTGTCGTACCCTCACCTGGACCCTAAACCGTCCTCGTCCCCGTCCCCTAACCCTAACCCTAACCCTTACCCGAAGCCTTACCCTCACCCGTCCCCTAATCCTAACCCGTACGCTAACACTAACCCGTGTCCTCACATGTATGCTCACCCTGAACCGTTGTCGTACCCTAACCTGTCCCCGAAACCGTCCCCGTCCCTTAACCCTAACCCTAACCTGTCCCCTAAAGCGTCCCCGTCCCCAACCCTAACCCTAACCCTTCCCCTAACCCGTCCCCTAATCCGTCCCCTAATCCTAACCCGTACGTTAACACTAACCCATGCCCTCACATGTACGCTCACCCTAATACGTTGTCATACCCTAACTTGTCCCCTAAACCTTCCCCGTCCCCTAACCCTAACCCTAAACCTAACCCTTACCCGAAGACTTACCTTAACCCGTCACCTAATCCTAACCCGTACGCTAACACTAACCCGTGACCTCACATGTACGCTCACACTAAACCATTGTCGTACCCTAATCTGTCCCCTCAACCGTCCCCATCTCCTAACCCTAACCGTAACCCTTACCTGAAGCCTTACACTAACCCGTCCCCTAATCCTAACCCGTACGCTAACACTAACCCGTGCCCTCACACATACGCTCACCCTAAACCTTTGTCGTACCCTAACCTGTCCCCTAAACCGACCCCGTCCCCTAACCCAAACCCTAACCCTAACCCTTCCCCGAAGCCTTACACTAACCCGTACCCTAATCCTAACCCGTACGCTAACACTAACCTGTGCCCTCACACGTACGCTCACTCTAAACCGTTGTCGTACCCTCACCTGGACCCTAAACCGTCCCCGTCCCCTAACCCTAACCCTAGCCCGAAACCTAACCCTAACCCTTCCCCGAAGCCTTACCCTAACCCGTCCCCTAATCCTAACCCATACGCTAACACTAACCCATTCCCTCACACGTACGCTCACCCTAAACCGTTGACATACCCTCAACTGGACCCTAAACTGTTCCCGTCCCCGTCCCCTAACCCTAACCCTTACCCGAAGCCTTACCCTACCCCGTCCCCTAATCCTAACCCGGACACTAACACTAACCCGTGCCCTCACACGTACGCTCACCCTAAACCGTTGTCGTCCCCTAACCTGTCCCCTAAACCATCCCCGTCCCCATCCCCTAAGCCTAACCCTAACCCTTACCCGAAGCCTTACCCTTACCCGTCCCCTAATCCTAACCCGTACGCTAACACTAACCCGTACCTTAACACGTACGCTCACCCTAAACCATTGTCGCACCCTAACCTGTACCCTCAACTGTCCCTCTCCCCTAACCCTAACCCTAACCCTTACCCGAAGCCTTACCCTTACCCGTCCCCTAATCCTAACCCGTATGCTAACACTAACCCGTGCCCTCACACGTACACTCACCCTAAACCGTTGTCGTACCCTAACCTGTCCCCTAAACCGTCCCCGTCCCCAACCCTAACCCTAAACTTAACCCTAAACCTAACCCTTACCCGAAGCCTTACCCTAACCCGTCTCCTAATCCTAACACCTATGCTAACACTAACCCGTGCCCTCACACGTACTCTCACCTTAAACTGTTGTCGTACCGTAACCTGTCCCCAACACCGGCCCCGTCCCCTAACCCTAACCTTAACCCTAACCGTTACCCGAAGCCTTACCCTAACCCGTCCCCTAATCCTAACCCATACGCTAACACTAACCCGTGCCGTCACACGTAAGCTCACTCTAAACCGTTGTCCTACCCTATCCTGTCCCCTAAACCATCCCCATCCCCTAAACTTAACCCTAACCCTAACTCTAACCCTTACCGGAAGCCTTACCCTAACACGTCCCCTAATCCTAACCCGTACGCTAACACTAACCCATACCCTCACACGTACGCTCACCCTGAAGCGTTATCGTACCCTAACCTGTCCCCTAAACCGTCCCCGTCCTCTAACCCTAACCCTAACACTTACCCGAAGCCTTACCCTAACCCGTCCCCTAATCCTAACCCGTACGCTCACACTAACCCGCGCCCTCACACGTACGCTCCCCCTAAACCGTTGTCGTACCCTCACCTGGACCCTAAACCGTCCCCGTCCCCTAACCCTAACCCTAACCCGAAGCATTACCCTAACACTTACCCTAATCCTAAACGGTACACTAACACTGACCTGTACCCTAACACTTTCGCTCACCCTAAACCATTGTCGCATCCTAAACCATACCCGTTCCCTAACCCTAACCTTAACCCTAACCCTAAACCCACTTATAGCACTATAGCTCAGGAAAATTAAAATAACAAGAAACAACCACCGCAAAGTTTAGGGCTGCTCTGTTTACAAGAGCCTCGACTACGGTACAAATTAAATATCCTTGAAAGAGAGAAATGGATAAAGAAGTTTTCATACTTACGTACAATGGAATATCACTCAACAATGAAATCAATGTCGTCAGGCCCGTACAAGCATAATGAATGGATTTAGGTACGATGATTCAAAGGAAATAAGTCACACAGAAAAGAAACTTATCATAAGATATCACTTATAGAGGGAATGTAAATTTGGCTACACATGAACTGAATTACAAAACAGAACAGAGTCTCACATTTAGAAAACAAACTTATGCTTTCTTAAGGGGAATGGTGAGTTGGGGTGCTGCGTAAAACCAGAGATTGAAATTAGCACAGATACTATTCCATAAGCCAAATATGTAATAGACGAGATATACTCCTTGCTCAACGAATTAGACTCAACACCGCCTATTCACCGCAGAGGAATATATCTGACAATAAGAATATTAAAACATATGTATTTATATGTCTCCGTAAGAGAATCAAGTGTGTGTAGAGCAGTATACACAGCCGTGAAAATCAACTAAACCCCATTATTAAAATAAATTTCAAAAACAAAGACAGTGAAGGAGAGAAAGTTCTTAAATAATTCGTTCAGGGCTTGTGATGAAACTTGGATTTACCACATCTACACCCACAGCTGGGTGAGACATAAGGCAGGACATTTGAGGCTGAGAGGATTGGTGAGGTTCGGTGAGCAAATGCAGACCCTTTGAAGTAATACTGTATGCTACCCATTCCATGTGTCCCAAGTCTCCTGGTTTAAGGGATTCTTCCTACAGCTAAAACATGCATGGGAAACCCAGAGGATTGTACACCATGTGATCGGGCAACGTTTCTAAAACCCATCTCATTTTTTGTCCCTTGGTACACGGGTTCGCCATTCCAGACGCTTTACTAAAAATCTCCCCACGTGGAGAGTCATTGCCTTAAAACTCCTGTTTGGCACAGTTAGCAATTTCTGCGGAGGTTGAACGGGAATAGGGAGAACCAATGAGAGACTAGCTGTAGGTGTTTGGACGGTCACATTTCACTCTAATTTCCCACCAGGAAGAGGAATTAACAAAAGGCTCAGCGTGCCGTGATGAAACAAGATTAGGGCCTGAAGCAATCCTGCAGTTCTGCGGCCAGCTCACAAGAAAGCGAGTTGAAGAAAGGACCTCAGGGGCACTGTAATTCATAAACCTGCAGTTATAAATGACAGCTATCGTCCAAAAATATATTGAGGTAAGGCTGCGAAGAGGACTTGAAAGCATGGCACAATTGCAGGAAATATATTTCAGGAGGTAGATGGAAACTGCATTTAAAGCATATGAAAAGCGGCAGAACTTTGACAATGATGCACTTGGCCAAAAAGGGCGCATGCGTTTTTTTCCTGAATACATGCAGGAAAAAACGCATACGCCCTTTTTGTCCAAATAAGCAAGCCTGCAACGGAGATCTGCACTACAATGAAGTCTCACTTCCCACCGGTCAAATGGGCCATCTGAAAAAAGTGTAAAAACCAGAAAGGCAGGACAGGCCATGGAGAACAGGGAGCCTTGTTATGCTGATGGGCGGGATGTAAATGGCCAACAGCCACTCTGGAGAAGTGTATGGTGTTTCCTGAAACATCTAAAAAACAAAGCTACAGAGCCTAGGTTGCTTCCACTTATGGCCCTATAGCTTAGGAAAATTAGAATCAACAAGACACAGCCACCCCAAAGTTTAGGGCTGCTGTGTTTACAAGAACCTCGACTACGGTACAATTTAAATATCCCAGAAAGAGGAAAATGGATAAAGAAGTTGTGGTACTTATGTACAATGGAATATCACTCAGCAATGAAATCAATATCATCAGGCCCGTAGGAGCATAATGAGTGGATTTAGGTACGATGATTCTACGGAAATAAGTCACACAGATAAAGAAACTTATCATAAGATATCACTTATAGAGGGAATGTAAACTTGGCTACACATGAACTGAATTACAAAACAGAACAGAGTCTCACATTTAGAAAACAAACATGTTTGCTTAAGGGGAAAGGTGAGTTGGGGTGCTGCATAAATCCAGAGATTGAAATTAGCACAGATACCGTTCCATAAGCCAAATATGTAATAGACAAGACCTACTCCTTGCTCAGCGAAGTGGACTCAACACCCCCTATTCACCGCAGAGGAATATAACTGACTAGTAAGAATCTTAAAATCTATGTATTTATATGTCTCCGTAAGAGAATCAAGTGTGTGTAGAGATGCATAAACACAGCAGTGAAAATCAGCTCAACCCCATTATAAAAATAAACTTCAAAAACAAAACACAAAGACAGTGAAAGAGAGATAAATTCTTAAATAATTCGTTCAGGCTTGTGATGAAACCTGGTTTTACCACATCTACACCCACAGCTGGGTGAGACATAAGGCTGGACACTTGGGGCTGTGAGGATTGGTGAGGTTCGGTGAGCAAATGCAGACCCTTTGAAGTAATCCTGCATGTTACCCATTCCATTGGTCCCAACTCTCCAGGTTTAAGGGATTATTCCTAAAGCTAAAACATGCATGGGAAACCCAGAGTATGGTCCGTGTGATCTGGCAACGTTTCTTAAACGCATCCCATTTTTCGTCACCTTGTACTCGGGTTCGCCAGACCAGACGTTTTACTAACAATCTCCCCACTTGGAGAGTCAGTGCCTTAAAACTCCTGTTTGGCACAGTTTGCAATTTCTGCGGAGGATGAACGGGAATAGGGAGAACAAATGAGAGACTAGCTGTAGTTGTTTGGACGGGCACATTTCACTCTAATTTCCCACCAAGAAGAAGAATTAACCAAAGACTCAGCGTGCCACGCCGGAACAAGATTAGGGCCTGAAGCAATCCTGCCGTGTTGCGTCCAGCTCACAAAAAAGCGAGTTGAAAAAAGGAGCTCAGGGGCACTGCAATTCACAAACCTGCAGAGTAATAAAGGACAACTATCGTCCAAAAATATATTGAGGTAAGGCTGCGAAGAGGACTTGAAAGCAAGGCACAATTGCAGGAAACAGATTTCAGGAGGTAGATTGGAATTGCATTTAAAGCATATGAAAAGCGGCAGAACTTCGA
The DNA here is from genome assembly GCF_964270905.1 of Leucopleurus acutus. Lineage (NCBI taxonomy): Eukaryota > Metazoa > Chordata > Mammalia > Artiodactyla > Delphinidae > Leucopleurus > Leucopleurus acutus. The sequence continues at coordinate 136,348 of NC_139162.1, forward strand.
CAATGATGCACTTGGCCAAAAAATGCATATGCGTTTTTTCCTGAATATATCCAGGAAAAAAACGCATACGGCCTTTTTTGCCAACCAAGGAAGCGTGCAATGGAAATCCGCACTACAATGAAGTCTCACTTCCCACCGGTCAAATGGGCCATCTGAAAAAAGTGTAAAATCCAGAAAGGCAGGACAGGCCATGGAGTACAGGGAGCCTTGTTATGCTGATGGGCGGGATGTAAATGGCCAACAGCCACTCTGGAGAAGTGTATGGTGTTTCCCGAAACCTCTAAAAAACAAAGCTACAGAGACTCGGGCACTTCCACCTATGGCCCTATAGCTTAGGGAAATTAAAATCAAAAAGACACAGCCACCCCAAAGTTTAGGGCTGCTGTGTTTACAAGAACCTCGACAACGGAACAACTTAAATATCCCAGAAAGAGAAAAATGGATAAAGAAGTTGTGGTACTTACATACAATGGAATATCACTCCGCAATGAAATCAATGTCATCAGGCCCGTAGCAGCATAATGAGTGGATTTAGGTACGATGATTCTGAGTGAAATAAGTCACACAGAAAAAGAAACTAGTCATAAGATATCACTTATAGAGGGAATGTAAACTTGGCTACACATGAACTGAATTACAAAACAGAACAGAGTCTCACATTTAGAAAACAAACATGTTTGCTTAAGGGGAAAGGTGAGTTGGGGTGCTGCATAAATCCAGAGATTGAATTAGCACAGATACCGTTCCATAAGCCAGTAATAGACAAGATATACTCCTTGTTCAATGAAGTGGACTCAACACCCCCTATTCACCGCAGAGGAATACATCTGACTAGTAAGAATCTTAAAACCTATGTATTTATAGGTCTCCGTAAGAGGATCAAGTGTGCATCGAGCGGCATAAACACAGCAGTGCAAATCAGCTAAACCCCATTATAAAAATAAATTTCAAGATCAAAACACAAAGACAGTGAAAGAGAGATAAATTCTTAAATAATTCGTTCAGGGCTTGTGATGAAACCTGGATTTACCACATCTACACCCACAGCTGGGTGAGACATAAGGCTGGACACTTGGGGCTGTGAGGATTGGTGAGGTTCAGTGAGCAAATGCAGACCCTTTGAAGCAGTACTGCGTGCTACCCATTCCATTGGTCCCAACTGTCCAGGTTTAAGGGATTCTTCCTACAGCTAAAACATGCGTGGGAAACCCAGAGGATGGTCCACAGTGTGATCAGGCAAGGTTTCTAAAACGCATCTCATTATTCGTCCTCTGGTACTCGGGTTCGCCATTCCAGACGCTTTACTAACAATCTCGCCACTTGGAGAGTCAGTGCTTGTAACCTCCTGTTTGGCACACTCTGCAATTTCTGCGGAGGATGAACGGGAATAGGGAGAACCAATGAGAGACTAGCTGTAGTTGTTTGGACGGGCACATTTCACTCTAATTTCCCACCAGGATGTAGAATTAACCAAAGGCTCAGCGTGCCGTGCCGGAACCAGAATAGGGCCTGAAGCAATCCTGTTGATTTGTGGCCAGCTCACAGAGAGCGAGTTGAAAAAAGGAGCTCATGGGCACTGCAATTCACAAACCTGCCGAGTTATAAAGGACAACTATCGTCCAAAAATATATTGAGGTAAGGCTGTGAAGAGGACTTGAAACAAGGCACAATTGCAGGAAACAGATTTCAGGAGGTAGATTGGAATTGCATTTAAAGCATATGAAAAGCGGCAGATCTTCGGCCACGATGCACTTGGCCAAAAAGGGCCTGAATATCCTGAATATATTCAGGATAAAACGCATACGCACTTTTTGGCCAACAAAGCAAGCGGGAAATTCAAATCTGCACTACAAAGAAGTCTCATCCTAACACGTACCCTAACCCTATCCCGCTACCGTACCCTAACCTGTACCTGAGACCGTACCCGTTCCCTAACCCTAACCCTTACCCTAAGGTGTACACGAACACTAACCCGTACGCTAACATGTACCCTAACAGTAACACATAGCCATACACTAAACTTTATCCTAACCCTACCCCGTATCCTAACCCTTTCCCTAAACCGTACCATAACCCGTACCCTAATCCTAACCCATCCCCTAACACTAACCCATAACCTAACCCGTACCCTAATCCTAACCCTTACACTAACACGTACCCTAACCCTAACCCGTTGTCATACCCTAACCTGTAACCTAATCCGTACCCATTCCCTAACCCTAACCCTAACCCTTACACTATCCCGTACCATAATCCTAACCTGTACACTAACACTAAACCGTACCCTAACACTTACCCTACTCCTAACCCGTGGTCATACCCTAAACTGTACCCCAAACCATACCCGTTCCCTAACCGTAACCCTAAACCTTACCCTAAACCATACCTTAATCCTAACCCGTACACTAACACTAAACTGTACCCTAACACGTACCCTAACCCTAACCCTTTGTTGTTCCCTATACTGTACCCTAAACTGTACCCCTTCCTTAACACTAAACCTAACCCTAACCCTTACCCTAACCCGTACTTAACACTAACCCATACACTAAACCTAACCATAACCCTGAACGTAAACCGTACCCTAATCCTAACCCATACCCTAACACTAACCCATACCTTAACCCGTACCCTAACACTAAACCATAGCCATACCCTAAACTGTACCCTAACACTAACCCGTACCATAACCATAACCCTAAACCATATTCTAAGCCGTACAATAATCCTAACCTGTATCCTAACCCTAAACCTTACCCTAAACCCTAATCCTTACCCCTAGCTTAATTTTGTTTTTTTGTATTTAAAAAAATATTTTCTTGGGTTAAAACAAACTAGCATAACAACAAAATAGGGGGCTTCGCTGGTGGTGCAGTGGTTAGAATCTGCCTGCTAATGCAGGGGACACAGGTTCGAGTCCTGGTCTGGGAGGATCCCACATGCCATGGAGCAACTAGGCCCATAAGCCACAACCAGTGAGCCCTCGCATCTGGAGCCTGTGCTCCGCAACAAGAGAGGCCGCGATAGTGAGAGGCCCGCACACCGAGATGAAGAGTGGCCCCCCACTTGCCACAACTAGAGAAAGCCCTCACACGGAAACTCAGACCCAACACAACAAAAATAAATAAATAAATAATAAACTCCTACCCCCCCCAAAAAAGAACAACAAAATAAAACAGAAAGTAACCTGAGTGTCCCTCAAAAAGCTAAGTCTGAAATAGTTGGTACTTCTGTTCTACGGACTGTTATGTAGCCTATAAAAAGTGTGAGAGCTAAATCTGTTTTTCTACAGTGAGAAGCATGATATTCCAGATGTATAGAACACCTGGATAAAATGAGAAATCTACACAATATGCTGGTCGTTTCAGTAAATGGGAAAGGATGGCAAGTGGTAAAATGTTATCTTTTCCTTTAATTTTTTAAATTTCACTTGTTACAAAGAACTTCAATTATAATTGTACTTTAAAAAAGTAACAATGGAAATTTAAAAGAAAAAATATATATTGTGTGTTCAGTTACGTTTCATAGAATTACGAAATGCTCCACCCTCTGGCCATTACCTGCAAAAGCAGCTTTAAAACCTATGCTAATTTTCACTTCATATGAACAAGTCCTGCAGGGCTGTAAAGGAAACCTGCCTTCATCATGTCTTGCGAGAGGTAAAGGCCAAAGTATTTCAAAATGTGGCACATATTTCAAGAAAACCATTTGAAGAACTAAGCTGTAATAACCGTTTGAAAAATAAAAGGACATGCCTGAAAGCTCAATTTCAAAGGATTATGAGACACATGCAAATCCTACCACACAGAGGTATCAGCTCACACCATTCAGAATAACCATCAGGAAAGAAACTACAAACGATCAATGCTGAAGAGGTTGTGGAGAAATGCATACCCTTAATTTGAAGTGGGACGTAACCTGGTAAGAGTCACTAATGGGAACAGGGTGGAGGTGCCTTTAAAAGGTAAACATTGAGCTACTATATGATCCAGCAGGCCCACTCCTGGGCCTATAACATAAGAAGACATAATTGGAAAGACACAGGCAGGCAAATCTGCACTGCAGCAGTATTACAATAGCCAAGACATGGAAGCAACCAAAAGTCCATCAACAGATGAGTGGACAAAGAGGAACTGTTACATGTAGAGATGGAATATTAGCTCGGGAAAAAAATGAAACAATGCCATTTGCAGCACCATAGATGAGTCTAGAGGTAACCATGCAACTTGTAGTAAGTGAGAAAGCGACAGACACCTAACGTATATCACTTATAGGTGTTACCTGAAAATTGATAACAATGAAGATATTTCCACAGAGAAAATAAATCACAGATTCATTAAACAAACTTATGGTTCCCCAAATCGAAAGGTGTGAGGATTGGATACATTACGATATTGGGGTTAACATAGATATAGAAACACATGTGAAATATATAATCACCAAAGACCTACGGAATACCAAGAGAAGACTACTCAACATTGTGTCATAACCTACCTGGGAAAAGGTTCCGAAGAAGAATAGATATATGTATGTGTGTGAAAGAACCACATCTTGCACACCTAGAACAAAAATAAGACATTGTAATCAAATTTGCTGCGATAAAAAATAAAAATTAAATTAAAAATATGAACAAGAAATAATGAGACATAAACTGAAAGGAATTTTTCCTGGCACATCCCATTCTAATTTTCAACCTAGAACAGGACTTCCATTAAGGCTCTGTTGCCCTGGTAACCAGATTTGGTAAAGGAGAAATGCTGCCGCCTTGTGGCTGTTTCACACAACAGCAGCTTTAAACCAAGAGGTAATGGTCACTTAATATTCAAAATATGTGCAGCACTGTAAAGGACACCGGGCCTCAAAAAATGTCCTGGGGTCGTAATCGACCAGAAAATTCAAAAGACGTCAACATTTCAAGAAGACAATGTCAAGAGGCATATTTTACGCACATTTTGTCTTTTCTTTTTTTTCTCTTTAAAATAAAAGGGAATTGAAAAATGCGCAACATCAGCAATGAATAAAGCCATGCAAATCCAATTACAGAAATGTTCACCTCACAGCCGTCAGAATGTTCTTCAGCAAAAAGTCTACAAAGAATAAATGCTGAAGGGGTTTCAGAGAACTGTGTACCCTCCAGCTGCTGGGGGGATGTAAACTGGTAACAGCCAGTAGTGAGAACATAATGGAGGTGCGTTTAAGGGTAAAAATTGAGCTACCATGTGATCTGGTAGGTCCTTTGATGTGCCTATCACCTGAGCAGAGCAGAATGGAAAAGACACACGCTGGAAATCCTGCACTGCAGGAATATTTAACATAGCCAAGACTTGGAAGAAACCAAAATGTCCATCAACAGAAAAATGCACAAAGAGGAAGTGGTCCATGTAAACAATGGAATATTAGCCACGGAAAACAATGAAACAGTGCCGTTTGCACCACCATATAAGGACCTAGAGATAATCACTCAAATTAAAGAAAGAAAGTGAAAGACAAATATCCTATGACATCACTTCTAGGTGTTACCTAAAAGTTGATACTCATGAACTTATTTCCAAGAGAAGGAAAAGCATGGATTAAGAAAAAAAAATATGTTTAACCAAATGGAAAAGTGTAAGGAATGTGTGAATTAGGATATGAGGGTTAACAGACATGTACTAATACATATGAAATATATAATCACAAAATACCTATGGAATACCAAGAGAGGTCTAGGCAACACTCTGTAATAACCTACACGGTAAAGAATGCAAAGATAAATGACAGATACATTGATATAATGAACCAGATTCTGTACACCTAGGAGAAACAAAATATTTTTATCAAGTTTGCTCTGATAATTAATAAAAATTAAATTTATAAAACAAACAAGAAGTAAGGAGATATAAGCTCTTGGGGATGTGCTCTGGCACATTCCACTCTAATTTGCAGCCTACTAACACGATTTCCAGGAAGGCTCTGCTGCCCAAAAACTCAGAGTTGGAAATATAGAAATTCTGCTGCCTTGTGGCCGTTTTCCGCAAGAGCGGCGTTAAGCCCACAGCTAATGTTCTCTTAACATTCACAAGGACTCAGGGCTGCAAAGGACACCTGCCCTAAACAACTGTGTTGAGGTAGGGAATAGACAATAAAATTCAAAACGGGCAAATTTTTCAAGACGATAGTATGAAGAGGTAAGTTTGACTCACTCTCTTGTTTAAAAAAAGGAAAATGGGTGAAAGCTCAACCTCAGGAATTATTAGACTCATGCAAATCTAATGTACAAAAAGGTTTCAACTCACACCAGTCGACTGACCATCAGCAAAAGGTCTACAAACAATAAATTCTGAAGGGGTTTTAGAGAACTGTGTCCCCTCTAGCTGCTGGTGAGATGTAACGTGGTAAGAGCCAATAATGAGAACAGAAAGGAGCTACGATTAAAAGTAAAAGTTGAGATACCATTCGATGCAGCAGGCACACCACTGGGCCTCTCACCTGAGAAGACCAGAATCGAGAAGACGCGGGCTGCAAAAGCTGCACTGCAGCCTTATTCACAATAGCCAAGACGGTGAAGCCACCAAAATGTCCATCAACAGATGTATGGATGAAGAAGAAGTGGTCCACGTTCACAATAGAATATTAGCCATGGAAAACAATGAAACACTGCTATTTGAGGCGCCATAGATGAGCTTGGAGATAATCACAGAATATGAGGTAAGTCAGAAAGCAAAAGACCTATATCCTATGATATCACTTATAGGCGTTATCTAATAACTAACACAAATGAACATATTTCCACAGAGAAAGACACTCACAGACTTAGAAATTAAGTATGCTTATCTAAAAGGAAGGTGGGCAGAATGGATAAATTAAGATTAACGTTACCATACGTATACAAATACATATAATAAACATATATCAAAAAGACGGACCATATAGCAAGGGAGGTCTACGGAACACTGTAATATTTTACATGGGAAGAGGCTCTGAACATGAATAGACATATATATTGTACAAATGAACCAGATTGTGTACATCTGGACAAACAATATCTAATCATTACCCCGATTAAATAAATTTTAAAAACCAAGATGTAATGAGACATAAACTTATGGGCGTTCTTCCTGGCACATTCCATTCTAACTTAAAACCTAGGACCACGACTTCCAGAAAGGCTCTGCTGCCCTAGTACCCAGATTTGGGAAAGGACAAATGCTGCCTCCTTGTGGCCGTTTCCCACAACAGCAGCTTTAAACCCAGTGCTAATGGTCACTAAATATTCACCAAACTTGCAGTTCTGTAATGACATCTGCCCTCCAAAAAAATCCTGGGGTCGAATATCCACCAAAAATTCAAAAGAGGGCAACCTTCCAAGAAGACAGCTTCAAGAGATATATTGTACTCACGCTTGATTTTTAACAGAAAGGAAAAAGGCGTGGAAAATGATGAATTTTAGGAATTTTTAAAGTCATGCAAACCCAAATTACAAAAACCTATCAGGTCACAGCAGTCAGATTGGCCATTAGCAAAAATGCTGCAAACTATAAATGCTGAAGGGATTGTGGAGAAGTTCGTACCCTCGGTTCTAAGGGAGACATGGTAAGAGCCACTAATGAAAACACAATGGAGGTGCTTTGAAAAGGTAAACATTGAGCTACTAGTCAATCAGTCACACCCACTGCTGGGCCTATCACCTGAGAAAATGAGAATCAAAAAGTCACAGGCTGACAATCTTGCACTCCAGCAATATTTAATATAGCCAACACTTGGAAGCAACGAAAATGTCCCTCAACAGAGCAATGCACCAAGAAGTGGTCCATATACACAATGGAATATTACTCCGATAAAAATATAAATTAAATTAAAAAAACAAACAAAAGTAAGGAGACATCAGCCTTTGGGGGTTTATCCGGGCACATTCCACTCTAATTTATAACCGAGGAAGACCACTGGCCGGAAGCTCTGTTTCCCTAGTACCAGCATGGGGAACAAAGAAAGGCTGCCGCAATCTGGCCGTTACTTGCAAAAGCAGCTTTAAAGCCTGTGCTAATGGTCACTTCATGTGAACAAGTACTGCAGGGCTGTAAATGAAACCTGCCCTCAAAATGTTTTGAGGGAGGTAATGGCCAATAAATTTCAAAATGTAACACATACTTTAGAAAACACTTTGAGGAGCTAAGCTGTAATCACAGTTTGAAAAATAAAAAGGACATGCCTTAAAGCTCAATTTCAAAGGATTATGAGTCATATGCAAATTCAACCACAAAGAGGTATCAGCTCACACCAGTCAGAATATCCATCAGCAAGAAAACTACAAACAATAAATGCTGAAGCCATAAAAAGAAACGAAATTGAGCTATTTTTAATGAGGTGGATAGACCTAGAGTCTGTCATACACAGTGAAGTAAGTCAGAAAGAGAGAGACAAATACCGTATGCTAACACATATACCTGGAATTTAAGAAAAAAAAAATGTCATGAAGAACCTAGGGGTAAAACAGGAATAAAGACAGAGACCTACTAGAGAATGGACTTGAGGATATGGGGAGGGGGAAGGGTAAGCTGTGACAAAGGGAGAGAGAGGCATGGACATATATACACTACCAAACGTAAGGTAGATAGCTAGTGGGAAGCAGCAGCATGGCACAGGGAGATCAGCTCGGTGCTTTGTGACCGCCTGGAGGGGAGGGAGGGTGGGAGGGAGGGAGACGCAAGAGGGAAGTGATATGGGAACATATGTATATGTATAACTGATTCATTTTGTTGTAAAGCACAAGCTAGCACACCACTGTAAAGCAATTATACTTCAATAAAGATGTTAAAAATAAATAAATAAATAAATGCTGAAGGTGTTGTGGAGAAATGCATACCCTCAACTTTAAGTGGGATGTAACCTGGAAAGAGCCACTAATGAGCACAGAATCGTGGTGCATTTAAACGGTAAACCCTGAGATACCATATGATACAGGAGGCCCACTCCTGGGCCTATAACATAAGAAGACAGAATTGGAAAGACACAGGCAGGCAAATGTGCAGTGCAGCAGTATTACAATAGCCAAGACATGGAGGCAACCAAAAAGTCCATCAAGAGGTGAGTGGACAAAGAAGAACTGGTACATGTACAGATGGAATATTATCTAGGGAAAAAAATGAAACAATGCCATTTGCAGCACCGTAGATGATTCTAGAGGTAATCAGGCAAATTGTACTAAGTCAGACAGCAAAAGACACATATCCTATAATATCATTTATAGGTGTTAGCTAAAAATTGATACCAATGAAGATATTTCCACAGAGAAAGGCAATCACAGATTCATTAAACAAAGTTATGGTTCACCAAATGGAAAGGTGTGAGGACTGGATACATTAGGATATTGGGGTTAACATAGATATAGAAACACATGTGAAATATATAATCACCAAAGACCTACGGAATACCAAGAGAAGACTACTCAACATTGTGTCACAAGCTACATGAGAAAACTATCTGAAGAAGTATAGATACATGTATATGTGTAAAAGAACCACATCTTACACACCTAGAACAAACAAAACATTTTAATCAAATTTGCTCTGATAAAAAATAAAAATTAAAAAAAGAACAAGAAGAAAAAGAGAGAAAAAAAGGAAAGAAAAAGAACAAGAAGTAATGAGACATACACTTAAGGAGCTTTTTGCTGGCACATTGCATTCTAGTTTACAACCAGAACACGACTTCCCTTAAAGCTCTGTCATCACTAATAAAGCAGCTTTATAAGCAATGTTGAAGGTAGCTTAAAAGAATTCTCACTAATTATTGACAGTAACAAGAAAACAAACAAAAGTAAAAATCTCACGGCAAAAAGTATACATAGAGTAAGGGTAGTAGATCAAACACTTATTAAACTTCTGTAAAGAATAAAAGACAACAGTAGTATTTTTTTTTAAAGAGAGGGCCCAAATAAATCAGAACTGAAAGAGATGATGTTACAAGAGCCACCACAGAAATACAAAGTATCCTAAGATACACACAGGGTAACTCAGGGCTCAGACTGGACAGAGCCCACTCTCCATTCCCCTGTACATGACTTACAGGAGCCTCAGGAACTGAGGAGGGGGTCCTTGAGGAGAGGCACAAGATAGAAGATGTTAGGCATTAACATGACTGCATTCATTTTAAACGTGCCTGAACTACATTCACATGAGATGATTTTGTCCTGTTTGTACATCAGCACCTCTAGTCGGAACTGCAGATCTTTGGTTTCACCACCTCTATGACAGCATTAGCTTCACCTGCTGTGGACCGTCTCCTATAGGATTTCTAGAACCACAAAACATCGAAGCTTCACAGGACCCAGAGTCTGTGCGACTCCACTCAGAGTCTCAACTGCACTCAGAGACTCAGAGTCTCAACAGAGACTCCACTCTTGGAGGACACACACAAAGTAGTGTGCACATCAGGACCCAGGGGAAGGAGCAGTCACCCCGTAGGTGAATGATCATACCTAGCTGCTAGTTTTAGAGGGTCTCCTGCAGAGGTGGGGTGTGGCTGCGGCTCACCATGGGGACAATGACACTGACAGCAGAGGTTCTGGGAAATACTCCTTGGCGTGAACTCTCCCAGAGTCCACCATTAGCCCCACCAAGAGCAAGGTAGGCTCCAGTGCTGGGTCGCCTCAGTCCAAACAACCAACAGGGAGGGAACCCAGGCCCATGCATCAGCAGACAAGCGGATTAAACTTTTTATTAAACTTTTATTTAATCCACAGACAAGCAGATTAAAGCTCTGCCCACCAGAGCAACACACAGCTCTACCCACCACCAGTCCCTCGCATAAGGAAGCTTGCACAAGCCTCTCAGATAGACTCAATCACTGGAGAGCAGACAGCAGAAGCAAGAAGAACTACAATTCTGCAGCCTGTGGAAGGAAAACCACATTCACAGAAAGATAGAGAAAATGAAAAGGCAGAGGACTTTATACCAGATCAAGGAACAAGATAAAACCTCAGAAAAACAACGAAATGAAGTGGGGATAGGTAACCTTCCAGTAAAAGAATTCAGAATAATGATAGTGAAGATGATCCAAGACCTTAGAAAAATAATGGAGGCAAAGATCGAGAAGATGCAAGAAATGCTTAACAAAGACCTAGAAGAATTAAGGAACAAACACCTAGAAGAATTAAAGAACAAACAAACAGAGATGAACAATACAATAACTGAAATGAAAAATACACTAGAAGGAATCAGTAGCAGAATAACTGTGACAGAAGAACGGATAAGTGACCTGGAAGACAGAAAGGTGGAAATCACTGCCATGGAACAGAATAAAGAAAAAGAATGAAAATAAATGAAGACAACCTAAGAGACTTCTGGGACAACACTAAATGCGACAACATTCGCATTATAGGGGTCCCAGATGGAGAACAGAGAGAGAAAGGACTCGAGAAAATATCTGAAGAGATTATAGTTGAAAACTCCCCTAGCATGGGAAAAGAAATAGCCACCGAAGTCCACGAAGCGCAGAGAGTCCCAGGCAGGATAAACCAAAGGAGAAAAATGCCGAGACACACAGTAATCAAATTGAAAAAATTAAAGACAAAGAAAAATTATTGAAAGCAACAAGGGAAAAATGACAACATACAACGGAACTCCCATAAGGTTAACAGCTGATTTCTCAGCAGAAAATCTACAAGCCAGAAGGGAGTGGCATGATAAATTTAACGTGATGAAAGGGAAGAACCTACCACCAAGAGTACTCCACCCAGCAAGTATCTCATTCAGATTTGATGGAGAAATCAAAAGCTTTACAGACAAGCAAAAGCTAAGAGAATTCAGCACCACCAAACCAGCTCTACAACAAATGCTAAAGGAACTTCTCTAAGTGGGAAACACAAGAGAAGAAAAGGACCCACTAAGACAAACCCATAACAATTAAGAAAATAATAATAGGAACATACATATTGATAATTATCTTAAACGTGAATGGATTAAATGCTCCAACCAAATGATACAGGCTCACTGAATGGATACAAAAACAAGATCCATATATATGCTGTCTACAAGAGACCCATTTCAGACCTAGGGACACATACAGACTGAAAGTGAGGGGATGGAAAAATATATTCCATGCAAATGGAAATCAAAAGAAAGCTGGAGTAGCAATACTCATATCAGATAAAATAGATTTTAAAATAAAGAATGTTACAAGAGACAAGGAAGGACACTACATAATGATCAAGGGATCAATCCAAGATATAACAATTATAAATATATATGTACCCAACACAGGAACACCTCAATATATAAGACAACTGCTAACAGCTATAAAAGAGGAAATCAACAGTAACACAATAATAGCAAGGGACTTTAACACCTCACTTACACCAATGGAGATCATCCAGACAGAAAATTAATAAGGAAACACAAGCTTTAAATGACACAATAGACCAGATAGATTTAATGGATATTTATAGGACATTCCATCCAAAAACAGCAGACTACAAGTTCTTCTCAATGGCACACAGAACATTCTCCGGGATAGATCACATCTTGGGTCACAAATAAAGCCTCAGTAAATTTAAGAAAACTGAAATCATATCAAGCAGCTGTTCCGACCACAATGCTATCAGATTAGAAATCAATTACAGGGAAAATAACGTAAAAAACAAACACATGGAGGCTAAACAATACGTTTCTAAATAACCAAGAGATCACTGAAGAAATAAAAGAGGAAATCAAAAACTACCTAGAGACAAATGACAACAAAAACACGATGATCCAAAACCTATGGGATGCGCAAAAACAGTTCTAAGAGGGAAGTTTATAGCAATAAAAGCCTACCTCAAGAAACCAGAAAAATCTCAAATAAACAATCTAACCCTACACCTAAAGGAACTAGAGAACGAAGAACAAAACCCAAAGTTAATAGAAGGAAAGAAATCATAAAGATCAGAGCAGAAATAAATGAAATAAAAACAATAGCAAAGATCAATAAAACTAAAAGCTGGTTCTTTGAGAAGATAAACAAAAATGATAAACCTTTAGCCAGACTCAAGTAAAAGAGGGAGAGGACTCAAATCAATAAAATTAGAAATGAAAAAGGAGAAGTTGTAACAGACACCACAGAAATACAAAGCATCCTAAGAGACCTCTACAAGCAACTCTATGCCAATAAAATGGACAACCTGGAAGAAATGGACAAATTCTTAGAAAGGTATAACCTTCCAAGACTGAACCGGGAAGAAATAGAAAATATGAACAGACCAATCACAAGTAATGAAATTGAAAGTGTGATTAAAAATCTTCCAACAAACAAAAGTCCAGAACTAGATGGCATCAGAGGTGAATTCTATCAAACATTTAGACAAGAGCTAACACCCAATCTTCTCAAACTCTTCAGAACTTTTCAGGGGAAGGAACACTCCCAAACTCATTATATGAGGCCACCATCACCCTGATACCAAAACCAGACAAAGATACTACAGAAAAAGAAAATTAGAGACCAATATCACTGATTAATATAGATGTAAAAATCCTCAACAAAATACTAGGAAACAGAATTGAACAACACATTAAAAGGATCATGCACCATGATCAGGTGGGGTTTATCCCAGGGATGCAAGAATTCTTCAATATACACAAATCAATCAATGTGATACACCATATTAACAAATTGTAGAATAAAAATATGATCATCCCAATAGATGCAGGAAAAGCTTTCGACAAAATTCAACACCAATTTATGATTAAAAATCTCCAAAAAGTGGGCATAGAGGGAATCTACCTCAACATAATAAAAGCAGTATATGACAAACCCACAGCAAATATCATTCTCAATAGTGAAAAACTAAAAGCATTTCCTCTAAGATCAGGAACAAGACACGGATGTCCACTCTCACCACTATTACTCAACATACTTTTGGAAGTCTTAGACACAGTAATCAGAGAAGAAAAAGAAATAAAAGGAATACAAATTGGAAAAGAAGAAGTAAAATTGTCACTGTTTGCAAATGACATGATACTACACATAGTGAATCCTAAAGATGCCACCAGAAAACTACTAGAGCTAATCAATGAATCTGGTAAAGTTGCAGGATACAAAATTAATGCACAGAAATCTCTTGCATTCCTATACACTAACAATGAAAGATCAGAAAGAGAAATTAAGGAAACAATCTCATTCACCATTGCAACAAAAAAAATAAAATACAGAGGAATGAACCTACATAAGGAGGTAAAAGACCTGTACTCAGAAAACTATAAGACACTGCTGAAAGAAATCAAAGATGATATAAACATATGGAGGTATAAACCATGTTCTTGGATTAGAAGAATCAATATTGTGAAAATGACTATAGTACCCAAAGCAAGCTACAGATTCAATGCAATCCCTATCATATACCACTGGCATTTTCTACAGAACTAGAACAAAAAAATCTTAAAATTTGTATGGAGACACAAAAGACCCCGAATAACCAAAGCAGTCTTGAGGGAAATTAAAAGAGCTGGAGGAATCAGACTTCCTGACTTCAGACTATACTACAAAGCTACATTAATCAAGACTATATGGTACTGGCACAAAAACAGAAATATAGATCAATTGAACAAGATAGAAAGCCCAGAGATAAACCTACGTACCTATGGCTAACTCATCTATGACAAAGGAGGCAAAGATATACAATGAAGAAAAGACAGTCTCTTCAGTAAGTGGTGCTGGGAAAACTGGACAACTACACGTAAAAAATGAAATTAGAACACTCCATAACACCATACACAAAAATAAACTCAAAATGGATTAGAGATCTAAATGTTAGACCAGACACTATAAAATTATTAGAGGAAAACATAGGCAGAACACTCTATGACATAAATCACAGCAAGAGCCTTTTTGACCCACCTCCTAGAGAAGTGGAAATAAAAACAAAAATAAAGAAATGGGACCTAATGAAACTTCAAAGCTTTTGCACAGCAAAGGAAAACATAAACAAGACGAAAAGACAACCCTCAGAATGGGAGAAAATGTTTTCAAATGAAGCAAATGACAAAAGATTAATCTCCAAAATTTACAAGCAGCTCGTGTAGCTCAATATCACAAAAACAAACAACACAATCCAAAACTGGGCAGAAGACCTAAATAGACATTTCTCCAAAGAAGATATACAGATTGCCAACAAACACATGAAAGGATGCTGAACATCACTAATCATTAGAGAAATGCAAATCAAAACTACAGTGAGGTATCACCTCCCAGCAGTCAGAATGGCAATCATCCAAAAATGTACAAACAATAAATGCTGGAGAGGCATTTACTGGAGAAAAGGGAACGCTCTTGCACTGCTGCTGGGAATGTAAATTGCTATAGCCACTAGGGATGACAGTATAGAGGTTCCTTAAAAAACTAAAAATAGAAGTACCATACAACCCAGCAATCCAACTACTGGGCATTTGCCCTGAGAAAACCGTAATTCAAAAAGAGTTATATACAAAAATGTTCATTGCAGTTCTACTTACAATAGCCAGGACATGGAAGCAACCTAATTGTCCATCGACAGATGAACGGATAAAGAATATCTGGCACATATATACAATGGAATATTACTCAGCCATAAAAAGAAACAAAACTGAGTTATTTGTAGTCAGGGGGATGGACTTAGAGTCTGTCCTACACAGTGAAGTAAGTCAGAAAGAGAAAAATAAATACCGTGTGCTAACAGAGATATATGGAATCTAAAGAAAAAAAGTTTATGAAGAACCTAGGGGCAGGAAAGGATTAAGGACACAGACGTAGAGAAAGGACTTGAGGACACGGGGAAGGGGAAGGGTAAGCTGGGACAAAGTGAGAGACTGGCATGGACATATATACATTACCTAATGTAACATCGATAGCTATTGGGAAGCAGCCACATAGCACAGGGAGATCAGCTCGGTGCTTTGCGACCACCTAAAGGGGTGGGATATGGAGGGTGGGAGGGAGATGCAAGAGGGAGGGGATATGGTGATATATGTATATGTATAATTGATTCACTTTGTTATACAGCAGAAACTAACACTCCATTGTAAAGCAATTATACTCCAATAAAGGTGTAAAAGGAAAAAAAGAAAGAAAGAAAGAAAGCCCAGAGATAAACCTATACACCTATGGTAAACTAATCTATGACAAAGTAGGCAAGACTATACAATGGAGAAAAGACAGTGTCTTCAATCAGTGGTGCTGGGAAAAATGGACAGCTACATGTAAAAGAATGAAATTAGAACACCCCCTAACACCATACACAAAAATAAATTCAAAATGGATTGGAGACCTTAATGTAAGACCGGACAGTATAAAACTCTTAGAGGAAAACATAGGAAGAATACTCTAACATGAATCACAGCAAGATCTTTTTTGATCCACCTCCTAGAGTAATGCCATAAAAAAGAAAACTAAACAAATGGGACCTAATGAAACATAAAAGCTTTTGCAAAGCAATGGAAACTACAAACAAGACGAAAAGACAACCCTCAGAATGGGAGAATATATTTGCAAATGAATCAATGGACAAAGGATTAATCTCCAATGTATATAAGCAGCTCATGCAGCTCAATATTAAAAAAACAAACAACCCAATACAAAAATGGGCAGAAGATCTAAATAGACATTTCTTCCAAGAAGACGTAGAGATGGCCAAAAAGCACATGAAAAGCTGCTCTACATCACTAATTATTAGAGAAATGCAAATCAAAACTACAATGAGGTGTCACCTCACACCAGTTAGAATGGGCATCATCAGAAAATCTACAAACAACAAATGCTGGAGAGGGTGTGGAGAAAAGGGAGCCCTCTTGCACTGTTGGTGGGAATGTAAATTGATACAGCCACTATGGAGAACAGTATGGAGGTTCCTTAAAAAACTAAAAATAGAATCACCATATGATCCAGCAATCCCACTACTGGGCATATACCCAGAGAAAACCGTAATTCAAAAAGACACATGCACCCCAATGTTCATTGCAGCACTATTTACAATAGCCGGGTCATGGAAGCAACCTAAATGCCCATCGACAGACGAATGGATAAAGAAGTTGTGGTACATGTATACAATGGAATATTACTCAGCCATAAAAAGGAATGAAATTTAGTCACTTGCTGAGACGTGGATGGATCTAGAGACTGTCATACAGAGTGAAGTAAGTCAGAAAGAGAAAAACAAATATTGTATATTAACACATATATGTGGAACCTAGAAAAATGGTACAGATGAACCGGTTTGAAGGGCAGAAATAGAGACACAGATGTAGAGAACAAATGTATGGACACCAAGAGGGGAAAGCCGTGGGGGGGGTGGCAGTGGGAGGAGTTGGGAGATTGGGATTGACATGTATACATTTATATGTATAAAATAGATAACCAATAAGAACCTGCTGTATAAAAAATAAATAAAATAAAATGAAAAATAAAATTTTTTAAAAAACGGAAAAAAGTTATTCCCTTCACATACATGTATTTATATGAATGAATTATTTCCATGCTTATATCTATAAGTACAAAAAAGAGGAATAAAACCTACCTTGAACCAAAAAAGAAAAAAAAAAAACAGAACCCACCAGTTATACAGATGAAAACCCTATCAGGGCACTTGCTCCAGTGGTAGACAATTCTGAAGTTGGTCAGAGGTGGGGAATCGTCTCGCATGCAGCCAGCAGCACCCCCGCAAGGAATGTCCTCATTGCAAGCCTGGGGGACCGTGCCGAGGAGTCTGTGACTAAACGTGAGCTGAGCCCCAGGCCAGCTGCTGCTGAACTGTTCCCACCCTTCCCAGGTAAAACACCAGAATGTGTGCAAGGACTTTGAAAGCCTAGAGGAAAGGGATTGGAGTCACACCAGCCACAGCACGCCGGCTAACTTGGTGCCTGCAGGCCAGCCAGGATTGTCCTGGCCCCGGGCGCTCTTCTGGAAGCTTTCCATTTCCCTGCCTGAGATACCCCTCCTGTCCAGGCCCCCACTGCTTTTTTCCTTCCTCACCTCTGCCCGGGGAGAAATTCCAGCGGCAGTTACGGGTGACACATCCTCTTCTTTAGCAGGTGGCAGCCTGGCAACTCCTGCAGAAAGTCCAGCAGAGCCCCACTAACACCGGGCCACCCACAAAGCCGTGGCCCCTCACTCCCACCCACCAGCCCAGCCCTGACACTGCTGACGGGGCAGAGAATATGGCGTCAGGCACAGCTGCAGGGGCTCTTGCTGCCTGGAGCGCTGTTTATATTGACCTCAACCCAGGCACACCTGGGGAGGGCTGGCCCGCACGGTCAGGCCGCCCAGGTCAGCCAATCCTCACCCCTCAGGGGCTCACAGTTGCAGAAAATGGACCTTGCTGAACCGGCCAGGTCCAAGGAACAGGTGTGGGCTCCTGAGTCAGGATAGACAAGGGGCTGCAGCTCTGGCTTGTTTTCTAATCATTTTATCTGGCCCGTGAGTGGGAGACAACTTCAAGAAGACCCTCTCCTAATGAGAGGAACCCAGGAGTCAGGGAGAAGAGGGGTGGTGGGTGGAGACAGGGCCTGGTGCCCCAGCTGCAGTGGAAGTCTCTGGAAGACCAGGCAGAGGGAGCCCGCACAGAGTGATGCCCAGGGTCACAGACCTGTCGGAGCTGCTGTTTGTTAGTTCAAGTCCTGCTCTGAGGTGCTCTGTGTCAGCTCTGAGCGACAGGTGATCTGGGGGTGCTCTGCAATGAGGGCTATGTGCACGGTTCCTGTGAGCCCAGCCCTGGCGGGGTACCTGTCCAGGGGAGCTGTGTATCCTGGGAGGGGCCTGACCACGAGAGCCCCGTGGGCTGCTGGGGACCTGTTAAAGGATGTCAGGACAGTCAGTGAAGCCACCGAGGATATACATCCAGTAGTTCCTGATTCCTACACCCTGCTGGTCATTCTACCATCCACCAGGACATGGTATTCTGTATTAGACTTCAATGATGCCTTCTTCTGTATTCCATTAGTCCCAGAGTCACAAGAAATCTTGGCTTGTGAGTGGCAGGACTCAACATACGACAAAAACAATACTGCTGGGCCGTCCTGCCCCAAGGGTTCAAAAATTCCCACACCATCTTTGGGGAAACGTTAGCTAAACACCTAAAAGTTCTACCTCTGCAAAAGGGAACCCTCCTTCAATATGCAGACAACATTCTGATCGCCAGCCCTACTAAGGAGGCCTCTGAACTACCTAGCCAATAAAGGATAGAAGGTGTCGAAGAGAAAGGCTCAAATCTCACAGACTGCGGTGACCTGCCTGGGCTTCATTCTCACAGAAGGTCGGAGAAGCCCATCCCAGGAAAGGGAAGAAGCCATTTGCAGTCTGACCCCTTCTAAAACTTGAAGACAGCTTAGGGGTTCCTGGGGAGGCCGGGGATTGCTGCATCTGGATCCCTAACTACAGTCTAATAGCTGGGCCTCTATATGAAACACTGAAAGGAAAAGGTGACGATCCTTTCGAATAGAATCCAGAAGCGGCCTTTCAAGAATGCAAAGAGCAGTCAATTCAGACCCTTGCCCTGGAACTCCCTAATTTAGCTAAACCCTTTGAACTTTACATCCCCATAGAATGTGAATCGCCCTTGGAGTGTTAGTGCAAAAACTGGGACCACTTGAAATGGAACAACGCAAGAATGCCCTCCAGGTAGGATAAACTACGGTCACCAATGGCTTGGCCCGCCGCCCCATCCAGCCAGGATACTGGCAGTATCTAAAAACCTGGAAATCAGCAGCCCGCGAATCCAGCTCCCTCCTAAGGGAAAAGGACCCCACGTGGTCATCCTAACTACCCACCATGCCCTGAAGTTACAGGGGTCGCTCCGTGGGCACACCGACCTCGAGTGAGGAGGGCCTCCAACTCCAACATCCAGAGAGACAACCGGGGGCAACGGGCCCCCATGACGACTCGTGTGACCATCATTTGACCTGGAGCTTCTCTCAGAAAACAACAAGAGTGTGCCCCAAAAGAGCAGACTACTGCTTGCAGGACTTAGGGCACCCAGAGGGGAGCTAATAAGCTTGGCGGGGGAACCGTATATCACGCTGTCACCAGAGAAAAGCCTACAGACACCGCGGTGATGGCGGCCAATGAGACCAGCTGGACTCCTGGCTACTTCAAAAGGCCGTTGACTCAGTGGCCGTCATGGTCCTGGATCACCACCGGCCCTGGACTGTCTGGGAGTTGAGCGGGCAGGACTCTGACACCTGGTGCTGTTTGCACGTTAATTCAGGGGCCTAATTGAAGAAAGCGCAGACTACCGGTCAGAGCATCTAGGCTGGCAGAAACCGTCAGCCTAAGGCGGCCGAACAAATGTGGGGCGGGGTAAAACCGGCCCCCCCCCCCACCAGCGTCTCTGCGCATCTCTTTCCTGGACCCTTAAAGGTCATTAGAATCTATAACACTTCCAATGCCGGCGCTCAGGCGGACGAGCACTGAGGCAGGAGGCCTGGGGACAATCAACCTCACCTGGAGGCTGCTGGGGAGAAGTTCTGCCCCTTCCCCCGCGTATGAGGACTCCCAACTCAGCACAAAGTAGTTACAGAAGAGGGGTCTGCACCCACAGCGCCCCAAGAATGAGGAATGGGACAAAAGGCAGAGGAGGGGTTTGTCACCGGCAAAGCCCATGAAAAATTCCTGGGAGATAAAAATAGAATCTGGGCAATAAAATAAAGTCTAACATTTATTCCTCTGTGCTTTGTCTAATTTCACGTGCTCCTAGGGTTCCGCATGCAGAGGTCCCACACCCGGCACTTCAGACCCGGTGCAGAATGGCTGGGTCGACACCTCAGCTCACGGGGCCCCGTGCAGACTCCACGATATAGAGCCTGAGCTCCAGCCAACCCGGCCCTCGAGAGCTCCGCCCCCTCCCTCCCGCTGAGGCTGCCGGGATCCCTACACAGCAGCCCCACCCACAGCCCACGGGCGAACGCACGCTCTCACCTGTCCATTCTCTGATCAAAATATAAAGTTTTCCTTTGCTTCTGAACCAAACTCAGTCTCGTTCTGTTCGCCCCAATGACACTGGGCAGGGGGACCCTTATCGGGGCCCACTCTGGAGGATCAGTAACAGAATTTGAGAACATTGTAACTTCAGTGAACAGATGTGTGAGCCAAACTGTAATGAACGTAGAGCAGTGTATAAGGCTCGTGTAAAATAAGATGTTTCTAACACTTCCATTTGATATTTCCATCACTTGATTATAAGCAAGTTCAGTAGAGGGTTATTGTCTTATTTGTCAGCTCAACTTTACAGAAATTAAGTGATTTTTTTTCCAAGGCTGTACATCTAATAATCTTGGCTGAAGCTTCAATCTTCTTTTGAATGCTTTTCCATTGAAAATGATACCTCTCTTTCAGCTCCCCCATTTCTGAGGAATATAAAATCTTATAACTTATTGTTACCAAAGGGGAAAGGCAGGGGGAGGGATAAATTAAGAGTTTGGGATGAACACATACACACTGCTATTTATAAAATAGATAATCAACGAGGACCTACTGGATAGCACAGGGAACTACACTACAATATTTTGTAATAACCTATAAGGGGAAAGAATCTGAAAAAGAATAGATATCTGTATCTACATCATCTATCAACGCCAGATAAAATGTAACCAAAGGGTGGCCGATGGTGACCGCTTCTGACCCTCAAGACTTCAATCATCTAAAGCTTGGACTCTGCCTACTGCCCAAGGCCCTCCATGAACACGCATGTACCCATAGCTTAAAACTTCCCCAGTTTGGGGGTTTGGGGAGACACTGTTTTGACAAGATCCCTGGTGTTCTCCTTACTTGCTGCGAGTAATAAATCCCTCCTTCTCCCAATCTTTGGCTGGGTTGTGTCTTTTGGCTCGACACCCACCAAGAGGCAAACCCAGTTTTCTGGTGACATCTCTCCATCCAGACCCCCAACCAGCACTCGTGGTCCCACCTTGACAATAATTCTACAGTCAGTAGTCTTGCTTCCAACACATGGAAATCATGTTACGTTTCTGTGACCAAAGCTAGGTAAGGGGCAGAAACACTCTCCCCATTTTATCTTGTGAAGCCCCCTCTGCAGATCCATTGTCCTCGAATTTGATGCCTCACTTCAATGGAAAACACTTGCAGGGCTTTTTGGTTTTATCTATATCTCATTTCCGAAGGCTTTTTAGACCTACATTGCTTAAACATACAGATTACTCCTAAGTGCCACTTCTACTTTGAGATTTAACATTCTCCCAGTGTTTTTTCTAATATACTTATCATTCCATTTGTTGCGTTTAAATCTTTGAACGTATGTTGTTTATTTTGTGTCTCATCAGATTTTAGTTAATTACCTAGTTTTCCCCTGAATAAAGCAATACTCATCCCAAACAGTTCTTGCCAAAACTGGGTTTTACAAGGAAGGGAACAGGTGGGCCCAGGAGAAAGTTCGGGAGCACGACTACAGTCCGGTGGAGCAAAGACCCTTGTTCAGGGCACTGGACGGCCACGGCCACCCTAAAGACCCACCGCCCGCTTGAGGCTCCAGGATTAAGACGGGCTGCCTGAAGGCGGGCGGAAAAACCAGTCAGGGAAAACCGCGAAGCTGCTCCTGCGCGCTGGAGGCTTCCTTTCAAACACGCGCGGGACCCAGAGCAGCCAATCCCCGAGCGGTGGGGCGGGACCTTCTGCGCGCTCCGCACCCTCCCGGCCGCCTATTGGCGGGACCGCTTCTGTCGCAGCACCGATTGGTGGCTTGCACCTGACGGGGCTTTACAAGCCGGCTCCGCACCCTTCGCTTCGCCTCACCTCAGGAGTTCGCGAAGCTGCAGAAGCCGGAGCGCGCGCCGGGCCGGGGTGGGCCCTGCGAGGGGACAGCGGAGAGACTGACGGGAACTGCGAAACCCTTATAAACCCTCAGCCCGAGGCCTTCAAATTCCAGGCTGGGAGGCCCCAGATCCCCTCACCCTGAGGGGCTCCAAATCCCGTCAGCTTGGAGGGACCCCGGGTCCTAACCTGAGGGACCTCACATCTCCTCAGCTTCAGGGACCCAAAGTCCCTTCACCCACAGAAACACCAAATCCCCTGATGCTTAGACCCCCCAAATACCCGGAGTAACCCCTAGAGGTTAGGCGCCCTAAAAATAGCCCCTGCAGAGAGGCCAAATTTCCCTACCCTCAGAGGCACTGACTACCCTCAGCCCGGGAACTCTTAACCCCTTCATCCTCAAAGACCACAGCTACCCTCAATGTGGGAGAACCTAAAGCCCCTTAAGGAGAGAGCCCCGATTGCCTCAGGCTCAAAGGTCCCAAGTTCTCTCAACCTGCGCCTTCTACATCCCTTCAGCCAAAAGACGCCAGATACCATCAGCCTAAGGGACCCTGAATCCCCTCGGGTCTGAGGAACCCCAATTCCCTTAGCCGGAGCGACCCAAATCTCCTCAGGCTGAGCGATCTGTCCCTTAGACATAGAATGCACGTTTTGCCCAGATTTTTCCGGAGTCCCCAGGTGGAGATCCCCAAAGCCCTCCTTGGAGAAATAGTCCCTGTCCCTCGCTGGAAGAGAGCCCTGGTTGTCAACCTGACCCCAGCCCAGCAGTCCGGGGCTTCCAGGTCTCCTCAGGACTCCCTCAGGCACCCACAGACACAGCCCTCCCAGTGCCTTTCCTCAGAGGGCCCGAGTTGCAGGGGGCCAAAGAAAGCGAACCTAGTTCACCTTAGGCCGGACTGTCGTGGCTGGCGAGGATCCGTCCACCCCATCAGTACCCTCCACATCCTCTAATCCTTGCCGGGGTCCTCACACCTTCCTGCTCGGGACACCCCAGCCGAGGAACACAGACCTAGCTCTGGGCAGGGGCCTGGGCTACCTCAGCACCTTCTCCTTCCACAGGCACCTTGGCCTTGAGGCGGTCCCAGGCCCATGAGCACCGACGGGTGGCCGGAGGACAGCACTGAGGGAGATGCTGGGAGAACAGCGTGGAAGCCCACGGTGAGCGGTGGAGGAGGCAGAGCCTGGCTCGAAGCCGGCTCTACAGGAGGGACAAGGAGCTGGTCCCTGGAGGGCTCAGACTCCTGGCCTGCACTGCTGGGTGACCTTCTCTGTGAAGGTACACAGGATGGGGGTGCCCGGTCCTGTCTAAGATGGTGGGGCGGGGCGGGGTGGGGGGGACAGGACACTATAGCATCGTCAACTGCTGTGTGTCCAGGGAGAGTTAGGAAAATGCTCAGTGTTTGCTCAGTTAAGCAGGACACGGTCAGGAAGGAAAACCTTCATCCTTGTCTCACAGAGACCACCCAGCGGCCTCAGGCTACACCCTGCACAGGGTGGAGGAGAGGGCCCAGCTCTAAGTTCTGACTTAGATTAGTAAGTCACTGATGAAATCGGTTATTCTCTCTAGGCCAAAGATGCTTTCAAAGACATTTCCATATACTTCTCCAAGGAAGAATGGACAGAGATGGGAGAATGGGAAAAAATCCGATACAGGAATGTGAAAAAGAACTATGAAGCACTGGTTACTCTAGGTAACAGGAAATGCTGGGTGCCTGGGAGCCTGGGAAGCGTGAACCACGTCTTCGGTCTCAGTGTTAGCTTGGCTCTCTCTGAGGTGGCTTCATCTGCTCACAGTTGCCTTCCGTGTGGAGACCAACCTGCAGGAAATGTGTGTCCTTCTGTATTCAGTGTGGGCCTGGCCCTGGCAGCGCAGAGCTCACCCCTTCCAGACTCTCCCAGCCCATCCTACCAAGTCACACTGACTCTGTGGCACTTTCCATCGCCTCTGGGCTTTGTTCCTCCTTCCAGCTCTTCCCTTTGGAACCAAGATTTTGCTCCTTTCCAGGTCTCAGAGCCCCTCGGCCAGCTTTCATGTGTCACCGCAGGCAGGCCATCAAAGCCCAGGTGGGTGACCCTGAGGATTCTGATGAAGAATGGACTCCAAGGCAGCAAGGTGAGGGGCCAGGAAGATTTAGAGGTGTCTTCCTGAAAACAACCTGGGTTTGGGTCTCACCTGCATCTCAGGCATTAGCAAAAAAAAAAAAACCATAATTTTTCACCCAACAAGCAAGATGCAAAACAGAATATTATACAGTAAGAGACTATCCATATAAAGTTTTTAAATATGTAAAATAATTAGCCTCCCCTTCTCTGCCATCCGACGTGCGCTTGACTCTGCTCCTCACCATGTCTTCTCACGAGACTTTCACGATCAAGCGATTCCTGGGCCAGAAACGAAAGGAGAATCATCCCATTCCCCAGTGGACTCAAATGAAAACTGGTAATAAAACCAGGTACAGCTCCAAGAGAAGACACTGGAGAAGAACCAAGCTGGGTCTATAGGGAGCCACCCATGAGGTGGCACACGTATTTATGCTGTGGAAGGTCACTTGCATCTTACCGTATCACCCTGAAAGCATCACTACTATCTGGACAAATGCATCCATTTGTTTTATTGGGAAAAAATGATTTTTCTCCTTGTGTCAGTGTTTCTGCATTAGTGCTTTGGCTCAGTAATAAATATGAGAACTTTTGTTGGAAAATATATATATATATATTGTTTATAGGTACATTAAAAGGCCGTAAATGTATAAAAATTTGAATGTGAATAAGAAGTACCAAATTCATCACCAAAGGAGTAAGGGCTGGCAGGTGGCTTCATTGTGTCTTGGTTAGTTTTTTGTTTGTTTTTATTTTGTTTTTAAATTTTGAAATAGAAATTAAAAGACCCGCAGTGGTTGTGGCAGAATGGTGACATAAGACTGCATGGAGGTGGATGTATAGGTTTTCCAGTATAATTCTCAATAGTTTTCTCTCTTTTTTTTTTTTTTTGGCTGCGTTGGGTCTTCGTTGCTGCGTGCGGGGTTTCTCTAATTGCGGCGAGAGGGGGCTCTCTTCTTTGCAGTGCGTGGGCTCCTCGTTGCAGTGGCTTCTCTTGTTGTGGAACACGGGCTCTAGGCGCGTGGGCTTTGGTAGTTTCAGCATGCGGGCTCAGTAGTTGTGGCACACGAGCTTAGTTGCTCCGCGGCATGTGGGATCTTCCCGGACCAGGGCTCGAACCCGTGTCCCTTGCATTGGCAGGTGGATTCTTAACCACTGCGCCACCAGGGAAGTCCCGAGTACATAGGAAGATTTTTGAGTGTTGTTTTTGTATCCTGCAACTTTGCTAAGTTCTTTTTTTAGTTCTAACAGTGTTTTCTGTGGAATATTAGAGATTTTCTACACATAAAATCATGTCGTCTGTGAACAAACCTAATTTTACTTCTTTCTTTCCAAATTGCAAGCCTTTTGATTCCTTTTCTTATCTAATTCCCTGGCTAGGACTTCTAGTACTATGTTGAATAGAAGTGGTGAGAGTGGGCATCCTTTCCTTTTTTTCTTGATCTTAGAAGAGATCACTTTTTCCACCAATCAGTATGATGTTAGAGGTGGACTCTTCATATATGACCTTTATTATATTGAGGTAACTTCCTTCTATTCCTACTTTGTTGAGTATTTTTGTCATGAAGTAAATTTATTAGATACTTTATGAACATAGGATGAAGCACAGATGAGGTTTATGTCTATTTTTTTTTAATTTTAAGAAAATTGTGATGCTCCCAGTGGAAGCATAGGCATTGATGATACAGAAATCATTTTCCATTCCCCCTTTGGTAATCCTTGCACTTGTCACTCTCCGGTTCAGAATTCTGTGTCCTTAATTCAGATGCCCAGAGTTTGGAAACATTTACCAACCAAAACACTGATTTCTCATCATCTTTTAGTTAAACCTTCTTGGATGGCCTTCAGAGTGGAGCACAGTAAACACCAGAAGGTAAGTATTTCCCAAATCCTGTTGACAAGAAAACCTTCCTCATGGATCCAATCACAGGTAAGAATAGGAGAATACACAGAGTATCCTAGAAACTGCTGCTTCCTTTCATGATTCTTTAGCACAATGTCTGATATCATCATCATTTTTATAGTTAGTAAGAATAGCAACAGTAGTAGGTTGTTCTATTTTCACGTTATTTTCATAATATTTCAGACTCTATTTTAAGCATTTTACATGAATAAACTCACTTTAAACCTTAAAACAATCCTGTAGTACCTATAGGTAGTGTAACTATCCCCATTTATATTGAATAGATCAAGAAACTGAGGTAAAGAAATGTTTGAGTATATGCCTGAGACCACAGTATCACTGGTAGTGCAAGCTCATCCAAAGCTCCTTCTCTAAAACACTTACAAGCTGAGTAGAACTTCCATAGTTTTATAAAGTTTACACTGTCTTATTCATTCATACATCTTTATATCATTCATCTGACGGGTGATTTCAACCTCAGTTCTTTTCTGCTACGCCAAAGTGAGTGACATGCTAAGACCATCTGACTAAGGGAAGCTTACAGATCTGTAGGCAATTTGTAGAGTGGATTGTCCGAGACGAAGAAGGAGATGGACCCCCAACCTCAGAGCCTGCTACTCTAATAAGAGGAAGCATCTCCCAGCCCTGACTAGCTTCAAGTTTGATCATTGAAAACGAAAAGTAAGAAAATAACTTTAGGACTTCATATAGGTTACCCGCGTTTCAACAGAAACTCATCCCTCTGGAACTGATTTCAAATGCTCATTCTTGCAGGAGAAAGTAACAGCTCCTTCCTCCGGGCTCTAATTAGGCAACTGTCATGTTTGGAATCATTTGCTTAGCCTGCCCCTGCGTTGCAAGCTTTGAGAGCCTGCTCCATACCCGTTTCTTCTCAGAAGTCCCAGGCCCAGCTCAAGGCCCCTGAGGGCCCCCTGGAGGTTTTCTGAATGAGTGACTCCACACTTAAACATTCACCTAGACGTAAGAGGGTCAAGGAGTGCTGAAGATAGTATCTGTGAGCTAGATTTCAAATAGGGAGACAGTTGAGGGGGTGAATTGATAGCAGGGCTGGACTCTCACGTTCACACTGTACTACATATCAGTAGCTCACAAAACAATTTGGTGAACGTTATTAAATTTCATGTCCACTGTAACGTTAAGAATTAGTATGTATACCAATTTATGGTTCAGGAAACTGAGGAGAACTAGCTAGTCGTACAGCCTTATTCAAGCAGAATCGATGGGAACCAGCTACTCTGATTCCAAACATTCTCTCTAGGATATGGCAACCTGCAACGTTCAGCATCATTTTCTTTATTGTCTAGATAAGTTTCTGCCATACCATTTCTTTGTTCTCTTCCCAATCTCACTGCTCTGTCACCTCATTTTCCAGAAGTGTTTTGTCCCCTCTGTACTTTTCCACATTTCCTCGTCCATCAGAGGTCCACTAATTAATAGAAGACCCCCTCTTTTTTTCTATAAGCCCTTACCCCCCGCTTCTTTCCCAGACTTTGTTGATTCTTCCCAATTATTCTCCCTGACTCGCTCTCACGTTTACGGAGAAATTTGAGAGAAAGTTGAAGGGAAGGAACCTCAAGATATGGGTTCTAGTCTTGATTCACTACCCACTTAGGCCCTTTATTTACGCTCTAGTGTTCAGACTCCACCCGCCCCGGGTATTTCCAAGGGTTGTTGGAGTATTAACTAAAGTCATGCATGTGAAAACACTTCATAAGCCCTAAAGAACTAAAGAAATGCACGTTGTCTTTCACTATGTGACTCTCCCGTTGAAGGCAGTGCCCCCGGTGCCATTAAGTAATGAATCTAGTTTGAAGAAATTGCCAGGAGCAGCGCAACTGCAGAAGGCAAGTGGTCCTGCGCAGGCCCAGAGCCCAGCGCCCCCTCCCGGAGCAGCAAGCACCTCTGCATGGCGCACTAGACAAAAGCTGGGTGAGAGAAAATAACCTGGGGGCTTTAGTCCCTCTAATTCTTCTAGAAACGCTGATTAGTATGGCCTACGTGTGTGGGGTGGACTTGGGGTAGGCGTGGGTTTAGGCTGGACTGATCTGAGACCTGAAGTTAGCACTGGGGCCTTGGGAAAATCTTACATGTCTTCTGCGGTCCTGATTGCTAATCTCTAAAGTAAACGTAAGGATACATAACTCGTATAGTGTTTGAAAACATCAAATTAAATATAAAAGTACGGACACACACACGTTGTTCAAAAATCCATCTGTGATAATAGTGACCATGCTTTCTTAGTTAAGGCCTCTGCTCAATGCCTAACACGTAATGTGCCTTAACCAATATTTTCTGAATGAGTAAATGTGTCAATGAACCATTTTCTAAGTAGAAAGGTTGGGAAGTTAAACGTAATAATGGGAAGAACAGGAAGCTAACATTGAACTGGGCGTCTGTAGTCAGTGTGGAGCCTCGGTCTGTCTGAACCAGTAGCTAAACGGGGGAAAAACAAAGTATACAGAAGGACAGGCGATGATTTGATGGGAGGGGATTTTACATTTTCTGATAAAACAGGGACCAACACTCTAGACCCCACCAACCTTGCTTACCTACTCTTCTCCAACTTAGAACGCAGAGCAAAGCAGGTTGAAGTGAAGATGTATAGCCTACGAGAAAGAAAGGGCCACGTGTACCAAGAGGTCAGCGAGCCCCAGGATGACGACTACCTCTGTGAGTGACCCCACTGGCCCATTACAGAGAAGGCTGTTATGTCTAGCTACAATAATCTCACCTTAGCATTTGGTCCCCAAATCATCCCCTTTGTCTAGTGACTTGGGGTACAGGATTGAGGCCAAATGACATGAGCGCCCCGGTTCTTTCTGAAGGTCTTTACAACCAGGAACACGCACTGTATCTTCCCTAATCCCTGTCGCTCTCACCTCCAGATTGTGAGAAGTGTCAGAACTTCTTCATTGACAGCTGTGCTGCTCACGGGGCCCCTACATTTGTAAAGGACAGTGCAGTGGAGAAGGGGCATCCCAACCGCTCAGCCCTCACTCTGCCCCCTGGATTAAGTATCAGACCATCAGGCATCCCTGAGGCTGGGCTTGGAGTATGGAACGAGGCATCCGATCTGCCGTTGGGTCTGCACTTTGGCCCCTATGAGGGCCAGATCACAGAAGATGAAGAGGCCGCCAACAGTGGATACTCCTGGCTGGTGAGAAACACCCACCTCTTCCCCTGTCCTCTGGCCTCCACATCCCTTCTGTGGATGGGTGGGGGGGCCTCACCTTCAACACGCTAGTACGTGGATGGGGACAACACGGTTAGCTCTGTGTACTGAGTGCACTTTGCATGAACACGGAACTTCTACTTAAAGATCAGAGGCCAGGTGGGAGCACGGTGGTACAGGCACAAGGAAGCGGCTCCTCCCGTGCGGGGCCCTTGGCCTGAGCGGACAAATAGACTCAGACATGAGGATGGTGATTAAGGAGCTCATTGCGTGGTGACGATTGGCAGTTGCATCCATGCAGGCTGAAGAGCATTGATGACAGCAGAGTGAAATAATTCTTCTATCACCTCCCGCCAAAAAAAAAAATAAAAGCCTTTAACTTCCTTTTCTGACACTCAGATCACCAAAGGGAGAAACTGCTATGAGTATGTGGATGGAAAGGACACGTCCTGGGCCAACTGGATGAGGTAAGTCCAGTAGGTTTCCAGGTTCCAGAGAGGACACTCATCTCTCTCAAGCCCATGTCCCTTTCCTTCTCAGACTGCCCCCCTCAATGGTTTTTACATCTTCTGTCCCTCTTTTTTCTCCACACAATGCTCTTTCATTTCAAGAGACGTCAGAAAAAAGGAAATAAAAATATAGTATGTGTCCTCAAAATACGTCTCTGTGCTCAAGAAAACTGGGGTACCTGAAAACAACTTGAGGAGTCTAGATTCACCAGGGACACTTATTTACCTAATTAACACTTATCAAGCACTCACTATTATGCTCCAGTTTAGAAAACGGAGTCCATTACTTAAACAGATCACATCACCCATGTCCTTACGGAGGACACACTGCAGACAGACATTAAAAAATTGATTTTAGGAACATTTAATCATAATTTTCCTATTTTTCAAGAAGTGCACAGCACCACCATAACCTAACGGGAGGTACCTTTAGTCTGTGAGGGCAGCCACCTTCCCAGCCTTGCTTCCAGTGAGAACTGGGTTCTGAAGCCAGGAGACAAACGGACTGCAGGATGGTTGTGAGCAGCCCCTTTCTCTAAGGTCCCCTCCTTTCATCAGGGGAGGCAGAAAATGAATAAACTACTATTGTTCTGTGTTTCGAGCTAAGTCAGAGAGCTCTCCAAGTTTCTACAGGAACCTGGGGGAGGCAAGTGAATCGGGGGCCCTGGATGCACGTGGGGAGACTGGAGACAGACCTCTCGAGAGAACATAGGCTGGGGCTGAGTGCTGAGGGATGTGTGCTAAACTAGAAGCACCAAGTTCTGTGGAATAAAAAACAGAACTTCATTGAGAGTTTAGAGGTCACCAGTTTTACGGCCAATCCAGGTGGAGACAGGTCTGGAATTGGGCTTTGGAAAACAGATAAGTAGGTAAGGAGAGAAAAGCAGTCTGGCCTGGATGGGCAACAGCATCTGGAGATAGGGATTCACAGGAAAAGCTCGAAGGCGTGAGCAGCAGGTTCCCGCGCAGCAGCAGCGGCAGCTGGGGCAGCACCAGGCCGCGATGGCAAGGAGCTGGCTCGGGTCTGACGGGTGGAGGGAACCCATCGCCTGCGCTTTCTGTCCCTTTCTCTGCCCCAACCCCAGGTATGTGAACTGTGCCCGGGATGAGGAAGAGCAGAACCTGGTGGCCTTCCAGTATCACAGGCAGATCTTCTACCGAACCTGCCGGGTGGTCAGGCCGGGCTGTGAACTGCTGGTCTGGTACGGGGATGAGTACAGCCAGGAGCTCGGCATCCCGTGGGGCAGCGGGTGGAAGAGCCAGCTCGTGGCGGCGGGCAGAGGTGGGTGCCACCGCTCTTCCAACGCAAAGCAAGAAGCACTCCTGGGGAGCTTTCATGGTCCGGCTTTCCATCAGGGTAAACTCCAGTCTGGAGTCAGCAAAGTTTCAATTAAGATGCTTCAGAAATTGATCCATAAGCCTTTGACTCTTAGGGAAACTTTTTATATTAAAATTTTTTTCTTCTAGTTTTTTTAATCCCTCATGCAAAAAATATATAACATCATATAGGGCTGAAAGGCTTAGAGGAAAAAAACAAGTTTTCGAGCACCTACCAGCTCTCTCACCTTTAGCCATTTCTTCTTCATCTCCTCCATATTTCTAGATGATATGTGTACACGTTGATTTGCATTCAGTCACCATTTCGGTTCGTTGTCACATGAGTTCATACACTGTGCCAGACAGGGCTCCACGAACTGGAAATAGAGATTGAACAGGACGGTCAGAATCACTGCCCTAGAGCAGCACGTGCCTCATACCAGACAGCAATTAGTGCTTTGAGGAAAAGTAGCCCAGAAAAAGTGCCTTGGATCACTGTGAGCGGAGGGGTGGGGTGAGGCGCTCTCCAGAGACAGCATTTGTGGGCAAAGTGTTCCAGGCAGGGGAACGGCCAGTGCCGCAGCACCAGGGCAGGAAAGAGAGGCCATGCAGGTGGTCAAAGAAGGAAGCACAGAGGGAGAGGAAGCAGGCTGGACAGAACACGGAGGCCTCAGGGCCTGTGCTCCACGCACAGACATGGGGGTCCCGCTGGGTGACGTGAAACAACCATGCGGTTTTCAGCTGCAGGGGTCATGTTCTCTGCTCTAAGATGATGCTTTGGCTCATTTTTTGGAAAGAGATAGCAGTGGGGAATCCGCTCAGAGGTCAGTTCATCACCAGGTGAGAGGGGAGAGCGGACTGGCTGAAGAAGGGCAGCAGCTGGGGTGTATTTTTAAACAGGACTTCCTACTGCATTTTAAACGGACTAAGCCTGACTGAAATCAATGAGGTGTGAATACTCGTTGGCTTTCTGAGGAAGGACGTACTTTCATTTTCCACTTTATGGAAAACTGAGAGAGAAGCAATTCATGACCTAATTGGGGCATCAGGAGCCAGAGTCCGTTAGTCAGTGGGACCTGGACCACTCGGTCTTGTCCAATTTGAATCCCACTTCCTCACAGAGATTCAGACACAATGGCTGCTCAACTAATATGTCTCTGTGAATGAGGAGCCTCAAATCCAGCTTTCCTCACAGGTGCCCTAACCACTACCCTACCCTGCCTTCCACATCTGGAGATCTCCAGGATGAGTGCCCCTAACTTAATAAATTCCTTCCCCTCGTAGGAAGTCACTCGGGGCGATTCCACCTATCATCAAGAGTGTTCTCTCCCAACAGGATAGTATACCTGTGGCCCCTCTGTCACAAAGTGATAGGACTTTTCAGATACTCCTATGTGGGCAAAGGTCACTGCAGTGCCACCTCTTATAAGGAGTGACACTGCCTCTGATGCTACTTGAAGGTCCCTAGTCAGGGCCACAGGTAGAAGAGGCCCTTGATACGGGCTTTCTGGATTTCTGAAGAAGACAGAGTGAGTAAAAATGGAATGGAAAAGTAGACTGTAAAGGCACACTTGTTGGGAGACAGAGCTTGTGCTGTCAACACTGAGATGATTAGTGGTTCAGGCCTTACCGGAGATAAACCATCTACCTGACCAAAAGCTTCCTCTTTCAGCAGACCCAAAGCCCAAGATCCATCCATGTGGCTCCTGCTCTCTGGCCTTCTCCAGTCAGAAAATCCTCAGCCAACATGTGGAATGCATTCACCCATCTCAGGTCCTCCCGAGAACATCTGCAAGAGACCGCGTCCAACCAGAGGATCCCTGCCCAGGCTATCAAAATCGGCAGCAGCAATATTCTGATCCACACAGCTGGAGTAACAAACCTGAATGTCAAGAGGTCAAGGAAAGGTCCAAACCTTTGCTGAAAAGGATAAGGCTGGGGAGGATTTCAAAGGCCTTTTCCTCCTCTCCCAAAGGACAAATGGGGAGCTCTAGGGCACATGAGAGAATGATGGAGGCAGGGCCCAGCACAGGCCAGAAAGTGAACCCAGAGGCCACAGGCAAATTACTCATAGGGGCAGGAGTATCAAGAGTTGTAAAAGTCAAGTACAGAAGCTCTGGGCAAGGCTCCAAGGATAGGTCTAGTCTCACCAAGCACCAGAGGACACACACAGGGGAGAAGCCCTATGTTTGCGGGGAGTGTGGGCGAGACTTCAGTCAGAAGTCAGGTCTCATCAGACACCAGAGGACACACACAGGGGAGAAGCCCTATGTTTGCGGGGAGTGTGGGCGAGACTTCAGTCAGAAGTCAAATCTCATCAGCCACCAGAGGACACACACAGGGGAGAAGCCCTATGTTTGCGGGGAGTGTGGGCGAGACTTCAGTCGTAAGTCAAATCTCATCAGACACCAGAGGACACACACAGGGGAGAAGCCCTATGTTTGCAGGGAGGGTGAGGGAGTCATTACCAATAAACCACACCTTAGCCACGGGAGGATAAATGTAGCCACCACATACCTCGGCTCTGAGGGAGCTTCAGAGGAAGTCTATGACCCCTTACATTCCCTAAGAGTGTGATGAGCACAGAAATAACTGGTTACGTAGATCCTCTGCTTTCATGATAAGAGAGAAGGTAGATAAACAGCAGAGGGTGTCTTACTTGCCCTGGAGATGTTCATACCAATCCCCTTCATGGTTTTTGGACTCCTGCTTTAATAGATTTTGTCTCCACACAAATCTGAAGCCCAGACTGTGTACCTCATTCCCCCCTTATCACTGAAAGCAGTGGGGTCCAAGAGGGCCACAGAGAACGCATACTCGCAGCCCCGGTCTCCGTAGGAACTGAACCCCTGGAAGGGCATTCTCCCTTGGCCTCTCCTCATTCCTCTCTGGTTTCCTCTGACTTCTGTAGCCTCAAAGGTGAAGGCCTCATGCATGTGTGGGTGCATGCCTGTGTGCCTGGCTCAATCTGGGGTATCTGGTCTCCCTCGCTCTCTCTTTGCTGTCGCCTCAGGGTCAGCACAGCATGTGGACTCCAGATCCAACCATAGTGGGTCAATTCTCAGCTCTGCCCTCACCAGCTGTGTGACCTATGGCAAGGTGCTCAACCTCTCTGTGCCTCTTTTCTAATCTATAAAATGGGATGGGAGCGCCAGCCTTTTGGTTTGATCGATAAGCACAGGCAGAATCTGGCACAGAGGCTGGCTGAGAGGGCAAGCCCCGCCCTTTGTTATTCTCTCCCTGCCCACGTCTTCCAGGTCTTTAGAGCTGGACAAAGAAGGGGCCACTCAGGCACTGGTCAGACACAGCTGCTTCACCTGCAGACTTAGCTGCCCTGACGAGGAGGTGAGAGGTCAGGATGCTAAGTGCGGGCAACCTCCCTTCCCACCGCTGCCCTTCCCGCTGAGCCTGGGCAGCCCCAGAGCCCCTCTACACACAGTCACCTGGGAAAGGCGGCCCTCGCCCACACCTGCTGAGAACGGAGTCTGGAGCCGCGCCTGCAGGAACCGGACCACCCGTGAGTCTCGGAACCTCTCCTGCCCCCCTTCACACAGTGTCCTCGAAGCCCACACCGCAGCTTCTCTAACACACGTGCCGTGTACCTGGGCCTGTTTGCTTCAGTGCAACGGTGTCACCACCTTGAAATTCTTAACTGTTGAATATTTTATCCTTCAACTCACTTTTTCTAAGAGAAGTTGGTGGAGAATGGGGCACACTGTGGGCAGAGCAGGCCCGCACAGTGTGGGCTCACAGCTAACGGCCCCGAGGCCCCGGGAGCTCAGGGCTCCCGTGGAGCCAGCAGCGCAGGTGCACAGGCTGCACGTGAGGACGAGGTGGCACGAAGCCTCTCCCGCTGGGTAGGTGACGGTACTGACAGCTCCAGGAGGCCACGCTGTGCTTAGACCCAGAACTCAGTTCTGGTACAGAAAGGAGGCCCCATCCTCTCCTCTCTGAAAAACCTCCCTGCCCCTGAGGGAGCCCTAACTTGGCCCAGTCCTGTTCCCACCACAATGGGTTCAGGAAGGCCGAAGCGGGGAGCCCAGACCCCATGACTGCGAACAACGGCCCTTAGTCCCCCTCCCCGTGCAGGCTTGGGAAGCATCTCTACGTGAACCACGTGGATGTCAATAACAAACAGCCACTATTATTGGCTCCCTTCTTTCATGCTTTTTTAAGGGAATCTGTGTGTCTGTGGCTTTGTTCCCCTATGGGAAGAGAAGCACCATAAACTTTCCATCTTCTGCGGCTCTCAGCAGCGGCCACGGGAGGGACGGAGTTGGGGGTGATGCCGGCAGAGGGGCTTCGACTGAAATACTGTGGGGGAGGGGCCCCAGAAACTTCCAGGGGCTTCTCACCTGCACCTCCCACCAGAGGTGGCCCTAGAATCCCCTGCAAGGCTGAGCAGTTCAAGGCCTGCCCCCTCCCCTCCCCTCCCCTCTGGCAATAAACCCCATTCCTGGTGAGGCCGCCAGCCCCCAAGACGCCCCGAGTCCCTGGCCCCCATCATCCGCGGCCTGCACAGAAGATGGATGACCTGTGTGGTGGTGGCGATGGTGTGCGACCCCACAGTTCAGGCGCAAACAGGGACTCCGGCCTCTCACCCAGTCTCGGCTCACCTCTAGCAAGGGGGCTGGCGGCTTATACACCCTCCCGCCACGGGCAGCTGCGTGCTGAAGGGGGGCTCGGAGGAATGTGCGCCGCCTGACACGCGCTGGGCTCGGCTCGGGACGCCTGCAGGGCCTCCACCTGACACTGCGGGTGCCCTGGATGGCCACACAGGACGCCAGCAGCCTCCATCACATGTGCCGCTCTGACCGCAGTGGCCCCATGGCTGTGCCAGCCCCACCGGCCTGCTGCTCTACCGGGACCCTAGCTGAGCAGGTGAGCGCGGAGCACAAGAGGGTAAACTGGTCTTTGGCTGCCAGACTCCACCTGGTCGGCCACTAGCCCAGCCAGTACCTGAGGCAGAGCTGCGTGTGGGGAGGGTGTCACCCACAGACGCTGTCCTCAAAGCTCAGGCCCCTGAAAACTTACCAAAGAGGTTTCCTTAAGTTTCTTTTCAAAAGTAGGAGGCCGTTCATCTATCACCCAGAGAAAACTCCTGTAACATTCTGAAATATGTACTTTAAGATCTTATTTTGCAAGCTCTCGTGCTTGATGTCAACAGCTTTGCTGTTTTTTTCTTTTTCTCGTAATATGCAGGTGTTTAGAAAAAAAAAGAAATTTAGAAAATACAGAAAATAAAAGCCACTCATAATTGTATAGGCAACACCAATTAATACAGCATCTGGTCACCACACACAGACACATGTGCACACACACAGGAACACACGTGCACGTTTTTCTTCTACGAAATCTTTTGAGCCCCCATGTTACCTTGTCACCGGCCTCTGTTTTTGCTCACCAAGACGAGCCTGCTCTGGCCTCGTGACCGGTAGGTTTCCATGCAACTCAGAAGCAGGCGGGCAGCAGGGGCTGTGAGGGGTGGGCACCGCCTGGCCCAAAGTGAGGAGACAAGAGCGAGCGCTTCTCCTCCGGGTGCAGTACCTTCAGGGGCCACTGGGGGAGACACCGAGGAAGAAGCCTCTCAAACGCCTTCCCTTCAGTTTCCATGGTTACAACGTGCCCCGCGTCCCGGGGTCGGACGGGGGTTTAACAGACCTTCTCTTGTTGGACATGAAAAGTGTTTCCAGAGAGAATCTGTCGAGATCTTGGCCTGGCTTGCTGCAGGGTTACCCATGTGGTGCATTCGGGGCTCAAGGAAGTTCTGCAGCTTCCCGGGTTTAGGGCTAAAGCACACCCCGCCCTCACCCCTCCCGCGGTCACTGCATCTTCCCCTCCAGAGGAAGGTGTCTGGGACTATTAACTGCAAAGACACTGCCGAAGAGGACAAAGGCCATGGCTGGCCCGGGCTGGGGTGCTCCCTGGGGAGCAGAGGGGACATGGGACACTCACTGCTGGTCTCACCTGTCCTGCGTGCTTATCGTCCTTCTCCGTGATTGTGCGGCTTTCTGCCCCCGGGGGGGCTGCCAGCGAGGGGCTCCCGAGACGCTGCAGGCTGGGGTTGGCGGTGGGAATGCTGGAGGCCAGGAAACCCAAGACCCTCCAGCAGGTCAGTGCGGTGTGGACAAGACCTGGCCTCACTGGATGGCTAGGTCCTGTCCTTCGGGACACCCGCTCTGGACCCCCGTCGGAGGTGTGGATGTTTCCCCGATGCCCACCTTGGTCTCAGGAGGCAGAAGAGAGACTGGGTTATCCCTCCCACCTGCTGCCCGGAGAGTCACAAGGGCCCCTTCCCAACAGTCGGAGCAGGCTTAGCAGAGGGAGCGCTGGGGTCTCACAGGGTCACTATGGAGAGGGATTTACTCCTGACCAGGATCCTTCTTTGCTGGTTCTGTTTCTGTGTTGTCTTCACACCAAATCTCACAAGGACAAGGCCGGGTTTTTACAGCATCACTGGCCCAGGGGCCAGCGAGCCTCCTTATGGTGTGTTTGTTACAGGCAGGGAGACAGGGCGGCTGGTGTGACGCTCCCCCAGGCGAGAGAAGGGACCACACAAGGTTGTGTCTCCTGCGGGGTTTCAGGGGTGCTGGCAATAGGGGCGGCCACTCCTTTTCTAAATATGTCAGACAACCCCTGAGTTCTGAAGTTATTCATGAAACTTTTTTTTTTTTTTTTTTTTGCAGTACGCGGGCCTCTCACTGCTGTGGCCTCTCCCATTGCGGAGCACAGGCTCCGGACGCGCAGGCTCAGCGGCCATAGCTCACGGGCCCTGCCGCTCCGTGGCATGTGGGATCCTCCCAGACCGGGGCACAAACCCGTGTCCCCTGCATCGGCAGGCGGACTCTCAACCACTGCGCCACCCGGGAAGGCCATGAAACATTTTTTGAGCACCTGTTATATTGCAGGTACCACACATGAGAGTTGCAGAGGTGGAGGTGGGCAGAGCTGGGTATCAGGAACCAGCTCTACGGTCGTGGAAGAGGCTGGGGATTCCATGATATGCCGGCTTCTGATGGCACAGTAGACATCTTCTACCACAAATATTAGCTGCAAAGATACATAATAAAGAGAGAGGCATGACTCTTGCAGCAAAAATAAGGGTGTGGGGTGGAGGAGAAGGTGGCAAGAAGGGCTGAGCAGAGAGAACAAGCAGGTCCTGTCACTCCAGTGGTAAGCGTGCAGGACCCAAGCCACCAGGTCAGCTCGGTCAAGTCCCTGCTCTGCACTTAGTTACCATGAAGCCCTGGAGCCTCCACTTCCCCTGCTGTTGGGCTGGTACAGGAAGTTCTCAGCACAGTCACTGCTGCCATCCATATGAGGCTGAGGGCCCTCTACATGTGGTGTCCCGTCCAGCAGACCCTCGGCCATACCCTCCGAGCCCAACTAAGGCCCAGATGAAGCCTCACTTCGCTGGGTGGCCTCACTGGGGACCCAGGTCCCCCTCCCTGCTCTCACTCCAGGACGCCCTCACCCACAGTCAAAGCGAGTTCGTGGCCAGGCCCACACTCCACCCCCGAGTGGGGAGAAGGAAGGAGCTGGGGGGCAAAGTGCCTTCAGGCAAGTGGTGCAGGAGCTCATCCATCACCCCTCGTGGTCCGTCCCTGGGAGCGTGGTCACGGGTCACGTGCAGCTGCAGTGCTTCCTGTGAGGACGCGAGCTCTCTGCCATGAGCACTGAAGCAGGAAACCCTGAGTGATCCTTCCGAGGCTGGAAGACTCCCCGGTCGTTGGGACGAGAGATAAAGCCAGAAAGTGGGTTCTCGCTGGGACGGGCCTTCTCTAGACCCAGCTTGGGGACAGCAAGGGTGGGACAAGGGGCCCCGTGGAGACTGTGCAGCCGAGTGACAAGCCCACGTTCACCCGGCGGGAGGCCTTTGAGGGGTCTGTGACGGAGGAAGCCCACCCCATGAGACAACAGAGGGTTTCAGGGACACACGGCAGCAAAATCAGGGGAAATATGAAGACTCTGGGAAACTAAAGTACGAATATCAAAGAAACTCTTACTGCCCTGAAGGTTCCCCCTGACATGAGCGGGGGACAGCTCCAGGACTGCAAAGGTTTTTGTGGTTTCAAGCAGCAGAGACCCTGCTCCACAGCAATGGGGCTGGGGGGCTCGGGGGGCCACAGACAGAATCCCACAGAGATGGGTCGACAGGGGCCACAAAGCACGGGGGCCCTTCGGGGATCGTGGGGCTGCTGTTGTCCGGGGTCGCCCGCTGGCGGCCGCACCCCTGCCGTGTCCCTGCTGCTCACAGACCCTCCCCCGCGGCTGCTCTGGCCCCATTCCCTTCATGCTCCCAATTCGTGCCCCTGAAAGCAGCAACCTGACTGACTGCTCCTGATTCCGGGGCCAGCAGGACTCCCTCCGGCTCTCCCTCCCCAGGCGCCAGCCTACTCGCAGACTTGGCGGCGCCCCAGCAGCTGCTTGTCCAGAAGCTTCTGTTGGTCTCACAAGGCACCACAGGCAGCACTGCCGTGTCCATATACCCATCGTTTCCGACTGACACCTGGGGATGGACGCTGAGGTTCACGGGAGGTACCGGGCATTTCGTAGGGAAGGGAACTGTGAGAGGATGTGCTCTGTCCCCTCCTGGCCTGCGACCAGCAGCCACTAACGCTTCCTCCTGGGCCTCCACGCCACTCACCAGGCAGCACAGGCTGTGCTCGGATCGCCCTCCTGACGCGCGAAGCCATTTGGGGTCCTCTCCGTGGACCAGACACCAGAGGCTTGGTTCTAGCAACCAGGACACACTGCCCCGAACCCGTCGGCCCAGCCTCACCACTTCTCTCCCTCTGGTTTGTGTGTTCAGCCCCAGCTCCCGCAGCGTGGCCAGGGTCCAGACAGGACTCCCCTGACAACGGTAGGGGAAAAGGGAGGACAGAAGGGACCCGAGAGCAGTGCGACAGATGGAAAGATGGGATATAGAAGACAGCCCTCCCCTCAGCCACCTAACAGTTTCTCAGCCCCTGAAGTTAATGGTGCACAGGGTTCCTATAGTGACAGTCACATCAAAGGATGACATGAAGATTTCTGAGAGAGTAAACAAATCATTTGGGAATAATTATAAGACTTTGGTGAAGTATTTGAGCTGCCACTTACATCACCTGATGCAGTTTTGTTATCTTCATAGTGAGTAGGCTAAAAAGCGAAGATATTTAATTTTAGAGTCTTTTTAAACACATTTATTTACTATTTATTTATTTTTGGCTGCCTTGGGTCTTTGCTGCCGTGCGCAGCCTTT
This sequence comes from Leucopleurus acutus, assembly GCF_964270905.1. Classification (NCBI taxonomy): domain Eukaryota; kingdom Metazoa; phylum Chordata; class Mammalia; order Artiodactyla; family Delphinidae; genus Leucopleurus; species Leucopleurus acutus. Next base: position 177,357 of record NC_139162.1, read on the forward strand.
CTCTAGCTGCAGCGAGCGGGGGCCGCTCTTTGTTGCGGTGCACGGGCTCTAGGTGCACAAGCTTCAGTAGTTGTGGCCCGTGGGCTCAGTAGTTGTAGCTCACGGGCCGTAGAGCACAGGCTCAGTAGTTGTAGTGCATGGGCTTAGCTGCTCCACGGCGTGTGGGATCTTCCCGGACCAGGGCTCGAACCCGTGTCCCCTGCACTGGCAGGTGGATTCCTAAGTACTGCACCACCAGGGAAGTCCTTAGTTTTAGATTTTATATTAATTTGTTTGGTCGTGCTGGTTGTTAGCTGTTGACACCATCAACTCTTCTCCCCTTTGTCCCCACAGGAACCTCTGCAGATGGCGATAAGGATACGAACAACATGGCCACTGCCTACACCCTCAGGCAAGCCCCTCAGTGCCACATCACAACACGTTCACCATCAGCCAGCACAGGGGAACCATCGGTGTGCCCACTGCTGGGCTGGAGTGACAGGTCAGGGGTCAGGAGGGGACCACCCAGTGATGCAATCAAATCTACATTTGTCCCAGCTGGTGAGGCACAGACACAACCCAATCAGAACAGGCACCAGCGGTAAAGACGTAAACATAAGACATGACGCCATAAAACTCCTAGAAGAGAACGTAGGGAAAACATTCTCTGACATAAATCATACCAATGTTTTCTTAGGTCAGTCTCCCAGGGAAATAGAAACAAACATACAGACAAAAAACCCAAATAGGACCTAATCAAACTTACAAGCTTTTGCACAGCGAAGGAAACCATAAGCAAAACGAAAAGACAACCTACACAATGGGAGAAAATATTTGCAAACGATGAGACCTACAAGGGCTCAACTTCCAGAATATACAAACAGCTCATACAACTCAGCTACAAAAAAACAAAACAACCCAATCAAAAAATGGGCAGAAGACCTAAACAGACATTCCTCCAAAGAAGACATACAGGGGACTTCCCTGGTGGTCCACTGGTTAAGACGCTGAGCTCCCAATGCATGGGGTCCGGGTTTGATCCCTGGTCAGGGAACTAGATCTTGCATGCCACAGCGTAAGATCCTGCATGCTCTAACAAAGATCCCGCACGTGGCAACGAGGATCCCGCGTGCCGCCAAATAAATAAATAAATATTTTTTAGAAAGAAAAGGAAGAAGAAGAATACATGAAAAGATGCTCAACATCGCTAATTATTAGAGAAATGCATATCAAAATTGCAACGAGGTACCACCTCACACCGGTCAGAATGGCCGTCCTTAAAAACTCTACAAATAATAAATGCTGGAGAGGGTGTGGAGAGAAGGGAACCCTCCTACACTGTTGGTGGGAATGTAAATTGGTGCAGCCCCTACGGAGAACAGTATGGAGGTTCCTCAGAAAACTAAAATAGAACTACCACATGATCCAGCAATCCCACTCCTGGGCATATGTCCAGACAAAACTATAATTCAAAAAGATACATGCACCCCTATGTTCATAGCAGTACTATTCACAATAGCCAACACATGGAAGCAACCTAAATGTCCACCAACAGATGAAGGAATAAAGAAGATGTGGTACATATATACAATGGAGTACTGCTCAGCCATAAAAAAGAATTAAATAAGGCCATCTGCGGCAACATGGATGGACCTGGACACTATCATACTCAGTGAAGTAAGTCATACAGAGAAACACAAATACTGCATGGAATCATTTATATGTGGAATGTATACATGACATAAATGAACCTATCTATGAAACAGAAACAGACTCACGGACATAGAGAACAGACTGGTGTTTGCCAAGGGGGAAGGGCTGGGGGAGGGATGGAGTGGGAGGTTGGGGTGAGCAGATGTGAGCTTCTATATACAGAATGGATAAACAATAAGGTCCTACTGTACAGCACAGAGAACTACATTCAATACCCTACGGTAAAGCATAATGGAAAAGATTATTTTTAAAAAAGAATGTATACATGTGTATAACTGAATCACTTTGCTGTGCAGCAGAAATTAACACAACATTGTAAATCAACTGTATGTCAATAAAAAAATATATCAGTTAAATAAAGAAGAAGACACCAGCCACTCAGAACAGACACTCAACCCATGAGAACAGACCCCACACCAACTGGCACATGGACCAACCAGTCAGAAGAGGCGGCTGCTGCAGGCGGAGTCCTCCTGGCGCACACAGGCTGACGGTGAGCCCCGGGCGCAGTGAGCCCTGAGGGATCCCTGGAGGAAATCAGAACTGTACCCACAAGCCCCCTCCCCTAACTGGCAAAACGAAGTGGCTCTGCTTGCCACAAAATTAGACCACATCCCCTGATGAAACCGGAAAACATTCCTGGCATCCTGACCCCGGAAGTGGTGACCACATAACTGAAGGGGTCCCAGGACCCCCCAGTTTGGTGCTGGGACTAGGAATATGTTGATCAGATCTCAATCCAGGGGAAGTCTCCTCCTGGGTCAGTTTTGGAAGGGGGTGGTATGCATTTATCAAAGTCTGCTTCTCTGCTGAGTGGTGAGCCAAGATGAGCCCTGAGGTGTGCCTGACAAGACAGCACCCGGGAAGCCAGTCACTTAGTGGAGGGAAGGCCCCCCACATTTGGTGCATCTGCTCTCTGGCGGCACCTGTGGTCCCCGCGCTGACCACCACGTGCCTGTGTGCCGGCAACCCCCAAGCTGAAGGCTTGTGGTCGCAGCCGCAATCACAGGCACCAGCAGCACCAACCCTCCCATCCTCGGCCCGACCTCGAAGTCCAGCTGAGGCCAGCGGATGCCTCGTGAACTATGTTCTACGGTGGCCCATGTGTCGCTGCTGAGCAGCAGTGTCATGATGCAGGTCAGGGGTCCTCAGCCTGGCGGAACATTAGAACCCCCTGGGACTCACTGACCCACAAATGCTCCCTGTCCCAGGGCGAGGGCAGCCAATCCTGGACCAGGCAGTGACCCGAACGGGCACACGGGTGCAGAAAGCAGAGTCCACGACACAGACAAGGTGCGGTTGTCCCGGGGCAGGGAAGGGGCCTCATCTCTGGCCAGAGCTCTCTGATGCCCCGGCTTAAGACTAAGGAGGCTTCGGGCACAGGGGCTGTGGTGGGAACAGACTCGGAGCTGCTTCGGAGACGTGCAGCGCAGGACACATGGGTGAGTGAAGGACAGAGGCAGCTTCCCGTAAAGAAACAGAGTGCACAGGCTTGGGGTGGAGGAGAGCCCGACGAGGGCCGGGAAGCAGGGCCTGGAAACCGTGCCTCTCTCTCTCCCGCGCTCTCCTCTTTCATGTCTGCCCTCTTCATCTACTTAACTCCCGCTCTGCAGCCTGACGTCTCTGCCCTTGCGTATCTGCACACTCCTTCTGCCCATTCATTCAAGGGATACCGATGTAGCACCTACCTCTGGCCAGGTCCTATCCCAGGCACGGGAACAGCCTTGACGAAACAGACAATAACCCAGGTCCTTGGGGAGCTGAAATGCTACCGGGGGCCAAATGCGCCCCTCCTGTGACCCCCACCCCTGGCTTCGCCTTCCTCAGCCTGCCGGCAGGCCCCCTGACCTCCAGCGCCTGTCACCCTCTGGCACCGCCCATCGTGTGGCCTTCTCAGCTCACAGCACATGTGAAATGGCCTTCCCCTCGTCACCTGTGTCGCCTCAGTGTACCTGGCGATGCTCAATATTTCCTCAGTGGAGGAAGGTCCCAGCTGCCCTCATGGCCCTTCCGCTGAGTTCTGACCACAAATTCCCGCCACAGCGGCCTGGAAGGACTCCCGGGGCGGGGCGTGGAGTAGGGGCAGGGGCTCGGGCACCCTTGGTGTCATAGCGCAGCTGCAGTGCCTCAGCGGGGCCCCAGAGGCTGGTCCCACGTGGGCCTCTCCAGGGGCTCAGGGTAGGGCGGGGACCTCCCAGCGCCAGCACAGACCCAGACGGCGGCCCGACCGGCTGCCTTCTCCCTAGGACAGGAGGACGGGTGACCCTCGTTGCTGCTCAGCGTCTCGGCCACCCGGGAAGAACGGTCAGTTCCAAGGTACTGAGCACCCTGTGTGTAGTTATACGTTTTACCTGCATGATCTCAACTCCCTGAAGCAGAAACGCTTTGGGCTACCCACCTGGAAAAATCAACGCGAGTGCTTTAAAATCACTGCACTTAACACAATCCAGACGCGAAAGGCCCCACCCACCTGCCAGGCGGTCCAGCGGCAACTCCAGGGAGGCAGCTTCTTTCCTCCTCAGCGTGTGTCTTCCTTAGGGCCTCCGTCTGTCCGCCCGGGGCCGGGGAGGGGGCGGGGCAGCGGGGGTGGGGTGGTGGAATGCTCCAACTCCAGCATCACACTCACCTGGTCAGAAAGGAGTGGGGAGGAGGGAGGAGCTCAAGGCCTGTGTCTGGTCTCTTTTTACAAGAGGCCCAGCAGGTAGACGTGCACTTTGCTCCCCCTCCTGGCAGCAGGGTCACAGCTCGGGGTCACGCGGCGAGCACGGCATGGCTGGCACTGGGCCTATTAGGCTGGACCCCCATGCCTACTCTTAATCAACCCACTGCCCTCCCAGAGGCACAGGGAAGGTTCCAGGTGAAGCCTGCAGGCTGGGGAGCGGGCCCTAGCAAGGCCCCAGAAGGAGCTGTGGCGACGCCCTGCCCTGCCCCGCGCTCTCCCAGAACTAGGTTTTCTCTCGGGGCAGAGAAGGGCGGAGGGGTAAAAGGGCGCCCTCCGAAAAAGGTTTGACTGTTGTTTTTGTCAGCTTGACATTTGAGACTTCAAGCGCACAAAGAACGGTTACAGGATGAAAATAATTAACGCTTGTCGACACTGCTTGTCCCAGAGGTGGACCTGGTATCGCCAGTCTTTTGTGTACCACACTAGAAAATATTCCAGTACTTGGCCTCTCTGTGCCTCAGTTTCCTCCTCTGTAAAAAGGGGATCCTAATAGCTGCACCCTGAGCTTGTGATGGTGATAAGTGAGCTTGCCCTTGTAACGGGCTGAAAGCTACCGGGGATTTAAAACCACGAAGCTATACACGCCTCCCGCCCCGAGACCATCCACCTTACACACAAATGGGCCTCACTCTTTTCACTGGGCTGCACAGTTGCTGTGTGTGGCAGAGTTCATCTATTTAACTGTCCCCCGTGGGGACAGTCTGGTTGTTTCTGGTCCCGTCCCCATGGGCGTTTACCAAAACAGGTGTGTGTCTCTTTGGGGCCACCTCCTAAAAACGTGAGCCCTGCCAAACGTCACATGCATTTAAATCTCAGACAGACATTTCCTGATTGCCTGCAAAGCACTGTAACCAACACCCAAGTGTCGCTAGAAAGGTCCCCTTCCCCACCTCAGAGGGGTGTGATCCTTAACGTACAAATTGGCCCCACTCACTATCCAAATAATTAGAAAAGGCTCTTTAGCAACAAGAAAAATGACTCCACATCGAGAGCAATCCAACCCGCCAGGCAACGTCACCCAGATTTTAAACACAGAACGCCCTTATCTTTACTTATACATTATATACAGTCGGTTCCATGTGTACATCATGGACTATTGCGAAACAATGATGGACTCGTGCCCGTCGGCTCAGCCTTGTCTCTTGTTTCCTCACTTCTGCATAGCCCAGACCCTACCCTGTCAGTGTGCCGGGCCCCTGCTCCTTGGGGGTCGAGGGCCAGAGCGGGTAGGAGGAGGGGCGGGCAGTGCGACCACACGGGCCATCCGTCCCGCCTGAGGCACCACCACGTGGCCTGTCGGGGCTACCATCAAATTTCGACCTTCCCAGGGAAGAAAACAAGCTACACCGGTTCAGGGGCTCCCGGGGGTCGTCAGGCTCGCCCTGCGCCGCCCAGCGGCCGAAGTGGACCTTGGAGGGACCTACCCGCCCCGCCAGAGCCCCACCCCCTCCCCGCGCCCCTCCCCATCCGGTCCCGCCCAGCACTCAACCCCAACGTCCCCGAGCCCCGCCCCTCGCCCCCCCCGCCCCGCCCCCCAGGGCCGCTCCACTTCTGGGCCGGGAGGAGCCTCCACGGCCCCAAAGGTTGTGCACCCCGATCGCCTACCCCTCCGCTCCCCCCCCGTGAAGCCCCCTGGGCCCCTCCAGGTGGGCACCGAGGTGAAGCCGCTGCGAACCAGACCGGCCTCACCCCTCCCTGTGGTTCCGCCCCGAGTTTGGTCAGACACGTGGCCCCCGGGGCCAGGGAGGGGCCCGGGGAGGTTCTGGGGGTGGCAGCGTGGTGTCGCCACCTCGCCAACCCCAGTCCGGCCCGGCATGAGCTCCGGGGTCGCCCTGCGGCTGCGGACACTCCAGCGACACCTGGGCTCCCCGGAGGTAGGGGGACAGGCCCGAACTCGGAGCCCCTGAACTCTCCTCCACCTGGGGCTAAGGGGACAGAGCTGAGTTCCGGGAGAAGAACCCCTTGTGGCCACCCACAGCCGGCAATGACTGAGGGAGAGGCCCCTGGGTGTGGAGACCCCGTCAGTGCTGGGGGGAGGGGGCTGCTGGGGGAGGAGGGGGACAGGTCAGCGACCTGCACGGCAGTGTGTCACCGCAGCCTGCGCGGGCTGCTCGGCAATTCCACCCGCAGCTCCTCACCCAGGGCCCAGGGGCAGTTTGGGACTTTGTCCCCCGGGGCTGTTTACACCGACTCCGCTGCCTCATACCGGCAGGTGTGGACACAAGGCAGCTTCCCTGTCCCTCTCGTGGCCCAGGGCAGAGGTATGGAGCCGGGCAGCAGCCCGCTGACCACCCACGTACTGGACACTGCCTCAGGGCTTCCGGCTGAGGGCCTCTGCCTCCGTCTGTCCAGGCTCGAGGACCATGGCCAGCAGTGGACTGAGCTGAGGAAAAGGTAGGAGGGCGGTCTGGGGCAGGATTTGAGTCCAGATCACCTCCCCGCCCCACGCCAGGGCAAGGGGTGCGGGCCTGGAGGGCAGGGAGCAGGGCTCGCCACAGCCGGTCAGTCCCCCTGCAGACTCTCGGGGCCGCGCTTTCAACAGGCTGTGTAGTCCTGGTCAGGGCCACAGAACGTGCTGGGACAGCTCACAGCCCAAGTGCCCGCTGCAGGGGGAAGAGGGGTGTGTCTCTTCCTGCAGGCTGGGCCGGCCGAGGCCTGAGGTGGGACCTGAAAGGCCTGGTTGTCACTGACTGACGGGTGACCTGTGCGGGGCAGCAGGCGGGCACTGGACGTTCTCTATATTCTCACTGCACCCTGTGTGCAGACACCACAGGCACCCCTTTCCTAGACTGGGGGGGCGAGGGGGGACGGCTGGGGCAGCAGGAGGTGTCCACTGCCTGGCAGCGCTACCCCTGCCCCAGGCCCAGGCTCTGCTGGGGGACGCCCAGCCCAGACTGGCAGGTGTCATGGGTCAGCTGTGAGCAGTTTCCCCCAACCCTCCCGCTGGTGTGGGCTGGTTGGCTGGACCCCAAAGGTTCCAGGCCTGAGGGTATGGAGCCTTCAGAAAAGCCGGGGGTCCAGGCCCCGTCTGCGCTTGGAGGAACACACGGAGTCCAGGGCGGGGGGCGTACAGATCCACTCCCAACCACACCCCCTAAACTGCGCTGGTAAATGCCACCCTTTCTGATCACAGCGCAGGCGCTTGCGAGCACGGCTGCAGGTGCCGGGGGCTCCGAGGGAGCAGAGGCCCTCAGAGCCTCCACTGGTGCCGCTGGAAACAGGCCACCACGCGGATGGCGATTTGGGTACAGTCACTGAACCAGAAAGCCACACGCAGTATATTAAACAAAAAGTACACGTTATAAAACAGTGTGACTAGTACAACCCGTTCTTAAAGCTTGTAAATGAGCATATTTACACGGAGAGAAAATCTGAAAGGTATACATGCCAGATATAAAGCGATTATTGCTCACGGGGCAGATTGTGGGAACTTTCTCCCGTCTGCTTCTCTGTGATTTCTCAAACAGTGCGCAGTGTCCCTGGGCTGCTCCAGAGCCCCAGGTCCTGGAGGCTGTCCTGCTCCATAGCCGCCCAGGCCCGCTCACCCGAGTCCCAGTCAGGCTGCGGGGACATCGGAGGCCGGTGGGCACGCAGCCCCGGGGGACCCAGGCCGGGAGCTCCTCAGCCCCCTCTGCAGGGACCCCCCCTTTCTCTCCCCAGCTACACGGACCCTGACGGCCGCTGCCCTGGGCTCCTGCTGCCAGGCCAGATGAAGGCGGGCACCTACAAGCTGTCCTTCGACACTGAGGGCTACTGGCAGAAGAGGGGCCGGGAGAGCTTCTACCCGTACGTGGAGGTGAGGGCCAGACGGGTGGAGGCCCATGACTCACCGTGACCCGCAGGCCGGCCCTGCGCCTCCACCACCTTGCACCTGCTTTGGGCTCCCAGAAGAAAGGGGTGCCGGGCTTGACCACGTCACACCCGTCCCTGACCTGCTCCGGGGTCAGGCTGACTCAGCCCCTGCGGACAGAGGTTCACCCAAGCCCCGTCCAGCTCACTGTCCCCCTTCAGTTGACCTGTCCGGGCGGGACCCCTTGGGAACCTGCAGGCCCAGGGCCCCTCAGATCGAGTGCTTTCTCTGGGGAGGACCCAGCCACACCCACCACCCCCCAGCTGGCCCTGGGGCTCCTGCCCCCCAACTGCATCCCCAGGTCAGCCGTCTGGGCTGCTGAGTCCATGGCAGCACTGAGGCCAGGCTGAGTGCGCTCCATGCTGGCCCCTGGCTCCCCCGGTGTCCCCTCTGCCCGCAGGTCGTTTTCACCATCACAAATGAGACCCACAAGTTCCACGTGCCGCTGCTGCTGAGCCCGTGGTCTTACACCACGTACCGAGGGAGCTAGCGGCTGACCGGCTGCACGCCCGGACCCGTCACCACGGCAGGCTGAGCCGCCCCCGACCAGCAGGGCAGGCTTGTTGCTCACGGGCACCAGGGCCACGCTTCCCGGGGACGTTCTGGCCCCGATTCCCCAGTGGCAGCTGTCACTCGGGCTTCAATAAAGTTGCTGCTGGCATCTGCGAGGCGGCTGCGGTCACTAGGCACGCTCGGCTGGAGCTGCCCAGCCCCAGGTGGGATGGGGGCGGGTGTGCGCACAGAGCTGGTGGGCTCGGGGAAGGGGCCGGACGGCATCGTGGGCCCTGGGGGCGCCTCTCCACACAGCCACGCAACAGGACACGCAGCACTTGTGAAAACCTTCATTTGCTGACGACGCACGTCTACAAAACGAATACCTGCCGTCCTTGGTGCGTGAGGTGTGTGTCATCTGGGCAGTGGCCCCGGGCAGGGGCTACGTTGGGGTGCCCACGAGTCCTGCAGGGCCCTGGCCCAGCGTCTGCCCGATCACGGCCGTCTCCAGGGGCTTGAAGCCCACGTTGTCCAGGGGGACCCCAAAGGCCAGGAGCTTCGCCTCATAGGTACGCAGCAAGTCATTGTGGGCCTGTGGGGACACAGAGGCCTCAGGGGAGGGGTAGCCGGGGCTGACCCTCGCTTAGGCCCACCCAGCCCCTTGGAGAGCTAGCCTTTACCAGGTGCTCACTACACCAGACCCAGACCCTCACGCGCTTATTTAAATTTGAGAATCTAATTGGCTTTACTCATGGCAGCATCCAATCTAGTAAGCGGAAGGGTGCTCCAAGGAGCTATACAAAATGGAGGCTTTCATGGGCACAGGAGGGTGGGACAAGGAAGTTAAAAGGGTGGGCACCTTCCCTTAGGGGAGGCAGGGGGTCTTAGGCAGATCACCTCCCACTGCTGATGGGTTTAAATTTCCACTCTAGGGAGAGGCTAAAACTTCAATTAGGTATTAAGTCTTGGTAGGGTTCACATAAGTGACTCCGTTTAGGACCTGTTGTTTCTTTTTAACAGTTCCCCCTTTTGATCAAACTCTTAGCCTGAGAGATATCAAAATTTTAAGGCATTAGTGCCGCTCACAGCTTTTGCTGATTCTGTTTGGGTTTTTGTTTTTGTTTTCCCGAATCTCTGGGATTCACAGGTCAAGACTTCAGGTTCACATTTTTTAAGTCCGTCATTCCCCACGTCTTTTTCAATATTCCAGTCTTAAGGAGATCATTTGCTTGGTGGTTAGTGGCTGCAAACATGCATTTAAAGCTTTTGGGAAAACATAATGCACCAGGAGTATGATTATGATTATTATAAGGAGGACAAACCCCAGTGTTTGGAGTCCTCAAGGCCAAACCAATCAAAGGCCCCACGGAAGGGGCCATCCTTTTAAGCCAAGTGACTTGCCCAGGGGTCTTATGTAGCTGAGTTTCCACCTCCGCACAAGAGTGGGTCCAGATGAGCCGGTGGTGATGGCCATGCACAGACACCTCCTGGCTCAGCTGGAAGACAACCAGAGGCTTTCCTTCTGTCGGGAACAACTCTGGCCCGAGTCTGAGGACTTTTATCGGGCACTACCCAACCACTTCATGTGCGGGACCTCGGGTAACCCACAATGGAAGATGCCCCCACCATCCCTGTTTCACGGCTGGGGAGACTGAAGAGGGTGTGCACTCAGAGCAGGACTGTGGTTTCAGTTCCTGGTCCCTTGCAAGCATTTCTCACTCAGGCTCAGCATCCCTGCCTTCTCAGGGATGACCCCCCTGCCTTGTCTACTGGCATCTATTCCCTTCCCCCATCCCAGAAATGCCGAAATCTGGGCAACAGCGCTGGCAGGGCCAACACAGACAGGGTTTCTGTGCCCCCATCCTTTAAAAGCAGATGTTTTTAAAAGGGCACATTTCGCCAGACGGTTGCAAGCGTTTGAAGAGCTGATGCATGCTACGTGCTCAGAGCCTGGCCTGACGCAGAGCAAAAGCTCAAAGGGGCTCCTTGTCCCCGGCATCGGCAAGACAAGGTACTGGGAGCTGAGAGCAAAGGGTGAGCCAGGGCCGGGCTCCAGCACGACTCAGGGGCTGGGCCCTGGCCCTCACCCACCTCTGGGGTTCAGCCCTCCCCACAGTCAGATGTGGGTTACGGAAATTCCCCCAAGAATGCATATAAGTATCAGGGGTTCCCAGAGCACCTGGGGAGGGCCCTGTGGGCAGGGAAGGCCCAGGGGACTTGGTCACCATGGAGCCCAGTGCCCATGACGGGCACTGCCTTCACGCTGGGGCTCCACAGCCCAGGGCTCACATCTGAGTCACGCGCGCGGGGTGCTCGCCCTCGGGAAGCGCGTCTGCAGGCAGCACTGTGTCTGCGTCCCCACGGGCCAAGCACTGACAGAGCTGCGGGCTCAGCCACAGAGCTGGGGACGCTGGGTGCAGGCACAGACGGCACCAGGGTCAGGGCACTGCACTCCCCAGCTGCAGGAGGCCTCCGTGTGGCTTTCACCAGACTCAGAAAGGCCTTGGAAGACGTGGATGTGACTCTGAGGGAGCAGAGACCCCCCCGCCCCAAACCGCCCCAGAGGCCAGGCTAGCGCCGTGGCACCAGAGCAAGGGCCGGACAGGGACACAGGGACAGCCTGCTGGACAGGACGCCACGCATGCACTGGGCAGGCCCCATCAGGGACACCAGGACAGCGTCGGAGCCATGCGGATGTACTCCAGGCCACCTGCAGGCCAAGTGACCCTGAGCAGGCGCAGACGGCCTCAGACTGTGTCAGCACCCAAAGGTAAAGATCAGGTGGGGTCCTGGGTGAGGAAGGGGCCTGAGGGAGGGGTGTGGAGCCCCGGGCAGCTGGCAGAACATGGGGGAGGGGTGGGGGTCTCCTCGCACCTTGCAGACCCGGGCCAGCTCGTACTGCAAGTCCTTGATGGTGCTGTTCTTCGATTCCAGAACGTCCTGAGGAAAGGAAGGTGTCAGGACGTCCACACGGGGAGCGGCTGGTGTGGAAAGGTCTCCAATGGAGACAGATCTGCGTCCCCGTAAGGAAGCTGCCCAGAGGGTGAGAAGGGGCAGCCTGGCCTGCTTCTGGGGCCACCCCGGCTGCCAACGCCATCCCAGGGAAAACCCCCTCGACTCCCCACCTGCCCTGCCCTGGCCCCCAGGCACAGCCATGGTGACTGCCATGGACGGCCGAGTTTTTATCCCCTCACCCTGGTCGCTGGCAGCACTGGGTCGCTGGCCCAGCTGCAAGACCGGCTGTCCTTCCCAAGAGGAGAGCAGGAAAGCCCTCCTCCCCGTTGTGATCCACACACAAGAGGGACAAGAACAGAGACGAGCCCCCAAACTCAGGACATGGTGATGCCGGCCCAGACGAGGCCCCACCATGAGGCTGCACTACCCCAGCCCCGAGAGCCGAGCCTGGGTAACTTGGGTCCTCCAGGTACTGCCACCCACTGAGCCAGGGCCATCGCTCCCCTGTGAGCAAACACCTGGTCTCAGCCAGAACCTTGGGCACGACATCACCTCGGACCCCAGCCCCCTCCTCCACTGGTGACGAGTCATCCTGTCAGCCCTGCCCACCCTCTCCTGCCCTCCTGTTGCCATCTGAGGCCTGTAACCTCTGTGTGAATGAAGAGTAGGGGCAGACAGGGCCCTCCAGCATGGAAGGACCTTCCGTGGAGTCACGGAGGCCAGCTGGGGTCTGTGTCCGTCTCCTAGACCCCCAAGGAAACCGTACCTGGGGCCACCTCAGGCCTGGCGGCTACAGGTCACCCAACTGGCCAGGATCCCAGAGCCAGGCCACGCTTCCCTAGCAGCACCAAAGACCCCTTGTCCGTCATCACCCGTTTTCTTCTGTGGCACGTCCCACCCAGGTCAGGGAGCAGAGGGACAAGGCCAGTTCCAGGTAAGGTCACCGCCAGGGGCATCAGGGCTTCTGCCTGCTGAGCCAGCAGCAGTGGCAACTGCCGTCCTGAGTCCTCAGCTCACCCTGCTGGCTTGTGGGCACCAAGGCCTCGTCTGTCTTTTTACTGCTGTGCCCCATGCCCAGGACAGTCCCAGCCCAGAGGAAAGCCACACACGACTGCAGACTCTCGAGTGAACAGACGCTCCAGCCTCCGTTCAGATGTGACTCCCTCTGGGAAGCCTTCCCAGCAGCCATCACAAAGGCCACCCACGGCCCTGCATTCCCCCTGCCACGGCCTCAAGCAGCACATCTCAGTGTCCCAGGCGGACGGCGGCCCTGGCCTTGGCCGAGAGGCTAAGCTGGAGTGGGCAGTGGACTCGGGCTCGAAGGTGCCGGGAGGCGAAGGAGGGGCCGGGGAAGGCCTCAGAGACACCAGGGCAGAGCCCGGGAACCTGGGGAGCCCGATGGCTCACACAGGCCTGGGCGCTCGGGCCAGCAAACCACAACAGCCCCTCCCCGAGGTGAACTGAGACTCTCCACTGAGGGACGGAGGCTGGAGCACAAGACAGGAGCCCCGACCGGAGCCCAGGCCACCGGAAGCCCCTCCCCGGGGGCCCCTGGGACCGACCTCCAGCTTGCGGGACACGAGGGTCAGGGCCGCAGGGTCCAGGTTGGAGGCCGCCAGCACCTCGTTGAACTGCACCTCCTTCTTCTCCACCGCGGTGGCCAGGGCCTGTACCTTGCGCTCCAAGACGAGGTTCTTGAGGCCCACCTTCTGCTGCACCTCCAGGATGGCTGCGGTGAACTTCCGGTACAGCCCGTCCCGCTCCTGCTGCACCTGCGGGATGGGCCCGGGCTTCTCACTGGCAAGAAGGCCCTCCCGGCTCTGCCCCGAGGCCACGGCATAGCACCTTCACCAGCGCCCGGCCACGGGCAGGTGGGTCTGAATCTTCTACGCTGCCTGAACCCCACTCTGTGACCGAATTAGAGGTGTGCGGCTGTCCACATCATGGGCGGCAGGAGGAAACACCTCTGGGAAGGTGTCTCAGCAAGCCACAGGGACCCTAGTACGAGCTGCACAGACCCCCTGCCCTGGGTCTGGGCAGCAGGCTCGGGACCTGATCCTCCCCGTGAGGTCCAGGGCCTCAGACCCAGCAGTGTTGGGGTGGGGGCCCCTTGGAGGTCCACTCCCTCTGCCAGCCCCAGACCCTGGAACACAGGTCTAGAGCGAGCACTGGAGCCACCCACCTGTCCACCAAGGACAGTGTCCTTTTCATCTCCTTTAACTTTTAACTGTGCACCATTAAACAATCAAGACTGAGCAGGGGTGTAAAAAGGAAAAAGTAAACGCTCCTCAACCCCACTTCCCAGAGGCCACCATCTGAGCATTTGCTGGGACTCCTTCCAGAATGCTCTGCACTGCCGTAAGAACACACATCACTGCTAGGAAGAGGAGAGGGCTGTGCTGAAACCCCGTAGGACCGTGTCTTTCTAACTACAGGATCGTATTCTCAAGATGTGCTTCAATCCAGTCCCCGTCCTCTGCTCTTTAAAACGTGACGAGTCTGTGGTTTCTTAGGGGTGCTGCCTGCCTCCCCTGCCGCAGACGACATGCAGACGGAAGAGAAGGTGGTAGAGTCCCCTCCCCACTCACGGGGAGCCGCGTCTCCCTGGTTGCCTACGGACCCTCCCCTCAGCTGCCCTCAGCCTCCGGGACCCTCGGAGGCTCCTTGAGGATGACTCTTGCTCTGACCGCTTACGGGATGTCCTTTCCACTGTCAGTCTGCGGCGGTAGCTGTGCTAACGGCTCACACAGAGGGGGCGGCTCTGCCCTCGGCCAGGCCCGGGGCCAGACCCCGGGACCTGCAGGCAGGGAGGGCCATCTCTGCAGAAAAGCACGTGCAGTGAGACACCTGCCTGCCACCCAATCACATCAGCGAAGACCTGGTGCCGGCGGAAGTGGCCCCTTGGGCACTGTGGGTGGGGCCACAACTCTGAACATCCCTCCCGGCAGGCTATCTGCACCCTGAACGTGAACCTTCTCGCCCAGCAGTTCCCCTGCTAGGAATCGACTTCCCTGAAAGGGATACACAGTTGCACAAAGACTAACTTAAAAGGATGCTTGTAACAGCAAAGGACTGAAACAGAGATTTCAGATGTGACCCGATCGGAGAGATGGCACACAGGCTGAGACGAGAACATGGGCGCTCCAGACGCCCTCACTTCTGGGAAGCGGTGTCCCTACGCCGGGACACACAAGAGTGTGGGAGGAGAGTCAGGAAGCTCTGACCACTTGTGAGGACCAGCGCACGGCCCCAAGGCCCTCATGTTTGCACCCACAGGCTTGCTTACAACGCACACATAAAGATTTGGGACTTAGAAACACACACACAGATGAAGAAAGCCCTTCCTTCAAGGGGCCAGGCCACCTCCACGCTTCAAAGGAGAGCCCCAGGGGACAGCTGTGGGCACCACCCGCTCCCTACCACTGACCGCCCTCTGAGACCCGGGCTGGCCGCCCACCGAGAGCCGCGCAGAACGAGGAGGGCCACGGGACCTCCAGCTGCCAGAGCCGGGCGCCCAGCCCGGCACCCAGGCGTCCCGGGAGCTTGCCTGGATGAAGCGCTGCTCCAGAACCTCGTGCTCCCACTGCAGGCTCTTCAGCTCCTCCTCGGTGACTTTCAGACGGGCTTTCGTGCACTGGAGAGAAAATGGGGATGGAGGAGAGAGCACTCCCGACTCAGGCACCCACACAATGCAGCTCCCGAGCAACAGCCAGGCCAGGTGAGCGTCAGAGGGAACCAGCTCCCAGGCCTGAGGGGCTGAGCCACCGGGGCAGCCCGCCGGGGCCACCCATCTCCCAGAACAGGTGCCAGCCTCACGTGCCCCAGGGCCACCAGGCCCAGGAAGGAGGGGCTTAGCGCCCCTGCCCTTCCTGCCCCGAGGGCCAGGCTCCACTCTGGTCCTCAGGAGACGCCTCCCTGCCCTTCCTGCCCTTCCACACCCAGGAGGAGGTGCCAGGGAGGGCCAGGAATCAGGCAGAAACCCACCAGCAGGATCTGCTTGTCCCTCTTGTAGCCCCCGAGCTGCTTCTGCATCTCGCTCATCTCGTCCCGAGCCTTCTGCAGGGGGTCTGCCAGGAGCCTGTTCTGCGCGGACACCTCCATCATCTCCTTCTCCAGGTGCCTCTCTTTCTTCCGCATGGCCTCCATCTGCTCCTGTGGGCACGAGGGGTGGGGGGTCGGCAGGCAGGACCAGGGGCTCCCCTGCCCGCAGAGAACGGTCCTGCCAGCACCGTGAGGACCTACATCTGTTTTCTGTGTAAACACACAGTATTTTTTCACAGTTTTAACTTATTCTGAATTTTCTAGTACTTCAGCCTCCGTGCAAATTGAGAGATTACACTTTGCTCATGACCCCCAGAGGACATCCTCCACGGCTGCCAGCACTTGGGTGACGATGACGCCCCTGTGCTTCCACCTGACCTTTGACATATCCCAGTGCATACAGGTGTATCACTTCCCTGCCACATGAGGGTTAGGGCAACAGCCGGACCGCAGCCACGGCTGTAGCGGGCAACACAACTTGTGAGCTTCGATCAAGGGCAGCTGAAGGGCAGGGTCAAATGCTTCTACAAGCAGGAGTGTCGGCCCAAGGGGGCTGGGCACTCCAGCAGCACCTTGAGGGAGTTGATGAGAGCCAGGTTGTTGAGGGTGATTTCGCTGTAATAGTTCCTGATGTCCGTGAAGGCCTCCTCGTGGCGCTGCATAAGCATGCTGATCTGGCTGTTCTTCCTCTCCTCCACCTCGTGGATCTCTGTCTTCCTGCGCAGGTCAAGCTCATCCCTAAGCATCCTGACCTTCTTATCGTACTTGGCCTCGATTTCTGAAAGGCAGCAGCACACACAGCAGCTGAGCAGAATGCTGGCCCTGTGGCTACGAGAAGAGATGGCAGCTGTGCCCAGGGCTGAGAACACCCACCAGGACGAAGGCCTCACCAACAAGCGGACAGCAGGACGGGGCGGGGAGTTGCTCCTGCTCTGTGGCACCAGCGCACACACCAGCCTGCCCTCCTTGCCCGTCACAGGCATTGCTAATCAATCCCTGCCTCAGGGATCCCAACAGCCGAGTGTCACCCAGTCCCAATGGGCTCTAACCACGCCAGCCAGCCAGACCACGGGCTCTATCAGTAAACCAAACAGACTTCCGAGGCTGGAGCCTCCGCAGGCCGGGAGACCTGGACGCTGCCCACGAGGCTGGATAACTACCGCCTGCTTCGTGCCTGAGGGTGTGGGCGGGTACTGGGTGGTCCTCACAGCCTCCCACCTCTCATGGAATAGGGTGTTCTGGGATCCTGAAGAGTCCACCAGCCTCGCTTTGCACGTCTGAGCTGTCTTAACTGGTTTATGTGCCCGGTTAGCAAGCGCTGTTGGGCAGTCCCTTCCTGACGGGAGGGGCTCTGGGGCCGTCTTACACGGAGCGCGGGAGACGCTGACCTCGCACCTGCCGCTCAAAGTCCTTGCGTATCTTGGTGATCTCCTCAGTGTGTTTCTGCAGAGGTGGAAGTGGCCGGTCACTGGAGGTCAGACGGGACGGGACAGACGCCGGCCCCTCAGCCCGGCCCCTCGCCTCACTGGCAAGGAAAGCCCGGCTCAGTAAACCTGTGCTGCTTCTGCTGGGCCCCCCACCTCCGAGCTCATGGACCCAGCCCGGAATAACAAGGTTTGGTAAATTCCACATTTGATAATGGACTTCCCTCAGCACAGGTCACCTCGGAGCTGCAGAGAATGTTGACAGACATCCCGGCCGCTGGCCGTGCCCAGCCCTTCCCACCCTGCCCAGAGGCTGGACAGCAGGGGCCAGACCCACACAGAGCTGCCGGCTCCCCGCTGTCGGCTAACCTGCTTTGGCTTAGAACACCGTTACAAATTATTTTAATAGACAGTTATAAATTCTGAATAAAAAGTTTAAATTAGACTCTAGAGCAGTGTTTTCACTCAGAGCGGCACTCTGACCGTGTACCTACTCCACGCCCAAGGCCTCGCATAAGCAGAGAGCCCGCACCGCTGTACTTGTTGGAAGGCAGCCCACTCTGTGCTTCTGTCAGAAAGACCAGACCGCCCTCAAGCGTCCAAGACTTCAGCTCCCTCAAGCTTCACGGCAAAGTCTGCAGTGTTACTGATTTATTTCCAGATTCAGTTGAGGCTGGGCCGCCTCCAGACATACACAGAGGCAAGTGCACTGACAAAGTCTTTCAACCCACAGCCAGGAACAACCTTTGAAAACCAAAGTTGGACACATCCTCCCTTTGCCCACGCCCTCCAGAGGCCCCTGACTCAGTCCTGTCCCCCAGACCCCTCTTTCCTCACTCCTGGGGGCCGTGGCACTGGTCCATCCCCAGCCCTTCTCAGGGCCTGGTCTCCCCCAGCCCTGCCTTCCCCCCACCCTTGCCCGGGTATCACCTTCTCAATGAATTCCCAGAACGCATAGAAAAATGCAACCACCCTGGTTCCCAGCACCTTCCTGTAGCACTAATGCCCGCAGACCTGCGACACAGGTTTGACAGTTTATTTTGTCTTCTGTCTCAGGGGCAGCCTCTCCATTCTAGACCATCAGCCGTGCGTGGGCAGGCATTTTGTCAGCCCCATCCTCTGTGTCCCCAGAGATCAGAACCGCGCCCGGCGCTTAAGAAGGAGTTCCAACCTCCACCTGGAACCCCGCCGCCTCCCTCAGAAACGACCAAAGAGTCTCAAAGGTCAGCGAGGCACTTGAGAGCACAGCTCACAGGACAAGCTGCTGTGGCTGCCGAAGGGCTGGAGGGCTGCTCATTTCAGGGGCCGCGCGTGCGTCTCTGGGGTAAGAGGTCAGCAGTATGCGGAGAGGGACCCTGAGCTGGATTTCCCTCCTGGGAAGCCAACCTGTTGCTCAAGCCTGAGACAAAATTCTGTGTCTGGACCCCAAACAGGGCTTGTTTGGCTGCATGCTGCTGCTACTGTTGTTTAATTGCCAAAATGCAGGATTTAATATACAGAAATATGAATTCCCAGTTGGAGTGCATCCCGAGGTGCTCACGGCACGCCAGCACCTACCAGCCTCAGGTTCTTCACCACCAGCTCGCCAGCCAGCTCCTGTTCCTTCAGCTCCACCTGCAGCGCCCGCATGTCCCTGCACAGGGCACCCTCCTGCGCACGGCGCTCCTCCTGCGCCAGCTTCATGACCACGGTCCCCTCCGCCTTCATCTCCATCAAGCTGTTCTGATGCTCGTACAGCAAGTGCTTCACCTTCTGCTTATAGACCTGCAGGCGGGGGAAGTACCACCGCTCACCTACTCTGCCCGCTCACCTGCATGCACATGCCCACCTGCACACACCTCACCTGCACAGGCTCACCTGCACACACATGCCCACCTGCACAGGCTCACCCACACAGGCTCACCTGTACACACAAGCTCACCTGCACACACATGCCCACCTGCACACACATGCCCACCTGCACAGGCTCACCTGCACACACCTGCACACACATGCCCACCTGCACAGGCTCACCTGCACACACCTGCCCACCTGCATACACATGCCCACCTGCACACACCTGCCCACCTGCATACACATGCCCACCTGCACACAGAGGCTCACCTGTACACATGCCCACCTGCACACACCTGCCCACCTACACATACATGCCTACCTGCACACAGGTGCTCACCTGCACACACATGCCCACCTGCACACACCTGCTCACGTGCACACACATGCCCACTGGCACACACCTGCTCACCTGCACACACATAAAAAATACCCTCAGTTCCCCACGGCAAGGACACAAAGGGCTGTGACTCAAAGCAAGGCGAGACAACGCCCCTGGCCCCCGGTCCGGCTCCTCTGCCCATGTGGCAGCTCCTATGGGGACAGGCCAGCCCCACGCACCTTGATCTCCACCTGGTGCCTCTCCTCGGCCTCCTCCATCTCCCGGTCTTTGTTCCTCAGCTCAGCCTTCTTCTCCTCCAGCTGCCTCCGCGTGATCTCCCAGAAAGTGTAGATCCTGTCCCGCTCCAGCTGGAAGTAGTTGCGCTCGACCCGCTCACGGTCCAGCTCCTCCCGGATGCGGCCAATGTGTTCCACCACCTGGCAGGCAGAACAGGGCCAGTGAGGCGGCCGGGGCGGGCCACCTGCCGCCAGGGGAGGGTGCACGGAGAAAGGCCAGGAAGAAAGAGGGAGGGGCTGCTCTCACCTCAGAGTAAATCAGAGCTAAAAGTGAGAAGTTAAAGTAGGGGGCTGGGAAGGCTCGGGGACAGGGAACGTTCAGCAAACAGCAGAAATCTCTTGTATTTGGCCAAGAGTCATAAAATGATTATATGCTTTTATTCCTTCCTGGGGATTTACACTAAAGAAATTTCTCAAAAGAACACAGGAGCTTTCCGCTTAAAGATATTAGCTACACCATTATTACAACAGCAAAAGAATTAAAAAGGAAATGATCTAAGATGCTTTTAAGTAGGAGAATGGTTGGGAATTCCCTGGCGGTCCCGTGATAAGGACTTCGCGCTCTCACTGCCGGGGCCCGGGTTCAATCCCTGGTCGGGGAACTAAGATCCCACTAGCCACACAGCACGGCCAATAAATAAATAAATAAATAGGAGAATGGTTGAGAAATTAGAGTATATCAGCTAGAAGGTTACATGGCCCAACAACACAAAGATATGAGAATGATGTAAATATGTTCACAAAACAATGTAAAAAACCTTTCACCTTTAAAGATACACGTTAAGCAAAAAGTATACAAAACCAGTAAACCCGAAACAGTCAAGATGGTTTGGTCCGGAGCCAAATGCAAATCTGCAAATAGGTTAAAAGAAAAAAAAAAAAAAGGGCCACCAGGCCAGGACGGGGCTGGGCTCCCCAGGAGGGAGGTCTACAGTGGGGTCTACTGTGTCAATCAGACAAAGGATCTAAGCCAGGCTCCTCCCGTCTCTGACCGGCTCACGCTGGACGTTCCATCACTCGATATCTAGATTTCTTATAACTATCTAGATTTCAAGCTTCCCTTCAAAAATCAGCAAACAAACAGCTCTGGAGCCCAGGGCCCACAGGTTAACATGCAGCGAACTGGCCACAGCTGCCCTGAGTCTCTCACTCCTGCCTGGGCCCTGGAAGCTTCCCAGGTGTCCACGCCTGGAACACCGGACAGCAAGGCTCTGCTCTGCAGACTGGCCACTGCCATGTCACAGTTCGGTCCCCACCGGACAGGAGAAAACGGGGAGCCAAGAAACAGCCTGACGGCTGGGGCAGCGCAGTGGGTAAGCCGTTCACGCGGCAGCCTGGGGACTTTTCCAAAGCGCAACCTGACCCACCACCCTCTGCGGACACAGCCTGTGACACAAAGGCTCTCCACCGCTGTTCAAGGGCCTCGGCCCAGCTCTCCAGCTTCAGGTCTTATGCCTGTTTCAGTCACCTTTCATTTCCTCATCTTAAAACCATCAAAAGTAAGTAAGGGTCACTAACGCTCACAGGAGTGCATGTCAGACGCTCCCAGACCACACTTGCTCTCACAGTTTGCACACGTTACAGGTTTCAGGGGCCTCGTAATTGAAATTGTAATTATATAACCATGTTCTCTAGCCCTTAAGTTCAGCAAAATGAACAAGTGGCCAAAAATAATTCACAATGTTTAATGGTAAATAAAACAAATGAGAATGTTATAGGTGTATGTACTATGATAATAGCTCTGTAAGCATCAGGTGCCTACAAAAGATAAGAATGAAAGAAAACCCAGAAAACTTAAAACAGCTTTTATATCAGAAAGACATTTCCTTCCAAATTCCTACTACCCTATAAAAGAGTTCACCCATGTGCCTGTACCGCGTTGCTTTACAACACGTGCTGTGCTTGGGCGTGCAGGCGTGGGAGGGGCGTATCCACGTGTGGGCAGGGCAGCAGGAGCCAGGCAGAGGGGAGGTGCACGCGGAAGCGGGGGCAGCGGTCTGAAAGAGGCTCCTAGGAGAAGCGCGGAGTAGCAAACCCATCCCACCCCAACTCAGCGCTGGTCCGCGGCTCAGGCCAGCCCGCTCACCTGTTCCTTGCTCATGTCCTCTGGAGCGAGACCATCAACAATCGGGGTACCTTTGGCTTTCCCTTTCTTCCCTTTCTTTTTGGGCGCCTTTGGTTGAAGAATAGATGGTTGGGTTAGAGTTCACCTTCTGGCTGGCTGATTCCCTCCTGGGGCCGCTTGGGAGAGGAATTCCTGTTCTGGGGCATCCATCTGACTGCCCACTGTCTCCTGCTTCCACCCAGCCCACATCACTCTGCCCTAAGGTTCCCCACCGTTAACCACAGGCACATTCTGCTGATACCTTTGGAGCAGCAAGGAGAAATCTGCCTTCTCAGAAGAGAATATTGTTTTCCCTGACAAAGGGAGGGAGGGAAACTTGTTCCTTAGTATATAGCAGAGACCCCCTTGGTGTGGATGCAAAATCTACTCGGACTCAAAAAGGAAGATTCCCCAGTACCACACTGTCCAATGTTACCACACTGGCTATAATGCTTGGCAAGCACCATGAAGAAACCTGCAATAAGCTGTTCAGTGAGTGGAGGGAGAAGTGCCCACAGCAACAATCAAAGCTGGCAAGATGAGGGCTCCTCCCCTCAAAACACAAAACCTCAGAGAACCCTGGTGGAGGAGCCGGAGCAGACTGTGGCGCTCACTGTGGGCTCTGTCAATGGGGCGAGGCTGCTTTTAACAACTTCAGCAAGGTGCCAGACGAGACCTTCCACCCTCACTCCCTTCCGAGGGCCGCTCAGCAGATGGCCAATTTCCTTATCCTTCTGCCTTTACTTCTCCCAAGTTTCTGTGGCCCATGCTTGTGTGTACGCGCATCTACGTGACTCAGTAACATTTTTACTACAAAAAAAGTTTTTGTGTGGGGCTTCCCTGGTGGCGCAGTGGTTGAGAGTCCGCCTGCTGATGCAGGGGACACGGGTTCGTGCCCCGGTCCGGGAGGATCCCACATGCCGCAGAGCGGCTGGGCCCGTGAGCCATGGCCGCTGAACCTGCGCGTCCGGAGCCTGTGCTCTGCAACAGGAGGGGCCACAACAGTGAGAGGCCCGTGTACCGCAAAAAAAAAAAAAAAAAAAATTTTTGTGGAAATCTTACAAAACGTAAAGAAAAAAAGGAAAATCACCCTATAGTCTCACAAGCTAGTAAAAGTAGATGTATTCTGGTGGTCCTTTTCCAGTTGACTTTCAAAAGACCCATCCACAGAAATCTTCACTCCTAATAAAATGCCCTCTTTCCAATCCCTCTACTCCAATAAGTCCACCCCATCAGAAGAGCCTGAAGGTTTGTCACCACCCAGCATCAGGGACAGTCAGCCAGCGGCCGCCGCCTGGTAGAGCCCCTGGGGCTCCCGCACACACAGGCATCCTCCCTGCCTCCCACAGCTGATGGCCACATCTGCCTGGAAACTGAGTTACCGACAGCCCCTACATCATGGCGGAGGTGGGGTGGCGCAGCTGTGAGCCCTACCGCAGAGAGGGGCCGGGATGGAGAGCCCCAGAGGCAGCAAGCTGTCGCCGTGCTCTGCTCAGTACCGGCCTCACTCCTCGCGGGCTCTCCAAGGAAACAGCAGTTCCTCTACCCTGAAGCTCTGCCCCGAATGACTCCACGGGCACTGGACATGCTGTCAGGACCCTCCGGTGTACAGGGTCCTCTGACCACCCTGGTATGCCCCGGGCTCTCGACCCCAGAGAATGGAGGACCTGTGTCTCCCAGGCCCCTGCCAGGTGAGACCCTAGGTCCCAAGGATCTCATCAATGAGCCTTCCATTCCAGGTAGGAAAGCCCCTCGACCCAAGTTCTCTGCTCTGGACGCTGTGCACACCGGGCCCTGGGTCTCGGGGGCGGGGGAGGCGGGTGCTCTCTGACCACCCACCCCTGTGAGCACAGGATCCTGGAGAGCCCAGGTCTCTCAGCTCCAGGTGCGTGTGGGGTCCGGGATCCAGGGTCCGCAGCACCCTGGGCCCTCCCTGCGAGGACTCCATGAGAGCGCCAAGCCCTCAGTTCCGGGACCCCAGAGCTCCAGGCCTCCCGTCCCGGGGTCTTCCTGCACGCAGGGCTGGCCCCCGAGCCCCAGGTACCCGGCGCGGACCCTACCAGACCTCCACCCCTCCTCACCATGGCTCCGGAGTCCCGGCGGCCGCGACCCGCCGACCAACGCGCCAGCCCAGCCTGGGCTGCGCGGTCTCCAGGCAACCGCTGCTAGGTTCCGCGCGAAGTCTCGAGGACCCTCGCGAGAGTCCGCCCGAGGGGTCACGGCCTGGCAACGGCGGGAGCGCGTCCCTAGCAACGCGCTGGGCTGAGTCACTGGGTTTGGGCCGCAGCTGGGCGTCATGCACAAGCTAGATTTCCACGACGCCCGTGAACGCGTTCGTTGCGGGACGTGTCTTGTTTATTGCGGGTCTTCCCCACTAGAACTTAAGCTCCACGGAGGTGAGAGGAACTGTTTCCATCCACTTCTTACTTACTGTACGTGCGTACGGGTCCTACCGTGCATAATTTCAGTTAGTGAGTGACGGGAGGTGCCGGAAAGATATGCACCGCTACGTTTTCCAAATTAGATTCAAATTCAGGCTGAGGCTCTGCCCCTGGGCCCACCCCACCCCCACCCCCACCCCCGCCCATCTTTGAAGATTCCTCCCACCTGAGGCTGGAAGATAGCTGTGTTTCCACAAACCCTCAGAAGAAACAAAAGTAGGGAAGAGAACATGTTCCAGCTGGGTCCAAAGTTTTGAAATCAGCAAGTCTCCCCTTCGGAAAAACTAACTGGTCTGTCTGAAGAGGTCTTGTCCTTGTGATGAGGAAAAACTAGAAAACTTTGCCAGAGGTTTCCAGACACGCACTGCAGAAAAAAAAAAAAAAAAAAAGTCATCGGGTTCCTTTCCTAAGCTCTTGCTCTGAAAACTGCTAACCACTTTAAGATTTCCAAAGCGAATTTGCGATCCCTCCTACCACCCAATTACCTACATGCAAAGTGCTGTCCTTACACACCATTTGTTGTCTTTTTTCTACACTCTCAACTTTAGCATCTTCTTAAATAGTGGTTTTGCAAGAGGTCATGTTTTTCCATCAGGTTGGGGATGGAGAAGAATCTTCTCTCCCTGGAGAGCTTCCTTGGGAGCAGGGTGTGAATGATGAAACAAGGCTCAGGTGGGAGACAAAGGTGCCTCCGTAGCTGGGCTTGCTTAGGCTCAGGCACCCACACAGGGGCATGCATGTGAGAGCCACAGCGACGAGCCTGGGGGGCTTCCTGTTTGCCCACCCAAGCCCTGATCGGTCCTGGAAAGGAACAGCCCTTTTGAGGGACTGTATTGCACAGAGCCGTGATTTATTTATAGCAGCCCTGAGGCCTTTGTGAGGTCTGGTGGTGTCACTGTGCCTGGGCAGACAAGAGCCTGAGCCTCTGTGTCAGAAACCTCTGGCCTGATAAGGGTCTTCTCCCCTAAGGTGGGGTCCTCCCGGAGGGGTTTTGGCAGGTGAGACAGCGCAGCTGGGTAGCACAATGGAGTAATGATAATTATTTAACACTTACTTTGCAGACCCAATACGCTAGGTGCCTCACGCTGACTGGCTTTTTGCTTTAGAAGTCTGGCTGGGAGTCCCGAATTAAATAAATGCATTAACAATAATTCCTTTCAACAAAAAGGGCAAAAATAGGAGGGTTAGCTCAGGATAATGAGACAGGATATTCATCTGTCACAAGTCAACAGCACAGCATGGTTTATCAGTGTGCACTGCAGAGATGCATAGTTCAGGGAGGCCTTGCTGCCAGCTCTCTGGGCTCCCAATAAGACCCACAGCGACCTGTGCTTTTCATATTTGAGTTCAGATTTTTAGAAAAGAGCTTTTTCTTCACATGGATGGCTTGAGATACTTTTATTCAGCATCAAGCTGTGCATCTCGGAAATCCAGATAAATGGCATCTGAGTCTCCTGTAAAATCGAAGACCAAATGTTAATACATACAAACTCACTGACCTATGTCTAATACCTGGCTCTTCCTAACACCCACGTACCTGCTCATCCAGGTAAACTGCCTCAGACCACAGCAGCAACTCGATGGAGGCCTGGATGTTAGGATAACACAGTGCTTAAGAAGACTAGACTCTCTTTTAGAGATAAACAGTGAAGTATTTACAAATGAAATGACATAATATATATAGGATTTGCTTCAAAACAACCCAGCAAGGGAGGGAGGCATTGAAAGTACAGAAAAATCAGGATCAGCCACGAGTTGGTAATCGCTGAATCTGGATGACGGTTCATGTATGTTAACTGTGCTATTCTCTCTACTTCTGCTTGAAAATGGATTTTTTCCTTTTTTATTTAATTTTATTTTTTAATTGAAGTATAGTTGATTTACATGAAAATGTTTTTTTTGGGTTTTTTTTTTTTTGCTGTACGCGGACCTCTCACTGCTGTGGCCTCTCCCGTTGCGGAGCACAGGCTCTGGACGCGCAGGCTCGGCGGCCATGGCTCACGGGCCCAGTCGCTCTGCGGCATGTGGGATCCTCCCAGACCGGGGCACGAACCCGTGTCCCCTGCATCGGCAGGAGGACTCTCAACCACTGAGCCACCAGGGAAGCCCCCCATGAAAATGTTTTCAATGAAAAGTTAAAAATAAGCACTGGCCTCTGGAGTCAGATCACCTGCTGTTTACCAGCTAGGATGCCCTTGACAAGACTCCGTCTGTATCCATTTATTCATATGTCAAATGGGGATAATTAATAAACACCAATACTGTTACAGTTACTATGGCTGTGTGACAGCTTGCCCCCAAATGAAATACAGTGACATCTGTTTTGCCCATGAATCTGCAACTTGGCTGGCACTCGGTGGGCACAGCCCACCTTGGTTCCACGTATTACCCCCTGGGGGTGGCTCAAAGGCAGGCTCTGATGCCTGGCTACTGGCTGAGACCTTATCTCTCGTTCATTGGCTATTGTGGGCCAGAAAACACTCAAGTGGCCCCTCAAATGGCCTGGGCTTTCTCACACAGAGTGGCCAGGTTGCAGGGGAGCCTTCGGAAAGAGGTGAATCCTACTTAAGACCCAGCCTTGGAAGTCACATGGCAGCAACCTGCCACATCCATTGGCCAGAGCAGCCACAAGCTTGCCCAGGTTCAAGCAGAAGGGGCACAGACAGGGAATGTCTTGACGGGAGCAGAAGGTTCTGGAAGACAGGGAATCAGAAATACTGCTCTGACCATTTGGAGACAATACAAACTTCCACCTCAGCTGAGTCTGAGCAGGCAGTGCCCACCTACTGTCCTGACCTCCTTATGTCCCCACCACCCACCCTGCAGCTCAGCTTTGTCCCCAGGGGGCTGAGCTGCCTCTTGGAGTGGCACGGAGTGCAAACTGCAGCGGCTTGTCCTCGTGGATCATGAGATCATTTTAGCAGTTTTTGTTTTTGTTTGTTTTGTAAACTAAAGAAAAATGGGAACTATTAGCCTGCCTCACTGACTGACAGTTTCAAAGGCCATGGGCTCCGTATGACTGGAGCTGGACTAGGTGGTGAGGCCCTTTGTTGGCTGAAGCTGTATGGACAACCTGCCTTTAGGAGGGTGCTTTCCTGCAAACACCAAGTTCATACTCACCTCCCTCCTCTGCGGATTTTTCCACACCCAGCTGGGAACAAACTGTCTCCCTGACGGTTTTCTTTGGTTTGTTTAGCCTTTGTGCAGACCATGGGCTTGCATTTGGATCTTCTGGCTTCCAGCGCCCGGCTGTGGCACCCTGGTCGGCTGCCTACCCTGTGTTCAGCTTCACCTGGAAAATCAGGATCCCGTCTTCTAAGGATTCCCCGGGAGAATTAATGCACCAAGGGCCTGGCACAAAGCCGCATTCCAGGGCCTCGTGCAGGGTCCAGTGTCTGGAAGTGGGGCTCCATCGAACAGTTTGGTGCTCTCAGCACGCCCAGACCCTGCCTGCCTTCCTTCCGGGGGCCCCCTCTCTGCCCGCCTCCTTCTCCTGACCTCCCTTCCCCCCCCCACCCCCGCCCCTGCCCCCAGCCTAGCCCTTAGACGCTCTCGCCGCCCCCCACCCCGCCCCCTCGCCCTGTCTCTCCATAGCATTTATCACAATCTGCAATTCTTGGCTTAAGGGCCCTAGGGTGTTAGGCCCGCCCCTCCATACCCCGCAGAGCGCCGGCACGTAGTTGGCGCCCCACAAATTTGCGGGGGTGAACGGACGGAAGTAGGCGCGGCTGCTGAATGAGGGCGCGCGCAGGGGCCGCAGAGGCCGGGCCAGCGTTGGGGGACGCGGCCAGGTCGGGGTGGCTCTGCAGGAGGGGGTAGCCTCTGCGTGGGAGGGGTCCTCAGGGGCAGGGGCCGGCAGGGGGCGCGCGCGGGGCGGGGCGGGGCCGCACCTGTGCTGCGGGGCCAGGGAAGGAGAACGGGGTGGGGGGGTGAGGTAACAGGGCCCCGGAGCAGCTGCGCGCCCCGCCCCGCGGGCTCCTCCCCGCCGCCGCGGCCCCCCGGCTGCTGCCCCAAT
This sequence comes from Leucopleurus acutus, assembly GCF_964270905.1. Lineage (NCBI taxonomy): Eukaryota > Metazoa > Chordata > Mammalia > Artiodactyla > Delphinidae > Leucopleurus > Leucopleurus acutus. Next base: position 205,544 of record NC_139162.1, read on the forward strand.
GCGCTGCGCCGGGAGCCGGGGCCGAGTCGCCGCCGCAGCTGCAGGGGCGCCCGGGCCGGGTGACGACGCCGCCGCGTGCGCCCCTCCCAGGCCCTGCCGGCCGCATGGAGCCCCCGGAGGGCGCCAGCCCGGGAGGTGAGTGCGGCCCCAGCCCCCGGGAGCCCACGAGCTGCGCCTTCCCCGCAGCGGCCCGCAGCCCCTTCCCCCTGGGCCCACACATCGGCCACGCCCCGGGGCCGTGAAGACCCACCGGCAGCTCCGAGTCCCCCTGCGCCGGGCCGAAGCGGGGGGAGCCTAGTGCGCCGCGCCCGGGAAGACGAGCGGGGGCACCGCCCGGAACGGCCCCAGCGCTGGGCGGGGGGCGCACGGACCGCGTCCCCGCCCCCTCGTCCTCCGCGCTCCCGACCCGGGCAGCGGTGTCTGGCGCGCTCCTGAGTGGTTGGCCCAGAGCTTGGTCCTGAGCCCCCTCCCAGCGGAGCCGGGGATCTGGAAGATGGGGCGTGCCAGGGCCAGAGTCGGGATCCAGGTCAGCGAGGCGTGGGGGGGATGCTGCCCTCCTAGCGGCGCGTCTGCTTTGTTCGGCCCAGCCGAGCCTCCCTGGGGGTTGGGCGGGGAGGCCGCGGCCGGGATCCTCGGGGCACCAGGCTGAGATAGGGGCTCAGAGCGGGGGGGGGGGGTGCACCTGGCTCCGCCTGCGGGGGCTCCCACGCCGGCAGGGGTTGCTGGCTGCCGGGGCGAGGCCCAGGAGCTTACACATCTGGGAGGGCTGGTGTGCACGGAGTGACCCCTCCTCACGGCCCCTGCCATTTGTCGGGACGGTAGAGATGTACCGGGGGCCTCTCCCCTAGGAGTCTGGCCCTACTCTGGCCCTGGCCTGGTGGGAGGGAAACCTTTCCTAGGACAAGTTCCTAGGAACCTCCCAGGAACCTTTCAGGAGGGGTTTCCTGTGCCATCGGCCTCGGAACTTGGATGCAAACTGCCGGTCTCCTCCACCCACCCGGCCAGGCCCCAGATGCACCCGGGGTTCCCTGGAGGTCCCATACCAGGGAGCCACTCTCTGGCCACATAGGGGTCCGCTGGGGGTCCCCTAGCCACACCAGTGGCCTGCTCCAGAGACCACATAGGGGTCCGCTGGGGGTCCCCTAGCCACACCAGTGGCCTGCTTCAGAGACCAAAATGGGTCCACCTACTGCTCTGTCTGCAGGCTGAGTTGGGTAGGTGCATTCCAGACGGCTGTCTAGGGGCCCATGTCACGCTCCCTCCGAGCACCACCAGAGACACTCAGGGGCTAGCGGGTGTGGGTTTTCTTTGTTTTGTTGTTTGTGGGAGGGATTCAGCTTTTTCTTCCCATTGGCAGTACGAGGACCCCGGGGCTTCCGGGTAGCGCCTTTGCGAGGATTTCATGGGGCAGGTTTGGAGAGCAAGGGCTGGGGATGCCGGCAAAGCAGCCAGGCCCCTCTGAGCTCCGTGTCCCCTTCTCTCAGTGGAGGCCCCGCCTTGCCTGCAGAGAGAGGGAGCAGAGGGCAGGCCTGAGGGAGGGGAGCTTAACGACCCTTCAGTTTCTGAACGTCACTTACTGGAGCCCCAGAGACCTAACTCATTCAGTGCTCCAGGAACCTCCTCTGCGCAGGCACCGTGGTGGGGCTGGGCCACAGCAGCGGGAGGTGGGCTTCACACGCTTCTTACCCCGTAGCCACGTCCTGCCCACATGGGGGCGTCACGCGTGGGTAGCTGTGACTGTCATTTTCTGAGTTCGCTGACTTTTTGGAACTTACTCTGGAGAGAGGGGCACACACACAAGTAGAGACAACAGTATGGTAAAGTCCCCCCCCCGCCCCTCACCGCCTGCACCCACCTTCCTTCAGTAGTAATTTGTAGCCAATCTAGACATATTGTTTCATCCTTAAGTATCTCTGAAATTACCTCTAAAAGATAAGGTTTTTATAATTAAAACAGCATTTTTGCACCTAAACGAATTAACAGTAATTTCTTAATATCAAAGTGCACAGACATGGAGGGGAGAGGACGGGGTGCACTTCTCGAAGGTGCCTTTGGGAGACCAAGTCTCTAGCCCACCTACCTCCAAGTCTGTCCGACTGGGAGAGAGAGGCCTGGGCCCTGCCCTGCGGGGGCTGAGCCTAGATGGGGCCCACCCGGCATCCTCAAAATGCTCCAAGGAGGAGCACGGACTCCAGGGACAGGGGCTGGGGAAACGGGGGACGATGCCCATCCCTCCCTCCCTGCAGCCATGCTGGTTTTTATGCTATTCATTCATTCACTTCATTATTTCACTCATTCGCGTTGGGTGTGTGCAGAGCACCTCCTCCATGCTTGGGGCAAAACCCTGGGCACACAGCAGGGAACTTGAGATTTGGGCCAAGTTCTTGGCACGAACGTGCTGGAAAATAGGTCAGCAGCGTAGCACAGGGTAACACTATCATATGCGTTCATACCAGGCCTCGGGCCCCCAGTTCCAGTCTCCCCACGCGGGTGCTGCTTCCGCAGGGCAGGGCAGCAGGCCCCCTGCAGGGGCCAGGGGCTTCACTCCCTCACTGGGGGCTCTGCCAGGCTGCTAGCCCACTGCTGACCCTGGGGCGTCAGAAACACCGCTCACCTTTGCCCTGGCCTGGGCAACCCTGGGGTCTGCTGAACCCACCCAGCCTACGGCTTGGCCCGGCTGCCAAGGACCCCTGCCCTTGTGCCTGCCTGTGTGATCGGTCACTCCTCTGCTTCACACCCCAGGAAGAGCAGGGGGTCTCACTCGTGAAGAACTTCTCCCTTCTTCCTACAAGGGCTTATCGAGAGGGTATCAGACAGACCCAGGTGATTCCTAGCACAGCCGCTTAGTGACTCTGGGGTGGGGTCTCGGGCTCGTTCATTCAACCAGCATTTATGGTGCACCTACTGTGCACAAGGACCAAGCAAAGGTCCTGCTCCCTTCACATCCTTCCAGCCAAAAGATCAGTGTCCTTGATGCCAAAAGTTGCATCTTCTGCTTTTTCTTCCTCTCCCACACAGCTTTGACACAGGCCAGGACACCAGGATTTACAAAATAAAGACCAGACCACTGCCAAAGGGAGACGAAAAGAATAAGAAAGTAGACATAAGGTGACTTTAAAAGTTCACCGTTACCATTTTCCATTGGCTCTGTGACACCATCGACTAGATGGTTTGCTGTTTCAGGGATGCTGAAATTTGATAAAATGTGCTTCTTACAATGAGTACAAAAGGCCACTGTGCCTGTAGGGGCTGGAGGTCTGTCCTGGGCTGTCTGGGACCCCTGGATCCTAGGATCTATAATGAGGCATATCTGCATACCCAGCCCCCTGACCCAAGGCCGGATGGGGAAGGAGGTCCTGCTTCCTTGCCCTGCCCCCATCTCAGCACCTGTGGACTGCCTCCTTCCCACCTGGACTGCATCCCATCCCACAAACATGCAGGTAGAGGCTGTCCCACTCAGCTCGGAACCCTCCCAGCTCAGAGAGCAGCCAGAGGTGTCTCCCCACCGGTGTCCCCCTGCCCTCACCCACCCCGGCCGTGCCTCAGAGGCAGCCACGCACCCCTCAGGGCCTTTGATGGTGCTGTCTCCCCAGCTATCACCCAGCTCCCACCCTCCTTCAGACCTGTCCCCAAAGCGGGACCACAGCCCCCAGGGCTCCCCAGCCCTGCCCCACCAGAAGAGGGCAGGAATCCCCTATTTTGTCCATCCGAGTCCGGCTCAGGAATCTGCCGGATGCACAGGTGAATAGCGCTTTCTTTTCTAGATAAGGTGAGAGAGGGCCATTATGAGCAGAGACTCCCGCCTCTGCCCCACCTTTTATGCTAAGTCCCCTTCCACCCGGTCAGGGCCTAGCTTCCCTGTGGGCGCAAGGTCAGGGTCTCCCCTCCCTCTGCTGGCCGGCAGGTGGTGGCCGAGAGCTCCCACTCAACAAGCTGAACCCCTCGGTGTTACTGGCCAAGACTCACTGTCCCTTCCTCGTGGCTGGTTGTGACACCAGCTGGAAAACATATTGCTGGCACTCTGCCTGGCACAGAAAACCATGAGCCACTGTCATTCTTGTTATTAACCCAGAGCCACCTGCCCCACTGGGAGGCTCCAGAGAAATGGCAGCACCTAGCTGCAGCCCCCAGCCAGCCAGGCACCCACCACGATGGGACACGTGTGGAAGCAGAGCAGGACACTCCAGGCACGCATGCGCCCTTGGGGAGGGGGACCCGGGCCGCTGTGCCGCCCCGCCTTGAGGAAGCAGAACACTCCTGCAGAGAGCAAAGGTCCCCAAGGGCTTCCTGGGCCTTCGACCCTCAGCAGGGGTTCTGATGTTCGGGAGAGGTTCCCCGCCCACCCCCAGCTCCGGTGCCCTCTGGTCGGGAAGGTGTCCTTGCTGGGCTGGGGGGGCCGGGACACCAGGGTGTGTAACCCTACCCTCCAAGGATGCTCAGACACCACGTTCCAAATGCGGCAGCAAGGTGGAAACCAGATCCCCAGCCCCAGTCCAGCGGGCCAGCCCTGGGCCCTGAGTGATGACACAGCACAGGGCAGAGCCAGGCTGGCCCCGCCAGTTGGCAGGCCCACCTCCCCTCAGCCACGCCTCCCAGGGAGCGGTTCCCTCCTAGAAGCCAGGGGCGACCCAGCCAGCTCTGCAGCTGCAAATCCCACCCAGCCAGGGACCCTCCAGACCCACGCGGCCCGCCAGGCTGCTGGCCACACAGGCCCAGCCCTCACTGGCAGCTGTCGGCACTGGGCCCCCCTGCTGGGCCCCCCGTTGGCAGCTGCTCCTGTGGCTTCGGCGCTGGACCCCTGGGATGGGCGGCCACACTGATGAGGGAGCCGGAGGGCATTCCTCACTCTTTACTGAGCACCGGTTCAGCTGGGGGTCAGCTGGGGGCAGGTGGGGTCTCTGTCGCCGGGGGGGGGGCTCAGGAGAGAGCAGCAGTGGGGACGCCAGGGAGCCAGGGGTCCCGTTGCCTCAGGGCATGTGCCGGCCAGATGACAGGGACCCCTGGCTGTGTGGGGCAGAGGGCCCTGGAACACTCGGGAGGAGCTGGTAGGAGGTGTGGATGGAGCAGTCTGCCCTGGTGACAGCAAGCACTCCGTGGGGTGGAGGGCCCGCCCCTGGGTGGCACTGTCTCCACCAAGCAGATCCCCAAGGGGCCTCGCCTCTCACCCGACAAAAAGTTACATGAAATGAGCCATTACATAAAAACAAGAATTGCATAGGAAACACCCTGGAGTAACATCCCCAGTCCGGAGGTGTGGTCGGTGGGGAGGGGTTGCTGTGGCCACTGTCCTCGTTTCATCTGAGAACGTGTTATGTGGATTCAAACACAACACGGGACAGACACGTGAGCCGGGGCCATTCTGGATTAAAGGGCACCAAAGGGCAAGCAAATGCAGAACGGCCACCCGCCCGTAGGTTGGACCAGAAAGTGGAGACAGGTGACAGTATTGGTGTCTTGGGGTCTCCGACAGGACCAGCAAGTGTCCCCGCGAGACCCGTGGTCATTCCTGCTCAAGTAATCAGGGCAAAGGGTCTGGAAATCAGGGTTACAGGGAAGGGCAGCATCCTCGGAGAAGCCCTCTGCCCCTTGTCTGGCTTCCTGACCCAAGGTCACCCCTGGCCACTGCGATCACTGCCCACAGCCTCAAGGGAGGGCTCGATGGGCCAGGTTCTCAAGTCCTCCCAGCCTGCGTCCTGGGGGTGGCGGTGGGAGACCGCAGTCCCCTCCCGGGTAACGCTCTCTCTGTTGCAGGGGTAGTTAAGGAGGTCGAGGTGCCAAGGGCTGCCCTGGGCACCCCCGTTCCTGGGACGGGGACCAGCAACCACTCACCTGTGGCCGAGGAGGAGGTGGGCGTCCCAGTGCCGGCACCCGGTCTCTTGCAGGTCACGGAGAGGCGGCGTAAGTACAGCCCACCTGTCCCAGCGTGCCCCCTGGGACCAGGGGCGGGTCCCTGGGCCTCGGGTGCGCCCCCGGGAGCAGGTGCCGGGGATGGGCCAGCCCCACCTCGTTCCCACCGCACTGGCCTTCACCTGGCCCCGCTGACACACCCCTCTGCCCCCAGAGCCCCTGAGCAGCGTCTCGTCCCTGGAGGTGCACTTCGACCTCCTGGACCTCACCGAGCTGACTGACATGTCCGACCAGGAGCTGGCCGAGGTCTTCGCCGACTCGGATGACGAGAACCTGGCCAGCGACTCGCCCGCAGGTGGGGCTGCTGCCGGGGTCTGGAGGGGGTTGCGGGAGGTCCTGGGGCCTCAGGCCACCCAGCACCGCTCCCTGGAGACCCATTTTGGAAAATGATTTCCTTTCTGACGCGTGTTTAAGTGTTTGTCGACACGGCACCATTTCACTCACCATTTCTGCACTTCACACACCTATCTGCCAGCTCTCAGGGATTTCTCTACCCCTCCTTAATTTCACTTTTCAAATGCCAACGTAAGGCCACAGCCACAGTCCCACTGAAAGCAGAATTCACTACTTGGGTTTAATCACAAGTAGGCAGAGCACGAAGGGGGTGGTGTTCACCAGTCCTAGCTCCTCCTCAGCTCAGTTCCCGGGAAGTGGCTGGAGCCCGCAGGCCGCAGAAACGGCACGGGAGCTGCCAGGGGTATGGGGGCCCAGGGACCTTCCCCCCTCCCGGCTCACTGCCCATGCAGGCGGGGTGGGGGGGGGGAGGGAGTGGCACCTGCTCCGGGCCAGGCTCACCCCCAAGGGCAGGCGCCTCAGCCGCACGGGGACCCGCCTGGGGACAACAGGAAAGCCCCTGGCCGGGCCGCACCCAGACCCACGTGTACACATTGCTGGTGCCCAGGGGACCCCAACGTGTGGTCCGACGCCGTGCTGGAGGCACACATGGGCCCAGCCCAGTAGCTGAAGGAGTGACCTGGGACCCCAAGCCACACTGACCCCAGCCTGTGTTCCCACCAGGCCTACACCCGCTGCCCAGGGCCGGCTGTCTGCGCTCCCCCTCCTGGACACGCACCAGGGCCGAGCAGAACCGTGAGAAGCAGCCCTTTGGTGACCCCGAGCGGCAGCCTGCCGTTGTGGACACGTTTCTCACCGTGGAGAGGCCCAAGGAGGACTAGGCCGGCTGGCCCGGGGCCGAGGCGGGGCAGGTCCGGGCGGCCGTGGCCCCGTGGACGCTGCCCGCCCCACGTGGCGCCTCTGCATAAGCACAGCCCAGTGGCCTTACGTCCAGCTCTTCCTGGTCGCTGGATCAGGGACCAGGCCCAGGGATGAGACGAGACTTCTGTCTGTAGGAATGGTATTCTTGTCTGTCACCAGACTCCCGGCTAGGGGTGCGGTGAGCAGGGATCTGCCCGTGAGAGGCGCTCTGCAACCCCCCGGGGGTCTCGGGGCTCCAGTCATGAACGGCAGTGCCAAGCTCCAGCCCGCGGGACACCCTGCTGCCCTAACCGCCTTGATTCCAACCCTGCGCCCCTCCTGCCGCCCAGGAAGTGTCAGCACCAGAGCCCCCAGACCCTAACACCCTGCTTGTCGTGAGCCCTGCCTGAGAGCCAGACCCACCTCCTGAGCTCGGAACACCAAATATGTCACGACTGCCTCAGACCGCCGGGCAGGGCAGGGGCAGGCGAGGTTCGCCCTCCCCCGGTCCTTGCAATGACAGTCCCCGCGGCCCACCAGACGCACGCACACGCGTGCAGCAGCCCGAGGGGCGTGGGGACGTGAAGGGACCTGGGCACAGCGCCTGGCCCCCAATTCCGGGGTGCCAGACTCGGCTGCTCCGGACGCTGCTTACATACTAAGGGACGGAACCGGCTTCCAGTCAGACAGCGAGTCCAAGAACAGTTTTAAAATAAACGTGTAAGCTTGCTTTTAGTCCCCAAGGCCACCTGCCCTGACCCCTTCTCCACTGAAACATTTCTGGGGAAGGAAAACAGGCCTGGGCACATGCTGGGCCCACGGGGCGTGGCTACAGCACGTCCCGCCAGGAAAAGGGTCGCCCTATGCGCCAGGAGGGGCACGTGAGGGGCAGCAACAGGGAGGTGTCTTCCAGACACAACCAAGAATTTCACTTAAAAGGGATCCCGTGAGGGCAGCCGTGCCCCCCCGCCCCCCAGTCTTCCCCCGGGCCGAGTTCCCATCCTTCTCGCTATGGCTTCTGCAGATCTCATTTCCAAACAGCAGGATTAAAACGGCACCCTGTCCTAAGTCTCGCCGACCAGTCTCTTCCTTTCCAGCTGACGTAGGAGCTCAGGCGTGCGGGCCGGGGGTGGCTGCTCTAGGGGCCTCCAGGAGCTCCACGCTCTGGCCCTCCCCCAGCTAAAGCCACTGGGGGTTCCACTGTGACATGCCCTGGGCTCTTATTTGGGTCACATCTCAGGGCCAAGCGCCCTGGCTCTCGAGGCATTAAAGAAGCGAAGACCCTGCCTCCACAAGCCCAGGCTGGAAGAGGCAGAGGTACTCCCGAGAGGCTCTTCCCAGCCTGGGGCAGGTTCCTGGGGAGGCAGCCGCCAGGCAGGGTCCGCCTGTGAGCAGAAGACCAAGGATGAAGCCTAAACCCTGACCGTTTTAACCACCATGAGACGCAGGCCGCGTGCCCCGTGCCGGGCGGTTCCTCCTGCGGGGCTGAGCCTCCCTAACCCGAGATCCTTGGCCAGGCATCGGCCCAGGTGGGGCGATGGCCCAGACAGGGTGCGAGGTGAAGGGGGGGCTGAGGAGACTGGAGGGGGTGCAGGCACGGGGCACGCAGGCAGGGGCGCTGTCCCCAGGGGCGTGCCCTGGACCCGGGGAGGGCCTGCACCCAGTCTCCCAAGGAACAGACCCCCAGGCTCAGGACAACGTGAGTCCTTCCTGGGGTCAAGGAGAGCACCCCACCTCCACCAGAAGAAGCCCCAGGACAGGCCCCTGCAGGACGCAAAGCAGCTCAACACACGGAGGCTGAGTGTTCAAGGCTGCGTCACAGGGCGAACCCCGGAGATCTCAGAAATTCAGCAATACACATTTCACAAGCAACAAAGTTGAAAGTGTTTGTCCCAAGCTGGAAACTCTATTTTTGAGGCAAACATACCAAACGATTTGGAAAATTTCATCCCTGAGGCCCAGCGTGTGGCCATGGCTGGGACAGCAGCGGCAGGCACGTGGGGCGGTGCCCCTGCTCTCGCAGTCAGCCCGCATCACCCACCGCAAGGCAGCAGCTGCTGCTACTGTCACAATTCTGACGACTCTGACGCGCTGGCCGTGTTCTGGGGACCCGCGGGGCCATTTCCACTAACCCCGACTCCCCGGGGCTGGGCCCTGGTCTCGCTCCAGGACCGACCGGGGAATGGAAGGCTCAGCCCTAGAGCTTAGCTACGGCCCCCGGTGGCTGTCCTACCACGTGGAGCAACCCAGAGCCCCTAACAACACGGGCTGGACCCTAACAACACGGGCCACGAGGAACACAGCTTCCTGGAGACGCAGGGTTGGCAAGGCCCCGACCCTGAGAACAGGGGTGGCTCCGCTGGGGCAGCCCTGAGGCTCAGCCCCCACAGACACCCCACCTGTGGAAGTGGCGAGGCCCCTCCGTAAGGACTAACTGGCCTTCCACCGCCCTGACAGCTGCGCGCTGGGCGCCTGGCTAGTGTCCTCCTTTCCTCAATTCCGAACCTCACCAGACCTGGAGGATTTCTGAACTGGGCCAGAAGCCCCTGCCCCGTCTCTCCCCAGGGCAGGTGCGGTGACCAGCACCGATGTCCCCGCGCTGGGCAGCTCTCCCCGGCAGATGAGCCCACCACCAACCTCGGGGGAGGCCCAGGGGGGTCCTACACGCAGGCCCCCAGGGGGCAGGTGCGTTTCGGCCACTGCCCTCCCCTCTGACTCGGGAACAGGGTCCCAGCCCCCGCCTCGGTGGAAGGGCACGTTCTGGGAGCTGGAATCCCCGTGGGCTCAGAGGACCCTGACCTGAAAACACCCATTTGTGATTATCACGCGTTTTAATTTGCTCTCTGGAGATTCCGGAGGCTGCTCTCCAGGCAGGGGCGCTAGGCTGGGCTCTCCTGCAGGGGGCACTCCGTGCCGCCCTCCTCCGGCCCCCAGCACCAGCCCTTCAGTCCCTGGGGAAGGGACGTGTCCTCCAGGCCACCGGTGCCCTCCACGAGCTCCTCGTAGGCGGTCTTCTCCGCAAAGGGTCGGGGCCCAAGCAGCTCCACCATGTCGGCACACTCCAGCACCTCCTTCCCCAGCAGCCGCCTGCCCACCTGCACACCGGGCCATGTCAGGCCGTCCGCTCGGTGCCCCGCAGAGCCCCCGCCCCGACCCTGGGGACGGGCCGGCCCCACTCGCCTCGTCCACCCGCTCCCGGGAGCGCGTCAACAGGTCCAGGGTGTGCGTGTGCGCAGAGCTGACCAGCCGCCGAGCCTCCTGGTCGATGAGCTGGGCCGAGGCCTCGCTGTACGGCTTCTCCACCAGTGCCTTGCCAGGCCAGGGGAGGTCGAAGGACACCTGGCCCAGCTTCTCGCTCATCTCGAACTGCACAATCTGGGGTAGGCGAGGGGCGGGCGTGAGCCTGGCAGACGGTGCCCTGAGCCCCCTTCCCAGCCCCCGCGGACACTGCCTTACCTGGGCGTAGGCACTCTGGGTGACCTTCCTCAGGTCGTCCTGGGCCCCCGTGGTGATCTGCCCGAAGAACAGCTGCTCGGCCACCCGGCCACCCAGCATGGCGCACATGCGGTCGAAGAGCTGCTCCCGCGTGTACAGGTACTGCTCCCTGGGCAGGCACTGGGCGTATCCGAGCCCCTTGCCCCGGGGGATGATGGACACCTGCCAGATACGGCAGGCGTGCCCTGTCACCCCCAGGGTCCCCGGGTATCCCGGAGGAGGAGAGGAAACCCTGGGCCCCAGCGCTGACAGGTCACCCCAAGGATGAACACAGAAACCCCCTCTGTCCCGCCGTCCCAGGAAGCTGTGGAGGAGCCGTGCCGTCAGGGGAAAGTTTAGAGTGAGGTGAGTTTAACGTGGAACCTCCAGGTGTCAGGTGACCAGCATCCAGACCCCTCCTGGAACCAGCACCCCCCCCCCCCGCCCACCCACCCCTCAGGGAATCGTGTAACAAATTCTAGACGATTACATCCTCAAAGAGTGAAGAGGGCCGCCACCTGGAATGCACCGTGCCCACACAGCACCCCCGGGAGGGGAGTGGGCCCTGAACCACACCGCAGATGCGCAGGGGGATGGGCCAACCTTGAGCAGGGGGTCTGCGTGCTCCAGGAACCAGCCCACCACCGCGTGGCCAGCCTCACGGTAGGCCACCGTCATCTTCTCGCTGGGCTGTAGGACCTGCGTCTTCTTCTCGAGACCTGCAAGTCAAGTTCACGGCAAGAGGCAGAGGACAAACGGACAGCTGAGAGGTGGGTGCCAAGGCCCCATTCTGCACCGCGGGTGTGTTGGGGGCTGCTCAGGGCTTCCGTCCGCCCAGGACAGGCACCTGTCCCTCCACACCAGACGCTACACTGCCTTCTGCCCCACCGTGCAAGCGGCAGGTGCCTTTGGGGGCCCGTTTGTAGCCAAGGGGGTTAGCTACTCTCCGTGGCCTGACTGGCAGTGAAGCCGGACGCAGGGAGACCAGGAGCGCTCTCTATGCCGCCTACACCCAGTTGCAGGCAGGGAACAGGGCACAGAGAAGGCACCACGACTCGCGTGAGCTCAGCTTCAGGGCTGGTCAGCTCAGCGGTGCCGCCAGGACAGCGTCGAGCAGCTCTGGCGACTGCCTTGGGTCACTGACACTTGTCTGTGCACACCACACTTCAATAAAACATGAAGCAAAGACAAAGCAGCCCTGCCAACCTGCTGTCTGGAGACGGGCTGGTTCTCACAGCTGTGGGGCGGGATCATGAAGGACAGCTGCTGGCCACACGGACACCTCCCGGACCTCTGTTCCTGGGAGGGCACTCGGGAGACCTCTACCCCACACTGAAGCTTCCCAAGGAAGCACACAAAAAACCTGCCTCTCGGCCACGGGCAGCACCCGAACCTGGGTCTGACGCAGCGCCCTGGAGGTTACATCTCTTTGAAATTCTAAATGTTGCTCTAGTAAGAGCACGAAAGCTGCTGGCAGATCCCAAGTCCCAGATTTTGGTCTGGAAAACTGTCCACGACTGCAGCTCACTGAAGTGAAGCTGGGCCCCAGGGTGGGCCCGCTGTGGGTCAAAGCTGGAAACCGCCCCCCAGCACTGCCCGGCTCGCCTCCGACGACCCTCTCAACCGCCTGCTCCAAGCGCTTCTCCTGGACAAAAGGACTCAGGTGGCGGGTGGCGATCAGGGCCGCTTCGCTGCAAACATTAGAAATATCAGCACCTGACCCGGAAAAGGAGAAACAGTCCCATCAGTGCCCCAGGGCGGACTGTTAGAGGAAAATCTCCAGCAGAGGGACCAGAGCTAAACTAGGTCAAGGACTGGAAGGAAACGGGACCTGCTCTGTCAGTCACCGTTGCTTTCAGCCAGTATTTTGGTTGAACAATTTACTGAGGTATGAGTTATTTAACATAAAATCTATCCGTTTTAAGTGTACATTTCAAACACTTTTGGTAAGTTTATCAAGATGTGCGACCATTGCGCTGATCTCATTTCAGACGTTTCCATCACCGATGTGACGTATGTGGCTAATTCCTGTACACATGCCCAGCCAACCACTAACCTACTTTCTATCTCTATGGATTTGCTTCTTCCGGACGTTTCACATAAATGGAATCACATGATAGGTGGTCTTTTGTGTGCTTCTTTCACTCGACACAGTGTTTTCACGTTCATCTGCTATCGTAGCGTGTATTGGTTATTTCATCCCTTTTCACAGCTGAATGAGGTTCCATCACATGCACAGCCGCCCCGAGGCCTCCACAGGAGATAGCAAACTCCACGGACGCTCAAGTCCCTGATATAACATGGCCAGTACAGCTGGCCCTCTGTACCCACTCTACACACACCTATCCGGTCACGCACCGCTGGACACGGGTGGCCTCTACCTCTCGGCTATTATGAATTATGCTGCTGTGAACATCTGTGTAAAGCCTTTGTGTGAACAAATGTTTTCAATTCTCTTAGATACCGAGGAGTGGAACTGGGGTCATACGGTAACTGTCCTTCACTTCTGGAAGAACTGCCAGGTGGATCCCCGTGGCCACACTATCTTACATCCCCACCAGCACCGTGTGAGCACGGCCGCCTCCCTACAGCCCTGGCGACTCATGCATCTGCCTCTTACGGCCATCCTGGTGGGCGTGAGGCAGCACCACACTGTGGTTTTGATGTGCATTTTCCTACCATCACTGAGCACCTGCTCATGTGCTTTCTGGCCACCTGCAGACCTTCTTTGGAAAAATGTTCAAATCCTTTTCCCATGTTTAAATCGGGTTCTTTAAATATTTTGGATTATAAACCCCTACGAGATGCATAATCTCCAAATAGTTTCTTCCATTCTGTGGGCTGTCTTCTCACCACCTCAGTAATGTCCCTTGACGCACAAAAGATTTTAATTTTGCAAAAGTCTAATTTGTTTTCTCACTTGTTGCTTGTGCTTTAAGAAACCATTGCCAAATCCAAGGTCACGAAGATTTTCTTTTAAGACCTTTATAGTTCTAGCTCCACAGTTTAGGTCTCTTATCCATTTTGACTTGACCGTTGCATGTGGTCTAAGGTCTAGTTTCGTCCTTTTGCTTGTGGACACCGTCGTCCCAGCGCATTTGATTGAACAAACTATTCTTTCCCCATCAAATGGTCTTCACACCCTTGACAAAAACAACTGACCAAGGACTTCCCTGGTGGCACAGTGGTTGAGAGTCCGCCTGCCGATGCAGGGGACACGAGTTCGTGCCCTGGTCTGGGAAGATCCCACATGCCGCGGAGCGGCTGGGCCCGTGAGCCATGGACGCTGAGCCTGCGCGTCCGGAGCCTGTGCTCCGCAACGGGAGAGGCCACAACAGTGAGAGGCCGGCGTATCGCAAAAGAAAAAAAAAAAAAGTGAGTAGCCCCCGCTCGCCACAACTAGAGAAAGCCCGCACGCAATGAAGACCCAACGCAGCCAAAAATAAATGAATAAAATAAATTAAAAAAAACAACAACTGACCGAGATGCACAAGCGCACATCTAGGCTCCCAGTTCTACTCTACTGGTCGACACCCACCCTTGCGCCAGCAGCCCCCTTCTGTTTGCTGGAGCTTTGTAGTAAGTTCTGCATTAGGGAAGTGTGTCTTCCATCTCTGCTCTGCACAGACTGTGCTGGCTCTTCAGTCCCCTGGAAGCTCCACGGGGAGGTTAGAATCAGTTTTTCCCTTTCCAGCTTTAACAACGTACAAAGGTTCTGTTCCTACACAGCCCCTCCCACCTTCACAGGTTACTTTTTTTTTTTATGTCGTGTGCCCATTAACACAGACATGTCTTTATGGGTTTAAGCACCTGCCCTTTAAATCATAAAGGGAACACAGAGGAGCTGCAAACCATAAACACACAGGATGCTGGCCTTTACGTTTACCTATGCAGTTGCCTCTCCCAGGGCTATTTCCCCACACAGCTTCGAGTCACTGGCCAGCGCCCTTTCATTTCAGCCCAAAGGACTCCAGCATTTCCTGGAGGGCAGGTTTAAATATAGTAAGTTCCCTCAACTTTAAAAAACAATCTAGGAATGCCTTTATTTCTCCTTCCCTATTGAAGAACCGTCTTGCCAGATCCATGGCCTTCTGGCCTCATGGTCTCCAAGAAGAATCGGCTGTTAACCTTACTGAAGACCCGTCCCCACTAGGTGTCCCTTCTGTCTGGTTGGCTTCAACAGTCTCTCGTTATCTCTGACCAACATGAATTACACTGTATCTCAGTGTGGACGTCTCTGGGTTTATCCCTACTTGGAGTTTATTCAATTTCTTGGACGTGGAGACTCAGGTCTGTCATCCAATTTGGGAAGTGCTGAATCATGACCCCTTCAATGGGCAGCATGCCAAGGGGACAAGACGTCACTGCACTATGTTCCCGGGGTGGCAGGAGTTCAAACAGGCACAAGCCAGCGTTGGGGTTAATCATCTCTGAGGCCTCCGATATGTCCGTCAGACTCAAAAGTTCTAAGGACAAGGGTAGCACATGCCAGGACCAAGTGGCACAACCAGATACCACCCACCGACATGTCCAGACCCACACGGCCCACCTGGCCACACTCACCTGTGAAGCCTGGAGTGAGGGCCGCAACCTTCCTCGCCAGGGCGTCCTCACTGAGGCTCTCGTCCAACTTGAGTGGACGCAGGTGGACCCTGAAGATGGACGACCTGCCTTTGATGTCAGGGGGGCCTAACAGAGAGAGAGGCACTGAGGGCCAGGGCGGGGCCACCTGCAGCCACTTCACTGCAAGGGCCCTCCCCTGCGTGTCTGTGCTGCACACTTGGCTGTCCGACCCGGGCCAGGGAGCTCCCTGCGGCAGAAACGACCCACAGGTCACGTACGTTCAGCTCTTCAACACATCAAAGAACTTCCTGACCGTGGAGCCTCTGGCCCACGCAAATCCATCCCAGGACAGGGACCCAACCACAAGCAAAACTCTGGCTGCCCTGGCAGCCGGGTGTCCGCGCAGGACTCAAGTCCTAAACTCCCAGGATCTCCTCACCAGTGGAAAGGGCCAGGGTGAATGCTTCCTCGCTAACGGCGCACAGAAAGTAAAAGCCGAAGGATCCAAGTCTGTCACCTCGCTCCCACCTGCATGGACAGCAGCGACCTTCCCCCAGCCCCAAGTACACCTGTTCTTCCCAAAGTGGGGGGCACCCACGCACCTCCACCGTTTTCACAACACTGTATTAACGGCTTTAGGACCCCGATCAAAATCTTCTCCAGATACACAGCTAAAGATCTAACCCAACTTTTAACCCAAAGGAAGGAAAAGCCAAGCCTCAGCACCCAGGCAACCAGCACACTCACCAATGCAAATCTGACGGTCAAACCGGCCGGGCCGCGTCAGGGCCAGGTCAAGGATGTTGGGGCGGTGGGTGCCCGCCAGCACCATGACGCTCGTGGTAGAGCTGAACCCTGGACATGAGAAGCAGGTGAGCCCAAGGAGGGGGCCCAGGCAGCAGGAGACTCTCCTCTTCCCAGGGCTCCTCCCCTGCGCAGCTGGCCCCGTCTTCCCAGGACCCCTGCCACCCACCCCGGAAGCCCCACGCTGGGCCTGCTTCTCCTGCGGGCCCGCAGCCCACTGCACAGGCCGCTCAGTGTGGGGCGGACACTCACGCCCAGGGCTAGCTCTGACCTGTCTCAGGAGGCAACCAGTGGCTCTGGTCCCCGCGGCCCCCAATGCTGACTGAGGCACACGTGCACTGGTGGGTAACCAGACGTTCCTCAGGCCACGGACGCCCATCCTAATTCATTACTGGTCTATTACGGCCAGCCTCTGACACCATGCGGCGAGCTGCAGGGGCCGGGCAGAGCCTCCACCATCGGGGCCCTGGGCCGCTGCGGAGACCTCCCTCCACCCAGGCCCCGGACGGCTTGCTGGGCT
This sequence comes from Leucopleurus acutus, assembly GCF_964270905.1. Lineage (NCBI taxonomy): Eukaryota > Metazoa > Chordata > Mammalia > Artiodactyla > Delphinidae > Leucopleurus > Leucopleurus acutus. The sequence goes on from NC_139162.1 coordinate 222,006, forward strand.
CAGGGAGCCTGACTGGAAGGCAGGCGGGGCGGCGGTGGCCTGAGCTCACCCAGCACTCATCTGCAGAAAGGCCTGCTCACGGGGGCCCTCGGCCACCTCTGGGACCTGGGATTCAGGATCGCTCCCTGATAAGAGGGGCTCCCCGTGCCTCAACTGTGCGTGCAGACGTGTGGTTTCTGCGAAGCACCTGCCTTCCTCCTGGGAGGCTGGGATCGTAGCACGTACTGGGCAGAGGCTGCCACGTGACCAGCCCCCAGGGGAAACCCCACTCCCGAGTGTCACCCAGCCTGCTGCCACGGAAGTAGCTGCATCCTGTGACTCCAGGGCTCCAGAGGCTGTGACCAGCTTCCCTGGCCACCAGGCACCTGCTCCCCACTCAACCGTGGTCCTGAATCCAACTAAACATGGAGTCCTCCCGGCGAATCACCAAACCCTGGGTCATGTCGGGGACCCCAACACAGCCCCAAAGCCAAAGCGACGACAAGACCTGCCAAAGGTCCGACAAAAGCTTCTCCAAATCTGGAAACTAGTAAGAACGCCTAGACACTTCCCGCGAAGCTTCGGCAGGGCTGCCGGGCTGTCACGCGGAGCTGGGACCTCCCCGAGCAGTGGTCCCCAGGGGGGAGAGCGGAGAGGGGTTCTGGGCCAGGAGGCGGCCCGGGTCAGAGGCCAACGTGGAAGGAGCCTAGGTGTCGGCCCCGTCCTGCGCTGAGCTCTGAGGGCAGCTCCCTCCACTGTGTGTGCCGAAAACAGCCTTCCTCAAAACACAGCAAGCAGGGGTTCTCGCCCGGGAAGGTCCCGCACAGAGGAAGGCCTGGGGGACGGTCGTGCAGCCGCTCACCGTCTAGCTCCACGAGCAGCTGGTTCAGGGGTTCTCCTGCTCGCTCTGGCCCCCAAAGTGCCCACGGCCGCAATTCCTGCCCATCGCGTCAATCTCCTCAACAAACAAGACACAGGGAGCATTTATTCAGGCCATTGCATACACGTCACGGATGTGAAACAGGAGTCCACGCAGGGTCTGCTTTGCCACTGGTACCAACACAGGACTAAAGAGCTCACCAAGCTGAGCCCTCGCCTCTGGCACTCGATTCTCATCTCAGCTGCTCTGCCTGCCCGCCCGGGTCCCCCTGCACATCTGTGCTCTGCGCCTGTTGCCAGGGTCCCACACGAAGCCCAGGGCAAGGACAAGGGCGCATCCACCTACCCGAGCTGGACCGACGCCGACAAACATTTCCAGGAACTCGGACCCGTTCCCGGTGATGAAGGGCACACTGGCCTCCCCTGCAGTCGCCTTGGCGAGAAGCGTTTTGGCGGTACCAGGAGGACCAGTGAGCATGGCTCCCTGAAACAGAAAGGCAATGCCTGGTTCTGAAAGGGTACAGACGGAGCCGAGGAGACAGTCACGTTCTACTGAACAGGCGTTTTCTAGGCCTGCTCCACGCGGGTCGGCTAAGGTTTGCTTTCGGTGTGATACTTCCTGCTTGTAAAGTGAACGCACGTTCACCATGAAATGTTCAAACGCTGCAGACATGGGAAAGCCCCCCACACCCCCAGTCCAGCCGAGCAGGTTATCTCTTCAGGCAACGCTCCCAGGGCAGGGCTCGTTGGATCTCGCGGTCTGATGTTTAACGGTCTTTGCCAAACTGCCCTACGAAACACACCAACTCACACCAGGACGAACAAGAGCCCACGCCCCAGACCTGGTCACGTGATTCTGTCCAGCTCGTCCACCGGCAGCTGTGAAGGCGGCACCTGTGTGTGGTCACTGGCACCTGTGCTTCCTGATCGACAACCTGCCTTTTTCTACGCTTACTTAAGGTTGAAATTCATAATTCACGCCCCAGAAACACACCTCAGTGCTCCTTTCGGGGTTACCATTACACGTGAAAAACGAGGAGAGATTTAAACGGGGCTCCTATTGCTCCATTTCTAGTCGAGGGTGTGGGTTAATATCTACTTATTTCAAAGGAGACTCTAAGGTTGTTTTTTTAAGTCTTTAAGGACAAAACTAAAATACGTAAAGGGAGGGAGGAGGGAGCCACAAAACTCAAAACCACAAGGCGTCAGGGCCCCACGTCCCCGTGAACGTGGATGCGGATTCGCAGAGGGTCTCCTCAAGGCAGGGCACCTTCCGTGCCCCCCACACCCGGCTTTCCAGCCAGCTCTCACCAGGTGGTCAGACAGAAGTACAAACCTCCTGCCCACAAAGCCCCAGCGGTCAGTCATGCTCTCCTGTTGTTCAGGGCACGCTGGGGGAAGCACGGGGCCACCAGGAAGGTCAGTGAGGTGAGCACCACCCACCCGAGAGCTCGGAGCCTGGTCCAGGGCCCAGGGACGTCTCGAGGGGTCTGTGAATCTATTCCGTGTGAGACGCAAACCTTTCTGGGAAAAGGACTCACAGCTTCAGCCAGGCCCGCAAAAGGTCGATGCCCAGGGGCACCCACAGGTAGAGGAGTGGCCAGAATCACCGTAGCTCCACTTCCTCCGCACAGCACCCCAACCTGCATCCACACCGCACACCTGTCCCACTACTTGCTCGTGGGCTTCCCGAGAGGCAGCTGCATCTGATCCCAGACCCATTTACGAGAGTTGTACTTGATAGTTTGTTTTTTTTTTTTTGGCCACACTACACTGCTTGCAGAATCTTAGTTTCCCAACCAGGGATTGAACCCGGGCCACGGCAAGGTAAGCCCCAAGTCCTAACCACTAGACCGCCAGGGAATTCCATGTGCTTATTTTAATTATATACTTTGATAATAAGTAATGGTAAAGAAAGCTGTTTTTTCAAAAACAAAGTTGAAGGCTTTAGATAATAAAGTAATAAACGCAAACTGTTAAAGAAAAATGCTGTCAAACTGAATGGATAGAAAACTGAAAGAGTAAGAAAAAGTCATAAAAATATAGGATCCTGCACTCAGATTGCTTCTACGTTCTCAGTTCATTTTAAAGAAACAAAACTATAGACGTTAATTGCTTTGTGCAAGATATTTAACAGAGAATTTGATCACTGGGGCCAAACTCAAAGGAAGGCCTGTGCTCTAAACGAGACACCACACCAACAAAGACGTATGTTTGCGCTTGAAGGTGAAATAAACACACTCCAGGTGGGCGTGCACTGTCCCTATGATTCCAGTTTTATAGTTTAAAACAGCTGATCAGATAAGAGGATTTTCACTTTACTACTCTGCAAATGCGATTTCCACTCTCCACTGTGATTAATAAGACACAGTATCATTACCAAAAGCTACACTGTCCCAGCTCTGTCCACAATGAACCAGGGCGAAGCTCAGAGCATCATGTTTTCTCAAATCAGTACCTTTGGAATTTTGGCCCCAAGGTCCTGATACTGCTTGGGATTCTTCAGGAAATTCACAAACTCCATGATCTCCAACTTGGCTTCTTCGCAACCAGCCACGTCTGCAAAGCGCACGCCGACGTTGTTCTTCATGATCTTGGCTGTGGTCTCGCCAACGGTAAAGAGGCCCCCTCCTCTCCTGCCATGCCCAGCCCCCATCGGGCCCCTCCTTGCGACATAGAGGAGGATTCCGATCAGGAGAAAGGTGGGCACCAGGCTTCGCAAGAAAGACCTAGAAAGTCCAAGAAAACCATCTGTCACATTCCCTTGAGAGACAAGCCAGAAACACTGCCTCCAGGCCATGAACAGTGGACGGCTCCAGAACTTGGTTTTGCTACACAAAAGGGAACAGGTTTTTTTGTGTGTTTTTTGCGGTACGCGGGCCCCTCACTGTTGTGGCCTCTCCCGTTGCGGAGCACAGGCTCCGGACGCGCAGGCTCAGCGGCCATGGCTCACGGGCCCAGCCGCTCCGCGGCATGTGGGATCCTCCCGGACCGGGGCACGAACCCGTGTCCCCTGCATGAGCAGGCGGACTCTCAACCACTGCGCCACCAGGGAAGCCCCAACAGTTTGTTTTTTAATGTGCCAACCTGTATATGCAGCTTCCCCCATCCACGCACACCTACCTGCTCGATTTCACCTGTGGGGCGGGCAGGGCAGCTGCGGCCCCTCCCTCAGAACCCCTCCAGACCCAGCACAGCCTCCCCGCAGCTGAACCCTTCCCGGCCCACTGCACAGTCCTCAGGCTGCCTAGCTAAACATTTCCCCGGTCAATTCTTTCCTCAATAAAAACAGAGCCAACAAATTTATCTTCCACCACAGACACCGTGACTATCGGAGAACGCCTGTAACACGCCTGAGCGGGTACAGCAGGAAGTGCTGCGTGGCCAGTACCGGGCCCAGCTGCGCCCACTCACCCATCGCTCTCGGTGGTGTAGACCACGGCCGTCTGCTCCGGGAGCTCGATGCCCAGTTCCCAGTGGACGGTCTCCAGGTTGCGCTCGAAGGTGTGCACGCTGCCGATGTTGAACCACACAAACTTCTACAGAGACCAAGGCGCCAGGCGCTGTAGGGGGTGCCCCCCACAGCCGCCACCCCTCCCCAGCGCCTCTCCCAGCAAAGCCCGGAGCAGCTCTGACAGGCCACCTGTCCTGGCCCCAAACCACAGGCTCAGGTCTGAGGTCGAAGTATAAATGCCCATCGACAGCTGACGTCGTCTTCCTCCGTCATTTTATTCTTCCCCCTTCCAGATCTCAGCTGGCAGCTGGCACGTGTTACTCGGCAAAACTGAAGCACTGTTATAGCTTTATGAGGGTCCTGCGCTACGCGGAAGACTGTTCCTGTCGTGTCACCAAAACAAACGAGCACAAGTGGGTGCTGGAAAGTGAAACCAGGGAAGGCATTTCTCCAAAAAAAACAGAAAACTATACCTTCTTTTTGGCCACGAGGCTTGCGGGATCTTAGTTCCCCGACCAGGGATTGAACCTGCGCCCTTAGCAGTGAGAGCTCAGAGTCCTAACCACTGGACCACGAGGGAATTCCCAGAAAACTACACCTTACGCTAAAACCAAAACCTACGTCTAGGACACCGGCCTTGAACCCAGCCCTCACCTCAGACGATGTCCCAGGGGCAGTAATAACACCCACAAACTGTTTGTTCACAACTTCCAGCCGGTCCACCTAGAAAAGAGACGAGCAGTCAGAAGAGCTGAGGTCCCAGGCAGGGCACGGCATAGCAACCCTGGGCCTCTTCCTCAGATGAGCCTCACACACACGGGCTGCGCCTCTCTCCGAGGGCAGCTCACACTCCGCAGGACAGGTCTTGGTTTTGTTTCCTACTAACATGGACAATTTTAGCCTGGGATTATTTTAATAAACAAGAACCAATGCAAGAAGAGGGATTAAAATGTGGCACATCTGAGCACTAAGCCTCTAAACTGGCTTTAAAAATCCCAAAGGAGGGCTTCCCTGGTGGCGCAGTGGTCGGGAGCCCGCCTGCCGATGCAGGGGACGCGGCTTCGTGCCCCGGTCCGGGAAGATCCCACGTGCCGCGGAGCGGCTGGGCCCGTGAGCCATGGCCGCTGAGCCTGCGCGTCCGGAGCCTGTGCTCCACAGCGGGAGAGGCCACAGCAGTGAGAGGCCCGCGTACCACAAAAGAGAAAAAAAAAAAAAAAATCCTGAAGGAGGGAAGTTCCCTGGTGGCCTAATGGTTAGGATTCTGGGCTTTCCAGGTTCAATCCCTGGTCGGACAGCAGGCACCACAAGAAAACAGTGCCGACGAGAATGAAAGTGCAGCGCCAAGGCCTGCTAGCTGCTGTCGCCTAAACAGCCCGCTGCCCAGAAGGCACAAGCCCTCTGGGGAGCTTCAGACATGGCCTGCTGTCAACACCACCATAACCACTGGAAACACCACAGCTCCTCCTGGAAACAACGGGAAAACTGAGGATTGCACGCCAAGGACACGATCCTGAGTGTGGAACCTCACTACCACCCGACGCCTGTAACACAGCTGAAACCACGGCAAACAGGACTCCAGGCGACTGCCCGCCCTGGCTTCTCCGCCAGCACGCGGAGCCCCAGCCAGCCAGGCCCCGCCAGCTCTCAGGTTCATGGAGGCGAAGACATGGCGCATCCTCCCTGCCCCGTGGGACCCCTGCCCAGCTGATCCCTCACACTTCCCCCAGCGCGGTGCACCACTGCCGGAGTGTGCAACAGGACAGTCAGACAGAGGGTGTAAAGGAGTGAGCAGCTCTGCTTTCAGACTGGCCAGGAGAATCAAAAAAAAAGGCCAGCCTGAGTTAGCAGATGGTGATTTCTTTCTTTATACTTTTTATTTCCCCAAATTTTTTTGCAGCAAGCATGTATTACATCTGTAACCAGGAAAAAAAACAATGCTGTTTTAAAATGAAGATTGCTGGGACTTCCCTGGTGGTCCAGTGGCTAAGACTCCGCGCTCCCAATGCAGGGGTCCCGGGTTCGATCCCTGGTCATGGAACTAGATCCCACATGCCACAACTAAGAGCTCGCGTGCCGCAACTAAGGAGCCCGAGTGTCATAACTAAGAAAGATCCAGCACACGGCGATGACGATCCTGCGTGCTGCAACTAAGAGCCAAATAAATATTAAAAAAAAAGCATTCCCCCGAGTAAAGAAAAGGTGGGCACACAGAGGCTTGAGACAAAAATCACTTTCTCCACGAGGCGACCCACCCGCAGCCAGCCAACAAGAGCAGACGCAGGGCCCGAGCACAACATTCACACCAGTTCAGGATAAAAGCCCGAGCCGCCCCACGACGCACATGGCCCCACTGCAGCAAGCCCAACGCAAAGCCATGGAAGCCCGAAGGCCAGAATGATCCCAGGAACAGCCAGACATATTATAGGATAGAGGGAAGATGTGCATAAACATTAAGGACAAAACACGAGCCTTCAAAGAAGTCTTACGTTGGTAGCGAATCATGTAAGCACTCCTCCCAACGAGCTTTCATGGGCCCCGCTCCACTTCTTGCTCCTGGCTACCCGAACAGGAGACATTTCCCAGGAGAAACACACCCGCTGAATATTCACTTCACCCACCCACATCACCAAACTACGCTGTAACTTCACAAACAGATTTGTCGAGGCTTCAGATCCACACAAGCTATGGAGGTGCTGAGCCCCGAAGACAAAGGGAGGGAGGGAGGCCACGTCCACAAACGAGTGAAGGGAAGGAAATACCAGGCCCACCCACGCACGGGCCACCGGCCGCTCACCTCCCCAGACTAACTCAAAATCAATGAACGCTTTAAAAAAAAAAAAAAAAAAAAAAAATCCTCCAGTGGGGACTTCCCCGGCGGTCCAGTGGTTAGGACGCTGTGCTTCCACTGCAGGGGGCAAGGGTTCAATCCGTGGTCGGGGAACTAGGATCCCACATGCTGCACGTGTGTCCAAAAATAAATTAATTACCTAACTTAATTAAAGAATTAAAAAATTCTCAAATGTACAATTTTGACAATCTGATTTGTCAAGTGTCCCTTTTACCATTTTGTTTTCGTTTTTGTTTTTGTTTTGGAGCTGTTGGTTTTCTGAGTCTGTGTTTCTTCTACTCCTCTTAAAGAACTTCTCAAACCCACTGGGACAAAATGATGAGGTTCTGGTACTTTGAGAGCACACACCACACTCACAAAAGCAGCCATACTGTCAACCCAGGAGAGGAAGAGTAAGGCAGAAGCGGGTTTTCTTCCTGACTTCAGCTTGGTGAGACCAGCATGCGCCGCCACGTCCTAACTGCCTTCTGCTCTGCACTGCACACAGGGTCTCCCGAGAAGCGCTGAGCACAGCCCACAGCCCGCCCCCGGGGGCACACGTGCCCCAAACTAACTGCAGTCTACACGAGATCTCTGTTCTGCTTTCCAAACATGAGACTCAGCTTGGCCCTCAGATGTGCAGAAACAAAGGTTTGTTCCCATGCATCGCCAAAGATTCACCCAGCAGCAACTTCCTACTGAAAAGAGTTTCTCTTTCACCACCTACACCGATAGATCAAAACTGTAAAGGCGTGGGGCAGGTAACCCAGAAATGGGGAGAGCTAAGTGTGACTGAATGTGGAAGCCAGAAAACGAGAGGTCCAGGCCTCCTGAGCCATCATGCACCCTGTCCCCACTCCCCATGATGCAGGACACCAAGGAAGCCACACTCACCTCGGTTCCTGTGACCTTATGCTGCCAACGATGGTAAGAGAAAGACAGGTACCTTTGGGTGGTTTTGAACACAGCCACTGGGAAACTGACGTCTGTCTCTTCCACAGAGCCAACTGCTGAAAGCGGATTCCCAGGAGGCACTGAAACGGGAAAGAGAATTAGCTTCCCCTGCAATCCGATGGGGCATCTTCTCACAGCGGCAGTTACAGGCGCAAAGGGACCAGGATTTGGGCTGGGGTGTAAACCTAAGTCCTTTATCTGCTTTATCTCATTAAAAATATGATTCAAACAGGAGAAGAAGAAACTAAATGCAATGCAGAGGTACACGAAGAGTTTTTTTTTAATTTATTTATTTTTTATTTTTGGCTGCGTTGGGTCTTCGTTGCTGCACTTGGGCTTTCTCTAGTTGCAGCGAGTGGGGCTACTCTTTGTTGCGGTGCACGGGCTCCTCATTGCGGTGGCTTCTCTTGTTGTGGAGCACGGGGCTCTAGAGCACAGGCTCAGTAGTTGTGGCGCACGGAGTTACTTCCTCCGCGGCATGTGGGATCTTCCCAGACCAGGGCTCGAACCCATGTCCCCTGCACTGGCAGACGGATTCTTAACCACTGCACCACCAGAGAAGCCCCATGAAGAATTTTTATAGCTACAGCTGTCAAAAAACAAAACAAAACAAAACTAATCACTTCCTGCCTGAGGCAATTTTAGTCACTGAAATTTTTACAGCCTCAAAAACAAACATTATTCTAACATTAAAATCATATGAAATTTAAAAAGCAGAGTATTATGATTTATCTTTGATCAGCCACAGGTTAGTATTTTTGTCAGGAAAGCAAATGTTTTTCCTAGACGTTGTATTTTCTATAGTTCTCAAAGAGGAAAACAACACTTTTTACCATAAGCTGCTAACAATACTTAACATCAATTCAGGACAGAACTAGAGACAATTTCGGTTTTTCACTATCACAGGTCAAAAGCCATTACAGCAAAAACGAGCACAATAAAAGCCACCATACTAAAAAACAAGCTCTAAGCACACTCACTAACCTACTACTAACTGTATCCAAAAAAACCCCAACCTAACCAAAGATTTGGATTGTTCCCAATATTTTGTTACAGTGAAACTGGATCCACAGGTGACGACACTTGCGTTATTCCAGTCGTGCCATCTTTCATGGTGAGGCAGGCTATTCCCCAAAGCAAACTCATTCCCTAGTGATTATTAATTTGCTCGTAAGCCACATTATTCACACATCCCTATCAAAGGCCACAGAGCACTAAAAAGTAAGGTAAAGCTATGAGAAAGATACTAAAATCAGGGAAAACTCCAAACAGGGAGGCTCAGGAAGGAGACATGGCGGTTAACAGTGATGAGGCTCCTGGAGCCTCTGCGCCATGAATGCCACCTCCCCACCGTCGCAAGTCACCGCGCACAAGGGGACCAGAACCTGATGTCACAAAGGCTGTCACTGTGAGGGGAAGTCTAGGCAAAGGCACAGAGAAGGTGGTGGTCCTGGGCCCTGGTTGGGTGCAAGGCGCTTCGGTCACCTCCTCCGCTCTTCAGTGCCCACCCTGAGGAAGCAGGTGCTGCCATCCCCCTGCGGGGTGGGAACGCAGAAGTTCAGAGAGGCTGGTAAGCGCCTGAGGTAAGGTCACTGGGAGCTGGAGGTGTGTGACGAGGATTCTGGCGCCCAGTCTCGCTGTCAGGCGGCCTCCAGCCCTAGAAGGACAAAGTATGATCTTCAGGCCTCCAAAACTTGAGAAAATATCCAATTCCTTTATTTTAATTTATAATTTAGTCTTTTTCTGATTTGGTTAGGGGACCACATTAGGTCAGATGCAGCTCTCAAAGACAGGGGTCTACCACCCATTCTTGGTGTTTGGATATGCAAAGCCAACACGTGAAGCTGTGCACAGCAAGTCTCCCTTTAACAAGCAAAGTACCACGGTCCTTTCTTTGTAAGATCACAAATCAGGTGACCCTGGCACACAGGTACAGCCCCACCAGGCGCCTGTGAATCTGCCCGCAGCTCAATCCTCACTTCCTTCAGAAGTCGATTACCCCGCCTAAGATAACGTGACATTTACCCTCCTCCACCCCTTCTCTTCGTTTCCTACTTCCTTTGTTCTGCTTCCTCTTCCTTCATACCTCATATAACCGCCTAACATGCTACCGACACATTTGTTGTCTTGTGTGGCAGGAACCATGTAGGAAGCTCATTGAATGAAAAAATAACTCTTAGAAACTTCCAGAACATAAGATTCCCCTTGAGGAGTGCTGACTATAGTTGAAAGGGCACATCTTTTAACTATAAAGCAGTCTGCTACTTCATCTCCAGCCTTCACATGCCCCCCTCAGCCTACAAGTCACCAAGCCCTCAAAGGAGAGCAGCTCATGGGGCAAAGCCCTCGCCTGTCCTGTTCCCTGTGACATGCCCTGGCTAGCAGACTCCACAGATGAACAGAACAGCTCAGTCTGGGGAGGAACCCAAAGATCATGCAACTTCCTCCCTTCATAACTAAAGCCACTGAGGTCCACGGAATTCATGACACACCTGTGCTGCACCCCGTCAATTACTGCCTTCCACCCGGTTAACAACTAGAACAGCCCCCTGCAATGCTGAGTGCCACGTGGCCACAGGTGAAAGGCTCTGCTTTCACTGATATTGCGGAAACAACCTGAAACTGACGTGCACCAGCTCCGAAATGAACAGAGATGAGAGGGAAAAGTTCACTCCTTAAGACAGGACAGAAAATGAACCCATGGAACCCTTCTCTGTCTTTCAATACTGTCTGAAAACCAAGATAACTTTCTCCGATCAAAATCCGGAGGCTCCACATTAGTCTCTCAGAAAAGAATTCAATGTGATCACTGCTCCCTGGGATGTACAAAAACAAACCTTAAAATATGGTGTATTTCAGAGTATCTAACCCACGGGAAGGCGTACAATACAGGAGTATCTAAAAGCGAAGATGCCGACCAGTTGTGGCCTTACGTTTCCTCGCCTATAAAATAGAGTTAGAACAGCTCCTACCTAAAGGACGGGTATAAGACTTAAAGGAGACAGTCCCCGTAAAGCCCTTAGCACGGAAGCCCTCAAAAAATGTTAGTTATGATTAGAGTGGCAGAACTGGACTGGACGAATGCTGTTCGAATAAAAACCACATAACACTTGACAAAACTTTTTCACGTCCGTCATCATAACGGAGAGCAACCCTGCGAGATAGTGCACAAGTCATATCACCGCTGAGCCCAGGAGGAAACCACCTCGCGGTCGGAGCGGGCGCCCGAGGAGACACGGTAGGTTCGCAGCGGAGCGAGGCCTGAACGCAATTCGCTGCACGCGGCTCTTGGGAGAGCGGAATGAGGACGCGCGGGCAGTGGGCAGGGCGCTGAGAGGCAGCGGGAACTTTCGAAGAAAAGGGCGGGGGCTCGGAGGACAGACGGAGACCGGTTCGGGCGAGCGTCAGCCTGCTCAGCCGCGGGGATGGGCTGGAGCCCCGGGGCCAGCCGGCCGGGGGTGTGGTCGCCGCCGCCGCGCCTCCGCCTCTCGGTGCCCGGGTTCCCGCACCCGGTTCCCGCGCCCCGCTCCCCCGCGCTGGCCGGGGGATGTGGTAGCCGCCGCCACACCCCCGCTACTCGGTGTCCCGGTTCCCACACCCGGTCCCCGCGCCGGCCGGCGCAGCTGGATGGCGTCATCGCGGCGTCGAGCGCAGCCACCGCCCCTGCCGCCCAGAACCGGAGGGCAACGCCTCCCCGCTCACCTGCTGGGCGGTTCCGAGGGCCCTCACGCCTGCCCCAGCCGTCCTGCCGCTTCGTGAGCCACCGCCGCATCGCCACAGCACGGCGAGCGGCACGGCCACCGCCCTGCTGCCGGCCGCCGCCACCAGCCACTGCAACATCCAGTGCAGCGGCGAATAGGTCATAGGGCGCCACACCCCCAGCCGACCGCCGGGTGCCTGACGCATGCGCGGTGAGGCCAAGACGACGGCGCGGGGACCTCTCCTTAGGTGTCTACCCTACGGCCTGACGCGGATCTCAACCTGCGCGCCGCCCTGGCCCGCGGTGACCGACGCGAGGGAGGTGCTGAGGGGACATCCAGCGCCTTTAGATTTATTTTAAATCCGGCGTCTCCAAGGACAGGTATTTCCGGGGTCCTCCATGGGAAGCGGCTCACAAGAGCGATCGCCGGCCCGCCAGGCCCAGCCCGGGGGCTCCTGGTGGTCCCGGCGCCGCGCTGGGAACCGGTTCCGGGAGGAAGCACAGCACTGGGGCTGCGTGTGCTGTGCAGCCTACTGCCGCTCACCGAGTTGTTTCTGCGTCACGGAAACCCACGCGTGCTGTCCAGGGAAGTGGACGCTCTGATCGACGCCAGAGGGCCACGCTGGGCGCCCTGGAGCCCAGAATGAACCGGCCTGAAACTGGGCAGTGTCGTGGGCCGGCCTGTGCTGACCCTTCCACGTCCCCCGGGACGGCAGCCTGCGCCTCCTCGAAGCCCCACTTTCTCTTCCCCAAGTTCTGCAAGGGGGCATAGAATAACCACAGGCTTTCTCGCACCTGGGACTGCTGTTCTTTTAGTACATTCCGGAGGCAAAGATGCCTGGGAAAAGGCCCCGAAACGCGACGGCCATCCCGAGTGCCAAAAGGGAACGGAAAGCAATTACCCTCGACGTGAAATTAGAAGTGTTAAGACGGTTTGAAGTGGGTGAAAAGCTCAGCCAGGTCGCAAAGGCCTTAGGCCTTGCTGTCTCTACAGTGGCGACAATCCGAGATAACAAAGAAAAAATCAAAGCGAGTTCACAAATAGCTACTCCGTTGAGAGCCTCCCGTTTGACTCGCCACCGAAGTGCAGTCATGGAGACGATGGAGCGTTTGTTGCATGTGTGGCTTGAAGACCAGAGCCAGCGAAACGTGCCCCTGAGCGTTACCGTTATTCAGGAGAAGGCTAAGAGTTTGTTTGATGACCTACAGCGTGAACAAGGGGAGAGCTCTCAAACAGCAAAGTTCAGTGCAAGTAAAGGGTGGTTTGTGAGATTCAAGGAACGCCACTGTTTGCCCCACTTCAAGATGAGCAGCGCAGCTCCTGGTAAGGAGGATGTATATCCAGAAATCCTGAAAAGCATCATCCAAGAAGGTGAGTACACCCCCCAGCAAGTGTTTAATGTAGATGAGACAGGGCTTTATTGGAAAAGAATGCCTGAAAGAACGTTTATTTCGGTAGAAGAGAAAGCTGAGCCCGGGTTTAAATCATCCAAAGATCGCTTGATGCTGCTGCTTGGCGGCAATGCAGCTGGGGACTTTAAGTTGAAGCCCTTATTGGTGTACCACTCAGAAAACCCCAAGGCTCTGGAGGGGTACTCCAAGCCCAATTTGCCTGTGATTTGGCGTTCCAATAAAAAGGCCTGGGCAACCAGGAGCATCTTTCATGAGTGGTTCACATACTTTTTTTGCCCTGCCATTGAAAAATACTGTGCCCAAAATAATCTCACCAACAAAGCACTGCTCATCTTAGACAATGCACCATGCCACCCAGTAAATTTGAGCGATCTGTCTGATAATGTAAGAGTGGAATATCTTCATGACAATACAGCTGACTCCATCCAGCCCATGGGTCAAGGTGTGGCCTCTACCTTCAAAGCTCATTACCTGAGAAGGACTTTTGAGCACATCCTAGAAGCAACAGATGGGGACGATACAGCTGAGATCAGGGAGTTTTGGAGAAAGTACAGCATCATGGATGCCGTGGACAACATTGCAATAGCTTGGGAGGAGCTCAGGCCAGCAACAATGAACAGTGTGTGGAAGAAGATTTGGCCCGAGTGTGTTCAGTTCCAGAGTGTTTCCCAAACAGACAACATTGCCCAGGTTCAACAAAATATTGTGACCCTTGCCAAGAGTGTGGCCCTCGGAGAGGTGGGAGAAGCTGACGTGGACCAGCTGCTGCAGTCCCACAAGGAGGGTCTCTCAAATGAGGAGCTGGTGCAGCTGGAGCAGGAACCGGCAGGAGAGGAGGAGGAGGGTGAAGAGGCTGCACCTGCCCTGCGCCAACTAACCACGCGGGAGCTGTCAGCAGCCTTCTCACATTTCGAGGCTGGCTTGCAGGTCCTTACCAGTAACAGCCCTGATGATGCGTGGAGCCTGAAAGTTTCGAGAGCAATCAATGATGCAATAAGCTGCTATAGGGACCTGTACAGTGAGAAGGAGCGGCGCTCAAAGCAGCTCTCCTAGGCGACTCGGCGTGTGACCAGACGCGACGGGGCGACCTCCCGGGTGAGGCCCAGCCAAGCCTCTGCTTTCAGGTGTTTAACATCCCTGGAAACCCTGCTTCTGGTATTTTCATTTTGACACTTACGAGCATCAATTTTGGCATTAAAATTTTACCTAAATATGTGCTTTAAGAAGATTGAATGAAAGAAAATCCAGGAAAAGTTATTTAAAACAAACTACAAGGAGACTATCCCCGGTAGACATTAAAGCACACTATAAAACCTCTCTGATTGAATCAGGGAGGTATTCAGACCTGTAGAATACAATAGAAAGTCCAGAAATAGATACAGATAGGCTTTTTTTTTAATAGTGCAGGACAGCTGGTTAAAATTTGGCAAAAGATGGTTAATTCATAACTCACAGCATACACAAGGATAAACAAACAGATGAGAGATCTAAATGGAAAAATTGAAACCATGGAAGTACTACAAAACACACGGATGAATGTCTTTGACTTGGGTGTTGGGAAGATTTTCTAGGACTCAAAATCTAGAGGAAATTTAAGATTAATCAGTTTAACCATATGAAAAGGTAACAAAACTTTTCTATGAGGATAAAATACAAGGTCAAAGGCAGATGACACACTGGAAGAAAATTTCTTACAGATAATGGGCTAATACCCCTCATAAGTGAAGGACTGTTAAAGATTGAGAATACCAAAAATCCAATAGAAAAGTGGGCAAAACATAGAATTCATAAGTAAGTAAACTAGATCCTGAAACATAAGCTTGACCTCAAGAGAAATGCAAATGAAAGCTATACAGATACCATTTCTCATCATTCAGATCGGCAATGATCAAAAAGTGTGACTGCACATTCTCTTGGTGTGGCTGTGGCGTTACTGGCACCCTCATTCATTGCTGGTGAGAGTGCAGGTTTGCACATCCCTTACCGAGGGGCATTGAACCCTAGTGAAAAATATATTTCTTTTGATTTAGCAATCCCACGTTTAGGATTATACCCTAAAGATACACTGACAACAAAAGAAAATGTATGTGCACGGATTATTTGTTGCAGCCTTGTTTGTAACTGCAAGAGCTACGGAACAGCCTGAAGAGTCTCGAGTGAAATAGTCACATATAAAATGGCACCTCCACACGGTGGAATGTAAGACAGTTGTAAATGATGATAGCTACCATAATAGTAGAATAAGGAAGAACTCAGCTGATGTGGAGTGGTTTCCAGGATATATTATTAATTGAAAAAAAGCAACGTGCAAGAGTAGAGTGTGCTACCTTTTGTGGAAGAAAGAAGGGAAAATAAAATACACACGTATCTTACTCCTGTACGAAAAGAAACACAGGAAGGAGAAACCGGAGACTAAAGAGATTGGTTATGGGGATGGGGGGGAAATGTAACTTTTGTACCTTTTGGGAAGTTCTGATTGGGGAACCATGTTAACATATTGCAGAAACAAAAGTAAACAAGGGTAGGGAAATAAAACAGTGGAGTATATGAACGGAACTGTGTTGCGCATGAATCGCGTATCCACAACGAAGGGGGAGAAACACCCAAGTAAATTTTAAACACCTTATTTTGACTATATGCCCTCAGACTAGAGACAAAAAAGAATCTAAACAAATATTAAACGCTTGTTAGTAGCCTTGTTTTTCACCAGCATAGGTGAGCAATGCTGAAGGTGCTTTGTGTGTACTCTAGGATTGAGCAAATAAGTATATTATGGATAATGGAGCCGGGTGTCTCACTGTCAAGCAAGGGAATTGCAAATATGAAAAAGGGAAAGAATGACTCTTGTGTTGTTTTGAAATTGGAAGTATCAGTGTAAACTCATGGTTTTTAATATGTTTATAGACCAATAAGGAAATGGACATGCAGTACTATTTCCTACCCCAGCCATGAGTGTAACCAACCACCACATCTTGTTTCCTGAGTGCCATGCTCCACCAGAAGGTTCTGGGGCTCCTCAGAAACATGACTGGTTCCAGGGCTGGGACTGGGGAAATTACAGAATAAGCCTGGAATACCTTGCTACGCTGGAAAGGAAGCAAATGCCTAAAGAATGCCAGGAACATGTCAAAAGGACACAGGAGACGGGGACCAAAGCATCTCCAGGAGTAGGACAGATGACACACTACAGACACAGCATCACTTCTGTGAAAATCCCACCAAAAGTGCAAAGCCCAAATACAATCAGAAAAACCCACACTGAAGGAAAGTCTTCAGAATAATTAGCCTGTGCTTTTCCTTTTTTTTTTTTTTTAATTAATTTATTTGGCCGCGTTGGGTCTTCGTCGCTGCACGTGGGCTTTCTCTAGTTGTGGTGAGCGGGGGCTCCTCTTCCTTGCGGCGCGCGGGCTTCTCATTGCGGTGGCTTCTCTTGTTGCAGAGCAGGGGCTCTAGGCACACAGGCTTCAGTTGTTGTGCTGCCACAGTAGCAGCAGTTGTGGCTCGCAGGCTCAGTACTTGTGGCTCACGGGCTCTAGAGCACATGCTCAGTAGTTGTGGTGCATGGGCTTCGTTGCTCCGCAGCATGTGGGAGCTTCCCGGACCAGGGCTCAAACCCATGTCCCCTGCATTGGCAGGCAGATTCTTAACCACTGCGCCACCAGGGACGTGCTTTTCAATGTCAGTGTCATGAACCCTTCCAGATTAAAAGCTAAAACGACATGGCAACTGAATGGCAAAATCTGAATACGGTTTGTTGTAGGTTTTATGGTCCCAAATCAATGTCAACTTCCTGATGTTATGACCGCACCGCAGCCGTGGAAGGCAACGTCCTTGTTTGGGAGTAACACACGAGTTACTTAGAGGCAAAGGGGCAACTTAACTGCCACATGGTTCACAAGAGTGTGGAGAAAGGATGAAGCAAATGGGGCAAGATGTTAACATTTATGGAATCCAGGAGATGGGTACCTGGGAGTGTTTCTGCAACACTTCTGTAAACCTAAATTTGTCAAAATTAAAAGGTTAAAAGGAAGTACTCTTTCATACCTGAAGGGGGTGGGTGGAGGCTGTGTCTTGTGATGCCCACGTGCAGCCTTACCTGTTTGAAGCTGGGGGTGCCAGCACCAGGCCCACGGACCCCTCACACGCCTTTCCCCCACCCTCTGCCTGTGCCCCCATCGAGCTCTCAGGTCTCCTCGGCCGTAGGGCTGCTGTCTACCAGCCTGTCTGGATGTAGCTGGATAAAGGCACCTTCTCAAGCACATTCCTGATGTTTTCTTTGAGATCCTGGTCAAAACCAGGGCTCATATCTCTAGAGCCATGTACCTACACAGAGGTTTGAATGTAATTTGGGAGGGCGTGCAGGGTTCTCCTGAAGTCCAAGGGCCCTGTCAGAGGGTCCAGCTTGTGAAGACGCGAGAGGCTCCCAGGAGCTAGACCTGGGGCCTGCACTACTTACAGTGCGTTAACGAGACAGTCTTTCCACCGGGAGGGTTATGCAGAGAAGACATAGCTTCTACTCACTGAGCATTCTCCGTGTGCCAGGCTGTGCCCGGCGCTTTCTGGCACCCAAACAGCCCCACCAGGGATGTGTTTTAGTGTCTCTTAGAGGGGTCAGCACACTGAGGCCTAGGCACGATGCCCAGATTACAGACGACCCCGTTGGATGGGGAGGGCTGTGGGCTGTGGCTAAACCTGTGTTTGATTCATATGTCAAGCAAACCCTGCCCTGTCCCCAGTTCAGCACACATACCACGGTCTGGAGAACACAGATTTAGTGAGACAGGGGCTGCAGCCCATTACACAGCTCTCCTGGGAGGGCCTGCCCATGCTAACTGGTTCCTTGGTGGGTTCTTGCTACCACGAGTTGGACTCAGAAAGACCCACACATGATTCTGTTTAAAGAATTTGTCATCCAGAAGGGGGAGATGGGGCAGAGGTAATGGGGGTAGTTTAAAAAAAAAAAAAAAAAGAGCCAACTTTGCCCAACAAATGGCAGCTACTAACGTTTCTTATGGACACAGTGATAGTAACTGGAATAGTGTGCTGATGACACGGTAAATTCGGGGACAGCCAATATCCTTATGACAGAAATGCGATGCTGCGGTGAGACGTGTGCAGATCTGGGGTGTAGGAAGAGGGCACTTAGCCTTTAACCCCCGCTCAACCCCGAGAAGAAAGGGGTCCCGATGGGGGCCAGCCTCCCACTGTGCTCAGCACAGAAGGAGGGGATCGCCTAAAGCCACCGGACAGGGCTTCCCTGGGGTGCAGAGGGGTGAGGAGGGGGTGACGCTGTCTTTACCCACCGCCCACGTCGGCCCACCAGCTAACTAGGCTGGCCTTTCCTTTCTGCTGGCCGAGCCTCTGCTCGGGCTTCCCAAAGGTGATGGACGCCCCGGTGGCTGTACCCCCTGCCCACCGCCCACCTGTGCGTCAATAGTCAGCACACTCCAGAGCGGGGAGGAGGGCAGAACCGCGCAGCCGTGTCCTGAGACGTCCTCCTCCCACGGGCCTTCCCCTGGACGGCAGGGTCTCCCAAGGGTCCCCGCAAACGCAGCTCCCCCACTGGATAGCTGGGGGTCAGTCCTGCATCCCGGGCTCCCTCTGCTGGAGCAAAGATTTCTGGCGCCTGACCTCAGGCCCCCAAACAGAAGGCCTCCGGTCGGAGTCTCCGAGGTCTCTGCAGGCAGGCACCGTGGTGGCAGGACGCAGCTCCTCGGCACACTGGGTCCCAGGCCTACTGTCACCAGCCCTCTCACCTAACCCTGACCTCCCCCGGGGGCACAGTCCCTGCTCCACACCTGGAAGCAGGGCAGCCTCTCTGGGTGGGACCCCCAGCCCCCCAGCTTGGAACACCAGGGTAAGCTGGGCTGGGCCAAGGCAGGAGCGGCGGCCAGTCCACCCAGCGGTGACAGCTAGGTGGCCCCTTCCTTCCACGTTGTGTAGAAAAAGCCAGTAACCCTTGGACTGGCCCGCCAGAGGAGGACCCAGAGAGAGAACCCTGGTGGGAGGCAGGGGCAGGGCCCTTGGGAGATAGTTATGAACAGCCCCAGCCAGGGACAACCAGAGGTCCCCAGAGAGACAAGGGGCTGGGGGAGGGAGCCTCCACGTAGAACCCAAACCATCCACCGCAGATAAAACTCAGGCCAAGGCTGAGTGTGTGCAGCTGGCATCCTCAGTCTTGTCGGCCACTCCCCGGAAGCCCTCCAGGATTTCCAGGGTGGCCCAGGCCCAGCAGCCTTGGTCCCAAGGGCGTGGGGGGCTCTTGGCCAAGGGGAGATGAGAAGAATCCCTCCCCTACTCCCCTCCCCTTAAAGCTCTGCAGTTCGGGGAGGGGGTGCACATCCTGGCCCACACAGCAGCCGGAAAACAGCCAGGCGTGGCTGCCCCAAGTCCTGGTAAGCGCTAGGGGGTGATGGTCCTTGTGATGCCCCACGAGGCCAGTCATCCCCCAGAGCTTACCATCGTCCCCGAGGTGCTGGGGAGAGGTCCAGGGGCTGTAGCCTAGGGTCTCCAGAGCACAAGAAACACCTTGACTTCGGCAACGACTGGCAGGGCGGGCCCCAGACAGGCCCACGAGGGGTTCCGTTGCTCTAGGCGTCCACGTCTGGACCAGGCTCCTGGAAGAGTGACTGCTTCCGCAAGGTAAGGCGGGCACACCTAGGGCACGTGGTGGAATTGTCGTAGTAGCAGTCCCTGGGGGCAGGGAGACAGGGTCAGCCCGGGAAGGGGCATGGCTCCCTGCACGTAGACATCTACCACCGACTCTTCACAAGCTCCTTAAGTCAGGTCCCAGTATCCCCCCAGATGGACGGGGAAACTGAAGCAGAGTTTCTCCCAAAGGGTCAGTGCAGAGGGCTGCACCCAGGCGTGCCTGCCAGGCCTGCTGTCCTGTCCCTGTGTGCGGGCCCTTCCTAACGGCTCCACACCTATTACCTGTGGCCCTGTGACAGGGAGGGTTCTGCTCAGAGCTCAGTGACCCCCGACCTGTCCCCACTGCCGTGCAGAGCCTCCACTCAGGGCTCTGCGGAGGTGCACACGGTCCCCACGGCAGTTTAAATGTTTGAAGGGGGCGTAGCGGTATTTGACAGGACACCATGCAAACTGCTAGCTCGAGGGAGCTCACGGTTTTAACAACAGCTCCTGCTATAGTCACTGCGACCGCAATCCCAGCTCTGCAGACCTATGAGGTCGGCGGTGGCTCTGAGGAACTCCAAGTGCCAGGAAAAACCAGTGTGGACTGAAACAGGGGTGGCGAGGTCCCACCTGAGCCCAGTGTGAGAAGCTGTGTGGGCCCAGCAGGCGCGCGCCTATTGGTAACTGTGCTTAACGAATTCACACATCTTTCTTCCGATTTCTGTGTATCATTCTTCCAAACATCCACAAGTCTTTAGGACACAAATGCTTAAGTTGTTTGAACCTAAGTACTTCATACACAAAAATGTTAGGTATTTCTTGTGGCCTAGGGAACGTTTGAAAAAAAATCACAAGAGCTAAGAAGTTTAGGAAGCCCTGGCCTCAGCTAAACCTCAGTCCCGGTGGAGGAGGGAAGCCAGCCGGATATGTGCGCACTCGCGGGGTCTGGGCTGCGCACCCCTCCCCAGCCCACGGGGGCTTCTTCCCAGCGGAACTCAGCTGAGTCTCACCATCAGGGTCTAAGTCCACATCTCAGGATCAAGGCAAAGAGATCTGAAACCCGGCGGCGAAGATCAAGCCCCAGTGTCTCCCTCCCTCCCTCTCCCCGTGTCTATCGGAGGGGGTGGGGGTCAGCGTAGGGGTCGGGGGTCAGGGTCTCAAGCACCGACCTGTGGAAGACGGCGGAGCAGTCGGCGCACACCGACGTGTGGCTGTCGAAGGGGAAGAGCACGTCACCCTCTCTGCAGAGCTCACACACAAAGCCCTTGGCCTGGCACCGCTGGCGGCGAGGTGGGATGGTCAGTGCCCGCTCCCAGGGTGGGGGGCACGTCCACCAGAGCCCCCCTCCCGCCCTCCCCACCTGGCCCGCGGGGGGGCCCACCTCGCAGTCCAGCTTGATGTGCTTGGCGAACAGCGTGTGGGTGTCCGCCAGCGAGCAGCCCAGGCGGCCCGTGCGCGCGTCCAGCAGGTCCTGCACGGAGTACATCTCGTCGCTCTCCACGAAGTGCTGCCGGTGCTGGAGCTGCGGGCCCAGCCAGCGTGACCCCGGTGGCGGGCCAGCGCCCTCGCGCTGCCCACCCCCCCGGCTCGCCTGCAGCTGGGCCCCCTTCCCCACTGTATCTCATCCACACACCTCGCCACCCCCCGCCACGCTGCTTCCTACTTTTCTGTTCTGCCCAACCCGAAGGGCACTGCTCCGCTCCCTGCCCCCCAGGACCCAGACACTGTCTGCCTGCAGCAGGCGCCCAGTGAGTATTTGTGGAACAAATAAACAGATGAGCCTTGAAAAGTGTTTCGTGGTCAGCCCTTCCTGGGCTGGCCCGTGCCTGGTCCACTCCATGGAGACTCCCATGAAGGCTGCAGGATGAGACCCGCTCCTCTCAGCGCCCCTCACGGGGATGGAATCACAGCAGGTTTTTGTGGGTACAATGCCTGTTTGTTTACGGCAGACCTAGTGTTCCCGGGGACAGTGTGGAGACCTTCTGCTAACAGCACAACACACGCAAGGCATCAAGCCATCCCCCCACGGCCCTGGTCTGTTCCCCCCAACCCTCTCCGACAGATCCCCTCCCCCCACCCCCGGGGCAGGCGGGCTGACCTGCAGGAGCAGGCGTGCCGCCATGGCCTCCCTGCAGGTGATGAAATACGGCTTCATGAGCAAGATATCCTGGCGCAGCTTCTGTGGACGAGAGGGGCCGGTGGGCATCCCTGGTGGGGGCATGGGCTGTGCCTGGTGTGTCTGTGGGGGAGGGGCTGGCCCTGCTCTGGCTCTGTAGGAAGTCATGTCACCTTACGCTCTGGGTCAGTAGGGGACAGGAGGTACCTTCCCGTTCCCCAGCACAGCCCCGGATCTGAGCGCTCCAGCCAAGCTCAAGTTCAAGCCACAGCTTCTCGGCCAGGCAGGACCCTGAGGTTCCTTCGTCCGCAGTCTCTCCCCCGAGCCCAGCTCCACACGTGCACACAGACCTCGAGCGCATCTGAGCTTGCCTCCATCGATGGAGACTGACCAGTCTAACCCCTCCTCAGCCCGGGATCTCGGCAGCTCAGCCTGCCGTGCCTCAGCCCGCTCCCCTTCAAGCCCCACCCCTCTCAGCACTAGCCTGAGGCACCCTCACCTGCCCGTGCCCCACCCCGGCCTCCTGCTGAATGGCAAAGAGAGTGGCCCCCACCACTCTCAGGTGCGTCCAGCACCTGAGCACACAGACGTGGTTAAGTAGAGAATACACACTGGGACGCAAAGACTAGTGCAAGAAAGAGAAGCAGTGCAGCGTATCTCCGTAATGTACACCGATAGGTTGGGTTAGATAAACCACATCACTGAAATGAACTTCACCTGCTGCTTATTTTTCTAATGTGGCTACCAGAAAAATTCAGATTGCCTCTGATCCTTGTGTTGTGTTTCATATTGTGGCTGGACAGTTGCTTTAGCGACTTTAACTTAAAGGACGGGGGCGGGGCCCAGCTAAGCAGGCGGCATCTCCCCGATCCACCACACCCCGGGGGGGCAGGGTCGCCCCACGCCCGCCCCCTCCCCAGCCTCACCCGGATCTCCACCAGCTCCTCCACATAGTTGAACAGCAGAGGGTTGATCTCCCGGAGCCGGAGCACGGGCCTCGACACCATCAGCGCCAGGTAGCGCATGCTGCCGCGGGACACCTGCGGGTGGGGGTGGGGGGCACTTTCCGGCGCCACGCCCCAAGGCCACGCCCCCTCCCCACCCAATCCCCAGCCAGCGGGGGCTGTACCCCAGGGCCGTGCCCCTCGCTCCACCTCGCTGCGCTCCCCACCCACCTTGCGCGGCTCGAAGTCCCAGTTGTGCACCACACGCGCTGGGATGACGGCCAGGTCGTTCCAGTGGCAGTGGCTGCAGTAGTACTGGCCGGTGTAGTCGCACTGCCGGGCCTCGCTGGGCACACCCCCTGTGGAGAGGGAAAGCATTACAAAGTCTGGGAGACCTGCGAGGTCCCTCCCCCAGCTGCGCCCACGGCACACAGGACGAGAACCAGCGGGGCCAAGGGTTCCACCTTCCACACCCGACTCATCGTCTTCTAGGCCACCCTGCTTCCCTGTTTCTCACCAGTAAAATGGGACAATAGTAGGACTCCCGCCAGGCGACTGCCAGAGGCAGTATGTTTCTGGGAAGAAGGCCCGATACACAGCCTGTGAGCGACTGCTGCGGGATTTCCCCATCGAGGTGGGTTTTCTGTGACAATGGGGCCACACATGGGAGGCTGAGTGCAGCCCAACCCCGCAGGGACTCCTAGGGGACACACGTGGCAACCTCACTCTGCCCGGGTGGGAAGTGAAAAGGCACCCAGAGCAGCCCCTTGTCGCTCCCCCAGGAAAGGAGCAGGACTCGTGCCCCGGAGTCACGCTACCCTTAGCCATCGCACGCACCCAAGTTTCTCATACAGCTGTCGGCAGGGCTCCTGGCCCAGGCAGCTCCCCTCCGCCCTGTGCCCTGCTCTCCCGGGGGTACTCACGCAGAGAGATGGGTGCCCGGCACTCAGCACAGCGGTAATCCTGGCTGTCCAGCCCTGCCTCGGGGCAGATGTTCAGCTCATACTCGGCCTGGTGGCTGACTTTGGACCGCACGCAGGGCTTGGAGATGAGGTTCAAACACTTGCTGTGACAGCGGTAGTAACACCCTGGTTGGGGGCCCGACAACGTGCCTCTTAGAAGGGTGGTCACCCTGCAGCCCAGGCTGACCTTCAGCTGCCGGGACCCCCAGGGGCCTGTACTCCGATTCCCAGACCAACGCAAGAGCCTCTCCAGGCACCACTGCAGGTTCCCAAATGTCAAAGGTCCCTTCAGTCCCCACCCAAGTCTTGCCCTGAAGGTACGTGCAGACCTTTCCCCCCAACTCCATACTCAAAGGGCCAGGGGCCTACCTGCCATTCCCATCTGGGTGCCTAAAGGGCTCAAACCCAAGCTGTCTGAGTGGAATCCAGCTCTTCCTTACCAATCCCACCCCAGTCTTCCCAGCTCAGGTTTCAGTGCCTCCATCTTTCCACCTACTGAGACGTCATCCCAGTCCTTCAGCTAGGGCTGCACTTGGCCCCTTCTCATCCGAATGCCCCACCCTGGTCACAGTCCATCACTTTCCCTCCTTCAGGCCATGCTCAGCTCAGCAGCCGGAGTTAAAACCTAAGTATGTCCTGCACTCACCCGTGGCCCCAGTGCACTTACGCAAAAGGCTCTAGCCACCTCTGAGCCCACCTCTACCATGCCTCCTCCCTGACACAGTGCTCCAGCCACACTGCTCTCTGCTCCTCCTCGAAGACACTGGACACACACTGACCACAGGGCCTTTGCACAGACAGCTCCCCTGAAGAAATGTTCCTTCCTAGATATACTCCTGGTTTGCCCCCAACCTCCAAGTTTTCTATTAAATGTCACATGATGCCTTTTCATTTCACCCTAACGTAGCACCCATCCCCCTCCCCAACACATACTAGTCCCTTCCCTTATTCTTTTTCACTATATGTCTAACATACCATTTCATTTATTTATTTGATTTTTCATCCAGAACAGCACCTCCAATGGAATTTTCTGCAATGATGGAAACGTCCTGTCTGCACTGTCCAATGGGTGGCCATCAGCCTCATGTGGCTATTGTGTACTTGGAATGTGCATGGTGCCACTGAGCAACTAGTTATTACCTTAATTAACTGAAATTCGAATAGCCACGCATGGCTAGTGATGTGAGCCTGGTGAAGGCAGATATTTGGGTCTTTCATCCCTGGCTCTACCTCCCATCCCCCCCATGCCGCAGGGCTCGTAAATACCGAAAACACAGCAGAGAAGTCCCCCTCCCCTGGGGCCTGGAGTGCCAGGCCAGAAGGAGCAGTCTGGTCTCGGCCCACCTGTGCAGGTGTACCAGGTCTGAATGAGCCCCCAGATGACGGTGTGACACTTGTCACAGGTTTGCTTCACACTCTTGCTCTTCTCCTTGTAGAATCGGTGCTCGAGAAGGACTCGGATGTTGGGCTCATCCTCACTGGGGTCCTGGGGAGGGGGCCAGGGAGGGGTCACAGGTGAGCCAGGCAGCAGCTCTTTTCCCGTCACACGAGCCCCTTGACTGCGTCTCCCAGGTAACCACGTGTAGCAGAGGTTGTGAAATTTACCCCAGTGCCACAGCCCTTCCCTTACAATAGAACACAGTGATTGGTCAGGCCGGGACCACCCAGATTACAGACTACCTTTGTACCTAGGTGGCACGTGAGCAGGGGTGAAAGGGCCTTCGCTGCCCTTCCCACACTGTTTTTGCTGGCTGGGTGCAGGCCCAGAGGCAGTGGGGGCCTGTCGTGGACTTGCCAGGGACTGGCAGAGCACCGAAAAAGGAGGACCTGAGGTCTCCGATACCAACAGCTGCCGGATGGGCCCTGGGCCACCTACAACATTTCCACATGAGTAAAGCTACACAACCAATTCCTTTAAGCCACTGTATTTGGGGGTGTCTTAGCTCGTGCCATAGCCTTACCTATATTGTAAAGAACACTCCACTTTCTATATTCCCAGGGACTCAGGAACCAGTGCAGGGATGCGGTGGGGCCCCAGTCAAACAGGGCACAGACTCAAGGACTACATGATGGACCCCTGTGGTGTTTGGCTTCCAGGATCCATGAGCCCTTCTGTTGTCACCTTCGGCAAACCACCCCCTGCTCTGGGTCACGTGGTTCAAGGTGGGATTAACTGACCCACTTGCTCCAGTGGGTGGACACATGACCCAGGACTGTGATTACCATCAGACTAGTAGAGACACAGGCTGCACCTGGGGTGACGGCCCATCTCTCTCCCGCCTGCCTGGGTAGCTTCAGCCAGTCGGGTGCGGAGGGTGGAACCTCAGCCGCGCTGCCCCAGAGGCGGCCCGGCCTCCGGACGTGCGTGCCCCAGCCCAGCTCCAGCTGCCTGGAGGGGGGCAGCCGGCACCCACCTTCAGCTCCTGGAGCTTCAGCCGGAGGTGGATGAGCCTGACCACGGCGTCCTTCTGCTTCTCCGAGTGCTCCGGCAGCTCCAGGATCACCTGCTTGCACTCCTGGATGGCCTGCCGCAGCTGCTGGATGTCAGAGGCCAGGAACAGGCCCTGCTCGGGTGGAGGCGGGAGGTGGCGGGTTTGGGGACGGTGACGGTCAGATGCCCCCTGCGTGCTCTCCTTTTTGGCCAGGCCCAGCCTCATAGGCAGTTGGGCCCAGAGAAGACCTCCCTGGTCCTGCTCACCCAGGTGGCCCAGGTGGCCGAGGACCTGCTCAAGGCCCGGGAACCCGGGCAGCAGAGGCAGGAGCCGCACCACACCACCTGCCCCTCTCTGGACCTGTCCACCCACGGGCCTCTGGAGACCTAATTCAGGATGTTTTTCGAAACACAACTTCCCTCTTTTAGAAATCCAATCGCTTTTCTGGCTATGCTATTTCGCTTACTTCTACAAAACTTCCTCTTGGAGGAAAGCCGGGAAATGACACTCGTCTGTCGACAAGGAGAGGAAGTGGCCTCTGGTTCGGTCACCAAGCTCACAGACACCCCGGGCACCCACCTGCCCCTGGCCCCAGCACCTCACAGGTGGACCGGGGGCGGGGCCCAACAAAGCCCCTAGACTCAGGGGCAGGGAGACAGGCCGGGGCTCAGAGCTGGGGCTCAGAGCTGGGGCTGATCCTGCCCCAGGAAAGCAGTGTCACTGCCCTCAGGAGCCGTGCTCCTCCCCGCAGTACACTGAGCCTCCGGGCAAAGAGGAGGGGACACCTCTCTTGGAAACCAGTGTGTGGCCCATAGGAGGGGCTCAGAAATGTTATAATAAAGATGCAAAGCACATAAATGAAATAGGTATCTGCAGCAGCAAAGCGCAAAGCTTAAAGGCCACATGAACAACAAACATGAACAGCAGACGAGAACTGGGGTCTCCAGGTGAATTTTTTAAGAATCATATTTGAATGTTACTATAACGTTTCTCTCAAAAGTTGGAGATAGTTTGCATAAAACGGGAAGATTTTCAAACTTAAAAAAAAATTATTATAGCCCTTTTATTAGAAAACAAACAAACAAACAAACAAAAGAAACAGCAAGATTTCCATGGAACAAAATATAGCACAGACAAGAGTGGCCCTGCCTAGCTGAGTGGGCAGCGGGTGTGGGCAGGGGGCTTCCCCTCTCCCGTCCTCTCCCTCACCCTACAGCATGACTATAGGATTCCCTGGGACCCCAGGTGGAATTAACTCTCACATTTGCTTCACAGGACCCGGGAGGGGAGGGAACGGCGCTCAGAACAGCAGCCCAGGCTCCCAACCCCAGGTCCAGCCCATCCCCACAGGACCGCAAACACGTTTTGGGGGTGGGAGCCAGGTGTCACGTGGGCCTCAGATTCCAGGCCCAGGAGCCCCTGCTGAGGTGGACATGGCCGGCTCCTCGCGCTTTGGGGGCTCACCTTGTCCCCCTCCCCGCCCGCAGACCCTGAACCTTACCACAGGGCGGGCGAAGTGGTCCTCGGACAGGCCTAGGTCCATCACGCGCTCAGGACAGCGGAACTCTGGCTCTCCCGGGGGCAGCTCGGGCAGGGCCTCTGGGAAGGGCAGCAGAGAGACGAGTCAGCCTGCCACCCCCAGGAGGAAGCCGTGGAGCCCATAGGAGGCGAGGGAAGCAGGGCCCTGCCCTGGCATCGGCCCTGTTTGCACTTGCAAAGGAACCCGAATCCTTGTGCAGACAGGAGAGTGCCGTGCAAAAACAGTAAATGCTACAGAAACATGCCGATTTCTAAGGCCCACGCCTCGTGAGTACATCTGCGGGCTCGAGAAGGGCCGCCGGAGCACACCAGAACACGTGAAACCCCGTGTGGACACCGGCCACCTCTGCACACACACACCCCCGGGGCCCCCGGCACCCCGTTGGCTCCATCCACAGTCTCGGGGCTCACATCCTGCTGACCTCTCACCCTCCAGATCTTGGCGCTGAGTTCACGCCCCAAGCGTTCTCCAAGTGAGCACGTGCTGTGCGCTGGGCCCTGGGACACAGCAGTGACAAGACAGGCACACATCCCTGCCCTGGGGAGTGTTCATTCCCCAGGGGATGCAACAGGTGGAAAGCGGGTTGTGCTGCAGAGAAGAGGGGGGTCCCCGCGTGTCCACGGGAGGAACCCTGTAGAGGGGGGGCCGGTGTGACGGGGTCAGACCACCCGCACAGCAGCCCCCAGCACCCACCTTCAGAAGCGACCTGCAGGGCCTCCTTGCCAGGCCCCTGTTCATGCTGCCAGGGCCCGAGCTGCTTGTTGAAAGGATTGAGGTGGACCTGCCGGAACCGGGCGAGCTTCTCGTCATATTCCATAGCACCCCACCTGTGGGCGGGCGGGCCGGGCGGGGCAGAGGTGGGCGTCCGGCTCCCGGGCTCGCTGCGGTCCCCTCCCCTTTCTGAGTGCCTGGAGCTTTGGAGGGGAGGCCTGGCCCCTCTCCCTTCCCCAGCAGGGTCCGGGCCAAACATCCCCACACCACAGCCACCCCCTTCAGACCCTCCCCAAACCAGCCGAGCCCCCTCACCCCGGCGCCCACTGCTGGAGCCCCCTCACAAAGAGCAGCGATGTCCGAGCCGCTGATGGCGCAGGCAGGGCCAGAAGGGCGCGCCCAGTCAGACCTCCAGCACGGGCCCCTTTGATCCCGCCTGCCGCACTTGCCCTGGTAGAGCCACGCCCTCCCTGTCCACCGAGGCGCCAAAGCTGTGCGGCTCCCAGGATCACACCTGCCGGGACTCAGTTCCTCCCTTCTGGCCCTGGACCCAAGGTGCTCCTTTCCAGTCAGAGCATGCAGAACCCGCCCTCCCCACCCCCCCACCCCACCCAGCAGAAGGGTCAGTGCTGATGCCAGGGCTCAGGCCTGCTCTGCCACCTGCAGTGTGGCCTTGGCACAGCCCACCTCCCGGTGCCCCAAGGGGAGGGCCCACGAACGCTGTGTAGTCGCCGTGTGGCCCAGGCTGGCGCTGCACTGATGCCCCATGTGGCCAGAGCCCACGCCCAGTCCCACACCTCGGGACCCAAGGAAACAGGCAGGAAGTGCCTGGTCCACAGCCTGGCACTGCTTTCCCCTGCGCAGAGCTCAGCAAACCGCGAACACACGGGGCTGGTGCTCCTGAGACAGAGGAAGGGACTTTGGTGGGGTTTGCCTCCCAGGGCCCCCCACTTAACTAGCGGGTCCACATCCCTTAGCCTCTCTCTGCTTCAGGGCCAAATGAGTTCACAGAAGGTTGGACAGATGTTTGTTAAAACTTTGTAGTAAGGGCATGGATGTTGGTTATGCTTTCCTTATACCTGGTTACCGTCTGAAATAATTTGTTATTATACAAGGCAATCCTCTGACTCCTATCTGCCCTCCACCCCATGAAAGGAGAACTGAGCCAGAGTGCATGGCCCAGGGCCACCCCACCCTGCCCACTGCTGCCCTGCACCTGGGCAGGGACTCTCACACAGCCCCGGGACCTCACCTGCCTCTCTGGTCTCTGTGGTGGGATGTGGGGAAGTTCCAGCCTGGTAGAACGTGGCACCCATTGACTAGCTGCCCCTAGGTCAAAACAGGGCAGGACACAGACGCCATGGGCCCAAGTCACAGTCTCCCTTATGACCTGATGTCTCTGGGCAGCTCACACAGGGTGGTCACCACCCAAGATGGCAAGCTTGGGCCACAGGGCCCTAGGAAGCCCCCAGAGCAGGGGAGACCCAGTTGCCACAAACAAGCGAGATCCACATTCACTAACCCCTTCTTCCGGAGTGATGAGGAAGCCCCGAGCTGCTCACCGCCAGGCTTCATTCACGTGAGACAGAAAGAAACTTCTGTTTAAACTACTGTTACTGGGAGGAGTTCTGTCTCTTGCAGCCAACACAGATCCTGACTGATCACCCTAACAGCCCTGTGGTCAGCAGACAAATTGGCCCTATTCAAATCCCAGCTGTCAGCTCCAGCTGTGTGACCTTGGGCAAATGCCTGAGGCTTTCTGTGCTTTTGAGTTCTCCTGTTTCAAGTGGGGATGATAACAGTACCCACTGTGTAGAGTTAAAGATTAAATTAGTCAATACAAAGTTCTGACTACCTTGGCCAGAAATAAACACCAGCTGCAACTTATCGTTATCGCTGTTACTATTAAGAATCAGACAGGCCTGATGTAATGCTGCCTTCCCCAGCGAAGAGCATTTTCTTGCCCATAAATAAGGGAGCATGCCTGCCTCCTGGGGCGGGGTGGGAGGGGGGGTGAGGATTAAGCACTTGTGCGTGACAGTTAAGCCTGTAACCCGCAGTCGCTGCAGAGCAAACTGTCTGTGACATCACTTGCTGATCAGCCCACCCCCAAGAGACTGGAGGATCAGGAGCCACCCCCGGGGTCTCGCCCCAGAAACCTTCCAGCGTTTTCAAAGATGGCCAGAGGCGGGCTTCCCTGGTGGCGCAGTGGTTGGGAGTCCGCCTGCCGATGCGGGGGGCGCGGGTTTGTGCCCCGGTCTGGGGGGATCACGCGTGCCGCGGAGCGGCTGGGCCCATGAGCCACGGCCTCTGGGCCTGCGCGTCCGGAGCCTGTGCTCCGCAAAGGGAGAGGTCACGCCGGTGAGAGGCCCGCGTACCACACACACACAAAAAAAAGATACATGCATCCCTATGTTCACAGCGGCACTATGCACGGTAGCCAACACACGGAAACAACCTAAATGCCCACTGACAGACGAATGGATAAAGAAGATGTGGTACATATATGTAATGGAATATTACTCAGCCATAAAAAGGAGTGAAATTGGGTCATTTGTAGAGATGTGGATGGACCTAGAGTCTGTCATACAGAGCGAAGTAAGCCAGAAAGAGAAAAACAAATATCGTATATTAACGCATGTTTGTGGAATCTAGAAAAATGGCACAGATGAACCTATTTGCAGGGCAGGAATAGAGATGCAGACATACAGAATGGATGTGTGGACACGGGGAGGAGAAGGGAATGGTAGGATGAATTGGGAGATCAGGTTTGACATAAACACACTACCGTGTGTAAAACAGATAGCTAGTGGGAACCTGCAATATAGCACAGGGAGCTCAGTTTGGTGCTCTGTGATGACCTAGATGGGTGGGATGCGGGGGGGAGGTGGAATGGAGGTCCGAGAGGGAGGGGATATAGGTATACATATAGCTGATTCACATCATTGTACAGCAGAAACTAGCACAACATTGTAAAGCAATTTTACTCCAATTAAAAAGTCTGAAAGTGGAGACTCCCTCCCTCAGGAGGTATTTCCTGTACTCCCTTCACCTCACCTCTCTGGTTTCTGGCATCCCACCCAACCCCACCCTTTCTCTCTTTACCTGTGCGCCTGGATGCTGTGGCTCAACCAGTGTATAACCCTGTCCTGTCCCCAGGGAACTGCAAAAGTATTTTTTTTCACCCATCTATTGGACCACAGGGTGATAGTTTACTGTTTTAGACTCAAACGGAATTTGTCCAGTGAGGCCTGAGCATGGGAAACATACAGCACTTAACAAGAGGATGTGATGACATGGGTGTGTGTTGTAAACACTGCTGTGTCTTTATTAATGTACTTTAATTTCCTACTTCGTCCTTTATTTCTTAAAGAGTGTATGTGAGAAATGAAATCAGTAAGAACTGGAAATGAAGAAATCACTTTTAAATCTCAAAAAAAAAAGAATGAAATAATGCCATTTGTAGCAACATGGATGGACCTAGAGATTATCATACTAAGTGAAATAAGTCAGAAAGAGAAAGACAAATACCATATGATATCACTTACATGTGGAATCTAAAATATGACACAAATGAACTTATCTATGAAACAGAAACAGACTCACATAGAGAACAGACTTGTGGTTGCCAAGGGGGAAGGAGTAGGGGGTTGGATCGGGCGTTTGGGGTTAGCAGATGCAAACTATTATATATAGAATGGATAAACAACAAGGTCCTACTGTACAGCACAGGGAACGAGATTCCACATCCTGTAATAAACCATAATGGAAAAGAATATGAAGAAGAATATATCTATCTATATCTATATATTTAACTGAATCACTCTGCTGTACACCAGAAACTAAAAGAACGTTGTAAACCAACTGTACTTCAATTTAAAAAATAAATAAATAAAAAGCACAGGTTCTCAGGCCCTACCTAGAAAAATAAATAAATAAAATAAAATATGGCCGGAGGAGCTCAAAGGCAGGAACACCTCCACTCTTCCCAGCAGCCCTCCTTGGGCTACAGGCTCTCCTGGAAAAAGCATCTCTCATTAACCCCCTTATGGGCAGTGCCAATCTCAAGCCTGGCAGAGAGGCTGCGGGTGAGTGAATGAGTGGGGTCACCTGACTTCTCTCAGCCCCAGTTTCTCTCCGGCCAAGCTGGAGAATCGTATTTGGGGGTGTGGGAGGGGAGCTGCCGAGGGCAGACAGATGATGTCCCGACACAGGGGCCTGGCAGATGTAGTGCGCGGCAGCTGACTTTGAGGAAAGTGACAGCAACCCTCACCTCCCCGCCAGGTTCACCCCCCAGAGAGCTCTGCACCCGGAATTCAGGCTTGGCCTCAGAGAGGAGCACGCAGGAAGGTGGGCACTGAGAGGCATGCAGGAAGCCCGCTACTGCACTGTCTACCCTCCTCCAGAGACCTCCTCTCACGGGGGCTGCGGACTCCACGTCTTTGCAATGAAAGGAAAGCTCAGAACAAAGCCCAAGACGTCTCAGGGCCCCGAGGAACATGGGGCTGAAGCTCAGATGTGCCCGAAACGGCCTCTCCTGTTCTCGGGGAGGCACGGCCACCAAGAGGACCTGTTATCACCCCGGCTGCCACCAGAGGCCCCTGGACTTCTCCCCGGAGGGGGCAGGGCCGAAGGTACGTCCTAACTGCTCGCACCTGGAAGGAGGCCTGCCAGGACCCCGCAGGGGCACAGTTACTGTCCCTTGAAGGACTGTCTGCGGCAGAAGCTTAGCGGCAGCCACCCCGGCGTCTGGGAGACGCCGCCCCCAAACGGGCCTCCCCCACCTTCACCCACAACAACAACAACAACAACAGACACTCTGGGGACCCTCGCTAACTGGCTCCGCACAGGGGCAGGTCTCCTCCACCACGCCCGCCCGTTTCATAGATGAGGAAACTGAGGCTCAGAGTGGTCCAGCCCCAGCGCAGGGCGGCACAGCCACGGCGACCCCTCGGGCCTCACGGATCCTACAGACAGAGTGTCGACAGCCGGAAGCAGTGACAGTGTCATCTGCCGGGGGACGCCTTCCCCGCTGAACCCTGCTCGGGTGGGTGGCGCGGCTGAGGTCTCCACATCCCTCTGGCCCCAGGTGAGGACCCGCGGGTCTGAATCCTGCCCTGCGCCCGGGCCGGGGCCTCGGGCGGGTCCCTCGCCCCCTGCGCCGCGGGGTCCGCGTCGGGAGAGGGGGCTCTCCGAGCTCCGGGCCGCGGCGGCCCGAGCGTCCCCGTCTCCTCCACCCAGACCCCCGCCCGCGCCCGCTCCGCCGCTCACCTGACCGCCGCAGCCCTCGCTACATTGTGTGCGGCCGGCCGGCCTCGTTACATCGTATCCACCGCCGCCCTCGATACGCTGTATCCGCCCCGCCCGCTGCTGCCTCCTGCGGCCCGGAGGCTCACAGCACAGGCGGAGTCTGCGCGTCCCGCCCCCGGCCCGGAGGCCTCCACCTCCCGCTCCAGGAAATGGGCGACACTTCATCCCAGCTCTTCAAGGTGGTGTGAAATAAAATTCATGTTTTATGGCAAGACAAGAAAATTTTAAACATAAAAATTTTCTCTGCCCTTTGGCCTGCTCTCGGCCCGCTGTGCATCTGTATCTGCATTTATGCATCGATCAAACCTCCCCATCGGCAGAAACGCCTGCCCAACCACAGAGAGCAGCATTCTCTTGGCATCCACGACAGCTGCTTAAAAGATAGGGTTCCGGGATTTCCGTGGTGGTCCAGTGGGTAAGACTCTGCGCTCCCAGTGCAGGGGGCTCCCGTTCCATCCGTGGTCAGGGAACTAGATGCCTCAACTAAGAGTCCTCATGCCACAACAAAGACCCGGCACAGCCTAAATAAATACTTTAAAATCTTTTTTTTTTAAAAGATGTTGGGGGTAGGAGTTAATTAATTAATTAATTAATTTTTGCTGTGTTGGGTCTTCGTTTCTGTACAAGGGCTCATCTCTAGTTGTGGCAAGCGGGGACCACTCTTCATCGCAGTGTGTGGGCCTCTCACTGTCGCGGCCTCTCTTGTTGCGGAGCACAGGCTCCAGACGCGCGGGCTCAGTAGTTGTGGCTCACTGGCCTAGTTGCTCCGCGGCATGTGGGATCCTCCCAAACCAGGGATCCAACCCGTGTCCCCTGCATTGGCAGGCAGATTCTCAACCGCTGCGCCACCAGGGAAGCCCTAAAATCTATTTTTAAAAAAAGATAAGGTTCCTTCCTGATCTTGTAAGGGGCCAGGATGAGCTTAGATCTAGATTGTTTAAACTGTCAATAATATGTCATTTGATGTCCAGCCCTCTGTCTCAAAAAACCTGTATAACTGTGACTTGACTTCTAATGGCAGAACAGTCCTTGAAGCTTTACTGAGATGGTGTTCCTGGGTTATAATCCTCAAATTTGGCTCGAATAAAATTTTCCATTTCTTCCTTAGATCAACTGATTGATTTTTCGTCGACAATGGTATAGGCAGGGGACGGCATTGCCTAGATTTTCCGTAATCACAAAAGTCCTGGTTTAAGTCGAAACCAAACACTCTTTTAAACGTTGGTATTTAATTTTCTTTTTTTTTTTTTTGTAATTTATTTATTTTTGGCTGCGTTGGGTCTTCGTTGCTGCGCGCGGTCTTTTCTCTAGTTGCAGCGAGCGGGGGCTACTCTTCGTTGCAGTGCATGGGCTTCTCATTGCGGTGGCTTCTCTTTCTGTGGAGCACGGGCTCTAGGCGTGCGGGCTTCAGTAGTTGTGGCACGTGGGCTCAGTAGTTGTGGCTCGCGGGCTCTAGAGCGCAGGCTCAGTAGTTGCGGCACATGGGCTTAGTTGCTCCATGGCATGTGGGATCTTCCCAGACCAGGGCTCGATCCCATGTCCCCTGCATTGGCAGGTGGATTCTTAACCACTGCGCCACCAGGGAAGTCCCCTAATTTTCTTTGAAACCCCAGTGGTTCAGGGGGGAAAAAAGGAAGAGGGAATCACTGCAAGCAGCAGATGGTTGTACTTCCTTCCACCCATGTTCACAACTGGTGAGAGAGGGAAGCACTGCAATTCTACCCCATTTCACAGAGGATGAAACTGAGGCACAGTGAGACTAGGGGCTGCTCAGTGGAGATGGGGGCGGGAGCTGGAGAAGTCTGTGTCTGTGGGAACCAGTATAATTGCTGCTCTCCAGGGGCGCCTGCTGGGTTTCTCTCCATGACTCGTGTCACGGCCTGATGTCCTCTGTCTTGTACATTTTCACTTGATTTTTGTCTCCACCCCGCCTCCACCCCCTGCCCCGCACCAGACACTAAATAAAGGCTGTAGACAAGGTTTTTTTTTTTTTTGCTTTCTTCACTCTTTGGGGCCTAGAACAGTACCTAGACACATAGGTACTTACTTACAGGGACTGAGGAAGGGCCAGTCCTGAGTGAGACTGGCCCTGAGAGGAAGAATGTTCCACCTGGCAAGGGGCCCACTCCCCCTGGGACAGAGCAGGGAGAAGACAGACACGGCCGCAGAACTCAAGGAGCCGGACAGACAATAAGCAAAGATGCAAATCAGTAAGAGATGTGAAGCACAGGAAGAAAATACACAGGATGACAAGGTGGCAAGCAAGGTCTGGGAGGAGGACGTCGTGCTCCAGACCCACAGGGTAAGAAGGAGAGAACCGCAGGACAGCTGGGAAACAGCGCTCAGGAGCTGCACCTGCGAAGGCCGCCAGGCGCCACAAGAGCCTGTGTGCCAGCGCAGCAGGGAGCAGGCTCCCGTGGCCAGAGTCTGGTGAACGGCAAAGGGTGAGGAGGGGAACGGGAGAGGCGAGGGGCTGCGGGTCCTTGTAAACACACTGCCTTTGATTTGCGGTGAGATGACAGCTGTTGGAAGTTTCCTTTTTCTTAACAGCTTTATGCAGGTGTGATTGACATACCACAAGCTTCATGTTCAAGTGCACCATCTGATCAGTTTTGACAATTGCATACACCTGAGAAACTATGGCGCTGACTAAGATGGTAACCCTATCCTTCCTCTTCCTGAAAGGCTTCCTCCTGCCCCCTTGCCACCCCCCCACCCTGTCCCCACCTCTGTCCTCAGGCAGCCACTGATCTGGGACATGCTGGCTCGATTCTAGTGTTAGCACCACCACGTTCATCTTTGTTCTCTGGTTTTCCTCTGACAATCATGCCGTTGTATTCCCCAGGGCTGCTGGAAGGAATGTTAGGTGTATGACAGGTGCTGGAAAGTGGAGGAATCCCGGGGAGACTCTCAGCTGACCTTATAAATGGTTCCTGCTGGATAAGAATACAGTCCTCCTCTGAAACCCTCAGAGAAGAAGATAGAAAAGCATACGGAAGCACCCACACCAGTGTCCCACGCGTATTAATACTTGAACTCTGCAGTTCCCCAGGAAACGGGATCCTGCTCAGCTTCGCAGTCCTGGTCTGCGGTGGATGTTGTCACACCAGCCCACGGTGACTTCCCTCCAGTTCTGCCTCGCTCCATCCTTCCTCCACAGCCCCGGTGCCCTGGCCCATCCTCTCCTGGGGAGGACCCCACACCCCACACCTGTGCTGGCAGCAGCCCCTGCACGTGGTGGCCTCGACATGCGGAGCCTTATTGCACTCGTATGTGTACCCACTCATTTATTATTCTCTAAGCAAGTCGCTTTCAAAGAATTTTAAGAGCCTAAGTCTTTTCTTTCAATTGAATCTATACGGAGTTCCGACTCCTAAAATATGAGTGGACGTGTTCTTCGCAGCTGGGGAAGGTGCCCTAGAGAGGGGAAGTGCCCTGCCACATGGAGAGGGGCAGAGTTGACGGTCATCTCCATTCCACACTCACTGCCCCCCTTCTCAAGCTGTCGTTGTCCCCCAGGGGTGGTGGGATCCATGATGACTCGGCTCCGGCATCCTCCGTGCAAATTGTGTCCCTGCCCCTGGAGGCTGGGGTCTTGGGCAGCTTTGCCTGTCTCCAGGCCTCGGCCTCTTCCCCTGAAACATCCGCCTCACAAGTGTGCCGGGACGTGTGACCTAGTGGATGAAGAGCTCAGGACTGCCTGGCCCCCAGAACAGGCCCAGCTGTGGGGCTGCCGGGGACCCCAGTCTCAGATTTCCAGATTTTGTAACTGAGGAATAATTGCTTAGTATAAACATGTCCCCAAGTGGAATGTTATTTGTTCTTCATCTGAAATTCCAGTGTAACTGGGCGTCCTGTATTTGCTCTGGCAGCCCTGTCTCTGGGGGTGAGGCCATCTCCTGGCCCCTGAGCAGCCCTGCATGCCAGGCTGAGGGCGCAGGGCCAGGGCCGGGAGTGTGCCCAGGTCTGGATGCCCCTGGCCCATCACCCAGGCTGAAGGCAAAACAGCCCGTGAGGTAGGCGGCCCCAAAGGCCATCCAACAGTGGTGTCAATACTGGATGGCACTGGGCTCCTCAGAGCCCTTCGGGGAGGTTCAGGTGAGACTGAGTAACCCCTGAGCGGGCTTCTCCTGCCCCCTCCTGTCCAGGCATCCCTGCAAATAATCTCGCCTCACCAATAATAACAGGCATGTAAGAGCTAACACTTAGGGCTTTTGTTATGGGCCATGTGCTGTTCCAGCCACTTTCCATGTGTGTTCCTGTTTTCAGGTGCACAGCGAACCACTCTGAAATGCGCTGACATAAAGCACAGCCATTCACCTTGCTCAGGGACGCCGTGGGTCAGGACTTCACGCAGAGCCCAGGGCTGGCTTGTCTCTGCTCCACCATGTCTGCAAGGAGTGAGGCTAGGACTGAGGAAAACAGGAGAGAACTAAATGGCCCCTCATAAGAAAGGGAGCCGGGGCTTCCCTGGTGGCGCAGTGGTTGAGAGTCCGCCTGCCGATGCAGGGGACACGGGTTCGTGCCCTGGTCTGGGAAGATCCCACATGCCGCGGAGCGGCTGGGCCCGTGAGCCATGGCCGCTGAGCCTGCGCATCCGGAGCCCGTGCTCTGCAAAGGGAGAGGCCACGACAGTGAGAGGCCTGCAAACCGCAAAAAAAAAAAAAAAGAAAGGGAGCCAGAGGCTCAAGGGATGGGGCGGAGGGACCCAACAGGAGGAGAGGAGGGAGGGCTGGAGGAAGGAGGCGCCAAGCCCCTCCCGCAGGAGAGGAACCCCGGGGAGCAACAGAGGCGTCCTAGGCCATCGTGAGTGCTAGAGCGGGGCTGCAGTCTAGGCAGAGAAGGCAGGGCGGCCCAAGGAGGCCAGCTTCATCTAAGTGGCCCGAGCCAGGACGAAGTTCTCACAGGTGCAGGTGCTCAGGAGGGAGGTGGATCTGTGGCCGCTTGAAGCAAAGTGGAGAGATACACAGCCTGGGCTGGACCCCCGGCTGTGCCACCTGCCAACGGGCAGACACTCACGTCTCTGAGCCTTGTTTCTTGCCTGGAAACCTGGTGGCCTCACTGTAAGGGTTAAACAAGGCACAGCTTTCCACCCCTCAGGAGAGAGCCCGGGAAGACAGTGGACCGGGGGACCCAGCATGAGCACCTGGCTATCGGGAGCACCTTTGTCAACACCTGGCGGGGGACTCAAGTCTTTGGGGGTCACTGAGCCCCTTGAGAACCTGAGCTGTGGACACCCCTCCCCCACAAGTGCATGGATGCCACAGCCCTGTGAAGCTGCCGTGGACGTGGAGTCGGGGCCTCCACCACCCAGAGAGGAGGACCCAGCGCAGGGCTCAGACCCTCACACACAAACAGTCACACTCACTGTAACCTGGCCGCCTTGCATGTGAGGTGGGCGAGCACAGCCCTTCAGGGTCAGCCGCACGACGGGCTTAGAGCTAGACTGACCCGGAGCAGGCGCCTGGAAGCATCCGCTCCTGCCAGAGCCCTGGATGCCGGCCCTCTCGGGGCTTCCATTCCCTGGTCCAGATCAGCCCCTTCGGCCTCTCTCTGCCCGGGTATCCACACAGAAGGGTGGGATGCAGGGGTGTCCCGGGGGAGCTGGCCTTGATGAGACCCTGGCTTCGAGGGGTGGGGTGTGGGGAGGCCGAGGGCAGAGGGTCTGGGCCCGTGCAGCTCTGCACGGGCTCACCAGGGCCCCGGGCAGGCAGCGCCTCTGGGATTCCACTTCTCTCCCTATACGAGGAGGGGGCGGCCAGGTTTCCCCTTCCAGCGGGACCCTGGGCGCCCTGCGGCCACAGGAAACGACCGCCAGGGGGCGCGTGGGCCAGAACTTCGCTTCCGGCCCGGCTGCGCGGGGTGCTGTGCCCACAACTCGCTGACCAGACCCGCCCTTCCCCAGGGCTCAAGCCCCAGCCCTCCAGCACACCACATTTTCCGGGGGAGTCCTCAAGGTCCCCCCTTCCTGACTCCCCTTTGGGTCTCGGCTGCCTGCCTCTAACGTCTAGCACCCGGATAAGCCAGAGGAAAACTCTGCGGCACGAGTCACCCGGAGGGGACTGGGGCTTGTGCCGGGTCGCCTGAGAGCACGCCTGGGCCTCCTGCAGCCATGGCCACCTTCTCCAGCACCACCGCCAGGAGCTCCCCTGCCAGGGGCTGCACCCTGGGACAGCTGCAGGTTCCAAGCACAGGCCCACGTCAGCCCCCACTGGGAGACGATGATGCTCTGGCCTGCCCCCGCCACCGGGCCTCCCTGTCTGCCCCTCCTAGCCCCTCTGGCCCCAGCTTTCCAGAATAAGAAGAACTCTCCAGCACCAGGCACGGGTATCCGACAGCAATAAATTTATTAAGTATCCCCCCAAGATATAAACACAAACCAGTAAAAAAAACGAACCAAACCATAAAACATCAGGCCTGGAGCTGATGATAAAGCAGAGAGACAAACGGGCCACGCAAAATGGATTTGACCTATGGCGGAAGACAGCGGA
Source organism: Leucopleurus acutus (assembly GCF_964270905.1). Taxonomy (NCBI): domain Eukaryota; kingdom Metazoa; phylum Chordata; class Mammalia; order Artiodactyla; family Delphinidae; genus Leucopleurus; species Leucopleurus acutus. The sequence goes on from NC_139162.1 coordinate 262,351, forward strand.
GAAGACTCACACGGGGCGGGGATGCTGTAAGTACTAAAGGACACACACTTGGGAGCCCTAGGGTGACATGACGGGGCCTGGTGGGGGAAAGGGCAGGGGTGTGTCAGTGGCTACATGGCTCAGGGGACAGACCTGTCGGTCCTGGCCGCGGCCGCGTCCCACCCCTCAGCCGCTTCACTTGGGGCCCTGCGCCTCGGATTCCTCGTCATCATCTTCATACATCTCCCCCTCCTCCTCGGCCGTGGCGTCCTGGTACTGCTGGTACTCGGACACCAGGTCATTCATGTTGCTCTCGGCCTCGGTGAACTCCATCTCGTCCATGCCCTCGCCCGTGTACCAGTGCAGGAAGGCCTTGCGGCGGAACATGGCCGTGAACTGCTCCGAGATGCGCTTGAACAGCTCCTGGATGGCCGTGCTGTTGCCGATGAAGGTGGAGGACATCTTGAGCCCGCGGGGCGGGATGTCGCACACGGCCACCTTCACGTTGTTGGGGATCCACTCGACAAAGTAGCTGCTGTTCTTGCTCTGGATGGCCAGCATCTGCTCGTCCACCTCCTTCATGGACATGCGGCCCCGGAAGACAGTGGCCACGGTCAGGTAGCGCCCATGGCGGGGGTCGCAGGCCGCCATCATGTTCTTGGCGTCAAACATCTGCTGGGTGAGCTCGGGCACCGTCAGCGCGCGGTACTGCTGGCTGCCGCGGGCGGTGAGCGGGGCGAAGCCGGGCATGAAGAAGTGCAGGCGCGGGAAGGGCACCATGTTCACGGCCAGCTTGCGCAGGTCGGCGTTGAGCTGGCCCGGGAAGCGCAGGGAGGTGGTGACCCCGCTCATGGTGGCCGACACCAGGTGGTTGAGGTCCCCGTAGGTGGGCGTGGCCAGCTTGAGAGTGCGGAAGCAGATGTCGTACAGCGCCTCGTTGTCGATGCAGTAGGTCTCGTCCGTGTTCTCCACCAGCTGGTGGATGGACAGCGTGGCGTTGTAGGGCTCGACCACCGTGTCCGACACCTTGGGCGAGGGCACCACACTGAAGGTGTTCATGATGCGGTCGGGGTACTCCTCGCGGACCTTGCTGATGAGCAGGGTGCCCATGCCCGAGCCCGTGCCGCCCCCCAGCGAGTGGGTCAGCTGGAAGCCCTGCAGGCAGTCGCAATTCTCACACTCCTTCCGCACCACGTCCAGGACCGAGTCCACCAGCTCGGCACCCTCCGTGTAGTGGCCCTTGGCCCAGTTGTTGCCGGCCCCACTCTGACCTGGGACAGGGACAGGGGGACACGGACGGGGTCAGACCTCCAGTGCCTGCCTCATGGCAGCCGCGGACGCAGCCCTGTGCCTGTTTACCCTCCATGAAGCGGGGCTTCCCGCACCTTCTCAACCCATCCCAGCCACACCGTGTGGGGAGTCGATCATCCCTCCCCTCCAGGCCACCCACCCTCTGGCCGGCTGTGCTGGAAGGGTAAACTGCAGCCCCAGCACCCCTCACAGCCCGGGGTCGGGAGGAGGCTCATGCCCATGAGTTGGGGTGCTGAGCGCTGGGGGGTGGAAGTGGGCTGTGGCCTTCCTCCTGTCACCGTGTGAGCACCCAGGGCCCTGCCACCAGACTCAAGGGTGTGAGGACAGCTGACCTGACCACAGCAACGTCGCGTGCTCGTGAGCCGGTATCCTCTGGAGGCACTGCTGCTGCCCCCTACCCCGCCCCCACCCCCATCTCTCTAAGGATCCTGTGAGCTCAAGCCTCTGTTGCACACATCGTTCTGCTTGAAATCACAAGTGGTTTCTGTTCCTTGCACAGAACCCTTTCTCTGGGACTCTGTCCCAAGCTGCAGATTGGGGAGATCAGGTCTGCTCTGCAGGGTCACAGGCAGGGGTGACTCTGCCCTTGTTTCTGTTGATCTGGGTTTGCCAGCAGTGGGGTCCACCAGGAGAGGCTGGGGCAGGGGAAACTTACCGAAGATGAAGTTGTCAGGCCTGAAGAGGTGCCCAAAGGCCCCAGACCGGACGCTGTCCATGGTTCCAGGCTCCAGGTCCACCAGGATGGCCCGAGGCACATACTTGTGAGCTGAGGGCAGAGGGGTGGGTTACATGGGTCACAGAAGCTAGGCGCCCCTCCTTCCCCCTAAGTCCTGCCCCAGACTGCCAGCCTCATGCTCTCACCCTAAGAGCTCAGACTCTGGGGTCAGAGAGGCAGGAGCCACGTGTGAAAAGGGAGTCATGGTTGACATCCGGACAGCCAGGACCAAATCCCACGTCTACGTGGGCAGGTTAATATTTTGCCAGTTCACTAAAGACACCATTTCACACCAGTTGCTGAGTAGCCCCTGCCCGACCTCTCCAGGTAACCCCTGCTCTGGACCCTCCCATGGGCCTCCTGAAGGGGCCTTTGGGACCCTGCCCAGCCCTGGCCATTCCACCGGACTGTGCGTGTGTCTCATGGCCATTAAACACATTTGAATCTCGCTAGGGTTATTAGGATCCCCTGTCTTTATTCTGTGAGTCTCTGGTTGCACCTGCCAGCCAACCGAAAGGAAGGCAGAGATGCTGGGACCCAGCAGTCAAGGTCCCCCCACCCCACCCCTTGGTCCAGGATGGGGGCTCACAAGAGGCCTCGTTGTAGTAGACACTGATGCGCTCCAGCTGCAGGTCCGAGTCCCCTACATAATTGCCACTGGGGTCTATCCCGTGCTCGTCGCTGATGACCTCCCAGAACTGCAGGGGGAACGGAGGGGTCAGTAGGTGGTTGTGACCCCCACCAGGCCCCTTCCCTCCCATAGCCTTGAAGCCCTGGTACGAAATTAGGGGCTTGGACCCAAAGCCTGCACTAGTCCCTTTGAGTGACTTTGAAAAAGAACCCCTAGCTGTGTCATCTGTAAGAAAATTGTCATAATAAATATGCATGTCCATGGAGACCAGAGCCTTCAGCGTGGTTCAGGGCTCAGCTGACACAGACCCGGGTCCCCAGACCCAGCTCTGCCCTTGGTGACCAGGGGCCTTGGGGAGTCTACTTCTCAATGAGTAATAAACACCCTCTTGGGGTGTTTCGTTTTTAATTCCCTCCTTTCAGATGAGAAAGCTGAAGCACAGAGAAGGTAAGTGCTGGAGACAGGGTCCAGGATACACGTGCCCCTCGGTGTCGAGGCAAAGATGTCCAGTGACGGGGCCTGGCAGCGTCCAGCACGCAAGCAGCCTCAGCCGACAGGAACCGCAGGGGCCGGAGTGGGGAGTCACTTGCCTGGGGTTACCCAGCCTGTCCAAGCTGAGACGGCACAGCCCCAGCTTCCAGGGCTCACTCTCCCCACGGCCTCCTGCCCTGCTCGCCCTGGGCAGGAACCTACCGCGCTTCTCTCAGGACTGGGGCAGGGCAGGACCACCGCTTCCCAGCCGCGTGACCTTGGGCAGGTCCTGGAGGTTCTCTGTGCCTCAGTGGTCTCACCTGTTCAGTGGGCCTGATGATGAAGCCAGGTTGTTGTGAGAATAAAGCAAGTTACTCTGCACAGGGCCTGTGAATGGTGAGTGCCGTGTGGGATTATTAGCAGGCAAAGACACCCGCCCTGGGTGAAGGGAAGGCTGCGCAGTGCTCTGTGCTCGCCCCAGGGGCACTTCCAGGCTGTCTCAGAGCACAGCTGCCCATGCAGGCCGGAGATTGTGGTCACACACCGTGTGACTTACCAGTGCCCCTCCCCTTTGCCCCTCAGGGTTGGGGTGACTCAGAAGAACGGGTGTGAAGGCCCCAAGAAGCAAAGGGCCTCTACACATGGGTCATGTGCTCGGGAAAAGACTTCTCAGTGAGAAAAGCAGTTAGAAATCAGTTTTCACATGCGTATCTATATATAGATGTCTCTGACAGACATTCAAAAATCTGCTCCCGGCAGCCGTGCCTGAGAGCGGTCCGGGGCTGGGGGAGGCAGCCGTGCCTGAGAGCGGTCCGGGGCTGGGGGAGGCAGCCGTGCCTGAGAGCGGTCCGGGGCTGGGGGAGAGGCTTTGGCACTGCACACCGTTTGGTTCTTTTGGAATTTTTGTCACGTGCACATGTTAACTTCTCAAAAAAAAAAAAAAAAGATTAGTTAAAAATAAAAACATTTTTAAACCTGAGAAGTATGAACTGTCATTATTATAAAATGTACAGAAGAATCTTGGCATTTCACCCAGAGAGACTGTTATCAGAGGTCAGCTCTCAGCAAGGGCGGGAGCTGGACTTCTTCCTCCTTTGTGTGTTTTTGTCATTGGTAAGTTTTCTTCTTTTTTTCTGCATTAAGTGTGCATTACTGCTGTAATTAGAGGTGTCACTGAGGCATTCAGGGCCTGATCAGAGCTTCCTCCCACTGCTGGGTTCCCCATGCCCTCCTCAGGACAGTGTGAGCCGGGGGCCTTGGTTCCCACAGCCCTGGGACACCCCAGACCTCTGGCTTCAGAGATACCCACAGCCCCTGTAGAGAAGGGATGAGCTTGAGATGGCAAGTGTGGGAGGGGGAGAGAGTGACTCAGCTACCGAGCCACCAACACATCTATGGAAAGTTCTCTGGACCGCTCTATGACATGCATAGGCTTCCAGGAGGCAGCAGACCAGAGTGAGTGCAGACCCCAGCACTGGCCAGTGTGTGCCAGTGACTCCACCTCTCAGGACCTCCGTTTTCTCATCTGTAAAGTGGGCATAATATGATACCCACTTCAAGTGGTCAACTCAAGGCCTGACACATAAAAGCAGTCAGCAAATGTTGGCCTCACAAAACTAAAAGGCCTTAGATATTAGTTAAATTTGTAAAGTCATATTCACTGATAAATAAAATAAAAGATACTTGAAAAAAAATCAATATACTTTGGAATATTGTGTTGCAATAAGAGATCACCACTGGTATGAGCAGATCTCCAAGGCACACCCTTAGGGGAAAAGGTGCATTGCAATGACATACAGAGTAAAAGCAAGCATCTCACAGCAGATGCTATATTTCTTATACATAGGTGCTTATGCACAGAAGATGGACTAGAACAGTGGAAAATAACTTGTCCTGCCTGAAGAGAGCGACGGAGAGGGGCGAGGTGCTTACATGGGCACTTTAGCCTTATCTGCAATGTTTCAACTTTTTAGAAGGAGAATACGTTAATAATTGCTTTTGTAGTTAAAACAAAACAAAAAAATAAATAAAATAAAATAAATAAAAAATAAAAAAAACAAATACGAATTGTGATTTAAAATAATAAAACTTAGAATATATTATATATACAGATCATATAACATTTAATAAATAACAAAATACTATTTTATAAATTAAAGAATAATTATGATCATCACTACAGATGAGAAAACTGCCAGGTGGCGCGCGGACCCCAGGGTCCAGGCCAGGGCTCCTATTTCAGACCCCACGGTTTTGTCTCGAGCTGGGGGCGTGCGCCGCGGCGCTGTCCGTGGTACTGACCTTTGCGGCGCCTACGCTCGTGGGCGGGGGAGGTGGCGGGGCGCGCGCAGGAGCCCAAGGCAAGAGGGGTGCAGTGGCTCCCGGGAGGGAGGGCTGGCCGACTGGGGGGGGTGTTAAGCTGGACCCAACTGGGAGGGGCGGGGGTGAGGGTGGGGTGCTGAAACCAGGAAATTCCTCTTCCCATTGGTTGTCAGGGCCAGGCCCCGCCCTTCCGAGACCCCGCCCAGCGGCCGAGAGGCTGGCCGCAGACAAAGGCTCCGGGACGGCCCTGCCCCCTAGGGGCGGAGGGTGGGGTCCTCAGACTCTTCGCCCCACTGTGGGAGCTGGGGTCTCCCTGCCCATCCTGATGTGTCCACACAGGCCTAGATTCAAACTCCTGCTCTGTCCATCCCAGGCGTTTTTTTTATCCTTGGGGAAGGGCGACACCCAATCCCACCGCAGCCTCGAGAAGTGCAGCGCCCAACAGAGCCCTGCTCTCTCCTGGCCCCGATCGCCCTGACCTCCCTCCATAACTTCCACTCCCATCCCCACCCGCAGCCAGGCCCTCTCCCGAGCGGGCGGCCCGCCCCCAAGCAGGGGAAGCAGCCCCTCTTGCCCACCCCAGTCAGCTACTGCTTGCTGGTGATGGGCGAGAAAAGTTTGCTCTCCCTCCACCAGGAGGTCACAACCAGTACGGAAGCTGGAAACAAAAATGGCCAAGGAACGCATGCCTGTCCACAGGGCAGGTGCTGGGTGCCGGGGCAGGCAAATCCCCACACACGCTGTGAGCGCGTCCAGTTTGGTTCTGGAGATTTTCCAGGGCTGGGAGGCCGGAAGGAAACCACTAGACTGCTTCCATTGGTCACTGCAAAGGGCAGCGGTTGAAAGGAAGAAACGATCCCCCTCCCCCCCAAATCCACCACTCTCTCTTTTGCATTGTTAAAAAGGATCAGATATTAGTTTTAAAAACAAACAAGAGTTAAGGAAATTAAGCCAAAATGAATAAAAAGTAATGAGCAAACCCAAGGGCCACTGCCTTGAAGCAGGAAAAAAATCTCTGCGGAGGCCACTGTCCAGCACTCGGGCCGCTGCCTCTGCCCTGCCCTCCACCCATGGGGGCTGCAGCTGGGCATGAACCTGCGTTTGCCTGATCAGTGCCGGTCCAGCCATAGGAGGAAGCCCCGTGACAGGATCACCACTCCCCCAGGCTCATGGTGGGACTCAGGCTGCCCTGCTTCCCTTCAGTGACCCCTGACTCTCGGAGGAGCAGATGCTCAGGGCAGGCCTGGCCCCTGTGACCACATTAATGAGCCCATGGCCCCTTCTGCCCGTCCAGGGCAGCTGTCAGTGACAGCCCCCAGAGCCCTGATTTAATTTGAGGCCTTGGTCCCCCAGGCCTCCCCTCCCCCAGCCCCTTCCTCAGGCAGGCACAGCTGTCTCCTCGGTGATTAGGGTGTCTCCCCACTACGCCCTCCCCCCCATGTGAGGCGCCTCCACCCTAGAGCCCAAGTTGCAATTTACATGTCAGCCACGTGGCTGCCCCAGCCCTGTTGTAATTAGCTTTTTGTTCTTGCCCGGTTTCCATGGCAACAGCCTCCAGAGGAAGCCTTTCCTGGCCCCTTCCCCTCCAGGACCTGTCTCCTCCCACTGCCTCCTTAGGGAACCAGCTCGACACCAGCCCTCTCTGGGTCCCTGGCCTTGGTGCTGACAAAGCCACCCGCCCCCCCCTCCCCTATATTGTTCTGAGGAGAGCACAGGGGGCAGCAGGCCGCACCCACCCAGCCTGAGCCCTGCGCTGGGCATTTGCAGAGACTGAGAGCCGGAGGGTGGAGAGGCTCTGTCTCCACTTGCTATGTGACCTTGGGCAAGGGACAGCTTCTCTGGACTTAGGGATGGGACACCTGCCTCCTGGGTTCGGCTGGGGATGACGCCATCCCCTTCCCGCCTCAGTTCCAACATCTGTGAGGTGGGCTAACAATGGAGGGGAGGGGCCTAGTGGTGAAGTAGCTCTCGACCCCACCCGCCCACCCCGGCTTTGTTCCCACGTCCGACCCCGAGACTCGCGGTCCCTACGTGGGTTTGATCCAACCCTGTGCCGAGGGGCCAGGGGTTGCCCAGGCAGGGCTACGTTGAGGGAGAGTCCAGTCCTCAACCAAGGTCATCCCGAGTCCGGGCCCAATTCCTCCCCCAACAAAGGAAAAGGGTGCGGCCAGCTTCCAAAAGGAAGCTGAGGGTGGTCAAAGCTAGGTGGGGGCATGGGGCGGCTCTGGACTCTTGGAGGGTACCAAGTTACTGGCGTGCCGGGGGCGGGGGATCATATGGCTTCGGGGCGAGCCCCACCCAAACCTGCCCACCCCACCCATCTCGCCTGAGGCTGCATTGTGACCCAAGAGAAGAGGGCCACGCCCAGCCAGCGCCCCCCCGCCTCCCCGCACCTGCAGCGGCGGGTGGACGGAGTTTAGCGGCTGACCTGCGCTGTGCTCCCGCAGGCCCGAGGTAAGCCCGGTAGGGGCAGCGGAAGGGCGGGGGTGGAAATGGCAGAGGGGACGACCCGGCGTCCCGGCAGCCCGCAGCGAGGGCAAGCCCATCCTTTTCTTCTAGGCTTCGCAGTGGCGAGTGAGGCTCGGGGTGCGGCTCTGCGCGTACCGCCTCCCTGCTTCCCTCCCCCCGGGGACCGGCTCGAGGAGGGGGCGGGGGACGCGGGATGCGCGCCGGGTGCGGAGCCCGGCGCAGGGGGGCGGCGCGCGGCCTCACCTTGGCCCCGATCTGGTTGCCGCACTGGCCGGCCTGGATGTGCACGATCTCCCTCATGCTCGGTGCGTGTGGCGGGCGGCTGCGGGACGCAGGCGGACGCGCTGGGGCCGGGGCTGGCTGCGGAGGATCTGCCGCCCCCGCCGCCCGCTCTTATAGGCTGGGCCCCGCCCGCCGCGCCCGCCCTGGCGTCATCGCGCGCGGCCAATCCGGGGACGCCGCCGCAGAATGCGGCAGGGCTGCAGCATCAGCACCGCGCATCCCCGCTCCACCGCGCGCTGCAGCGCCTCCTCCCGCCGCCCCAGGGGTCTGGGGACCGCGCACCCGAAAGGAGGGGCTGGCGAGCTCCAGGGAGGACAATAGAAGCCCCCTTGGCCCTCGGCCCCCGCCCCGGCTGCCGCCTCTATCCCACCCCAGCGGCAGCCTCCCCCCTCGGCTTTGCGAGGAGGGTCTTTCTTGTCCACACCTGTGTAGGGACCAACCCCATTTCCCACCCCGAAAGGCCGACATGGACGCCTCCCAGCTCCCTGTCTTGTGTCGCGAAGGGGCGGACCAGGTACTCTGAGCTTTGCCGGGTCCCTTAATGGTGGGGTAGCCAGGAAAAGGCTGCAGCGGGCACCGACTTCTCTCCAGAAGAAAGAAATCATGGGGCAGGGCTCCCAAACGTCTGAGTCAGAAGGGCTGTGAGTGCAGGAGGGGGGCGGTGGGTTGCTATGGCAGCTCTGAGTTTCACTGTTCTTCTCTGCACTGGGGGATGCCACCTGCCTCTTCTTCCCCAGGGGGCTGCCATGAGATTCCAAACGGACCTAGCAGGTGGGGCTGCTCTGTACCCCTGCCAGGCACAGCACCTGGCATGTAGCTGCTGCTCAGTGAACATCGGTGTCAGGAATTGTCAGAAAGACAAACAAGCCAGGCACAGAACTGACTGGGGGTGGGGTGGGGGGAGGGCAGTGGTTTCTGTCTGACTCACTCTCCCTGATGTCACCTGTACCCCTGGAGTCTTGGTCCAAGTGAGGCTAAGGAAATTCGGTGGGCTGGGGGAGCTACGTAGGGAGATGGTGTGCGCATAAGGGAGAGAAGGGAGGCGGTGAAGTGGACACGCAGTTCAGAGGCTGGACGACCCACTGGCCTAGCAGTCTGCTGGGGTCAGACGTTAGAGTGAAACCGCCTATCATCAAGTCCTCCTGATATTTCAGTAACAAAATCCTCAGGAAGGGTCTCAGCCACAGCGTGCGGACCTGTTCCTGTGTGTGCGGTCACACTGCTTGTGTGGTGTAGCTGTGTGCGCGCCCCTCTCTTTCTCCTCTTGCAGCTTCCCCAGTTTGGCAAGTCTAGAAATGGGCCTTTTGTTCTCGAGAGACGCCCTCCCTCACAACACGTCCATGATGTGGCTTTCTGTGGTTGGCTTCCAGCCGCCTGGGGCCCCTCCCTGTCCCCGTTCAGGGGGTCCTGGGGAGCATTTGGCTCTTCCCTGGAGCTGGCTGCGCCTCCCTGTTGAGCAAAGGAAGAAGCTTTGCATCCCGTTGACCAGGACCCATCACCAGCCCTGCCGCCCTGCAGGGTGGCATCGGGCCAGGCCAGCTCCCCCTCCATCCCCAGAGGGCTCTGGTGCCCTGCTCGAGGCTGACTCATCATCCCGTCTCCCAGCAAAAGCCGGCCCTGCTGGGAACCAGCTCCCAGCCCCGAGGTCAGCAGTCAGGGCTGGAGCTGCCAGTGGTGGGCGGGCAGGAACTGGCCGGGACAGGGCTCGGGTGGCTGGCCAGGGGGCGGCAGGGGCTGCAGGCATTACTAGACCTGCCTTGGAGTTGGCTGATACCATCACTGTTCCTCCACTGAGCCTGTACCAGGAAGGGGGTCGAATGTATGCTGTGTCTGTGGAGGAAGCAGGTGGGAACTCAGCCCAGGGCTGCAGCAGAGGGAGGACCCAAGGGCTCCCAGCATCAGTCAGCACAGTCCACCGCAGAGGCCCACTCCCCTGGGGCTTGGACACCCCTGTAGCCCCTGGACAGCCTCACGGCCTTCTGGGGGGCCTTGCCTCACCCCCCCCCAGGGCTGGTGGAGCCCTGACCCTCCTCCCAGAAGGGCAGCACTTGGAAGAGAGCAGACCCCAGCCTCCAGGCCACCCTGCCGCTGGATGAGGCAGGGATACGGACGAGGGGCTGCAGGACTGGGCCAAGAGAGGGCCACGTTCTGGCCAGGGTCACACATGGGTCACTGTGGTCCTGCTTGTGCTGCAGTTGAGGGCGCCTGGCAAGTGCTGGGGTCTTGTCACCATGGTGGTGGCTGGGGGCAGGGGAGCTGCTGCCCTTACTCCAGTTGCTCTGGGCGGGGGTTTGCACCCCAGAGAAAGCAAAGGCACAGGATCGGGTGGGTGCGGCCAGGTTCCCGCGCTCTCCCCCAGGTGGGGCTGTGGTTTCCTCACCTGGGCAGCCCAGCCACGGTTGCTGGCTGGCTCCTGGGACTTCCTTCCTTCCTTCCCCCCTCAGCCCCGCCCCCACTCCTCCACCTCAAGCTTCAAGCAGCTTCTGGAAGGAGGCAAGACAGATGGCAAGGAGGCTGCACCAAGCATAGAATTTATTACCAGGCTGCTTCCTGGCCCAGGAGCCTGGGTACTGGTCCCCAGTTCAGGCCGATGGCCCCCGCTTCACCCAGAGCAGGTGTTGGCCGGCACTGTCCGCCGGGGGCGTGCGGTGTCGACAGATGGGCTGAGCCCTGGCTCTCGGTCACCACTGAGCCTTGGAAGAGAGAAGCCCCACCCTCCACGGTGGCTCCACGCCTTCCTCCTTGCTGGTCACAAAGTCCTTGGAGCAGTGCTGCCGACAGCTTTTGCCACCACCCTGCACATCCCAGTGGACGGGGGGGCCGTGCCCCGCAGTCTCCCAGCCTCACCCATCCCCCACATCTCCTCCTGGAGCTTCGGGCCATTCCCCTCCCGGGCCCCAGAAGGTCTGTGCAGCCACACCTTCAGCGATGGCCTAGCCCGTCCTCTCCGCCAAGGGACCGCCCCGGCCACCCAGGGCTTGGGCCACACGACAGCACCTCCTCCCTCTGCCCAGCAGCTCACCAGGAGCCCTGCAGCACCTCTTGGAGCGTCTTCCGGAGCTCCTGGCTGCGGAAGGCATAGATGAGAGGGTCCACAATGGCGTTGCAGATGATGAGGGTGAGGAAGAGGTTGAAGTTCTTGAAGATGCAGACACAGGTGGGGTGTTGAGGGCAGAGGACGATGAGCAAGAGGTGGAGGAAGAAGGGGCCCCAGCAGAGGAAGAAGGTGCCCAGCAGGATGGTGAGGGTGGCTGCGCCCTTGAGGCCGAAGCCCTGCTGGGTGGAGCGCTGCCTCTTGTGGAGCCGGGCAATGCCCCGGGCATGCTGGCACGCCCGGGCCAGCATGTGGACGTACAGCACCGCCATGAGCACCAGCATGGCTACGAAGAAGCTCACGAGACAGAGCAGGACGGCCGCGTGGTTGTAGTAGGCGATGAAGAGGGTGCTGGCGAGGATGCTGGCCACCCAGATGGCCGCGATGGCCCGCCACGCCCTGGGCAATGTCACGAGGCTGTGGTACCGCAGGGCGTAGAAGATGGAGATGTAGCGGTCCACGGCGATGGCGCCCAGGAAGCAGAGGCTGGACACCATGGAGCTGCAGATGAGCACATCAATGACGTCGTCCAGCTGCTGCACCACGGCGGCCCGAGGGGCCAGGGCGCCGGCCTCCAGCAGCAGCATGACGGCCGTCTCCAGCACGTTGCTGATGCTCACAAGCAGGTCGGACGCGGCCAGGCAGCAGATGAAGTAGTACATGGGCGAGTGCAGGTTGCGGTTCTTCATGATGGCAGCCACCACCAGCATGTTCTCCACGAGACTCACCAGCCCCAAGCTGAGGAACAGCCCTTCGGGAACGGACACCTCCAGGCACTGGGGCCCCGTCTGGTTGGTGGCCAGCCCGAGGCGGGGGGTGGCTGGGGACGTGGAGTTGAGGGGACTCAGCAGCTGCCTCTGGGGGCCGAGCACAGGCATCGTCCTGCCAGGGAGCAGGAAGGGGTCCTTGCTCTCAGGGTCCCGCCCAGCTCATGGCTCCACCGGGAGGCCCCTCACACTCCGTCCTCCGGGGCTGGACAAATGTCGGCCCAGGCACGGCCCCGGGCCTCTCCACTAGTCGTCACTTCCCAGCCAGGACCCCAAGCTCCCAGTTGCCAGCCTTGCGGGCTCAGTGTCTCTGTCCTGGTCCTCAGTCCACCTCCCCTCTTCCCTGGAGGCGCGGTCGCCCAGATCCGGACATTTCTAGCCCTCTTGCTACCTTCGGTCCTACGAGACCGCCTGCCTTTCTCAGGACCTTTAAAGTCTTCCGCAGAGCCCCTCCCCCTGAGGGCGGCACCGCGACGGGCGTGTGCCCGGGCTGCAGCGTGAGGGCTGCCGCTAGATGGCGCAGCTCCATCCGGGCCTGTCCCGGCAGCTTGGCGCTCAGACCACTGCAGTCTGGCCAGCCGCGCTGTGCTCAGCCCACCTCCCCTCCAGGTGTCGCGGGCGCGGGGGTCCCGCTCCGGACCTGCCTCGGAGACTTCCAGCCCTCTTCCAGGCCCGATGCAAGACCACCACCTCCTCCCTGAAGCCGTCGGATCCTGCCTCAGGAACACACACACGCACATGCGCGCACACACACACACACACACACACACACACACACGCATGCACACACACCAGCCTGCCCCACGTTAAACGCGGACTGAAGGCGGTCCTGCCCCAAGGACCCCCAGCCGCTTCCTGCGCTCCAGCTCCTCCCGGGGCAGGGGCGGGGACAGAGCTGCCAGACCTCCCCCGACGGCCCCCACTGCCTCTGCAAAAGGTCACCGCAGCCGAGCCAGCACTCTGTCACTAAAGAGTGCCCGGTGCTGACGACAAAGCCTCCTCTGAGGGCGGGGTGGGCATGGACCTCAGGGCCGGCCCCTCACGGGTGGGGGAAGTCAGAGGCCGGCCGAGGGTCTGGTGCTTTGAAGGCGCTGGGCTGTGATGTTCCTGTTTGGGTCCGTCCTGTGCCCCTCAGCAGACGGGGGAGGGCGCACCTGCTCACCAGCGTCAGCTCCCTTCCCTGCCCTTGACGACTCACACGGCCCTTTCCCCCTTTGCCTCTGTTGGTGCTATTTATTGAAGCGCGTCGTACATGAGAGTACACGAATCATAAACATGCAGGTTGGTGCACACCGCATCCAAATACAGCCGGGAATGCAGCACCCAATCAATCAAACACCGACTGCACCAGACCCTCCGGGGTGTCCTCCCGGCCCCGACCATCGGTTAACTTTGCCTGTTTTGGAACCTGATACGCGTGGACTCCGGACCCTTCCTCACTCAGCACTGAGGCACCCTCCCGGACGCACGCAGCGGTCGTTAACGCGCAGGTCACGTGGGCGCTTGGGTGGCCCCCGTCTGTCACAGACACTGCTGCTGGGTAACACACGGGTGGGACCGCATGGTCAGAGGCACACCTTCAGCTTCGGTAGATTCCGCCAAACCGTTTTACACCCTGGTGGACCCGTTTGCCTGTTTCTGGCCGTGCACGAGTCCCCCACCCGCCACGTAGAGGAGGGTGGAAGGAAGGGCCTCGCCTGGGCTCCACAGGAACCAGGGCGCCCCACGTCCTGGTGGAGAACCCCAAAGGGAGCAAAGGGTCCCAGGGCAGGACCATGAGGCAGAGCCACGGTGGGGGCAGTGCTGGCATCGCTGCCCTGAACCCTGGTGTCTCTGTCACGTGAGTCCCAGGACTCCCTGGCCGCCGGGCGAGCAGTGTCCTGCCTCTAGCTTACATGTCATCACGGCTCCATAAATGAGGCCTTTGAGATTGCTGCGCCTCCCCAGACCCAGCGCCCCCAGCCTGAGACTTCAAAGGCCAGGAGAACTGGGCGGCCTTTGCCATGAGACCACAGCCCTCTTCCTGGGGAGGCCTCGAGACTCCCTGTTTGGTTCTCACCCCGAGGGAGGGGGACAGCAGGTACAGCTGAGCTGCGATTGGTCACAGTCCTGGGAAACGGCCACGTGAAACCACAGCTAACCCTGCAGCCAGTCCTACCCACTCGACCTCCAGTGCCCCCGGAAGAAAGCAAGCGAGGACTGGCCAGAGACAGGTGGGGGGGGACGGCCACCTCCTCAGAGGACATACCACATGAGACCACGTGCCGACCACTCATGAGGCTGTGAGAGCAGGAACTGTCTCAGTGCTGGGTCCCCAGCACCAGAACAGGGTCAGGCCCGCAGCACACGAAGGCTCACCATGTGAGGGAGCTCGTGGGAGCTGGAGCCTGAGGAGCTTCTGCCTGCAGAGCCGAGGGGCGCCCCTGTCTAGCCACGGCCACACCGGGTAGGCCTGTCTTCATGGGGGTCCCCCGATGGGGGTCCCCTCACAGCAGCCACGGGGAGTGCAGCCAGCGCCCCTGCCCCCTCCCCTCACCACGGAGAGATCTCAGGAAGACCTAGCCCAGAGCTGGGTCATAGGGTCTGGGTTCCAGGGTTGTCTAGTTTCCTTTAACGCAGGGAAAGGAGGGGCCTTTGTGCCCACCCTTTGGTGCCCATGCTGAAGACCTGAGGTGGGGTGTGACTTGATGGGAAAGAGCACAACCCATCAGCAATGCACGAGCAGCACAAGGCCTGAGTGGTCAGCTGAGCCTTTACAGCAGGTGCCTAGATGTGAGGGCCTTGGCTGTCTTCTCACCCCCATTAGACGGAGCAGCACGACAGAGCACTGGGTGGGCACCAGGCCTGGGGGGTGAGCAGTTTCATCACCTCCTGGGCCCAGCCTCTGCTTCACTATCCCCAGGACACTGGCTCTTCATTTTAAAGTTGGATTCCTGGTTGCAAGATGGCTGCCGTAGCGCCACACATCACACCCTCACCTAAATGTATTTAAGGTTGGAAGAGGTAGGGCGCCAAGCTCCCCTTGCTTGCCTGTAATTTTCAGAGATCAATCCCCTTCCCAGAAGACACCCAGCAAACTGTCTTACTTGCTGAAGTTCATCACAGGCCACCCTGGTGGGGACCATGTGGTTCTAGGGCAGGCTCGGTCTCCGAGCTGGCTGTGGATGGTGGGAGGGGTAACCACGTCTGCAGGGCCCTGTCCTTGCCACGGGTGTTCAAGGCACAGAGGCGCCCCCGACTCGGGAACAGCTGGAAGGATGACCTCACAGGCCTCTGCAGTAGGTGACCCCACATCACGATCAGGATGCCACAGACTTCCTGGAAGATGGGCCGACGGACCAGGACTTGGGTGCACGTTGGAGATGGCTGGGTCACACTTCCTGCCACGCTGACCGGCCTGGGGCCCCAAACGCACCCTGGAGCACACGGGCAGCCTCTGTGGGTGGAGGTCAGGGCTGGGAGGGTGCCCAGTGCACAGGGTAGCACGTGGGGCTCACAACCTTGGTGGCCTGGGTCATTCCAGAACCAAACAGGATCCTTAGTCACAGGCAGCCCGTGTGGTTCTGAGCTGTCACTCAAGAGCACCAGGTCCCACCCCTTCACCCTCCCCAGCCTGCGGTCCGTTCACCCCTGGATCAAGTGCCCCCCAGTCTCTGCCACGTACACCCCCCAGAGCTGCCAAGACGAGCGTTCTTTCCAAAACACACCTCTCAGCCTCCCCACCGACGGCGCTCACTGAAGCGAGCATGGATTCTGGCTCTGCGATGCCCCGGGCCAGCAGCGCAGCGGCGGGGAGGTCCTGCCCAGGGTTGGGGCTCTGCCGTGAGTGGCCGCGGGGCACACTCCGGGGGAGCCTTGGGGGGTGTGAGGATCTGGGGGCGCCGACCGCAGCGCCGGGAAGGAAGAGCTCACGCCGGGCAGAGCGCAACCCGTTCACGTTTATAGAACAGCAGAGGCAGGTGGACAACACAGCAGCACTTCTAGGTCGGGGACCTGGCCGATCCGACCAGCACACAATCAGGAACATAACTGCACAGCGCTGGGGCCCCGCCCGTGCCTCAGTCCCACTCGTCGCCCTCGAGGTGGTCCTCGCGCGGCACCTCCAAGTCGTGGAAGTGGAAGTTGGCCATCATGTCCCGCAAGGCCAGCATCAGCCTGTTCAAGCCCTGGTCAAGGTGTGGACCCCCGGCCCCTCCGTCCTCTGGCCGCTCCCCCTGCGGCAAAGAGACTCATCTGAGCCGCGCCTGCCAGGACGAGCCCCCGCCCAGCCCCCCGCCCCGGGACCCGACACCCGGTCTCAGGCTGGCGGCCCCCACGTGCTGGGCTCCACGTACCTCCACGGTGTAGTTCGGCAACAAGGAGCGGAAGAAGAGGGCAATGGTGTTTCCATGGCTGACAGGGCTGAGCCTGGAAGGGGAGTCAGGACGGTCAGAAAGGCCCTGGCGGGGCCACGTGGGCAGCCCCCACGGCGGCTGGAGAGAGAGGGGGTGGGGGCGGCAGGGGGATGGCTCAGGCCCGAGGTGCAGGGGGTCCAGCATGGGGCTGGCCTTCGGAACGTGGCCAGTTGAGTGGAGAGTGGGGCCGCTGCAGCCAAGCCCCACTCGCTCTTGAGAAAAGCTGTTTCAAAGTGTCCTTCGCTCAGAGCTGAGGAGTGGAGAGAAGATTCTAGGGCATGCGTCGGGGGTGGGGGGGGCCCTCCTGGACTTTCCGGGCGCCTGGAGCCAGCACAGCACCCAGCCATCCTCAGTGTGACCACGCCCAGCACGTCAGCTTGGTGTTGAAGCCACAGACACTGATCATTAATAATTTTCATCTTAACCTGTTGAGAATTTAACTGGGGACTATATTTCCCCGTGAATGCGCACTCTTAACTTTTATAATTCAGCAGAGAATAAAAAGGACTTCATTCTACAAAGTACGTCCGCCTGAAGCCTGGAAACGAGAAAGTCTGTCTGTGACTCTCCCAGGTCGGTGACTCTGTGACCACGGGCTCTACGTGAAGTAAAGCAATTACTTAACGTAACGCTTTAAAGGCCGGAAGGAAAGGGGGAAGAAAGCATTCGTATGAGCCAATTCTGAAGGCAGCCTGCAGACTCGGCACCGCGGTGCCCGCCCCTGCTCTCCTGGCTGGGCCTCGGGGCCTTCTGCGTCCCGGCCTGACTGCCAGACACTCGTCCCTGGCGGGGCCTCCGCACAGGCTGAGGCTCCTGCTGGACACCAGCCGCCTTTCACATGTCAGGCTCACCCGCTGTTTCCTCGCAGATTCTTACTGCAGTTCTGATTTTACATGTGTTGCCGGATTCTACAACTGCTTCCTACCCTATCCCCACCACCTGCTCCCGAACCTGACAGAGGAATGGCCTTAGCTGGACAAATAAGTGAAAACACATGGCCTGCAACAGCTGATCCGTGACCCCAGATCACCATATTCTCTGAGGGCTGGACTCTGAGGCAGCAAGACCCCCCCGAGCCCCAGCACTGACCTCGGAGCCGTGTGGGCAAAGGAGCAGGGCAGGAAGTACCTCTCTGGTCTGACGTAGGAGTAGATGGTGTCCAAGGGAGGCAAAGGGTCATAGCCCAGCACAGACTGCGTGCTCACATCCTTCAGAAAGGCAGAGAGCAGAGGGGCGACTTTCAGCCGATTCCACTCTGCACCAGGCCTTTCTGCTGGGAGTGGGAACGGTCTGACGGAACGGCCCTTGTTTGCGAGGCTGCGTTCCCCGTACTAAAAGCCTGGGCGAGGGGGAGAAGGGCCCCTCCTCCAGCAGGACGCTCATCCGGCCCGCTCAGAGGACTGGGATGAGCCCAGGGACCGGCGCGGGCGTGGGAACCACAGGACCTCCGCTCACACGTGCTGTGACCGCCCTGCAAAATGTCAGGGCCTCACTCCCAGGTTGCCAGCTACTGGCCTCGGGGCTCCGAGTCACCAGGTCACCGCTCTGAGCCCCATAAGGTCACGGAAAGCTGCAGGCTCAGCTCTGCCTCTCAGAACGCGAGTGTCTGTGAGGGGAGGGGCCTCTGCCCGTGACCCCAACCCGGGGGCAGAGCTGCCGGCAGGAAGAAGCCCGAGTCCAGCCTGCTCCCTTACCGGAGGTAGGGCGGCAATGGCTTCCTTGATCTCCGACAGGACCACGTGGCGGTGGATGTTTCTGGGTGCACGCTGGTACAGCACCTTGCGCCTAGGGCCCAGGGAGACGAGGGGCAGTGGTGGAGGCGGCCACAGCCCTGCGCCGCCCGCAAGATGGGCCTGGTCCTGAGAGCAGTGCCCACACCCCGGCCCCAGGCTCACCTGTTCTCACACGCCTCCACGGCAGGGTCCCCGGCGTCCACCGCCTGCAGGACCTCGTGCACGTTCTCCTCCAGCCAGCTCATGGTGGCCGGCTCCTTCCAGAGGAAGTGGGACCTCCCGAGGTACAGGCTTACCAGCTGGCTCAGGGCGGGGGGCTGGCTGTGGGCAGTGGGGCCTGTGAGACCCCCACGGGCCCAGGCTCCACGCGCCCGCCGGTGCCTGTGGGCATCCAGGGCGTGCTGGCGACCTGGAGGGGAAAGAGGCTGCCCAGAGGGGGCTGCCGACAAGGGAAAGGGACCCCGAGGCAGGGCACACAGGCATTTGCTTCTGTGCAGCGTCCTTACTAAGAACAAGTTCCTCGATCAAAATCTAAACACGAGGAGAACGCAAACACCCGTGCGCACAGACACCGGAGAGCCCGCCCCGGTTTCCTGACCGGGCTTGAGGTGGCTGGCTCCCAAGTCCCACATTTTTCTTCACGTTTTATGAGAAATTTTAAAAGGCAGCAGGTGCCAATACAGGCGTCTGAACCACACTCACGGCTGCAAGGACGTTACAGCCCCAGTGCCCCCGCTGTGTCCAACAGGCCAGGCTGATGCCCACATGGCCAGGGCCCCAGAGCCCCTGCAGGGAGGACAGTCCCGCCACCCAGGCCCGCCCCCTGCCCAGGGCGCCCACCAGTCTGTACCTTATCTCGGCGTCAGGTCCGAAGAAGCGGTGTGCGGCCACGGTGGCGTCGGGGCGCACGCTGCAGTACTCGAGCAGAGGCATGAGCACTGCGGGGGAAGCAGGACCGTCACGCCCGCAAGGCCAGGGCTGAGGGGCAGGGGAGGCCGCTCTCCCACACCAGCCCAGGGGCCCCTGCCGCCACGGAGGGCTGTCCGTCCCGCTGCCCTGCGGCCCCACCTGCACCCGAGGGGACTCACGCAGGAGCCCTGAGCACGTGCACTGGATGCTCTCATCATAGAGAACCCCTGCCCCAACGCTCTCCCAGGGACGGGCTCCACTAAAAGCCACGGGCCTGACAGGGAGCTTCCTGGATGATGGAGGTAGACTCTGGGTTGGCGAGCAGGCCCTGCTGGCGGCCACAGCCCCCCGTGCAGGGCCTTAACACCCCGTCAGGGGCCTCGTCGGGAAGGGCCAACATGGCTCAGAGCCGGACACGCAGCCCCTGTGTGGATGGAGCCCAGCTGAGATGATAGGGAGGGGCTGGCTGAGGACGCTGTCTGCCGGGAGCCCCGAGCGACCAGGCGTCACCCCGGCTGCCCACAGGGAGGCTCACCACCAGGGATGAAGCCCGAGGGCCCAAGCTGCACGGCCCAGCCCCTGCGGAGCTGCACGCGGTCCTGACCCCAGCCCCACCAGGGCCTGAGAGGGCAGTGGGCTCCTCTCTCAGGTCACAGACCCTTTGAGAATGTCGCCCAGCACAGGGGCCGTGAGCCCTCTTCCCGTCCACACACCCACAACTTTAGGGGCCCATGTTAACCAGCAGGTCACCCGAGAGGACCCAGGACGAACCTAACTCTGAGCTCCTCACCCCAGTGAGAACTGGGACTCGAGGACGAGGACAGACACCCACTTTGCTGACTTGGCCCCTCCTGGCCCCGTTTTCTCTCACACCCAGCCCACCGCCAGAGAAAATGCGTCTACTTCAGGTGGTAAGTTTTACTTGAACTGTTAATATCTAAGGACACCCTAAAACCTCCAGGTGCTCTGACAGCAAAGTTAGCGCCTGAAGGCCCCGCTGGAAAATGCATCTTCCCAAGAGCTTGGGACAAGCGCTGGGACCCATCCGTGCCCGCGGGGGGCTGCGGGGACACACCCACCTCCAGGGAACATGATAAGCGCCTGCTGGATCAAGAGAGAGGCCTTCTCCCTCGCAGAGCTCGGCTCCTGGCCGGGGAGGTCTGCCTGCTGGCTCAGCAGGAAATACGCCAGCGGCACGGAGAAGGCAAAATTTGGGAGCTGGGACAGGTTCCGATGAGCCTACAAGGGGTTTGGGCGTCTCAAGGCGTGCAGACGGGAAAGGCAGAGCTCACGGGCGCCCGGATGCCCCTGGGTGAGCGGCCCCCCTTCTCCGGGCACAGAAGGCAGATAAAAGGACCTGGGGGTGTGCGGCCAGACCCAGGCCAGGTGGGCGGGAAGAGCGGACGCCCACCTTCCAACGGCTCAGCGTCAGGCAGGGGCCGGGGTCCTCTGGGGGGTGGGGCTGGCCCACCTCCACGTCTGCTCTTGCCTCCCTCCCCACGCCTACATCGCAGATGCACACGACACGATGCTCTGTCACGTGACAGCACGGTCTCTGGAGACTTCTGTAACCTCCGCCCAAACCCCCCCCCCCCCCCCCCCCCCCGTCCCCCAGACGTCCTGCTGCAGCCCCACCGTGGGCGGCGCCCAGCAGCTGCATTTCTGTGAACTCCAGGAACCTGTGTGAACTAGACCCCGCACTGGGGAATCCTCACCCAACCAGGCCACATGATCCAGAATTCAAAATAATTTACGTAGCTGTCTTTCAACTACACGCCAACACGTGCCGTGAAGAAATTCAAGCACAGAATAAATAAAAGGCTGTCCCCTCCTCGCCCCGCCCCCGCTAGACGTGTCCCCGAGACGGTGCCACCCAACGGGAGCACAGCGCCAGCCTTCATCTTACAGCAGCCAGATTAAGAAGAAAACCGGTGAAATGCACATTCCTACATCATCTATAACCCGCGTATCTAAAACAGCACCACCAGGATGCGAAATGCAGGTTATTAACGAGACAGCCGATGGCCTGCCTCCTGCCCGTCTCAGACCTCACGCGCACCAACGCGTCCAGGGGTCGAGCCGCGGTGGCCTCCCCCACCTCACGGCTCCCTCTGCACACCTGCGCTCACGTGCAAGCAGGCGGCAAGGCAGGCCCCCTGGGGTCTGCCCAGGACCCTCCCCTGGCGTCCCTGCCCGGCCTGGTGTGTGCTCACACCCACCTCCCACTCCTGGAAGAGGCGGATCAGGTACTCATAGCTCCGTGCCCTTAAGGCCAGGTGGTCGAGCAGCAGCAGCATGCACAGGGGGTCCTCGTCCGGCTCAAGGCTTCCGGAGGCAGCACGGCGAGCAGAGGGAGACAGAACCCACAGTGGGCGGGTGCGGACGCCCACAGGCCGTGGCCCGGGAGGGAGGGGCGCGGGCGGCAGCCCTACCTGAGGATGAGCTTGCAGTACTCCAGCGCCGTGCGTGGGCAGCCCCGCTTCTCCAGGAAGCTCATCTGCTTGTAGAGGGCCAGGTAGAAGCTCCTAGACCCAAGACAGTTCCTCGTCAATGAGAGCACGGCAGGCAGCAGAGCACGTCGCCTGGCGCCTCGTCCGGCACTGCGTCCACCCTCTGCCCGCGGGCTTCGCCGGCATTTCCCGTGTGGCCTAATCAGCGTGAACGTTCGCCAGGGTCCTGTCTGCAGAGAAGGTGACTCTGCTTGTTGTTTGCGGTCACATGTGTGTGCACGGGCAAAAAACCAAGCCTATTTGTTCGTGGAGATCTGCATCTTCTTGGGCATTTTTTTAAAAAACTATCCTTTAAGGGAAGAGAGTTAGAATCTGCTGCTGTATCGACCATCTAGATTTATCCTGGTGGACTGCCGTTTTGATCAATGGCTCCCTGCCCTGTTAATGCCTGGGAACGTTAGTATTTTATAGCATCGCAAAGAACTAAGAATTTCATTGGAGAGACAAAGCTCACACAACTAGAAGCAAGAGAGAAAATTCAGACCCCACACACCCTGCAGACAATCTGTGCAGTGGGGGTCACTGTGCCCTGGGGCCCACGACAGCCCCCAAGCCGGAGAACACATCCTACAAGGGACACGACCCAGGATGGCCGGAGACCACGGGGGGTGGGGGGGGTGGGGGCGCCCGGAGTGGAGAGCGTGCCCAGGCCCGCAAGGCCCTGAGGAGCAGGCGGTGGGTGAGAGGCTAGAGGCTGAGGTCAGCAGTGAGGCCGCGGTATCCGCTCAGGCCTGCGCTGCTGAGAACAGGGGCTTCGGGGCAAGAGAGTCTGCAGGAAGAGGGTCCCACGGGCGTGCGTGACAGGAACACGGTGGGGCTGTGTTCACGCTGCTGCCCGCAAGGCGTTCCCGAGGATCCCAAACGCGTGGGCTGCGGACTGAGTCCAAACACGCAAGGAAACACGACTACAGGTCCCATGGCGGTGAGGTGGCTGGCGAGGCTCCCTCCTAACGTGGACAAATTTAAACCCCAGGCCAGCCTGATCCGTCCACCCTCAGGTCCAGCCCTCCTGCATTTAAGCTTTAAACACAGCACGAAGCCCTGGGACCCCAGCGGGACCCCTCGTGGACAGTCCCGTGGCACCTGCCCCCCGTGCGCCCACCCTAGCACCCACATCACCTGTGACGCCTACGACACACTCGCGAGGGAAGATGGTGTGCGCCTGTGAACGCTGGGTGGCCGGCTCACCTGTTCTCGGGCCTGCGGTAGTCCAGCCGGCAGGTCCCGCTGGTGAGGCTGAACAAGGGGTGGAAGGCACACTCCATGCTGTACAGCGCGCGCTCTGCAGGTGACAGACACGGGGCGGCTGTCAGCCTCTGCGCGGTGGCTGCAAACCCGTCCTCTGTGGCTCCTGAGGAAAGCTCCAGAAGGGAGGTGGCCACGAGACTAGGAGTTGGAAAGTGACGGGCGAGGACGTGCCCACGGGGATCACGTCAACCACAGAGGTGTGACCTGGCCACGCCCGCTCCGGCCGGAGGAACCACATGCCTCCCCTGAAGCCCACGCACCCCCAGGGGCTGATCTTCAGGAGCCGAGGGTGGAAACAGGCCACGAGACGTGGACCATACATCCTCACAAAAGGAATGACGTCCTGACACACGGCTCACACAGGTGAACACTGAGAACATCACGGTAAATGACAGAAGCCAGATGGAGACGTGTGTCGTGATTCCATTTACAGGAAAGTCCGGAGACAGAGGGCGGACCGGCGGTTGCCAGGGGCTAGGGGAGGCGGGTTTCTTTCGCACATGGTGGAAGTGACCCAGAAGCAACACGGATGAGGCTGTACGAGTCTGCATATACTAAAACCCAAGGAACTGTAGGCTCTAAAGGGGCGAATTTCACGGTAGATGAATTTTATCTCAATAAAGCTGTTACTTAAAGAACATCCTGGCAAACCCACCACATCCCCAACAGCTGAGGTGGGGCCGCCCGCTAGGCCTTACCCACGAGGTCCCGCGCCATCTCCTGGTCCTCCTGGAAGCGGCAGGCGTCACTGAGTTGCAGGAGCGAGTCCACGTGATAGGGGCTGGTCTGCAGCAGGACCTGTGAGGCAGGAGGAAGCTGATGGGACGAGGCCCAGGAAGGCCCCGGCCCCACCTCCGGCAGCTCGGCTCGCGCCGCGCCTCCACGACCCCACAGGGTGCCCGCGCACCACCATGTTGTTGGGCTCCATGGACTCCACGGCGGCCAGGAACCTGTGCTGCGTCTGCTGGTACTCTTCACTGTGCTCAAAGGCGAAGGCTGAGCGGCCTTTCCTAGACTCTAGCAGCCGCATCGACAGACCTGGGGTGGTGGGGGGTGCCTGCGTCAGGATGCCCAGGGCGGACTGCCCGCAGCTTGGGCCACACCAGCAACACGCGCCTCTACACCTTTCCTGTGAAGACGTGCCTCCCCCCAGGAGCGTGGACGGAGCAGCGACATCCCAGGACAACAGGGAGGGGACACGCACAGCCCGCCTCCCCCACCCCATCCGGTCAGCCCCAGACACTGTCTGCTTAGAGCCATGATGCAGGCGGGCGTGCGACAGGGCGCAGGGGCCGCTGCCAGGCCTCGAGACGACAGGGACTGCTAAGCCACGACGTCCTCTCTCTGCTTCTTGCGCTGACTCTGGGTGGACGGGGTCCAGGGTCTTCTCAGGAGCCTGACAACTTCATCTCCCTTCGTCACCTTCAGGAGACCGGTCAGGGTCCCGGACGCCCCTGGCGACACCCTCCTAAAGGGGCAGCCCTACAGGACCCCGTGGCAATGAGCCCCTCTCTCTGCCTGTGCTCAGGGGCCGCTGCTGGGAACATGGGAGTGAAGGAGAAGGAGGGTGAGATGCCCACTAGGGCCATGGCTTCCCGTGTCCTCGCTGAGCACAGGGGGTCTCGCAGGGCATCCCAGGCCCCGGGGCCCCCTGATCCTGGATGCCACACAGCCAAGCCCCCCCGGCAGGGCATGACCCTGCACCCAAACCCTTCTGCACTGCTGCTGGTTTTCTTTAAATTACTAATTTAAATTATTAAACGAATGGTAATTTTCTTTAAATTATTAATTATTAAATCACTCTCCAGTTTGCAACAACATATAAAATGTCACCGTTTACAAACGAACTCGATTGCTTCCTATGGCGTAGGAGCCACAGCACAAAGGAAGAAGGTGGAGCAACGCGGACTGCACGTGGCCAGGAAAACACACGGCGGGTGGGGTCTGTGCCCAGACAGGGGGCTCCCCCCAGCCCCACGCAGGGCCCTCGGCCGCACACACGCACGCTGGCTCTGCACACGCAGAGGCGTGGCCCTGCAGCCCCGCGCCCTCACCTGGTTTGGTGTACCGGGGCCAGGCGCTCTTAGGGGTGGTCAGCCACGTACACTTGGGGTACACGCGCTGTCTCTGCCGCGGCCTGAGGAGAAACAGGGTACGGCTTTACCTCCGTGCTGCCGGACCCTTGCGGGCAAGGGCAGGACAAGGACAGAACGCAAACCGCCTTGACAACGGCCGTCACCCTGCCGGACGAGACGGCAGACTGCGATCCGATCAACCAAACCACCACGGAAGAGGGAAGAAAAACAGGAAACCCGTAGTCCAGCAAAACATTAGGAAAGGGAGAAAAGAAACAGAAGGTGAGAACCTAACGTGAAGACGACAAGGTGAGAGCGAGCCGGCGGTGACCCGCGGACACAAATGAGCTGCCTTCCCATGGACAATGCGGCTGCGCGGGGCAGAGGGCCCTTCTCATCTGCCCTCTCAGGAGGCCCCACCCCGACAAGCAACGGAGATGGGGCATCAGCAGCAAACACCCACACACTTCTGGAAGAAAGCCAGCCAGACACAGGAGCACGAGCGGGCAGCGGGGCCGGCCCAGCTCCCTCCCCCAGGCTCGGTGCCGCGGCTCTCTCATTCGGGGGTCTCTGCTGCAGGTGCGAGCCCCTCCCCACAGCCGTGGTCACACCGAGGGCTTTCTGCTCTATCACTGATGCTTTATTTCTTGAGCTGAGTAGTGGCCAAGTGGACCCATGTATATTACACTGTATACCTTTTTTGATAATATGAACTATTTCATTAAGAAAAAAATTGAGTAAAAATCTGGATTGTGTTAGGAATGGGATGAAATAAAAGTAAAAAACTGCAGGAGAAAAAACAACTCTTCAAGAAAACCATGGTCAAAATCTGAAGGAAACTAAAATGTGGGATGATTCTGGGTAATTGGTAATTGTGAAAAAAAGGAGAGTTAACTGGATGCTCAGAACTGTCCTGTCTGGAATCCCAGGGATGGTCCAGCCCTGCAGTGAGCCGTCCATGCAGAAGAGGCTGCCACTGGGAGGTGGGGCACCAACGGGGGAGCAGACACCAGTGGCAGAGGAGGTCCAGATGGGAGGACCCGGCAGAGAGCAGCACACACGGCACCTGGAGATCCCGAGGGGACGAGGAGGGACCACGGCTTCTCAAGGTAGCCCATGCACAGGACTTCATTGTTTAAGGAAGGAAACATGATAAATAACAACTATAGTAACACTGCGAAAAACAGTAAGTGCAGTTACGATGAACTAACTACTAGTAATAAGTGTAATATGCACAGAAATAAGACCAGGCGAACATGTATAGACAGACCAGGCAGATGCGAAGGAAGCGAGGGCGGGTTGGGGTGCAAGGTCCAGCCCAGGGCAATACAGGTAAAAAAGGGGAACATTTTGAGTTAAAGTGTTTTTCATTAATATTCCAAAGAAGAAGACAAAGCCAGAGACCCTTGTGTCCCGAGCAAATTTACAGCAAACATAAAAGCAAGTCACACAGCAAATGCAGTGAGAGGCACAAGGGCAGGGTGGGCGAGTGGCACGGAGACTCCCCAGCCTCACTCAAAGCCAGACAAATAGAAGCCAGGGGCTTCCCCGGCGGCCCAGCGGTTAAGGCCCTGCACTTCCACCGCAGGGGGCATGGGCCCAACCCCTGGCTGAGGGGCCAAGATCCCTCATGCCGCCCGGCACGGCCCAAACAACACAACAACGGAAGTCAAACACGTGGAGACTATACAACAGTGTAAAACAACTACACCCCAATTCAAAAAAGACCAAAAACACAAACACATGGAGACTATTCTTCGTCTTCACATTATGACAGACTTGAAAGCCTCCTACACCTGCCAAGGATCCGAGGAGGAAGCAGCACGCAGACGGGGGGCAGCGGGTGACACCCCTCCCGGGCACCCTCACGCTAAGAGCCAGCAGGCACTGCAGCCAAGTGCACCCCGACACCTGTGCCCAGGGCGCCTGCTCCCCCCATGCTGCTGGCGCTGCTGCTGCTGGCACAGCAGTGCAGGGTAAATGGTGCTCAGGACCCAGCCTGCAAACCAGGCGTGTGAGAGATAGAAGAACCCTACGGCCCCAGGAAACAAGACATGTGCACGGGGCCCAGGAGGCGCAGCAAACAGCCTTGAAGGGTTATCTGTGGGAGGCAAGGGTGGCGGCTCGGAACTGCTTGAATAAGCAGCTCTTTTTCATAAGCCTCTGCCGAGGGAAAGCTCCACAGTCGGGGCTGGGCCCTGCGAGGGAGCAGCCCAGGCAGAAGAGCCCCCTTCCCACGGGAGGTCTGGGATCCCCATGCCCCGGACGCTCCCGCGGCGCTGATTGCACGGCACCAGCCACCAGAACTCACGTGCACGAAGGTCAAACTTATCGCAAAACCCAAACCCCACATCGGTATTGCTCTCAACTGAAAAGCAAAAATGAATCTGGCTAAGATTTCAAGGCCAGAAGCTCAAACTTCAGAATCTTTGTAAAACTAGGACTCGCGGGGGAGAGCAGGCGGTGCGTGATGGAGCCCGACACCCACAGACAAGGCCACGTGACTTCTCCTCGACTCCCCTTCGGGTCCCGTGGGCTTCCTTTCTCACTGTGGCTGTAAACACCCTCCCTTCCCTTCCCTCAGCTGAGAACACAGCAGTGTTGGTCTTACCTCTGCTCCCCCAGGACGGCTCGGGCACCAAAATACCTTTTCAGTTCCGTGTCTGGATTCAAGTGTCTAGAGAATTGAAAATTTTACAGAGAAAAATGAAATTGAGTGTGTTAACAACGATCCTGAGAATGTCAGAAAGTCACATAAGGACCCAGCATGGAGAGCGGCTCTCCAGCAGGCCTGATTTCTCTGCAACCACACGGCCCGTGGCCAAGACCGGCCACCACTCGCCAGGCCGAGTCAGAGCAGCGTGAGCCCGGGCACGAGATCGAGGGGTCTTCACTGCCTTAGGAAGGAAGGTGGCTGATTTTGAATGCTGGCAACAGTCTGCGGTAGGGACAGGGTTTCATTAAGCACCTACAGGAACAGGAGGTGGAAAATTCACCCCCGAATGGCAGCTTTAATGCAGCTCAAGAAAGAACGTTCCCAGACACGCAGAGCTAGAGAAAGGTCCTGGAAGGTCAGGGCTGCCCCGTCCCCTCCCCTCTGTCCCCGAAGACGAGCGCTCCTCACTCGGCGAAGCCACACCTGTGCTCCACGTACAGGACATGCTTCTTGGCACTCAGTGGGGGCGGGCCTGGGCGGCTGGAGCCGCTGGCATCCTCAATCCTCTCCAGGATGCGGTCGATGTCCTCCAGCCCATTCTCCTGCAAGTCCCCAAATGACATGTTCACTACCACACTGACTTACTGACTTTATAAGTAACCATCAATAGCAAGATTTACTCTTACAAAGAACAAGTATTATATTGTGTTTCCTTCCTGAAAGACAGTCCAATCTGAACACCCTGTACTGCACGTACATTTAGAAAAAAGAAGAGATGCTTCGTAAGAGGAACAGTCAGAATCACAGACCAGGAAGGGACTCTGCCAACGGAAGAGCATCATTTCAGACGTTTGCTAGAAAATGGAAAGCACGGAGATGGGCTCTAACCCTCAAGGATCAAAGGGAACAAATTTGGTAACTTCCCCTGACCTCTGAATGAGTCAAATAAAATATCAAGAAAAAACGAAATGTTTTCAACACCACCTCAAGAAACATTCCGAAAAGAACACAGAGAGCAAATCCACCAGCCACACATACCGAGCTTTCTCCTGCAGCGTTTTTCTTATTTTTCTGTTTCCTTTTCTTCTTGCGGAGTTTGCCACTTGTATTAGACTGACAAAAGAAGCTCATTTCGGTCAACGGAAAGACACAATGACATCTTAAATCCAAGAACTAGAGCAGCCAGCTGCAGAGGGACAGCCAGCTGCAGGAAGACAGAGCAACAGGCCCACCGCCCTGCCGTCCACCTTCTGAATGTCCTATGAACACATCCACTTCTCTCCAGCAGCTGACACCTCCCACTGGTCTCCCTGACTCTGGCTGGCCCCCACCTTTCTGAGGTCTCCCTGACCACTCACGGGGTCTGGACCCTCCGCCCACCTGCCCTCCGCTCTCACCCGTCACCGTGTCAACCACTCTCTGCCACACTCAGCCGGCCTGGAGCCCAGGGCTCCGCACCGCAGGCCGCCACACCTGCAGTCCCCCCACCTCAAGACCGCTCGTGCCTTCCCCCGGCCACCACCTTCCATCAGTGTGAAGGTCCTCGAGGAAGCCCCCCGGCACCCCAAGACCAGTCGAGGGCCCAGCTGCACCAGAGGTCCCTGGGGGGCACAGACTGGCTCGCAGTGAGCACTTGCTGGGTGAGTGACAAAGAGCCTCCTACAGGGACCCCCTTCCTCACCGTGCTGCTCAGGAGCCACACCCAACCCTGACCTGGCCTATGTGTCTCTTCAAGGGCACCCACCAAGGGCCCTGGTCCACCCGGCCCGAGCTGCAGACACACAGTCGCAAAGAACACACCCAACCTGGGCAGAAGGGCACTCTCCCAAAACAGAGGGGGCAGGCCTCGTGCCAGGGAGACGTGTCTAGGGGACCCGGACTGTGGCCCCTCGCCAGCCGCCCCCAGTCTTGAGGACTCCAAGCCAATCTGATAAGGGCTCCCAAGGAAGTCTGGGGGCAGCCGGGCAATTCACAAAATGGCCCTCAGAGAATGCCAACGGGGTGTGTAGGGGGAGCTGCACCTGCTCGGGGGGAACCGCCGCGTCCGTCACGTCGCCATCCTTCTTGGACTCTGAGTGTCCACGCTGGGCCCTCCTTTTGTTCCCCGATGCTGCGGCGTCAATGAGCAGACAGTCGGTCCTGTCCCCGTTCACCCCGGGCACCTCCTCGAGGTCCTCGATGTTTATCTGGAAACACAGACGGGGGAGCAAGGGCATTACGGGTGCGTCCTAGTCACAAATGAAAAGGTGACTCTCAGATGCACGCGTGTTGCAGGGAAAGGTGGGCGGGCACCTTCCAGGTCGCTGAGGTTGTAGAGGGAGGACCACAGATGTCCAGTAGCCCAGTGGCCACGACGCTCCCCTCTCAGCAGCGCGGGGCCAGGGCCACTTCAGTCATGGTCCCAGAGAACACTGGGGCGCTGTGTGGCTACGGGATCTGTCCTCAGGGTGACATGATGAGGAATCCCACACGGGACAACTTCTCCCCCTACCAAGCACCACCCCAGAGTAAACACACACGCTCAGCTAATGCCTCACTCTTCCCTCCTCCCACCTGGACTCCGGCCAGCTGTTCTACACCAGCAGACAGGACCAGTGCCTGGGGGAAGACAAGGCCCAGGAGATACTCAGTAACAAGAATGGTAACGCATCCATCAGGGGAGCCTTAGACAGTGGTGAACAGGGATGAACCACGCTCGTGTGCACACGCAGGCCTCAGGAACACGATGCAGAAAGGAAGGTCCCAGGAGACTCACACCCTCGCTCTGGAGGAGACGGGGCAGGGACAAGTCACGGGACAAGTTCTGGCCCTTCTGCTAGTAAATGAATCAGCAAACAAAGGAGGCGACACGCAGTACCAACACCACGCTTCACGGGCCAGATCAGAGGGATGCAACCTGGTTCACCGAGGTCCAAAAATAAATTTTAAAAACTACATAAAAGATTCAGAACATCCGAAAAATATAAAGCTAAAAAAATAAAAATAAAATCCACTCTAAACCCCAGAACCCTGAGATGATTTCCAAACAAAACTGGGGGGCTTCCCTAGTGGCGCAGTGGTTGCGAGTCCGCCTGCCAATGCAGGGGACACGGGTTCGTGCCCCGGTCCGGGAAGATCCCACATGCTGCGGAGCGGCTGGGCCCGTGAGCCATGGCCGCTGAGCCTGCGCGTCCGGAGCCTGTGCTCCGCAACGGGAGAGGCCACAACAGTGAGAGGCCCGCGTACCGCAAAACAAACAAACAAACAAAAAACTGGGGCGAAGTCCTCAGCGACTGGCCAATGCCTGTCCCCGCGGGGCCCGGGGCTCTGACGTTAGTCTCAAGGGAAGGGACGCATGCACGTCTGTGCTCCCTGGTTTCGCATCTTCACCAGCGGAGGTTCCCACGCGGCAAGGATGAAGCTCAGGGCTGTGTGACGCCTGCTTGTCTAGCAAATTCACAGATCTTTTTCTGTAACGACAGCACCACGCAGACCGCGATGGGGACAGCACCGTGAGGCCAGGCCCCGCCGTGGACCTCGGTGCGAAGGGAGGAGCTGCAGTGAGGGCCCCGCGGACGGCTCTTTTCCACAGCAGGGGTCCCGGAGGAACAGCCCCACGCTTTGTCCAGCATTCAGCACTGGTGGCGCCTCCCAGGGAAGCCCGGGACTGCTTTACTTTTATTAAGTCATGCTCACATCCTTAAAAAAAAAATTCTCATTTTTGAGCCCCCTGTGGAAGCTTGAGGTGTTTCCAGAAATCCCAGTTTATAAGGAGCTCCACGCCAAGGTCAACTTCAACGGACAGCAAAACTCTGACTCTTGCACGCAGGATCCTGCGGAGCTTTGGCAAGAGCTCTGGGAAGAAGCACGATTCGCTGCCACCCACGCTGCTACCCAAGCTGTCCAGCGTCCTGACGTCGATCTGACTTGCAATCCAGGAGCTGCCATGGTCATCAGTTTTGAGGTCCCAACGGGTCCCTATTTCCAGAGGGTCGTGTCTGCTGCCTGTGTGCTCTCTGGAATCCCCAGGACAAGGCACCATGAACACTTCGGTGAGGACGGGGGGAGGGGCTGGATCTCTGTTGGGGGGTAGGAAGCTTTTTCTTTAAAAAACAAAACCAAACTGTGGTACAATTGACAACTCTTGAAATGAATGTACAGGGCAAGTTTTGGCAGAGCTGTGTAACCTATACTCTTATCAAGAGACAAAACTCTCCTGTTATGCCAGAAATACAGGCCTCATTCCACCCCCAGCTAAGCCTCCTGCCGATGCTGGCGAACCCTAGGGTTTTCACCACTGTGACTTTGCCTGTCCCAGGACGCCGTGCCCGCACGGTCAGTGTCTTCTGGAGTGTACGGCTTCTGAGGCTTGTCCCGCTCTTGTATTAGGCGTTAGCTCCTGGTTCCTGGTGACCAGTATTCCTTTGCATGGATTCTACCACATAAAGTTTATCCACTGGGAGTCTTTTGTTTCCGTTTTGGGGTTACTGTGGATTAAGCTGCTGTGAAGATTTGTGAAGTCTTCTGGGTAAGTGTTCACAAGTGGTTGCTGGGGTGTGAGGCGTCAGGTTTATGCTGAATTGCCAGGCCTGTTTCCAACGGTCGGACAATTTCATCCCCCGCCAAAGCTGCTGGCCCCAGCAGCCTTGAGCTGCTCTCATTTTGGCCATACTGGTGGGTGCACAGGGGTACTGTATTACGATTTTTTTATAATTTTTTAAAATAAATTTACTTATTTATCATTTTGGCCCCGTACACCTTAGTATCGAGCCCAAGACTCCGAGCAGGCTTCCGGAACTCCTTCTCTCCAGCACCCTCCCCCTTAACTCCAGCCACTTCTACACACCCCACATCTGACCTGCTCCCTGGCTCAGCATGAGCTCCACGATCTGCTGGGCCAGCCTCCCTGTGCTCATCTCTGGAGAGTGTCTCCAGTCAGAAAGCCAGCACAGGGGGCTAGGGGACCTCGGACCTGCAGTGCTTGTGGTCTAATGTCTGCAAACAGTTCACTCATGCATTTTGCTAGTTTGATAGTTATTCAGGGCAAGAAGGCGGCTCGAGTACCAGTTATTCTGCCACGGCTAGAAGCTGAAATCTTACTTTTGTTTCCATTCATCCACTGCTTGGTTTACTGAGAGATTGTTTTTGGCTCTGTAAAAATAAGCCTTTCGGGGACTTCCCTGGCGGCCCAGTGGTTATGACGCGGCACTTTCACTGCTGGGCCCGGGGTTTGATCCCTGGTCGGGGAACTAAGATCCCACAAGTCACACGGTGCGGCCGAAAAAGACAAAACAAAACGAAAAACATCTTTCGTTTTAGGGCCCCTAAGAGTGCTACTGGAAAAAAAAAGTTATTTTTCCTATTAAAAGAGGGAAAACATTAAAACTTTACATTACTGAGGAAGTTCTTCTCTGGCGTGCAGTCGGGGATGACAAAGCCTCATCTTTCTACCATCTTTCAGTAGGTAGAAACTGCCATGGATGAGGCCACCTCTGCTAAAGCTTTTCTCACAGACTTGAGGACAAAAGAAGTGATGTGACGTGAAGCTAACCTGAAGAATCTTAGAACATTATTGTAATCCACGACCAAATGTGCCCTTGAGCAGTGAAAAAATCTACAGGGGTTCCAATACCACCTGTTACCAAATGCGTTTGTGAATGTGAATCCAGGGTCTGGCTGCTGCTGCCAGCAGAACTGGGCATCAAACATGAAGATGACCCATGTCTGCGAGTCGACGGTCACCAAACAACGTCCAGTTCTTATTCCAGTCAAACAAGAGCAACCTCATCAATGACGCTTTTACTTCGGAACAAGTTTGCTTTTATTTAATTACACAATTTAGATTTCTTCCAATCTAGATTTATTTCAGAGACTGGCCACTATATTGTACATGAAAACAGAGAGACATAAACATGTAATCTTCAGAGAAGAACAATCTTCCTCGCTAAAACTTTTCAATGATATAGAATAAATCCTGATAGTTTTTAAAAGCTTATGTGGTTTTCTATCAGATTGTCAAAGTGGTCCCTGACCCCAAAACACTAATAAATTCTATTTTACAACACCATTTTTAACAGTTGCACAGTACGTTATGCTGCAAAACTCAAACTATACCCTTAAAACAGGTGCATTTATTACATATAAATTATATTTCAATAAAACCGATTTTCAAAAACCAGTCTGGATGAGGTAGGAAAGATGATTTCTAATCTAAGGCCAAGGAAACTCACCCAAGAGCCAGCAAAGAGGACAGTCCCAGCCATTAAGTCACAGAAGGGTGTCTTCCCACTCCCCAGGGGGAGAGGGGTGTACCAGCCCCTAGAAACGCCTCTAATCCACTTAGAGTCACACGTTTCTATTGAAGTTCTTGGCTGTCAACACGATGTAATATCAACATTTGCTGAGTACTGTGCGCCTGGCATGGGCTAAGGGCTGTACACGTTAGTTCACTGACTCTTCGTGACAACCCCATGAGGTAAGTAACATCATCCCCAGGAAACAGGGGAGCCGACGTGTATGCTAGGAACCCTGTCCAAGTTCTCACAGGTAAGAAGAGGCGGAGCTGGGATGCAAAGCCCGTGTGCAGACGCTCACTCACACTCTGTCCTCAGAGGAAACACTGACTCATGCCGCGACCTCTCCGCACACCTACGAGAACAGACACTGTTCCGGGGGTGGGGATACGCGAGGGAACAACAAAGTCTCTGTTCTCACACAGCTGATACTCTCCGGCAGTGGGGGCCAAGCAGCACGAGATAAAAAGAACACGTCGGTAACTTGTAGGGTTTGTTCTGTGATAACTTCCAGAGAAAAAGGAGAAAGATCAGAAGAACGGGGAGAGGGGCTGTAACTTTAAATCGCTGGGGAGGGTAAGCAAGACTCAGAAGGTGACATCTGAGCGAAGCCTGAGCGGGGGAAGCAACACAGGAACATGGGGTGTTCCGGGTAGAGGGGACAGCGGGGAGACCTGCGTTCCAGGCCTGTGGCTGGAGCAGAGCGGGCAAGATCGGGGAGACATGAGGCGGGCGATCCGGGCCCTGGGGGGCTGTGAGAAAGGAGGGCTGAGAGCAGATGTGGGCCTAACAGGATCCTTGTGGCTGCTGCACCCAGACAGGCTGCAGAGGCCAAGAGGACGAGCGGGACAGGGTCAGAAGTATCCAGGCAGAGGCAACGGCCACACCGCAGGTGCTACACCTGCAGCCGCCCACGACTTCACCAGGGTTTGCATGTGGTGTGTGAGAGAAAAAGGTCAGGGGTATATTCCAGGCTGCTGGCCTTGGCAAGAGGAAGAGTGGAGCTGCCCTCGACAGACAGGAAAGGCTGGAGGAGGCAGAGAGGGCAGTTAAAGTCTGGACACACTGAGCCTGAGATGTCTGCGAGACACCTAAAGGAGATGATGTAAAGATGGCGTTTGAATCCACAGACTACGATGGAGGTCTGTGCAACACCAGGGTCCTGCCGGAGAGCAGAAGAGGATACGCACAGCACAGCACTCAGCAGGGGCAGCTGTTGGGTCCCTCTGACCTGACCGATACCACAGGGAGTCCAGAAAAGCACCTTTTCTCTCTATTCACACACAGAAGCACCTGCTTTTTTTTTTTTTTTTCATCTATCCCCTCACCCTGGCCCACTGTCCATCTATCCTCCTTTCTTCTTCAAAAGGAACGCTAACTTTGCTTCAGAGACAAACACCTGGGCATGGTTAAGAGTACAATTTTAGGGACTTCCTCAGCGGCGCAGTGGTTAAGAACCCGCCTGCCAATGCAGGGGACACGGGTTTGAGCTCTGGTCTGGGAAGATCCCACGTGCCGCAGAGCAACTAAGCCCGTGCACCACAACTACTGAGCCTGTGCTCTAGAGCCCGTGAGCCACAACTACTGAGCCTGTGTGCCACAACTACTGAAGCCCACGTGCCTAGAGCCCATGCTCCGCAATGAGAGAAGCCACCACGATGAGAAGCCCATGCACTGCAATGAAAAGTAGCCCCCGCTCGCTGCAACTAGAGAAAGCCCGCGCACAGCTACAAAGACCCAACGCAGCCAAAAATAAATACGTAAATAAATTTACTAAAAAAAAAAAAAAAGAGCCCAGAACCTGGATTTCACTGTGGGTGTCACTTACTACCTCATTTGTACAATGGGGACAACATGACCTTCCCAGACCATAAGACACATGACATCGCAGCAGGGCCTGGAACGTGTGAACGTTTTCCAAATGAGTTACCATTGTTTAAGACTGAGAAAAAAAGAAGACTAAACCTGGAGGATGTCAGAATAAGGAGAAAGTACACTTGACAGACGGTCAAGGAAAACAGCCAACTTCAGCACAAACCCATTTCAGCCTGTTAACAAGTGGGATGGAAAGAAGCCTTGAGGGTTTTGAAAGAAGTCAAAAAATGACTGGAGGGCTTCCCTGGTGGCGCAGTGGTTGAGAGTCCGCCTGCCGATGTGGGGGACGCGGGTTCGTGCCCCGGTCCGGGAAGATCCCACATGCCGCGGTGCGGCTGGGCCCGTGAGCCATGGCAGCTGAGCCTGCGCGTCCGGAGCCTGTGATCCGCAACGAGAGAGGCCACAACAGTGAGAGGCCTGCGTACTGGAAAAAAAAAAAAAAAAAAAAGACTGGAAAACCTAGGGATAAATGATGTGATGGGAGCACTGGGGAAAAACCGCCCATGTGTGGAGAGCCGTGGAAGCTGGGTGGGGGCCCGTGAAGGTTACTTGTACTGCTCTATTTTTGCATGTGTTTGAAATTTTCCATAATAAAAAATTAAAAACAAAGAAATGGCAAGAAACAAGGGAGCGGGGAGGCTCTGAAGAGGTGGCGGGATAGTCTGGAGAATTTGAAGACGGACTTGGTCCCGCTTCCAGCAGAAACTACAGGGTGAGGCTGCCTCTTACCTTGGAGGAACGTGGACAATCTCTAAACCAAGCTACCAGACTGGCAGCCCACACGCCCCAGTCTTAGGATGGGCCCCTAACCTGCCAACTTCCTGTGAAGTTGGGAGCGGTTGCCAGACTAACAGACCTTACAGACGGCAGCTGGTGTTCTCCACGATCTTCACACCTACTGGTACTCCTCCAATCACTCGGCAACCGCGGTCGCGCCCTAGTGTGCGCCGGGCGCACGGTGCTGGGGACACACGGTGCGCAAAGCAGACACGCTACCTGCCGCTCGGGGCGGTCAAGGGAGCGAGAACGAGCACGTGCAAAATTACAGACTGAGGCCAGCGCTACGGAGACGGGGGTGTGGGGGGGGTTGGCGTTATTTCTCTGTGCCAGACACCTGCTACGGGGACGCAGCGATGGGCAAGAGCGAGGCACCGAGTCCTGGGTTGTGAGGAGCAACCGAGATCGTTTGCGAAGGCCCTGCGACGGCACCGCGAGGGAGACACTTAACCCTGAAATGAGGGTTGGCGACCCCAGACCCTGGGAGCGAAGCCTCGCCCACTGAGCTGAGGCCCCGCCCACAGACGGCAGGCCCCGCCCACCCAGCTGCAGCCAGGACCCCACTTACCCCGCCCCCGGACGTATGGCCCCGCCCCCCACCGCAGCCCAAAGCCAACGTAGCCACGCCCCCGGCCTCAGGCCACCGCCCACTCCTTTCGCCCCGCCCCCACTGCAGCCCAGACCCCAGTCGCCCCGCCCCGTGACGTCACGGACCCTCCTCGCATGCCGCCCCCACCCCGGGCCCCCACCCCGGGCCCCCACCCCGGGCCCCCACCCCGGGCCCCCACCCCGGGCAGCCCGACGCCTCACCAACTCGAACCGGTTGTTGACTCGGACGCCCTCCTTCCCTGGGCCCCGGGGGCGCCGGCCACCGGGCCCCCGCTTTGGGCCTTCTTCTTCCACATCATCGTCATCGTGGAGGACAAACTGCAGGGCGCCGGGCCCAAGGGGCTCCTGGCCGCGCTGTTCCCCCCTCAGCCTCCGGAGGGCCCGGCGCGACATAGGACCCAACAGCCGCTGACGTCTAGAGACTGGCAGAAGGAAGAGCGGAAAAGAGAGCCGACAGCGCGCCTGCGCACTTAAGGCGCGGTGGCGCGAGTCTGGCGTGTCGCGTCTGCGCGCTGCGGCCTTCCGGAACTTCCTCTCTGTCTGCGGTGGCATCAAAGAAGGCGCAGGGACTTCCGTGCGAGTTCTCGCGCGATTTGGGCGGTGTCTTCGGGTTTTCTGGAGGCGCGCCAGCGAGACACGTTTGGAAGGCGCGGGGCTCCGAGCCTCCAGTAGCGAGTGCGGGCCGGCGGGGCGGGGACGGGGGCGGGGCGGGGGCGGGGCGGGGGCGGGGCCAGGCGGCAGCTGGGGGCGGGTCGCGGAGGGGTGCGCCCAGCCGCTGCAGGCCGCCTCCAGGGGCTGCCGGCGAGGCAGTTCTGTCCTCATCAAAAGTAGGCGCGTCCAAGCCGAGGAGCTTCCCAAAGCTGCGGATCTCGACCCCCCTCCCACGGCAGGCTGAAACCGACCCTTAGGGTACGCCCTGGGCGTTTGCTTTTTGTCATTAGTGCGTCCCAGGTGATTTTCCTGTACATCTAGGTGTGGGAATCCGTGGTCTAAGGTGGAGGCTCGCCACCGTTACCGTGTGTCGTCATCTCCTGGGGGGATTTTTACAGTGAAGGTCGAGGACTCATCCCTAGAAATTCCAATGTGGGGTCTAGCATTGACATTTTTAAAAAAAGGTCTTCAGGAGTTTAGAGTGTACAGGCAGATTGAGAACCCCTGCTAGGGCAGGATGGTCTGGTGTGGGGAAGGGGCCCTCCCACCCAGACGGAGGAGGGTCGCGGACGACCCTCACTGTGGCGCCAAGCCCTGTCCTGAGTTCTTACCTGGCCGTGGAAGGTAGACGTCCTCACCTTTATAGGTAAAGAAACTGGGACTCAGAGAGTAAGGAAATGGCCCAGGTAGAATGTGGGTCTGCCTTTGTGTCTGTGGTTCCAGAGCTGAGATGAGGAAGGCTGCTGGCACAGCCCCAGAAGGGAATCAGGTGTGTGTGCCAGTGCTCGCACTGCTGGCCTGGCAGCCATACTGGTCACCGGGATCTTGAACTGCTTCACGCTGGCTGGCACGTGGCTGCTGCCTCACACACACACACACACACACACACACACACACACACACACACACACACACAATCCAGCCACTAAGCCTCACGCTCAGCACATACAGGATCTCCAGGGCACCATCCTCCTAAAAACTCTGATTGTTCAGGGATCAGGCTAGTTGTTAAATAGATTCTGTGTCACTGCTGTTCCAAGGTGTGACCAGCTTATGTAGGCTTATCTCCTCACCTGTGGATGGAAACGAGGAGAGTGTCACCAGGAGCTGCTTCCTGCCCTGCCGTCTGTTAAGTTGGCAGCCGGGGGGTTGTGAGGGGTGCCTTCCTTGAACAGGCAGCTCTGAACATGAGCCTTTCCCTGGGCTCCCGAAGGCCTGTTCCTCAGCGAGAAGCTTG
This sequence comes from Leucopleurus acutus, assembly GCF_964270905.1. Lineage (NCBI taxonomy): Eukaryota > Metazoa > Chordata > Mammalia > Artiodactyla > Delphinidae > Leucopleurus > Leucopleurus acutus. Next base: position 301,338 of record NC_139162.1, read on the forward strand.
GTTGTAAACAGTTCTAGAGCGGGCGACCTCCACCTGTCAGGATCTAAATTAGGTGAGTGGAGGCAGGGCTGGGTTCCCTGGGCCAGCACTACAGCTTTCTGCGCCTGGGGTCGGCGGGAGGTGAGCCCCAGCAGCCAGGACAGCAGGACCCTCCCTCCTGACCTCACCCTGGAGCCATGTGGGCCCTCCTGGCTTAGCCCAGCTGCCCCAGAATGGGGTTTATTCTGTTTTCCGATGGGCTTTCATTTCAAGGTGTTCCTGTGAGGATTAGAACCTGGGTCTCCCCCTATTGGGAGCATGGCCCTGCTAGTGTCACCTGCCCTGTTTCCGCACCTGCAGGGTTATCTGCCCTTGGAAGTGCTTTCTCCTTGCTGGTTGTGTGACCGGGGACAATTCTTTACCCTCTCTGTGCCAGTTTTCTCATTTTAAAATGGGGATAACAATACTGCCTGCCCATGAAGTACTCAGAACAAGTGCTGGGAACGGGCTGTTTCTCCTGGCTGCTCTAATTGTTATTGAGGGTCCTGGACCCTAGCTGAAGAAAGCATCTCACCCGTAGGCCCGTCTGTTACAAGTTCTGTCCCTTGGGGCCTCCTCCGGGCCCATATCTGTGTGCCAGGCCTTAGAGCCTGGCATCCGATAGGCCTGGCTGAAGATCCTGGGCAAGCTGTGCATCTGTGGCCAAATTCCCTCACCTCTTTGAGCCTCAGTTTCCTCATCTGTAAGATGGGGGTGACAACAGAAGCCCCCGTCCTTGTGGGCAGAGCACCCGGGTGCTCACCCACACGTTTCCCCCAAACCTGCCGGCCCTGAGGGAACCCTTTGCCTGGAGAACAGGAGTAGAGATGTGGCGGATGAGGCCAAAGGGTCCCCAGGCTGGGAGGTGACAGGCAGCAGGCTGTGCGGCTGTCACACAGACACACACAGCCCTTGTCGGCTGTAGGACCAAGATGGCCAGATCATGGAGTGGGCCTGAGCACGCTCGTGTCATGACGGCACCAGGCGGCAGGTGGCCCCTCAGAGCCCAGTGTCCGCCCTTGGAGCACAGGCCCACCCCAGCAACTGCAGAGCTCTCAGTGCACACCCCGGCCAGGAGACTGTGAGACCACATTTATTCGGCCAGGAGTGGCCTTGTGTACAATTTACAGAGCTCCTTCCCGTACCAGGACCGCCAGCATCGCCAGGGCCCCCAGGCCAGCACCATCCCTGCACCTCTGAGTGCGGGAGGCCAGCGATACTGGCTGCGTGGCAGATGGCCAGGGTACGGATGTCAGGTGGGGGCCGGGAGTGAGCTTGGCCTTAGACCTTCCACATGGAGGGCTGGGATGCCCAACAGGGGAATCCTAGCCCACTCAGAGGTTTCCCAGGTGCCTCCACAGCCCACGGCCCTGCTAGGAGAGCACAGGTGCGAGGGGGGTGCTCCAAGCCCCCTGGGGACCAAGGACCCCTGTCCCGGCCTGGACATCCACCCAGGGAGGGGAAGCTGCCGGAAAAGAAAACGTGCGGGTAGGACCTTCTTCCCCAGAGCCCCTCTGCTGTATGCCCACGTGCCCCCTCTGCATCTGAGTGAGAAGACCTGTTCCCATCCGCCCCACCCCCACCGCACCCCCGCTCTGCTCAAGGAATCCTGAGAGGAAACAGTCTCCCCCAGGGAGGGTCCTGGAGTGAGTCTGACCCCAAATGAACTCTGGGGCCAGGAAGCATGAATATAAATATATATGCTGTGTGTATATATTATATAAACGTATCTGTATATGTATATATGTACATGCACGTCACGAGGGCCGGGGGCCGCTGTGCCCCAGGACGGGGGCTTCTCCGCCTGGTCCAGGACTAGCCTGGCTCCTCCCCAGAAGCATGGCCACCCGGGCACCCCGAAAAGCCTCGGACCAGGCGGCCAGGGGGCCACGACCATCACTTGAGGTTGAGTGTCCAGGTGTTCGGGACGTAGAGGGACTGGGTCTGGCGGGCGCGGCGGGGCGTGGTGTTGAGGGCGTCCACACTCCTGCGGCTGGAGCGCACCACGTCCGCCACGAAGCCGGTGCAGTCGCTGCAGACGTCCTTCAGGACGCAGCCGTGGGTGTAGATGTGCGGGAACTCCTCCTCCACACTCCGCCAGTGGGGCCCCTGCAGGGGTCTGGGGCAGGACGGGGCCGTCAGGGGTCCTCCCGAGTCTCCACATCCCCCCGCGCCCACATCAGGCAGAGCAAAGTCCATCCCGCAGCAGCTCTTCCTTGGGAGGAATTTGGGTCCTGGGCTCTGACCTCTCAGCCCCACCCCACCCCAGCACACAGGCCCCCGCCCAGCTTCCAGGTGACTGTGACACCTGCCCACCACAGGGACGTCACCAAGGGCAGGCACGCACTGGAAGGCGTCTCTTCTCTGTGCCAGCGTGACTTTGGCGGTTGACACCCTCTGAGGACTCTCGAAGCCCAGCGTGTACACGGGAATGTGTGCAAACTTCTTAGACGGCATCTTCATCTGCAACACAGAGAGACACTCCAGGCACCCTGGTCCCCCCGAGCAGCTGCCAACACACAAGATGGAGCATTGCGGCCTGTATGTAATCAGCACTTAACACTGACGAGGTGGTCTCTCTACAGCCAAGTGGCAGCATGAAAAGTAAGGGCTTGAAAATAGTGGTGGTAAAAATCCCTCAAACAGATGATTGTTTCTGGGACGAGGTGTAAAGGGGTGACATCCTTCCAAATATTATCCTTTACCTCTGTGCACACCTGCGTGTATGCAGACACCCCAAGCTGCTATAAAATGAGCCTTTCCAAAAACACTCAAGGAATTTGGGGTGTCAGAAGGAGGACTTTTAGAGAAAGAGACGGGTCTCCTGGCACTGGCCTACTAACACAGAATATTTAATTTTTAAAAAAAGGGACCATTTACAAGGGGCTTTAAAAACTGCAGTTTTGGGAAGTGTAGAAGTGGATCGCTCTGGAGGAAGGAGCTGAAGAGGTGAGTAGTGAGCAGGGATCACCCGACAGGAGACAGCAGAGCCTCTGCCCACCCCCGGACAGGCCCGGTCGGGCCGCAGGACACCTGAGATGTGGGCCCTCGCTCTGACCCCAGGTGGTCCTCACCTTTATGCTGCAGGAACTGCAGACAGCTCTGGAGAGAAAAGAAGAGGGTTTGCAGTGTCAGCTGTGAGGGATCCAGCACCCGCCCGGCACACAGGCGAGGCCAGGCTGTCACTGCCTCCCGCCTGACCCCTGGCCACGTCAGTGCTTTACTTTCATTTTACTCCCAAATCTTGCTTTTCTTTTTACTCAGCTCTGCACCCAAAATACTTCTGCCCCTCCTCGCTGTTGCTGGGGAGCATCTGGTCTGGAGTGGAGGGTACCTGACCCCTCTCTCCACAAGCACTGTCAGAGCCAGAGGGCCCTCAAGTGAGATGCCCATCTTTAAGCAGTGATTAACAGTGTTTATTTCCCATACGTGATTTCAAAAGTAAATGCCTTCTTGTTGTAAAAATTCAAACACTAGAGAGAATTTTAGTTTAGACACGAGTCCTCTCCTGTAAAGCCCATCCTAGAGACGATCCCTCCTATCAGCAGTTTCCATTCTCCATATCTAAGCATAAATTAACAAAAACATACATTTAAAGTAAAAATACAGTAAATGAAATGGGGTATCATGTGTACTATCGTATAAAGATACACCAGGGCTCTTCTCCACATCAGTACAAATTGCCCAAATTCATTTTTTAAAACAAGGGACCATGCACTCTTGCATGGATGTCCCATAATTAATTCGCCATCAACAAACCTCTGTAGTAGTTTGATTTTATTTTACTGTGGTCAGGAAACATACTTTGTATGATATGAATCCTTCCGCATTTTTGAGACTTGTTTTTTGACCCAGAATAGTCAATTTTGGTGCACGTTCCATGTGCACTTGATAAGAACATACATCGCACTGTTCGGGCTAGTTTCTCTAAATGTCGCTTAGATCAAGTTGGTGGTAGTGTCATGCAAACCTCCTAGACCCTTAGGGTTTCGTATCTCTAACTATAAGCATGGATTTAGCTATTTTTCCTTGCAGTCTGTCAATGTTTTGTTCCATGTATATTGAATCTCTTGCTAGGTGTGGAAAATGTTCAGGATTATTTCCTCCTTTTAGTGTTATGAAATGAACTCCTTTAACTCTGATAATACTCTTTACTCCATAGTCTACTTTGTATCATATTAATATATCAAGTCAAGCTTTCTTTAGACTAATGTTGGTGTGGTGTATCTTTCTCCACCCACCTCCCTCCAACCAGTTTGTGACTTTTATTTAATGTACATGTCTTGGGAATTCCATGGCGGTACAGTGGTTAGGACTCCATGCTTGGGTTTGCAGGGGGCTTGGGTTTGATCCCTGGTCGGGGAACTAAGATCCTGCAAGCCGTGCAGCGTAACCAAAAAATAAAATTAAATTAAAAAGAAATTACATGTCTTGTAGACAGCAGATTGTCTCGCTTTCTTTATTCAATCCGAGAAACTCTGCCTTTTAATTGGATTGTTTACACCATTTACGTTTAATGTAATTGTTGATATAATTGAGTTTAAGTCTATCATCTTGTGATTTGTTTTCTTTTTGTCCTATTTGTTCTTTGTTCCCTTTTCCTGTTTATGCTTTCTGTATTGAGTGTTTTTTATGATTCCATTTTATCTTCTTTGTTGACATACAAGCCATTCCAGTGGTTGCTTTTGGGCTCATAGGATAGTCTTTAACTTATCACAGTCTTCCTTCAAGTAATATTTTACCATCTCATATAAAAACTTATAACAGCATACTTACAGTCCTCCATCTCTGGTCTTAATGCTACTGTTATATTTTTTTACTTACAGATATGTGATAACCCCCAAAATACATTTTTATTAATTATTTGCATGCCTGGTAATCTTTGATTGGATGATGGACACTGAATTTTACCTTGTTGGGTGCTGGATATTGGTTTACCTTTTAAAGAGGTATAAGAAGATAATCTTATATGTTAGGAGTTGCTGTTCCTAGTGCTCTTATTGCTTTGTGTACATTCAGGTCTCCATCTGGTGTCACTTTCCATCTACGTGGCAGACCTCATTTAACATTTGTTCCAGTGTGGGTCTGCTGGTGAAGAATTTTTTTGGCTTCTGTATTTCTGGAAATCTTTACTTTTGCCTCTTGCTGGGTACAGAATTCTAGATTGACCGTTTTTTTTTTCTTCTTCTTTCAGTACCTTAAAGATGTTGTTCCACTGACATCTTGCCTGCAATGTTTTGATGAGGAACCTGCAGTCATCTTTCTCTTTCTCTGTACATAACATGTCTTTATTTGCTGACTGACTTTAGGAATTTCTCTTTATCACCGGTTTTGATCAATTTAATTATTATGTGTCTTGGTGTGATTTTATTCATATTTCTTGTGCTTGGGGTTCACTGAGTTTCTTGTAGGTTTATATTTTTCATCAAATTTGGAACACCTTTTTAGCTGTTATTTCTTCAAATACTTTTTCTGCCCCCACATCTTTGGGAACTTTAATTACACCTATATTAGGCTTCTTAATGTTATCCCACAGCTTGCCAACACATTTTTCATTTTCAAATTATTTTTTCTCTCAGTGTTTTTGTTTTGGATAATTTTGTTTTGGATAGTTTCTATTGCTAGGTCTTCAAGTTAACTAATCTTTTCTTCTGCACATTCCTCTGAATGTCTAACCTGCTATAAATCATCCAGTGTAATTTTCATCCCAAACATTCCAGCTTTCATGTCTAGAGGTTCGATTTGTCTCTCCTTTACCTTTTCCATGTCTTTAACTTTGGCAGCATATGAAATGCAGTTCAAAACTTTTAATGTCCACAGGACTTCCCTGGTGGTCCAGTGGTTAAGACTCCGCACTTCCACTGCAGGGGGCGCGGGGTTCAATCTCTGGTTGGGGAACTCAAATCCCGCATGCTGTGCGGTGTGGCCAAAAAAACAAAAACAAAAAACCTTCCAATGTCCTTATCTGCTAACCCTAAAATGTGTGTCAGTTCTGGGTGATGTGGGTCATGGGTCATGTTCCCCTGCTTCTTGACATGCCTGGTAATGTTTGATTGGATGCCAGGCGTTTTATCTTGCTGGCTGCTGGATATATTTTTATTCCTATTCTTGAGTTCTACTCTGGGAAGCCGTCAGGATACTTGGGAATAGTTTGGTCCTTTCTGGTCTTGCTTTTGTGATTTGTTAGTTCTGGAGCAGTGCTCAGTCTAGGGGCACTTATTCTCGCTAATGAGGCAAGACCTTCCTGTGTATTCCACTCAGCAGCCATGAATCACAACTTTCCACCATGGCTGGTGGGAATAGACACTATTCCTGGTACTGTTCCTTTAAACCCTTAGGACAGGGTCAGTCAACTTTTCCTGTAAAAGCTCAGATAGTCAACATTTTAGGTGTGACTAAATGAATAATAAACAGATGGGTGTGGCTGTGTTCCAAAAAAACTTTATTTATAAAATAGGCAGTGGGCCAGATTTAGCTCATGGGCTGGAGTTTGCCAATCTGTGCTTCAAGATGATTCCTTCCAAACCCTCAGTAATTTCCTTGCGTGTATGTGCTGATCAGAACTCTGAACACTCAAGGGGGACCTTCTGCAGGTCTCTTGAGACCTGCTTCCTGGAGGACTCTCTCCAGAGGGGAGAACACTAGCTGCCCGGGTGCCCTCGTTCTCAGCTTTAGCTCCTCCACCCCAGGAGCTGAATAGGCTCCGAGTCCAGAGTTGAAGCCGTCCTAGGATAGAGCTCACCCTGTCTGCTTCCCGTTGGTTGCTTGATACCCGATGTCTTGAGAACCAGTGTTTCATGTCTTTGAGGGTTTTTTTTCTTTCTTTTTGGCTGTTTCATGCGGAAGATGCCTGTTCTGCTTCCTGTTACCCCACCTTGGCTGAAAGTGGGGGCTGCTCAGCTGTTACGATTAGATAAAAAATTCTGTCCCTTCCTTGCACAACTCAGTGCCTGACAGATCGTCCTCAGAATCGCAGGAAGCTCTACTAGACAGAAGCCTAGAGGCTTCTTACCCCTCCTTCCCATGTTAATTCACAGCCAAGGTGCATTCAGAAGGCTCACTCACCTCTTGCAAAAGAGACAGGTGGACGGCCAGGAGAACAGTGGGAACTTGGTCCGGCAGCAGCAGCAAATCTGTATGGAAAGCCCTGGTTAGAGCCCAGTTTTGTCCAGAACTCGCCAGGCCCGGTCCTGCCCTCGCCTGCCCCAACCCCGGGCCCCTCACCTTCCCCTTCTTCAGACTGCTGAAGAGCTCCTTATTCTGCAGGAACTTCTCCATCTCGGCCTTCACCAGCACACGGCGCACGTCCATCACCTCCTCCACCGTCAGAGCCAGGCTCTCCACGGGGTGGCTGAACTCCTATGGCAGGAGGCCCGAGGGGCCGGTCTCAGGCTCTCAGGGCATCTCCATAAGTTCCCCTCTTCCCGGAGGACCCTGGCACCTCCCTGGCCTCGGTCCACCAAGCCCAGCAGCTCCATAAAACGCCCCGCTCCTCAGCTCGGCCACGCCAGGGAGCCATACCGCTCCCTGGGACTTCTCTGTGCATGGCTACAGGCAAGGCTTCTCTGACCTGGCCCCGCCCACCCCACCGGCCAACCCCCAGCCCGTCGATGGCCTCGTTGCACACGTAACCCTTCAGCCCATCCCACCTTCGTCCGCAGTGCTCCCAGACCTGAAGCATCTGCCTCCAGCCTTGCTCCCCACCTGCCAACACCAGGCCAGTCAGAGCCAGCCAGAGTCCCAATGCCCACTGCCCTTCCTCCTGGAACCCTCCCCCGCTCCCACCTCCCTCCCAGCGCCAACCATCCACTGCGACTCCGGGTCTGCCAGTCAGGTGGTTGCACCTGTCCACCTCGTCATAAGCGCCCGGCCCTTTGGGCCGCCATGATGAGTACACCCTGTCCTAGCCCCCAGGGGAACAGTCCTGTGTTCTTAGCACAGAACTCCGTCTCTCAAAGCATCAGCAAGGTGCCCTGTGGCCCCCCAGGCACCTCACTGTTCTCATCGCATTTGATAAAATCATGCACCAGGGTTCAGGTCCAAGTGGGGACCTCAAAACGTCAGCCACTGTTAGCTCTTCACAATGAAAAGTCAGACAAAATTCACAGCCAATGAAACGGAGGCGCCGAGAGGGAGCGGCACAGAGTCAAGACCTGAGAAAGTGCTCTCCAGTGTCACCAGGCTGCCTTCCAGGCACAGGGCGATGGGCTTCTCACCTGTCCTGAGCCCCCAGAGGTGGAACTGGGCTGTCCCCTTAGCAAGGCCCCTCTCCGGCCCCGGGGGCCGCAGTACCCAGAAGGTCCAGGGGGCGGCAGCAAAGCCCAACCTGCCCAGGTTGGGTGGCTGGAGCGCGGAGCCCGCACACCACTGAGGGGAGCCCTCACCCCTCCTGAGCCCAGCTGGCACACCAGCCCAACACAGCCACCTTGGACCACCGCGCCTTCGTCACTCACCAGCCACTCGGAGGCCCCAGGCCTGTCCTCGACTGAGCCCAGGTCACTGCGTGGCGGGGAGCTGGGGTCATGCCGGGACTGGACGCTGACAGAACCTGGTAGAAGAGCCGGGGGCTGTCAGGACAACCTGCAGGTGTTCTGGCGTTGGACAGCTGTGCCCAGGGAAGGGGGAGATGGCCCTCCAGGCAGCAGGAGGTGATGGTGCGGTGGTTTTCTGGGGGTGAGGGGTCTAGTAGAGGACACATCACCCACATCGAGGGCCTATGCAGTGCGGCAGGCCAGAGGGGCCCGTATCTGAGCCCCATGATGGGGCCGTGGCAGCCTTGGTCAGCGCCCCTCACCACCCTTTGCCTGGAGACCCAGAGGGGCAGAGAGGGTCGGAGGGGTAAGAGGGGGTCCACCTCCACCATGGGGGTACAGTGAGGTACGGAATGCCTGGCCTGGACCTCTTCACACCAGGAGTGAGTCATAGCCACCACATGAGACCATCCCGAGAGGGGCCAGAAAGCAACACAGGGGCTCAAGGTGACCCTGAGGGGAGAGAAGGGCCTGGCCATGCCTGGTGGGAGGCACTGGGCAGGGTGGCAACCCTGTGACCCGGGGAACTTGGTGGGGCCCAGCCTTCACCACGGAGGGGACCAACTAACCCTGCATGGCCAGCAGAACCGTACCGTCCTGCATGCTGACCGATGGGGAAAGGGCGGGGCTCGTGACAAAACCCAGGGCACTGGTCAGGCTCCAGAGTGGTGTGTGCTACTCTGTGGGCACGTCTCCATTGACAGAAACACTAGAAGGATCTGTCAATCGTCCATCCATCCAGCTTTCTTTCTATACACCAATATGTCAACGGCAATTATCCCTAGGTAATAGAATGACGGGAACTTTTTTTTAAAGTTTTACAATGAGTATGTATTACTAATTTAATAAAGTTTCAAAAGGTGGGGGATGGCTGCCTGGGGTGATAAATACCCTTCCTGCAGGTGTGAGCTCCCTGTACCCTCTGAAGCCGCTGGGACCGGGCAGGGGCAAAGGGCGCCCGCAGGAGGGTGCCCAGGGAAGGGAGGGCAGCACCCACCTGGCTCCTGGGCGCTGGGCGTCCAGGACTGCACGCTGTCCGCACGCGGCCGAGCCCATTCCAGGCCTCCAGGGGGCTGTAGGCCAGAGGTCACCTCGCTCCGGAGCTGGGCCAGGTCGTGCTCCGAGAAAGAGCGGTCTCGCCTCAGTGTCACCTCCCCACACGGCGACTCTTCCTCCTGCGAACACGCCAGCTGGCACCTCCCTGACCTCTCTGCCCGCCAGCGCCTCCTGCCGGTCCTTGGACCAAGGTGTCAGGCACAGGGGCCTCCACTACACACTGCCCAGGCCAGGGGGAGGCGGGTGCCTCAAAAACCACACCCTGGTCTGCGGCTCCTGGAAAGTCCTGGGAGGGCAGGTCTGGGGGGCAGGTGGGGCCCGTGGACGTGGCCACCACCCTGGTCTCTGGGCTCAGAGGGCAGCAGCCAGGATGCAGAGCCCCGCTGGGACATGCTGGCTTTTCACCTCTGAGGGGGGCTGCCCAGCTTCCCAGCCCCAGGAGGACGGAGCACTCTGCTTTAGACCTTTCTGTGCAGAGGCCACAGTGGTCCAAGGCCACCGTCCCAGTGACCCTTCTGAGCCGCCAAGATGGGAAAGGGTCCTGAGCCCGGCCATGCTTGCCCCCAGGGCAGACCCAGCCCCACAGCAGGACACCGGCTTCAAAGCAGGGCGCGCCCCACAGAGCTGGACGCCGGATGGACGCTGGCTGTGTCCTTGCCCCCTCCCTCCTCCCCTCCTCCTCCCCCTCCCCCCCTCCTCCTCAGTCTCTCTTCAGGAACCCGTGGGCTCTGACCTCGGATATGTTCATCTCCTCCATCTCAGCCAATGTGGGCGCCTTGAGCAGGACCCGGGGCCGCTGGCGCTGGGCACTGCTCCCGGCATCCGTGATGGACAGGTTGATGCAGGAAGTGGACTTGACGTCCCCAGAGCAGGCGTTGAGGATGCAGGGCAGAGAGCCGAACCCTGGGGCAGGCAGCAGGTAAGGCAGGACAGGACAGGACGGGTTGGGGGGTGGAGGGGAGGCAAGGGGCAGAGGAGGGGGTGTCCCGTGCTCACCCCGCTCACCACGCCCATCCCAGTGCCTGTCCTCCACGGGGCGCAGCCTGCGTTCCTGCTTGATCTCCTCCAGGATCTTCTCATGCAGCGTTCTCTGTTTCTGGGGTAAGGGGCGAAGCCTTCTCTCTGAGACCTGCAGGGGGTGTGGCAGCGCCAGGTGGGGGCCGACTCCCAAGCTGGGGAGGAACCCTGCATGAGGAATCCGGAGCCCACGGCATCACAAGGTCGGACATGGAGGCCCTGTGTGCTCCTGGGGCAGTGAGCGCCCCAGAACCAACCTTCCAAACGCCCCAAGGGAGCCGGTACCTGCTTCAGCGGAGGCCGGGAGCGGATGAAGTCCAGGATAAGTTCGTGGGCATCCTTCTTCACCCTGGGAGGGATGTCCCCGTTGACCTGTGTGTGGGGTGAGGGCAGCAAGGCTAAGGGCCCACCTGCCAGGGCTGTGGCCTTGAGAGGGGCTCATGCAGCCATGGGCAGCGCCTGGGCCTCACTCCAGCCTCCTTCTCAGTGGCTGTGCGGCCGTGGCCTTCAAGGCCTGACCACAGGCTTTCCCTGCATCTCAGATTCTTCATGTGGAAATGGGGGTTAGTGGCACCAGCTCAAAGGGTTGTCATGACGATGAAATTAACTCGCACGTTTAAGATTCTCAGCGATGCTGGCACACAGCAGGGGCTATGTGAGCGTTAAATGCGACAATCCGGCAGCCTCAGCTCCTGCCCCTGGTCCCCTTCTCCCTGCCCTTGTCACACTGTGTCCCTGAAAGGACCATGCACCACGTGACTCCGGGCCACGTCTGCCCCAGTTCAGTGGCCAGCACACCAAGCAGGGGCTCCAGCGAGCAGAGGGGGGCTGAACGTGGACCCCCTTCAACACGGCCTACCATGACCTTGAGTAGCCCACCATGACCTTGAGAGGCCCACCATGACCTAGAGAGACCCACCATGACCTTCAGAGGCCCACCATGACCTTGAAGGGCCCACCATGACCTAGAGAGGCCCACCATGACCTTGAGGGGCCCACCATGACCTTGAGGGGCACACCATGGCCTAGAGAGGCCCACCATGACCTTGAGGGGCCCACCATGACCTTGAGGGGCGCACCATGACCTTGCGCAGCTTGTAGTTCCTGGCGCGGATGTCCTGCATCAGCATCTCGAAGGGGGTGAGCTGGAACTCTGTGGGCAGGGAGTTGAACTCCTGCTCCTGCACCTTCTTCAGCTTCACTCCGTGGCGCAGCTCCCGCATGAGCTGGACCCAGAGTCGGGCCTGGGGCCCCGAGAAGATGAAAATGGCCCTTAGCCCCGGGCAGGGCTCCCGGGCTGTGCCCCCGGCCAGCGGGGGCCACGTCTTACCCAGTCCGTGCGCCCCAGGCTGTCGAGCTCCATCAGGGGCTTTTCTGACTGCGGCTCATCCTCCCGAAGCTTCTGCAGCATCTGTAAGTCCAGGAGAAAGGGGAGAAGAGCAGCTGTGGGGATGTGGGCCCTGCTGGCCTGTCTCCCACATGGGCTACTGGTCCACCAGCTACAAAAGGGACAAGTGGGCATTTTGGACAAGGCTTTGGGGCTCAGAAAGATATCTGGGGGAACCAGGCCATCAGCCTTGGAGCCCCACGGGAACACTGGAGTCCCACTGGCTATCTGTGGCCGCATCTCCCAGGCAAGGGCAGGGGAGAAAGCACAACCTCCACGTAGCACCCACAGTACCTCCTGGCTGCAGTAGAATCTGCCCCCTTCCCTCACTGATCCCCCCCACTGAGGGCTTCAGGCCTCAGCTCACAGGGCCCCCGGGCCCCACGCACACCCACCCTCATGGGGCACCCTCGGCCGCTTCTCTGCACAGGATCCCATCTGCAGTTGTACCTCTATCTGCTGCTTTGATTGTTGTCTGAATGGTTGGCTCCATGAGGCCAGAACCACGATTTCTGTTTTTGCTTTTGTTTTTTTATCTTAGTGTTTCTGGCTCCTAGCACTGTGTGAGACACGTGCTAGGTCTTAAACATTGGTTGAATGAATAAATGAATCAATAAATGGGTAGTTGGATGGGTGGGTGGACAGCCGAGAGGGTGAGTTACTCAGCAGGCCAAGGCAAACAGTCACAGGGATGGACTTCACGGCCTGGGGAAAATGCTGCCATCACGGTGAGGCCCCAGAAGGATGCCGGGGATCGTGGGGCAGCTGTTCTGTGCTGAGAATCTGGGAAGAAGCTGCTAGGTTCGCTGCCCTGATCTTCGCAGCAGCTGCCTTTCTTCCTCCAATCTTCCTCCCTGGAGAAGCAGCTGCCTTTGGCGCACAGCCTCGCCCTCCCCATCCCCCAAATCAGACAGAACCGGTTACCCTGGCTTTCACCCCAAGCCACTTGCCAAACTGCTTTGGACGCTCTAGAAAACTCTGCCAAGTCTCTGAGAAGCACAAGGTGTGTGATTCTAAAAATAGACCTGCGTGTGACCTGGCGGTCTCTGCAAAGGGCAGGAAGGTGGGTCTCCTGTCATTCCTGGAGTATCTCTACCTGCCCCCTGAGTAGGCTGTTTCTGCCCCAAATGCCAGCCCAGCTGCGCCCCACCAACAGCCTCCCTCTCACCACCTCCTCCAATTTCCCAGACTTCTCTTGGGTCAACTGCTTGAAGTCTAGAGCTGTTTGCTCCTAAAACAAAGAGCTTTTATTGCTTGGGTAAGGAATTGACCTCAGCAACAGGACAGGTGACAGAAAAGCATTAGGACCATCCACAATGAGAGCACTGGAAGGACATCTCTGAGATGCCGGGGAAGCGTGGGGAGGGAAGAAGGGGGATGGGGCTTCGGAGGCACAGGCTGTGCAGAGGGGCCACCCCCCCTTGGGCTACGATTGGGCTGTAGATGAGGGCCAAGTGGCTCAAGGAGCATCTGAATTGTCCTGCGCTGGGTCCCAGGCCCATCGATCAAAACAACCCTGAGAGCCTGCTCGAGCTCAGAGCCAGAGGAGCTGTGCAGGAACGCTTCCTGGTCAGAGGAAACGAGAGACACGTGCCCACAAAGGGCCAGGGTGGAATCAGGGACCAGCAGCAGTTAATTCCAAAAATACCTCCCGACCTCTCCAAAAATCTCTGCTTTTTCTCATCTGTGAAATGCTGGTGGAAGGCAGGGGTCCCTGTGGGCTGTGACCCCCGTTTCAAGGAAACACCTCAGTTCCTGCCAAGGGAGAGGCTGGGAGAGCTGGGGCGGAGACTGTCACCTCCTGTGACTTTGAGACCACGAAGAAGCAGAGCAGCCCCGGGAGAAGGCCAGCTGGGAGCCGGGTCAGGCCCCCTCTGCTCTGTACTAGCTGTGGCGTGGGGCAAGGACACAGCCTCTCAGAGGCTTTCCAACTGCTCATCCGGAAAAAGGGTGATAACCACGGAGGGAGGCAGAGGGGAACAGCAGACTGTCACCAGCAGGGCAAACACCTGGGCGACTGTCCTCTCACTGAACTGCCCACCTCCCCAAAGCTCCAGCACGCTGGCACCTCTGCATGGGTCCTGGGCCGCCCTCTGCACCCTATTTTCGGAAGGAACCATCACCTGGGCAGGTGAGCCGGAGGCAGGAGGCACAGCCCCTTTTGCAGATGCAAACATGGGGATCCGAGAAGTTAATAACTAACTTAGAGGCAACAGGAGTGAGGTCACGTGGCAAAGGTGCCACTTATATAAGTTTCTGAGCCTCAGGTCCCTCCTGTGCAAAACCGGGTACGCAGGAGGTGTGCGGGTTAAGCTAAAACCTACAAAGCGTTCAGGGCACTCCCACACAGAGCGAGCTGCGAGCCGAGGAGTTCCACCCCCTGTGGACGGACAGAGGGACACAGGGAAGGAGGCAGGGACTGGGGAGGGACAGCCTGGCCCCGCCCTCCTGGCCCCGCCTCTGCGGGTGGAGGCGCCTTCACGGCCCCACCCCTTGCTCCACCCGCCCCCACGTGCCCCGTCTGCCTCGCCCTCAGCCCCTGCTAGGCGCTCCCATGTCCTTGGTCCCTACGGCCTGGGCGTCGCCCAGTCTCCACTCACTTCCTTGGCCTCCCGGACCCTGGCGAGGAAGGCACGCAGCTCCAGCGTCTCCACGAAGAGTGCGCGGCACACGGCCTGGTAGTGGGTCTGAGCGCCCCGGGGCTCGGTCAGGCGCGCGGCGCACAGGCGCATGGCCTGTGTGAACGTGCGCACGGCGCGGGGGCCGCCCTCGGCCTCCTCCTCCTCCTCGGGGGCCCCGTAGCCCTCGTCGGCTGCCCCGCCACCGCCATCGTCGTCGCAGTCGCTGTTGGCCATGAGGTCGATGAGCCGCTCCAGCTGCGGGCTGAGCTCGCGCTCCACGTGCTCCGCCAGCCCCCAGTCCAGCGCGCGGTAGATGGCGAAGCCCAGCGACTGAACCACCTGCGGGACAGGGGCCCGCGGTCACAAACAGGCAGGGAGGGCACACACGAACTGGAGGGGTGCCGGTAGGGGGCCGGCGGCGGGCCGGGGTCCCAGCTGCCGCAGGAGAAGGTCACCACCGCGCGGCTTCTAATGGTGAAATGGAACAGCAGCTGTCCTCCCTGGGGATGCGCCCAGGGTCACCCAAACGGGGAACAGGGTGCTCCCCGTGCAGCACAGCCACTGTGGAAAACCGTGTGGCAAGTTCTTGTAATCCAACACGCTTTTGCCACGGGACTGCAGCTCCTCTCTGGGGAATTGAACCAAGAGAGAGGAAAAACGTGTATCCACGCTAGTCGTGAGCTGGGCAGCCGTGTGGAGCCCTGACCCCCGTGCACAGCCCAGAGCCAGAACTCCAGGCTGCTGGGCTCCGCATACAAATCTACAGTCCCCAAGGGCAGGCCCACGGCTCCCAGCCGGCATGGGGGGTGGAGGTTGCAGCAGCATAGGAACGTTGGAAAAGGTCTGTGTTCTTGAGTACAGTGTCGCTTACATGGTATACACGTTGGTCAGAACTCACCAAATGTGAGTTACCCCAACGGCTTTGTTTAAAAAAAGACAGGCAACCTAGTGAAACATTAGCTTTTCATATGCTGTAACAGTATATTTTAAATCAGAAGAGAAAGACTAGCTTATTCGATAAAGTTTGACACTGGAACTCACAAAAAGCAAGATCCCCTCCCTTCAGTATTTTAAGCTGCATGTAAATTTCAGTGTATGTAAATTTAACCTGAAAAAGAAAAACCTAAAAAGTAATTGTACCTGAGGACGGGGAGCAGGGTGGGGTCACCAGGGTGGGGTGGGAAGGGGCGGGGCCCGCAGGGAACAGGTGTGTCCTTAGCTGCGGGGGGCCCACCATGCTATTCTGCTGGCTTTGTATATGCTTGAAATTCTTTCTCCATAATAAGTTTTTTTTAATTAATTAATCAATTAATTTTTGGCTGCGTTGGGTCCTTGTTGCTGCGCGCAGGCTTTCTCTAGTTGCGGCGAGTGGGGGCTACTCTTAGTCACGTTGCGCGGGCTTCTCACTGTGCCAGCTTCTCTTGTTGCAGAGCACGGGCTCTAGGCACGCGGGCTTCAGTAGTTGTGGCACATGGGCTCAATAGTTGTGGCACGTGGGCTCAGTAGTTGTGGCTCGCGAGCTTTAGCTGCTCCACGGCATGTGGGATCTTCCCAGACCAGGGCATGAACCTGTGTCCCCTGCATTGGCAGGCGGACTCTTAACCACTGTGCCAGCAGGGAAGCCCCATAATAAGTTTTTTAAAAAGTGGATTAGCATATTAGAAACATGAGTCCTGCGGTAGAGAGACCTCTCCACTCTGCTTTCAATTTTACTTGGTGGGGAACCCTGTTTTCACAGACTGCCATTAACATCTAGGAAGCCAGGTTCTGTGGAAGACAGTCATCTGTCCCAGTGCCGTGTGCACCCCACAGTGGCCCTGGGACGCGGGTCTGCTCGACAGGGAGGCACCAAGGGGAAAGCAGTTCCACGCCAGCCAGTGGCGCAGCTGAGCCTAAGAAATAAGAATGAGGAAGCTGGACTTCTCTGGTGGCGCAGTGGTTAAGAATCCGCCTGCCAATGCAGGGGACACGGGTTCGAGCCCTGGTCCGGGAAGATCCCACATGCCGCGGAGCAGCTAAGCCCGCGAGCCACAACTACTGAGCCCGCATGCCACAACTACTGAAGTCCGTGCGCCTAGAGCCCGTGCTCCACAACGAGAAGCCACCACAGTGAGAATCATGTGCACTGCAACGAAGAGTAGCTCCCGCTCGCCGCAACTAGAGAAAGCCCACGCGCAGCAACGAAGACCCAACGCAGCCAAAAATAAATAAATAAATCCTTAAAAAAAAAAAAAAAAAAAAGACTAAGGAAGCTGCATCCAGTGTGCACCGCACTTTGTTTTTGTGTTTGAAACTGCTTTCGTGGTTTCCCTTGAGGACAATGATGCAGAACATACACACATGCCAAGATGACAACAGCTCTTTGCCACTCAACCTTGCCACAAGCCTTGAGGTAACCTCTGGTTTCACAGGTGGGGCAGAGACACAGAACGGCACAGGATGGCCGCGCTGGCCTGGGGGTCGGGTTGGCCTGCAGCCGGTGCCCAGACCTTGTGCCACGGACAGAGCTGCACCCTCACCAGGCACGTGCGGGCCACCTGGCCTCCGGGGCCCTTCTGGCCTCTCCTCTTCTTTCCTGAGATCCTACCCCCCTGGGCCCCAAGGGAGTGGGCTGGAGCAGAGCTGAAGGACAGGCGCGAGTGTCAGTGCTGTGCAGGGGACAGGGCACGAGAACAGGCCTTCCCTGTCCTGCAGAAACGCCTCCGAAGACACCCTGAGCCTGGAGGGGGCCTAGGGGCGTAAGCCTGGCTCGGGACACTGGACGCGTGGGAAGAGCAAGGGCCCAGTGGGAGAAAAGTTCCAGCAAAAGTCAACAACACTCCCAGCCTGGAGATGTCTTATCTCTGCCTCAGGAGGCGAGCGTCAGACCTAGCTCCAAGTCGCGCCCTAGAACCATGAGTCAGAGGCCCAAAGGCCGAAGGCCGGCCACATCTGACAGGTGACCGAAGGGCCAGGCCGTGGCTGGTGCAGTCCCTGCGGCAGTGGGATCTCCAGAAAGCGCCTGGATGCCCCTCAGGACCGCTGGGTGGGCGAGGGCCCCACTTTACACAAGTTTCCAGCGGTCCTTTCTTGGCTCAGAGGTAGGGGCCAGGAAGGAGATGGTAGGGGGGAGTGAACTCCACTCCCACCCCCCCGGGGGGACCTCACAGCCCCCGCCAACCACAGGGGTGGCCCTGACTCGGTCTCTCCGAGGGAGGCCCCTGTGCCCCATGGGTGGGGTAGGCAGCAAAGCTCCCCTGCTCCAGCGCAGCACAGCCGGCCACCCACCCAGCCTCCCCCGTGGTCCTGGTCGCAGGCCCGTGCGGCATCACATCAGTGGAAGGGTTAACTCCACTGCAGTCTCTTATCTGATAGCTGCTCCTTAAAAGCTTCTCAGAGGCAAAGACCACCGGCTTCCCCATAAGGAAAAACCTGGGCAGCCAGCCAAGAGCCTCAGAACCCTGAACCCCGCCTGCCCGGGCAGCGTGGGAACCAGGCACCCGCAGGCCCAGTGGGCCAGCCCCAGGGACCGGCCCGAGTAACCGAAGGGCCAGTGTGAGAATCTAGGCAAACCGCATGGGAGACTGCCCTGCCCCACTTCCTCGGGTGGGGCTCTCAGGCTGATTGATGAGGCTCCAGGCAGAACGGTGCAGACTAGACCCCTACATACAGAGTTCCTTGTAAATAGTTTCAAAACTGCTAACAAGAGGCCTCCTTTGGAGCGGGAGGTCGTGAACACAAGTCTATTCGAGGCCTGCGGGCAGCAGGGCAGCC
Organism: Leucopleurus acutus; assembly: GCF_964270905.1. Taxonomy (NCBI): domain Eukaryota; kingdom Metazoa; phylum Chordata; class Mammalia; order Artiodactyla; family Delphinidae; genus Leucopleurus; species Leucopleurus acutus. The sequence continues at coordinate 319,721 of NC_139162.1, forward strand.
CCGGCAGCAGGAGCCGGCAAGCAGTGAAATCGGTTCTTGGAAACGCATGGCTGGGTTTTTCCCCCTCAAATTCCAGAAAACTGTATAGCACAGAGTTCACGGCAATCCTACGGGAAATCCATGCTGTGTAAACAGCAGGGCACCCACCCCAGCCAGAGGGGTATCTTATCACTGACATTATTAAGAATGGCCAGCATGGGGCGACGGGCAAATGTCAGAAGACTTGGGGATGGTTTTATTGTCTCTGCATTCTACACAGCGAACCACACAGCCTCGTTTGGCCTGTGCCCACACCCTTGCTCTAACACTGTGTTTAATATATAAATATGTACTTGCACAAAACTGGTTTTCATAAGGCAGGAGGATGATAAACATCAAATTCAATTACCTGCGGGCGGGCGGATGGGACGGGAGACACAGGAAGAGGTCCTGCCGGTGAGGTTTGCGTTCTGGGTTGGATGGGGGCTCCGGGACATTGGTTGTGGGCTGCTTTTCCTGTTTGTCCCCCAGACCCAATTCCTGTCCAACACTCTGTGACCAGGGGGCCCCGGAGACCACATCACCTTTGCCCTTCCTCCTCCCTCGGGTCAGTGTGAGGCCCCTCCAGGAGCCCGGGGGTCGCAGGGGAGAGGGAGGGAGGTACATCACTCCCCCTGAACCTCGGGCCCACCGCGTCCACACCACCCTGGCGGGCTCCCCCATCACCGCCTGCCCTCTGGGCTCAATCTCCCTATCAAGCCCTTCCACTAAGCCACTGAGCATTTATCTGCGTCCTGCCTCATGGGAACAACTGTATAACTTTAAGTGCGTTATACAAGACACCTAACTTTTAACGTGTAGAGTTTGTTTTTAAAGTACCTGGGCTTCCGAGCTGGCCGGTGACACCATCGCTGTGGACTCTGCAAGGGGAAAGAAGAGGCAGTCGGGACCAGCGTCAGCGGCCCTGGGACCCGACACACGGGGCCGGCCCCCACCCCCCACTGGCCCCCCACCAGGAGCACACAGCGCATCGCCCAAGGTCTCCATCAGAAACCAGAAAGCTGAGCCGTCAGTCACTGGACGGACACCAACAAGGCCCAGCTCCCGGCTGGACACCAGGCGAGCCGTGCAGCCCTGCCCCAGGGGCGGAGGGGCGGCTGGCAAAGACAGCCCCTGCTCGCCCTGCACAGCGACCACTCGGAGAGGGCAGCCAACAGGGCCACGGAGTCCATCCTGCCCCCTCGGGAAGCAAGGCTGGGGGCACGAGTGAAAGGGGAGAGAGGAAGTAGCCAGGGGCCAGCTCGGGTCAGCCAGGCCCAGGGAAAGCCCTCACGGTCGGAAGCCGCACACCCCCAAATCAGAGCTAGATGAGAAACCCAGACGCAGTGGAAAGGGCAGGCCTTGCTCCAGAGTTCCCGACAGCTGCGCTGGGTCAGCTGGCGTCTGGCCACCACCTCTGGGGATTTCTCCGCAGACTGTCTCTGCCAGAGACTCAGAGTCCCTGGGACGAAACCCAGGTGCTGAACTGGGCTCTAAGTATTTTATTAGGTTTATCGTTAAACATGGCACTGAGTTGGCATGTTTACAAGTACTCAGTTGTGTAACCGGTATACAGCCCAGGAGGTAGATGGTTCTCGTACCCATTTCACAGATGAGGAAACAGAGGCCCAAGGGAGTAAGCTCGTTTGCCCCAAGTTGTCACAGCTAGTAAGTGGTGGTGCCAGCTGTGGCCAGGCTGGGGGACCCCAGAATCTATGCTCCAGTCACTCCCTGAGCCACCCCCGGGCCTCCCAAGAGGCCAGGCTGGACGAGACACAGAAAACCCACCTCCTTCCACCACCTTCCTTGAATAAGGCACGCAGAACTGTGTTAGGCTATGAAGTTTAGCTGCCTTAAATTGAGGTGGAAAAAAAACACAAACCGTTGGGCTTCCCTGGTGGCGCAGTGGTTGAGAGTCCGCCTGCCGATGCAGGGGACACGGGTTCGTGCCCCGGTCCGGGAAGATCCCACATGCCACGGAGCAGCTGGGCCCATGTGAGCCCAGTGAGCCATGGCCGCTGAGCGTGCGCGTCTGGAGCCTGTGCTCCGCAACGGGAGAGGCCACAACAGAGAGGCCCGCATACCGCAAAAAAAAAAACAAAAAAAACCCAAACCGTGAAATTCTCTGCTAAGCAAACCTGCTGACTCTGCAAATATTTTCAAACCGCCATCAAAAGGCAGGAAGATCGCCAAAGACAAAGGGCGTTTGTGTCGGGCTGGTCCATTAAATAATGGCAGACACTGCAGCCCAGCATCAGTGGAGTTAGTGCAACAGTGAGCATTAACTCCCAGCGAGCAGCTGGCCGTATACAGGTGTTGGATGGTCAGTAAAAGCCTGTAGCTGTGAACGGCGGCCATGGAAGGTGCGAGGGATCACACTTGACAAAGGTGCTTCCTGGAGGTGCCAGGGCCCCGAGTTTCCCTGATTTCAAGGGGGCAGGGGGCAGCCAACCCTCAGCGCCCATCACAACCCAGCACAGTCTGGAAGGTGAGTGTTCACCAGCCCAGTTGTATTTTAAGTCGCAAGGACTGGGGGGCCCCACGGTGGTTCCGTGCCCAGCGCTTTGCTGCAGAGCTAGCAGATGACTTACCGTGGCTGCAGCCGGCACAGACTCCTCGTGGAGGCTGGCGCCACGCCTCCCTCTTTACAGAGGAGGAAACTGGAGCTCAGAGAGATACAGAGATTTACCAAGACCACACAGCTAACAAAAGGTGGAGCTGGGGCTTCCGGGCGGAGCTGACACAGTGGTGGGCACCCTGTGCTCAGGCGCCCTGGGCTCAGGACAGGCCCATCTGCCCAGTTACAGGGGTGCCAACTCCAAGCCACCTCCTCCTTGACTGGGCCGTACCCGGAGGCCAAACTCCCTCCCAGGAGTCTAACAGGATCGCAGCGAAACCCTAGCATCTGACACTCACTGGCATATCTGCTTAGATGGCCACGTCCTGGGACCAGAGTAACCAGTGCCCAGTGCTCCGTTTGTGGGAGCCACACTAATACCTCGGCCCCCACAGCGTGGCCCTGGCACTGAACCGTTGATGCTGTCCCGGGGACCAAGGACCCCTTCTGCATGAAGACCTGGGTAGCAGGAGTGGGGCCCTACAGTGGCAGAGAGGCTGGGCTGCATACCCCATGAGCGAAGCCTCCAGGGCACACGGGTCCCCCAGGGACCCCAAAGACCTGAAGCCTCTCCTAGAAGCATGGGGCAGAACTGGCAAAGGGCCGGGTGGGCTGAGCGTACCGTGGGGTCATTTGTCATGGGACCCCAGGCATAGGCATCTCACAGGTGTCCCAACAGGGAACACAGCTTGTCGAGGGACTGCCTTCCTGTGAGGTAATCCTTGCTCAGAGGTGAGACTAAATCTCCATGCTATCTACAAGCACACCAGCTCACACAGTCACACCCTGCCCGCGCCTGCACACGCACGCACGCACGCACGCACGCACGCCCACCTGCCCCATGCAGTGCCTTCAGCCCTCGGCCCCATTTTCTGAAGGGGGTGCTTGGTGTTCTCTGCAGCGGAGGATGTTTCCCATCAAGAACTGTGCAGTGGAGCAGCACCCAGGCCCCTGACTCCCGCAGTCCTGCTCTGGGCCCAGCACGTGAACTTGCAGGAGCTGCTTCCCTAGCTGTGTCTGGGGAGGTGCACAGGGGACCGGGATCACAGCCCACAAGCCAGTGCCTCCGGGGCCAGGTATGCCCCAAGGCTCCCCAAACATCCACATGGCCTCTGGGGCAGTTGCTATCAAAGCCCCACTGCACAGAGAATGAAACTGAGGCACCCAGAGGCCTAAGTAACTTCCCGAGGTCAGGCAGGGGTGGACGCAAGCTAAGGCTGAGTCTACTTGCCAGCGCCGTCCCCACCTCTCCCCGAGGGTGACTGCATGGCTGCTTTGCTTCCTGAGCCTCAGTGTTCTCGTCTGTAGGATGGGCTCACAGCAGTGCTTCCCTCGCTCCCCGTCTCCCAGGATGGCAAGGTGGAGCCGCTGCATCCCGGACCATATCTTAACTGTGTGACCCCACAGGAGCAAAGGGCCCAGGAGGACCGCTGCGTGACAGCAAGGGTGCATGGTAGCTTTGGTGGGGGGGTCAAGCTTTGGTGGGGGCAAAGGGCCCAGGAGGACCCTGCGTGACAGCAAGGGTGCGTGGTAGCTTTGGTGGGGGGGGTCAAGAAGCAGGAGACAAAAGCCATACGGGAAGGACCTGGTTCAAAGAAAATGTTTCAACCAGAAACACTCTGGCTGCCAGGAGGAGATTCAGCGAAGTATGCTCTCCTCGGAAGCAGGATTTCATCTTTCCAGCCAGCCCCTACTCTCCTCTCACTGCTGGACACTCAGCCCTCACCTGTATGTCCATCTGTGTGGAGAGCCACTTAAAAAGACACAGGTGGGACTTCCCTGGTGGTGCCGTGGTTAAGAACCTGCCTGCCAATGCAGGGGACATGGGTTTGAGCCCTGGTCTGGGAAGATCCCACATGCTGCAGAGCAGCTAAGCCCGTGCACCACAACTACTGAGCCTGCGCTACAACTACTGAGCCTGCACTCTAAAGCCCACGAGCCACATCTACTGAGCCCACGTGCCACAACTAACGAAGCCTGCGTGCCTACAGCCCGTGCTCCGCAACAAGAGGAGCTACCGCAATGAGAAGCCCGCGCGCCGCAACGAAGAGTAGCCCCCGCTCGCCGCAACTAGAGAAAGCCCGCGCAGAGCAACGAAGACCCAACGCAGCCAAAAATAAATACAATTTTAAAAAAATATATAGGCAAGCTATAAAGACAGTCCCTGGTCACTCAGGAGGCGATCTCCCAGTGAGGCCCAGCAAGTCCACCTTGAGGGCCCGGAGCCCACAGGACACGCAGGGTTGCCTGGAACACCAGGGGTCCCCCTTCAGCTCCTGGGAAGGGACGTGCTGGGCCAGGAGGCGTGGGAAGGGGCATCTCCAGTGAGCACAGACGGCCCCACGTACACACACAGTGACAGCAGCGCAGAAACAGCAGCACATGTGTCTCTGTGTCTGTGTGCACAGATCCCTGGGCCCAGGGTGATGTGGGCTCCATACTGATGTTCCCTCATGAGTCCTCCCCACTCCCTGGGCATGTGCCACTCTCAGCCCAGTTTATGCAGGAGAAGTGGGGGCCCCAGCACTGCTACTTCTCCACCTACTGGGCTGGAGGTAAAGAGGTAGATAGAGAACCGGGCCCCATGAAGCTCATGACACAGGGGTGCCGAGGTCCAACACAGGACAAACTAAATGGTCTCGGTGTTTGGCACTCAGGGCTGCACGCGAGGTGAACTGGGAAGGCCTCGCCTCTAGGCAGCGGTGGGCTGCACGGGGGAAGCTTCACCCTGGAGACAGGGCCCGGTGCTTGGTGTCAGGGGGGCGGGCCTGGAAGGGCCAGTGGCCTCAGAACTACAGGCAGGAAAGGGCAGAGTGGGAAGAGGGGTGCAGGGGCAGGTGTGACCTGGCGGACAGGTCGCATGAGCACCCAAGCGTGAAGAGAGGGGCCTGTGAAAAATTCCAGCATCAAAACTGACAAGAAAAACCCCCAGAAAAGCAGGGCAATGTGTAAATTAGCGTAAGCAGAGTAGAGAAGGCCGGAGGTGAAAGGAACCCCATCGACACCCTGCGCCCACCCTCCACCTGCCCAAGGGGGTTTTCACGGTGGAGAGCCTGGTGCCTGGAGAAAAGTATGCTGTTTCCCCGCAAATGTCGGCTGGGAGGATGGGAGGTCTCAGGCAAGGTGACAGCCGAGAGATGCTTTGGAGCAGGCAGTGTCCTGGCGGGCCTGCCCTGGAGGCATCAGGCAGACAAATGCCACTGAAAGTGTCCCAGGACCACTGACCACTGGCCACGCTGCATGAACGGGCTTTGCCTCAGAGGACGGTCAGCACACGCACTGCAGAGATGCCTGATGGACTTTCTTGCCTCAATTTAAAAACAAAACAAAACACCCTTCCCCATCAGGAGGTTTTAATAATGGCCTCTTAAAAATAACTTCACTGTTAGGGCTTCCCTGGTGGCGCAGTGGTTAAGGATCCGCCTGCTAAGGCAGGGGACGGGTTCGAGCCCTGGTCTGGGAAGATCCCACATGTCGCGGAGCGGCTAAGCCCGTGTGCCACAACTACGGAGCCTGCGCTCTAGAGCCCGCGAGCCACAGCTACTGAGCCCGCGAGCCACAAATACTGAAACCCACGCACATGGAGCCCGTGCTCCGCGAAGAAAGAAGCCACCGCAATGAAAGCCCGCGTGCAGCAACGAAGACCCAATGCAGCCGTAAATTAATTAATTTAAAAAATATTAAAAAAAAATAACTTCACTGTTAACATGTTTTTCCATTTTCCCACTTGAAAAAGGGGGCTTCCAAGCAGTTATGAAGAAGTCTTCAGACTTGCCGACTAGGAAGTTTACTCGAGTAAGCTTCCCCTGCTTAGCTGGAAGTGGGAAGTATTCCCACTCCTATGCTAAAGTAATAGTACTCCTCCACACCTCCGGCCCCCCGCAAGTCAGGTTTAGTTTGGTTGTTGATGTCTTTCCTTTTTTCTTCTTTTTGGCCACGCAGCATGTGCGATCTTAGTTCCCTGACCAGGGGTCAAACCTGCTCCCCCTGCAGTGGAAGCACAGAGTCTCAACCTCTGGACCGCCAGGGAAGTCCCTGGTTGTTGCTTTCTTTAAAGTTATTTTAAACGTTGACTTAATGCCTACATTTACCAGAACTTCCTGAGGGAGGATGGGAACCTTCTTCTCAACTGCGATTACAGCACGAGATAAACACGCATCTTTCAGTGAATCCAGTAATCACTCAAGTCCCAGAGAAACGCTGGGTTAGCTACCTTAGGGAGACAGCTGGTCTAAAGTTTCAGCTGATTCACAAAAGCTCAACAGGGACAGAAGAGAAAGTTCAGGGTAATCTATTTTTCTTAACCTTTAAAGAGGCAGCAAGTCAAAAACCTCATCCACCTTTACAAGACGTGTTTATGGACAGAAACCAAAGATCCTGTCTAAGGGAAAATGAAATTGGGCCCCTCTGTGTCGTGGGCTGGGACGTCCCCATACAGGTCAGTGGAGAGTGGCCACACGTGAGCTTTGAAGCGCAGCCTTGGATTTCCAGTCGACCTGTATGAAGGCAGCACAAGCGCCGCTGGGCCTGCAGGGACCAGGAAGAAGGGGCTGACACATCGCCGGGGCTGGAGAAGTGGACAGAACCAGATGACCGCTGCACCCGAGGATGGCCCTTGTGGTCCACTGTGGAGAGTACTGACCCCACAGTCAGAGATGCAGGGACCCCTCAGCTCTGCACCTGACTGGTGGCAAACCACTTACCACTCTGTGCCTCAGTTTCCCCATCTTTAAAATCAGAGGGTCAGACCAGGCAGGCCCATTATAGTCCTGTACTGCTCTGCGGTGCCAGAAGCCACCCCCTGGGTTACACTGTGTGCCTTCAGGGATGAGGAGGGCCACAGGGAAGGTCTTTTAAGGAGGACATACAGCTTTACGAGAAAAGCTCTTGGTGAATATGCAGACTCCAGGGCCCCCCCGATGACGAGAGGCCATCCTGTATCGTGCTCTCAGCCCAGCCTTTGAAGACAGTGGACACAGGCATTGAGAGAATCAGGGCTAAATCCAAATCCTGCCGCTTCCTGTGTGACTATGGGTAAGCCTGAGCCTCAGCTTACCCGACTGTAAAATGGGAACAGTACTGTTTGGGTCCAGCTCTTATTATTTTCTCCTGTCAAGTAAGTGTTTTTGTGGAAAATAGAGCAACTCTCAAGTGTCACACAGCTGAGGTGTTAAGGGAGGTGGGAGCAGGGTTCAGAGATGAGAAGGAGCTTGTGGAGAAATAGTGTCGGTCGTAGTGGGTGGGAGAGGTTCCGCGGACCCCTCCCTGTTACCAAAGGAGCTGTCGCTTCTGGCTAGCTTTGCCCTGGTCCTTCCCAGACCTCCATGAGTTTGCCCATGGATTTCTGCAAACCCACCCCCTCCAGCACACACAGCTGGCCTGTGTGCTTCCCCAAGGGTATCACTTTGGGGGGTAATATCGTCATATGCTCCGTCCCAGCACTCTGCTTCTCCAGGAAGAAAACTTTTTTCTTAAAGAGGCTACAAATCACTTAAACTCATCATTCTCCATAGACTTCAAGTACCTTTCAAGGGCTTCATTGTTGGTTCCCGTTCATGGTTCACAGCAGAACACTAAGCAAGTTGTTCCCAAATTTTACACATTCTCTGTTAAATCCTCATACCCACGGAAAACGAGCCCGAGGAAAACGTGTTTCCTTTCGTGCCTAAGCGCCTGTCCTGTACCTACCAGTCCAACAAGGATCCACACCACCAGTCACTGGGTGGGAAGGTCTGAGGGTTGCAGACCCCCAGAGGAAAAAGGAAGCAGCCCAGGTGGGGAGAACCGCGGTAGGAGGGGCAGAGTCCAGTCTCCCTGCTGAAGGGCCTCAGGCAAGGAGCCAAAGCCCCCTCCCTCCTCTCCAGCCAGCAGCGGGCCCTGACGTTAAGATGGGTTTCAGGTGGGGGGAATCCAGGAAAAGGGGGGGTGAGGTTCCCAGGTCGAGAGAGTGACTTTTATGTCTAGCAGAGGGAAAGAGGAAAAGCAGGGGCAAGGGGCGGAGGTCCGCGTCCCAGCGGAGAGTTGCTGGGGCCTCCCAATCCAGAAAGGGGAGAGGAGGAAGGAGGGCCTTCCAGTCTCGTAGAGAGAGAAGGCGGAGGAGGGGCCCCCAGTGCGGCAGAGGGAGGGCGCGGAAATGGGAGAGGTCGGCGGGTCCAGAGAGGGAAGGCGCCAGAAGCGGGGCGCCGGGTCCGGGTCCAGGTCCAGCAAAGGGAGGGAGGGTCTCAGCCCCTCCCCGCGAGCGGACACCGCCCCCAGCCACCGGCCTCACCAGCCGCGCCGGGCTCCCGCTGCGCGCTGACCGAGCCGTCCCTGCGCAGGAGGATGTCCGCTGTGTCCCGGATGCGCCGCCGGCCGCCCGGCGCGCCCCGCAGCCCGCGACAGCACTGGAAGCACACGGCCCACGCCTGCTCCTCGTTGATGGGCTGCTCGTACGCCTTCAGCACCTCCTCCAGGGACAGCTCCCACGGTTCTGGCCGCCCAGCGCCCCCGGCCCGCTCGCCCGCTGCCGCGTTGCCGCTGGAGCTGCCGGCCCGGGCCATGGCCGCCCCATCATCGCCGCCTGCGCGCCCAGCCCGTTTCCATAACAGCCGCGCCAGGGCCGACGCGCCCGAGAAGCGCGGGGGGCGGATCCCGCGCCGCCAGCCGCTGCTTTGTCATCGTCGGGCCCCGCCCAGCGCGAGCGGCCGCAGGTGAGGCCTGGGAGAGGAGGGGGAGGGAAGGGGAGGGGAGGAGGGGTAGGGGAGGGGCGGGGGAGGGGGAGGGGAGGGGCGGGGAGGGGAGGGGAGGGGAGGGGCGGGGAGGGGAGGGGCGGGGAGGGGCGGGAGGGGCGGCGGGGAGGCCTGTGGAGAGGGTGAGGCAGGTGGGAGGGGGTGGAGAAGCCGGGATCCGGTTGCTGGGGGGAGGGTCCGGGGGAGGGGGCGCGGTGAGGAAGGTGGAAGGGACGGGGGGCGGTGTGCAGAGCCGGGACCCGCAGAGGGACGCTTGGAGGGAGGCGCGTACTGAGACGCGGTTCTCGTCGCCCTGCCCGCGAACCCACGCCAGGCTCTCACACGCGTGCCAGGCCAGCATCCAGACCAAGACCCACCGCGGTAATAGTGGGGCCCCGGCACGTTGGACTCTGGGCTGCGGCAGAGCCGGGAGGCCCGTGACTGCAGGAGGAGCAGACGGTGCCGCAGAGCCGGCTGGCAGAGTGACCTCAGGAGCCACCACTCAGGGTGATGAGAGGCAGAAAGACCCGAGTAGGAAGCACTTAATAGGCGTCCCTTTCCAGCGGGGACACGCGGCAGCGTTAAGAGCCCCGGTGTCTCCGTGGAACATGCGCAGAGGCGCAGTTCACCGGCGGTGGAGCAGCGCTTCGTACCCGGCTGGCCTCTCGCCGTGCGCGGGAGGCGGCACCGGCTCACAGCCTCAGGCGAGGCCTATTCAGCCCTGGCTGTACCGGGTCAGAATAACACGGCCAAACGGCCCTGGGAAGTAAGAGGCAAAAAGGCAAGGGTCCGACCCTGGATCCCCTGGGGAGCTGATGTCGTGCAGATTCCTGGAAATTTCTCCATGCTGGCGATATTTTCAGGTCTGAGGTGGAACTTGGAACTTGAAAGTTCCCTGGGAATTCCTTACTGTCAGATAACCGCATCTGGAATTTTAATCTTCCAACAAAAAGGAGTTTGGTAAAGATGAATTGTATCAAAAGTTTTGGTGTTCAGCAGCCGGACACTTTCAGGGCCTTCCTGGCCCTCGGCGTTTATGCAGCCCAAAATCGCAGCAGCGCTCTCACTTTGCAGATGGAAAGTTGGAGCCTGGGGCTTGCAGTCTCCGGAGTGAACCGCAGGCACCTGGGACTCAGGTCAATCTTCCCGCCTAATGTTTACCCACTCTGGTACCCCCATCCATTGTTGTCAGTAGACGGAAGGGAGAATCTCCGGGTCTGTCTTAGATGAGCGACAGCGAGAAACCCACAGTGGGGAGTTCCCACACAGTGGTTAGGAAAGGCCCTAACTCACAACACAGTGCCAGGGATGTGTGATACGCAGAGCTGTCCTCCCCCACGTGGTGGTTCCTGATGGGCCCACGCAAGGGGTGCTTTTTGCTTTCAGATTCCGTGGGGATAAAGACTTCCACTTGAAACATTACCAGCTCACCGAAGTTAGGGTCACTGCTCCTACTGTAGGCCGAGCTACCCCTCTGACTCCTGGTGGTGGGAGCATCTCAGGAGGGGCACCCTGGCCCCAGAGCGGAAGGTGGTATACTCTAATTGGAAGCGGGTTGGGTTGTAGCCAGAAGTACCTTCCTTGTTCTTCAAAGGGCCTCAGGTTTCCCTTACTGACCAGACGGTTTTAGGATCTCAGTTGATGACCACGGGCCTTGGTAAGGACCTAGTTCTTGACTAAAAGAAATGCACAACGTGAGAGTTGTGAGTTAAGTTTTATTTGGGGCAAAATGAGGACTATAGCCCGGGAGACAGCATTTCAGAGAGCTCTGAGCAACTGCTCCAAAGGGGTAGCGGGGGGGGGGTCAGTATATACATGATTTTGGTGAACAGGGGTATGTACAGTCAAGCCCCCTTTTTTTTTTTTTTTTTTGCGGTACGCGGGCCTCTCACTGTTGTGGCCTCTCCCGTTGCGGAGCACAGGCTCCAGATGTGCAGGCTCAGCGGCCATGGCTCACGGGCCCAGCCGCTCTGCGGCATGTGGGATCTTCCCGGACCGGGGCACGAACCCGCGTCCCCTGCATCGGCAGGTGGACTCTCAACCACTGCGCCACCAGGGAAGCCCCAAGCCCATTTTTTTGCAGAGAGTTGCTGCAGGTCACGAGGAGCAGATGTCACCATTAATGATTTTAGTGCTTTTCTAGATACAAGGAGATGCAAGAATTGGGCTCATAAAATCTTCTTGTGAAAATATCTGGCTATCTGAAGGACTGTTGTGCCAGTCTTTCCCAGTGCCCAGAGGGCCTCTTTCCTGATTTCCACCCCGAACTCCTTTCAGGGGGTGTTGAAGTTCAGCAGCTGAAGCACCTCATGATTTAATCCTCGGAGAGGTAGATGGCAAGTGTCAGTTTGTAGATGGCATAGTGATGACTCGCACCTGCCTGATGCAGGGGCCCTGAGGTCACCTGTGTAACGTATGATACCCTTTCTGATCTGGCATTAATTGTTTTCTCAGGGATCCCTGTGCACTTCAGCCAGCAAGATTTAGAACACTGGGGTTTTACTAAAAAAAACTTTAAGTTAGGTAGGCTCTACTTCCATATCTCTTGGTATCTGAAGGTTTGTCCCTCTAGCCACAAGCAAATAATGAAGCAGAAGCATCCGTCGGCCCCCTAGATGCTCCTAGAAACCATTTCGTTTTTCCCTGCCAGGTCATTTATTCATACATCTCCCAAAAATGTCCTAGATGAGATCTAGAAATGGACATAAGGTGAGAAGTAACAGCCTGCAGGTGGTGGTGGCAGTGAGAGGGGTTTCAAGCTCTTAGATTGGGAGCCCGAGAGTGGCATCTAAGTCAATAAAGGGAAAGGAAGTGAATTCACCAAACCAAAACTGATCAAAGGGGCCCATGACTCGAGTGACCAGATGCAGCAGGCTCTGATCTGGTTGCTAGAAGCTCTGGGTATAGCGACAAGTTCCACCCATTGGTCACAAGTCAGAGTCAAGGTAATCACTTCCTTCCTGGGGTGGAGTACAGCCCAGGCACAGCCATACTTTAAAAAGCCGAGTCAATATTTTAAATCAGACTGAGGGCTCTGCCATGAGGAACTGGTGTGGGTAAATTGATAGCTGTCTGGGCTCCACACACTGAGGGAGAGCAGACGATGCCTGGTTAAAATGGGAACGGGGGGACTTCCCTGGCCGTCCAGTGGTGAAGACTCTGCACTCCCAATGCAGGGGGCACGGGTTCAATCCCTGGTCAGGAAACTAAGATCCTGCATGCCGTGGGCGGGGCCACACACACACATACACACAAAAGTAGGCATGGGGTTTATCCCAGTGGGAAGTGGCTCTCAGGTTAATATGTGGAGGTCTTTGTCTGCCAAGTACGCAACACAGAACATCAGCGTCAAAGAGATGTTAGTTCTTCCATGACTTGAAGTTGCCCCTTGGAGTTTAGAAATGAAACAGGCTATTTCCAGCTGTTCAGAGTCTCAACAGAGAAACGTGATAGAAATTGATGGTCAGTCATGGACCCAACCTGGAAAGCGTTGGATCCAGGTCATTTCTACACGACGGGATCATCAATAGACCACTCCTGAAGCCACGTCCTTTAGCCTTCATTTCCAGTACACGAGGAAGGCCCGGGGAAGGGAGGCTGTGCTTGGAGTTGGAGAATCACTCTCAAGTTATCGCATTAGCAAACACACTCCCCAAACATTCATCTTACAGTGTAGGCTGTTCATTCACACGTATTTGCTGAGCACTGGGCGTTAATGTCTTATGCCTGGGAAAGACCAGTGAAAAACCTTCCCAGGTCCTCCCAAGGATCCACCAGTCTCTCAGGGGGAAACAGCCACGAGGAAACACAGTCTCTGCAGTCGGGGAAGGGCTACAGGTGGCTACATAACCCCACTGGTTATGTTGGTGTTTTCCCATGCTCTGTGTTTGATGCTTTGAGGGAATTAGAGATCATGTCCATGCCAGGGCAGTGCAATCAGAGGGGTGGTTGGCTCATGACTGCCATTGGCCAGAGATTCAGATCTCCAGGAATTATACCTCTGAGCATCTTTGCGGACACAGAAACTAAAGGATCCTAATTTTTGGCCCCTGGAAGCTAAAAAGATAATTTAGGACTGGAAGCCCAGGTGCCCTGTGGAATATAGTTACCTGATTGCAGGAAGGGAGGGTGTAGGGCTCTAGGGTCCAAGGTACCACACTGAGAGCACGCTGAGGGTTTTGAGACAAAGGTCAGAGTGAGTCAGGCGTATGAGCGATTGGGTTAAACATCAAAGACAATTTGAGATGAAAGGCCCTTGGACTCCCCTAGACACAGGTAGAACCACTTCACCTGCTGTGAGGGGAAGGCAGAGGCTCTCAGCCTGCACTGAATTCCACTTCAGCTTGAAAAACAGGTCGGCTTCTCCCAAGGGACCTGCACACTGAACGCTGTGAGCAACGAGGCCCTTGTGTCCACGACTCAGAGGTCCCTGAATGCTGTCTTTGTCACGATCCTTGCAGCGAGGCAGGGCTCAGGGGTCCGGGAGGAAAAGCTGAAACTCGAGAGGCTGTGGTTTTGTGCTTTAGGATTATTTTGGGATAATGATAGAGCCCATGAATCCCCAGGGATGCCAGATAGGCCCAGGCTGTGCTTGATCTCTAAAAGGGAGCCCAGTACAGCTCTGGGGAAAGGGCTCTGGGACTGGCATGGCTGCAGGATTTCTAGGCTGGTATTAGGAAGAGGTGGAGACAGGAGAAGAGGCGGGGACCCAGAGCTCAGCTAAGCCCAGGTGATGAGAGGAAATCCCACAAGATGATGGGAAGAGGAGGGGAGGCAGACAGGGCTGTCCTGTGAAGGAGGGAACGAGGAGTACTTACATGCTTACCCCGGATTCCCGATCAGGAGCCGAGAAAATACTCGAGAACACTGTTTGCTCCCCATTGATGACATTGGCGGTCATTTGCAGTTGTATTTATGTTGTGAAAATTAACAGAAGCCTCATTTAAAATGGAGTCGGGAGGCCAGAAGGGGTAACACTCACGCCCTACAACCCCACCTCAACTACAGACCCAAGAGGAAGAAGCTTATTACTTTCCTACCCATCAGGGGAAGGAAGAATTTCTCCCTGCCCGCAACAGCCCAGCCAATGAGACACCACCACAGCTCAGCCAATGAAAAGCCACTACACTTCCAAGTCCCAGTTTCCTCCAATGGACCCTTTGTTTACAACATCCTCTCCCCAAACGCCTTTCTCTCCTCTATAAAAGAAGTTCCTCTGCTTTGTCCTCTGGACTTGCCTGGGGTTCGCCATAGATTGCATGTCCTGAATTGCAATTCTTTGCTATTCCTGAGTAAACCCATTTTGCTGGTAAAATAACTGGCCGTTTCATTGTTTTAGGTCAACAATGTTTTGAACAGGTAATGCAGGGAAGTTAAAAAGGAATCAAACGTTTTCCAAATATACACACACACTAGCTGCTGTATCAACTTCTCTGTCGTACCATGTCTTCCGCTGCACAGACTGGAGTGAAGCAAGCTTTACCTCAGAGCTGACATGTGATCTTGGATGGGGGGGTGAGCCTCAAATGCTTGCTGGGGCCTGAACTTGGTAAGATTGTAGAAATAACTGTGTAAATTGCTGTTGGCTAATTTTACATGGATCGATGTTCAAAAGTACAAAAAGGTATAAACTGCAAAATCTTCCACCAGACACTGGCCCCAGGGGTAGTCACTGTGTCTGGCTTTTTGTTTATCCTTCTAGAACTTCTAGTCATATGCTTGTTTCAGACACACATGTCCCCGAGGTCAGCACATCATACACCCTGTCCTGTGCTCTGCGTATTTACTCATCAGTGGGGGTGGGGGGTGGGGAATGGTTCGTATCGGCATGTGAAGAGCTTCTGCGTTCTCTGTACAGCTGCATATCCCCGCCGGGGGCGGAGGGGGCAGGGGGAATAGGTTTTTTCCAGTCTTGAATGGATAACTTTGTACGCAGTGCTTTGTGAGGGCATAGATTTTGTTGGCTTAATTACTGCTGCCCCAAGTATCTTGGACAGTGTAAGAGCACAGCTGATACTTGTGCAGTATAAATTCTAAGAAATGGACTTGCTGGGGCAAAGGATATACAAATCTGTCATTTTAATAAATATTATCAAACCGCCCTTCACAGAGGCTGCACACTATACACTCCCACTAGTAATGTTTGAGGGTCTTTATTTCCCTAAGCTCCCTTGAGGCAGGGTGTGATCAAACTTTTGTATCTTTGATGTGTGAAAAATGGCTTAATTTGCATTTCTCTTATTGGAGTGAAGTTGAACAACAGATTCTTTTAAAAAATTATTTAACTCAACTAGTATTTATCAATGCATTTCTGAATGCTGGACGGTGTTCTAACTGATAGGGGTATAGCAGTGAATGAAATAAACCTGACCTTTCCTCATTCACAAAGCAACAGCACATTTTTAGTGATGACCCTGACCATTCGGGTAAAATTTATTTTGTGTTAACCATTGCAGATCATCACAATTATTTTATATTCCTAGAGCAATGGCTCTGACACTTTAGCATGCATCGGAATCCACAGGAAGTCTTGTTGAGACCTAGGTGTCTGGAACCCTTCCCGGGTTATTTTCTGTCTCATTTGGTCTGAGGTGTGGCCCGAAAATTTGCATGTCTAACAAAACCTGGGTGATGCTGAGGCTACTGCTAGTCTGGACACACTGAGAACACTGCCTAAAATCACCTTGTTCTGTGACGTAAACATCTCCCTACCCTTGTCTGATCAGTGTTATAAATTGTCAAATACAAGCTACCCGCATGGAATAGCTTACTAGAAAAGAACTATCAATTCGCATAAAGACCATTTTATGTTTGGAAATCTCACCAATGAGTGTTTGGCGGGGCTGGGTCACGAGGTGGCTGGGTGCGGAACCTGGGTCTAGTGCCGGCTCACTGGCGGGCAGGGGCAGGGTCCAGGAGACCCCGGGGCTTCACCTACTGATGGGTGAAGCCAGGTCCTGGGGCTAGTGCAGGCCCACTGGCGGACAGAGCCAGGCTCTGAGGTCTGGCTGCAGGGCCCAGGGGTCCCAGAGGTGGTGTCGGGCTGCTGATAGATGGGGCCAGTTCCTGACCCAGCTGGCTGCGGGGTCCGGGGATGTCCCGAAGCTTGTGCCTGCTGCACAGTGGGGCTGGGTCCTAGGTGGCTAGCTGAGGGGCCTAAGGTGTCTCAGAGCTGGGCTCGAGCCTACCAAGGCCGGCTGTGGGGCCGCAGTTGTCCCGGGGCCGCTGTCTGCCTACTGATGGGCGAGGCTGGTCCACAGTCTAGAGCAGGCTCACTGGTGGGCGGGGCCTGGGCCCAGGGGATTCCGGAGCTGGTGCCCGCCCACTGGTGGGTGGAGCTGGGTCCCAGGCTCTCCAGCTGCAGGGCTTTGGGGTATAAGGTCTAGTGCTCGTGCACTGGTATGCGGGGCCAAGTCCTGGGCTTTCTGGTGGGCAGGGATGTGTCCAGGGGCGGCTGTGGGTTCGGGGTCATAAGGCAGCCTGTCTGCTGGTGGATGGAGCCGCGTCCCTGCCTAGATAGCTGCTTGGCCAGTATTGATTCCTACGGGCTGGTGGGCCCAGGTGGGGCTGGGTCCTGAGGCTAATAAGCTAGAGGAGGATTCCACAATGGCATCTACCAGCACCAGAGCCTACATGGTAGAATGAGCTCCCACAGTGACCGCAGCCAGCGGTCTGTGTCCCCTGGGTGAGCTGTAGGTGCCTCCCGCCTCTGCGTGAGGCTCTCCAAGATCAGCCAGTGGGTCTGACCCAGGCTCCTTTCAAATTACAGCTTCTGCCCTGGATCCTGGAGCGTGCGAGGTTTTGTGTGAGCTCTTTAAGAGTGGAGCCTCTCTTTCCCACTGCCCTCTGGCTCTCCCAGAATAAGCCCTGCTGGCCTTCAAAGCCAAATGCTCTGGGGTTTTGTCTTCCTGGTATAGACCCTTGGACTGGGGAGCCCGATGTGGGGCTCCCTTGCTCCTTAGGGAGAACCTCTGCAGTTGTAATTATCCTCCCGTTTGTGGGTTGCCCACCTGGGGATGTGGGTCTTGGCTAACCCACAACCCCGCGTGACTACCCATCTCGTTGAAGTTCCTTCTTTATGTCTTAGTCGTGGAAGATGTTTTCTAGTGGCTCAGTCTTTTTCATCAATAGCTGCTCTGTAAATAGTTGTAATTTTGGAGTGCCTTTGGGAGGAGGTGAGTTCAGGGTCTTCCTGCTCTGCCATCTTCAGTGATTCCCCCATGAGAGTTAAATTTTTAATTGAAGTATAACGTACAGACAGTAAAATTCACCCCTTTTAATGTATATGTTAATGATTTTTGACAAACACAGTCATATAACCACTGCCACAATTGATACGTTCCATGACCCTTACAACTGTTCACTTCCAGTTCTTGTGTCCAATCCTCTGGGCTAGCACTGGCATACATTTTATTTTTACATACGCAATAAACCTGCAATTCAGTGCTACTGTTTTTGCTTGAAACAGACAATTACCTTTTAGAGTGATTTATATTTACCTTCAATGTATTCGTTTGTGTGTAGATCCAGGCGTCTGATACATTCCTTCTGACTGGAGAGCTTTCTTGAATATTTATTCTAAGGCAGGTCTGGTGATAAACTTGTTCACGTCTGAAAAGTCTTTATTTTGCTTTTTATTTTTAAAAAGATGTCTTTGCTAGGTATAGAAATGTGGGTTGATTTCCCCCCCCAACCCTTTATATATGTCACTTTGTTGTCTTCTGTTTGCATAGTTTCTCAAGAGGAACCTGCTGTAATTCTTATCTTTGTTATTCTGCATTTAAGGCACCTTTGTTTTCTAGCTGCCTTCAGGACTCTATTTCTTTGGTTTCAGCAGTTTGAATATGGGGTGCGTGTGTCCGTGTGTGTGTGTGTGTGTGTGTGTGTGTGTGTGTGTGTGTGTGTGTGTGTGTTTCATCCCATGTTTATCCTGTTTTGTGTCTTCTGAACTTCTTAGATCTGGTGTTTGCTGTCTCATTATTTTGGGAACATTCTTGGCCATTACCTCGCAAATACTTTTTCTGCATTGTTTTCTCTTTCTTCTTTTTTCGGGAGTCCTATGACATGTATGTTATACCATTTGGTAGTATCCCACAGCTCTTAGGTGCTTTTTTTTTTTTTTTTTTTTGCGGCACGCGGCCTCTCACTGTTGTGGCCTCTCCCACTGCGGAGCGCAGGCTCTGGACGCGCAGGCTCAGCGGCCATGGCTCATGGGCCTAGCCACTCCGCGGCATGTGGGATCCTCCCGGACCGGGGCACGAACCCGTGTCCCCTGCATCGGCAGGCGGACTCTCAACCACTGCGCCACCAGGGAAGCCCGGTGCTCTTTTTTTTTCTTAAGTTCCTCTTTGTTTTCCTGTTAGAGTAATTTTTATTTCTCCTCACCTGTGTTGAGCCCACTGATGAGCCATTGAAGGCACTCTTTATCTCTGTGACCATGTTTTTCTCTCTCATACTTTTCACGTGTCTGCTGAATCTCCTCATTCCTTCATGCACGTTGCCCACCTTTTCCACCAGAGACTTTAGCATATGAACCATAGTTACTTAAAATTCCCTGTGTGACTGTTCCAACATCTGGGCCACATCTGGGTTTGGTTCTGTTACCTACCTTGCCTTTTAGGGATGGGTTGATTTTTTTTCTCTTGCTTCTTTTGTCTGTCTCGTAATTTTTGATTGCATGCCCAACATTGTGTGTGGGACAGGAGAGTCTGAGGTAGTGTTCATGCCTCCTTCTCTGCTCGGTCATTAGTGGGGTTGGGGGGTGAGTCAGTCTGGTCTGGAGTGGAGCTGGATCTGTGTTTCAGTGTGCTGTGGCCACCTTCCACACGAGACTCCTTCAGCCCTGCCCTGTGCTTATGGTGGGGATGAGGGATGCTGCTGAGGGGTTTTCTCAGTGCAGCTGCCCACTCTCCGCTTACAGCCTTCCTTGTCTCTGCACACTTTGGCCTCACCCGGAGTGGTGGCTGCTGTTACTATCACTCAGCACTTGTTAGCTTGGTGGTGATGGGAGCGGTGTTTTCTGTTGTCCCAATCCAGCCTCAGCGATGGTCTTTGAAGCTTTCCACATCCTAGATGCAAGTTAAATTCGCGAGGTGATTTCAGGTGAAACAAAGGCAAATTTTAAACAGATTTCTTCAAGTTGTTTCATATTTAGTTTATGATACAGGAGAATAATGTATTTCCATTTATATTGGCACATACAGTTTTCTTTTAAATTAGATTTTGGTTTTTAAGAAGTGATTAAATGTAACGGAAAATAGTCCCTAAATAATGCTGATTATCAGTGGACGCTGGGAAGGCACATGCACGAGCGATGTTTTGGAAACACTGAGCTATGGCTGATTTCTGATAGAAGGTCTCACCCGGCACAGGAGGCACGCAGGTCATGACAATGGCATGTTCGATGTGCTTCAAATAGCTGCTTTTCATCGTTCTTTGAAGCAGAAGGATGAGGACTGAGATGATGGGCAGGAGGGATAGCTCTGGTGTGCCTGGGGCGTGTGTACGCGTGTGTGGGTGTATGTACGTACGTGGGTGTTGAAGCTTCTACGACCTACTTCCCCTGGCAGCCCCATCCAGGGGTCTGGCATCTTGAATCTGACACACTCACGTTTGAACTCTGAGCCCCTCCTGTTATTGCCTCTCAAACCGTCCTCCCAGTGTCTCCACCTCTCAGGTGAGGCGTGTGTGTACGTATATGATGCACGTGTATATATGATGTATGCATGGGTATATGATATGTGGATGTATGTACATGATGTGTGTGTACAGTGTATGTATGCATATGATGTGTGTTTGTATGATGCATGTGGGTGCAATGTATGTGTGCATATGACATGTGCGAATGATACGTGCATGTGTATCTGATGTATGCATGATGTGTGTATGTGTGTGTATGACGTGTGTACGATGCATGTGTATATGATGCATGTGTATGATGCGTGTGTGTATGGTGTGTGTATGTATGGTATATATGTGTGTATGATGCATGTTTGTATGTGTGTATGTATGATGCATTATGGTGTGTGTATGTATGGTATATATGTGTGTGAGATGCATGTGTATATGATGTATGTTTGTATGTGTGTATGTATGAGGCATGTATGGTGTGTGTATGTATATGTGTGTGTGATGCACGTGTATGTGTATATGATGTATGTTTGTATGGTGTGTATCTCTGCCCTCCCAATGGCTCGGGTTAGAAAACTCTGCACTTCTTCCTCACCTGGCAGATCAACCTTCGAAGTAGGAACCGAGCTCATCACTTCTCTCCATCTCATGACCCCCGCGCTGGTCACGCCCCCTGTCCGTTGCCCAATAATGGCCTGAGGCCATCCCCCTGGCCTCTGTGCCCTGCCTTTGCCTCCCTACAGTCTCTTTTCAACCAGCTGCATAGCTCGTGATGTGCACCCGCCAGGGCCCTGCTCCCTTGGTGCGGAGGTCGAGGGCTTCACAGCGCTTACAAGACCACGTGGGTACTCCCCTCCCCTCCTAAGCTGCTGCTTAGTGTGCAGTCGTGTGGTCTCTGGCAGCTCTGGTCTCAGCCAGCCTCTTCCCCTTGTTTACCTCACTGCTGGGTAGTCAGCAGCTGGACGGCCTGTGATGGCCTAATTTCCAGGTCTGGCAGCAGGCAGGCTGCTGGCCAGGGCATGGGACTGCTGGCTGGGCGGCCACCTCTCCTCCACGTGGGTGGTCCTCAGCAGGCGGCTCGCTCACGTGTGTTCCTTGGAGGTACCTGGCTCTCAGCACCATCTCTTTTCAAACTCCTGTTTGTGTTACGTCACTCCTGTGTCATTACCAGCCCAAACGGAAGGGACGGAGATGGGGGGGAGGACTCGTGGCCGCTTTTTGCAATCCCCAAGGGCCACGTGCTGTCTAGCAGGGCCACCTCCAGTGGACCCTTGTTTACGCAAGTTTAGCAGCCCCCAACCTGGGTTGGGCAGCGGCAGTTATGCAGGGTGGTCATGGCGTGCATGCAAACTTGAAAACTTGGAGTTTCCAGCCACGTGGAAGCAGTTCAGGAGGTGGCAGTGGTGCTCTTTGAGGGCATCCTGCACCCGCAAGGTCTTCACGGCCGATGGGACCATGTTGTGTGAAAACCCGGACACTGAGACACGGGGCTGCACAGTGATTGTGAGATAACAGAAATGCATGTCGGTCTCTGTGCCTATCGTGGCACAGACCCCGTGAAACCCCTGTAAATTCCTAAGTGGGAAGAATGCTAGGAGCATCTTTTTCTCTAACAGGTGGACACTGGGTGGGCTCCTGGTTGGCTCCGGCACAGAGGCTGAAGGCCAGAAAGGCCAAGCCATGCTTACAAGCCTGGGATTTTCAGCCCTCCTTCCCCCTCATCCTCCAGAGAGGGGAGAGGGGCTGGAAAGGACTTCCTGTGTGTGACCCCTGTGGGTGTGACCCCTGTGGGTGCGACCCCTGGCTGTGCTCGGCCGGGGTGAGCGGCGCTGTCCACCAGGCGGCCTCTCGTTTACACTTAATTGAAGTCAAGGCAGAGCAAGCCTCAGCTCCGCAGTAACACCGCCGCCCCGGGTTCCGCGGGAGACGAGGGCGCAGACTCGTCCTACACGGTTTCCAGCTGGCAGCGCGGTTTTAGCGT
This sequence comes from Leucopleurus acutus, assembly GCF_964270905.1. Taxonomy (NCBI): domain Eukaryota; kingdom Metazoa; phylum Chordata; class Mammalia; order Artiodactyla; family Delphinidae; genus Leucopleurus; species Leucopleurus acutus. The sequence continues at coordinate 341,673 of NC_139162.1, forward strand.
CTCCCTGGATTTGGGTTTGTCGGATTGCTTCTTCATGCCCAGCTCTGGGTCATCTCGACAGGACTAACGCACAAGGGATGGCACAGTTTTCTCGCCCGTGACGCCGTTTGAATCAGCACCGCAAACCTCCAACGTCAGTGCTACCTACCTCGCCCAGGCGTCAGTCATACCGCGCTCCCGCCACCACCAAGATGGCCGCCGTGCGGCGCCACCAAGATGGCTACCGAGGCTCCGCCCTGAAGGGTGCGGCCGGGCAGCTGGCAGCCAATGGGCGCGCGCGCCTGTCCGCGGCCAATGGGGAGGAAACGCGGGCCAGAAGCCGAGAGACGTCGCCCGTGGCTCGTTCGCGACATGTCGGCCTCCCAGGCGCGGGGCGCTGCCTCGGACCCGGGGCACGGGGGCTGCAGGCGGGCCTGGGTCGAGCTGCTGGGTAGGTGGGCGCGGGGCCCCAAGACCCCTTCCTGCCCCAGCCTCCTTCGGCCCGTCCCCGTCCCCCCCCACTGCGCCCGATCGCGGCCCGTCCCCCCCTCACCTCGACCCCCTCCCGTCCCCCCCTCACCTCGACCCCTGCCCGTCCCCCGCTGACCTCGACCCCCGCCCGTCCCCCCCCACCCTGACCCCCGCCCGTCCCCCCCCACCTCGACCCCCGCCCGTCCCCCCCACCTCGACCCCCGCCCGTCCCCCCCTCACCTCGACCCCCGCCCGTCCCCCCCCACCCTGACCCCCGGCCCGTCCCCCGCTCACCCCCGACTCCCGGCCTGTCCCCGCCTCACGCCGACCCCCGCCCGTCCCCCCCAATCCCGGCGCCCGGCCTGTCCCCACCTCATCCCCGCCCGTCCCGCCTCAATCCCCCCGCCCTCCTCCTCCCCCACGCCCACCCCAAGCTGTCCCCTCCTGGCAGCCCTCTGTCCACTCTGTCCAACGAGTGGCCAAGAGGGGTGTTTCCAGAAGGTAGGGAGTTAAGATTCACTGCCCCCCGCCCCCAGTAGCCTGGATGACAGTAACTGTTCAGCCCCGCGTAGCCCCAGCGTCGCGTAACCTCTTTGAAAGGATCAATCCCAGGAAACGAGCGTTGGTACCATCCTGCCAGCGATACTACACTTTACTCGGGTTTCACCAGTTTTCCCCATAATGCCCTTTCTCTGACCAGTCTCCCGCGTGGCAGTTACTCCCGTCAACTTGGTCTCCTCCAGAGGGTGACAGTTCCTGGGTCTTCCCGACCTGGATGTTTGGAGGAGTGTCCCTCAGTTGGATGTGTCTCAGGATTAGATTAAGCTTGTGTGGTTTTGACAGGAATCCCATGGAAGTGACATTCCCGGGTGCGTCACCTGCAGGGGTACAGGGCGTCGCGGTGTCTCCTTGCTTGAGTTTTTAAAGAATGCTGTAATTTTTTGAAACTGATTCTCCCCCCTAGCGGGAAGGGTGAAGAGGCAGAAATTGGGTCCCGAAGGTGAGCAGAAGGTCAGGGAGTCGGCTCTGCGCCTCCTGAGGAGCCACCTGAACCTGGGTGACCTTGTGCTGGAGGTGAGTGGAAGTTGGTTTCGCCTTTGCCAGCACATTTGGGTTTGGGGATTTTGAGCCCAGCCGAGCATCTTCATGAGAGACACCTGGCAAGCCTCGCGAGCATCTGGGAGAAGCACGCACTAAGTTTGCTGTCCAGGTGAGAAAGGTAACCGGGAGCACGCATCTATTTGGAGGTGAGACAGTCCGGAGAGGAATCTGGTAGCTCTCACAGGCTTCAGTAAGTTTCACCTTTTAAAATGCTGCTTTCCCTCGGAATATTTGGGAATAGCGCAGCAGGCAAGCACTGTGGACGCTCTGGGTGTTTTCAGGACGTGGCTTGAATTTTAAAATGGAGTGCTTGGTGTTTGGTTTCTAGGTAGAAGGTCCTCCCGGTAAACAGCTGTGTCTCAGCCGGTTGATTGATTATGATGGTCCTGGGGCCCACATTGACCTTTCCAGTTCATTGATAGGTAAGTTAGAGCTTCATTTTCTCAACAGATTGAGTTACGGAAGAGCTTTATGTAAAGTGACTTTTTAAAAACAGTTTTATTGCAGTATAGTTGCTTTACAATGTTGTGTTAGTTTTTGCTGTACGTAAAGTGGCTTTGCTTTGCTTGTAACAAGCAGATGTGTAGATTCCCCCAGGTCGTGGTTTTCTGCTTATATGTGCGGGCACCAGCCACAAGCGTTTGTGACTTGCTGGAGGTTTGTTATGGGGCTCTTGTTTAAAAACAGTGACTCAGCATCGGACTCAGAAGCAGTAGGAACCAAAGTTACCCTTGGAAAAACGGGACAGAAACATGCCCCTCGTTTCTGGAAGTGGTGAGAACAGGCTCTGCTGGGTAGGGAAGTGCAGCAGGCAGCCAGAGATACAGGCTGACCTGGGGAGACCGTGGTTTGGGTTCATACCACTGCTAGAAAGCGGATATTGCAGGAAAGCGAGTCCCACGAATGTTTCGGTTTCCTGATGCATATAAACTTCATGTTTACACAATAAATACTGTAGTCTACTAAGTGTACAACAGCATTGTCTTAAAAAATGTACATACCTTAATTAAAAAATGCTCTATTATTAAAATTCGAAAAACTGCTTTATTGGGGCTTCCCTGGTGGCGCAGTGGTTGGGAATCTGCCTGCCAATGCAGGGGACATGGGTTCGAGCCCTGGTCCAGGAAGATCCCACATGCCGTGGAGCATCTAGGCCCGTGCGCCATGACTGCTGAGCCTGCGCTCTAGAGCCCGTGCTCCGCAACGGGAGAGGACACCACAATGAGAGGCCCGTGCACCGCAATGAAGAGTAACCCCTGCTTTCTGCAACTAGAGGAAGCCTGCGCACAGCGGCAAAGACCCAATGCAGCCAAAAATAAATAAATAAAATAAAAAACAAAAAACCTTAAAAAAAAAAAACTACTTTATGGCTAAAAATGCTAACCATCATCTAAGCCTTCAGAGATTCGTAATCTTTTTGCTGGTGGAGGGTCTTCCCTCAGTGTTGATGGCTGCTGACTGACCAGAGTGGAGGTTGCTGAAGGCTGGGGGGCTGTGGCCTTTTCTTAAAACATTACAGCAATGAAGTCTGCTGTATCTTCCTTTCACAAATCCTCTCTCTGTAGCCTGCAATGCCGGCTGATAGCATTTTACCCACAGTAGAACTTTCAAAACTGGAGTCAGTCTTTTCAAACCCTGCTGCTGCTTTATCAATTAAGTTTATGTAATAGTCTAAATCCTTTGTTGTCATTTCAACAGTCTTCCTGGCATCTTCATAAGGAGTATGTTCAATCTCAAGAAACCACATCCTTTGCTCAGACACGAGACGCAACTCCTCATCCTTCAAATTTTATCATGAGGTTGCAGCAATTCAGTCACTTCTTCAGGCCCTACTTTTTTTTTCAATTTTTGTAATTTTTTAAATTGAAGTATAGTTGACTTAACAATGCTTCAGGTGTATAATAAAGTGATTCAGTTATACACATATAGATAGCGCGCGCTCTCTCTCCCTCTCTCTCGATACACTTTTTCAGATTCTTTTCCATTATAGGGTATTACAAGACATCCAGTATAGTTCCCTGTGCTATACAGTAGGTCCTTGTTGTTTATCTGTGTTTTTTTGATTTTTGTTTAAGATTTTTTGATGTGGACCATTTTTTTAAATTAAATTTATTTTTATGTATTTATTTTTGGCTGCATTGGGTCTTCGTTGCAGCACGTGGGCTTTCTCTAGATGCGGTGAGCCGGGGCTACTCTTTGTTGCGGTGTGCGGGCTTTTCATTGCGGTGGCTTCTCTTGTTGCAGAACATGGGCTCTAGGTGCATGGGCTTCAGTAGTTGTGGCACGCAGGCTCAGTAGTTGTGGCTCACAGGCTCTACAGTGCAGGCTCAGTAGTTGTGGTGCACGGGCTTAGTTGCTCCGTGGCATGTGGGATCTTCCTGGACCAGGGCTCGAACCCATGTCCCCTGCATTGTCAGGTGGATTCTTAACCATTGTGCCACCAGGGAAGTCCCTGACGTGGATGATTTTTGAAGTCTTTCTTGAATTTGTTACAGTATTTTTTCTGTATTATGTTTTGGTTTTTTGGCCCCAAGGCATGTGGAATCTTATCTCCCCAACCAGTGATTGAACCCTCATCCCCTGCATTGGAAGGCAAAATCTTAACCACCGGCCTGCCAGAGAAGTCCCGGTTTATCTGTTTTATATATAGTAGTGTGTGTATTTTAATCCCAAACTCCTAATTTATCCCACCCTGCCCCCCTTTCCCCTTTGGTAACCGTAAGTTTTCTATGTCTGTGAGTCCGTTTCTGTTTTGTAAATGGTTCATTTGTATCAATTTTTTAGATTCCACACGTAAGTGATATCATACCGCATTTGTCTGACTTACTTCACTTACTTTGATAATCTTTAGGTGCATCCATGTTGTTGCAAGTGGCGTTATTTCATTCTTTTTTATGACTGAGTCATATTCCATTGAGTGTATGTACCACATCTTCTTTACCCATTCACCTGTTGATGGGCACTTACATTGCTTGGGTTATTGTAAATGGTGTTCAGCCTCCACTTTTAATTCTAGCTCTCTTACTATGTCCTCTACATCTGTAGTTACTTCCCTCACTGAATTTTTGAACCCCTCAAAGTCATCCGTGATGGCTGCAATCAACTTCTTCCAAATTCCTGTTAATGTCAACATTTTGATTTTGATATATCCTTCCCATGAATCACAAATGTTCTTAAGTTCTTAATGGCATCTAGAATGGTGAATCCTTTCCAGAAGGCCATCAATTCACTTTGCCCAGATTCACCAGAGCAGTTCCCGTCTATGGTAGCTATAGCCTTACGAAGTGTATTATTTAAATGATAAGAGTAGAAAGTTGAAATTCTTCCTTGATCCATGGGCTGCAGGATGGCTGTTATGTCAGCAGCCATGAAAACAGCATGAATCTCATTGCCCATCTCCAACAGAGCTCTCGGGTGACCAGGTGCATTGTCAACTAGCAGTTGAAAGGACTCTTCTTTTTCTGAGAAGTAGGTCTCAACGGTGGGCTTAAGATAGTCACTAAACCATGTTGTCAACAGATGTACTGTCATACCGGTTTGTTTTTCCATTTTTTTAGAGCACAGGCACAGTTGATTTACCATAATTCTTAAGCGCCCAAGGATTTTCAGATGGTAAATGAGAATTGGCTTCCACTTAGTCTCCAGCTGCATTAGCCCCTAACAGGAGAGTCAGCCTCTTCCTTGCAGCCAGGCACTGACTTCTCCTCTCTGGCTATGAAAGTCCTGGACGGCGTCTTCTTCCAGTAGAAGGCTGTTTCCTCTCCATTGAAAATCTGTGATTCAGTGTAGTCCCCTTCATGGATGATCTGAGCTAGAGCTTCTGGAGGACTTGCTGCAGCTTCTCCATCAGCACCTGCTGCTTCACCTGGCACTTTCGTGCTGTGGAGATGGCTTCTGTCCTTCAACCTCATGAACCAACTCCTCCTGGCTTCAGACTTTGCTTCTGTGGCTTCCTCCCCTCTCGCATCCCTCACAGAATTGAAGAGAGTTAGGGCCTGGCCCTGGATCAGGCTTTGGCTGAAGGGAATGTTCTGGCTGGTGTGATCTTCTGTCCAGACCACTCAGACTTTTTCCATATCAGCAATAAGCCTGTTTGGCTTCCTTATCATTCACGTGTTCACTGAAGTAGCACTTTTAATTTCCTTAAGAACTTCTCCTTTGGCTTCGCAGCTTGGCTAACTGTTTGGTGCAAGGGGCTTTAGGTCTGTCTCAGCTTTCGACATGCCTTCCTCGCTAAGTCATTTCTAGCTTTTGAGTTAAAGTGAGAGATGTGCAACTCTTCGTTTCACTGGAACACTTAGAGGCCACTGTAGGGTTATTAATTGGCCTAATTTCAGTATTGTGTCTCAGGGAAGAGGGAGGCCCGAGAGACGGAGCGAGACAGGGGAGCGGCCGAGAGGTGGAGCAGTCAGCGCACACAGGATGCTAGTGGGTTAAGTTCACCATCATCTGTGCGTGTAGTTAGTGATGCCCCAAAACAGTTACAGTGGCAACATCGGAGATCACGCATCACAGATAACATGACAAATGTGATAATAATGAAAAAGCTTGAGATATTGTGAGAATTACCAAAATGTGACACAGAGACACCAAGTGAGCGAGTGCTGTTGGAAAAGTGGTGCTGATGGACTTGCTGGGTGCTTACAGACCTTCAGTTTGTAAAAAGAGGCAATGTCTACAAAGTGCGATAAATCGAGGTCTGCTTGTCTGTTTCTAGGTCCCCCACCCCACTTTGAGAATACGAGACAGGGAGAGTTCTGTGGGAATAACAAAAATAAGTTATTTTCTGGTCTTTCACATTTTTATTATGTAATGACTGTCATTTCAGAAAGATGCAGTCGGCCCTCTGTATCCATGGGTCCCACATCTGTGGATTAAACCAACCTTGGATGGAAATACTCAGGGGGGAAAAGAATTCCACAAAGTTCCAAAAAGCAAAACTTGAATTTGCTGTGTGCCAGCAACTATTTCCACAGCATTTACATTGCTTTAGGTATTATAAGTAATCTAGAGATGATTTAAAGTGTCCTTGAGGATGTGTGTAGGTTATATACAAACAGTACGCCATCTTGTGTAAGGAACTTGAGCACCTGCGGATTTTGGTATCCACGGGTGGCCCTGGAAGCAGTCCCCCCTGGAATACTGAGGGACGACTGTATTAACTAATTCACTCATTTGTTTTCAATTGCTACTCTGAGAACCCTATACCCCAGGCTTACGTCGGCAGCTGATCCCTGAAGGCCACAGTGCTGCTTCTCTCGGCCGGAATTGTACGTGGATTTCACAGACTGTGCACGGTGCAGGGAGCCAGCTCATCCACACACTCTCTTGTGTGGACTTTTGGATCAGAGCATAAGAACTTAGATAAGAAGCTCTTCACCTTGACCACAGAAATATAAGTAGACTTGCAACTCGTGAATTTTTCAGTTTCTCCTGCTGAAGGTGGTGGCTACCATACGTATTGGTATTTGTATAAAAATAAAAGCCTTGTAAATAAAAACAGGAATAAACTTTCCCATGGGCACAAATTGGAAATGAATGGCTAGAAATGAGCATTTTCTACATTTCTGCCGTGAGTTATTTCTTTTTTTTTTTTTTTTTTCGTGAGTTATTTCTTGACCACAGTGGTGGATAGTATCTAGTACTGTCACTTGGAACCTTTACAACTGTTGCACGTGTTTTCACTTCTGTAGTGGTCTGTGTTTCAAAGCCTTGAAGGTAATGGGCATGTGATACAGTTTCCTGGTTTCTTTAAATTAGTTTTGGAAGTCAAATAAGCTAGGAAACAGTTTTCTGGTGGCATCATGTATTTCCAGGCTGCGCAGCATTTCTCTCTATTGAGTGCAGACCAGGGGCTGGTCCTCAGGGGGCAGGTGGCTGCCTGTGGGCCCAGCTTCCACCTGGCAGCCCAGGGACCGGCACATCCGTGGCATGCGATGCCCGCCATGTGTGTGGCTGGCATCAGGAAGCCAGACCCGTGTCCAGTCAAACATCATCGTACGGTTGTGGGAGTGGTAACTATAAAAAACTGAAATTTGTTAAAAGTTCTCAATTTATTGTGCTCCTTTGGAAAGAGTTGCTAAAGTTCTTGGTCAGAATGTATCTGCCAAGCTCCCTTGTTTTTGTCATACAAAACGCACAGATGTGTGTCTGCAACCATGGGCTTCAGGTGCTGCCCTGATTCTCGTGAGCTTCTTCAATCAGACTGAAGTTGTCTTACTTTCATACCTCATGTTTCCCCCCAGATCTCTTCTCCCCTTCAAAAGGCAATTTGCTGTGGTGCTAGAGCTTCGGAGAAGGCATTTAACCAATGTACCAATGTAACCAATGTAACCAATGTACCAATGTACTACTTCAGTTGTACATTTTGTTGTGTGTGTCTGTGTTTTGTCTCATCTTTAAGGCTCTGCTTTGCGCGACCGAGCCGCGCAGCTGGGTGTTCCAGCGGCCGTCCTGTGCAGCCAGGTGGTGGCCTCTGGCCTCGTGCGGGTCTGTGAGGCAGATGCGGTGCCCCCTCCCAAGGTGCTGCTGACGCCGGACCAGAGGGTAAGACACAGCACGAGTTGCTATTCAGCTGTTTGGGAAAGTTGGACATTTAATACTGTTTCTTAGAAAAGATTTAATCTCTCTTTTCAGAAGAAACTGTCTTCCTTGTTTGAGATCGCGCAGAATTTATTAGCACAAAGCATGTTCTCCCGTCTTTCCTTCTGTCAAGAATTATGGAAAGTACAGGTAAAGTTGAGACTGTAACTCCGACTCTAGGGTTTTCAAGCAGTGTTCTGTTGATTTTGGTGGAGCCAGTAAAATCCCCAGGCTTTGTTAGGAATCCCAGCAAGCATCGCATGAATTACAGAGACTGGGGTGCCTCTGTGGATGGGAAAGCAGGACCATCAGTCACCATATTTGTCAGTATTCACCCATCATTAGTAGTATTTATTAGAATAGACTATGCACAGAAACATCATGCTTTGCTTTCTTAGGTATATTATGATGAACGATTTCCCAGGGTAGCATAGTAAACTAGAAAAATGTGATTTAAAATCCTTCTTTTTTTTTTGGCCGTGCTGTGTGGCTTTGGGGATCTTATTTCCCCTATCAGGGATTGAACCCGGGCCCCCTGCATTGGGAGCAAGTGGAGTCTTAACTGCTGAACTGCCAGGGAATTCCCTCATCTGTTCTGTTTTGAAACATTTTGAATTCAGTAGGCCTACAGATTTTTTTTTAATTTTAATTTTATGTTGGAGTGTAGTTGATGTACTGATTTTTGAACACTTCAAGCTATTGCTTAGTTACTAAATGAGATCAGTTAAGTATATAGGAGAAGGAAAGAAGAAAACCAAGATGATGGTGCATTCATGGTTTTTTTTCCCCCCTTTTATCCAGCATACAGTGTAGAGCTCGGTTGACTATCAGGCGTTGGTATGGCCCCTGCGCCCGTTGGTAACTAGCTAAATGGCCCTGATGTTTGCAGGTAGCAGAGAAGAGTGGGCGGCCATGGCTGATTGGGTGGTTAGGAAGGGCTTCCTGGAAGGAAGTTGCGTGGGGTGTGAGGCATGAGTTCCTGGGTGAAGAGGAGGGCACTGTGGGTGTTGGGGCCGAGTCCGACGGGGGCTCCTTGTTCGAGGGGGTGGGCACATCAGTGCTATAGCCTGGAGGGCCTCCCTGGGAGGACAGACGAGAGTCTGAACTTTGTCCTGAAAGCTGGGAGGAGCCACAGAAAGGGTTCTAAAGAAGAGGAGAGATTGGCCTGGCCAGTTACATTTTGGAATCTTGTGTTGGCCATAGTGGAGAAAGGCCTGGAGGTGGACTAAGCTAGAGGCTGGGCAGAGAGCAAGCCTGAGCCTGAACCTGGTTGCAGTGGCGGGGGGCAGGATGAAGGTGGGGATGTGAGTGTTGAGAGGCTTGGTTTTCAGGAGAGCACGTGCTGAAGCACACAGGCTGAACGTCTTGTAGGAAAGTGTGTGCGTGAAGGACTGACTCATAGTTCCTGTCATTTTCTGCAGAATTCTTTGCTGCTTGAAGCTGTGTGGCGCCTTCATGTTCAAAACATTGTAAGCCTCCAAGAGCTGCTGGAAAGGTATACCAGTGATTATTTACCATTAAAGTAAATCAAACATTTAAGTTAAAAATTAAAATTTTATGTAACATGAAATTTAATTAATATTACATGATTTATTTTTTTCTAATCTAGTATGATTTATTTATATGTAAAACCAAAAATCACCTAGAGAAGCAGTTGCTTTATTATTTAAAGAGAACGTTTGTTATAACTGAAGTCTTCATCATGCACAGACTTGGTAATGTTTTCTTTGTATAAGATGTACAGTGCGATAAGATATTTTTAAAAGCTAAAAAAGAGACATTTAGGTAAATATGGGTGATAGAATGTGTGCAACTCTTACCTCCTGAAATCCCACCAACAGTCAGAAAGGGGGTTTTATAAAAGGAATAACCCCATAAGGTTGGGAGAGTCTAGGGGAGGAGAAGCAGGAGGCGGAGGGACGGGTGGTGAACGACTTAGCAAGTGAGCAGGCGGTGCGATGGCGCCGGGTGCCTCTGGGTGAGGGGGTGAAGGGGAGGGGGGCTCAGGATGAGCTGACTGAGAACACACATGAGGAGCAAATGGAGCTGGAGGTGGATTGTCTTCTCTGCTCTAGGCAGCCAGGCAGTCAGTCCTCCCCTGGTCGACAGAAGGCTGGAGCTTTACGTGTTTATTCTCTGGTCAGGGAAAACAGACAATGTCTAGTTTGGGGGACTGTCAAGCACAGTTGAAAATGTTGTATTGAAACCGGTGGCAGCATGACACGTGGGTCACATCCAGAAGTCGTGGAAGATTGATCAGTTTGACTACGTGAAAACCGTATCTCCCAGCATACATGCCTGATGTCAGGGCTCCAGATATATGAAGCAAAACCTGACAATTGGAGGGAGAGATGGACTTTCAACTGTGGTCATTGGAGCCTTCAGTCCCCCACTTTCAGTAAGGGGTGGATCACCTGCTCAGACCAGCAACGACCGGAGACGAGAGAGAGCAGCATTCGCAGCTGGTGCCCGCGGAGCGCCCCACCCGGCGGTGCCCAGCACCAGGGGAGGCCACCCGCTTCAGGCCATAAGCCAGGCTGGAGTAAGTTTACAAGGGTTGAAACCATACACGGCGTGTTCTCAAGTCACAAAAGAACTGCATAGAATCAACAAGAAGTTTTGGGAAATCCATAATATTGGGAATTAAGCAATAGACTTTTTTTTTGTTTTTAATAAATTTATTTATTTATTTTCATCTTTGGCTGCATTGGGTCTTCGTTGCTGCGTGAGGCCTTTCTTTAGTTGCGGTGAGCGGGGCTACTCTTCGTTGCTGTGTGCATGCTTCTCATTGTGGTGGCTTTTCGTTGCAGAGCATGGGCTCTAGGTGTGCGGGCTGCAGTAGTTATGGCACTTGGGCTCAGTAGTTGTGGCCTGTGGGCTCTAGAGCGCAGGCTCGGTAGTAGTGGCTCACGGGCTTAGTTGCTCCGCGGCATGTGGGATCTTCCCGGGCCGGAGCTCGAACCCGTGTCCCGTGCATCGGCAGGTGGACTCTCAACCACTGCGCCACCATGGAAGCCCCACACATCCTGTTTTTATTTTAATTAATTAGTTAATTATTTTTGCCCATGCCGTGAGGCATGCAGGATCTTAGTTCCCCGACCAGGGATCAAACCTGTGCTCCCTGCAGTAGAAGTGTGGAGTCCTAACCACTGGGATGCCGGGGAATTCCCCACACATCCGGTTTTTAGAGCTTACTACAAGACTGTAATTATCAAGAAAGTGCAGTCCTGGCATAAGGATTGACATATAGATAAACAGTAGGATTGAGGATCCAGATGTAAACTCACACATTTATGGTCAGTTCATTTTTGACAACGGTGCTAAGACCATTTAATGGGGAAAAACGGTCTTTTCAACAATGGTGCTGGAACCACTGGACATCTACATGCAAAAGAGTGGTGTTGGACTCTACTTCACACTACAGATGGCAACTAACTCAGTGCATCAGAGACCTAAACCTGAGGGCTAAAACCATAAACCTCCTAGAAGAAGATCTGAGGGTAAATCTACATGACCTTGGGTCAGGCAGGGGTTTCTTGGATATGACACCGAAAACTCATGCAACAAAAGAAAAAATAGGTCATTTAGGCTTCATCAAGTTTTAAAACTTTAGTGTGTCGGCCCTATCGAAACAATGAAAAGACAATGCATAGAAATTGTTTGCAAATCACATATCTGATAAGAACCTAGTATCTAGAATAAAAGAATTCTTAAACTTCAACAAGAAGAAAAATAATCCAATTAAAAAATGGACAAAGGATTTCAGTAGACATTTCTCTAAAGAAGACTTACAAATAGCCAAGCACGTGAAAAGATGCTCATCACCCTTATTCTCCAGGGAAATACAAATGTGACAGGTGAGGGCTCCCCCACCCCGCTCTGCGCCCAGACAAGGACTGTCCTGCAGGGCTGCTGCACTGCTGACGTCTAGAGCCCATTATCGCTACTCTCGCTATTTATTATTACTGAAATTTCTTTTTTCTCCCAAGAATAGTAAGCTACTCCAAATAAATAAACTATTTGAAAAAAGTGATTTTTTTTTTTTTTTTTTTTTTTGCGGTACGCGGGCCTCTCACCACCGTGGCCTCTCCCGTTGTAGAGCGCAGGCTCAGCGGCCATGGCTCAGGGGCCCAGCCGCTCTGCGGCATGTGGGATCTTCCCGGACCGGGGCACGAACCCGCGTCCCCCGCATCAGCAGGCGGACTCTCAACCCCTGCGCCACCAGGGAAGCCCAAAAGGGATGATTTTTAACATCAGTGGCAGCCATTCCTGATGCCCCTTGTACATCTGCTGGCCCTGTTGTGGCTTGGGACGGGAAGGCTGAGGTAGTCGCTAGCTCGCTGTCAGTGGAGTGAGTGTGAAAGAAAGTGGAATAATGGGGTCAGGTGAACTGTGTGCTTGTGCCCCCAGCCATGCCGACTCTCAGGCCGTGGTGGCCTGGCTCTCCAGGGACCTGCGCCTGCTGTGTGAGCAGACAGAGGCACCCTGTCAGCACGCCGACGTCGCCAGGGCTATGCTTGCTGGTAAGTTCACGGCAGAGGTGGGTTCCTGGGTACAATTGCTTTAGACCAGTGGGAACGCTTTCTGCTGTGACGATCTGTGGGAAGCAGAGCGGCCGACACACTCCAACAGGAAGGCATTGCAGTCCATACCTGTCGTTGTGGGTTTGCATTGAACTTGAGTTGTGGAAATGTCAGCTTGTTGACCCGGTGGGTTGGGCCGGAGCTGGTGTGTTAAGGATGTGCACCTGTGACCTGCTAGCAGAGGCAGGTGGCTCCCCCGGCATCCCAGCTCCCACTTTGGGGAAGCGAGAGTCCAGGGCTGATTTGACTGAAGACGCAGTTCCTAGACAATGCGCAAAGGACGTAGGGTCACAGATGGGTTATTTACATATCCCAGGGAGCTGGGGATGGGCCGTCCTCCGTCCAGGTCACAAGCGAGCAGGAGAGAGCACAGCAGAAGGCACCAGTGCTTGTTTGGTGGCCACTGGCTTTCCACGGCTCAATTCTAGGCGGTAGTTTTACAAGGTGCCCGGGAGAAGCAAAGTGGGAGCTTGGGCAGGAATCCTTATTTGAATGTGGGGACTGTGGGTGAGCAGGCCTGCCCTGCTGTGGACGCCTGGGCAGCGCCACACCCTGTTCTTCTGTCACCTTCCCTTTCTCTCCGAGTCAGCAGGCCCGCCGTCACACATACCGAAGGAATGCAGTCCACAAGTAAACGGAAACCTAGATGGGAGGGGTTCCCTACAGTTAGTTGGCTTGTGGACTGTTTTCCTTTGCAAAAGGTGCATTCCTTTTTCCTAAAACTTTCCTGGTGATGTGAATTATTTCCAATTCCTGAATCCTGTAATCTGGTCCCAGATTAAGTTTAAATTGAAATTTGACAAAATCTTTTTAATTTCAGTGCCATTGGTCGTAATCTTTTCAGAAGTTATGAGTCCATTTCCTGCCTCATTTCCCACAGTGTAATGCTTCCGAGCCCTAGAACCGTCCTTGTATGGTTGGTGTAGGAGATTGGCTGAGAGGAAGGCCACGTGAAACCCTTAGTAGATACTTTTTTGTTTTCAGTGAGAAAATCCTTCCTATAAACTTGATGGATTGTGTTTCCTTTTGGCATAGAGTGTGGCTCGGGGAAGAGGCTGTCCTTGGCTGGGTTCGGTGGTGTGGTCGGTGGGCTCCCTGGGGCCAGGAGCCAGTGTCTCCTCAGCTCCATGCAGGTCCTTACTCTGCCGGCCCCTCTGAAGCTGGTGGTCTGTGTGATTCACAGCTGTTCAGAGACCACAGTGTATGTAAATGCTTTGGTTTTGTGGGTTTCAGATTTTGTGCAAATGCTTGTTTCGAGGGGATTCCAGAAGAACGTGGATGTGAGAGGAACCGTGGGCCCGGAGTGGATGTCCCAGGTGGGAGGACACCGGGCCTCGTGGGGCAGCGGCTGCGACACGAGGGGCCCACGCTGTAGTTGTCAGCTCTATGCGGGGAAGTGCGCTTTGCTGTCGCCACAGGGCGCTCCCTGAGTGCAGATGTGAGGACACGGGCACGGGCCTGGGCGGTGGCCTCTCCCCCACAGCTCTGGAGGGTAAAGCCCTCCCCGCGACCCAGATCCTGGGCCGTGCCGGGGGGTCTGGAGACGAGCTCTTTGTGAAGCCGAGTCTTGCTTCACTTCGGGGTGACGGCTTGCTCGCTTGTGCCCCTGTGTAACTGCAGCGTTCTGTCCCCGCAGGCGGCCGGCGCTGTTCTCGAGAGGATGCTGGCTTGTGAGTGGCTCTGTGGCCGGGTGGCAAATGGCCTCCCTTGCTGCTTAGGGCTTCCTGTGGCTCGCCGCCTTTGCAGCTCAGTGCTGCTCCGGGGAGGCCTCTTTCACGGTTGTGATTGGGTCTGAACTCGCCAACTTGCTTGTTTCTCTCCTGCTGTCAGTTTTGGTGGCTTCACACTTGATCTCCAGAGCAGCAGAGGTGACCAGTTGAATGGTTCATGAGGGAAGCGTTTTCTTGCCTGCATATTGTGCTTGACTTTCAAGGCTTAAGTCTGGTACCACTGAGACACTTGGGATCTTGCAGGGCTTGTGCGTTGGGGGGTTCGGGGGCCTAGGAGGCCTGTGATGGCAAGGTGTCCATTACCTGACTTGCCCAGAAGCAGTTGGTCGGGGCTGTTTATGATGGACGGTGATGCTGTGCTGATGTCTCTTTTCTGCCTCAGCCGCGCTTGAAGCTTTGGCGGCCGGGATACAGGAGGGGTCCGCAGCACACAAGGCAGTGAGCTGCTGGTAAGTTCTGGGGGTGGGCCTGCCAGCTGAGTGGTCCCAGGAATGCTGGTCGCCCCTGAAGGCCCAGTGATCCTTTGCCATTGTGGTGACATCAGGAGCTGGAAAGCACTAGAAGTCCTCTGAAGATGAGGCCCTTCCTGTGGGAACCATGCCACCTCCGGGTCTGAGGGGAGGGGGTCTGAGGGGTCCCAGCCAGGGAGACCTTGCCCGTCATGCCTGCCCCGCAGGACCCTCCGCTTGCTCTCCTTGGTTCTGTGGAGGCACATCCAGGTACTTGGGGACCGAACGTTGGGGTGTCGGGTTTGCTTCAGAGTAACATGGGGTGAGGCCACCTGGACCTTGGCTCTGTCCTGGGAACCCAGGAGATTTCCCAGCATTTCCAGGCTTTGTCACTCTTTCCATTTTTCCATTATTTTGCTGCTGATTACCTCTTCTCCACGATTACTTTAATCGTCCTCAAACCTGCTGGGTGAGTACTTTACTCATCAGCATATAAAACACTGCTCTGTTCTATGTTTTATGCATTTTCACGATGTGCTGAGTCCGTGCTCAGACTTGTCCCGAGAGTCAGATCACGACTTTTCACGATTTTTATTTAGTTGCCAGCACTTAGAGTCAGACGTCCCCTCCCAGTCTGGGTGGCCATCCTGCCTGGAGCCTCCGCACTGCACGTGTGACATGGGCAGTTCACGTGGCTGCTAGGGCCCCGGATTCTCTCCCCTGAGGGGTCGGGTGGGGCTGATCATGACAGCCCGCTGTCGGCCCCGGTCTCCCTTTGTCCCTCCTGACCTGTCAGTGACATCCTGCTCCCTCTCCTTTTCTTGCTTCTCCTGTCGGGAGAAGGACGTCCTTGGCTCCGGGTGGGGTTGAGAGCCTCCATGTGCCGGGGCAGGATCAGGTGCTCAGTGGGAACCATGGCCCTGCCACCTCTGGTTCCCATTTCACAGATGGGGAGACTGAGGCTTTGCGACTGTGCTGGGCCTGGGTCCAGCCACTGGCGGTCGTCACCGTGGCCTCCGTCACCTCCTGCGAGGCCCAGCCTCCTGTGACCTCACTCTGGCCTTCTAGCTTCTCCGTGTGACAGCAGCTCCATTGCCTTTGATTCTGTTCTGTTGAAGCGACGCTCCCCTGGATTCCATTTCCATCTGTGGCACGGCAGCCTGGCTGGGGAGGCGTGGGCAGGGCCAGCCTGTGAGCCTGTGAGCCTGAGCTGGGGGTCTGGAGTCGGGGGCCTGCAGGTCCCTGGCTGCTTTGCCAGCGAGCCGCTCCTCGTGTGTGAGGTGCCGCTGTCAGGTGCTGACTCTGTTGAGTGGCGGAAACCTGCAGGGGTCTCCTCCCCTGAGATCCTCTGCTGCTTCTGCAGGTTCGGTGTGTTCAGTGGACACATGTATGGAAGTATAATTTCAACCGAGTCTCCAAAGAGGTTCTTCTGTCACACTCTGACCCAGATCCTCACCCACAAGCCTGTGCTGAAAGGTGGGTCCTGGTGCCCTGGGTGCCTCCCTTGACAGAAGCTCGGGCCACGGATGTTAATGCTGGGAGGATAGTCCGTTTGTCATTAAATATCTTCTCATTTGAAAGCAACACTTTCCCGTAAAGAAAGTTTAGAATTAAAGAAGCGTCACCCATTATTGCCAAAGTAGAATACCTTTAATATGAAGCCCTTCCTGTCTTTCTAAATAGGATTTTAAAACAGTGCTCGTACTGTGAATTCCAAGGTTCTGTTTCTGCGGCTCACGTCAGCATTTTCTGTGGGTGCGTGGCTTTCTGAAGGGTGTCCGACACCCGAGTCATCTTCTGCCTGACGCACTGTCCCGTGAGGGCTGGGCGGTCCGCGAGGCTCCTCATGGTGCCTTCTCTGTGGTGCTGTGTCCAGGGGTGCACGGAAGCCCCCGGCACAGGCTGCTGCTCTCCCGGAGGGCCTGGCCTGGCTGATGAGTGCTTTCCAACTGTGTCCTTTCAACACGTCCTCACTGACTGCTTATTCTTAGTGAAAGTTTAAAAGCAGCAAAATTAAAGTGTAACTGATGGGTTGGAGGATGTTTATAGCAAATACGATCAAGGATTACCAAAGACAGACAGTTCATGACATAAAAAAATGGCTGGAAAATGGGGAAATGGTGAAGTTCACATACATTTGGAAAAGTGCAAATTAAAACAAGGTACTTTATTGATACTGAACTTTTTGATGATTACTGATGAGACATTATGTGTATTTCCTCCTGAATGAAGTTTCCGACGCCGTTCAGATGCAGAGAGAGTGGAGCTTTGCAAGGACCCCGCCTCTGCTCAGTGGCCTGTACCGTAGGGTAAGTGCACAGGGTGGGGTCCAAGACCTGCTGCACGGGCTCTGTGGGTCCCAGGAGATGCCACAGCCACGGCCGTCCATGGCTGGACCGCCGTCCGGGTGCAGAGACCGAACTTTTCACTTGGGCAAAGCACCTTGTCCTCAGATGAGAACTCCCTGCAGCCACTGCTGGCTGTGGGGGTCAGGAGGGCAGGCGTCTCGAGTCTAGGCTGGGTCCGATGCGGAGTGGGAGGGAGTGGGGGTCCAGCTTTGACACTTCGGTTTCAGCTCTTCGTGATCCTGAGCCCAGAGGAGCTGGTGGGCCACTTGCAAGAGGTTCTGGAGACACAGGAGGTGAACTGGCAGCACGTGCTGTCCTGCGTGTCCACACTGGTGATCTGCTTGCCAGACGCACAGCAGCTCGTTAATGGTGCGCGGGGATGGGAGCCCCGTTGTGTTCCGTGCGTGCGTGTGCGTGCGTGTGATCCGTGGACCGGCGTTGGGGCGAGCCTGCAGGCGGAATCGCTGTGTCTGGCTCAGTGAGGATGGAAGCCCTTCCTGCCTACCCAGCCGTTGCCCTCTGGACCGCCCTCTGCTGTCGGCCTGCCCGTGTACCCGCTGCTCGGCTGCGTGTGGGCCGCCACCCAGGGCCTGGGGGTCGGTGTTGGGTGAGGGGACTGTCCTGCCTGCCCCCGCACCCCCGCCCCAGTCCCCGTCCACAGCCGTGCCACTGTTCTCACCTAGGTTGGGTGTCGCGTTTGCTGACTCATGCGTTCGAGAGCTGTGACCTGGACAGCATGGTCTTGGCGTTCCTGGTTGCACGGCAGGCTGCGCTGGAGGGCCCAGCTGCCTTCCCGTCCTATGCCGCCTGGTTCCAGGTGAGCCGCCTGCGCTCCCGCTGGGGTCGGCTCTGCCGAGGCTGCTCAGATTCCCATCTGCCTCATTGAGCCTCCTGCCGTCTCTCACGAGAAAATGAGTGAAATCCAGCAGGAAAGGGTGAAAGCGAACACAGCTGCCTTTTCTTGCACAGTGTGCTGCGCTGTGATTGGTGCCGCGTCTGTCGGGGAGCGCCCGCCTCTCTTCCCTGTTTCCCTCCACCTGCACGTGTTTGCCCTCTTCCCAGGCTGCTGAACCTGGCCGGGCCTGGGGGGCATCTTTGGGACATCAGCTTTGACGGCTGGGCGTGTGTGGATTTGGGTTTACGAGCCCTGTTCTTTGCAGAAGCTTTGGGTGGTGTAGCTGTGGCCTCTTTGGAGAGCCCGCCTCTCTCTGCATCCACCGGGCTCTGTGCCTGGTGTGCCGTAGAGATGGTGGGCGTGGCTCTTTCTTTCACGGAATGAAGCTCCCTCCCGGCCCCGCGCTTCCCCCAGCTCCACACAGCGGGCCAGGGGCTCCTGCTGGACACACGTGGACTCAGTGACTGCGTCCACAGTCCTGGCACTGAGGGACTTACCAGAGTCCACTCGGTGCTCCGAGCATAGGTCCAGTGGTGTCGGCCTTGTGTGCTCGTTCTGATGACTTTGTGCCTGTCGTCAGACAGCACAATTGTTAAGAAGAACCACAGGGTGTGCTTTGGAGGAGGAGCTTCCGTGGGCCTCGTGGTGTTGCAGGTGGGCCTCTTGTGGCTGGCATGAGGCGAGTGCTGGTCTCTGCAGGCTCATGGGGACATATTCAGGGCCGACACCTCTTCAGAACCTCCCTGCCCTGGGCACCCCCAGGCACCCCTGCGTGCCCTGGGTTCTATAAGAGTCCACTGTCCTGCTGTGGCCTGGGCACTTTGCCTGAGGGCCCACCCCTGCAGGGATCTCATCCGCTCAGACGGGCTTGGAGCTGGAGTGGAATGAATTCACCTGTGAGGAAGGGACTCTCGCAGGGTGGTTAACAAATCCTGTCTCTAATGTTCATAGAAAGGCACCATATTTACCATTTTCTCCAGCAATATATTTTTAATTTTTAAAATAAATTTTCAGTCCATCTGTTTAGCTAGGCCACAGCCATGCCGTCCTAAAGAAAAATGAACTGAAATGGCTTTGCTTCCCTTTTTCTGCTGTTTTTGAGGCCGGGGTGTAGCCACGGCCACCACACGGCAAGTCCTCCCGTCGCCCCCACCTCATGCCCATTCTCCCCACAGGCCACCTTCGGGAGCGCAAGGGGCTTCCACGGCTCCAGCAAGAAGGCGCTGGTCTTCCTCTTCAAGTTCCTGTCTGACCTCGTGCCCTTTGAGGCCCCCCGGTACCTGCAGGTGAGAGGCCGGCGGCACGTTCAGCTCAGGGAAGCCCCGCAAGTGACAGTCACAGAATGCAAACGCCATCCTGGGGTGTTGGTGCACTCCTGGGGAGGCATGTTTCTTATAGTAAATGCCCAGAAACCAGCTGCATGTGGTCCTAGGAGCTGGTGAGTGAGCAAAGGGGGCCTGGTGCCTGCATAGAAAGGGGGCCCCATACCACGGACACCGAAGCCGGCGAGTGCCCTGGGTCCCATGGTTGGTTTTTAAAAATGATATATTTTTATGTATCTGGAAGAATCTGCCCCCAGTGGCTGTGGACGTTCCTTCTGGGAGTGGAAGACTTCACGCTCCAGTTTACGTTCTTTATCACCATGTACATTAGTCTCATGATTTAGAAAGCGCCTTGCATTGAGCTTTCTTTTGTAATCAGATGACTATAACCAGCATCCACTTTGAGGGGTAGGGCACTTGGAAGATGAATCTCACCTTCTTTCTTTAATTAAGAAATGCGTATTTCATTTCAAAGAATACACGTGACGTAACTCACGCAGCCTGGAGTCTGGTCTCCCCGTGCATCTCAGTCCCTGCCGCCCCTCCCGGCCCCGTGCCGAGACCCTCACCCAGGACTCCGTCTGCCCCACCTCCAGCTGTGGCCCTGGAGTCTTTGGCTAATTCTTCAACTTTGTTGCCGTCAGTACGAGTGTCTCCCCCAGAAAGTCAGGATAGCTGACGGGCTGATGGACCTGCTCCGCCCTCTGCCCGCAGGTGCACATCCTCCACCCGCCACTGGTTCCCAGCAAGTACCGCAGCCTCCTCACCGACTACGTGGCGCTGGCCAGGACGCGCCTGGCCGACCTCAAGGCGAGTCCCAGCCTCCCCTGCTGCCTGCCCCTCCTCTGTCTCCACGGAGGCCGGTGCCTATCTGGGTCCTCACATGCGCCCGTGTCTTTGCAGGTTTCTGTAGAAAACATGGGGCTCTATGAGGATTTGTCTTCAGCTGGGGACGTCACGGAGGTAATGTCCCGGGCTTGTTGCTGAGCGTCTCTGCGTGTCCGAGCCTTTTCTGTCTGGGCCCTGGTGCGTGTGCGGCAGCCGGGGTGAGCTGTGCTCCAGGGCTTGTCCGGTCGTATCCACACTCTTCAGAGCAGCAGCGAGGGTCACCTTTTACAGGGATGCTTCTTCCAGGAGGTCCCCCTTCCCGTGGTTTCACGGACAAAGTGGTCTGTAAAACAGTTGGGGAAGGGCGGTGTCATGTTCTTCTAGGAATTACAGAAAAAAGTGTGAACTATATTTATGTAGACCAGATGTCGGATGGCCATATGCGGTGTGTGTGTGCTTTCCTAAGACACTCTTACTTCAAAGTTGCGAGTCTCTGGAGAGCCCTTGCTGTTGGACTGTTAGGCGAATACTTTAAGTTTTCTATTTAAGATTTATCGCTGTTCACAAGTTGCCATTTCATAATTTTTTTAAATCTCAAAAATTAGGTCTTGGCACCTTCCCACCTGAAAATCTTGCATTGGGATCCTTGTCTTTCCCAGAAGGGCAGCAGGAAGCGGGGTGGAGTGCACAGACACATGGAACCTGGGGGTGGCCGTGGCTCCCTAGAGGTGCTGAGCTCTCTGGGGCCGGGCCAGCAGTTGACCCCTCCTTGTGGTTTTGCTGGTATCAGGGCATTTGTCTGCATGTCCGCTTGCTCTGTCATGCCTCTCGCCTGACCACAGAACCGTGGCCCCGCTCTGCTCCTGCCTTTTCTTTTAAATCTTCTGTTTTTTTCCGTCCTCCCCACTTGGAGCCAGCCCCGCTGCCAAGCGGCCCAGGATGTTGAGAAGGCCATCATGGTGTTTGAACACACGGGGAAGATTCCCGCCGCCGTCCTGGAGGCCAGGTGGGGTTACGCTGCCGGAAGGGCTGGTGGGCAGGTGCTGCTGAGCCCCTGCTGTGACATGAGCTCCCTTGCGGAAAGCCCAGGCGCCCCGCAGCACAGACTGTTCAGAGGGACCAGACAGGCCCTCCCTGTGGCCACGATGACTTTCCTTGTTCATGCTTCAACGGTGACCGTGTGAAGCCAGCACAGGGAGTTGAATAGCAAAATTTTGTTGAATTTGGTGTGACGCCAAAACACGTTGAATTCTGGTTGCTACCAGTACGGGGTAGCTGTGGGGTAGCTTTCTTAAGGCTTTGCCTCTGAGAAACGCTCACAGCTTCCAGCTCCCACGGTCGACCTCGTGGCCGCGGATGAACCCAGGTTCCAGGGCCGTGCATCTGGAATCCTCCAGACTCTCAGGGTGCAGGTCACCAGCACAGAGTTCCCTTTGTGTGAAATATCCCAAAACAGTGGGAAAGAAAACTTGAAAACGTGATACAATGTCATAGCCTTGAAACGTGACACCACGTGGCCCACGCTCTGGCCTGCAGGGACGGCCCTGGACGGTCATTGCCCTCACTGAGGGTCCTCTGGTCGAGGTGGGGCACCCCTGAGCCTGGCCTTTTCTGTTGCAGCATATTCCGGAGGTCCTACTACCTGTCCCACTTTCTCCCCGCCCTGCTCACACCGCGAGTGGTCAGTACACGTCGCCGTGAATGTGGGGCTGGGTCGGCAGAGAGCGGGGTCCCTGTTGGCGTCTCACCCAAGTCCTGTCTTCCCTCTCAGCTCCCGAGGGTCCCTGATTCCCGGGCCGCTCTCATAGAGTCCCTGAGGAGGTATGCATGGCAGCGCGGCTCGTCTGGGGGCTAACAGCGCAAGGAGCTGTGGCTCTTCTGTAGAGAAATGTGTTTTGTCACATGTATGCTTTACTTATAAAAAGTTGGCTCAAAATTAGTCGGTTAAAATGTTAAAAAGAAAATTTCTTTGATTCTGAATATCACAACTTAGCATTTTTCAATGAACTTTTAGGATGATTAGTCTGGGAATTAAAGAAAATAGTGTTTTTGCTACATAATCATTGGGAAAGGAGGAGAATTTAAGGAAAGAGGGAAAAGGGAGAGGTGAAAACCTTCCACTGTGATGATTTGGGGAGAGTGGAGACCACGTGTAGAACGGGGGTCCCATCCCCCGGCTCACACTGAGGACCTCCAGGAGCAGAGAGGTGGTAGAAACAGAAAACGATAAACCCTGTTTCCCAGTGTCTTATGGGAAGTGATGGGTCCTGTGAGAAGATTGAAAAGATAAAGGGCCTAGAAAGTAAAAACAAGCTTTTTCATCTTATGATTAGGCCATTCTCTGGGATCCTTACTTCTATTTGTTTTTGGCATAAGATATTCCAAAAGTAAAGAGACCAGTAAAAAAACACCCCTATGCCCCATTCGCATTAATATTTTTGCTATCTTTCCTTTTTTCCTTGAAATAGTCCAGATACATCTTACCCCAGGTCTCTGATCCCCTCCCCTTTTCCTCCAAGAAAATCATTATCCTGAAGTTGGTGCATAAATTTTTCCTCTATTTTTTATCCTTTGTTTTATATGTTTATAACTGTAAATCGTGTCCACACACAAACACACCACACAGTGTGCTCTTGTGTGTTTTCAAAGTGGATTTGATAGCAGTGTGTGTTGTTCTGTGACTTGCATTTTCACTCCCCCCGCTGGTCGTGTGCTCTGGTTTGTTTAATGCTGTGTGGAGTTCTGTTGTGTCTGCAGACTGCCACGTCGCACCCCCCCGGGTGCAGGCCACATGCCTACGGAATAAATAGATGCACTCACCACCCTGGAGTTGGACCCTTGGGTTACTTCACGTTTATGTTCTGTTAGCGGTGCTTCAGTGAACACCCTTGGCTGTATCTCCATGAAAGCTTCAAAATTTTGAGTGCAGTTTCATTGATTCTATAGGTTAGCTTGAGGTATTTGGCTTTATTATGGTACTGAGTTTTTCCTTCCAGGAACACAGTACATCTTTGTTTATTCAAGTCTTTTACTAGTGTTTTTTCTTTATAAAACTCTTGTAAATTGTTGTCAGCCTTGCTACTCGGTACCTAGCTTTTGTTGTGAACTGCATGTTCTTTTCTGGCTTCTTCATCAGCTGTTGCTGAGGTGTAGGTGCCCTTGTTTCCGTTAACTGTTGAACTTACTCCCAGTGGGTGGTGAGATTTTCTATGCAGTCACGCTGTCCACAAGATCAAGTTTGCCTCCTCCTGTCTGATTATTATGCCTCTCGGTGTTTGTCACTGTATTGGGTAGGATTTTAGTATAATGAGCAATCGTAGGAGTGAAAGCTGGCCTCGCGTCTTGTTCCTGGCTGAAACAGGACTGCTTCTAGAGTTTTACCATTTATTTATATATATATATATATATATATATATATATATATATATATATATATATATATATATCCTCCTTACCATATTAAAAGAGTTCCCTCTGTGAATTCGCTAAGGACTTTTAGCAGGAATTCATGCTTTTTTTTTTTGGCAACCCTTAAGATGATTGTGCTGTTCTCCTGTCATCGGCTATGTGATAATTACATTGATAGGTTTTTCCACTGTCTTTGCGTTCCTGGAATACCCCCTAATTGGTAACAGTTTTTTGTTTTATGAACTGCTGAATTTGGTTTACTGATACTTTATTTAGAGTTCAGGCATCTGTGTCTCATTTTGTTACACTCACCTTGGCTGCTTTGCCATTAAGGTATTTGGTTCCTCATGGAACAAACCGGGTAGCCTTCCCTCTTTCCTGTCCCCTGAAATAGTTTGTCACACCGGGATCATGTGTCCCTTAAGGTTTGGTAAAATCTGGCTGCAAAATCATCTGTTCCTGGTGTCTTTTGTGGAGGCGAAACTTTTGGCTGCTGACTCAGTTTCTTGAATGGTTATTGGTTTAGTCAGGTTTTTTATTCTCTTGTTAGCTTTTATATATATTTCTAGAAAATTGTCCATTTCATCTAAGTTTGCAGATCTGTTGATGTATCATTTTCATGATATTCTATTGTGATTTAAAAAATTTGTCTACCTCATCTGTATTTTTCATCCCTTAAAATTGTTTTCATGCTAGTGTTAACTTTGCCTTTTTTTATGACTCATTCATTACTTAAAGACTTGTCTGTTTTATTAATTTTATCACATAACCAGCTTTTAATATTGTGTCCTTCCTGCTGTTTTGGGTTTTTTTAATAAATTTATTTATTTTATTATTTTTATCTTTGGCTGCATTGGGTCTTTGCTGCCGTGCATGGGCTTTTCTCTAGTTGCGGCGAGCGGGCTTCTCATTGAGGTGGCCTCTCCTGCTGCAGAGCACGGGCTCTAGGCAAACGGGCTGCAGTAGTTGTGGCTCGCGGGCTCTAGACTTCAGGCTCAGTAGTTGTGGTGCATGGGTTTAGCTGCTCTGTGGCATGTGGGATCCTCCCAGACCAGGGCTCGAACCCATGTCCCCTGCATTGGAGGCGGATTCTTAACCACTGCGCCACCAGAGAAACCCCCTCCCTGCTGTTTTTTTTTTTTTTAAATAAATTTATTTATTTTTGGCTGCGTTGGGTCTTCGTTGCTGCACATGGGTTTTTCTCTGGTTGTGGCGAGCCAGGGCTACTCTTCGTTGCGGTGCGCAGGCTTCTCATTGCGGTGGCTTCTCTTGTTGTGGAGCGTGGGCTCTAGGTGCGCGGGCTTCAGTAGTTGTGGCATACAGGCTCAGTAATTGTGGCTTGCGGGCTCTAGAGCGCAGGCTCAGTAGTTGTGGTGCATGGGTTTAGCTGCTCTGCGGCATGTGCGATCCTCCCGGACCAGGGCTCGAACCCATGTCCCCTGCATTGGCAGGCGGATTCTCAACTGCTGTGCCACCAGGGAAGCCCCTCCCTGCTGTTTTAAAAAAAATCTTCTATTTGTTTTTAGATTTTAACTTTATTATTTACCTTTTGTTTTCTTTGGGTTTACTATGTTGTTCCTTTTATAACTTCTTAAAGTGGTGGTTTAATTTATTGTTTTATAACTTGTGTTTTAAAACAGGCATATTTTAATAAATTTACCTCCAGATATCACTTTAGCCAACTTCCAAAAGTTTCAATGTGTAGTTCTTACACTGTCGGTCAGTTCTAAATAAATACTCAACCATTGTGCTATGATTTTCTCATAATTTGTAAGTTAGTTTTAAGTAAATTTTAAAAAATTTTAAACATTTAGGTGTTTGCCCATGAGTTTTTATTGTTGAATTCCAATGTTAATGTCATGTTTCACAAAGAATATGATTCACTTTATATGGAGTTTTTTCTACTAGTCAAGACTTCCTTTCAGAATTTGCTTGGAATTTGCAGACATTCCGCGCATCCTTGAAAACAACACATGTCCTTCAGTTTGGGACTGTAGGGTCTGTCTGTTAAATTGTGCTTATTCTCAAGTTTTCTGTATCCTGAATAGTTTTCTGTGTCTTTGGTTTATCAGTTTATTGTGGAGGTGGTTGTGATTTTGTCAGTTTCTCCTTATAATTCTGTCAGATTTGTCTTGTTGCAAGAAAGTTTGTAATTGTTAAAATACAGGCTTCTCTTGCTGGGTGTTTTTCCCTTTGTTATTATGTAATGTCTCTGTTAGGCTTTTTACCTTAGTTTCTGTTTTGTCTGCTATTAAAACCGGCTTTTTTTTTTTTTGGTATTTGTATGGTATGCCTTCTTAATTTTTTTTTTATTGGCTGCGTTGGATCTTTGTTGCTGCACGCAGGCTATCTGTAGTTGTGGAGAGCAGGGGCTACTCTTTGTTGCAGTGCGTGGGCTTCTTATTGCAGTGGCTTCTCTTGTTGAGGAGCATGGGCTCTAGGCGCGCGGGCTTCAGTAGTTTTGGTACATGGGCTCAGTAGTTGTGGCTCACGGGCTTAGTTGATCCACGGCATGTGGGATCACATGTCCTGTGCATTGGTAGGTGGATTCCCAACCACTGCGTCACCAGGGAAGTCCCTAATTTTTTGACATATTTATTTCTAATCTTTAAAAACGAGTTTTGTCAGAGTTAAATATAGGTATAGATTAAAGAGTCCTGGCAGCAACATGGATGGACCTGGAGATAATCATACTAAGCGAAGTAAGTCAGACAGAGAAAGACAAATACCATATGATATCACTTATGTGTGGAATCTAAACTATGACACAAATGAAACAGTGACAGACTCACAGACATAGAGAACAGACTTGTTGCTGGGGAGTGCAGGGGTGTGGACGGGGAGGAATGGAGTGGGAGTTTGGGATTAGCAGATGCAAACCATTATATATGGAATTGATAAACAACAAGGTCCCACTTATAGCACAGGGAACTATATTCAGTATCCTGTGATAAACCATATTGGAAAAGAATATGAAAAAGAATATATATATATGTATTACTGGGTCACTTTGCTGTACAGCAGAAATTAACACACATTGTAATTCAGCTATACTTGAATAAATTTTTTTTTTAAAGTTAGATTAAAGAGTCAGATACTTCTATGAAGTTTATTAAGAGAAATAGCCAGGGGCTTCCCTGGTGGAGCAGTGGTTAAGAATCTGCCTGCCAATGCAGGAGACATGGGTTCTAGCCCTGGTCTGGGACGATCCCACATGCCGCGGAGCAACTAAGCCCGTGCGCCACAACTACTGAGCCTGCGCTCTAGAGCCCACGAGCCACAACTACTGAGCCTGTGTGCCACAACTACTGAGCCTGAGCACCTAGAGCCCGTGCTCCCAACAAGAGAAGCCACTGCAATGAGAAGCCTGCTCACCACAACGAAGAGTAGCCCCCACTCGCCACAACTAGAGAAAGCCCGTGTGCAGCAACAAAGACCCAATGCAGCCAAAAATAAGATAAAATAAAAAAATTTATTTTTTAAAAGAAGAGAGAGAGAAATAGCCACTCCCCACCCATCCCTCCCACTTCACTTTCTTTCTGGAAGCAAGCATTTTCAACCCAACTGATTTTTCGATATTTCGCCCCGAATCTCCATATAACATTATTATTTTGGTATTAATTTTTCTGTTTTAGTTTTCTTTCCTTTACCAATACACATAGCTGCCCTTCCTGTGTTGGTTTTGAAAAATTGCTTTTTAGGGCTTCCCTGGTAGCGCAGTGGTTGAGAGTCCGCCTGCCGATGCAGGGGACATGGGTTCGTGCCCCGGTCCGGGAGGATCCCACATGCCGCGGAGCGGCTGGGCCCATGAGCCTGGCTGCGTCCAGGGCCTGTGCTCCGCGGCAGGAGGGGCCACAACAGTGAGAGGCCTGCATACCGCAAAAAAAAAAAACAACCACAAAAACCCCTGTTTTTTAAGGCTATCTAAACAGTATTCCGAGTTGATCATTAGGAATCGTTACTTTCTGTTTTCTCTGGAGTTTATAATTATCTTTGTTTTATCTTAGTTTTCCTTGTACATATCATGATTCACTGGAAACTCTACCAGTTGTCTAAATGTTCTCTTGTTCAGAATCAAGTATCCCAATGGTTGTATCTTTGGGAAATCTCTTCTAGAGCCTTCTGACCTGCTTCACTCTGACCCACTAGCTTGTTATGCCTCTAAGACTGCTGTCACCCTTGTATCTTCCTTCAGCGTCACCTGGAGACTGACGTCCTTTGCTCTGGCTTGTGCTGGCTTCTCCTTTCTATGCCCGAGATCATCCTCTTTCTTGGTTTACTCCTTTGTCTTGGTGGAAAACACCCTTTTGAAGCTTCTTACAAAAGGATGGGTGTGAGGTAGATTTTTCGACACCTTATTTAGCCCTCACATTTGATAGGTAGTTTGGGTATAGAAATCTAAGTTGGAAATTATTTTCCCTCAAATTGTTAAGAGTCACTCCATTGACTTCTAGCTTCCATTGTTGCGACTGAGATGTTAGAAACTTACAGTTTCTGACTCTTTGCATGGGAATCTGTGTTTTTCTTTCTGGAGGCCTGTAGTGCCTTTTCTTTGTTCCCTGTGTTCTGAAATTTTATAGCAGTGTATTTCATTGTGGGTCTAATTTTATTTCTGGGCTGGGCACATGGTGGGCTTTTTACTCTGGAAATTGATATCCTTCAGTACTAAGGGATTTTCTTGGATACTTAAAACCTTTTTTTTTATGAAAAATTTAAGACAGAAAAGCAGAATAGAATCTATCACCCAGATCTGTTACCAATAAATGGGCAATCTTGTTTCATCTGTAGCCTTCAAACTCACTTACCCACCCAGCATTCTGGATTATTTTGAAGCAAATCCCAGACGCTGATTTCTTCTACTTGGTTTATTTCACTGCAGATGTGTCCTCTTTATGTCCTTTTTCTTCTTAGAACTGCTATGTTTTAGATATTAGATCTCCTGTATTGTCTTCTGATTTTTTTCTCTTTTGTCCTATTTTGCGTATCTGTTTTGTTTTGTTTTTCCTCTCCTTTCTGAGAGATTTCTTCAAGTTTATCTGCAAGTTCTTTTACTGAGTGTTTCATTTCTGTCATCAGATATTCCTTTGTACAGCAGTCCATTCTTCTTCTAAAATTTTAATTTAATTAATTTATCTATTTAGGCTGTGTTGGGTCTTTGTTGCTGCACGCAGGCTTTCTCTGCTGGTGAGCGGGGGCTACTCTTCGTTGTGGTGTGCGGGCTTCTCACTGTGGTGGCTTCTCTTGTTGCAGAGCATGGGCTCTAGGCGTGCGGGCTGCAGTAGTTATGGCAGTTGGGCTCAGTAGTTGTGGCTTGTGGGCTCTGGAGTGCAGGAATTGTGGTGCACGGGCTTAGTTGCTCCACGGCACGTGGGATCTTCCCAGACCAGGGCTCGAACCCATGTCCACTGCATTGGCAGGCAGATTCTTAACCACTGCGCCACCAGGGAAGCCCCTAGCAGTCCATTCTTGTTTCACAGCTGCAGTGTTTTGTCTTACCTCTCTGAAGATACTAATAAAAGTGAAGACTGACAGTTTCTTTTCTGTAAATTTCTCCGTTTCCTTGAATTTGTTCTTTCTTTTTATTTGCGTTGGTTTCTGTTTTTTCTTTTCTTCTTTTTGGTTTCTGTTTTTTAAACTGAAGGCTTTCCAGTCCCCAGGGCAGTGGGTGGTGCCCTCAGTTCCTAGTCTCCAGCCAGATTCCCTGCCTCCCTCCAGTCCCAGTGTGGATTCTCACTCTGGACCATAGCTACGTCTCTGTTCTTCTACTTGAATCTCGTTGTCACGGTTTGCAGCACTGATGGCGGGGGGGGGGGTGATGCTCTGTGGCTCTCGTCCTTGTACTTACTGCTGTGCCACGACAATGTGCCAGCCGTGTCCGTGCCCTGTAGATGCCCCATGTCCTCATCACAGGACTTGTATTTTTTTTTTTTTTTTTTTTTTTTTTTTTTTTTGCGGTACGCGGGCCTCTCACTGTTGTGGCCTCTCCCGTTGCGGAGCACAGGCTCCGGACACGCAGGCTCAGCAGCCATGGCTCATGGGCCCAGCCACTCCGTGGCATGTGGGATCTTCCCGGACCGGGGCACGAACCCGCGTCCCCTGCATCTGCAGGCGGACCCTCAACCACTGCGCCACCAGGGAAGCCCAGGACTTGTATTTTTAATGACATTAATTGGATGTTTTCCTTAGTTAGCATTTTTCATTAAAAGTAATATAAGTTCACCTTTAAAATTTGGGAATTACCAAAACTTGAATGAGAGAAGTGAAAATCATTTATAATCTCACTACACAACAAAACCCACTGTTGGGAGATGTTTATATAGGACGTATGAAGTAGTCAGGACCGTTTAAGTCCATATGGACAATGTTTTTCCTAAACATAGGGTCGTGCTGTGGGGTGTTGTATAATTTGTTTAGATTTACTCTGTTGCATATTTCTGTTTTATGATAGTCTTTGGGATTGTAAGCTTGAGAATTAATTTGAGTCATAGTTGACTATTTTAATGTTTTCTTCTGATCCAGAGCAGATAAAATTCCCCCCTCCTTATACTCCACCTACCGCCAAGCCTGCTCCACTGTCGGAGAGAAGAAGCCAGAAGGTAAGGTCAGTGGGTCGCTTGGTCCCCAGACGTGCCCACATCTCACCTCCACTTCCCTGACCACGAGACGTGTCGGTGGCACCTTGGTCCATCTGGTCTGCTTCTGTCATGCTGGGTCTGGTCACAGCTGTGGCTTCAGAGACTGCCCAGCATCAGCCCTGGGACAGCTGTGACACCAGGAGGGCTGCCTGTGATGTCATTCCCTGAACACACATGCAGCACAAAATCCACTTGACCATTTCTCATCTTTGCGGCACGCGGGCCTCTCACTGCTGTGGCCTCTCCCGTTGCGGAGCACAGGCTCCGGACGCGCAGGCTCAGCGGCCATGGCTCACGGGCCCAGCCGCTCCGCGGCGTGTGGGATCTTCCCGGACCGGGGCACGAACCCGCGTCCCCCGCATCGGCAGGCGGACTCCCAACCACTGCGCCACCAGGGAAGCCCTGAATTCGAGCTTTAAAGTCAGGTGACCAGCCAGGCCCGAGGCCCGTGGTGCTTGTTCTGCACCGTGTCCTAGTAGGGGGTCTGCCTTGGCTCTTTGGCCGTTTGGACGGTTGGGGATCTTTCTGCTTCTAGGGGACAGTGATGTAGACCTGGGCCAGTGTGTGAAAGCGTGCATCATTGCTTGGAGCAGCTGGGCAGGCTGTCCGCACCCCATCGCCCCAGGAACGAGGCGCCATCCGGACAGGGCCTGGTCTGTCGGTGTTGAAATGGTGCAGCTGTTTGCTGGTCAATCCCTCTGATGCCTGCAGGGCCAGTTAGGCTGCATGAGCAACTGCAGCTCTGTTTTCTAATTCTGTCTGCCAGAACCCTCCTTGCACAATCTTCCACGGTTTCTGACAGCCAGGGAGACCCACACCTGTTTGGACCAGTATCGAAACATCTTGCAGACAGGATGCCAAGGGGGCCGTAGGGCTGTGTCCACCGTTGAGTGAGGCCTTGCCCTCCTTTCCTAACCCCATGGTCCTGCTTTTGGGGCTTCTAGAATGTTTCCTAATGCTGTATCTCATAGGGCTAATATTTTTTAGTAAACCTGCTAAATGTGTGTTGAGGACTGGTAATCACCTCTAATATACTGATTTTAACATCCTGTTGTAAAAAACAATATCACAATGTTACTTAAAAGTTTGAGAAACAGGGACTAAACCATCATCTGTACATAATTCTGCTCTCCCCGCCCAGCCTCCCTCCACATGCATTTGGTCTTTGTTCATTACATACCTGCTTTTTACACTTGTGGCGATAGTGTGTATAGAACCATGGTTTTTCTTAATCTTCCTTATGAATGTTTTAACTTTGATAGGACATTAACATCTGCCGTCCAGGGAGAGCGTTTCACTTCCCTCCTCATAGGGCCCCAGTCCTCTGTGTGCCCTCTGCAGGGAGAAGCCAGGGACAGCGTCAGTTCCGTGTGCTTCCTATCTGATCTAACCTGTTTAATTGTTAAAATTATCTCCTGTCTCTCAGATGCAGCCTCGCAGAGGGAGGTGGAGCCCAGCTGTAAGGAGGAGCCGCTGGGTCTGCTCACAACTGCCCTGCGAGAGCTCAGGGCCTCAGTGACAGATCCCACCCAGCGTGACGGTGAGGACAGGGCTGTGGGTCGGGCCGTCCGCAGTGGGTGCCCGTGGGTGCACAGGCCAGTCCTGACGTGCTCAGAGCTTGAGGCTGCTCTGTTGCCCATAGTGGCAGTGGTCAGTGCATTTTCCCTGCAGTTCAGCATCTGGTAGTGAACCTGACCACGGCCTGGTGGGTGTGGAGCGTGCCTCCTTTCTGACACTCAGGCTGTCCCAATGTCTGGGTAGAATATGGTTATTCTGCTACCTGGCGTCTCGGTGGGACAGGAGACATAGAGGAGGAAAGCTGCGTTGTCTCCTTCCTTTACTGCCTGGGTGGCTGTGCTCTTCAGCACTGGGCCTCTCCTTCTGGGACTGTTTCCTATGAGGGGCCTGGAGGACAGGCGTGAGCAGTTCAAAGCGCTCAGTGGCCATAGCGGTCCACAAGTAAAATGTTAGGTTCCGGTGTTTTTAGAGTTTTGCTATGCTAAATGCAGAAACTAAAATACATAAGGCATGTTTTACCTAGTAACTTCAGTAGATGTTTATTTATTATGAATTCATTTAATTCCTATGAGAGTCTCACGGAGGAAATACAGTTGACCCTTGAACAACACAGTTCGGTTTTTTTAAATTTATTTTTGGCTGCGCTGGGTCTTCGTTGCTGCCCGTGGGCTTTCTCTAGTTGTGGCGAGTGGGGGCTGCTCTTCGTTGCGGTGCACGGGCTTCTCATCGCGGTGACTTTGCTTGTTGCAGAGCACGGGCTCTAGGCACACGGGCTTCAGTAGTTGTGGCTCACGGGCTCTAGAGCGCAGGCTCAGCAGTTGTGGCGCACGGGGGCTTAGTTGCTCCGCGGCATGTGGGATCTTCCTGGACAGGGCTTGAACCCGTGTCCCCTGCATTGGCAGGCGGATTCTTAACCACTGCGCCACCAGGGAAGTCCGCAACACAGTTTTTAACTGTGTGGGTCCACTCAGTATATGCAGATTATTTTCGGTAAATATACTGGAAAATTTTTTGAGATAAATGACAATTGCAAAAATTTCAGATAAACCACATTGCCTAGAAATGTTGAGAAAATTAGGTATGTCGTGAATGCATAAAATACACGTAGATTCACATGACATGCAAAATACACGGAAGGCTGTGAGGAGTTAAGCTTCGGGTCAGAAGTTACGCACAGATTTTCACCTGTGGTGGAGGGTCGGCAGCCCCAGCTCTGCACTGTTAGCTCTGCCTCCACCGTGGTCGTCCTGAGGGCCCAGGATGTCCCCTCATGGTCAGCGTGACCCTTCCAAACTCTGCTCCTGCAGTACGTGGTTCTTGGGGAGGTCGAGGCCTGTGTGGGGCCCCAGCGCTGCCGCAAGATGGTCAGCCAGCCAGGCCTGTGAGTCCCTGTGCTGGCAGAGCTGCTGAGGCCGGGCCGGGCGGCCGCAGCGGGCGTCAGTGTGTGCAGAGGTGGCTGGCGGGCGAGGGGCGAGGGGCGCGGGGTATAGACACAGGGGCTGTGGTGACGTGAAGAGCTATGCCAGCCCCTTGGAGAAGCCTGGCCACCTGCACTGCAGAAAAGTGGTTCCGCTGCTGGCCGGGCGGGGACGAGAGCGGCCCCAGGGTCAGTTGAGAGTGTGGCCCCTGAGGTGGTGGGTGGCGCCCCTGCTTATGGCGCCGGTCCCTGCCTTGCAGCGTTGTTGGCTCAGATGGCAGTGATCTCTGAACAGCTCCGCTCCGCCCTGGGCCTCGGCGAGGATGACAGCGAGTTCGAGGGGGCCCCGGTTCAGCTCAGCGTCCGGGCCCCCAAGCTGCAGCCGTGGGAGCAGAGGGTGAGTGTGGGGCACCAGGGAGACCACATGTGAGTTGAGGGTTTCGGGCCGGTGCTGCCGTTTGCGTACAGACTCTGTGTTTGGGAGGAAGTTGTGGCAGAGGCTGCTCGTGGCCCTTTGTGGGCAGGTTTGCTGACCCTGCTCTCTGCTGAGAAGCTCCGTGATGACCCCTGGGGGCCCCTCCCAGGGTTTGGGGATTCCTGTGCTGAGGCCTTGCAGCCTCTTCTCCGGATGGGGGCTCGTTTTCCAGTCTCGTCAGCTCCACTGTGGCCCTGTACGTCCAGGGTGGAAACGCTGTGATGTGGGTTTGCGGCCCTGAGACCTCTCCTCTCTCAGGTCGTGGACCTCCTGCTGACGTCTTTCTGTCAGAACCTCATGGCGGCCTCCAGCGTTGCCCCACCAGACAGGTAGAGGCTAGGCGGTCTCACCGGGTGGTTTGGAGCTGTCCTGGGGTGGCCTGGGTGCTCGTGATGAGAGTGGCCGTCGTTCCTGGTCCACCTCTGAGCCTGGGGCCCTGGTCCTGCCCCCCGACTTCGTGCTGCGCTGGGGAAGGGCCTGGGTGGGGGGGGGGGCTGACTTATCCAGCAGGGGCGTGGCGACGGTCAGCGTCGCAACAGGAGACCCTCCTGGTTGGGGAACAGCCTGGTTCTTTCTTCAGTCTCTGGTGCCTGACTGCTCATCCACCAGGCTCCAGGCGGGCAGTGCAGGGCCAGGCCTGGCCGCTGCCACTGTTCTCTGTGGCTGTCCCCACAGGCAGGGCCCCTGGGCCGCCCACTTCGTGAGGACCCTGTGCAGACGCAGGCTCCTGCCGGCTCTGCTCAGCCGGCTCTGCCAACTGCTCCATCACCAGGTAGGGCTGCCACCTCCTCCAGCCCCCACAACGCTGAACCTCTTTTCTTTTTAAATATTTCTGTATTTATCTACGTATGTACGTATGTATGCATGTGGCTGCGCCCGGTCTTCATTGGGGCATCTGGGCTCTTAGTTGCGGCGTGTAGGCTCTTTAGTTGCGGCACATGGGCTCTTAGTTGTAGCACACAGAATCTTTAGTTGCGGCATGCGGGATCTTTAGTTGAAGCACGCGGGCTCTTAGTTGCGGCATGTGGGCTCTTACTTGCGGCATGTGGGATCTCGTTCCCTGACCAGGGATTGAACCCTGGCCCCCTGCATTGGGAGCGCGGAGTTTTTAGCCACTGGACTACCAGGGAAGTCCCTGAACCACTCTTCTTTCCTATTTTAGGGCCCGAGCCTGAGTGCCTCACATGTGGTGGGGTTGGCTGCCCTGGCCGTGCACCTCGGCGAGTCCAGGTCTGCCCTCCCGGAGGTGCATGTGGGCCCTCCCACCCCTGCCAGGGGCCTGCCCGTCCCCGAGCTCTTCGACATCCTCCTGCCCTGTAGGACCCAGGAGTCCTCAGCCCTGTGTCTGAAGTGAGTGTCCCTCTTGTCAAAAGTAACACACGTTCATCAGACAAAATTAGCACAGACACACATGCTCTACAGATGACCAGTCTTTACCGTGTTGGTCTGTACCCTTCCAGAACCTTGTCTTGGGTGTATTTATGTGTGTGTTGGTATCTTCAGTTAGAAAAGTGAGATCACCCTACTTTGCTACCTGCTTTTCAAGATGCTCACAGTGGGCTGCAGGTGCCCTTCTCCAGGTCAGGTGGCCGGCAGCTGGCTGGACCTGTCCCTCAGGTTAGGTTCCGGGGTCCCTGTGGTGAACAGCTTTCTCTGGGGGAGGTTTCTACACACACAGCTGTCCCATCCAGAGGGTTTTGAGACCATCGTCCAGTTACGTGCTCATCCACTCGCTGCACACTGCGTGCTAGGCCCCCTCCCGGGACCTGGTGAGTTGCAGGGAGCCCGTAGCCTGGGGTCGGCGGCTGTGAGAGATGGGCGGGGGTTGGGTGAGAGTGGCCATCCCATGGGCAGAGCCCTGGGGAGTCCACGTGTGACTCAGGCCCGAAGGGCTTCCTGTGGCTGCTGAGGTCAGGACGGAAGCCGGAGGCTCCGGTGGGAGATGTTGGGACCAGGGTCGCGGCTCACGGACTGAGCTGGCATTAGGAGAGACAGGGAGAGCTGAGCACAGGAACGCGGCCTGGGACCAGTGCCCGCCAGCTGTCCGCGCCATCCACAGCAGCACCACTGACAAGTCCGCACTGGGAGTCGGGCCCCTTCCTCGCCACAGTCCTGACTCTCTGGGCCTCATGGTCACCTCTGTTCTCGGCAGCCTCTCCCTCCCACACGTCACAGCCCGCCATGGGCAGGCAGAGGCTGAGTTGGAAACCGGACACGCTTCACTCTGGCTCTGAGGTTCTTTTAGGCGGGAACAGTGAATAATTTGCCATCATGCAGATGAACGAGAGCCTTACGCAATCACACGGGGAACACCCACCTTGCACCTCCTCACTTCATTCCCTTGGTTCTGACCGTGGCTCTTGACACGCTGGGAAAGCAAGCCCTTACGTGCAGAGCCTGCGTGTTCATGTGTTTTCTGAGTCTCTCGTCAACGTGGAAAGAGCTCAGGCCAGACGGCCTGACTGGGGGCTCTTCCCGAGGGCTCGGAGGAGCCGGCCTGGCTGGGCCTGAGGCTGAGCGCCGAGCGGCCGTCGGGCTGGGAGGCCCTCAGTTCACGTTGTGCAGTTCACGCTCTTCTTCCACCTGTTGTTTTGCGTGGATCCCATTTCTGTGTTATAATCTGTTTTCTATTTTCAGATTTTGTACAGCGGCAATTTCTTATTCTTTGTGTAAGTTTTCTTCCCAGTCACGTGACATCTCGTACAGCTGTTTGTCTCCAGGCCTTATAAAAAAGGTGAGTCTTGTGGGTTCCTTTTTCTGCTCTCCTGTAAGTTCCAGTCTTGTACGGGTTTCTGGCCTGAAGCCTGTGTCGCCTCCATCCCGGCACCGGCCTCGTTCGTAGCAGACTTGTCTCCTGGCGCCACCCTGCCGTCTGCTTGGGTTGAACACTGCCTTTTCCTTCCATCTGAGTTAAGAGGAGGGGCTGGCAGGTGACAGCTACAGATGTCCCTCCTTATTTATGAAGTAGGCAAGTTAGAAGATTGACGTTCATAGAAAGTGTGTCAGCATTTAAAGAAGCACCCTGCGCTTCCTCTGAAGACGGCCTGGGAAGCCGCACGTTAGAATCCTCAGCGTCAAAGGCGGCGGTGCCGTCACAGCGGGAACCAGTGTTGCTGCGCCTGCAGAGCTTTAGGGCACGTCTCCCATGAGGTTCGAGCCTGGTTCAGAGTTCCAGGCTCCGCGTCGGGCTCCTGGGCGCTGCTGGGAGCTCCACCGCGTCAGGAGCAGCCTGGGGTCCAGGTGCCCCTGTGCTCCCGGTCCCAGGTGCCGACATTTTAAAGTGTGGGATAGAGATCCGGAGGAGCGGCCCAGAAGAGGAAGTCCTCGCCCTGTGTCCCAAGCTCCCCGAGGTCCCCTCGAGCAGCCTGTGGCTCTGTCAGCATGAGGGTGGGGGTGCGATCTCCTAAGGCAAAGATGTGCGGCTCAGTGCATCACTGAGGGAGCATCTCCTGTAGCCAGTGAGCACACTTCTTAGAATGCCGGTGCCCGCGGGTCGCGCGTGACGGCCGTGCGCGGCTGCAGGGCGTGGCAGCTCAGAGATGTGTGGTCAGGGCTGGCTGCCCACCGAGACCAGGGGCTCCTCGCTGCCAGCCGGGCACAGCCAGGCCCCTGCGTGTTTCCTCAGTCTCACAGCACACACGCCACTGTCTTTTTTCAGTTCCAGTTCATGATGTTCAGATGGTTCTCAGAGGCCCGAGACCCTCCCTCTTGGGAAGACCCGGCCAGCTCTCCCTGGCGGCCCCTGTGCCTGCCCTCCGTGGACTGGCAGCGAGCCGCTCTCTGCCTGTGGAAGCAGAGGACCTTGCGGGAACTGCTGAAGCAGGAGGGACTCCATGTAGGTCCCACTGTCCCTTCCGCTGCTTTGCTCCTCCACGCTCTGGGCTCCGTGGGCGCAGGACATGGGCGGCGGGCCTGACCCGACAGAAATCACTCCTGGGATCGTCAGATTTGACACACGCCTGCCAGGCCGTGAGCTGGGGCCGGGCGTCTCCAAGCACAGTCACCGGAAGCTTGGCCGCTCAGACAACGTGCCCATGTGACTGTTTCTGCCACCTCTTCATAACTTTTCATTTATTTCTTGGATGTTTGCCTGCTTGTTCTGGTCTTTAGAGAAGAAGTTGTGTCGTTTTATTGTATATGTTTTTCAGCTCTTTTATTGTTAATAATCAGTCATGCGAGAGTAGGTCTGACCATCTGCCTGATGCCAGGAGCAACGAGGCAGGAGCAGCCGTGCCTCGATCACTGTCTACACACACGTCCCTGCTGGTGCCGCGCAGCCCCGGCGTTTACACACACTGCGTGTGCTGCATGCGTGTCCCTGAGACACGTTGTTACACACAGTGTGAGGTTTTTTTTGTTTTTGAATTCTGATGTCATTTATTGGCACAAAAATTATTCAAATACAACATGGTGTCTAGACACGGCTACACTTTATATTTTGTGCATTTAGTTTATATTTCTCTTGCTCCTAATTCCCAACATGTACTAGACCTTCCTTCTCTGTGTCAGCGGTGTGAGGTTTTGAGGTTAGTCTATGTTGACGCCTGGAGCTGTGACTGTTGGAAGCATGTTGTCACATCAAGTTTATCTTTTGGTCATTTGCACAGCTCAGTGAGCTAGAAAGTGATTGTTGTGCAGATGCTGCGGGCTGTCCAGGACCAGGCAGCAGCGTTGAGCACTGAGTTTAAATACCAGTTTGAACAGTTTTGGTCAGCTTCACGTTCAGAGTTAAATGACTGATTCTTCATCTGGGCTTGGTGCCAGCCTCCCAGTCTAACCCTGGGAGATGGCATAGGACGATATTTCTGACAGACACACAGGAGATCTCCAGCTAATATGAGATAGGGCAGCGTCACAGCCCCAACCTGTGGCTTCTGTGCTCTGTCCTTGCTGTGGTGGTCACGTGGTCCTTCTCTCTCAGTTGACTTACAGAGACTGGTTACAGCTGGAACTAGAAATTCAGCCTGAAGTTGATTCTCTTTCAGACACAGAAAGGTAAGTGTTGAAAGGATCTACCCTTTAAAATGTTAATACAGTTTTCTACACTGTCTTAAGTCTAAGTTTTGTCATTGTATCCTCAGTTTAATGTTCAGTTTAACATAAGTGTATGAGTACAATTTTATTCATTCTTTTATTTGAGAAACATTTATTGACCTACAGTTTGCCAGACACTTCTAGAATGTTCTAGAAGCTGGGGATGCAGTGTGAACAAGACAGATGGGGCACACGAGGCACATACAGGGCTTCCCACTTGCACTCTGCCCCAACGCCCCTAAGCCGTTCTTCACAGGAACTGTGCAGAACCGGGCCCTGTGTGAGCCTGGGGGCAGGCAGGGTGATAAATAAGGTGGATTAGAGGGCACTGAAGACACCAGATGGGGCTTTGGGAGCTGGTGCCGGCGGGCAAGGATCAGAGAAGGCTGCGCCTGGGGAGGGCCACAGTGGGGAAGCCCTGGAGGGTCTCAGCTGGTGTCGGCCAGCCAGGGAAGCAGAGGGGAGGGTGGGCAGCGCCTTGCTGAGTGCTGGCTTTGAGGCGCGGCACCAGGGGTGAGCGAATCAGAGTCTGAGACCCATGTGAGTCCCGGGGCTGGTGACTGAGACCGCCAAGACGTCAGTTGTGCTATCCTGGCCTCGAGCAGGTGCTGAGGGGCCGTGGGTTTGGGGGTGGGTCAGGGGGTGCAGAAGCCAGAGGTGGCTGTCCTCAAGCCACCGTACTTGGAGTGGTTAGAGACATCCCTGAACACGGGGGTGCTGTGTCGTGGTGTCAGAATCTGACGGAACAAGTAGAATAAGGAAGGACAGTGATGGGCAATGGGAGGGATGACCCGCTTCCTTTCCCAGCTCAGTGGGCGCTTCCACCTTTCAGGTTTGTGCGCGGCCTGCCTCCTGTGCGCTTCCTTCCTTGCCAGGAGGGAAAGAAGGAACTAGTTTTCTGGCCTGCGGCTCCATAGGACCCCTTCTTAACTCACCCTCAGGTCACTGTGTGTTGATGGTGTGGGTCCTGTTCAGGGCCTCCTTCCGTCTCCTGATTGCAGTTCCAAACAGGCTTTGGCGGCTCGCTCCCTGCCCCTCGTGGTCACATGGGGAGGTCCTGCTTGGGTCCTGTTATTCCTGCAGGAACAGACTGCAGTGTTGGTGGCTGTCTGTGCTGTGGTTTCAGCACCACGGAGCCTGGTCCATATGTGGATGCTTTGCTGGTGGACCTGGGACAGTGCAGGCACCCGCTCCACCCCCAGCTCAGCAGCTGTGGACCTGCATGCAGTCCCTGTCACCCCTGGCTGAAGCAGACCCTGGCCCGTGCCTCCCTCAGCACAGACCCTGGCATTTGCATTGCAGGCAGGACTTCCACCAGTGGGCCATCCACCAGCACTTCCTCCCCGCGCCCTCTGCCACCGGGGGCTGCGATGGAGACCTGGAAGTCGCCTGTGCCACGCTTGTCGACGTGCTCATGGACTTCTGCCAAAGGTTAGGAATGTTAGTGCCCCGAAGAGTCTGTCTTTTGATTTTGGTAGCTCTAAGAACGTTTTTATTTCTCTCAGTCCAGTTTGTGTTATACAGAGCACAGTTGAACATATCCTGATCGCAAGTTTGGGTTTTCGAGATAAAGGCAAGCTTCCGGAATCAGCTTTCTCTCTGTGCATAGATTTGCCAGTGGCAGTGACCTGGTCTTTCTGCTTTGTCTCCTGGTATCAGGGTTATTAGCAAATGTGATGAGAATAAAAGGTCAAGCAAGTGGTGGGCGCCAGTGTTGTCACCCACAGTGCAGGGAGCACTGGCGTGGACTGCCTGCCATGAAAGGCAGGCGTTCCTGGTACCAAATGGGCTGTACCAGGTGTGGCCTTCTGACGTGGCCTGTTTTTCTCATCGTCCTCGTGGTTGCTGTGTCGAGGTGGTACGTCGTGTTATCTCATTATGGTTTTTTTTGCGGTTTGCGGCCCTCTCACTGTTGTGGCCTCTCTCGTTGCGGAGCACAGGCTCCGGACGTGCAGGCTCAGCGGCCATGGCTCACGGGCCCAGCCGCTCCGCGGCATGTGGGATCTTCCCGGACCGGGACACGAACCCGTGTCCCCTGCA
The DNA here is from genome assembly GCF_964270905.1 of Leucopleurus acutus. Classification (NCBI taxonomy): domain Eukaryota; kingdom Metazoa; phylum Chordata; class Mammalia; order Artiodactyla; family Delphinidae; genus Leucopleurus; species Leucopleurus acutus. The sequence goes on from NC_139162.1 coordinate 382,488, forward strand.
TCGGCAGGCGGACTCTCAACCACTGCGCCACCAGGGAAGCCCCTCATTATGGTTTTGATTTGCTTTTCCCTGATGGCTTATGATGTTGAGCATCTTTTCACGTGCTGGTTGACCATTTGTGTTACCTTTTTTGGACAAATGTCTAATCAGATCCTTTGCCTACTTAAAATTGGGTTATTTGCTTATTGAGTCATAAGAGTTCTTTATATACTCTAGATACTTGGTCCTTACCAGATATATGAGTTGCAGATATTTTCTTTCATTCCATGAGTCATCGGTTCACTCCCTAGAAGGGGTACTTTGATGCACAAAAGTTTTAAATTTTGAAGAAGCCTTATTCATCTATTTTTAGATTTAGCTCTTATTTTTAGGCCTTTGATCCATTCTGCATTAATTTTTTATATGGTGTGAGGTAGGGATCTGGCCCCATTCTTCTGTATGTGGATATCCAGTTGTCCCCTTTTGTTGAAGAGACTGCCCTTTCCCTGTTGAATGGTCTTGGAACTCCTGTGGAAAGTCCATTAGCCATACATGTGAGAGTTCACTCCTGGACTCCTGATTCTATTCTACTTACCTATATGTCTATCCTTGTGCCAGGACCACACCATTTTGATTACTATAGCTTTGTAGTAAGTTTTAAAATTGGAAAATGTGGGGATTTCTTGGTGGTCCAGTGGTTAGGACTCTGCACTTTCACTGCTAAGGGCCTGGGTTCAATCCCTGGTCGGGTAACAAGTTCCAACGAGCCATGTGCCATGGCCAAAAATAAATAAATTTTAAAAATTGGAAAATGTGAAATCCTCCAACTTTGTCCTTTTTCAGGATTGTTTTTGGCTATTCTGGGTCCCTTGCACTTCCACCTGAATTTTAGAATCAACTTATCACTTTCTGCAAAATGAGATGAGATTCTGATAATGACGGCATTGTATCTGTAGATCAGTTTGGGTAGCATTGCCATCTTCCTATCCATGAACATGGGGTGGCTTTCCATTTATTAAGGTCATCTTTAATATTTTCAACAATATCTTATAGTTTTTAGCACACAACTCTTGCATCTCCCTGATTAAATTTATTAAGTATTTTATTCTTTTTAGCACCATAGGCTCATTGCTTTAATTTCACTTATTTGCTCTGATGGTTTTTTATTGTGAATTCTTTAGGATTTTCTATATGAAAGGTCTTGAAATCTGCCAGTAGAGATGGTTTAACTTTTTCTTTTCCAATCTGGATGCCTTATTTGTACTGATTTATTTATTTGCTGAATTGTCCTGGCCAGAACTTGACAGGGCAGTGTTGACTGGAAGTGGTATGAGCGGACAGTTGTCCTGGTCCTGATCTTAGGAGGACAGTTTTCATCATTAAGTACGGTGTGAACTGAGGGTTTTTCATAGATGCCCTTTGACAGGTTGAGGAAGGTCCCTTTTACTCCTAGTTTTTTTTTTTTTGTTTGTTTGTTTTTAAATCATGAAAGGGTATAGCATTTAATTTAATGCTTTATCTGTGTGGTTTTTGGTTTTTATTCTACTCATATGTTTATTGCATTAATTGATTCTTGCATGTTGAGCCAACCTTGCATTCTTGGGATAAATCCCACTTGGTCGTGGCATGTAATTGTTTTGATGTGTTGCTTGAGTTGGTTGCTGGCTTTTTGCTGTTGTTGGCACACCGTGAGTGTCCTGCAGTCTCCGGGTACGTCCTGGCCCTGTGACCACAGGCCACTCTGGAGGCAGGAGGAGAAGCAGGCAGCCCAGCACAGTTAGGAGACACTTAGGAGGCTTTCACTGTGTTTTCATTTCAGTTCAAGGAGTTATGATCACTCAGAGAATTCTGATTTGGTTCTTGGTGGCTGCACAGGAAATCGCGATATTTTTTCCAGATTGCAGGTGAGTTAGAAGATGTAAAACTCAAGTGTGTCCACTGCATTTAAGCCACGTGCTATTAAGATATTTATTATGAATATCCAGTGAGTCCTAAGGAACCTGACCAGAACGAAAGCTTGAGTCACATACACAATGGCTTAGACCAGAGAGGCCACGTGCTCTGTGAACTCACCTCACCGTGAACATCACAGGAACACGGAAACGAAAACTGTAATATGGGAAGCATCTCCAGGCTCTAGGACGTTTAAAATTTGAGAACAGGAAGTAAAGATACTGACTTTGGCAGCAGCGTGGCTGCTACTCCTGTTCTCTGCTTTGTAACTCCTGGTGCTGCGTTGGGAGGTCAGGCTCTGAGGATTGACATAAATAACCCTCCACCTGGCCGAGGATCAGGAGTTTGCAGATGTCGGAGGCTGGGAGACTCTCCCGTCTCCCGGGTCACTTGGCAGCAAGGCAGGAGCACTTTTAGGAGAGTGCAGAAACCGTGTTTCTCACGTTGAAGTGAAAGGGGCGTTTCTGTCAGCATCCTGCTCTCCCCAGATCTCTTGAGCGTGAACTCTGGGGTCAGAGTGCAGAGCAAGGCCCCATCCTGCATCCTCGTCCACAGTGTGCACTGGGGGTCTGTAACTTTGGAAGAGTACGTGCAATTCTGTATAATAGGATTCGGTGTTCCCGCTGTCACTCTTAAAAAAGTGCCTGACTTTAGAACATGTGGGGAATGAAAGAGAAATCATGGAGGATGTGGTCTGGAGCACTGGGAAAATGTACTTAAAAATGAGTAAAGCATCCCACAGAGAAAGGACCCGAGTCCCCCAAGCCGTCATCTTGACCTTTGTCCTCCACGTCCGTCATAACTGAACGTGGAAGAAGGTGACCTGTGAGGGCAGACACAGCGGGAGACGTGGGGTTGGGGTCACAGATGACGGGGTGATGATGAGACGGGTGCTGTGCATCTGGGGGGTGAGACAGCACACGTGTGCCTGCAGGCTGTGTCCGCGCCTCACTTGTGTGATTCACCCTCAGGCTGTGCACACCCCCCACCTGCACAGGGGAGCAGGTGATAAACGGGTGAAGTGTCAGCCATGGGGAGTCTGGGGAAGGGTGTTCTTTGCACTGTTCTTTCTTCATTTTTGCAAAATCCTGCAGTTGTTCAGTCATTTCCAAGTGAAAAGGCTAGTTGCACTCACTCCGCTGGCCCCACCTCGGGGCCCTGCTGGGAGTGAGAGGCCCCAGGGTTTCTGCCTCTGGCCGTGCTCTCTTCAGGAGATGGCTGCTGGCCTGGAGCAGGGCCCAGCGCGCCTCGGCCATGCTGCTCCCCGGGGCCACTTCCTCTTTGGAGTTTTCTGCAGACGCCTCCAGGCCCTGGCTCGAGGGTGGGACGTGGCCAGCCGCCTGCAGCGACAGCAGGAGCTGCTCATGTGCAAACGGTAACACGGCTGGTGCCCCAGGGTCTGTCTTCACTTTGGGGTCTCTTCCCACTAGTCGCTCGTCTCTGGCCCCCGCCCCAGCCTGGGACGGCATCTTCCCTGGGTCCCCTGGAGAGCAGGGTCTAGAGGTGTGAAAGCAACTGGGGGTGAAAGTTCTCCTCCTGGGCTTCAGAAACCCCTCAGTTCAAAGACCTCGTGTGGAATGTGCGCTCAGGGTCCTCACTGCATCACGGCTGAGCCGTGATGTCCTTCCCGGTCTCGTGAACTGGTTGGTTAACACGCTGCTCCCTGCCCTTGGCCATCGTGTAACATCACACCTGGTCTGGGGACACACAGTGAGTGTCCGTCGGCCCAGCAGGGCAACAGGCCGCAGACCAGGGCCAGTTCCGAGCGGGCTGGGAGGGTTGGCTGTGCTCCGAGCATAGCTCTCGGGGTCACTGTCCATGCCTTCCGCCTCCCAGCATCCTCCTCGGCCTGCCCCCCTCCGTGCTTGTCGGCAGCCCCCGCTTGGAGCAGCTGGCCGCCCCTGACTGCGATGACTTCTTCCACTTGGTCAACTCGGAGCTGGTAGGCGCAGGGCAAGTGAGCTGGGCTGTGGGGTTGAGGGGCTACGTGGGCACCTCAGGCTGGCTCTGTAAAACTCACCAGCGCATCCGTGGTCACGTGGAGCCAACGCCTCAGTGCATGTCCTGCCTGCCCACGCCGGGTCTCTGAGGGTAGGACGTGGCGCTCGGAGCTGCGGGTGAGCCCTTCACCTGGCTCGGCACCGGCCTGCGAGGCTAGCGACCGGGCAACCTCGTCCTCCGGAGCACAACTCCTTCACGGAACCTTCCCCAGGGTGACCAGCTTGGGCCCTGCATGTGCAGACCATCCTGCCCACCTTGCCTCCCCTCCGTCGGTTTCTTTTGGGGGCACGGAAGCCAGATGGTGCCCCAGCTCTTGTCAGGGGCTCCAAAGGGTGACATCCCTGTGACCTGCACGCGGTCAGGGTCAGGGAGGTGCCGTGCATAAGTGCTCCCCTGCAGGGAGCAGGCTTCTACACCAAAGATGGGTTCCCGCTTTTTAGAAATGCACACGTGACTAGAGCTTGACCTGAGGTTCTGTTCATTTGTGTGGAACTTTAAAAGGTAACTGGGGAAGCAGCAGAAATGAGATTTTCTTTAAGTTCGTTCTAAAGGCTGTTTCCCTTCGAGCCTTGAGAACGGCCTGTGAAGGCAGCCAGGGAGGACACGGCAGGGACGGCACCTGGCCCGCCCGCCTGGGCCCACGGGGTTTGCGCCACGGCTGGCGGGCACGGGGGTGGACGCGAAGCCACACGGAGCCAGCCCTCCGTGGACCGTGGCGGTACCATCCTGCCGCGTGTCCTTACGTGCTGGAGCCCCCAGCAGCTGCCCGCCCTGTCCTGCACGTGCTTCCTCACTGGCCTCTACCGTTGTGCAGAGAAACTTCTCCCACGACGGCGCCCTGACCCACGACATCACGGCCCACTTCTTCAGGGTAATTTCCTTTCCCTCTGCCCCTCCAGCGTCGCTGCTCACTCAGACCCCAGGGCTGGGCCCTTGGTGCGTGGCAGCTCCCGGGGCCCTGGTCCGCGTGCAAACCCTGCGTGCGGGCGTGTCTCCCCGCAGGGGCTCCTCAACGCCTGTTTACGAAGCAGAGACCCCTCCCTGGCAGCCGACCTGACCCTGACTGCCTGCCAGACCCAGTGCCCCTTGCTTCTGACCTCTGCTCTGGTAGGCTCCCCATCTTTTCAGGGGTGTTCCTGGACCTGGCGCAGCCGGGGTCCGCCCAGGGCTTCCTGGCAGCGTGATTCAGGGGAAGCTGCACCAGGAGCAGTTGGGACAGACCACAGGAGTTGGGGTGGGGCTCCTCGGGAGTCTCTGTGCCCGGAGCCGGTCACACTCCTACTTGCTCTGTGCTGACTGGAGCTGAGCGGGGACTGCTGCTCTGCTGGTCCGGCTGCTGCCCCAGCCCCTGCTGGCCCGGCCTTCTCGTGACGTTCCACGGGTGGGGCTCCCACGCGGGCTTTCTCACCCCTTCTCAGTTTTGTCGGGAGGGAGGACACAGCGCATTCCTTGCTGGCTCCCTGGGCGGCTGTGGCCTCTGGCTCACGGCTCTGCAGCTCAGCAGGGCCGTCCAAGGACCGGGCCATCCTCTGTCCACATCCTGCGTCCTCCGCGGATGAGGATGAGCACGCCTCACGGAGCTGCTTTGGGCCTTAAATGAGACGCTGTCCTTGCGGTTATGAAGCACTTGATGAGCGGGAGACAGGCTCTGGGGGTGTCGGCCTGCGGGCAGACGTTGCCCACGCAGATCGCCAGCATCGCCCGAGGCTTCCCGATCTTCTTGGTGAGGGGGGGGGACTGACCTGTCGGTGCCCGTTCTCTCCCATGAGCTGTGGTGGCCGCACCTGGAGCCCGAGCTTCACCGCTGCTGGAGGAGATGCTCCCAGAGCCCGCTGCCTGCAGAGCTGCGGAGGCTGCAGGAGGCCCGGCACTTTGCCGGGAGGTGAGTGCGGGCAGCGGGACCCACTCTGGGTTACGTGCATGGTGTCTCGGGAGCTGGAGGGGGCCCTGGGGAGGCTCTGTGAGGCCCACGTGTGGAAGGGGGAAGCAGAGCCGAGCGGACACGTTCCCGTCAGACTGGCATCCGGGGTCCACCTGCCCGTCTCCTCGCACATCCGAGTGGTGCTGTCCTCGGAGGTCACAGCAGGGATTGCTGGCCCCATCCAGCCTCCCTACATCTTCCTTTGTGACCCGTTTTTATCCGAGGCACCTGTGTCCCCCCCACAAAGGGTCAAGGATGCTTGAAATCTCAGAAAACGAAGAAACCAAGTCTGCCCACTGAGTCTAATTCTGCAAAGAGCAGAGAACTTTCTTAAATCACTGCATTATATTCCATTTTTAACTTTCGGCCCAGTTTTAACCTTCTGGAGAACCGTGAACATCACAGTGCAGTCGGAGTGGGGGCTGAGTAGAAGGCGGGTGCAGACTCTGGGGGGAGGACTCCTTGCAAAGCTGAGGCTGCTGGGACCGGGCGCCCCCTCCAGGCATACCGCTTCCTGTGTCCGGGGCAGAGGGGCATGTTGACAGCCAAGGGCCAGCCTGTGGAGGCCGGGGGTCGGGGGGGGGGGGTGCGCTTTGGGTTCTCGCTGTGACGGGCGGGGGGCTCTTGTGGTGACACACACCTCCGTCTGCGGCAGCGTCCTCTCCCCCCTTGCGGCACCCCCCACACCTGGCCCGGCCTGGCTCTGCGCGGCTGCCCTGCACTTTATGATTCGACGGGCCGGGAAGGAGAGCATCCGGCGGGAGCTGGGGCAGCTGGACGGCCAAGGAGAGGAGGTAAGAGTGACATCCTTTCCCTGCGTGTCCTTTCCCAGCAGCCTCACTGGTTCTCAGGGTTCCAACCACACTGTGCTTTTCAAGGACAGACAAGAGTTTGGGGTGCTTGTAACTTTATTTGGAAGCAAAAACTTACTGGGTTTGTAGGTTTAGTAAGACTTAGGTTCTCAGGTTTGTTGATAAAAAGGGTACTTTACATTTCATTCTCAAGTGCTTTTATTCGGCCTGTTTATCAACGCAACCCCCGGGGCTGGGGGGTCAGGGCTGGCTGTCAGCTGTCCAGCGGGACCTTCCTTCTCATAGCCTCCAGGCACCCGCACCCCAGTTAGCTGCTGGCAAAGACCAAGGGTGGACAGAGGGCTGCTCGGATGGCAGGCTGGTGGCCCCACTGGGAGCTGTGGGACCCCCCAGGGCCCCCTACCCAGAGCTGTGGCGTGCTCCCCTGTGTCTCCCCCAGCTGAACCCCTGGTTCTGTGAAAGCCAGGGTCCCGCAGTAGCTCAGGCCATACCCACCTGCCTGAGAACAGCTGCTGAGCTGAGTTTTTGGTGATTATAATTTAAAGGAAGAAGCTACCAGGGAGAGTCTATTTTAAGAGTTTTCAGGTTGTTTTTGCTGGAAGGATTTTAGCGGCTCCAGAGCCTCCAGGCCACTGTCACCTCCTCACGCTCTGGCCTGGGGGATCAGCAGAGACAGGTCCCCAAGCAGTAATAGTTTATAACCCATTAAATTTTCTCTTTAAGAGTGACTGGAAAATTTTCTTTCTCTGGAGATCCACTTAAGAGAGATTTATAACCCAGGCCTGTAAATTGTTCAGTTAACGAGGAATGTGTTCTTTCCCCATTTAGAATTACTTTAAGGGAACGGAGCACAGGTAGTTTTATGTTGTCAGTGGACCTGTTTTTATTTGCAGCTGTTGGTTTTCCTGTTTTTTTTTTCCTTGATGGGCCTGCTCTCTTCACATCTGACCCCACAGGTAGGTCAGACCCTCTGCCGCCGTGGGCAGGGCAGCGAGCAGCTGGTACGACCCCCCAGGGCACTTGAAACCATGGGTCTCCCCGTCTCCCCCGAGACCTCCTGAGTTAGGGTCTCATGGTGGGGGTGGGGGTGGGTGCACCTGGGACCCTTGTGTCGAAGGCTTTCTCAGGAGAGAAAACCCCAGGCTGTTGGCCTGCCTCTTGGTGTCTTATGTCCAGAGGCCCCAGGTGGACACCTCTTCCTTGCGCACTTGTCAGCTTAGGGTCCTTCTCCTCCTCCTCCTGTGGGTAACAGGCCGCTGGCTCCCTGAAGCCTCTGGACGTCTGTGCCGAGGTCCTGGGGTGTCTGCAGAGGAAGAGGATTTCCTGGCTGCCGCTCTTTCAGTTGACGGAGACGGGTGAGAAATCCGGAGACCGACTGGCCGACCTGTGTCTGTCCTGGTTCCCAGCCCTCTGCCGGGAGCACAGGGGGCGGCAGGGTCAGACTGCGGCCCCGTTCTTTAGTCCTTCTCTTCAGAAGCAACTTTCAGATGGTTAAACATGAGCCTCTCCTTGGGGCTCACTTTGAAAACTCAGTTTTGCAAGTTTCTGTTCTTGGTAAGTATGCAGACTCATTTAAGCAAAATAATTTAGTGGAGTATCGAGGATCCCAGGGACCCCGGCCCCCAAGCTCTACTCTGCAGCATGAGGACATCACCCCTGCGTCACCAGGCACACGACGCCCGTGAAGACCCTGACCCTGCAGGGAGGCACCTGCGTTGCTGACGGAGCCCCTCTGTGTTGCAGATGCTGGCCTGGGGCGCACCCTCCTCCGCCTGGCCCCCGACCACCAGGTCAGGCTGCTGCCGGTCGCCTTCTACAGGTAACCCCCGGGGCCTGCTGGTCAGGGGAGGGGCGGCGGGGCTCCCTTGAGATGGGAAAGGCTGCTCCTCTGCTGCCTGCACCGGCCTCAGTGAGGTCAGTGAGGGCCGGGTCACCTGACATCCGTCTCTGCTTTCAGCCTCCTGTCCTACTTTGACAAGGATGCCCTCCTCCAGGAAGACGCCTTCCTGCACGTTGCTGTTAACATGTACCTGAAGCTCGTGGGCCTCTTCGTGGCTGGGGAGACTGGTGCGGTTTGGACTCTGGCCCACAGTGGGGACCTCCAGGCCCAGGCAGGTGCAGGGCCAGGCCTGTCTCCAGACGGACCCGGGCGGCCAGCTCTTGGGGGCCTGTGCAGCCCCTCCTGGCGCAGCGTGCAGCTGTGGGCACCCTGACCGCGGCTCTGTCTTCTCTCCAGGGCGACCCCGTAAGCCTGATTACAAACGCTCGTCTTTTTCTGCTGCAGTCGATACCTCGGTGCCCGAAAAGGAGCTTCTCAGACGTGGCAGAGGTAATGCCCAGATGCTCGCCTTGCTGTCTGTCTTTAAGTCCCCATCACTGTTCACTGTGAGGGTGCTGAACGCCTTCGGGAAAACGAACATGCAGCGTCCAGCACTTGGCATCTCCCCGGGCCCTGGGTGTTTGGGGGCCATGGGCAGCAGCACGGGCCCAGCACACGGGCTTTCTTGCAGCTGCTGGGTGCGAGTGCGGACTGTGACCCGGAAGTGCGTGCCGCCCTCCTCAGCAGGCAGCAGGCCATGCTGGACCCTGACCTCTACCAGGAGCCCCGACTCTTCTGACAGGATCTGTGCAGGGCACAGCCCAACTCCTCGGTAAATAATTTATTACAAGCGTTAACGTGGAGCTCTCCGTTGCCCTGAAAAGTGGGTTACAAACCTCGACTGCATTAGCGGGGAAGAGGAATCATTTCTTTGAAGTCTGCCTCTGGCCCCAAGTCACTCTGTTTATAGAAGAAACTGCCGGTCCCAGAGCAGAAGCCACAAGGCCCCGTGAGCTGTGTGCTGAGCCCCTGCCACCCAGCACACGGGGTGGAGGCTCGTCGGGGTGCAGAGCTGTGCCGTCAGGCCTGAACCCCCATCACTGCCCACTGAGCTCGGGGGCGGGTGTGCCCTCAGGTAGGCTCAGCCTTCACGGCCTGCCCCGCTGCGGGCCCAGGCGGGGGCTCCGGGGCCTTGTCCGGGGTCTGCGTCAGGGGGTGCACCATGGACATGTGCACGTTGAGGTTGTGAGCCTTCTCGAACCGCCGGCCACACTGGTCGCAGGCAAAGTCCAGCTCCGTCTCGGCCTTGTGCTTGGTCATGTGGTACTTCAGGGATGCCCGCTGCCGGCACTGGAACCCGCAGACTTCGCACCTGGGGGCCGGGGGCAGGTGAGCCAGGGCACCGCTGGTGGGAGAACCCCCCCCCCCAACCCCCCACCCCACTTACTGCAGGGGCTTGGCTCCTGAGTGGCGCATTTGGTGGACCAGGAGGTGCTTCCGCTGCTTGAAGGTCTGCCCACACTCGTCACAGATATAGTTCCTCACCTCTGGGGACCAGAGAGGCAGTGACCACAGGCCCTGACACCCTCCCCTCGGTGCCCAAGTGCCTTACAGGTGCCACAGCTCTGATACAGAGCCCTCCGGGTCGCCTGAAATTGTCACCTGGCTGCAGCTTCCTCTCCAGCTACTGTGTACATTTCACCTGGAGCCTGTTTTCTTGCCCTTTAGGCCGATTTCCTTGAGCACAAATTTTTAGAGGAAGCCAAATGAGCAAGGTTTCATAGATGACTGATGACAGCTGCTGCTACTCTAAGACCCACCGCCACGCTGGGCCCTCTGCGGGGTACCCACTGCAAAGGCAATCTTAACGCTCTTGAACAGAACTTGAACCGTCACGCCCCACGCCAGTGGTTCCACTGCAGGCCGTGCCAGTGGGGCAGCTGCCACACGCTTCCTGCCCCACGTCACTGCACGTCCCACTGCTCATCTACCAGTACCTGAACCAGCCTCCCAGGCAGGCTCCTCCCTCACTAGGGGCAACCGTCCCCATAGCACACATCTAACCTCTTTTGTGTTAAAAACAAAAACTGCTTGTGGTCACGACCACTGGCATCCAGACTGAGAACAGCTTGACCCAACCCAAGAGAATTACTGTGTTTGTTAGAGACACAGACAAGAACACTTGGAGCAAAAAAACACAAGGAAAACTGTTTCGCTGTGGAACCAACAAGTAATGTGCGCCAACAATTAAACGGTCAATTCTGAGTGAAGTAACTCATTTTTACAAAGTTCAAAACAAGAAAAACTCTCTCTTAGGCATAGACACAGATGGAACAAATCTATCTAGAAGGGGGTGCGGTCTGGGAGAGCTGCCTTCTGTGCAGAAGCAGCGACGACGCGCACCAGGCACGTAAGAGTCCAAGGTATGAACGCATGTTCAGAGAGAGAAGGGGGCGCTGGGCCTCACGTGCTGGTGGTGGTGATGACCAGGGCAGGGCACTGTCTTCACTGTGCTTCCTCCCCCAGTTTCTACAACGGATGCGGGTCACTTGTAATCCAAAAAGCACACGTCATCTTCTTAAAGTAGTGATTTAAAAAGACACGACAGTAAACCCACAGAGAGGCACCAGGATTCTTCGGCGCCGGTTTCCCAGGAGGCAGCCCTGTCCACGGGGGCGGGTGGGGGGGACGCACCTGTGTGGATGAGCTTGACGTGGCGCTGCAGGTAGCGGTCGATCATGAACACCTTGTTGCAGCCGGGGTGCGGGCAGGGCCTCTCCCGGACCTCCTCGTGGTGCTCCTTGACGTGCTTCTGCGGGAGGGACCGGGGACCTGAGTGCCTCGGCCTGGCAGACACCCCTGGTCACAGCACGTGCCTCCCTCCCACAGGCCCCGCTCAGCACCCTCCTCTCCCCAGAGGAACAGATCCCAGCACTGCAGGCCTGTCCAGCCTCCCCCCCATCCTCACGGGCCGGGGCCCTCACCTTCATGCCGTCAGCCCCACGGTACACGGCCGTGCAGCCCTGGTGAGGACACTTGTAGATGGTGGGCAGCTCCTCCCTGCAATGCAGAGCACACGTGGAGCTGCGGCCCCGACGGGCTGCGTGGCCCCGACGGGCTGCGTGGCCCCGGCCCCTCACCTCTCACAGCGCGGCTTGCCCTTCCAGCCCGGCTTGGGCCCAGGTTTCTTTCGAATTTTTGGTTCTTCTGACTTCTTGGCTTCTTTGCTTTCACTCTTCTTACCAGAGATCCTGGGGGAAAAAGGACACCAGTCAGTGATGTTTCTGATTGTTTGCATATGCACTGCGGGAGGTGGGTCTCCTCGGGCCTCCAGGGCTAACCTGCTTCAGTCCCCGTGCTGACTGGCTGGCCCTCAAATTGACCCTTGGCCGCCAAAGCTAGAACAGCTCTTCGGGGAGGTGGAGGCGCTGCACTGCCCCCTCGGGACACAGGAGTGGGCCTTCATGACAACTTTCACTCCCTGTCTGAAATATCAACACCATAATTTTGGAGACAGCATGGAAAAAGGTGGGGCAGGGGAGACTCGGGGGTCAGTCCCTCAACAAAACTATCGTTAAGCTAGAAAAGATCAGGATCCACTCTTCTGGAACCTGCTGGGAGACTCACGGCAGCCAGGAGAGAGCTCTGCGCCCACTGCCGTCCCCCACTCCACAGCCCCTGGGCAGCGGGGACCTTGTCCTCCACACATGGGGTCATGCATTTCAGCCAGTCTCGCAGGCCCCAGAGGACCAGGCCAGACACAGTAACTTCCCGCCGCCCTGTGGTGTCCTTCAAAGACTTAAAGATACATGCACACTTTTCTTTCTAGATCCAGGAGTTTAAGGAAATCTGTCAGGAATAGAAGGAAACTTCTAGGGCCATAGCAACAAGCCCACAGCTGACACCATGCTCGGTGGTCAAAGACTGGAAGCTTTTCCTCAGATCAGGAACAGAGAGAGAGGGGGTGGTGGGCCTCACGTGCTGTTGGCGGTGATGACCAAGCAAGAACAAGACAAAGATGCTCATTTTCACCACTTCTCAACAGAACACTGGAAGTCCTAGCCACAGCAAGTAGGCAAAAAAAAAAAAAAAAAGAAAAGGCATCTAAATTAGAAAAGAAAGAAAATTACCTCTTCACGATGTCATGATCTTATATGTAGAAAACCCTAAAGAACCCACACAGAAAAATAAATTCAGCAACATTGCAGGGTAGAAAATCAACACAGAAAAACCAGTTCTATCTCTATACACTAACAATGAACAGTCCAAAAAGGAAATTAAGAAAACAATTCATTTTTAATAGCATCAAAAAGAATAAGACACTTAGGAATAAACTTAACCAAGGTGAAAGACTTGTACACTGAAAACTGCAAAATGCTGCTGAAAGAAGTTAAAGACCTAAATAAGTAGATATCTCATACCCATGGATTGTAAAGATGGAAGTTATCCCCCAAAGCAATCTATACATTCAATCCCTATCAAAATCCCAATGGTGTTTTTTACAAAAACAACAACAACAAAAAAAACAAATTTTCACATAGAATTTCAAGGTACACTGAATAACCACACAATTTTGAAAGACAACAAAACTGGAGAGTTCAAACTTCCTGATTCCAAAATTTACTACAAAGCTACAATAATCAAAACTGTGTGGTACTGGCAAAAAGACAGACATACAGACCAACTGAATAATTGAGTGACCAGAAATAAACCCTTGCAAGTACAATCAACTGATTTGACAAAGGTGCCAAGACCACTCACGGGGGAAAGGACAGTCTTTTCAACAAAAGGTGCTGGGACAACCGAATATCCACATACAAAAGAATGGAGCTGGATCCCTACCTCACACCCTACGTAGAAATTAACTCAAATGGATCAAAGATCTAAAACTAAAATTCTTAGGGGTAAATCCTCTAGGACCTTAGGTTTGGGAATGGTTTCTCTTAAATATGACACCAAAAGCACAGCCAACAAAAGTAAAAACAGGTAAATTGGACTTCAAAATAATTTTTTGTGCACCAAAGGGCACTATGAAGAGAGTGAAAAAAGGGAGAATATATACAACTCAATGGCAAAAAAGCAAACAACTCAATTAAAAAGTGGGCAAAGGACTTGAATAGACATTTCTCCAAAGAAGATACAAGCATGTGAAAAGATGCTCTACATCACTCATCACTAGGGAAATGCCAATCAAAATGACGAGATACCACTTCACACCCATTAGGATGACTATTAAAACACACACACACCCAGAAAATAACAGATATTGGTGAGGATGTGTAGAAATCAGAACCCCTGTACACTGTTAGTAGGAAATGTAGAATGTGCAGCTGCTGTAGAAAACTGTATGGCAGTTCCCCAAAAAGTTCGAAGTACCATATGACCCAAAGAATTGAAAACAGGGTCTCAGATACTTGTTACAACAGTCTTTATACCATGATTCACAATAGCCAAAAAAAGTATAAACAACCAAAATTGACAGATGAATGGATCAACAAAACGTGGTCCATCCATACGATAGAATTTTTTTTTTTTTTTGACCACACCATGCCACATGCAGGATCTTAGTTCCCCGACCAGGGATCAAACCCATGCCCACTGCAGTGGAAGAGTGCAGTCTTAACCACGAGACTGCCAGGGAAGTCCCTTTACAATAGAATATTACTCAAGTCATAGAAAGGAATCAAACTGACACATCACAACATGGATGAATTTCAAAAACATTATTCTAAGTGGAAGAAGCCCGTAGCAAAAGGACACATAACACGTTATTGCACTTGTATGAAGTCCCCAGAATGGATACCTAGATTAGGAGTTGCCAGGGCCTGTGGGGAGGAGAGGGGAGGTCGTTGCTTCATGGGGACAGAGTTTCTACTTGGGATAGTAAAAGTTTGGAAATAGTGGTGACAGTCGCACAACACTGTGAAAGCACTTAAATGCCACCGAGTTTTAAAAATGGTGAAACAGTATATGTTCTTACGTATATTTTACCACAATTGAAAATATAAACAGGGCTCCCCTGGAGGCGCAGTGGTTGAGAGTCTGCCTGCTAATGCAGGGGACACGGGTTCGAGCCCTGGTTTGGGAGGATCCCGCGTGCCACAGAGCGGCTGGGCCCGTGAGCCACAACTACTGAGCCTGCGCTCCGCAGCAGGGGAGGCCGCAATAGTGAGAGGCCCACGCACCGCGACGAAGAGTGGTCCCCGCTTGCCACAACTAGAGAAAGCCCTCGCACAGAAACGAAGACCCAACACAGCAAAAATAAATAAATAAATAAAAAACATAAACAGCTGTCCTCCTCTTTAAACAGTGCATTAACAAGAACCTTCTCAACAACTGTACAGGCTGCTTCTCCTTTTGTCTAATAACTGCTCTTCCGGCCTGGCCACGGTCCTGGCCTCCACCCTCCTCCTCTGCTGTGTGGCTTGGGCACCCAGTCAGAGCTGAACCGTAACCAGTGCTTGCAGAGGATTACACGTTTCTTGAGAGCAGGAGGCTTCAGAGAGCCCACAGGTGTCTCAGGTGAGTCCGTGAAGGACGAGGGGTTGAGGTCCCTGCAGACGCAGGAGGACCGTGCTCACAGCGCCCAACTCGGGGCTGCCGGCGCCCTTCCTTCCCATCGCCGCTCAGGCTCCTTCTCTCCCGCTTCCTGCTGGAGCCCTGGCCCCTGCCGCCTGGCTGCGGACCCCGACAGGCACGGCTGCTGCAAGGTCACATGGACCACGGCTGCTCAGAGGCCCCATCCTAGGACGTCAGCTGGCACTCACATCATGGCACCTGAGGCCGTCAGGGCTGAGCCCAGAGCTTCCGCCAGCCCACTGCCGCCCAGTCCCACCTCCCACAGGCCTCTGAACACATACCTTGTGTGTCCTGTCCTACAGCATGTGTCTGTGTGCCCTCCCAGGGGCCTCCTGGAAACCCAGGGACACGGCAGGTGTCCCCGTCCCCACACCAGTGGCCCCAGGCCTGCTGGGCAGCAGTACGTAAGAGGTGGGTTCGTGGAGTTCAGGGTGGGGAGCGGGGGCTCCTGCCGCAGCCCCGGGCGGCACCGTGGAAGCAGGTGTGGTCTCCCCAACCTAGCCCGCCTGACGCCCCCCTTGGCCCCAGGCAGCGTGTGTCCACTCAGGCCTGCTCGAGGGCTCGTGACTCAGCCAGCCCCACACGCTGACTGGGATCTCCTGAGCCGCCTCCTCTCCTGTCTCTCTACCCACACTGCCCACACGGGAGCTTAAAGCAGAAAAGGAAGCCATGCTTTTGCTTCTCTGTTTTGTTTTGTGCTTTCCCGGCTGATGGTGTGGTGCTCCTGAGATTTTGTTCCACGTCAGAGGCCCAGGCTGGGCATCTACTAACTGGAGGTGTTTGGGGTGTTCCTGGGCACAGGGTGACACAAGTGAAAACGGCCTTCTCTGCCACGACCCCGTGTTCTAATGGAGAGAGGACACAAAGCCGAGCAGGGGGCAGGCTGCCTCAACGAGGAAGTGGTGTGGCAATCAGAGCCAGAGGCGGACCCGAGAGCAGATGATGAGCCGGGAAAGTGGGGCCGACAGCAGACGCAGGTGGGTGGCGGGGTCACATCCCCAGGGCTCCTCGCACAGCTGGCTGCTGCCCCCCAGGGTGACGCCAGGCCAGGTCCCTGCGCTGAACTGGGCAGGTCCTCCCGGGTCACCCAGAAGCCACACTGTGCCGAGCTTGGGAGGTCAGGCCATCAGAGAAGCAGAAAGCATGTGCTGAGCGAGGCAGACGGGGGCAGCGAGCTTCCGTCCAGTCCCCGCTGCCCCCCAGGGCAGACGCACGTCTCCAGTCACCCACTGGACACCTCCCACATCCCGCGAGCTTACAGCACCACTGTCCCCCTTACTTCTTTTCTGGGTAGGGCTCAAAGGACTCGTCTGAGGACTGGGTATTCTGCTTCTTATCATTTTCGTCTTCACTCAGGAAGTCTCTAGGAGAGAAGAGAGAACCTTTAGCAAAGCTCTGGGGCCGGTGACGGAGCCAGTGAAACTTCCTGTCTAAAGGCACCCTGTGGATCCCCACACTGCACGTCTTAGCTCTCCTCAAAAGGCCTAAAATTCCCAAGTCTCCAATCCCATCTCCTAACAGCAAGGGCACGCCAGCCAGGGTCACAAGCTGACGATCCCGTGTAAGCCACACTTCTCATCATGACACCAGGACCCCGATCTCCCAAAGAGCCTCTCTACTGGGGCCCGAGGCAGGGGGTGAAGACCCTCAGAAGAGGCGGGCTTCTCAGGAAGTGGGCTTTTAGAATGTCACCTCACCCCCATAACTGTGAGCACCTGCCAGGATGAGAGATCAGCTGTCAGTCATCTCAAAGGTCACAAAGGCCAAAAAAACATCTGTACGTCTGTAACCTTTACCCTGAAGTGTGAGTCACTACACAGGCTCTGCTGGGCAGCGGACAGAGCCCAGCTGCCACACTCCCCACAGAGAAAGGCCCAAGGCTGGCTGGTGGCTACGGAACAGCCACGGCCTCCTGACCCCGGGGGAGTTTGTGGCACACACGGTGGGGTTCCTCCAGCACCTGGGTCATCCGTCACTGGCACCAAAGTCACGCTGTCCTTCTACTTGTTTGGACAAGAGTGCATCTGCAGTCCAGCCAGAGCTCGCAGGGCAGGGTGGGAAGGCTGGCTGGCGTGCGGCCTCCATCCCGAAAGGTTTGGTCTTGGAGCCCGGGGGGTGGCCCCAGGAGCAAACAGGTGCCCCTTCCAGGAAAGTTTGTCCTCCTGTAGGAAGCCTCCACCCCCACGTCACCAGCACATCATGATAGAGGCCAGAGGCTGGCTTCTGTTCTAGTAATGTCTGGGGTTGGCTCAAAACTCAGGCCTTGGAGGGCGAGACAAGCGGCAGCAGCAAAGGACCAGCCAGAGGACCATCTGAGCAGAGTAACTTCCATACCACCCTGGCCAGGCCCCCTGCAGCTCCATCAGGTCTGCGGTGCCCCGGGGACCCAGGAGCCCCCAGTCAGGAACGGAAGCCTAGAAGCACCCCCCGCCGCTCCCCTCCTCCCAACAGAGAAAGCGGGGAGGCCGGCCGAGACCCAGGCTGCCGGCCCCGGGATGGCGGCGCTTGGTTTCCAAGGAGGAATTTTAGGCTATGTAAACCCGCTCTTCTCTCACCCCTCAGAAAGGTCACTGAACTCGTCTTTTACCCGATCATCCGAGGTTGGAGAGGGAACCTGCTTCTCACCCAACTGCCCTGAGAAACAAAGAACAAGACTCCAGTCACCCGTCACCCCCAGACAGCCAGGGGTGCTCCCCGCAAGGACGATGGGGAGCCTGGGGTCCCCCTGCCTCCAAGTCACTCACCTCCCAAACCCATCCCGCACATGGGGGTGGCCCCAGCGCCGGGCCACCCCCATGTCCAGCCAACAGTAGCAACACCAGCAAGCCCAGCCCCTCCCCAGGGGTTCGGATCCAGCCGCTTTGGGATGGGATGCCTTGTACTTTGTGGATGTTTTGGGACATTTAAAAAAATCACTGTTATCCAAGTACTGCAGGCACACAGTTTAGAAACGCAAGCAGTTCTAAGAACCGTGAAGCACAAGTCTCTCCCCTCCGACACCAGCGTCGCCCTCACTCTGAGCCGTCCGGTGGCTGAGGGTCAGCACACGGGGCAGCCTGGTGCCCACACGGCAACAGGCGCCCACATGGAGGCCGAGGGACGCGGTCGGAAGCCAGCCTGGCCCTCCGAACACGACGTCTGCGAACAGCTGCGCCCAACCCACAGTGCCGTGGGATCGGGCCCCGAAGGAGGGGCCGCCCAGAGCAGCCTGTCCACACTGGTCCCACTGGGCGCCGGCTGAGGCCCAGGGAGTGACCTGCAGCTGGCTCAGGACAGCCTCAGACACCAACCGCCGTCGGGCCCCACGAGGCCCCCGTCCTCTTCCACCCTCTGTGCCCTGGGCCCATGCAGGCTTAGAGGAAGCCTGGAGGGCAGACGAGTGTGCCGTCACAGAAAGCGCTGGAACAGGGTCCTCGGCCTCTCTGCTGTCAGATGGCCGTGAGGCGGCCCCCGGCATTACCCTGGCCCCTCCACGCACGACACCGCAGCCACCGCCCCAACACACGCTTCCTGTCGAGGGCTCTGCCTGGCCCAGGACTAGGAATCCTGGTCAGACAGCCCAGAGGCGCCTCCTACCTGGGGCCCCGCTTTGGGGGAGGCTTGGCTGAGGCGGGGGGCCTGGCCCAGGCCCCACTGGGTCGCCATCTGAAGGAGGCCGGGCTGTGTCCGTGCTGGGCAGCGTCTCGGTCTCGGCCCCGGCGGCGATCGCTCTGCCCTGGGAGCTCTGAGGGGCAGCCCCGCTGGGGCTGGACCCCCGATGCCGGGGGAGCCCTGGGGCCAAATCCTTGTCCCACGTCCGCCTGACGCCCAAGGTGCCGTCCAGCAAGAGGGCCCCGCAGCTGGAGTCGGCGTCCATGGTGTAGTCGTGCCCTCGGTCACAGCCCCACACGGCCCGGACGATGCCACAGTACTCGGAGGACAGGGTCCTCTGGAGGCTGGGCAGGGCCCCGCAGCCGGCCGCGTGTCCGTGCACCCACCCCACCAAGCCACGCAGGCCCTGGGGGCTCGAAGCGATCAGGTCCACTGAGGAGAGGCAGAGACGCCAGCCCATGGCCGGTGAGCACGCGCACCTCCCACCCCGCCCACCCCGCGCCCCACCCCGGGGGTGCACTCACCCACACACGCTCCCTCCTCCGCCCCCGTCCGAGGCTGCACACCGACCCTGCAAAGGAGCAGCGCCGCCCACTGAGAGCAGGAGTGGGCCCGCCGCTCCGCGTGCAGTCTGAGCCCTCTCCTCCGAGGCCGCCCGCTGGGCCCCCCGCCCACACACCCGTCGCACTGGTGCTCACGAGCGTCTGCCTCACCCGCCATGATGGGCTCCCCTTGCGGAGGCTCCCACCCGGGCCGCCCTGTGCCCATGCGGCCCGCTTGTGGGGTCTCCTGCACGCCCCCAGCGAACGAGGGAGGGCGCCTACTTTGCACAAGGCTTCCGGCGGCCCGTGGGGGGGACGTTGACTCTCTGCAGGAAAGACGTGAGGAGGCCGTGGCACTGGTAGAACTGGGTGTGGCAGTTCTTGCAGACAAACTGGGACAGAGCCGGGTCCTGGTGGACGGCCACCCCCAGGAGGCGCTGGAAGTCCCGGACAAAAACACGGTCCCCAGGGGCCGGTCTTTCTGAGCTCTCCCCAGGCGCCCTGCCAGAGATGCTGCGGAGACTCCGGGAGGAGAACTTCCCGTGACAGAGGCGACAGTGCCCCATGGCCAGGGCCCGGGCCGTTCCTGGGCAAGCACAGGAAACATGAAGTCAGGCATGCAAGACAGCTCCCAGGGGAGGTGAGGCCCACACTCCGCCAGCCTCCCAGCTCCTGGAGCGGGGCCTACCCAGACATGCCCCTTAAACACAGGCGCAGGTCTGGGCCAAAGGCAGGCCTCTGGCTCCGGTCTCCGAGGCGAATACACAGCCTTTGGGGAGAATGGCCAGTGGAGAGCCTTCTGGGCTAGAAAACCTTTCAAAGAATTCTAAATGCCTCCAAAACAAGACCAGTTTTTTGTTTGTTTTTTTTTTTTGGCTCTGTTGGGTCTTTGTTGCTGTGCACGGCTTTCTCTAGTTGCAGCGAGCCGGGGGCGGCTCTCCATTGCGGTGCACGGGCTCTAGGCACACGGGCTTCGGAAATTGTGACACGTGGCCTTAGTAGTTGTGGCTTGCAGGCTCTAGAGCACAGGCTCAGTAGTTGTGGCACAAGGGCTGAGTTGCTCTGCAGCTTGTGGGATCTTCCCGGACCAGGGCTCAAACCTGTGTCCCCTGCTTTGGCAGGCAGATTCTTAACCGCTGTGCCACCAGGGAAGCCCAACAAGGCCAGTATTACTCTGATACTAAAACCAGACAAGGACACAACAAGAAAAGAAAATTACAGGCCAATATACCTAATGAACGTAGATGTAAAAATCTTCAACAAAATAACAGCAAACTGAATTCAACAATTAATTTAAAAGATCGTGGAGACTTCCCTGGTGGTCCAGTGGTTAAGAATCCGCCTTCCAATGCAGGGCACACGGGTTTGATCCCTGGTTGGGGAACTAAGATCCCACATGCCATGGGGCAACTAAGCCCGCACACCACAACTACTGAGCCCAGCGCCACAACTACAGAGCCCACACGCTCTGAAGCCCACGTGCCACAACTACAGAGTCCATGCACTCTGGAGCCTGCATGCCACAACTAGAGAGAAGCCCGCACATCGCAACGAAAGATCCCGTGTGCCACAACCAAGACCCGATGCAACCAAAAAATATATAAATTAAATAAATAAATAAATAAGTAAATAAAAGATCATGCACAATGATCAGTTGGGATTTATTCCAGGGATGCAAGGCTGGCTCAACCTCCCCAAACCAATCCATGTGACACACATTAACAAAGTAAAAAATAAAAATCATACAATCATCTCAATAAATGCAGAAGAAATGTTTCACAAAATTCAACATCCATTCACGATAAAAACCTCAATAAATTGTGTACAGACAGAAAGTACCACAACATAATAAAAGCCATATATGACAAGCCCAGAGCTAACATCATACTCAATGGTGAAGAGCTAAAAGCTTTCCTCTAAGACCAGGAACAAAGCAAGGATGCCCACTCTCACCATTTTTATTCAACATAGTACTGGAAGTCCTGGCCAGAGCAATTAGACAAGAAAAATAAAAACCACCCAAATCATAAAGAAAGAAGTAAAACAACCTCTATTTGCACATGATATTATATATAGAAAACTCTGTAAGACCCCACCAAAAAAACTGTTAGAATAAACAAAGTCAGTGAGGTTGTAGAATATAAAATCAGTATACAAAAATCGGCTGACTTTTAAATACTCACAAACTATTAAAAATTAAGAAAACAACCGGATTTATAATTGTGTCAAAAAGAATAAAATCCTTAGGAATAAATTTAACCAAGGAGGTGAAAGACCTGTACACTGACAACTATAAGACACTGAAGAAAGAAACTGAAAACACAAATAAAGACAGTCCATGCTCGTGGGTTGGGAGAATTAATATTGCTAAAATGTTTACACTCCCCAAAGCCATCTACAAATTTAAAGCAACCCCTATCAAAATCCCACTGGTATTTTTCACAAAAATACAAAAATCTTAAAATTTATATGGAACCAAAAAAAAAAACAAAAAACAAACCATGAATAGCCAAAGCAATCCTGAGAAACAAGAACAAAGCTGGAGGCAACATTTCAAACTATATGGAGGCATGATCACAGAGACATGACTTCAAACTATACTACAAAGCTACAGTAATCAAAACAGTACAGTGTTAACATAAAAATAGACATGTAAGCTAATAAAACAGAATAGAGAGCCCAGAAATAAATTCATGTGTACAGAGCCAATTAGTTTACAACAAATGAGCCAAGAACATACAATGGGGAAAGAACAGTCTCTTCAATAAATGGTGCTGGGACTGGGAGATTGGGATTGACATATATACACTAATATGTATAAAATGGATAACTAATAAAAACCTGCTGTATAAAAAAATAAAATTCAAAAAAAAATGGTGTTGGGAAAACTGGACAGCCATATGCAAAACAATGAAACTAGACCACCACCTTATACCATACTCAAGATAAACTCAAATGTATTACAGGTTTCAAAGACCTGAAAGCATAAAACTCCTTCATAGAAGAAAACATAAAGGTAAGCTCCTTGACATGGGTCTTGGAGATGACTTTTTGGATTGACACCAAAAGCAAAGGTAACAAAAGCAAAAATAAACAAATGGGCCTATGTCAAACTAAAAAGCTTCTGCACAGCAAAGGAAACCACCAACAAAATGAAAAGGCAACCTACTGAATAGGAAAAACAGTTTGCCAATCATGTATCTGATAAGGGGTTAATAATCAAAATATGTAAAGAACTCATACAACACTATAATAAGAGCACAAATAATCTGATTTTAAAAATGAGCAGAGGATCTGAAGAGACCTCTTCCCAAAGAAGGCATAGATAACCAACAGGTGCATGGAAAGGTGCGCAACATCACTAATCATCAGAGAAATGCAAATTAAAACCACAATGAGATATCACTCCCAACTGTCAGAATGGCCATCACCAAAAAGTCAAGTAATAACAAGTGTCCGTGAGGGTGTGGAGAAAAGTGAACCCTTGCGCACTGTTGATGGGAATGTAAATTGGTGCAGCCACTATGGAAACAGTATAGAGGTTCCTCAAAAAGTTAAAAACAGAACTACTACACGGTCCAGCAATTCCAGTGCTGGGTGTTTATCCTAAGGAAATGAAAACACTAACTTGAAAAGATATATGCACCCCTGTACTCACTGCAGCATTATTTATAACTGCCAAGGTATGGGAACAACCAAAGTGTCCACCAACGGGTAAATGTTTAAAGAAACTGTGGTACATATACACAAAGGAATATTTACTCAGCCACGAAAAGGTGAGAAAATTCTGCCATTTCCAACAACATGGATGGACCTTAATGGCATTACACCAAGTGAAGTAAGTCAGATGGAGGAAGATGAATACCATATGATCTTACTAATACGTAGAATCCAAAGAAAGAAAAAATCCTGAACTAATAGTTACAGAAAACATATTAGTGGTTGCCAGAGAAGGGGAGTGGGGTGGTGAGTGAAAGGCATGAAGTGGTCAGAAGGTACCGACTTCCAGTTATAAGTCCTGGCATGTGCTACACAGTACGGTAACTACAGATACTTCAGCACAATACTGCGTTGTATATTTGAAAATTGCTGAGATCTTAAAAGTAGATCCTAAAAGTTCTCATCTTAGAGAACTTAGAAGGGAAAACAACTTCTAAGTACAAGTGGTGATGGATGTTACCTAGTACACCTGAAACCAATATCATGTTATGTGCCAATTATACCTCAAAAAATCCCCCCCCCAAAAAATAATAATAAAAAAGAAAGTATGAGTAAATAAATAAATGCCTCCACAGCTACGGCACTTCATAAACTAAGCTGGAAACTTCATTCCTCTTCACATCACCCTCCTGCGACCAGAACTGAAAGAGCACGTCCATGCTCTGCTTCTCCGGGGGTCTCCGGTCTGCAAGTGCAGATGATGCCACCTCCCTCTCTGCCCCGGGGGAGGACTACATGAGAGAAGCGTGAAGTCCTCCTCGAGGGGGCAAAGGCATTACACGAAGGCAAAGTGCATATTAACGCCCATACCGCCTGCCAGGAGGGGGCCCCGGCACTCCTACACTTAACCCTCTTAAACCCTCTTGGTTCTGTTTTAACGAAGAGGAAGCTGAGGCCCAGACCAGATGAAGCCATTATCCGAAGAGCACAGGGCAAGACCACGACTGAAACCCAGGCCTGCCCGACAGACGGCAGGACTTGAGGACTAGTTACTCAGCGAGCTCAGAGTCGGCGCCAGCTCAGAGTCGGAACAGCTGTCTTGCGAAACATCACCCCGCGCAGCTGCGGCGTCCGCCGCGGAGACCGCCTCGCTCCCTCCAGGCGGGGAGGCCTAGTCCGCTTTCTGAGGAGCCAAGGCACCCTGGGCCAGGTTGTCGCGGGGGGCGGGGGCGAGCGGGTGGTCTCGGGGGGCCGGTGCTCCCCGGGGGCCGGGTGGTCGCGGAGAGACGGGTGTTCATGGGGGGCTGGGTAGTCACCGGGAGCCGGGGGGGTCACGAGGGGCCCCCGCCCGCCGCCCCTCGAGCCCGGACGGCAGGACCCACCTGCCTCGTCGGCGCCGTCCTCGCCCGCGTCCGCGCAGGCCCGCGTCGGGCCCCAGCCCAGCCGCGCAGCCACCAAAGCCGCCGCGTCGGCCACGTCGGGACCGCTGCGGGACGGGCGGCCCCGGGGCCGGCCGCCGCCACAGCTGCCGCCACCGGAGCTCCCGCGCTGCCCGGACACCCCGGGCGACAGGAAGCGCCCGAGCCGGTCCCGCTTCATCGCTGTGGCGGCGGCTTGAGCTCGGCCCCGGAGCTCCGCCCCGTCCGATTCCGTTCGGCCCCGCTCGGCTCCGCCCGGCCCCGCCCGGCCCTGCTCGGCCCGGCGCTCCGCCCCGTTCCTCCTCGCTCGGCCCCGCTCGGCCCCGCTCGGCCCCGCTCGGTTAGCCGGGCCAAGAGGCAGGGCTAGGTGTTGCTCTGCCCGGAGCCTCTCGTCCGCTAGGTTGGACTGTGCTCGCTCGTTCAGTTCGACTCCGCCGTTCGGCTCCGCAGGACTCACTGGCAGCGGGGCGGGGCGAGGAGGGAGGGGCGGGGCGAGTGATGGGGGCGAGGAGGGTGAGGAAACAGGGATTGGACGGATTGACAGCGGGAGGGGAGTGGCGAGAAAGGGAGGAGGGGATGGGAGAAGCGTACGAGGAGGGGCGGGGCAACGAGGGGAGGAGCGGACTGAGGAGGGGAGGGGCGGAGTGAGGAGGGCAGGGCAGCACGGCACGACGAGGGCAAGGGGCGGGGGCGTACGCGGTTGACCTGTCACCGACAAGGAGTGATGGCATCGGTAGTTGCACTTACACTGTCGTGGCAACTGCGGGAGGAGGTTATTTCAGAGTTCCGTCCCCCCCACCTCCGCCCCTTCGGCCCCAGGAGCGGAGCGCGCCGCGCGTCGGGAGGCAGGGCTGCCGGAAGTGGCCTCACGTCGGTACCGCCTTTTCCGGCGGTCCGGGGCTCGGGCGGCACCTGAGCCCGCGCACGCCGCGTTCCGGTATCCGGGCCGCCCGCCCCGCCCCTCGGCCGCCACGGCCTACCCCGCCGGCGCCATGGCCGCTGCGGTCGGGGACGGCGCGGTGAAACCGCTTCAATGCGCCATGAAGCTGGCCAACGGGGCCATCGAGCTGGACACCGGCAACCGGCCCCGGGTGAGGCGGGCGGGGCGAGGCGGGGGCGGTAGCCGACCCGCGGCCAGCCCGGTGGGCGTGGGCGAGGGCGGGGCTGCGGGGTGGGCGCCTCCAGGCCTCTCCGAAGGCTCCGGGGCGCGGGCTCGGGCTTCGGCCGTGACCTTGGACAGCTCCCGCGGGCTCCTGCCCTCAGTTTTCCCGTCTGTTCATTAAGTCGGGCATATGAGAAGAGGTGTTTTCATTTGTGAAGGGGACTCAGGAGGGTCCGTGAAGCAGCCCTCCAAAGTGTATCTGGCAGACAATCCCGTGCGTTTGTATAGTTTGGGGGCGGGCCCTGTAGCTTTAGTCAGATTCCCGAAGGGGACGGTATCCGTAAGAGGTTAGCTGCGGCTTTCCAGTCGCCTTCAGCGCTTGTTTGGAAGGAAATGCCGGCGGGGGAGGGGTGTGGCTTGTCTCCAAGAACTGGTGTTAATCCTAAGGGTGGCGACCGCATGGAAAAGCCGGCTGAGTCACACCGGGCCGCCCAAGGAGGGGAGGAGGCCGCGGGTGCCTCCGAAAGGCATTCCGGTCTTCCATCCGCTGCCTTCCCCAAGTCGGGATCCTAGGGCAGCAAATGCCCCCACAAGTCAGAAATCCTTCCCGGAACCCATTTTATCCTTATCTGAGGTGTAGACTTAAAGGTGGGTAATTTGAGAACTGGGATGCAGCGAAACAAACAAAAAGCAAAGCACCATGCTATGGTTCCAAACGCCCTGAGCTCTATCAGGGAGCCCTGAACAGGATGGCAGGGTCACCCTTTTGAAAATACTGACATTCTAGTGTCAGACTGCTGCGTGCCCAGGGAATACTTACTCTGGGGTTCGGGAAAGGATTTCCCAGAATCCGAGTCAGAAAGTCATTCTGAGATTTACAACACACTCCCTGATTCACCTTCCAAGAAATATTTTTCTAAAGCCACTGAGTGAATGGCCCCTGAGTTACACAGGAAGAGAACTTGTTGCATAGAGTGGAAAATGGCAGCACCTGCCAAGGCTCCTTACCCTGGCCCACTGACAGAGAACCTCCGTTCCTTCCTGTACTGGAGAGAAAGGCAGTGATGCCAGCTTCAAGTCTAGAGAAGAGGGGTACTCTCCATGCCCCAGCAGAGCAGTTACCAGTGAAGCGGCTCGGCCACTGCAGGTGTATCTCACAGATAAGCAGGCACCACTGTTCCTGTGTTTCCACAAGGGCACCGAGCAGGCATGATGGAATTATGCGCCTGTACTGGCCTGACCGCTGCCATTTCTCTTCCCTGGGCACAGGAGGCATATACAGAATACCTGAGGAGCGTCCACTACATCTCCCAGGTGCTGCTAGAAGAAGTGGAGACCTCCAAAGGTACAGCTCCTCCCAGGCCGGGCAGACCGTGGACAGCTTAGCCTTTGATGGGTCCCAGGGCCCCAGGCCTGGGGGTGTCCTGTGTCTTGCCTGCCGGGCCATTAGTCGAAGGTGGACGGCTGAGCGCTCAGTAAGCATGAGCGCAGCAGGGAGCAGGAAGGGCCGGCTGCCGTGACTGAGGGGATGGAGATGGGCTGGGACGTGACCAAAGACTGGACGCTGAACCTCAGTCCAGGGACGAGTGAGCTGCACGATGGTTGAGGGCTGGGGGCAGCATCCCAGCAGAGGGCGCTGCAAAGGCCCTGAGGGAGAGGGTTCCAGACACAAGAAGGGTAGGCAGGCTGGAGAGGGGAAGGTGCAGTTGGGGCCGGCCGGCCCTTGGGATGGGCCTGGGGTTGTTCTGGCACGAGGTGAAGCTCGTGGAGGCTTTGTGGGGAGAGGCCGGCATGGGAGCAGATCCTCCAGGAGGCTCCCACAGTGAGGACAGCAGTGGTGGGACTGCCTGGAGGTGGAAGGAGTGAAGGGCTTGGGGCATGTCCTCTAAAGATGGGCCTCACCAGACATTCTAAGCGGACACTGAGCTGCCCGGAGTTGCGGGGGAGGGCCAGGGAGCACAGGAGGCAGTGCGGGAGGTGGCAGGAGCAGACATGAGGGAGGAATTGAGGGCTCTGTCAGGAGCACATTCTGCTCGAGGTGTCCAGCAGCCCGACAGTAGTCAGGGAGAGGTGGGAGTCTCCACCCTGGGGAGCTAGGGAGCTCAGCAGAGCTCTGGGCACTGGGAGGAGGGCACGGTGGGAGCAGCCGCGAGGGGTCGTCCTAGAGGAGAGACCTGCGAGGTCAGGGAGCCCTCAGAGAAGGGCAGGACTGAGTGGGTGAGGGCCACTGCAATGGGAGCAACGTGGCTGAACGAGGGTGTGGTGAGGGTCTGGCCGTCACGGGAGCGGGGGTGGATCAGGTCTGGTGGGGTCCAGGGGAGAGTGTCAGGTGGCAGCTCCTACACCGTGAGTTTGCTGATAGGAGCGATTCCCAGAGGGAGTGCAGAACAGAAGTCCTCTAGCTGCACCAGGGGTGAGCTTGGACACAGCCAGGGGGCGGGAGATGGGTTTTGAAACTGTTTCTGTGAAACAGCCGTGCTGACTGCAGGGCCCACCTGGAGGAGGGGCTGTAACTAAAGTGAAGCCGCCAGTGAGGAGAAAAGGCCCAGTTAGTTATAGAGAAGGCTCTGATGGTCCAGGCGAGAGGACAGGACAGCCACACACAGGGCCAGGAGGTAAACCCAGGGCAGATGGTCAGAGATGAGGAGGAAGTGGGCTCTCCTTTGTTTCTATCCCAGCAAGAATCTGACTAGTGATAGAGGCGGTGGTGACCACCCTTCTTGTCGCTTGCTCCCCAGAAGCCGGGGAGACTGTGACCCCTGACACCTCGAAGATGCTGAAGCTGGCTGAGCAGTGTCTGGAGAGGGCCCAGTCGACAGCTGCCAAACTTGGTGGGTGTCCGGCAGAAAGCCCACCCCCCAAGTCTGCATCTCTTTTTTTTTTTAATTAATTAATTAATTTTTTGGCCACGTTGGGTCTTCATTGCTGTGCACACGCTTTCTCTAGTTGCAGTGGGTGGGGGCTACTCTTTGCTGTAGTGCGCGGACTTCTCATTGCAGTGGCTTCTCTTTGTTGCGGAGCACAGACTCTAGGCACACAGGCTCAGTAGTTGTGGCTCGCGGGCCTTAGAGCGCAGGCTCAGTAGTCATGGCACATGGGTTTAGTTGCTCCACAGCACATGGGATCTTCCCGGACCAGGGCTCAAACCCGTGTCCCCTGCATTGGCAGGCGGATTCTTAACCACTGAGCCACCAGGGAAGTCCCAAGTCTGCATCTCCTTTGTGGAATGTCAGGCCCCCGTGCAGACCCTTGGCTACGTATGTCTTACAGGGAAAACATGCCTGAGGCCAGCCATGCCTGTGGCTGCCCCCGTCCCCTCTCCTACCAGCCGACACCGCCGGGTGTACTCAGATGAGGGAGGGAAGCTCTCTCCATTTCTGCCGCCTGAGATCTTCCAGAAGCTTCAGGCTGTAGAGTCACAAAGCTCTAAGAAGTAAGATGGGTCAGAACAGAAGGTGGGCTAAGCCTGGGTTTAGAGGCAAAGTGAGCTAACCATGGTGGATTTAGTCAGAAGGGATCCCAGAATGGAAATACCTGGTGCGTGGCAGAAACAAATGCAAATTGTCTCTGGAGCAAAGCACCTTCAACTTTCATAAAATGAGTGGTACATAGTCAAAGATAACCAAGCACAGAAAGAATCAAGAAACTGTAAATGAGAGGTAGCAGAAACAGACCTGCAAAGCCTTCAGATAGAGTTATGAGACACAGATTATAATACAAACATGCTTTCTGTATTTAGAGAAATAAAAAGCAAGTTTGAAAATACCTGCAGGGAACAAGAAGCTATAAAATCTGACTTATGATGATAGGGGTCAAATAGAATTTATAATAGGGGCCAAATAAGAACCAAGTAGAAACAAAAATACTGAAATTATTTTTAAACACTAATCAGAAACGACAACAAATTATATCCTCCTGTAAACATACACACATGCACACAAAAAGAAGGGGACAAGTTTAAAACAGCAGAGTAGACCCAGCTGAAGACGGAATTAGAGAACTGGATAAAAGGTTAAAAGATACCCTGCATGGCTCACACACACAAAAAGACATGGAAGGTCTAAGGGGTTATTGGAATTCCAAAGAAAGATGAGAAAAAATGCGAGAGGAGCGTTACTTGAGGAGATGAAAGCAATTTTTTAGAACTGGTGAAAGACACTGAGACACAGATGCCAGAATCCCAGCAGGATAAGCAAGAGGATGGGCTCTTCCTGCTGCTGCTGCCAGGCCTTGAGCCACAGCTACACCCTGTCTCTCCAAGTGCAGTTCTGGGGCAGGGCCAGGCACCAGACTTCCATCTCAGTATAGTCTTGTGTCCCCACGACTTACCTCCTCCCACCCATGAAAGCAGGAAGACGTGGGACCATAAGTTTTGATGGTGAGGGGGCTGTTGGTGGCTGTTACCAAGTAGCTGTGAAACACCCCCCACCCCTACCCCTCTTTCATGGGTTGCAAACTAATCTAGCTGTTTGGCTCACGTGGTGCCTTCACAGAGTTTCATGCTGTTAATAAACACATGTGACTGGTGTGCATAAAGGTCTGGAATCCAGGCAGTAGGGCCATGTTTCAGGGAGGCAGGTGTCTCCCGCCCACCCCAGACCTCCTCCCTCCTTTACATTCCTGCCTGCCCCCATCACCACCTCCTCACCTTCCGGTCTCAGGGCGGGGCCAGGAAGGGACCTCAGGTGACCAGAGCGTTCCTGGGCTTCCTGGAGCCTGGACAGCAGCTTGTCACCATTCCAGGGAGCTGACACCCCTGGAGGAGGCCTCCCTGCAGAATCAGAAGCTGAAGGCTGCCTATGAGGCCCGGATGGCCCGTCTGGACCCCAGCCAGGCCATGCAGAAGACATCCCTGGTGAGCGGAGTCCAGGAGGGTCTGGAGTGAGGCCGGTGGGGGCAGTAGGCCTTATTCCATCCTTCCCGTCCTAGACCCTGTCCCTGCAGCGGCAGATGATGGAGAACCTGGTGATCGCTAAAGCCCGGGAGAAGACAGTATCCTTTCTGTCCATCCTTAGTGTGCAGAGGCTTCAGCTGAGGGAGGGGACAGGGAAGTAAAGATGCCAGGGTTCAGGTGTGGAAACAGAGTTCCTCCAGTTTCAGAGACACTTGTCCTCAGTGGGTGGTTCCTGCCCAGCCCCGCTTCCTCTCGCCTCCCGGCCTTTGCACAGGCCACCCTGCCCCTCCCAGCACCCACAGACTCCTCTCCACCCCTCAGGTCGACTAGGACTTGCCTTCCCTCCCTGAGTGGGCCTGTCCTCTGGCCCAGCCCCTCCTCCCACCCATCCCAACGGGCCCCGTGTCCGGCAGGGCGCTGGGACGCCGGGGGGTTCGTGCACGCCGCGTTAGAAGGGCCTTGACTCTGCCGCCCCAGCTGCAGAGGAAGATGGAGGAGCGCCGGCTGCGACTCCAGGAGGCCGCCAACAGGTGCATCTCCGCCTTCGGTCCCGGGACTACTGGGGGGGCCAGGTGGGGACTCCCGCGCCCGCCTGTCCAGCCCTGAGGCCCCCAGACCTGTCCTTTCTCCCAGGAGGTTCTGCAGCCAGGTTGCCCTGACCCCCGAGGACCGGGAGCAGCGGGCCCTCTACGCCGCCATCCTCGAGTACGAGCAAGACCACGTGAGTGCGCGGGGCGGGGAGTCCGCAGGGAGGCCTGGGCCCCTGGGCGCGGCCTCGGCTTGGGGGAGGGCCTTCCCGCGGGCTCTCCCCCAAGGTCTCCTGTCCTGCAGGACTGGCCAAAGCGCTGGAAGGCCAAGCTCAAGAGGAGCCCAGGGGACCTGTCCCTGGTGACCAGCCTGGTCTCCCACCTGCTCAGGTACCGGGCGTCGGCCCCTCCCCCGGCTGCAGGCTGATGGCGGAGGAAAGGATTAAGAAGGAGAGAGGAGCGAGGCAGTCTGGGGTGACCGCACGGGCAGCAGGCCACGCTGGCTCTCTCGGAGGCCCCCGCCTGTGACCCCGGGGTCTCCTGTCCGCGGATGGCCTTTCACGGGCCTCCTGGCTTCTCAGAGGGGCGGGACAGGCCTTACCAGCAACATTCAGCCGAGAGGACTAGTCCATGCGTCCCTTCTGTGAAATCCCTCACAGCAGGGCCACGTGGCCATTGGGTGGGGGTCGGGTAAGGGCCTCGCAGGGCTGGCGGGCCTTCTCAGCCCCCGGGTCACCCAACGAGGGGACTGCAGCCCCAGCCCGACGGGGCTGCCTTCACACACTGCCTCTCCCCCTACTCACAGCGTCCCCGACCACCCCATCTCGCAGCTCCTGAAGAAGCTCCAGTGCGCCGTGTACCGGGCGCTGTACCCCATCGTGAGCAGGGGCGCTGCCTCGGCCCTGGGCTGCCGTTCCCTGCCCCCCGACGCCGACGGGCTGCTGGCTCCTGGAAGCCGGCGGCTCCGGCCCTCTCAGAGCCTCTACTGCATGCCCTCCCCCCCCGAGCCCAGCCCAGCCCAAAGGCCCACAGACGGCGCCTCCGCCAGCGCCCCCATCCCCCCACCCCACCCCGGCAACCCGGACAGAGGGGCAGACGGCAGCCCCACAGGGCCTCCCTCACCCCTGGCGGACACTTCATCCGACCTGCCGGGCAACGACAGCTCCTTCGGGGACCTGGAACAGTTCTTGGCTACTCCTGAGAGGAGGGGCCGGGGCCCTGGGGGGCAGCCTGAGCCCCAGCCCCCAGGGGTGAGGAAGGAGCCGTTGCTGGAGCAGCTGAAGGGCACCGTGCAGGACATACATGACGCCATCGGTGAGGTCCGCGCCACAGGCCGGGTGGGTGGTGGGGGAACTGCGCTGTCCGAAGCCCACGTCCTCGGAAAGCTTGTCAGAGGCCTGGGATGGGCCCAGTCCAGCGGAGCCTTCCTGTGGGGTGGCATCCAGGCCGGCCCTGCTCTGCAGAGCCCTCCCCTGGGGCCACGTGTCCAGTTCAGCAGAGAGGCACACACCCTGCCCCAGAGAGCAGCTGGGGCTGGCAGTGGCCAGGGTCTCCCTCCATCCCTGGCTGTCTCCTCACGGGGCCACATAGGGAGGACAGCCGGGTCCATTTCAGTCTTGGGTTTGGGGGAGGGTCTGCCGTCAGGGCCTCTGGCTGCCAGGTGGTCCTAGCTGCCCCATTAGGTCCGACCCCCACCCTTCCAAACCCAGGGCTCTAGGTCTGTGCGGCCTGGTGGCGGCTCATCTTAGTTTTTCCATTTTGAGAAACGAGTTTGTGTTCCGTAAGGAGCCCAGGGTGGCAGGGGACTTCACGTCCCTTCCAAGGAGGAAGGCTGTGAGGGTTTCCTGAGAACCAGCGAGAGGCCCAGCAGTCAGGGCCTGTGTTGTCTGGGAGACTCTGGGTGAGCACCCCTTCCTCCCTGGTGGGGGGCGGGTTCCTTCATCTCCCTGGACCTCAGATTTCTTGTCTTCAGATATGCTCCTGACATTCCTCTGGGTGCCCCAGTTTGGGGTACAGACCCTTTTCAGAAAGAAGCTGTCTTATGCCCTCCCTTCCAGGCTTGTCTCCTTGGCCCCCTGGCGGAGCTGCATATGACCCTGTGACCCCCTAGGGATGAGGGCCCTGACTCCCTGCACCGACCTGGGCCGTAGCGTTCAGAAGTGGCGGGAGGCAGGGCCAGGCAGAGCCCCTCCTGCTGAGCCGGGAAGCTACCTGTGGCTCTGCCCATCCCAAGCTGGCTCTGGGGCGGCAGGGAGGGGCAGGCAGGTGGGGACCCTGCCTGGGCACCCCAGGTTGGCTGCGGGTGGGAGAGGCCTCCAGGGGCTGCCAGCGGGGCTAGAGGTCCCAGCTGTCCCCACAGTGCCTCTGTACCGGCTCTGCTCCCGGCAGACAGGCTGCTCTCGCTGACCCTCCTGGCTTTTGAAGGCCTGAACACGGCCGCCTCCAAAGACCGCTGCTTGGCCTGCATCGAGGAGCCCTTCTTCTCCCCGCTGTGGCCCCTGCTGCTGGCCGTGTACAGGTACGGCCCCGCCGCGTGTGCGTCCCTGAGCTGCCTTCCTCCCAGGTCCCCTCAGGTGTTGCGCGCGTGCAGGCGGTGCCACGCGCACCCTCCCACGGCTCGGGGCGTGGCCAGCTTTCCCCAGCGCCGCCCCTGTCCCCTCCCGGGCGGGGCCCTGGGCCTCTGAGCCTGGCTCCTCTCTGCCCCAGGAGCGTTCACCGCCTGCGGGAGGCCGCCCTGAGCAGGAGCATGGAGCTGTACGGGAACGCGCCCCCGGCGGCCGTCGGCGTCCCCACCAAGCTCCTCCCCCGGGACCCCGAGGCCACGGCGGGCGGCGCCTACCCCTACTGTGCTGCCGCCCAGGAGCTAGGGCTGCTGGTCCTGGAGAGCTGCCCCCAGAAGAAGCTGGAGTGCATTGGTGAGGGGGGACGGTTTGGTTGGAGGGAAGGGAGAAGGGAGTCAGATGAGACAGAGTCGAGTCCCGTCCCGGAGGGCGACTGGAGTCTGCGCCTTCAGCCCTCAGCGGCAGGCCCTTCTCCAGTCCGGGGGGTGTGTGTCCCGTGGGACATGAGTGGTGGTGGTCCAGGCTCTGCCCAGCCCTGCACGCGATGGGGGTGGGGCGGCGCCCGGGGCCGTACCGGGACGAGGTCCCCAGCCCCTCACCCGAAGCCTGGCTTCTGCGACGCAGTGCGGGCCCTGCGGGTCACCTGTGCCTGCGCGGAGGACTACTCCCGGGCTCGCGAGGCTGCGGCCCAGCCGGGCATCGCCGCCATGTGAGTCCCAGGAGGCCACGGCCTGTGGTGGGGACTGGGCGGGAGGGGCTGCCTTCAGAGGCCAGGGGAGCGGGCACCCTGCCACCCAGGCCCCGGCCCCGGCGCCTCGGGTTCCCGCCCGGCGCCTGGCCCTGCTTCTCCTTGAGGAGAGTGTGGCCCATTTCCACCAAAGACCCCGGGCTCCAGCCCTGCTGACGACGCGGTCCGGCCCCTCGCTAACCCGGTGGCGTGTGCCCCCCTCAGGTGCATGCTTGGGGAAGCCGCCCCGGTCCTGTCCTGGGGAAGAGCCCGTCCCCTGTGCTGAGCCCCAGCCTGGGGTTCCTGCACTGCCCCTGCCCCAGCCTCCTGAGGTGGGCAGGGGTCTTCCCCACCTGGGTTCTGCCTTATCTCACCTGCACCAGCCTGTAGCCAGCAGCCTGCCCTGGCCCTGGCGCCCACCTGGGGCTGGCGACCCTCACCCTGTGCCAGAGACCGGGGTCGCCCTGAAAGCACCTGTCCTTGCAGCCAGCTGGGTGGGCTGCGGGGTCAGGCCGGGGGACCCACCTGGCTCTCACCGGCCACCATCACTATTGTACCACCTGGTCTCCGAAAAAGTTGCAGCAGGTGAAAGGGCCCCAGAACTGAAAGCACTTCCGAGTCCCAGCTGCAACCCCGCGCTAGCGCTCTCTCTCTCCTCAGGACATCCAAGGAGCTGGGGGGGGGGGGGGTGGCGCTGTGTGTCCCTGCAGGTGTGTGGCACCCAGGGAGGTGGGGGCAGGAGTCCCTGGTTGGTCATCAGGTTCAAACCAGTATGCTTCCGTGCTCCTCGCCAAAAGTACTGGCCCGTGGGCCCTTCGCCAGGGTTTTGAGCATCCCTCAGGGCCTCCCTCCCTCACTTAGGTGCCTCTTGCGGAGGGTCTGGGGTACCTGGAGTGGCACGTGAGTGACCCTGATCCCAGGAGTGAGCAGGCTGCCTGGGACACGGGCTATCCTCTCCGTCCTCCCGTCCCCGGGCTCGGGCCAGCTCACGGGAGAGCTTCACTGTGGGGCCTCCCTGGTCCAGCCCTGGGCTCTGCGGCACAGGGTCCCCGTTCAGGATGGCCTCAGCGATCCCAGGTGGTCTTTTGTCACGCTGACCCAAGCCCACCCCCAGCCCCCTGAGGCCGGTGGGCAGGAGAGGCACGGGGACAGCATCCAGCAAGCCCAAAGCTGCTCCAGGGACCTAGCTGGGAGGCTTCAGGGCTGTGGGGACGGAGCAGCGCCCCCGGTCCCTGGAGCCTCCTCGCCGGCTCTGCGTCTCCCCAACAGTGGCGCCGACGACCTGCTGCCCATCCTGTCCTTTGTGGCGCTGAGGAGTGGCCTCCCCCAGCTGGTGTCGGAGTGTGCAGCCCTGGAGGAGTTCATCCACGAGAGGTGGGAGCCTCGGGCCAGCGTGGGGGCTGAGCTCGTGCTCCCACCCATGCACGGGGCCCACGGCCCCTCTCCCTGCCCCTCACCCAGCACACTGCCCAGAGGAGCCAGGGGGCCATCCCCTGAGCAGCGTCTGCCTGGGGAGTGGGCCGTCCCCCAGCCCAGCGCCCTGACAGCCCGTGGGCCCTCAGCATCCAGGTTCCGCCCCGCAAGGGCAGGTGCCCCTTCCAGAATGTCGGGGTCTCCTTGCATCCCTCCAGTGACAGATGCTTGTGCCACCGCCGTGCAGGTACCTGATCGGAGAGGAGGGTTACTGCCTGACGTCACTGCAGAGCGCCCTGAGCTACGTGGAGCTGCTGCCCCGGCGGGCCCTGGGCAAGTAGCAGAGGACGGGCTGGCCAAGGACTGGCCCAGAGGCACCTGCATGGGGCGGTGGGCTGGCCGAGGTGGGGCTCTCGCCCCCGCCTGACATCAGCCCCTAGGGCTCAAGGAGGCCCCTCTGCTCCGGATAGGATGGGGCTGACCCGAGTCAGCTCCCAGGAACCAGGCCCTTCTCTTTCCTGTCCCCACCTGTGAGAGGCCCCGTGCAGGGAAACTGGGCGCCCCTGGGGCCTGCACACTCCAACGGCTCAGTCCGCTGACACCCTGCAGGCCCCGCAAGCCCAAGGACAGAGGGGCCATGGGCCTGACCGAGGGCAGGTCTGCTTCTCTCCCTTCCCGTCCCCCGTGACACGCGGAGCTCCCTGAGCCAGGTTCTTGTCTGAGTTGAGAAGAGAGCCTGTCACCCCACAAGAGGCCTGGGGCCCAGGTGGGTTTAGACTGTGCTGTTTATTGGTCACTGATCACTCTGTCCTGAAGACCCAGGTGTCCCCAGGGCACCTGCCCATGTGTGGGAGCTCTGAGCCACACTCCCACCCTTGGCAATGGGCACGGACATCCTGAGACCGCTGGCGAATCCCCACCCCCACTCAGCCACTTCAGGGTCGGTGTGAACCCAAGGGTCGGCGCCTGCCAGGAGCCCCACCACCTGCCCACCCTGACTGTTACAGGCCCCTGGGCAACCACTGACCCAGCTGGAAATAAAGAGGTCACTGGTGTCTCCGTCAGCGCGGCTCACCTGCTCCCCGTCCCACTGGCCGGGCGGAGGCCTGGGCAGCACAGCCACTCCCAGCCAACCAGCCAGAGCCAGAGGGTCCCAGAGGCCCCTGGGGCCATCGCCAAGCCCAGCCCACCTCCCAGACCTCTGCCCAGGAGTGGGATCTGTGGGGCTGCTCCTTCTAGCACTGGACACACTCTGGGGGGCCTAGCAGGTTGGCAGGGTCAGAGGTCATCACTGGGCAGGATCTGAGCCCGGACCACTCCTCCCGAAGGGTTCCCAGGAGTCATGTTGCTCTCCAGGTGGGGAACACATGCAGGTGGCCCGGCCCCAGCCCCAGGCGGCATGTGTCACCATGGCAGAAAGTGGTGTGGGAGCAGCGTGTGGGTCCCCGGGGAAGGCCCAGCTGGACCTGACTGTGTGTTCTGTGCACGCAGTGTCCCAAGGCTGTGCGGGAACCTCGTGAGGAAAGTGAGGCACAGAAGGGGAGACGCCTTCTCCAGGCCACAGCTCCCGGTGGCAGAGCTCTCTTCGAGCCCAGCACGTTGACTCCGGAGGCCAGAGGGGGCCGGGGATGTGACCCCAAGGGAAGGCCAACCCGAGTTCCGGGGGCAGCTGCCTCTTTCGGGAGCCTTTGTGGGCAGGGGTCCCCTGCCCACCAGCACCCCAGGAACGACAGGCAGGCACCCGCCTGCTCACCCTGCCCTGCCCTCAAAGCTCTCAGTCCCTGAGTCCCTGCCCTCTCCAAAGGAAGCCCCCCAGTCCTGGACACGAGGCCCAGCCAGCCATGAAGCCTGGGGAGGATGACCCCCTGCTCCAGGCCTTGGCGGTCTCAAGGATGGGATTTTAAGCCCCCTTTCATAGAGCAGGTGGACGATGGAGCAAAGCCTGACCGTGGGCGCTCCTGCTGGCTTTGGGGAGCTCTCTGGAGGCGCTGATCAGACGGCCTTCCTGCTGCTGGCTCTGGGCCAGTCCTTCAGCCTCTCCCAGCCTACAGCCTTTCCTAAGACGGTGAGTGATGGATTCTTCACACAGAAAATCCTCCAGATCAACACGAAAAAGGCAGGAGCCCCAGTCAGGAAAATAGCAAAGGCTGTGAACAGGCTGTCTTCAGAAGAACTTTAAAAAGCTCATCAGCATAAGAAGAGGTGTTTAAAGTCATTTTTAAAATCAAGAAATGCAAATTAAAACACTTACAAGACAGACCTTCCCTTGCGCTGAACTGGTGAAGATGAGAAATCTGGATGAGGAGGAGAGGGGTGTTGCCTGGGAGACTGGACCCAGCCGCGCAGTGTGCTGGGCGGTGGTCCAGGGAGCTGCGGTCCTGGCCAAGGTAGGTATTAACTGACCCTGCCACCCATCTGCTCCGCCCGGCTATAGCCCAGGGTCACAGGAGGACCCCTACGCAGCTGGCGCTGAGGCAGTGTGGAATCCGCCCCCCTGCTGTGTAACAAGCCAGCCCACTCACTGGCTTAAACATGCGACAGCCATTTGCTTTGCTTGTGAAACTCCCACCTCGGCAGGGTTCAGTGGGGACATCTTGTCTCTGCCCCACCTGCAGCATCAGCTAAATCAGCTTCCAAGTTGGGGTGACCCAAGATCAAGGGGTTGGAGTCATCTGGAGATCTGTCTACACGTCTGCCATCAGCGAGGGCCTCGGCTGTGGGAACAGCCGTGGCGTGGGAGGCCTGCATTCGTTTCCTGTAACTAGCTACTGGGGAGCTTAAAACAACAAAAATTTACTCCCAAAGTCCTGAAGTCTGAAGTCAAGGCGTCCACAGGGCCGTGGCCCAGCAGAGTGCTAGACGAGAACCCTTTCCTGCCTCGTCCAGCTCCGGGGGCTCCTGCAGTGTCTGCCTGTAGCTGCAAGCCTCTGCATCCATCATATGCCTCCTCCCGAAGTACGTAACCTTGCTCCTTACAAAGACGTCATTCTGACAGGGGTTAGGGTCCACCCTAATCCAGTCTGACTTAGTCTTAACTTGATTATAGCTCCAAAGATCCTATTTCCAAATATGTTCACATTCCCGGGTTCCATGGAGTTTGGACATTATTCAGCCTTCATTATTCGGCCCCTTCATGCAGCTGCTTTCCTCCCAGTATGTGGCTAGGTCCCAAGATTGAGCGTCTCAAGACAGCAAGGCAGTTTTATGACTTAACCTGGAAAGCCATGCAACGTCACTTCCATTCAACGGGTCTTCTATGGGACTACTCCTCTAAGGGAGGACGGTGCAAAGACCTGCTCAGGTTCGAGTGGCACACTGAGACAGAGCCATGCTCCCTGGAGTAGCACACAACAGTTAACAGCAAACACCTGGGGCCACGCAAACAGCACTCAGAGCAGGAGCGGAGAAGCAGGGCTGGATACAGAGCAGAACGTCGGATCCGGCACCTGGAAGCGACTCTGACCTAGGCAGAAAAGCGCCTTCACGCCGCCTCAAAGAGGCCCGGGTTGCTGATTTGTTGGGTTTTTTTGGTGGGGGGAGGAGGGTGCGGCGCCCCCAGCAGTGGGAGCGCGGAGTCCTAACGACTGGACCGCCAGGAAAGTCTCCTGAGGTTGCAGTTTTAAATGACGCTGAAACGCCCGGCCGGCTTCCACCTGGAGCACTGGCCCCGCCAGAGGGCGGCTCGACCCCTCCCTCCCTCCCGTATCTGGTCAATCCCGCTAGGCAACGAGAAGGGTCCTGTCCCTGTTGGGGTAGCCCCGCCCCCAGGAGATTGCCCCGCCCCGCGTCCGGTCCCCGCTCCCGGCAGGCGCACGAAGAGCCACGGTACCTGCTTCCTCGGCACCCTGGCGCTCCCGAGGGTCCAGCTCAGGAGGTCGGCGCCCGCCTCGGTGGGAGCGTCCGCGGTGTGCCCCCTGTCCTTGGCTCCGCAGTCCGTGGAAGTTCGTGCTCCCGGGCCCTCACCAGGCCCCGCCCTGTCCGCGTTGGCGGAGGGGGCGGTGCCCGAAGAGACCCCGCCCCTAACGTCACGGCCGAGGGGTGGAGCCGGCCCGACGGAAGCGAGGTGCTGCTGGAGAGGCCCGAACAGAGCAGCGGGCGCTCGGGGACTGCTGGTGAGAGACAGGTAGGGCTGTCGTCCTCCGGGCCCACAGCACGATCTGCTGGGCAAAGGGGTCTCTGCTCGGGAAGGGAAACTCAGGTGGCGTTCGTCTCCAGGGAAGGGGGTGCTGTAGATACCAGGGGCGCACAGTTGGTGGGGGACCTGTGGATGCAGGCGAGGGCTCTGGAGGCGCGCAGCGGGCAGGGAGGGGCCTCTGCGTCCTGATACCCTATTCCCGCCCGCCAGCATGGGCAGCAGCTCGCTGTCCGAGGACTACCGTCTGTGCCTGGAGCGCGAACTTAGGCACGGCCGCGCGGGCGTGTGCGGGGACCCATCGCTACGCGCCGTGCTCTGGCACATCCTGGTGGAAGACTTCGACCTGCATGGGGCGCTGCAGGATGACGCGCTGGCACTACTCACCGATGGCCTGTGGGGCCGCGCCGACCTGGCCCCTGCGCTACGCGGCCTGGCCCGCGCCTTCGAGCTGCTGGAGTTAGCCGCCGTGCACCTGTATCTGCTGCCTTGGAGGAAAGAGTTCACCACCATCAAGGTAGGGCGCCGAGCCGAGTGGGGGCCTCTGCCCAGGCTACTGGGAGTTGGCTACCATCGGGACGGTGGCTACCGTCGGGCCTAAGGGATTTCACGTGTCCTCAGAGGCTGATAGGTTTCAGAGAGCTCAGTGTGCTGAAGGGTCCTGGGCGTGTTGGAGCATCTCTTGGCCGAGGTTCCCCTTTGTACTCCTGGGGCTGAGAACATGGGGTGGGTGGAGGTCACCCGTTTGGATACCTGCCTTCCGAGGGGGATCCTGGTCCTTAAAGCTTGCATCACTGCCCTCCCCAAAGTAGCCTTGTGGCCCCAGTTACCATAGAAATCCTAGGACAGACACACAGGAAGGACTGGGCATTCCAGGGTCACCCTAATCTCTCCAGGAGAGATTTGTGGCTCCATTTGTGGAAGATGACATGGTTATCCCCTATGAAGTAGGCAGGGGTGGGGGTGCCCCTGCATGTCCTAGTGGAGCCGGGCTAAACTAGTACCTAGCTCACCCCACAGCCTGGGTAGAGCTGGGCCCAGGGCCGGCCGGGCCCCTCCAGGTGAGCTGCAGGCTGGCAGGAGGGGGCAGGCTGTCTTGTGCTCTGAGCTAATTCAGAAGAGTGGGAAGGTAATGATGTCACTGGGCACGTGGGCGTCCGCCTCCACTGGTTGCCATGGCAGCAGCAGCCTCTCTCAGTGAGGTGAGCCGTGGAGCCCACTGCTCCACTGGGACACCTGCTGTTCTGAGGTTCTAGGACTTTCATTCATCCGTTCAGACGAGGGCAGGATGCAGCCCCATGGGGGGCCAAGAGCAGAACAGACAGGCCTGATCTTGACACGCTCACGGGCTTCAGCACTGGGCAGACCTGGATGGGGTCTGCTTCTGCCGGCTCTGTGGCTTGGGGCAAGTTACCTAATCTTTTGGAATCCATTCCTTCCTCCATGAAGCAAACACGAGGACAGTCTAGCGCAAGGTCCATTGTGAGGGGTGAAAGCCCAGCCCTGAGAACAGTCTTACAGCAGTACCCCATCTGTGGAGGTACTCTCATCAGCTGTAAGCAAAGGTACACTCACAGGGTCCCAGGATCAAGGAACTGTAGACACGTGAGAGACACATTATCGCCATCCTAGGGACGCTTCTAGTTCCTTTGCAGCCTGGAGCCTCCAAAAACTACAGATGTTCCATCCGTGTGGTGGAAAGCTGCACAGCTGGAGAAGTGAATGGCTAGGCCTCTGTCATGTCAGGGAAAGCTCTCAGAAACTGGAAAAGCAGAGTTCAGAATGAGGCGTTTAGGAGGCTACCTGCTCAGAGCAAATAAGCACCTGTATTCTTTGTGTGTTTGCATGACCACTCAGCAGGTACACGGGAAACTAAAGTAGCAAACCCCCACAGGTGAGAGGAGGTGGAGGGGACCCAGAGGGCAGCGAGATTTCTCAACAGGGCCTCTTTATTTAGTTTGTTCTATGACCCAGGTGAAATGTGTTAGATTAAAAAATTGTGATGCTTGGGCCTACCTCAGCCAGTGAGATCAGTTTCTGGGGGTGGCCCTGAGCATCTATGGTTTTTTTGTTTTTGGCCGCACAGCCTGCGGGATCTCAGTTCCCCGACCGGGGACTGAACCCAGGCCCCAGCAGTGAAAGTGCCAAATCCTAACCACAAGACCACCAGGGAACTCCCAGCATGTACGTTTTTAAACAGCTCCTCTGGAGGGAGCCTCAGCACATCCCAGACCGCCTTGGGGCCATGCCGCCCCCTGGGGTGAGGATGGTGGCCCCCAAAGCAAGGGAGTGCAGCTGAGGCGGGGGCAGGTCTGCGGGAGGGTGGGCTGCCGCCGACCGGCCCCCTCCCTTGCAGACTTTCTCAGGGGGCTACGTGCACGTGCTGAAGGGCGCACTCTCGGAGGACCTCCTCATCCAGAGCTTCCAGAAGATGGGCTATGTGCGCAGGGACGACCACCGCCTTATGGTGGCTGCCCTGCCCCCCGCCCGCCAGCTTGTGCAGGTGGCCCTGGGCTGCTTTGCCCTGCGGCTGGAGTGTGAGATCCTGGGCGAGGTGCTGGCGCAGCTGGGCACCAGTATGCTGCCAGCCGAGGAGCTGCTGCAGGCACGGCGGGCCAGCGCGGATGTGGCCTCCTGCGTGGCCTGGCTGCAGCAGCGACTAGCCCGCGAAGAAGAGCCGCCACCTGTTCCCCCCCGTGGCTCCCCGGCCCGGTGCCAGGCCCGGCTGGACCTGTACCGGGACCTGCAGGAGGATGAGGGCTCAGATGAGACCAGCCTATACGGGGGACCCTCGCCAGGCCCCGACTCACCCCCCTCGGAGCTAGCCTGCCAGCCTCTGTTCTGGGAGCAGAGCGCCAGACTGTGGGGCGTGGGGGGCGGGGCCTGGGAGGCTGAGGCCAGCAGCCCGGCCTCGGAGGAGGAGCCCGAGGCCGAGGCCTTCTCCCTCCTCTCACTGCGCCAAGAGCTGCTCAGTCGGCCCGGAGACCTGGCCGCCCCCCAAGCCCCTGGAGCCCCTGAGCAGGCCAGCCCCCCCCGAGTCCCCGAGCCCCCCGGCTACCAGACACACAGCTGCCTGGGCCCTGGCGCCCTCCCCACCCTCTGCTGTGACACGTGTCGCCAGCTGCACACTTCCCACTGTGCCACCCTGGCCACCTGCCGCCCGGGCCACCCTTTGCGCGCCCTGCACGGAAACCACCAGCGGCGCCTGTGGCTGCAGCGAGCCCAGGTGGACACCTTGCTCTACGATGCCCCTAGGCCCGCCTGGCCCTAGGCCCAGGGCTT
This sequence comes from Leucopleurus acutus, assembly GCF_964270905.1. NCBI lineage: Eukaryota > Metazoa > Chordata > Mammalia > Artiodactyla > Delphinidae > Leucopleurus > Leucopleurus acutus. The sequence continues at coordinate 425,401 of NC_139162.1, forward strand.
TCTGGAGACATGTTCCGTGGTGCTTTTCTGGGCCTCATCCCTCCTCAGACCCGGGCCACTGGCCACCCTGCCCCTCCTGCCCCCCAGGGGTGCTGAGCACAGCAGCAGGTAGGGGGGCATGGAGACTCAACCCCGCTACGTGAGAGGTGGGGGCCGTCTTCCTCGGAAAGCTGCCGGCCCGCCCCCAGGGAGCACCCTCTCCCTCCTCTCCCACCCCTCCCCGGCCCCACCACTGGCCCCAGCGCCGCAGCTCCTGACCTGCTCCCTGCAAGTGCCCAAAGGGGTGCTCCACAGAGGAGTGTCCTTGGGGGCTCAGGTGACCTCATGAGCCCTGGAGCTTTGCTAAGACCATTCTAGGGGCTCTGCCAGGTGCATGGCTGACCCGGCTGAGGGGACCTGGTCCCCCATGGGTGTCACAGACCAGCACTGAATGAGCTGAGTGCTGGCCTGAGACCAGCCCCATGGGCTCCAGTCAGAGCTGGGCGGGGAAGCTGGACCCAAGGACAGAAGAGAAATGATCTAGTCTCCAGCCAGAGTGAGTGCCCAAGAGTTCCAGAGAACAGCAGGCGGGAGACGGGGAGCCACGGAGCCCGAGAGGCTGTCACCCCACTTCCGGGTGGAGCGTGGGGGCTTCTGAGCAATCAGTACCCCAGCAGCCTCCCTGCTACATCTTCCTGCTGTCCGGCTTCGGAAGGCAGGGTGAGGGATCTCCAAGGCTCCCACCCCAGAGCCCACCTGGGTCCCGTGGTGAAGATGCACCAGCTGCCAGCCGCCAGCCCGCTCACAGGGCTGGAGGGGGTGGGTCTGCCCACCTGGGCCTGGGGTGGGGCCAGTCTTGTGTGTGGCCCCTCCCCCCACACCTGTCACGCGAATCACAACCTCAAAGTACATTAAAGGACGCTGGATCCAGCTGTGTCTGTGAGGAAAGCGTTTATCTCTCCGAGGCCCAACCATGTCCCTCCCCAGGAGCCTCAGTGGGGAGTGGGCACAGGGCACAGCCCCCAATCCAGGGGCTGTCCCTCTGGTGGGCTCAGAGCTGCCCAGACCCTAGTCCACCAAGCTGGCGACACCCCACACCCCACCCCTCCTTCCCACTCTGAGTCCTGCAGCCCCAGCGGGGGGGTCACTGTAGCCTCTCCCTTCCTAGGCCGACCCTGGGGATCAAGTGGGGACAAAAGTGACCACGTGGGGTCTGCTTGTCCCAAGCCAGAGACACCTCCTGAGATAGGCCCAGCCAAATTTCCTCCTGGGAAGTGAGGGTCTGAGGGCTTGGCAACAGGTGGACCCAGCCCAGCCACCAGATGGCAGAGCCATGAGATGACAGAGCCACCAGGTGGCGCCCGGCAGGGTGTCTGGGCCTGCAGGACGCACCCACCGGCATCCCCCATGTCCACACGGTGCCATTCTGGGGCAGCGGTGGGCAGAGGTGCAGGAAGCGGTGCAGTCAGCTGGAGCAGCTGGTCGGTCCTGGCCGAGGGACAGGCCGGGCCGCAGGGGCCCCCGCCCTCAGGGCTTGCAGCGCCGGCTCTGGCTCTCAGCGCCTGAGGATGTGGCCGGGGCAGCACGCTTGTTGCGGTGGTGGGGGAAAGTGGGCATGAGCTCCGGCTCGCAGGCTGCAGGGAGGGGGCTGCTCAGCGCCGGATGGGGAGGGCCCCCCACGCCTCCCTCTGCTCCCCTCCTGGCCCTGCACGCGGTTCCTGCGGCACGAGCAGCCCGTGCCTGCTCGGGCCCCACTGCCCACCTGCCCAACAGCGGCCCCGGCCCGGACAGGGACCCCAGCCAAGCGCTGGCCAGGGGGTGGGGGAGACTCACGCAGGGGCTTCTCCTTGAAGTAGGAGCTCTCCAGGCAGTCGCCAGCTGTCGCCCTGGAGAGAAGGCCTTGCCGTTCATGGGGCCTGGCCCATCTCCCTCACACCTGCCCCGCACGGCAGACAGCTGGGTGGCAGGTAGGGACCGGGGGCCCAGAAACCGACAGGAGCCTCAGAAAGGGCTTCATGACCTGGGCGGGCAGAGGCCCAGGCCTCACAGGCATGTCTGGGAGGGGCCCTCTCAGTCACGGCGCCCCTGCCCGCCCGCAGGCCGGGTCAGCACCTTTTCTTGGGGTCGTACATGAAGAGAAGGTTCAGCAGGCGCAGGCCGGCCTCCGAGAGCCACGGGAACTTGTGCTTCAGGTTGTTGTAGGGCTGCTTCCTCAGACTGTACTGGCTCACCAGTGGCAGCTGGGAGAAGCCCTGTGTGGGGGAGGGGGAGTGGCAGCTGCAGGCTGGCGGCCGGCAGGGGGCAGGAGAGGGGAGGGCAGGGCCGGCACTCACCGGCCAGATGTTCTCACTGGGTGTCCCCAGCAGCTGTACGATCAGGTCCACCTGGTGGATCTCGGAAGCGCCGGGCAGAAGGGGCTTATGGGCCAGCAGCTCGGCCAGGATGCAGCCCACGGCCCTGCAGGGGAGCACGGGGCCTCGCCTCAGCTCCTCCGGCCCCGCAGAGCACCACTCCGCCGGGCCCCGGCTCCCGGGCGCTGGGGTCAGAGGACGGGGGCAGAGCTGGGAGGAGGCCACGACGGGAAGGCAGGTGACCACTGGGTTCTCCCCCCGGGCCACGTGAGCTGGCACCAGCAGGCCTCTCTGAGTGGCCACAAGGGCGGGTCCTCAGTGATGGGAGCCGTGAACGCCGAAGCCGTCTTACACTGCCTCTCGGGACCCCAGGCGCAGGCCCACCTTCCTGGGAGTTGGGAGGCTGGCGAGACCCCAGCCCCACTCCTGCCCCGCCAGCTCCCACAAGACCACCCCGCCCTGCCCAAGGCCCCGGGTGCATCCACCCCTCACCACATGTCGATGCTGGTGGTCTGCGTGGTGGTCCCCAGCAGCAGTTCAGGGGCTCGGTACCTGCGAACAGGAGCCCCCACCTTGGGTCTGGCAGTTCCTCTCCTCTGGCCCGGCCTCCACGAGGCACCGTGGCTCTGCACCAGCCTACCCACCGGCCACCACCGGCCCTGAGAGCCAGAGTCAGCCTGGACAATGGAGCATGAAGCCCAGCTCGGCTGTCCCTTCCACTAAACCCGACAAACACAGCACACGAGGCAGCAGCTGCTGTCACTGGATGGCTCCCGCGTGCAGCAGTGTCCTGTGCTGGCCCGTTCTACACAGGTCGGGGCTGAGTGACACACGGCAGAAAGCATCCTGCCCTAAAGCACAACCCCGTTCTTCAAAATGTCGAGTGAGAAATAATTACAGAGGACATGCACTGTTCTGTCCTCCCGTCGGTGGAGACACCGCCCCTTCCGAGCAGCTCAGAGCAGCACCCCGTCTGGACGGGGCAGGTCCTTCCCGGTGGCAGCCCTGCTCGGCCTCAGAGCCATCCACACCCAGCCTCTGAGTGTGTGCAGCCCCACAGCCTAAAATCCTCCAAGGTCCTTGGGCAGCTTCAGCGTGACCCCCCCACTTCCCACGGTCCCCAGGGACTCACCAGAGGGTGACCACCTTGGGGGTCATTGGCTTCAGCGGGATGCCATAGGCCCGGGCCAGGCCGAAGTCCGCTGGACAGACGGGAGGGAGAGTGTCACCCAGTGAAGACTGTCCACTGACGTTTGCAACCAGCTTGTAGCGTGCAGGTGCTTATCGGGACCGGCCTGCCGCCCCGTCGAGGTGGCGCTCATGGAGGCCCCCACCAAAGAGCCAGCACCTGCACCCACCTGTCTTCACGCAGCCCTTATCCGTCATGAGCAAGTTGGAGACCTTCAGATCCCTGTGACAAAAAGAGACCACCAGTGCTTCCCAGGAAACTGCGTGGGGAAAGAGGCTGTCACCGTCGCAGTGACGCTTAGAACATTTCCCCATACGTCTCCTCCTGTCCGTCGCAGTGATGCTTAGAACATTTCCCCATACGTCTCCTCCTGTTTGCGCTTTTTTTTTTTTTTTTTTTGGTACGCAGGCCTCTCAGTGTTGTGGCCTCTCCCGTTGCGGAGCACAGGCTCCGGACGCGCAGGCTCAGCGGCCATGGCTCAGGGGCCCAGCCGCTCCACTGCATGTGGGATCTTCCCGGACCGGGGCACGAACCCGTGTCCCCTGCATCGGCAGGCGGACTCTCAACCACTGCGCCACCAAGGAAGCCCCTGTTTGCACTTTTTAATTTTTTTTATGTGGACTATTTTTAAAGTCTTCACTGAATTTGTTACAATATTGCTTCTGGGTTTTTTTGGGTTTTTTTTTTGCGGTACGCGGGCCTCTCACTGCTGTGGCCTCTCCCATTGCGGAGCACAGGCTCCGGACGCACAGGCTCAGCGGCCATGGTTCATGGGCCCAGCCGCTCCGCGGCATGTGGGATCTTCCCGCACCGGGGCACGAACCCACGTCCCCTGCATCAGCAGGCGGACCCCCAACCATTGCACCACCAGGGAAGCCCTACTGCTTCTTTTTTATGCTTTGGATTTTCTGGCCGCGAGGCATGTGGGATCTTAGCTCCCCGACCAGCGATCGAACCCGCACCCCCTGCATTGGAAGGCAAAGTCTAAACCACTGGACCGCCATGAAGTCCCTGCACTTCTTAAAAATAAGGAGGGCAGGCAGTGCAAGGCGATTTGGCAGCTGGGAACACCAGAGAGAGCTCTCAGTAACTTTCTGAGAAACTGGCAGAGGCGGCCTTGAGCCCAGGTCTGACTTCCAGGGCTGTGTCTGATCCCCACCCAGGCCATACGAGCCACCGAGGGCACACGGAACTGCTGCCTGCAAGGTCCTGCCCAGGCCTGCAAGACCCTCCCCTCTGCCCCTCCAGTCTCTGCCCTTCCTGGCCTGCCTTCCAGTAAGGCTCTCTCCAACGCAGCACTTCTCAGAGCCTGACTCGCTCACACCATCGGCCCCCCAGAGGAGAAAACAGGTATTATCTGCTCTTGGACCATCCGCCAGGAGCAGTCACAGAACCTCTACTGCATCGAGGCTGTGCCTGCTCCTCTCCTGGATACTGGGCAACGTCAACTGGCACTGGGTCAGTACTGGCAGTCACACTTCCCCCATGTCACAAACCAGCACTCCTCTGGAAAAATGTTTCCTGAGGCCCCGCCCCCTTCCAGGCCCGTGAACCCCGCCCACCTGTGGATGATGAAGTTCCGGTGCAAGTACTGGAGGCCCCGGAGCACCTGCAGCACGATGCACTTGACCTGTACAGGGCCAGGATGCAGGGTCAGGGCAGCCTGCGTCTGCCACAGTGCGCCGAGCAAGGACGTGGGAAGCCCGCCACCAGAGCCCGCAGCCTCAAACCTGCGCCTCAGAGAAGGGTGTCGGCATGTTCTCCAGAAGGCTGGCCAGGTCCTGCTCACAGTAACCCATCACCAGGAAGATGCTGAAAAGAAGAGGGGGAAACGCAGGCCACCTCCCACCTCCTCCCAAGTGGGCCAAGGGACCCTCCTGGGGCAGCAGGAAGGGTAAGAGGGAGGGGCGGGCAGGACCCAATGCGGGGGCAGCAAGCGGCCCACTCACCTCTCCAGGTGGTTCCCCACAACCACCTCCTTCAGCTCCACGATGTTCGGATGGCGGAGGCGAAGGAGAAGCGTGATCTCCCGAAGGCTGCTGATGGGGACCCCTGCAACCCAGCGCGGCCTCAGCGAGCCCACCCCTGCAGTCAGGACCCCCTGACAGCCTCTGGGACCGCCCCCTGCAGACAGGGACCCCTGACAGCCTCTGGGACCGCCCCCTGCAGACAGGGACCCCTGACAGCCTCTGTGACCCCCCCCGTGCAGACAGGGACCCCTGACAGCCTCTGTGACGCCCAGTCCTGCAGACAGGGACCCCTGACAGCCTCTGTGACCCCCCCCCGCAGACAGGGACCCCTGACAGCCTCTGTGACGCCCAGTCCTGCAGACAGGGACCCCTGACAGCCTCTGTGACCCCCCCCCGCAGACAGGGACCCCTGACAGCCTCTGGGACCGCCCCCTGCAGACAGGGACCCCTGAGAGCCTCTGTGACCCCCCCCCGTGCAGACAGGGACCCCTGACAGCCTCTGTGACGCCCAGTCCTGCAGACAGGGACCCCTGACAGCCTCTGTGACGCCCAGTCCTGCAGACAGGGACCCCTGACAGCCTCTGTGACGCCCAGTCCTGCAGACAGGGACCCCTGACAGCCTCTGTGACCCCTCCCCCGCAGACAGGGACCCCTGACAGCCTCTGTGACGCTCCCCTGCACACAGGGACCCCTGACAGCCAGCTACTCAGTGAGCCCCCAACCCCTGTCTACATCCCCTCTCAGGGACCCCCATGCCCGCCGCTGTCAGGGCTCTGCCTGCTACTTCAGGGAGAAGCAAGGCCATCCTAACCAGCACCTTTAACTCTTCCCTCCTTCATCAAATGCAAGCAGCACCCTGTACTGACCCCTGTGCATGGCAGGTGGCCCCCAGTGCGCCCAGCACAGCCCTGCCTGCACAGGCAGCCACGGGGCTGTCGGCAGGGCGGCGTGGAGCACACAGGTGCTGCCGGCTCAGTCTTGGGTGGGAAAGCCCTGTGGAGGGGTGACGCTGAGCTGAGACAGAAGATGAGGCAGTCACCCAATGGGAGGGTGAAGGGGATGAACCGCACAGGGCTTAGGGGGGCTGAGGCCTAGACTGTGTGGCAGGGGCCAGGCTGCAGCCCCCAGAGATCAGCCTCCTTTGACCATCATGCAGACACCCTTGGGAAAGCAGGCGTGACTCGGGGGTGGGCCTCAGGCAACTCACACCTTCCTCCCCCTCCCACGTGAGCTCAGAGTGGTCCGGCGGCCCCTCCGCGCTCACCATCCTTCTCCTTGTCCATTCGCACTTTCTTCAGGGCAACAATCTCATCCGTTTGGGTATCCCGGGCCCTGTCTGCAATGGAAACTCCTCCAGGATAGGCTCCAAGCCCGACCCCACCGTGTGGCCTCCTGCCCCACAGGGGCTCCCTTCTTTTCCCCCTTGACTGCTGGGTACCCTGTGGCAGCCCGTCCACACTCCTCGCAAGCAGCACCCGACCCTGCGAGATGTGCTCCCTGGGGAGTCCTCTGGCTTGAGCTGGTACAGGGCCCCTGGTTGTGAGAAGCTCCCTGTAAGTTTTCCTTCTTAGAGCTGGTATGCAGATCACTGCTTTGTGCTCTGTGGTTACTATGTTCTAACAGCAAATAAGGTAGCTTATCTTGAAAAAGGAACTCTTATTTTGTCAAAGCTGGCTCCCCAAAGCACTGTGCTAAATTGTGCATCTTCCAAACCCGTAGCAGTCTGACGCACACCAATGTCCCAGCTACTGTGGATGCAGCTCTGGCTATACCAGCTACCTCTACTCACGGGTACACGTTAGCAACCTGATGCTTGTGTTTATTCAGGAGTGGTGTGAAATCTACGGCAATTACACCAGGGATTAGAGGTCACCTGTCCCCTCCTTCCAGCCCCGCCACAGCTACTGCTGGGACAGTCCCTGGGCGCCCAGGCCTCCCACCGTGGCCACTCACACACAATGCCGTAGGTGCCTTCCCCAATGCGGTTCAGCTTCTCAAACTCCTTCACGCTCCGGCACCGTCCCAGCTGAAAGAGAGAGGTGCTGGCGGTGAGGGGATCCGGCAGCTAATGGCACCAGAGATGGATATGGACACGCAATTGGTACCAAAAAGCCAGCTTGTGTCCTGCTCACCAAACAGAAAGGTCACCACACACCTGGGTTTGCAGGTGAGAAAATGGGGTGATGATGCTGGCCTCTTTGAATGTGATATCAAAGACGGTCTAACCACTCCCTTTCAATTCCATGGTCCAGATGTGTGCTGCCCAAAAGGAGGAACTGCCAGCCACATTTGGTTAAAATTAACTAAAATGAAAGTAAAAGTCCATTTCTTCAGCTGCATAAGCCATGTGAAGCACTCGATGGCCCCACGCAGCTGTGGTGACCATCCTGGACGATTCAGAAAACAGAACATTTCCACCATCACAGAAAGTCCCCTGAACAGCACCGCTCTAAATTATGCTCTGGGGTTTTCTCCGGCAGTCCACTGGATAGAACTGCGCACTCTCAGTGCCGGGGGCCTGGATTCAATCCCTGACTGGGGGAACTGAAATCCCACAAGCTGCAGGGAGAGGCCATAAATAAAGAAAGAAAGAAACAAGCAAGCTCTGGACGTGGAAAAAGCTTGAAGAACTTCTCAAAGCATCTACCAAGCACAGTGGAAACACTTCTGCGGCAAAAACTGTCTCAGTCATCCACACATTACTTCTTCCTTTGGGTTATGAAACTGCCCAGGGGCACATAGCCACCCAGCTGGTGGCCACAGTTCCCAGCCTCCCTTGCAGCTGGGTGTGACCATGTGACTAAATCCTGGCCAATGGGATGCGGGCAGAAGGGACAAGTGCAACTTTTTAATCAAAGGAGGCTGCTTGCTGCTCACACCTTCCTGCCCCTTGAGGCAGGCTGGGATTTGGGTGGGGCACAAGTGAAGCAAAGAGAAAACCTGAGTGCCTGGCCCACCTGTGAGGCGTTAGGGGAGCCAGACATAAAGTCCTGTACTTACGCCACTGTATTTTGGGGTCTCCATATTCTAGCAGAGAGCCTGTACCCTAATACACCGTCAGTTGTAGCAGAATCAATGAGCACCTCCCCTTGGGTCGGAGAAGCACGTGCGGCAAGGTTCAAGTTCTAAGAGCCCTTCTTTGGACTCCCTGCCTCTATGTATCTTGCCCGCCATCCTGGGGAACGGAGTCAGAGTCACCTGGCCTGTACTGAAGCCCTTCCACGGTTTCAGCTCAACCTAGTTGTCCTCTCTCTCCCGTGACCCCCTGGTGCTTCTTGTGCGCTCTGTGCTTCGCGGGACTTTGCTCCTGCTGCTGCCCAGGTCTGGCAAGAACCCTCCTCGTCTCTGCGTGTCCAAAACGCACTCACACTTACCCGCCCAGCAGAAATGCTACCGCTTTGCAAAACTGCTTCCTGGCCCCCAGCTGAAAGCATTCTTTCTCTGAAAAATCCCGACACTTTCGTCTCACAGCACCTACTATTGTGCACTGTCCTCGTCCGGGTATGTCTTAACTCCCCACTGAGAGCAGCTGCTGCGTGTCTCGGTGATGAACGACGGCGGCGGACGGCTCAAGGGGGGGGTCCTGCGCTCACTCAGCCAGTATGTTAGGATCCTTACTGGGCACTGAGGCGGCCTCTCAGAGCACCAGCAAGTGTTTAAAACAATCCGCCGCCAGGGTTCACACCTGCCCCTGCACGAGCCGTCTACCTTGGAGAAACCACCCAACGCCCCTAAGCTTCACCCTCCTCACCTCTACAAAGGGTCCCCGAAAAGACTAAGTGACAGTTACACACGCAGAGGCCCCACACGGAGCAAGGCACAAACGAAGCTGCCGGGTCACAGGTGGGGCCCCGCGCACGGTGCACCCACAGCCCGGTGGGAGACACGCCTCCAACTCTTCCCATGGCTACTGTCTCCGGACACAAGGCGCCCGTCCCCGGCACAAAGCTAAGAAACGCCCGCGCCGCAGCGCGCTCTGGCCTAGGCGGCCGGAGGCCAGAGAGCCGGCCCTTCCCTCGCGCGGGCGTCACACGCCCCGGGGTCTGCGGACCGGCCGGGACCGGAGTCCCGGGCGGCCGCCGCCAGCTTCCGCGCCTGTCGCGAGGAGCTCTGGGACTGTCGTTCCCGCTCTCGCCGGAAACCTGGCGCTTTAGCGCGACACTGAGGGCCCCAGTGCGTTTCGGCTCCGCCCTGCCGCCGGCGAGGACACATCTACCCCGAGCAGCCCGTCGTCGCACCCTGTGCTCTGGAGGCACCGTGAAGAAGCCTTCCTTACGGATACACTTCAGACGGATCTGTTCCGGCTCCGGCTCCGGCTCCCCCATGCCGAGCTCAGCCCCACCCCACCCCACCCCACCCCCCCCACTTCCCATGTGCGCAGGCGCAGACGGATATTCCTCGGAGCAAGCGCATGGCCTACTTCCGGGGCGTCCCCTCCTCAGCAACGGTTACCAAGGAAACCTCCCGAAGACCCGACCCCACCCACGAGGACCTCAACTCCTACGATGCACTCGAACTACCAAGGTTCTAGCTTTACTTTAGTTTTTTGTTTGTTTGTTTTGCGGTACGCGGGCCTCTCACTGTTGGGGCCTCTCCCGTTGCGGAGCACAGGCTCTGGACGCGCAGGCTCAGCGGCCATGGCTCACGGGCCCAGCCGCTCCGCGGCATGTGGGATCTTCCCGGACCGGGGCACGAACCCGCGTCCCCTGCATCGGCAGGCGGACTCTCAACCAGTGCGCCACCAGGGAGACCCTACTTCAGTTTTAAGTGCGGGCACGTGACCGCGCTGGGGCGCTGAGTAACGGCCGCCGGAGGAGGAGGCCGAAGTCCGGGGGGCTGCAGTGGCCTGCGGGGTGGCTGCGGGGGCCGTGGCGGCCGCGGGGCCGCGGGAGCTGTGCTGTAGAGCTCTCCCTGGGATACTGGAGGGCTGACCTGGAGCCAGGGAGGGAGGAGGCTCGGGCAGGGCCAGTGGGGACCAAGAGCAGAGGGCGCGTCCGAGAGCTGTTAAAGAACTGACAGGACGCGGCGACGGAGGGACTGTGGGACCAAAGCGTCACCTAACACATCCGTGTTGAGCACACAGTACGTGCTCGGCCCTGTCAGGCTCTGCCCTGGCGGACCTTACATTCTAACTGGAGGCGGTAAACGAGGTAAGTAAAGCAGACGGCGTGCTAAGGAGAAAAACGAGGCAGGGCAGTGAGTGGCCCGTGTAGGAGGAGGGGTGCAGCTTCTCCTGTCACGGGGACTATACTGTAAATGCTAAAATGATGCGAATGTAAGTTCAGGGCGTTTGATAATTAGGAAGTTAAATAATCATGAGTCAAAAGTATTTAAACTAATTACCACATTCAGTTCATTCTGGTGGTTTTGAATTCTGATAAGCTAAGCTCACGGCTAATAATGAGATTAGGATGAATGCCATGGCAAGCATAGTTTGGGGATTATTTGTTTGAGATGCTCAGGGCAGGGGTAGGAGGAGGGCAGTTTCTAGGTCATATAATAGAAATGCAACAGCTACTAGAAACTTTATAGAGAAGGCGAGGCATGCTGACCCAATGGGTTCAAATTCACCTTTGTATGGGCTTGATTTTTCTGTATAAATATTTAGTCATGGCAGTCAGGATACATAAATAAACATACTAAATAAATACAAATAAGGATGTTGATAATATGTTAGTAAACAATGTCAAGATGAGATTTCTTTTTTCTTGGGTTATACCAAAACTTATGGATTGAAAGTCACTTGTACTGTTTACTACTAAAGAATATGACCCTCATCAATAGACAGACCATGTGTACGGCCTGCTGATCGTTCCAGGAACGAAGGAAGCTGACATATACTGTCATCAGACTAAACGTTTGCGCTCGGACGGGCAGGGCACTCTCTCCAGCCACCTCGGAGGAGAATGGACTCTGACCCAAGGGCTGCCGGTGAGGATGGACAGCTGAGGCTGGGGGTCCCCTGAACAGCCCCTCCCCACCAGGAGCCCTCAAACACAGCCAGAAAGAGGGGAAGTTGTCAGTTCAACTCACCTTCTCCCAGGGCACTCTGACAAAGCCACTTCCACAGTTCTAAGTGCCATGGCTGCCACCACTCCTGCATCCACATTCTTCTTCTGGATCCTATAATACCTTGCATCCCTAATACTCAAGCTAGGAGCCCTTGGACCCTCCAAGGTGACTGTGCACTTCCCTGTTCTGGGACCTAACCACCTTAAGGTTTCATCCTCAGAGTCCGACCTTTTGTTCAAGGGTGGGGGACACCTCCTCCACTGTAACTGCTGAGTGCTTACACCACGCTCCTTCAGAAGCGAACAGGAAGGGTTCTAATGCGCATCCAGAGTCAGCAAGAGATGCTGCCTGCTACCAGTTCATCACTCTGCACAGCCAGACAGCTCCGACAGGGTCATCTCTTCACCGATGACCCCAGAGTCACTCTTGCCCTCTGCCAAGCTGCCTGCGGCTTTGGAGAAGCTGGGGAGAGCCTTGTTTACTGAAGGGGCACCTGCAGCCCTTTGCCATCACCTCTGAGACTCAGAGCACAGGGAGTGACTGCAGCTACTGGGGTGCCTGTTTATTCTTCGGTCTGTGAATTATAGGCGTCTACCGTACTGGGGTTCCTGTGTCGGTAGAAGGGGCCCGGTTCAGCCCTTTCCCGAATGGTCCTCTGCTCCTCCATTCCTGTGGAACCGTAGCTGATCAGAGTCTCTTTTGAGGCTGTGGTGATGACAATCCGGGGGATGGCAAATTTCTTCTCTTCTGAATTTACATCAGGTTTCTCTAGAAGGAAGGAAACATCCGGGTATTTCATAAGTCTGTGGAAAAACTCTTCTGTAAAACAGACAATGTCTGTGTTAGGGCCAGAGCAAAGCAATTAGGTTCGTGGCTCAGGAAAAGAAATGGGTGAGGTTGAAAGCAGTCAAAACCGTAAGTGAACATTCCAAAGCTTACACCAACCGGCAACGCAGCCACGCAGTGGTGACCCTAGAGGCCTCCTTCCAGGAGGGGAACGGACAGACACCCGCACCATCCCCGTGGAAAGCCTGAGCTGCCGGGCAGCCAGGGTGACAGACGCAGGAGCGAGACCTGGGAAAGGCAGGGTCTGCCCCAGAGGTGAAGGTTCAGACACACAGTGTGCAAAGGATTCTCTGCACAGAGCTTTATCAGGCAGGGCACTCTAGAAATGGACGCCACAGCGTTTTCTCAAACTTGTCAGGATTACCAGGAACACACGGGACGTGTGAAACGTTACAAAGTACAAAAGCAGAAGCCCCTTCACTGCCTCCACTGCCTCACTTCCCGGCCTGCTCCCTCCGTTCAGGCCTGTGTGTCCCCGTGTGCACACACGTGTACTGCACAGAATTAGAACACTGAACACCCCAGGAACTCAGCTATACGGGGGATGAGCAGGTGCCCGTCCCGTGCTAGGCGTTGCTCTGAGCCCTAGAATAACCACCGCACGTTTCTGAGGTAGGTCCTCTTAAGACCTACGTTTTACAGACGGAGGAACTGAGGCACAGAGGGTTGGTTCAGTCCCATGCCCAGGGCTGGTGGGAGAGGGAGACGCCGGGTCCCAGGCAGTCGGGTCCAGAGCCACCTCGACCTTCAGCGCTGCAAGCATGGCTTCAGTCGTTCTAACCCGCTGCCGATGGCCCACGGCCTGCACTGAGCACTGACAGTATCCTTTCTTTTCATTTTTATCATTAAGCCAAATGTGCATTTCGTCGTATTTTGGATTTAATTTATTTTTTAAAATTTATTTATTTAATTTATTTTTTGCTGTGTTGGGTCTTTGTTGCTGCACGCGGGCTTTCTCTAGTTGTGGTGAGCAGGGGCTACTCTTCGTTGCGGTGCATGGGCTTCCCATTGCGGTGGCTTCTCTTGTTGCGGAGCACGGGCTCTAGGCGTGCAGGCTTCAGTAGTTGTGGCACAGGGGCTCAGTAGTGGTGGCACACGGGCTGTAGAACACAGGCTCAGTAGTTGTGGCACACGGGCTGTAGAACACAGGCTCAGTAGTTGTGGCTCATGGGCTTAGTTGCTCCGTGGCACGTGGGATCTTCCCAGACCAGGATTTGAACCTGCGTCCCCTGCGTTGGCAGGCGGATTCTTAACCACTGTGCCACCAGGGAAGTCCCTTTTGAATTTAACTTAAATTGAGATCATTTTTTCATGTTCAACATTTTTTCAATGTTCAAGCATTTTTATATGTTAAGACTACTTAAAAGGTTATGAATATTTAATTTAAAAATAATACATGTTGGTTAAATGGGGGAAAGTGATGGGGGTGGGATGGGCTAGGAGACTGGGATTGACATATATACACTAATATGCATAAAATAGATAACTAATAAGAACCTGCTGTATAAAAAATAAAGTTAAAAAAATAATTTCAAAATAAAAATAATACATGTTGGTTAGAGACTGCACATGGAATGACGCTTCTCCTTGCGGACACTTCATACATGCATATGTGCAGCTGGGATCACGCTGTGCAAGGCTGAGTGTTGCAGTGACCACGCAGTAGGCTGAGCCCCACATCCACACAGGTGCGGCCCCTCCTCCACGGCAGCCTGCAGTTCACTGTCGGAGGCCCATCGTGTGCGTAACCAGCTCCCTTTGATGGACATAATTTAGGTCATTTCCAATTTTCTTCTTTGGACAATGCTGCAATGAACATTCCTGCATTTATGTATTTATACACTTGTGGAGCTTTATCTGTCAGGTAAGTTACTAGGAAAATTTTGGCAAATATTGTCAAACTGTTTTCCATAACGATTATATCAATTTTGGGACTTGCCTGGTGGTCCAGTGGCTAAGACTCCACGCTCCCGATGCAGGGGGCCCAGGTTCAATCCCTGGTCAGGGAACTAGATCCCACATGCTGCAACTAAGAGTCCACATGCTGCAACTAAGTGTTCACATGCTACAACAAAGATCCCATGTGCCTCAACTAAGACCCCGTGCAGGACTTCCCTGGTGGCGCAGTGGTTAAGAATCCGCCTGCCAGTGCAGGGGACACGGGTTCGAGTCCTGGTCTGGGAAGATCCCACATGCCGCGGAGCAACTAAGCCCGTGAGCCACAACTACGGAGCCTGTGCTCTAGAGCCTGTGTGCCGCAACTACTGAGCCCCTGTGCCACAACTACTGAAGCCTGCGTGCAGCAACGAGGACCCAACACAGTGAAAAATAAATAAACAAGATAAATACATTTATTTAAAAAAAGACCCTGTGCAGCCAAAAGATTATATAAATTTATCTTTCCTCTAGGAGGCTATCAGCAGAACTTTCCTCCACACTCTCCTGCTTCTCACTTTTCTAAACCTTTTCCCAGGTTACACTGACAGTGGAAGTGCTGACTCCGCCCCCGCTGGTCACCGGTCACCGCCAGCTTCCCTGAGCTTTGGGCACCCTCGCCATGGGGAGGCTGAGCATCTCATCTCGTTGTCACTCGTTCATGGGCCCGTGGCACGTATCCTCCTGTGAATGCATGTCATTCCGCATTTTCTACATTGACTGTTTTTTTTTCTTTGGTGAGCTTTTTTATATTTGGGAAATTCACCCTTAGTGACTTATACTGCAAGTAGCCCCTGGCTTTTAGCTTCCTTTGTCGCTTTCTGCAACAGATTCATCCATCTATTCCTTAATGGCTTTTAGAGTTTGTCAGACTGGAAAAGGCATCCCCTGCTCCAAACTTATAAAAACATTTACTCATTTCCATTTCATACTTTCATAGTTTTACTTTCCATGTTTAACTGTTTGTTTTCTCAGTTGTCGACTGAGTTGCCCCAGCACTCGGGGAACCTCCGTCTTTCCCCCATGTCTGCAACATGGCACTCCTCTGGGACCCCATGCACGCATGCTGTGCTACGTGTTCACCACTGTGAGAGACACTTCCATGTCAGAGGACTCGATCCCTCTGCTTTTCCAGATGTTTCCTGCCATTCTTACATTTTTATCCTCTTAGGTGACCTTTGGGATAATTTGGTCTGGCTCCCAAATCGACCTGTGCTCTTTTGTTTGGGGTCATACTGATTTGTTAGAATCAGGGAGAATTAACAACTTTATGTTACTGAGACTTTCTAATCCAAAACAAGACTCCCTTTTATCTTCCTCAGAGGTTTAAAGCTTCTTCATTTAGAAACATGAATCTTTGGGGACTTCCCTGGTGGTCCAGTGGTAAAGAATCTGCCTTCTGGGCTTCCCTGGTGGCGCAGTGGTTGGGGGTCTGCCTGCCAGTGCAAGGGACACGGGTTCAATCCCTGGTCCGGGAAGATCCTACATAACGTTGAGCAACTAAGCCCATGCACCACAACTACTGAGCCTGTGCTCTAGAGCCCGTAAGCCACAACTACTGAGCCTGCGTGCTGCAACTACTGAAGCCCGCACGCCTAGAGCCCATGCTCCGCAACAAGAGAAGCCACCGCAATGAGAAGCCTGCGCACCGCAATGAAGAGTAGCCCCCTCTCGCTGCAACTAGAGGAAGCCCACACGCAGCAACAAAGACCCGACACAGCCAAATATAAATAAATAAAATAAATTTATTTAAAAAAAGAAACATGAATCTTTTGGGACTTCCCTGGTGGTCCAGTGGTAAAGAATCCGCCTTCTGGGCTTCCCTGGTGGCGCAGTGGTTGGGGGTCTGCCTGCCAGTGCAGGGGACACGGGTTCGAGCCCTGGTCCGGGAAGATCCCACATGCTGCAGAGCGGCTGAGCCCGTGCGCCACAACTACTGAGCCCACGAGCCACAACTACTGAAGCCAGCGCCACTAGAGCCCGTGCTCCACAACATGAGAAGCCACCGCAGTGAGAGGCCTGCGCACCTCGGCGAAGAGTAGCCCCCGCTCGCCGCAACTGGAGATGGCCCGTGCGCAGCAACGAAGACCCAACACAGCCAAAATTAAATAAATAAATTTTTTAAAAATTAAAAAAAAAAAGACAAAAAAAAAAAAAAAAGAATCCGCCTTCCAATGCAGGGGACGCGGGTTCGATCCCTGGTCGGGGAACTAAGATCCCACATGCCGCGGGGCAACTAAGCCCACGTGCTGCAAACTACAGAGCCCATGCACCCTGGAACCCGTGCACCACAACTAGAGAGAAGCCCGCGTGCCACCGCGAAGATCCCGCGTGTCGCAACTAAGACCTGACACAGCCAAAAATAAAAACAAAAATTAAATAAATAAATATAAAAAGTAAAAATAAAATAAGAAACATGAATCCTTTTAGGGTTCTTAATACACAGGACGTGTACTATTTTTCAATTACTGCCTAATAAGTTACCTTATTTTAGTGGCCAACTTAAAACAGCGCACACATCACCTCTGGCTCCACGTGTCTGGAGTCTAAGCTACAATCCAGCTGTCGGCCCGGCCGCGCCCTCATCTGGACCTGGGGACCTTCCACGGCCACTCAGGTTGTAGGCAGAGTTCCTTTCTTTGTGTGCCAAGGACGAAGCCCCTTTCCTTGCTGGCTGGCGGCTCTCACATCATGGGAGCCGACTTCTTCACAGCCACGTCTCTGACACTTTCACCTTTTTCAAAGGCTTCTCTGATGAGGTCAGGCATGCTCAGGAGAAGCTCCATTTTGATTAAGTCAAAACCAACGGGTTGGGCTTCCCTGGTGGCACAGTGGTTGAGAGTCCGCCTGCCGATGCAGGGGACGCGGGTTCGTGCCCCGGTCTGGGAGGATCCCACATGCCGCGGAGCGGCTGGGCCCGTGAGCCATGGCCGCTGAGCCTGTGCATCCGGAGCCTGTGCTCCGCGACGGGAGAGGCCACAACACTGAGAGGCCTGCGTACCAAAAAAAAAAAAAAAAACCAACGGGTTACTACCCTGATCCCAGGAGCCCAGCCCATTCCTACTCACAGGCTCTGCCCACATGTAAGGGAGAGGCTCCTACAGCCTTGTTCAGAGGGCAGTGATGGGGCTCTGGAATGCTGCCTTCCATGCTACCACACTGCCTTCAGGAAGGAGTCTGACTTCCACCAACAGTGTGTCCAGGCTCTCCGTCTATCATGTGTTATTCTCTGGCCTCTCGTTTTTGTTGCAAATACTTTTTGAGCTTACCATTTGTTTTACATTTGTTTATAGAGGGCTTAGGGAGATGTTTTACATTTTAATGTAGGCAAATCCTTCAACATTGCTCTGTAATATCTTTGCTTTGAGGAATCAATAAAATTTACGTCTTATTTTTTGCAGCCACCTTTTTTTTCCAGCAAGGAAATTTTTTTTTAGATGACCACACACTGTCATCTGGAAGATGGTTCTAGCCGTTCTTTCCCTCTACCCTTTGAGTCACCTGTATCAGCTGATAGTAAGTCTACCTTTTTAAAAAATTTAAGTATAGTTGATGTACATGTAATCACTTTTTATATCCACTCTTAAACCATCTGGAATTTATCAGAGCATATAGCAGGAGGTTACAATCCAGCTTACGTTTTCTCTTAAAACGTTACACCGTTTTTCTAGCACAATTTATTATATAATCCTTCCTTTTCCCACTTACTTTTGGTGCCAGGTGTATTGTATTCTGATTATATATAAACATACATAATGTTCATACACACACACTCTTGTCCATGTTTTCTATTTCAATGACCTGCTATTCTTATATGGGAATCATGTTATTTTAATTATTATAATTTCTGATGTATTTTTATTTATTTATTTATTTTTAAAGAATCATCTTTTTTAAAAAATTTATTTTTGGCTGCATTGGGTCTTCTTTGCTGCACACAGACTTTGTCTAGTTGCGGGGAGTGGGGTCTAGTCTTCGTTGCACTATGTGGGCTTCTTATTGCAGTGGCTTCTCTTGTTGTGGAGCACAGGCTCTAGGAGTGTGGGCTTCAGTAGTTGTGGCACACGGGCTCAGTAGTTGTGGCTCGCAGGCTCAGTAGTTGTAGCTCGCGGGCTCTAGAGTGCAGGCTCAGTAGTTGTGGCTCACGGGTTTAGTTGCTCTGCGGTGTGTGGGATCCTCCCAGACCGGGGCACGAACCCATGTCCCCCGCATTGGCAGGCGGATTCTTAACCACGGTGCCACCAGGGAAGTCCCTGATGTATTTTAAAACATTTTACTTTAATATTATAAATTCAGAGAAAGTTGCAAAAGTAGTCCAGAGAGATCCCCGTACCTCCGTCCATTCTCCCTCAGTGGTAGCACCATAAGTAACTGCAGTAGAATAAGGCTCCGTGGGCTTCCCTGGTGGCGCAGTGGTTGAGAGTCCGCCTGCCGATGCAGGGGACGCGGGTTCGTGCCCCGGTCCGGGAAGATCCCACATGCCGCGGAGCGGCTGGGCCCGTGAGCCATGGCCGCTGGGCCTGCGCGTCCAGAGCCTGTGCTCCGCGGCGGGAGAGGCCACAACAGTGAGAGGGCCCGCGTACTGCCAAAAAAAAAAAAAAAAAAAAAAAAAGCTCAAGTATGATATTAAAAAGTTACATAAAAAAATAAAAATAAGGCTCCGTGTGGCACAGTGTGTGTTCTGTGCCATGTGATCACATGTCACCACCACCACGATCCAGACACAGGACTGCTCCAGCATCACAACGATCACGTTCATGCTATACTTTAAAGTCACACCCCCGGCCCCCGCCATCCCTAACCCTGGCAGTCCCTAGTCTGTTCTTATCTGTATCATTTTGTCATTTGGAGAATGTTACATGAATAAAATCGTACAGCATGTGACCTTTTGAAATTGGCTTTCTTCAGCATATTTTTTGACAGTTAAAAATGCAGTACTTCGGGCTTCCCTGGTGGCGCAGTTGTTGAGAGTCCACCTGCTGATGCAGGGGACGCGGGTTTGTGCCCTGGTCCGAGAAGATCCCACATGCCATGGAGCAGCTGGGCCCGTGAGCCATGGCCGCTGAGCCTGCGCGTCCGGAGCCTGTGCTCCGCAACAGGAGAGGCCACAACGGTGAGAAGCCTGTGTACCGCAAAAAAAAAAAAAAAATGCAGTACTTCTTCAGAAAGAGAAAAACAAATATCGTATACTAACGCATGTATGTGGAACCTAGAAAAATGGTACAGATGAACCGGTTTGCAGGGCAGAAGTTGAGACACAGATGTAGAGAACAAATGTATGGACACCAAGGGGGGAAAGCTGCGGGGGGGTGGGGATGGTGGTGTGCTGAAACGGGCGATTGGGACTGACATGTACACACTGATGTGTATAAAACTGATGACTAATAAGAACCTGCTGTATAAAAAACCAAACACACACACAAACAAGAAATGCAGTACTTCAATCAGATGAGGATGCTCACCTCACACCTCAGGGTATTATCGTCAATTCTTTGTTATCACCTACTGCCCAACTGGATTTCTCCAGAAGGCGCAGCCCAGACACACGCACGGCTTTTTGCTCATAGGTCTCCCAAGGCCCCTTCTAACAGCCCTCTCTGCTGTGACGGAAAGTCTGTGTCCCCCGAATTCATATGTTGAAGGCCTAGTCCCCAGTGTGCTGGTATTTAGAAGTGGGGCCTTTGGGAATTAATCAGGTTTAGATGAGGCCATGGCCACGTGAGGACACAGCAATCGGGCAGCTGTCTGCGGGCCAGGGAGGGGTTCTCACAGGAGCACAGCCAGACTGAGGGCCTCCCCAGCCTCCAGAACGAGGAGAAACAAAGTCTGTTGTTTAAGCCCCCCAGCCCATGGTCTTTGTTTGTTTTTTTTTTCTTTCTTTTGTTTTGTTTTGCGGTACGCGGGCCTCTCACCGCTGTGGCCTCTCCCATTGCGGAGCACAGGCTCCAGACGTGCAGGCTCAGCGGCCATGGCTCACGGGCCCAGCCGCTCCGCGGCATGTGGGATCCTCCCGGACCAGGGCACGAACCCGTGTCCCCTGCATCGGCAGGCGGACTCTCAACCACTGCGCCACCAGGGAAGCCCAAGACACCACCTTTTTTGCAAGTCATTTATTTGTAGAAAAATCAGAGTTCTTTTTTCAGAAGAATCTGCAGCGTTTTGGAATTGGCTGACTGCCAGCTCGTGGTGTTCGGTCTGTATAATGTATGTTTGTGGATTCTGTAATGCGAAATTTGAAGCACAGACAGAAGCAGTGGGAATGGTACAATACAACTCATCGCCCAACTGCCAAAGTCCTCATAAACCCCAGGCAAAGCTGACCTCACTCCAGCTCTTACCCTGTGTGCTGGTTACTGCGGCTGAGTAGTGGCTCACCCCAGACCTCAGCAGCTTGAAACCACCATTTTCTTACCGTTTTATGGCTCAGGAATTCAGGAAAGGTTCTACTGCAGTTGTCACCTGTGGTTTCCCAGGGGCTGCAGTCAGATGCTGTCTGAAGGCTCAGCTGGGCTGGACACGTGGATGTCCACTCGCAGGGCTGCTACGTGCTGTGCAGTGGCTCGGCTAGGGAGACTCCAAGCTTGGGGCTGGAGTCACGACAAGCTCGTCACAAGCCCGGCACCTGGGCTGGACGGGCTGCGAGATCAGGACCGCGGGCTGCGGCTCCCCTATGGCCTGCCCAGCAGCCGAGCACTTCCCAGCACAGTGGCTCCCAGCACAGCCAGCGTCCCCGTGAGCCCGGCCAGGCCGCCCAGCCCACAAGTCACTTCCACCACTCCACTGGTTACAGGAGAGTGTCAGGCCTTCAGAGATTTGGAGATGGGACGTAGACCCCCAGGTCACACCACAGGACCCGTGGGCTGAGAGGGGCTGTAGCACCTGCAGAGACAGGTGCACCCCTTCCCGTGGCAGCAAATCCCCACCCAGCACGTCCATTTGCCCTTAAAATACTTCGGGTGCGGCTCTAAGAGACGAGGACTCATGCGTATTCCATGTTGTCCACGGCATAACTCACACTAGACAAAACGCAGGGTCCTTACTGTTCAGCGGGAGAGTTTTCCACAACTGTACGCACCCGTGTCATCACGCAAACGAGATGCAGAACTTTCCTCCACCCCACAAAGCTCCCACGGGCCCTGTTCCAGTCAGCTAGCCTGCCCCGGCCCCAGCCCAGCAATCATTTTCTGATTTCTACCCAACAGTGGTAAAACCTACTTTTTAAATTGTATAACACACAGAATTTTTGACTTGTTGACCTTTCTATTTCTCTGAGGCTTTTATGGCATTAGGATGACTTAAAGAAACGTGACTTCCGAAAGTTGTCACTTTCCCAAATCTAATAGGGGAATTCCTCAGCTTTAAAACCAGAATGTGGAAGAGAAGATGCTCCTGCCCTACTTGAGGTGTTGCTCCTGGCAGACCAGGTCCTGTCCTCACTCCCGACTCCCAGTGCCTCTCGCTGCAAGGCCAGCAAGACCAGCTGCTGGTCTCAGTCGACAGTCTTCTCTGAGTTTACTCCACCTCGCTGCAGCATTCAACACTGCCAGCTAGTTCTCCTTTCTTAACAGCTTTCTTCAGTACAATTTAAATACCACAAAATTTACCTGTTTAAAGCATGCAATTAAATGGAATTCAGTAAACTTTCAAAGTTGGGCAACCATTGATTCAGTTTTGAGACTACTTCCATCACCCTCAAAAGGGCCCTTGTGCCCTCTTGTGACCGATCCCTGTGCCCACCCTTAGCCCAGGCTTCCCTCCATATGGATTTGCCTTTGCAGGACTTTTCATATAAATGGAATAGGAATCTATATCTGGCTTCTTTCACTCGCATCATGCTTTCGGGCGTCGTACACAGGGCGGCACATTCCTTGTGACTGCAGTCTCCACTCGCTTTCTTGAAACTCCATCCTCACTCCACCCCCGAAGTGAGAGCATGACACACACTGTTGGTGGAGTCCCCTGCCCACACCTTCCCTTGCTGGCAGAGGTCCAGCCCATCCTGGAGACACCGGGCACACAAGGCTTCTGGGGGAAGATTCTCCTTGCTGACACGAAGCAAGAAGTAACGCCTCTCACAAACTAGACGCAGTCCCACGTGTGTAACACCAAGAGCCGTCCAGCCCTCTGCGGACCGTGGACACAGAGGATGGCAGAGGGTAGACACACAGCCTGTGATGCTGCCACGCCGAGGGCCCTACCTCTGACCTCACCTCTGTTTGGGGGGTACCGAGCCCCTCAGCACTAAAGCTGTGTCTGGATGGCTTTTCTGTGACTGACAGCCAAAAGCCTCCCGACAGACTAGTAGCAGTTTTCCAAACGTCCCCCCAGGACTCTGGCCCTTCCTGCACTCTTCAGCCCTCAAGTAAGGGCTCTTAAGTTGGGATCTGAAGTCCAGGCCTTGCCCCCAAGGCAAACGCCCTCATCTCAAACGTTTCCTGCCCTTGGTGACCCTCAGGGGGCTCGGTCTGAAGCTGTCTGTGCCCAGCTCCTCTCCCCTGCCAGGCGGGCATCCATCCTGCCCTTCCTTGTCTGACCCACCGGCCATGCGTCCTCACAGTCACCGAAGCCCACGGCCATGGCTCCCTGCTTTGCCCTCACGCCCTATCACTCGGCAATTCCCGCCGCCGCAGCCTCACTGGTTCCTACCCAGTTACAGCAATGGGCCTGTGAGAGGCCTCTGTGCTGGAGACACAAACCCCATCGTTCCTCCCTTGGTTTAATACCTAACAATTCCGTCTCCACGACCGACATGATAAAACTGATGAAAAACTTCACATTCTGCTGCTTCTGTGGCTTCAACCCCGACCCACACCCAAAGGCTGTTACGGTGAGTAACTCTGCCCAGCTGTTTCACCAACATCCTATCCCCTCCGTGATCTCTGTGGCCAGGCAGAGGGCTCCCACGGGACCGTGCTCCGCAGGGGAGCAGCTTCCCAGGCTCTGTCCCAGTCTGTGGAATGCCGAAGGAACGACACTGGGGCCAAAGGCGTCCAGCCCTCGGGAGGACAGCAGGCCTGCTTGGGATCTGCGCACTGCTTAGCCCTCTTGACTGTGTGTTCCGCATCTACCACGTGGGAACTCACCTAAACCTTGACTAAACTTACTACATCTTCCAACTAGAACTCTGATGTTAAAGGTCCTAAAACCCCCTCCACCGTTAGGGCACGCCCCCTGCTACTAGCATCCCACCACAGGCTCCTGTGCGCCCCATCCCCAAACGCACCTCAGGTTCTGTACCCTCCTGGGTGTGTCCTACCTTCCACTTCAGATGAAGGCCACTGCCGCTTGGCTGCCCCTTTCTTCTCATGGAAGCTCTCTGCAGGCTTGGTGTCTAGAGGCTTCTCAGACTCTTGTGAAGGCCTGTCCACCGGCCTTTCCGTAGCCTCTGGGATTGAACAGGCGCGCCCCGACTTTGGCTCCTCACCTGAAATATATGGGTAATTAATTAGACCTATATTTTACTGAGTCTAGGGCAAAGGATTCCATCCTTCTTCAGTCGCCTGCTTTGGTCCGGAATGAAATAAGATAGCGTGAAAGACTTGGGTCACTCCATTTCCCTACACGTGGATATTCCCCGGATGAAAAGGTCCCCGAGGCAAGATCATCAGAGAGGACCCGGCGCAGGAGGATTTGTGGGGGCGGGGCCGCGCCGTGGAGACTGCGGGGCGGCGGCCCTTTACCTTTTCGGAGTTTGTGTTTGCTTTTGGAAAGTCCCATAGGTGACTGCCCCGCGACGCAGGCGCGGACCCTGCACCTCAGTGGGAGCCCAGCCCACTGACTCACAGAAGGCCCGGCCGCCGCCTCCTTGGCCCGCGCGGTCGCCACGGCAACGCCACCGCCCGCGATACCGAACCGTCCTCTCGCGAGAGCTCCCGGCCGCCGGAAGCGGCAGCGACCCGGCAGTACCTGCCCTCCAGCCCGCCAGCCCGCGCCGGTCGGTTCGGTTGACGCCGCCGGGAGATCCAGTCCGTCCGCCTCTGCCAGGGCTGCCGCTGCCGGACCGGCCATGGACGGTGAGAGGCCGCCGCCCTCCGGGGCCGCGCGGGGCGGGGCCGCCTCTCCCGTGGGCGGGGCTCAGGCGGGTGCCCCTGGCCTCGATCCCGGACCCTGGGCCCCGATCCCCGGTACCGGATCCCGGGGTCTCCACCGGGACCACGATCCCCGACACCATACCCCGGGACCCAGGACCCCGACCTCGACCCCGGGGCCTCGACCCAGGACTCCGATCCCCTTCCCTGATCCCCGACCCCCTTCCCCGGCCCTCCTCAGCCACCGTCTGCCCCTGCCCCACCTGCCCCTGCGGTACTGGTGAGGGACATCGGCCTTTGGGGGCCCTGGGATGCCGGGTCAGAGGGCACCCGAAAAGGAGACAGTTGCACCACTGCCCCCAGAACACCGCTAAGAGAAATAAGAGCTCTGGCAGAAAGCCCTCACTACGTACAGGCACAACAGCTCTTGAGATAGGAACCGTATGCGCCCATTCTGCAGATGGGAAAACAGGTTGAGGAGTCCGTGCAGGCACAGGCCCCAGGAGCCCTGGTCCTCCACTGCCTGCAGCACCCCCTCAGGGCCCTCTGCCCTGCTCTCCTCCAGAACAGGAAGCATCAGTGATAAAATGAAGATACCGACATTTGCCAGGATATTTAAGTGCTAGTGTGGTAGAAAGGCTGTGCAGTGTTATTGTCATGAAGGAAATCCTATGCAGATTGCCTCAGGGAGAAGATGAACAGCTATACCCCCACCCCACGCGTGCGCGCGCGCACGTTGGGTTTCGCCTCACAGCTCACTCGGCTTCAGCTCTCCAGGGAATTGTTTTGCCTGTATCCCTTTTCTCCGGGGTTAGGTTTTGCCCTTCAGAGTCTGTGCTTCCCACTCAAGTCTGGGCCACACCCAGCCCAGCCTTGCTTTCCCGGCAGTGAGCACACTGCCTGCCACCTGTTTCTCCAGAGATGCAGACAGCTCTGGCCTTGACTAGGGCCCGCAGTGACAGGTGAGAGCTGCACGGAGCTCCACTGGGCTCGCAGCTGGGAGCCTTCACATACCTTTGTGGTCCTGGATTCTGGTTGCAGGACTTCGTTTCTTCATTCCGGGCTAGTGTGGTACACCCTTTCAGAAATCATTCCCCCAATTTAGGAGTGGGATATACACTGAGATAGTTTAAAGATGAAGGAGAATCTACCGAGCTCTTGAGCTCGGGCAAGTTCAGATACCGAGGGACTTAGCCAGTAACACACACAGGTCTCCAGTTCCTCATTGAGGGCGGGGGCACCTGAGCCTGATTCGATGGCTCAGAAATGGCAGCTCCCATGGAGAGCGGTCTCTGTGGGCCAGCTCTTTTATGGCGTAAGAGTCATCGCCGTGCTGTTTTATCCGTAAAGAATAGACTGTCGAGTACTAAACCTCGTTAAATTGGGGGGGGCTCCCAAGGGTCCTTTGGAAAGCTGCACTGATTACAGACCATCTCGAGCTTTCACCATGGGCCCCACGCTGCACCCATGACATTCCCCCGCACGCTAACCCTTAAGGTCAGCTGGTACTATCCTGGTGTTTTCCTGAATTGGAGAGTCAGGGAGGCTAAGGAGGGGCAGAGCTGGTGTGAGTAGGCCTCCTTGAAGGCCCCAGTTCTGTTCCAGCTCTTCACGTCCAGGAGGGTCGTAGTGCCCCCACCAGCTGGTTAGGAGCGTTGCTTCTCACATTTCTTAAAATCCTCAAACCATCTCCTCTCTTTGCAGATACCCTGTTGCAGCTGAAGGTATGTACTGAGTGGCCCTTCACCCCATCCCGGCCTGCTGGTTGTCAGTGGGGACAGATGGTGTGAGTCACACTCAGGATCGTGCTCAGCCAGACTGATGACCGAGGGGTCAGGGAGGTGGTGTGCTAGCTTGTCTCGGGCTGAGCGGAAGCAGATCATTTGGCCTCATTCATGAGCGCGCGCGTGTGTGCGTCCCTTAATGTTCCACGAGGCGTTTAAAACGGTTGCCTCGAGTCCTTCAGAAACACGTGCAGGAGAGCATTCCGGGCAGCTGAGCAGTCCCCCTGCCCGGGGTGGTGTCGGCAAGCCCCTGCCCCAGTTCCCGTAGGGCCCTCCTAGGTGCCCATCCATGGTGGGTTCCGAAGGACGGGAGGAGTGACGGGCATCGGCCCCCGACTGTAGCAGCTGCACTGCCTCTGCTGTGGGGCCTCCAGGCCAGATTCCCAGGTCAGGAAAATCTGGACTTTTCCCTGAGGAACGTAGCTGGTCGGGGTGGACAGACAAGAAAGCTTTTTTCCACAACAAAACGTCCCAAGTGCATGGGGGCACCCAGGGCTGTGGGAGGGGCCCGAGGGCTGGGGACCCTCCCAGGTCGGTGAGTGACGTTGGCCGAGAGAACAGTGTTGACAGGACCAGAGTTAGGAAACTGGCCTCTGGAAGGCTGCTGTTCCCTTGGGTCATCTGAGTCTTCTCCCTGCCAGCTTCTGGTCACCTGAGGCCTGTGGAGGGCCACTGACCAGGGCTGGGGTGTGCGAGGTCATGCCAGGCGGTCCCTGCTGCAGCTGAGCAGCAGGTCCCAGGGCACCTGGCCAGAGTGGTGGACTTTGTTTAGAGGTGGTGGATGGTGACCCAGTGTGTACTTCAGGCTGTGTGTGGAGGGCAGTGGGCGGGGGGCTGGGCAAGCCTGGACGCAGAAGGCAGAGGACAGAGCAGGCCACGGAGCCTCTGACATGAGCGGCCCCGTGTGGGTGGGGCAGGAGTGGGGCTCTGGGCGCAGAGCCGGGCTAGGGTAGCCCGACATGGCGATGCCTGACACCGGCCCCATCAGACACCTGGAATGTGGCTTGCGGGACTGAATTTTTACTTTCACTTAATTTTAGGTAATTTAAGTAGCTACGTGTGTCTAGTAGCTACTGCACTGGACCGTGCAGGAAGAAAAAATGGTCAGCGAGTCAGGTGCTGCAGACATTGATTTAAAGGCCCCTCAGAACTGTGTCTGATGACCGGGAATCGGGGATGACTTTGGAGAGAGCGCCCTGTGCCCGTGAGCCTGAGGTTAGGGAAGCGTTGATCTGCACAGAGGCTGGACCACGGGAGCAGGGGAGACGTTAGCCTGAGGCCTGGACACCAAGGCGGTCAAAGAGGGAGGGGTTTACGGTGGCAGCATCTGTGTGACGCTGGCCAAGGCCTGTGGGCAGTTTCTCAGTGTGCCCCCAGCTGCTGACCCGTGGATCAGGGAGCCGGTGTGTCGTGCTTCAGGCTGGTGGAAGGAGGGGCTGAGGCCACTGGGAGCTGGGCTGTGTAGAGGGGCACAAGCGCACGGACGGGCACCGACGTCCTAGTGGGCAGCGGATTGTCCAGCAGAGGCAGCAGTCGGGAGCGATCAGTGATGTCCACCCTCGGAACGAACTTACAGCCCAGGAGGGCGGGGAGCAGGATGGGGGGTAGGCCGGGTGGTGACCCAGCCTCCTGTCCGTCAGTTCACTGCAAAGCAGCTGGAGAAGCTGGCCAAGAAGGCGGAGAAGGACTCCAAGGCGGAGCAGGCCAAGGTGAAGAAGGTGAGTGCAGGCGCTGCCGCCGGGCCGGGCCTTTCCTCCTGTGGGTCCTGTGCTCCTCGGGCCTGGGCAGAGGCCGAACCCCTCTGTGGGGCGGGGCAGGGCTGGAGGCTCCTGGGGTTGCTGTGCTCTCCGTGGGGGGCTTTCTTACAGCTGGTTAGCGGCTAGAGTAGCTCCTGGGGTGCTGGGTTTGGATGACTCCTCAGCCAGACTGAGGCTCCCAGGGCAGAAGGGGAACGCAGCCGACATCCCAGTCTGAAGCCACGTCACCGCCATAGTCGTGATTCCTTTGGAATCAGCATTGCCTGCGCTGGCTTTTCAAGCTCTGCTGCTTCCAGGCGGAGCTGTCGTGTGAGGGCAGCTGAGTGTGTCGGTGGGAGTGGAGAGGCCTGGAAAGGTGGCCGTGTTTTCCTGAGCCCGGCTCTCTCGTCTGACTTTCTCTGAGGGCTGGTTGGGGGCCCTGCCCCTGGACACCCTCACTCCTGAGACATTTCTGATGAGAAAACCTGCAGAGAGGCTGAGAAGGGGCTGCCCCACAGCTGCAGACGGCGCCCCAGGACTGGCCGGGGCCGGGCCCCAGCTGGCATTTCCCCCTGCATTTCAGGCCCTTCAGCAGAAGAATGTGGAGTGTGCGCGGGTGTACGCCGAGAACGCCATTCGCAAGAAGAACGAAGGTGTGAACTGGCTCCGCATGGCGTCCCGCGTGGATGCCGTGGCCTCCAAGGTGCAGACGGCCGTGACCATGAAGGGGGTGAGTGCTAGGCCGGGCGCCACGTGCCCGGGGCCGGCTCCTGCTGGCAGAGTCGAGGGGGTGGCCCGGTGCAAGCGGTCAGGCCGGCATTCCCTCCCTACGGTAAGGGCGGTGCTAGAGCGGCAGACGCACCCCGAAGGCTCTCTCCAGTGTCCGTCCTTCCATTGACGGCGCCATCTGGGGACGTGCCATGCCGGGGGCGGGGGTGCGGGGGCCCTGAGGGCCCTGCCTGCCTCCTCACTCCCGCCTCTGCCAGGTGACCAAGAACATGGCGCAGGTGACCAAAGCCCTGGACCGGGCCCTCAGCACCATGGACCTGCAGAAGGTCTCTGCGGTGATGGACAGATTTGAGCAGCAGGTGCAGAACCTGGACGTGCACACGTCGGTACGTCGGCCCAGGGCCCGGGTGTGCGGGTGACGGCCAGGCGTGTGGCCCCTTCCCCTCCCGGGAACCTGGCTCCTCGTGGGGAGTCCAGACCGGCCCGCAGAGGTCCAGCAGGGGAGAGGGGGGCCTGGGGCCGGGGATGGGTGCACGTGCAGGCAGCTGTGCCCCAGGACCAGCACGCCAGAGGGAGTGCGCTGGAGAGAGCGCCACAAGGGGGCTGGCGGGGGGAGGGAGCCACAGGAAGCCCTGACCGCCCGGCACACGACCCCCAGGTGATGGAGGACTCCATGAGCTCGGCCACCACGCTGACCACACCACAGGAGCAGGTGGACAGCCTCATCATGCAAATCGCCGAGGAGAATGGCCTAGAGGTCCTGGACCAGCTCAGCCAGCTGCCCGAGGGCGCCTCTGCCGTGGGCGAGAGCTCCGTGCGCAGCCAGGAGGACCAGCTGTCTCGGAGGTGGGCCAGGGGCACCTGTGCTGGGCGGGCAGCGTGCTGGGCGGGAGCTTGGGAGGGACGCAGAAACCCCGGCCTCGGTGCCTGCAGGCCCAGGAGCAGCTCAGTCCCCGCCCCGGGTTCAGATCCTGCTCACCGTCTATAGCTCCCCCTAGAAGGCGGGGGACAGGACTACGCCGGCCTGGAAAAGGGCCTGGGAAAGCCGGGGTGGAGCTGTTGCCGGGGCCTCAGGGAATCCTGTTGTCCTTTGCAGGTTGGCCGCCCTGAGGAATTAGCGGAGCCCAGCGGCAGCGTGCTCCCTCCCGGCCTCATAGGGGAAGGGCTGGGAAGGCCGCCTCTGCCCCCTCCCCACTGCTCTGCCCCTCTCACCTGCCAGGCCTGGGACTCTGCCTCTTCTCTGAGCACGGGTGTGGGTCTGTGTCCGGCTGGGCGAGTTTGCACAAACTTCTGACTTCTGTGGGTAATTTCTGTGACTCCGGGCCACCAGCTGGGCGATCTGCAGGCTCCCCTCCGTCCACCACCACTGAGAAACCCCCAGGGACTGGCTGGTGGCTGCCACGTCGCTATGGGGGCTTTCAGACTCCATGTGATGGCACATGCACTGGGAGTGGTCAGCCAGTGGGGGTCAGGGCTGCAGGCTGTTGCTAGGGACCCCTGGAGGCCCCCCGACTCCATTTAGAACCTGGTCCTGCCAGCTGCATGGGCCCCGCTCGGGCTCCCCAGTGTAAGGCGCCTAGCTCCCAGTCCAGCGGGCCCCCGGGGGTCTGCATCCTCTCTCCCCTGCGCCTCTGGAGGGCTCGGGCCCTGCGGACTCTCCTCTAGGGAGCCGGAGTCTACGCTGAGGCCCCTCCCAGCCAAGGAGCAGGCGCCTCCCCCTCCTGGGTGGGATGCTTTGCTCCTGTCACTATAAATGATGGGGTGCCTCCCCCATCTGGCTCTCGCTGCCTTGTGGGCTCACGCTGTTGACCTTGAAGCTGGAGCAGCTGATGGAAGAGCCGCCCTCAGTGGGGCCAGCAGTGGCAGTGCTTCTGACGCCGTGCCGGGCCGGCCTGAGGGGAGCTTCAGACAGGCTGCACTTTTCTGTTTTCTCCAATTACTGAAGTTTACTTCGTTTTCCTGAAGCTTCCAGGGATTTTTTTTTGCCAAACAGAAGGAGCAAGCAGATCGGGAGCGTTTGGTGTGAGCCCCTCCCCAGCGCCAGCTGGAGAGCACGGCTTGTCGGCGCTGGCCAGAGGCCTCTGGCTGCCCGTCTGTCCTCACAGCGCTGGCTGTCACGGACAGAAACGTGGGAGAGCTTTCCCTGGCTCTCTGCGTTTGATTCTTCCTGGACTTGGAGCCCTTGGGTGCTCTGTACAGGAAGTTGTGCTGTGGGCCGCCTGGGGCGCTGGACTGTGGTGTGAGGCCGGAGAGAATGGGCTTCAGGAGCCACCTGGTTTTTCTTCTGTGATGCCGACCTCGCCTGACTCCCTGGCCATCATCCCTTGGGGCTCCCACGTGCCGGGGCTTCAGAGAAGGTCCCCAGGGGGTGCAGAGCTCCACGGAGACGCCCGCTGGGGGCAGAGGCCACACTGCATCAAAGGGCAGCAGGCGAAGTTTGCCTTTTCCTGAAATGCTGTTGTGAATAAAGAGGTTGATGCCCGAGAACTGTCTCCATCTTTGCTTTAGTGGCCTGGGGTGGGGTGGGGGCCTTAAGGGGACGGTCGGCTTGCGGTCCAGCCCGCCAGTAGGAGGCTGACGGGTTCCTGAAGGAGGGCAGCTGGGGTGCTGTGAGGAGTGGGATTCCCAGGCCCTGCTCGGTGAGGCCGAATCAGATCCACAGTTCCTCTACGATTTTACCTTGAAATACTTTTAAACTTATGTAACAGCTGCAAACCAAGTGCACAACTTCTGTATACTTCCCTGTAGGAGCTTCCCTCGCGTCAACCTAGTTACCGTAGAACCGACCAAATCAGGAAACCGCCCTCACATTATTACCCTGTGGTCCCTCCAGCCCCGAACGTGGCACAGGCCCTCCCATTTCTCTACGTGACCGGGACGGTCTCGAGGCCAGTGGGTCTGCACCGGTTTGCTCGTGGGAACTGCGTCCGGGCGCCCCCCACCCCGTGTGCCCCAGAAACCGCTTCCGGGCAACCTATGTGTGCGCCAGAAACCAAGTCCCTGTGCCCCGCTGTGTGCACCAGAAACTACATCCGTGCGTACCCCTGTGTGCCCCCAGAAACTACCACCGGGCGCCCCTCTGTACTCACGGGAACCACATCTGGTCACCCCGCTGTGTGCACCGGAAACCACGTCGGTGCGCCCCTCTCTGGACACGTGAGCCACGTCAGCGCGCCGGAACCATGTTGGTGCACCACCCTACGTGCACCAGAAAGTACGTCCGGCCACCTTCCCCACAACCCACCGCTCACACGAAGCACGTCTGTGGGCCCCCCTCTGTGCTCACGGGAACTACGTCCGGGCACCCCACTGTGTGCACCAGAAACTATGTCCGGACACACACCGACACACACACACGCCCCGTGGGCACGGGGACCACAGGTTTGCACTTGTCAGGCCTCCCCCTCTGGGTTACTCCTTGGGCAGGGAAAACCCCGTTTTCAGGTTCTCAGCCCCTGCTCCCCACACAAAGTTCTAGTTTCGGCACTGCTGGCTGCCCCCACCCCCGAGAGACGCCCTTACCCACCAGAGGACTGGGTTTGTCGCAGGCCTTGCTGGGCCCCTCGATGTGTCGTCTCTGTTAGATTATTTGCCTTGTGTTTCACGCTGGTGCTTCGCGGCCTGGATGGTCTTGACCAGGTTTTTGGGGCGTGTGATCCGTGGCCAGGGTTGTAGCGTCGGAACCATAGTGGGGTCCATGCCCCTTGTGCCCAGCCCGCCTGTCAGAGTGACCACCTGTGGCTCTGGGCCCCCCTTGTCCCCTCCGAGCACGTCTGGGTTTGAACAGGGCCTGGGGCCGCTTGTTGCCTGGTTGGAGAATCGCTGATGTGGGCCCTGCCTGGGGAGACAGCCCTCCAGGGGCTCCTGAGCAGGCTCCACGCTGCTGGGTGGGCCCGGGTGTGGCACCCGCCTCCCTGGAGCCCCTTACCAGGCCCCCCAGGGAAGGCCTGCAGGCCTGTGTCTCCCAGGGTGAATGAGGGGTGAGCAGACGGGTCCCCAGAACCAGATGCTGGGGATGACACGTGAGGTGTGGCCTCGGGTGTGATTCTAACGTGGTTAAGATTATTTCAGACGAATATTACAGCGTTTCTTATGGGAAAATCCCTCCCAGTTAGCAAACTCAGGCGTGCCCGCCTGCGGCCCACCAGGGGGCCCTCCAGCCCTGATAAATCAGCCAGCCATGGCAGGCTGGCGTGCTGGGCAGGGTTCAGCCAACTCAGGACAGAAACCCTTTCTTCTCCTTTAACGTTAAACTGATCCTAAGTGATCAGCAAATACCCACAGTGTCCCTGCTGGTGGCTTTAGGTATCCCTGGAGAGAGTGCCTGCTGGGAGCGAAAGGCAGGGCCACAGCCCAGAGGCCCTCGCTGGCTCCCACGGCCCAGGCTGGCAGGCACCAGTGGGTAACAGCGCAGAGGGGCATCCTCAGGGGCTCTGGCCTGGAAAGGGGCCAGGAGGGATGCGTTGGGGGTCTTGTCCAGGGTCTGTCACCAAGTTATTCATCTCAAGACACATGCACCGGATGACCGGTGGCAGGGGCAACGCTACTGAGCCCCCCTTGGGCGGAGCCCTGCCCTGCAGAGTCCTTGTTCATGGTGTGTGAGGACACCCTGCAGGGCTGGGTTCCTCCCTGCTCCGGACCTTGCTTTCCTGTTTGCCAAGAGAGGCTGGCCCAAGGGGTGGGCCGTGGGCACAAGCGTGTGTGTGTGTGGGTGTGTATATGTGAGAGCATGGGTGTGCACCGGTATGAGGATATGGGGTGCAGGTGTGCACACGTGTGCGTGCCTGTGTGTGTGCACGCACCTGTGTACAGATGTGCGTGGGGAGGTGGCAGCCGGAGCCTGGACTGTGTGTTATTTTAAAGACCCTCCAGCAACGTCCACGCAAAGCCTCTCAGACCCTGACCCCTCTGGCCCTGACCTTCAGGACTCAGGCACTCCTGTGTCTGGTGTCCAGCCAGGAGCCCCCTCCAGGTCCAGGGTGCTGATGACACGAGACTCAAAGGATCGGCGACTTTATTGAGGGTCCCGCCGTGCCTGTGTTTTGTGCCGCCCAGGGGAGCGCAGGTGCCTGCCCAGGACAGGCCAGTGTGAGCGCACGGGGAGTCGCTGCCGTTCTAGCACCCAGGGTGTCAGAGGCGACACGGGCAGAGGACGAGGAGTGCAAGGGAGGCCAGCAGGGCCCCCGGCTGGAGGTGGAGGCTGGGGGCCCCTGAGTAGCCGTAGCTGGTCCTGCAGGAGGCCTCCAGCTGGCCCAAGGGGATGGGCTCCTCGCCGGGAGCCTGTGTGTGACTGCGCGCCTGGGGAAAGATGCAGGTCAGCTGCCTGCCTGAGGGCAGGAGGGGGTCAGCGGCGCGGGGATTGCGGGGCCGCTCACCTGCTCCACCGCCTCGAAGACCCTCAGCAGGTTGTCTGCCAGGACACCCTTGACCTCTGCCTCGGTCCACTGTCTCCTCAGCAGCTCGGCGGCTAGGTCTGGATACTTGGACACGTCCTCAAGCCCCGAGGGAAGCCTGAGATGCGGGTGGAGAAAGCCAGGCTCGGCATCCCGGGGGGCAGGGCCTGGGCGCCCCCACCCCGCCCCTCACAGCACGTGGAGGGGGTGTCGCCTCACCTGGACACACCATCGTAGTCCCCACCCAAGCCCACGGCTCCGGCCCCCGCCACCTTCTTGATGTGGTCCAGGTGATCTGCGGAGAGGCGGCACGTGAGGGCCCTGCGAGAGGTCCCGGCCCGGAGCCCCGGCCGCTCAGCCCCGCCCACCTGCCACTTGGGACAAGTTGGCCTCCGCTCTGCAGGAAACGTAGTCAGTGTAGAAGTTCACCATCACCAGGCTGCCCGTCTCCTTCTGCTCGGGAGAGAGGGCGGCACCGTGGGCAGGGCGGCCAGGCCGCGGGGGCCAGCCCAGGAGCGGACGGCCCCGGCCCAGCCTCTCACCACCAGCTGGAGCACGTCGTCGGGCACGTTGCGCCGGTGCTGGCACACACTGTAGGCCGAGGAGTGGCTGAAGACCACGGGGGCCTTGGACAGCTGCAGCACAGCCTTCATGGTGGCCATGGACGCGTGGGCCAAGTCGATGATGATGCCCAGTCGGTTCATCTCCTTCACGACACTCTGAGGGGGGACGGGGCTCAGGGGACCCGCACAGCCTGGAGGGTCTCAGCCAGCACCCTGGGACCAGGCAGGCTGTGCCGTGCACGCTTGGGTTCACACGACCTTCTGGGGTTTCTGGCGGCCGCCTGGGAAGTCCAGGTGTGGGGAAGGGCACTGGCCAGGTGTCAACAAGCCCTTCAGGGGCTGAAAGACTGGAGGCCACTCTAATGACCAGTGGGTTCCAGTGGCAGGCCCGTCCTGCTGGCCCATCTCACAGTTGAGGAAACAGGTGACAGGCCGGGTCCTCTGAGGGTGACCAAGGCCCCGCCCCCCCACTCACCTGCCCAAAGAGTGACA
The DNA here is from genome assembly GCF_964270905.1 of Leucopleurus acutus. Classification (NCBI taxonomy): domain Eukaryota; kingdom Metazoa; phylum Chordata; class Mammalia; order Artiodactyla; family Delphinidae; genus Leucopleurus; species Leucopleurus acutus. The sequence goes on from NC_139162.1 coordinate 460,408, forward strand.
GGCCTTGGCTGCGGGCCTCGTCCTCTCCCGTGTCCACCAGCCAGTTGTCGGCCCTGGGAGAGCAGAGGGCAGGCGCCCGAGGGGCAGAGTGGTTGTCCGGGCCCACCCACCTCAGGACCCTCAGGAGGAGAGACAGGTGCCGGGGCGGTCCCTGCTCTGAGACCCTCCCGCCCGGCCGGCCCCCCGGGGCTGCTCACCAGGGCGTGTTGCAGCTGTGGGTGAGAGTCAGGTACCGCATGCCCAGGTGGTAGAGCGCCCGCAGGACGCCCAGGCTGCTGTCGATGGAGTGGCCGCCCTCCACGCCGACCAGACTGGCCACCTTTCCCTCCCGGAAGGCCCGCCGAATGCCTGCAAGGAGAGCCCGGCCAGGGGCAGTGGGCACCGGGCGACACGTGTGCCTGGGTGTCGGGTGTGGGGACTGGCTTCCACGTGAAACAAACCGCAGAGCGGTGCAGCAGCCCCTGCTCAGGACCGGGGCTGGTGGGCGCCGGCACCCACCTGTGCTGTCGGTGACACACAGGAAGGTCTCGGGGTACAACTGGCACATGCGGTGGATGACGTCGATCTGCTCCAGCGTCCTCTTCACGGCATCCTTGTTCTGGGTGTCGCAGGGCGTGTACGCAGACCAGAACTGGGGGGGTCACGGGGGGAGGTGCTGGGAGCTCAGGAGCTGGGCCCCAGGCACACGAGCTCTGGCTTCCCTCTAGCCACGGAAGCCCTCCCCACAGCCTGAGTGGCTATCGGAGCCCCCTCTAAGGGCCCGGGGCCGTACGCCGCCACCAGGGAGGGGCAGCAAGAGAGGAGGCGATAGGCTCCAGCGCCTCAGGCTCCAGGCCCGACCATACCTGGGCACCCACAAAGCCAGCCCTCAGCTTGGGGATGTTGGTGTGCGTGTGGGCCAGGCTGGTCAGGTTGGCCCTCGGGTCCTGAAGCTGATTGTTGAACAGTTTCAGCAGTTGCCAGGGCAGGTCATTGTGCCTGGAGGGGCCAGGCGGAGGGGTCAGGGGCAGGTCAGGAGGCCCCTTGGACCCGGGCCCCCCGAGCTGCCTCCCGGGCAGGCTGTGCCTTCTCCAGCTCCTCTTCTCATGGGCTGAAGACTAGGGAGGTCGCAGGGTGACTGCTGTCATCTGAGCACACCTGAGCACAGGTGAGCTTCTCAGCTGGCTGCACCCCCAGGCCAGGCCACTGAACTGAGCCCTAAGTGGACAGGTCTTCCCTCCCGGAGCCTTTCACTGGGGGGAGAGGGAGGGCAGATGCCGGCTTGGCTTCAAAATCGTGGAGGGAGGGGGAGCTTGGAGTTGAAACAATCTCCACGAACAAGGCTGGTTGACGTGGGGCTGCTGAGTGCAGGCCTGAGGGAGATTCACAGATTAAAGATGAAATCCTGGGCTGCCCTGGTGGCGCAGTGGTTGAGAGTCCGCCTGCCGATGCAGGGGACGCGGGTTCGTGCCCCGGTCCTGGAAGATCCCACGTGCCGCGGAGCGGCTGGGCCCGTGGGCCGTGGCCGCTGAGCCTGCGCGTCCGGAGCCTGTGCTCCGCAACGGGAGAGGCCACAACGGTGAGAGGCCCGCGTACAGCCAAAAAAAAAAAAAAAAAAGATGAAATGCTTCTGCTGCAAGGAGAGGGTGGGGAAGTGTGGGGCGTGGCCTACCCTGGGGGGCAGCCATGGGAGCAGGGCACCAGTGTGGGATTTGGGGGCCCCAGAGGCCCTCTGCTGCCTCTGTCCCTGGGGACAGTCCTGCACCATTTCCAAGAAGATCCCTCTGTGCTTCCAAAGGACAGGCCCTCTGAAGTTCTCCCAGGAGCTGGTAGGCGGTGAGTGCATTGGAGGAGGAGGTGAGGTGCGGGGAGAGGGGAGGAGGGGACTAGACAGGCAGGACGAGGGGCAGGGGACAGGGAGGGCTCTCAACAGCTGCTGGGGGTCTTCCGGGGCAGGACCCGTGGGGCACATTCCTCCCTGCATCCAGGAGCAGCCCCAAGGGGAGAGACTGCTGGGAGCCATGAGCTCCAGGTGCCGGCACGGGCCTCGGCCCCTGGGAGCTGATTAGAATTTCAGAGTCTCAGGCCCAGCCCTGGCCCACCAGTCGGCATCTGGCTTTACCAGCCAACGGGCACACACGCCCGGGACGTGCAGGGAGCCGACCAGCGGATGCCTAGCCTGGTGACAAGGGGGCTGTGAGGACAGCCCGGAGGGGGCTTTGCTCCCACTGCGGGCCCTCCCATCCACCCCTCCTCCCCAGCCCAGCAGCCATGCCCACTCTCCCCAGGACCCTCGCCCACACCTAGTTCCCACCCCCAGCCCTGGCTCCCTCCCCGGTGTCTGTTTCCTCATCTGTAACACACACACACACACACACACACACACACGGGGCTGCCTTGTGAGGCTCACTGACAATGTTAACGCCGTGACGGCCTACGTCGTCCGGCCCCCTGGGGTGGGCTCTTCCACAGCAAGGTGGCCATGGCCCCCGGTGTGAGGTTTGACTGCTGGGCATGGGCTGGTGGTCAGGACGCCTTTGCTGACTGAGGGGTGGATGAGCTCCAGGGAGGCGAGGTCACTGCTTCACTGCAGAGTTGGGGGGGGGCTGGCCCTGGTCACTGTCCCCAAGGCAGCGCTGAGCAGGACTTCACTCCTTTGCCCCTCTAGGAAATCCAGCCCCACGCTCCAGCTGCCTCCGCTTTGCTCTTCCCTCCTCGCCTCAGCCTGTCCTCCCTTTGTAGGTATCCGCGCTAAGGTCAACACCACATCTTGGAGTCTGTTCTGGAGGCTGACGGATCTGCCCTCCTTATCTGTGTGGCCTGGGTAGCATCCTCAGCTGTGACAGAGGACCCTGCCCAAAGAGGAGAGGGGAGGATTCCGAGTGCTGGGAAGTGCTAGAAACGACAGCCAAACACACACTTAGGCCAGCTACGGCTTACAGATGTGATGGCTGGAGCCGTATTAAATCATGAGGTAACTGTGGGAATGGTGGCCACACCATTATGGAATGCCATGCCAGGACTCCGTCCAGACTGCTCTGTTGTTGAAGCTACTTATTTGGGTCTCTCTTACCCACAGGAGTAGCTAATACTAACTGGTTTTGATTCTGTCAGCCTAGTCTTGGCCTTCTAAGACTTTGGATAATCCCAGCTCCCCAAATCCCAGCTTCCTGAGTACTCCTGGTTGTCTGGGCTCTTTGAGCCATCTTACCCCTCACATGGACATCTGGACAGCTCCCAGCACCTAAACTCGGAGCCCCTCTCCGTGTGCCCAGCCACCCTGAGTCCCCCGGAAGGAAGGAACATTCATTTTGTTGGCATATTCTACCTGTCCTTGCTGACCTGGGATGCCCGGTCCCTGAGCCCAGACCTGCCAGACAGCAGGGCCTCCCGGATGCGAGCAAAGGACAGCGGCCTCTGCAGCAAACTTCCTATGCCTGTGAGGAGACCCAGCCATGTGAGGACCCTCAGAGGCAGGCAGGGGGATGGGAGGTCCAGGAAGGAGGGGGAGGGGAGGGACCAGGGGAGGACTGAGGGAGGGAGGGAAGGGTGCACTCTGACCCCTGATGGCTGCTTCCTTATCTAGGGCTGCCCCTCATTTCCCTGCCAGTCTTATGTGATGAGACACCTGTTTTCTCTGCTTTTCTTGCAGAGCTTTTGTCCCATAAAGCCTGGGCAAGTGGGTACCCCAACTTTCCCAGCACCCGGTGGGAAAGAGCAGGTGGGGCGGGAGTGTGTGTGTACAGGTGGCGTCCTTCCCAGGGCTGGGAGAGCCCCGAGGAGTTGGGGGCGGGAGCGGCAAGGGCAGTGCCAGGCCTGCCTGCAGCATCGAGGGGCCCTGGGGGCCGCTGGAAGGACTCCGGCTACTGCTCTGAGCTCTGTGGGAGTTGGAGCTGGAAGGGCAGGGGCTGGTACTTGTGTCTCCAAGACTTCCTCTGGCTGCAGTGCGGAGACCTGACCTCAGGCCAGGGACAGGAGGGGGCAGTCAGAGGCACAGGGGCGGGGGTGGAGGGTAAGTGAAGGGGGCAGGCGCGGCCAGGTTGGCTGTGACATCAGGGAGAGAGTGACAAGGTGTCACCAGGGTCTTGGCTGGAAGAGGGGCAGGGGGAGTGGGCACCCAGGAGCTTGGTCTGGGGCACTGAAGCGTGAGATGCCTCGGTGAGGTCAAGCCGGGCGCACAGGCCTGATGGGGTCACCCCAGGTGGATGGAGCGAGGGGTGGGCTTGACGAGAGGGTCCCCCAAGGGCCACAGCAGACACCACCCTCACCTGCACTTCCTGTGACACAGGACCCTGGGCCAGGCCCCAACGGCCCCCAGCCCCAGCCCCACTCTGAGCTGGGATCCAGCCCCCAGGGGTCCAGGCTGTGGGCTGTCCCGGGAGATGCTGAGGCCTTGGGGGCCTCACTATTCACCTCCTTCCTGCCGCGTTCCCCACAGGCCCTCATGTACTGAAGTCTCTGGGGCCCTGAGAGAGCCCACAAAAAAACTGAGTCCAGCAAAGGGCAAAGGCCATAGTGCAGTTGGAGAAACTGAGTCCCATTGGAGACAGGGCAGCTCCTGTCTCAGGTCAAGGGCACATGAGCCTCGACCCTAGCGCCCCCCGCCCGGACCCCCGGGGCCGTCACATGGGGGGCTGCTTACCCGTCAATGACAGGCGTGCCCTGCATGATCCTCTCCGCTGTGTTCCGGAACTGGTCCGCAGTGCAGACGGCCACCAGGGGCCAGAACCACCAGCTGGCCCACATGGCGCGGTCCCCAGGGATGCGCTCCCCTGCTGCTCCTGTGCGTGTGTCCTGACCCGCCTTCCTGGGCGCCACAAGACAGAGGGCTTTGGTCCAGGTGATTGCTGCCAGGACCTCCCCTGTTTATCAGTAATCAGCACATTCCCCGCGAGGGTGGATCCATGGGAGTTCCTAGCCCCTGAGGCTGGGCGTCGCTGTCTGGGCCAGGCCAAGTGTGGTAAAACCCCAGGGGCGGGACTGGTGCCCAGAAGTGGGGCAGAGGATGGGCGAGCGCAGGGAAAGGGGCCGCCAGTGTTTGTTGTGTCCTGCCCCCAGGACCCGGTGTCTGAGGTCTACAAACGAGATTCAGTTTTGCGTACTTGAATGTATCCCTTTGTTTGCCTGTAGTTTTTTGTTACTTTTCTTGCAAGGTGGAGCACAGCCCGGCAGGGGCACTCCTGCCACACTCCACTGCAGTGCTGGGGGCGTCTGCACACTGACCCGCGCTCCGGCTGCAGGCTTCTGACCGAGCCTGTTGGATGCTGGGGCTTGGGGTCGGAAGCTTAGAGCGTTTGCATTTCCTTAGAGCTGGGGGCGCACACTCAGGTCTCCCGGAGGAGGCAGGGGCTGGAGGGTGGGGGGCACGGTTCTGAGAACCCGATGCCCAGGCAGCGCCGGGCCCAGTGAATCGTGAATCCCGGCCCCAGGGCTGGGCCAGCATCCAGGGTTCTGCTGGGCACCTGGGTGACCCCAGCCCACTCTGGATCCTCAGGGCAGCTGAGCTGTGGAGACCCTACCCCCTCGCTGGGCTCCCTGGCACCTCTGTCCCTGGATGGCTTTGGACCCTCACGCAGAACTGCCCTGTGGAGCCCAGGTCCCAGGCCGGTGGCCTCCCCGAGCCCCGACCTGGCCCCAAGGACAGGACGGGCCCAGCTCCAGGCCCTTCCTCCCGCCTGGGAAGGGGTCACGTCCGAACCCTGGCTCTGCCGTCATTAGCTCTGCATCCCGGGGCCTGGGCCTCCAGCCCCGTTTCCCTCCTGTTGAAACGGCAGCTCTCAGGGGAGACTGCGCAGAGCGGGGAGCTGTCTACCTTCCCTCCCTCCACCCACCATCACCCCGGGGGGAGGGGCTCCGGGGCGTCCTCCACCCAGATGCTCGGGGACGAGGCCGCCGGCCCCAGACCCCATCGAGGACTTGCCCCACAGGGGCATCCTCGGTGCCAGGCCCTGGGATTCCACCCTCTTCACCACTCTGTGCACAAAAGACCCCCTTGAAGAGTGAGGAATCCAGGACTCTGCCCACGCTGCCTGGGAACCGTGGCCCAGCAGGTGCTGGGCCAGGACACGGGCTTTAAAGCCGAGTGTGTCCCTCCGCCACCCCGAGCCAGGACCCCGTCTGCCCTTCGCACTGTCCCCATGGCCCCAGCACCTCGGCGGTCCTCCGTGCTCTGTGTCCAGCCCCCTCCACCTCCCCGGCCTGTCTCTGCGACCCGACGCTGCTGCTTTGTGGTGGGCGATGCCCGTCTGCAGCTGGGGGGCTTCTCCCCGGAACCCTCCTCTCGGACATGGCTGTGAGCACACGTCCCCCCTTGTTCACACCGGCCTGCTCCATTTGACTCTACGTATTTTCAACCTTTTCCCCTTATCGTTTTTGTTTCAGAGTTGGCTTTTTTTAAGAGCATGTAATTGTATATTTTTTAATTTTCCTTTTTTTTTCATGTGGACCGTTTTTAAGGTCTTTGTGGAATTTGTTACAATGTTGCTTCTGTTTTCCGTTTTGCTTTTTCGGCTGCGAGGCTCGTGGGCTCTTAGCTCCCGGACTGGGGATGGGACCAGCACCCCCTGCGCTGGAAGGCGAAGTCTTAACCCCTTGACCGCCAGGGAAGTTGCAAGAGCATATAACTGTATTTTATTTCTTCACCTCATCTGAGCGCCTCTGTCTGTAAATGTGACCGTTTAAGCCAGTACGACGGTGACAGCACTGCATCCCCCCTTAGCCTCGCTACTTGCCAAGCGACGGCCGGCCGTGCTCCTCCCGTTTCTTGCTTCCGCCGTGCTCTTCGTGTTACTTTGATTCCTTTCCTACCATGGTTAGGAAGTGCCTCTGCGTGTCGCTACTTTGCTAGTGTCTTCCCTCCTACTTTGAACAGTCGTATTTAAGTCTGTGTGTCTCTTTCAACATATAAACTCCTTAACACTGGAGTACAGCCCACGGGGCGTGACACTCATTTACATGTAACCACACATTTTCTTAGGTTTGCTGTGTCTCGTATACTTTGTCTCCTCCTCTCCTGAGCTATGTGTTCTGATTTCTTTCTCATTTGTCTGCGGCGCTTCCTCGGCCATTTCCCTGGGTATAGTGGCATCCTGTGTGATCCACGTGTCTGCTTCCGTGGCTGAGGGGTCCCCGCGGCAGACTGACTGCTCCTTTGTGAGCACGCGGGCCCTCCAGGTCTGCCAGGGTAAAGTTCTCCTTTACCCCTTCCACCCTCCCCAGGGGGCTCCATGGGTTTGTCTCTTTAAATCTCCCAGACACTTAATTTTGACCTTCTTTTCATTTTAAATTCAGAATTCATTTAATTGCTTAAAGGATTTTAAATTCTCTGCTCATTCCTCTGTAATACTTCATTCATTTAACAGCCCACTGGAAAGGAAGGAAGTGGAGGGGCCCACGGCCCAGTTGCACTGCGGGAGGGGGACTCTCAGTGTTATTTTCTCGTTGTCGCCGTGTCACCGAGGGACGGGCCCCCCACCATCCACTCTGCATGTCACCTACGGACTCTCTCCTCCCTGTGGTGAGATTTGGCCCCAGCTTCCCACCTCTGCAGCTCCGGTGCCCGGGCCGGGCGAGGGCAGGGAGAGCGAGGCACCGTCTTGGGGGCAAATTTCAAAGCGGGGACACTAGGAACCTCAGTCATGGAGGTAACTAGTATGTTAACGCAATATTTTTAAAAATCAAAAATTCCTGGCCCCCCAAAAAATCCATGACGAACGAAATGTGGAACTTTTAGATAGAGTCAAGGCCACATCTGACCTTTCCTCTGGTCCCAGCTCCCCCCGCGGTTCCGCACAGCTGGTCTCACCGGGCCATTCACATTAGGTTTCGTGACATCAGCTGCAGGACTCTCTTGCAAGTTGGTGACAGAGGCCGGCGTTTCTAGGAGCTAAGCTGAGGGCGTGACCACACTTCCCAGGGTGACCCGAGCATGAGAAGACTCAAGGCTGGGTGCACCCTTGTTCAAACAGGAGAGGATGTCCAGGACGACGGCCCCGGAACATGACACCCAGAGGGCCCAAGTCCACGTCCAGGAGGGCTCGGGCCGTGCAGCGTCTGTCCCACACCCTCTCCGGTGACTCACAGCCTGCGGCTGGCCGGGGCGCGCAGGGTCGGGCTGCTGTGTAAGTGCTCACGCTCCTCAGCCGCAGCGTCTGTCTGGAACACAAGTCACCGTGGTACCTCCTGCTGGGATCGCCACCCTATGGACTCGCGGGTCAGGCCCCCGAAATCACCCTTGAACCTGTGTGCTCTGGAGTCTGGGGTCTCTGGTTGTCTTTTTCTCCTTCCACTGGGTGCTGTTACCGTGTCCTCACAATCTTCCAAGCTCTGGGCCTCCTACCTCACCGCCCCTGGCTTCGGGTCTGTGGTTCCCACTTGATTTCTGCCCTGAGCCCTCTGCCTTTCAGTTTATGTCCTTTTTGGTAGAGCTGGTCCCCAAACCACCGCTAGCAGTGGGTATGCGGGAAGTGGATTTCCAAGTCCTGGAGCGTTTGCACGTGCCATTATTATGCCCTCATAACTGAGCAGCAGTTTTACCGGCCATGCAGTTCAGGGTCATAAACCGTTTCCTCTCAGAAAGTGAACGTTCTGGGGCCGTCCGCACCGCACTGCTGTCGGGAACCCAGTTCTTTGTAGGCGGCGTGTTGCTTTCTTGCACAATCTCCTTGAATCCCCTCTTTCTCCGTGGGCTCTGCACTTTCTCAGTGTCGTGCCTCATTGGAGACTCTGTTTCATCCGACCGCCCTGCACCCACATTCACCAGCTCTGCCTCTGGTCCCGGGACACGCCCTGGAATCCCTTCTCTCCTGCATCCTCTTTGCCCACTCTCCTGGGCACGGCGCTCAGTCAGATGCTGGACATCCCGCGTTGATCCTTTTTGTCTCTTGTGTTTTTCTCTCCTGTTTTAGGTTTCCTCGTGCTTTTATTCTATGCGTTTCTGTTCTGTGAATTTATGAATAGAATAGAAATTCTGTTCTTTGAATTTAGTCTATGAATTTCCTCAGTTCTGAATTCGAGCACTTTTATCCAAAGTTTTCTTTCAGGAATTATACACTTAATCTCCCAAGAGTGCTTTCTTGTGTTTCTGTTGGTGGTGGGTTTTTTTTTTCCTTTGCACCTTGTTCTTGTTACGGAAGCCATGTTGTCTGATATCAGTGAGAAGTTTTGTTTCCTCTGGACCTTTTTTTTTTTCCATTGTTTATCTGGACCTTTTGTTGCATGTGCAGGCTGTCCTCAACCAGCTGGAGGTCTTTGTCACTTCAAACGTAATAATTAAGGATGTAGCAGTGGCGAGGCTGCTGTCCTGTGGATACACGGGCAGCCTCCCAGGTTCAAGGGGGGGCCGCCATTACAGTGGGGGCCCTTAATGTCAGCATCTAACATGACCATGTCAATAGCAGCCCTGATTCTCAAAACAAATGGTCTTTTAGGGAAGGACCCACTGGTGCCTTTTCCCCCAGAGTCAGCCTGGCCGTGGGCCAACCAGGGTTGTGCGTTTGGGTACTTGGGCGCTGGGGGTCAGCTGGTCCACGATCCAGCCGTCCACAAGCCCGATTTCAGCCACGTTTCTCACTCCCACCCCCTCCCATGACGTCTGAACCGAGTTCCTCTCCGATTCCTGCTGGGTGGCTGCCCCCTGTCCACCTGCCGCCCCCTCTGTACATGTTCCCGAAGGGGCCACGTCCGTCCCGCTTCTCATCCCCAGAGACAGGCTGAACCTGACTGCTGAGGGTCCTGCCTTTCTCTGACACAGCAGGTTCTGCTTGAGTCAAGTCCTCCCACCTTGACAGACATGGCGAGGAAATGTCCATCCCAGGCCGACCTTCTGACCTCGAGGATGCAGTGGGTGTCGCTATGGAGGATTCTCACAGGGCTTCTGCTTCTAATTCCTGTTTCTTCCTCTTGTGCTGGTAGCTGGCACCCAGGGACGTGAGCCTCAGGGACAGAGCCGTGGCCCGACGGCCTGGCCCAGGTCCTTTGATTTCAGAGACTGGCTCTCAGGAGGTGGGAACAGGCTTTGTTAAGAGCACGAGCTTGGAAACCAGGCCACCCTGGGTTCAAACTCCCGTGTGGCCAACTGCGTTTTCCGGAGCCAGCAGCCCCCACGTCTCCATCCATGCGCCCTCCTAATTGTCCGCCAAGAGGGGGGACACTTGGCTTGACGCGCAGAGAGAAGGCGGCAGGCGTGACTTCCATGTTGCCGCCTGGCTCCTGTGCTGGACACTCCGTCGGGAAGACAGCCACCAGCCCAGCTCCCTGCCGGCTGGCTGACCGCCGGCCCCCCTGCCAGCTCCTGGCTGAGGCCGGATCCGCGGGCCAGAGACCAGCTGGCCCCGCCGGGCCCGGAAACGTGAGCGATGGGAGCCCGCCGAGGACGTATTGTGCGGCGGCGGGGAGCTGACCTGCTGGTCCTTCTTCCACTGCCGGTGACCAGTGTCCTGGTCTGTAAAATGGGGTGAGTAAGCCGAACCGCCTCGGCCTCCTGGAGGTGGCTGCACCCCACTGTCGCCTTAGTAACGAGAAGCCCCACATGGGTGGCGGCCAAGGACACGTGCTCTCCCCGGCGGGTCCCTGGGAGGACGCCCGAGGCTTGCAGCCAGCTCAGCTCTCAGCGGGGCCGCTTAATAGTTTGCTTTAAAGCATTATCACTTTTTACTTAAATAAGGAGAATAATATTATTAACTGGAAACATCAACGTCACTTGCCGTAAACAGAAGGAACACCGGAAAATAAACACTCAAAAACTAAACAGTGCTGTTCAGTTTCGCCCAGAGCCACAGAGAGGCGGCAGATTCCGCGTCCGGGGAGCAGTCAGGGCCCAGCTGCATCCTCACACACCCGAGGCCCCTGCACGGCAGGCCAGGCGCTCACCCGAGCTCCCAGGACCAAGATTGGGTCCACCGAAACTGCCCCCACCCACGTGGGCTGGGCTGTCAACCAGCCAGGAGGGACCAGAGCCCAGGCCCCGGCACAGCCCAGAGCAGCACGGAGGGCCTGAGTCCACAGCCCACATCCCTCAGGAATACACACGCTATGTGCGTGAGCAAACATACAGAGAGACGTGCAACACAGCCAACCACACACCCACCCAGGCTACAGAGCACACCCACATCCAATGCACAGTTACACAGGTGTACACGCACAACCACCTGCGTGCAGACGCCTGTGCCCCCAGAGACACCAACACAGAGAACGTGCAGACACACCTACCCGTGACCCCCATACCTGCACACGTACGCACCTGAACATCGCACACGAGAATGCTCAGACATGTCCCACACCTGCGTGTGCAGACACAGCACATGCTTACAAGTACACACATGAAGACTTGTACATGTGATCAGCACATATGCAGAGATGCAGACGTGCACATACAGAGACACACATACTTAGCATGTAAATATAAGTGCACACACTCAGACGTAAGTACAAAGATGTGACACACACACACACTCAGACATAAGTACACAGATGTGATCACACAAACACTCAGATGTAAGTACAAAGATGTGATCACACACTCAGACACACACTCAGACATAAGTACAAAGATGTGATCACACACTCACACACACACACACTCTTACCAGGCCTGTCCTGTCACATACGCAGCACACAACACACATGCTTAGCCTTGCAGACGCCCTTGTATCTGTGTCATTGTGCCCACCCGGCCCCCATGCCCACCTCGGGGCCGGCAGCCATGCCCTCGGCCCGTGACCACCCACAGAGCCTGGCACACGACCCGGCTACATCTGGGTTGGGCTGTCCCCAGGCCCCTCAACCTTCCACGCCCAGCCATGAAGCCACCACCGGGACCTCTGCCCCCAGATCCTACTGCCCAGTTTCCTCACGGACGACACCCCGTCCACCCAGCCCCCGGAAGTGGCCTTCAGGCTCGTGGCTTCTCCACCAGCTTCTCCACAGCTCCCTGACCCAGGCGGCCCGCGGTGGCAGGAGGAGACGGCCATCCTGCAGCCCGGACAGCACAGCGCCGGGCTCCCCGCGAGGCCTGGGGCTTTGTTTCCGTTTTTCTCAAGTTCCATCTACCCCTGAGTTCCGCAGGCGGCCTCACCTCCCTCACACAGAACAGCAGCTCCCCCGGGGGCCTTCTCGACACACCTCAGAGCACGGGACAGAGGGCCGAATGCCGCACACGTGTCAGCTGGTCCGCGTTTCCGCAGACACGTGAGCCAGGCGTGCCCGGCACACACGGCCCACCGGGTCTCAGCGCCCTCTGACCCTCGGGCTGGGCCTCGGGCCTCGGGCCGGGCGGTCGGGGGTGGGGGCCGCCTCCGGCAGGCTGCTGGCATCGGTGGGAGGGCTGAGTTAGGAGCTGTGGGGAGGAGGCTCACGGGGGACACCTGGGCCCCGGGTCCCTCCCGCCTGGCGCACAGCATCCCAGGCAGCGGGCAGCCTGTCACCTGAGGGCCCGGGGTTCCACCCCTGCCCACCGCCCTCACTGCTGGGGGGAACACCGCTGTGTCTCAGGGCTGGAAGGCATCCTCGGCCGCAGCGGGGCCCAGAGGCTGGGCCCTGGTTTCTATGTATGTAACATCCCCAGCTACAGGAGCGTCAGAAGCAGTCAGGGATCGGAATGTCCTCTGGCAGAGACACGGGACTTCCAAACCCAGGGGAAGGTCTGGGTGGTGACCCGGCCCAGCTGGGGGCTGGCTGCGCTAATTGGTTTCAGGGTTCTGCGGTTAGCGTGGGAGGTGGGGAAGAGCTCGGTCGGCACTGGCAGGCACCTGGCAGTCCCATCGCCATCCGGGGAGGGCACACACAGCTGGGCGCACCCTGGCTCCCCGAAGCCCGGGCGGGGGCACAGTGGGGCGTGCACAGCCGCACTCCCGCCTGCCCTCTGCCCTGGCCCCCTCCTGGGCCGCAGACGCCGACTCTGAGTGGGGACAGCCCCCTAGTCGGGGCAGTGCTGTGATGAGCTCATATACCAGAACTGCGAGGAAGGGGACGTGGCCGTGGGGCCCGGGTCGGGGGCTCTCCCCACCTCAAAGTTCAAGGAGATCCAGAGTGTGAGGAGGGGGTGGGGATCTAAGCAGAGGCTGCGGAGCTAGGAGGCCCCCTGCTGAGGCTCTGGAGGAAATCCACTCCCTCGACCCTCCCCTTCCCGGGTGCGGGGTGAACGGCACCGGGAGGGGAGGGCCCGGGAGGAGAGCCAGGTCAGGGTGGCGAAGGGCTGAGTGGCCCCCCGGGTACTGCGGACCTGGGCCGGGGGAGGCAGCCAGGTGCAGCCCCTCCCTGGAGGGCGACGCCCTAGTTCCACCACTCTGGGGCACCAAGGCTGGAGAGCAGAGCTTCCCCACTGGGCCTGCCCGGGCCCTGGCATAGCCGGACGGCCGGAGGGCCAGAGGCACTGAGGGCAGGGTGTGGGAGGGAGAGTTCTGCTTTTGGCGTTGTTACTCTTTGTGCTGCTTGAAAATGTTGGCACGCGCATTAACATGGAAAACTCAAGTTAATTAGACCAGAAACAGAGGGTTCAAGCGGGCTCTGCACAGAGATGGGGGTCTGGGCCCCTTAGGGCCCTCCGTTCGCGGGGCTGCCAGGTGAGACCCTACGTGAAGGCTCAGGCTCCCCCCTCCCCCCACCCCCACCGTGCAGCCGACCGGTCAGGAGTCCCCAAGGGAGGGGGCCCAGGGACTGCCGGCAAGTGTGTGCAGCCACGCCCACTACACTGCACCCTTCCTGCTTTCACACCTGTGACCCTGGGGGACACATCTGTCCTTCTGAAAGTCCCCAGAGAGAAACCACGCCTAGTCAGGCTGGGCCTGGGGAACATAACGTTCAGATGGGTGAGTCAGCAGTGATCTCCGGGGGACGCCCCTCAGAGAGGTTTCCTCAGGAGGCCTGGGGTCAAAGGGCGCACACCGCCACGGCCGGCTGCCCTTCCTTCTGGGGTTGGGGCGCCCTGGGCCCCCAAACGCTGGCCAGCATGGTCCAGCTCGCAGAGCCGGCACCTGGGCCTGGCAGGGGGACATCTCCATCTGTCCCAGGGTGGCTGCTGGGGCCTGGGAAGGGCTGCCAGGCTCAGACAGAGGCCGCGTGGCTCGCAGTCAGAAACAGGCTGTGTGACGCTCGCTGACATTCTTAGTCTTGCCTTTGCCACGGTCTGGCAGGATGTGTGATGGGCAGGGACTCCCCGTTTGTTGCCCCCGAGGCCCCATCCTCACTAGGTTTGGTTTGTCTCACTCTCTGGTGTGTCCTCAGCTTCCAGGACAAGCCAGGACCACAGAGTGTGCGGCAAAGCAAAGGCGGGCACAGGGGTGGGGGCAGCCTCCAGTGGGCTCCCTCCTCCAGGCTGGCCTCCGGGCTCCTCCCCTCCTGAGCCTGTGGCCACTGGATGAGCTCCTGTGAGGGACACCGGGTCTCCTGTTGGCTGGTGGGCTTCTGTATTTGAGCATGAGACATCCCAGGAACATTTAGACAGTGCCCGAGGGCCCTGCCCGGGGCTGCCAGGCCACCCTCCCTGTGGGCCTCACAGGCAATCCCGAGGCTGGGAGCGCCTTCCGCAAGGTGGGTAGGTCTGGGGGCCCCGCCAGCTGTTCCTTCAGCAGATCCCTGTCCCTGCAGAGGCCCCCGTCCTGGGGTGCCGCCCGTTTACACTCCCTGTCCAGCATGGCAATAGGGAAGCCGTGGCCCGGCCGCCGCGCCCCAGGGCAGGGTAGTCACTGGGCTGAACCAGGGCAGGGCAGGCAGGCGAGGGCCTCCCGCTGGGGCCGGCGCCTCCCTCCCTGAACTGTAGGATGGGGAGAATGGTGCCCGGCACAGGGACCCTCTAGATTTGAAGGAGACGCTCGTGTGAAAATGCTCAGGGTCTCTTAAGCGCTGTGTGAGGGCCGCCCTGTCCTGTCTGTGAAACAGGCCGGGAGCCCCAAGCTCAGCCTGAGGCTGGTGGACGCTCGGGGGTGAGGCCAGGGGCTCAGGTCCCCCTAGGGCCTCCCGTGGTCCTCAGACCCACACCCCGTGACATGGGCCCCAGGTGGCCCTGGCAGCTGTCCCCACCCCCGCCCCTCCACTGCTGCCCTCTGGTGGCCGGTCGGGCCACGTGGTGTTGCCCGGAGGTCATGCCTGTGGAGCAGCCCCCTGCATACTCTGAGGGTCCGGAGGGCAGCACAGGTGTGGCCCCCCTTTCCCAGCCCTGGAAACTGAGGCGCGGGCGGCACGCACCCAGGCCATATGGCTCGGAGCTGCAGGTTCCTGGATGGCAGTGGGTAGGGCAGACAGCAGGGCAGCCAGGCAAAACTGCAGAACAGGAAGGCTTCCTGGAGGAGGAGACAAGCTAGCTGAATCTCGAAGGGCAGGTGGCCAGGGAGGAAGGCTCTAGGCAGAGGACAGCAGAGATGTGGGAGAGAGAAAGCTGCAGAGGCCGGCAGGGGCCTCACGGGCCTCAGTGGGTCTGGACCAAACCCTAAGGACAGCAGAGGGCCTACTGACTCAAGCCCGCTTTGTCAGGCGTAGGGGGGATGTGCATAAACATGCAGTGCATAGCAGACAGCACGCGAGCTGCATCGCAACAAAGCGGTCACAACCGTAGCACAGGGGGCAGCTGACACCTCCACCCCTAGGCGAACGGACCCACAGATTACGGCGCGCCCACGCGTGCAGTATGACACAGAATGAACGGGAACCGTGGACACACATCAACATGGCTGAATGCCGTGAAGAAGGACACTCAGCCTTGGTCCCTGGGTGCCGGGTCCTGGGATGGGTAACCCGGGTGGTGGGATGGTCGGGAGGGGCTGTGGGTTGGTGAGGGCGCAAGGGAAGCTTCTGGGGGAGACGTGTCATGTCTCATCTACGTAATGGTCGCGTCATGTGTGAACAAGTGAAAACTCAGAGAACTGGACTTCTGTCCCTGGAGCTTTGAGGGTCACGGGCTGATTTTCTCTAGGAAAATGTGAAGGACAGCGTTCAGGAGGTAGCAGCCAGGTCAGGATGCACTTTGCAGTCTGGCGGACAAGGAAGACAAAGCCTAGAGCCCTGCGCCTGCCCTGGGCACCGGGAGGCCAAGGGGCCAGCTGCGGGCCACGCCAGCCAGGGGGAGAAAGGGCCCACACGAGGCAGAGCGGCTCTGGACTTGGGCCCCGCCCCAGGGCTGCTTGCAGGTCCAGTCAGAGCCCAAGTCCTCCCCTGCTACCCGCCCCCCGCAGCCCCTCGCAAGGCTGGCCTCCCCCCACCCCACAAACCCAGTCACCCGCCCCCTCCCTCCCCACCAGCCAGGCCCCCAGGGATGCCCGTGCCAGCCTGATTACACCTGCATTTTCCCAAACACAGTCACATTCACAGGCCTGGAGGTCACACCTCTGGAGGCGGGTCTAATTAGTGCCCCATTTCACAGATGGGCTCATGGGTGCCAAATGCCCTGCAGAGGTCACCCAGCTGGCAGGGGAGCTTCAGACCAGGCGGTGCAGAGACCAGTGCAGGGACCCCCCTCGCGGGGACGTGTGCCTCATCCAGGAGGGGCACGAGGGGGCTGTGTGCCCTGAGGTCACCCTGGGACACTGCCCTGCCCTCCACGCAGGAGGGCGTCACACGGAAATGCCAGGCCCAGGAGACCCCTGACACGTCCTTCTCATGGGAGGAAGATGTGACAGGAAAAGGGCAAAGCAGCATGACAGAGGGGAGGGGTGAGCAGCCCCCGATGGGGGACAGAACTTGTTGAGACCCCGGGAAGCCTCGGAGGCCAGCCTGCACTGGCACTGCCATCGCAGAGCCGGGCTCTCCGAGGCGCCGCATGGACCAGCCCGGGCTGGGTGTCAGGGATCTGGGGGTGGGGGCCGGCAATCGGGGGGCTTCTCTCCAGGAGCCAAGAGCTGGGCTGCCGCCCACACCTCCCGAGGGAAGCCCTGCAGCCAGGCCAGAGAGCCGGGCAACCCTGTTCCCCCGCTTGCTCTGGACTTTCTGTTTCTTTTCCTTTTGTCCCGGAAAGTTGCCATCAGATTCCACCTTTTATCTCAGATAATTCTTCCCGAGCACTTCGGCTCCCCAGGACACCTGAGGACGGGGGTGCTGGACGCGCCTGTGGCCGCTCTGTCTGTGAAGATGAGGGTGGGCGGGGGAGGGCGGCACTGTCCCCGCTGGGGGCCCGGAGGGGACAAACCCCCACCGGCTGCTCGCAGGGCCCAGCTGGTGGGACTGTCCAGGCCCAGGAGTGACTTATCCAAGCCACACTGTGAGCTAGTGATCCAGGCGGGGCGAGGGGCTGGCTCTCTGGGGTCACTACAGGAGGGTCGGTTCAGGAAAAATAAGGCTGGAATGGAATTCGGCCTCCAGGCCCTATAAATGGAAACAGCTGGACTGAATCCGAGTCAGCGGGGCACCAACCGACTGTGGAGGCCAGATTTCAATCAGTGATAACTATTGCGAAAGGGCAAGGATACCACGTTGCAGTTACTGCATCTGTGCCGAGCAAGGGGGCTGGGGGGTGAGCCGGACTCAGCCACTGGGGGCGCAGGAATCTACAAAAGCGGGAAGGGGCCCCCAGGCACTGGCCTTGGGAGCGGGCAAGGGGCAGGGTGTTTGGGGTGCAAGAATGAGGTACTGCTCCCCAGCCGGACCTCTCCACATCAAAGCAATACTTGTCTGCTTTGCTCTCCAGACAGTAGAGCATAGCAAACGCCACCGCTCAACAGGGATCTTGACCTCTGACTCCACAGACCCGAGGTTCCCTCAGACTCCTTGGTGAGCGTCTGCTACTGTGGCCTGACCCCCCTTCGCTGGCGAGCCCCCCAAAGTTACGGGCAGTATTTGGTCACAACTGTATCTCTAAACCAGGCACACAGTATACATCCCAGAAGCATTAGTGGACAGACTGCCAACAGCTTTGGTCACCACTTTACCATGTGTGTATCTCTAAACCAGGCACACAGTATACATCCCAGAAGCATCAGTGGACAGACTGCCAACAGCTTTGGTCACCACTTCATCACGTGGAAGAATAGCTGTGGGAAAATTTGTGCTATTCTTTATCCACCAAACGTCCAACAGTGAGGGAAGGGGTTGGGGGATGGACCCAGCGTTTTCTTTTCTTTTCTTTTTTTATAAATTTATTTATTTGTTTTATTTCTGGCTGCATTGGGTCTTCGTTGCTGCGTGTGGGCTTTCTCTAGTTGTGGCGAGCAGGGGCTACGCTTCGTTGCGGTGCGCGGGCTTCTCATTGTGGTGGCTTCTCTTGTTGAGGAGCATGGGCTCTGGGCGCGCGGTCTTCAGTAGTTGTGGCACGTGGGCTCAGTAGTTGTGGCTCGCAGGCTCTAGAGCACAGGTTCAGTAGTTGTGGCGCACAGGCTTAGTTGCCCCACAGCATGTGGGATCTTCCCGGACCAGGGCTCGAACCCGTGTCCCCTGTGTTGGCAGGCGGATTCTCAACCACTGCGCCACCAGGGAACCCCAGACCCAGCGCTTGCCTCTTTAACGAGCGCCGTGCTGCGTGAGAGAGCTGGGTGGGTGCTGGCTGGGCAGCGGCAGCTCACGACTCACTGCCCTGCTTAGAACACGCGAGAAGGGTCAGCCCATGGAGACAGCAGCCCATCAATCCCGTGGGATTTTAGTAAATTGTATTCAGACAAGGATAGAACCATCCGAAAAACAGGTCAGGTTGGACTCCCCGCCTCATATTCTACAAATCAGAAAGCACTGGAAGGGAGCAGATAGACGGCATTAGAGAAAAATACAGACGCACGGCCAGCACACCCCAGGGGAGCATCAAAGACCAGTGACAAACTAGGAAAACACATTTCTAATAATGCTTACAGCACAAAAGGCCTTAATAAGTCATTTTTTAAAAAGAAGCAATCCAACAGAAAAACGGGCGAAGGGCATGAACGAAGAGATGACCAAACAGACAAAAAAAAGCTGAATGAGAAAAAGGCAGCTTAAACCATGGCAAGATTCTTGTACCAATCTGACTGGCAAACTCCAAACGTCAGCTAAAATCAAACTGCATTTGCCCTGTGAACGAGGAGCCCCACTTTGGGAAACTGACCCCACGGACACACGGCACACACACATACAAGATAGTGTCTCTGCCACACGGTTCATTGCCCCATGTCCACCTGGACGAGAATGATTTAAAAACTGAGGTATTCTCTGCAGCTGTTGAGACTGTAGACTGATGAGCAGAAGTCAGCAGGACGTCCGGAGGGAGGGGTGGACGCACCTGTAATCAGTTACTGCAGATGATGGTACCTGGCTGGATGCCCAAAGTGGCAGGAAGGCCACCAGTAGGACGTCCAGACACACCTCGCCAGGAATCGGATTTCTTTGTACCACGTGAGGGTGTTACTGTGCTCACTGCTTACAACAAATATGTCTTTTAATTAGCTGACAGCCATGGTTTTAGTTGGTAAACACGTGTCTGTCCTCTCCTGTTCTGGAGACCAACAGGGCAGCTGGCTCTGTGCCCATCCCCCCCCCCCCACCCCCGCACAGCACTTTGTGACGGGAAAGCAAAGCCATGGTTCCCTTCTCAATCATCCTCAAGAAGGGGCTGCAGGCTCTTTTGGTCCTGGTGGGGTCGGGGTTGGCCCTTTCCCACCTCTCCTGCAGAGCAGAGTCCACACCCAGGGGGCCGGAGGGGGGCTGTTGGGTGACCCGCCTCTGTCATCTGACCCCAAATACAGCTCAGTCCCAGGCCCCTGGCTGCAAGCCCAGAATTTTCCAGTTCGGTGCCTTTCTGGGCCAACCTGAGTGGGTAAGCCGTCCTCCAAGGCTGGCAGACAGGCAGAGCCAGGAGAGTTGCCTGGTGGGTGGGGTCTCGGACAGTTTGGAGGTGCCCGGGGCTTCCGTCTTCCCCCTGGAGCTACAGAGGGTGTGCGGGCCTCTCAGGGACCCCAGACCCAGGGAGCGCTCTTCATGCTCCCAGACTTCTGTCTTTATGGTGGGCTATTCATGCTGGGGGTCGTCAGACAGGACGAAAAAGACTCATCTTAGCCCCTTCAGCGGGATCTCAGGACCCACCACTCCGCTGCTGAGCCGTGCACAGAAACTCTTGCTATAAATGTTCCTTAAAGAGTTCTGACGGGCACAATTATATTATCCTGTGTTTCGAGCGTGGTCAACGTTGAGCATAAACATTAAAGCCCCTGCTTCTCCTCCTTGGCCGGCCTGGGAAGTGTAGGCTCTTGCCCTCTGAGGGCACCTCGTGGCTGTAACGGGACTGGTCCTGGCCCCGGAACCGCCCCCTCACCAGCCTGTCTCAGGGCCTTGAGCAGACGCCCTGCCCTGCGAGCTCCTCTGCCTGGTCCAGAGTTCATTTCCACCCTTCCCTTAGGGCTCCCCAGACCTCACCCTGGGCTGGGAGCTGCCCCTGAGCCACACTCACCCCCCGCAGGTGTAGAAGCTCACGCACACGCACACACACGTGCACTAATACACGTGCTCGCAAACAAACGCAGGCGGGTTGGGCCGGGTGGTCAGGCCCCGCGGCCTCGAGGGCGACCTGGCTGCTGGAGGAGACCGAGGGGGTGGTACAGGCTGGCTGGAGGGCTCTGCCGGTCAGTGGGGCCTCTGGGCAAAACGTCCCAGAGCTGCTACCCCCATGCCCACTGCCACCACCGCTTCGGGGTAACCACCGGAGCTCAGTGCCAGCGTGGGTCCTACCGGCGGCCACGGGAGGGAGACTCCAGGAGGACCCTGCTGGGAGGGCCCACGGCTCGGAGCGCCAGCGCCCCCTCCTCCGCAGGGCTTCCCCTTTTAATTTTGGCTTTTGCGTTTGGCTCTTTTGTTTCGAACGGGCAATACATTCACAGGATTCCAAAAAATCAAGATGATTTTAAACGGTACCTGCAGGAGTCTTCTATCGCCGCCGAAAAACCACCACAAACGCTGAGGCTGCCAGAACCTGGTTCTGTGGGTCCGAGTCCGGGGGGCACTGGCCGGCTCTCCCGCCCGCCCTGGGTCTCACAGGCCAAACCAAGGCGGCCCAGACCCGGAGGCCCTGGGGAAGAGCAGCGAGTTCGGTCCCGCTCCGCGGCTGGGCGGGAGTCGACTCCCGATTTCCAGCTGGAGGAAGTGCTCGGTTAACGACGTGCGATTCCATCCGGCCCACCTGGGGCTCCTGCGCCAGGTTCTGCGAATCAGGGGTGGCAGCTCTGGGGGCCGTTCTGTCCCCACGGACACCCCGGGAAGTCGCGCCCCCGTCCCTGGTGCCACAGCGCCCTCACTCCCCGCCTGGCACGTGCACTTCATCCATACACGCGCTTTGCGTGTGCTCTCTTCCTGTGTTTCTTCAGCCAGGAGCACGTGCGTGTGTGTGCGCGTGCGCCCTCACGCACCCTGCTGTCAGGACGGTGGGTGCTGGGTGTTTGCAGCATACGGAGTGGCTTGGAGCCCCGAGTCAGGCTCCGTCTCACCGGCGCCCGCGGGCGGCTCACAGCGTTTTCTACGTGTGCCCTTACCTGCCTGGTCAGCTCCCAGCGCTACTCTGTGGGTCACACGTGACTGCCGGGACCCTCCAGGAGGCTGCCCCCGAGCGGCGACATCCACGGAGCGTTTTCCCAGACCTCCTGCGCGTTTGCCAGGCACGCTGAGCTTGGACGTCTCCCCCTTCACACGGGGCACCGCCGCCCTGCCCCCACGCACCTGAAGACAGAGGGTCTCCAGGCAGCGTCCACATTTCCTTGGCCTCGATCGAGGCCCCTCAGGGGGTGGGGTGAGGTTTCCGGGTAGCCCGCGAGGTGCGGGCAGGACTCAGGAGTCCGCCAGGAGGGCGGAAGCCGCCGCCAGCCGACCCAGAGCTGCCCTTGGCCTGTCTCCCAGTCGGCAGCCAGCCCCACGGGCGAAGAAGGCCCCAGGCGGAGCAGCGATAGGACCCCGGGGCCTGCCCAGCATGCACGGCCCCAGTCCTCACCCCCACCTCCCGACCCCGCCGCTGCTGGACCCTCCCGACATCGCCTGCTCACTACCCACCTCCAGTAGGGCCCTGGCCCTGCTCTGAAGGAGTCCAAGGCTGGGGAAGGGGCCGGCCTCCGAGCGGCCCAATCAGAGCCGAGTCTGGGGGTTCTGGGGTCTCACTTCATCCACAAGTCCCAGAAGACAGGGGCTTGGGGGGCGAACATGCAGAAACCTGACCTCAGAGTCAGGGTCCATGCAGGAGCCCCTGCTTTGGCTGCCAGTTCATTGGGTGGGGGGGTAAAGGCCTGAGTCACTTGTCCTGGGAAAGGGATGGTTCCAGTTCCCAAAACTGATGTCAGCTGTGAGATTTGGTGGCTTTCATGTGGTTCACTGTGCCTTTTACCATTTAATAAAATCCAGTTTATTAATGATATAAACTTTCAACCCCAGTTTCTTACACATTCAGTCTACGAAGTTTAATATTCTATTTATTCATCACTTTTAAAGTCTTTGATTCACATTTGATTCCATTTATAAACCTAGTCAAGCTCCTATAAACATGTTTAATTGTATTAATACATTCACTCCATTTGACTTTCTTTTTAGCTCCTACAGTTGTCTCACAGAACAAACAGAAACTTGTACATCTAGCAAATTACACTTGTGAAGCTGGAGCCCCCAAAGCTCTCTGAGCTGGTCCAATATTGTATGTACCCAGTAAGATTTCAACTTTAAATCACACGTTGAAATCAGTTTCTCAATCACATGTTTTAAATTGGTTTTACAAGGCTGACCTCTCAGATGTCCACAATCCCTCATCCCAAGCTCTTGGAAACAACCGTGTTTAGGAATTGGGAGTTTACCCATTTCCACAGCTACTGAAATGCCCAGTGGGGAATGAGCAGCAGCTACCACCAGACAACACACATGACTGTTTCTGCCTTGAGATGCTGGAATACTCACTCTGAGACAAAAATTATTATAAATTTTCCCTATATGAAAAAGAAAAAAAAATCCCATTTGTAATAGCATCAAAAACAATAAAAACACCCAGGAATAAATTTAATCAAGAAGGTGAAAGACCTGTACACTGAAAACTATGAGGCACTGATGAAAGAAATTGAAGACACAAATAAATGGAAAGGTATCCCATGTTCATAAATCATAAGAATTCATATTGTTAAAATGTCTATACTACCCAAAGCCATCTACAGATTCAATGCAATCCCCATCAAAATTCCAATGGCATTTTTCACAGAAATATATATAAAAAAAAAATCCTAAAACTTGTATGGAACTACAAAAGACCTTGAATAGCCAAAACAATCCTAAGAAAGGAGATCAAAGCTGGAGGCATCACACGGCCTGATTTCAAACTATGTTACAAAGCTACAGTAATCAAAACAGTATGGTATTGGCCCAAAATCAGATACATAGACCAACGAACAGAACACAGAGCCCAGAAATAAACCCCTGCATATCTGGTCAACTAACATTTGACAAGGGAGCCAAGAATACTCAATGGAGAAAAGATGGTCTCTTCAATAAATGGTATTGGGAAAACTGGACAGCTACATGCAAAACAGTGAAACTGGACTGCTATCTTACACCACTCACAAAAGTTAACTCAAAATGAATTAAAGCCTTAAATGTAAGACCTGAAGCCACAAAACCCTGAAAAGAAAACAGAGAAAAAGCTCCTTGACATTGGTCTCAGCAACAATTTTTTGGATATGAAACCAAAAGCACAAACAACAAAAGCAAAAAGAAATGAGTGGGACTGCATACAACTATAAAGCTTCTGCACAACAAAAGAAACGATTAACAAAATGAAAATGAAACCTACAGAAGGGAGAAAATATTTGCAAACCATTCATCTGATAAGGGGTTAATATCCAAAATATATAAGGAACTCATACAACTCAATAGCAAAAAAAGAGCAAATAACCCAATTAAAAAGTGGGCAGAGGACCTGACTAGACATTTTCCCAAAGAAGACATACAGATGGTAACCAGGGACATGAAAAGGTGCTCAACGTCACTAATCATCAGGGAAATGCACATCAAAACCACAGTGAGATATTCCCTCACACCCGTCAGAATAGCTGTTATCAAAAAGACAAGAAAAAACAAGTGATGGTGAGGATGTGGAGAAAAAGGAACCCTCCTGCACTGTTGTTGGGAATGTAAATTGGTGCAGCCACTATGGAAACAGTATGGAGTTTCCTCAAGAAATTAAAAATAGGACTACCATATGATCCAGCAATTCCACTCCTGGGTGGAATTTCATTTCCTTTTCCAAAGGAAATGAAAAAAAGCAGCACTATTCACAATAGCCAAGACATGGAAGCAACCTAAGTGTCCATCAGTGCATGACGGATAAAGAGGATTGTCTCTCCCTCCTCGCCCACCCCCACCCTCTCTCTCTCTCTCTCTCTCTCTCTCTCTCTCTCTCTCCCTCTCTCTCGCTCTCTCTCGCTCTCTCTCGCTCTCTCTCTCTCTCTCTCTCTCTCTCTCTCATACACACACACACACACACACACACACACACACACGCAGAGGAATAGCATTCAGCATAGAAAAGAAGGAAATCCTGCCATTTCTGGAACAAGGATGAACCTAGAGGGCATTATGCTCAGCGAAATAAGCCACACAGAAAAGGACTCTCTGTTCTCACTGTATGATCTCAGTTACATGTGGAATCTAAAAGCCAAACTCATAAAAACAGGCAGTAGAGGGTAACGGCCAGGGACTGTGGGGGAGGGGAAACGGGGAGGTGTTGGTCAAATGGCAGAAATTTCCAGTCGTGAGTAAGCTCTGGGATCTGATGTACAGCATGGTGACTGCAGCTCACAATACTGTGTGTATAGCTGCAAGCTGCTCAGAGAGTAATCTTACGTCTCATCACCACACACAAAGAACAGGTGATTATGGGAGGTGATGCTGGTGGTCTAGCCTTGTTGTGGGAATTGTCCCAAAATGTGTAAGTGTATCAAATCATCACATCGCACGCCTTAAACTCACACATATTACCTGCCAGTTGCGTCTCAGTAAAGCTGGGGAAGAAGCTGCCGATTTGCTGTCAGCGCGGAACGGGGTCCTGTGAGTGCCTGGTTTGGGGCGCCCCCTAGTGGAAGCCAGCGTCCTGACACCTCGCGCTCTGTGCAGCGTTGAGGGCAGGGGTGGACGGAGCTCCTGAGGGACCCCAGGCCCTGGACTCCAGGAGGTGGCCGCCCCCCAGGGCCGGCAGGGCTGGGAGGGAGAGTCCGTCATAACTGGTCCACATCACAGCTCCGCATGCCTGGTATGAGAAAACAGTGTATCAAAACAAAGTGCGGTTATGGGGTCCTTCTGTTTAAACAATAAACTATTTTAGAAAATTTGAAAAATAAGACAAAATGCAGATGTCCCTCGACGCCTCTGACGCACCAAAGCCCAGGCAGCCCCTGGGTCCCCAGCCTCCCCACTTCCTGGGAGCTGCTGCACAAAACCACAAGCAACAGGAGTTCACTCTTTCCCGGTCCTGGAGCCGGAAGTCCAAAACCAAGGTGTCGGGGCACGCTCCCAGTGCAGCCTGCCATGGGGGGGGGGGGGTGGACAGCACCTGTCCCATCATTGGCACTTTCCTCCTCTTATGGCGACACTAATCCCTGGACTCAGGGCCCATCTTATGACCTCATTTGACCTTGATCACACCTGCAAAGATCTATTTCCCAAGAAGGCCCCATCCGCGGGACCGGGGTTAGGACTTGATCGTGTCCCCTAAGGACGGCGGAGACGGTTGCTGGCCTTCCCCCCGAGGAGCCCGGGGCCCCTAGGACCACATGAGCTTTCTCCTCCATCTGCTCTCCCTCCTGCCTCTGTGGGGACTGAACATATTACTCCAGCAGAAGCTCGAAACTCAGTGCTGTCTAAAGGCCAAGATGGACGACCCGGCCTCCACCTCCCCTGGACGTTAGACTGACCCCCTCCCTGACCCTCAACCTGCTTCTTCCTGGCCTGCGCTTGGCCACCCAGCCAGGGCCTTCAGTGCTGGCCTGTACCTGGGCCTGACAGTAAGAGGGGGGGCCTGCTCTGAGGACCCCACCCTCTCCACTGTCACCCATGGGAAGCTCACCCCTCATGGAACCAAGGCCCAACCTCTTTTCTGCAGGACAGGACACTGTGGTGATGTCACCTTCAAGATCTGGGGCCACCAGTACAGCTGCGTCAGCCTGGAGGCGTGTAAGAGGGAAGAGCCTTTACTCTATTATGAGTTAATCACTCTGAGGGATATTGCCAGACTTCCCTGGTGGCACAGTGGATAAGAATCCACCTACCAATGCAGGGGACACGGGTTCGAGCCCTGGTCTGGGAAGATCCCACATGCCGCGGAGCAGCTAAGCCCATGTGCCACAACTACTGAGCCTGCGTTCTAGAGCCCGTGAGCCACAACTACTGAGCCCACGTGCCACAACTACTGAAGCCCGCGTGCCTAGAGCCTGTGGTCCATGACAAGAGAAGCCACCAGGATGAGAACCCCGTGCACTGCAGCGAAGAGTAGAGTAGCCCCCGCTCGCCGCAACTAGTGAAAGCCTGTGCAGAGCAACGAAGACCCAACGCAGCCAAAAAATATACATATAAATAAATAAATTTATTTAAAAAAAATAAAAGAGGGACATTGCCTATAGCTTAAATTATACATGATGGCCCATCCCAGGGAACCCTGCCTCCCAGGTAATGAGCGTTAAGGTAAAATACCTTTGTTTAGCTCCCAGGAAACCTCCTGACCAGCCCACCTGTGAGGAAAGAAATTCACATCCCTCCCGAGCCTGGCCTGCCAGGGTGGGATGGGAGCTGGGATCCTCGCTGGGACCACCTGAGCCTGCATCTGGCCAGCTGCCCCCTCTCAGGGTCCCAGGCTTCCAGGAGCCTCCACGGAGCATCAGACACGAGGGCCCCTGGAAGTTAAATCCCCGGAGAGAGGCTGCCTAGGGTGCCACAGCGCAGTGTCTCCTCTGATTTTCCTGGGCGAGAATCCAGATATAGGTTCCTGTCCGGCTCTGCTGGTCCAGCTGAAGGGTCAGAATGACCAGAATGGCCATGTCCGGGGATAGGGCCTGGGAGGGGGCTGGCCAGCACCCAGGGCCGGGCCGTGGCTGGCAGGGAGGGACTTCTGTTCCTTAAGACGTAACTTGCAATTCCCTGGCTTGGTTCGACCTGGCATTGGGCTCTGTCCAGTGTCCGAAGCCAAATCCCTGGGTCTCACCTCAGCCACATGGCAAGGGAGGGAGGGAGGCCGGGTCTGGCCATCCTGCCCCCTGGGACACGGAGCCTGGGGCACTGTTCCGGAGCCCCTCCCAGGGCTGGAAAAAGTTATCACATCTCATGTTCTCAGGGACATCCTGGTCAACGCTGAGTGACAAGTGTCCATGCTGGGCAGGGCACAGAGCTCCAAAGACACGCTCACGGCCACCAGCCCACACCCTGGACTGAATGACTCCCAGCTCGGTGACCAGACAGAGACAGGGCCCACAGAGCGAGGCTCACACACACACACACACACACACGACCCCCCCGACCCCTCCCCATGTCCCCAGGAACACACACACACAGACACATACACACACACATAACCCCCCTGACCTCTCCCCATGTCCCCAGGAACACACACACACACACACACACACACACAGCTGAGGCCTATTGGCTGTGGGCTTCGGGTCCTGAGAACCAGGCTGGGGGGCCCAACTCAGGACCCTGCTCCAGTGCACCCCAGGCCCAATGACTTCACGTCTCTGAGCTCAGTCTCCTTCTGTGAGATGCCAGCCACCACGGTCTGGCCCGGGGCTGCTGCTAGGGTCTGAGCCACGCTCGGCAGGCGGCCAAGACCAAGCCCTCACGGCCGGGGCTCGGCAGCTGCAGATCTGCGAGGGTCCAGGGTGCCCTTGCCCTGGGGCAGACGCCAAAGCAGGGAAGCTTTCGCCCAAAGCCCCCGGGCCCAAGGCCGCACGCCTGGCATCTGACAGCCCTGCCGTCCACGTCAGTTACGGCACTCACAGCTGCCTGCTGCCGCTTACCCTCCACAGCAGAGGAGAGAGCAGCCTGGCTGCCGAGCGGCCCCTGTCCCGCTGCCTCAGCCCACAGCTGCCTCTGAGGACACTGGAGGGGAGGGGCCCAGGGCGAGGCAGACAACCAGCAGGCTGGGGCACCTCCACAATCAGGGTCGCACAGAATGAGGAAGAGGCACCCCGCTCCCCCGGGAGACCGATATGTATTGACCAACAGGTGTTTTGTGCCAGGCCCTGTGCACACCCTCCCATGCAGTCCTTATGAGAGGGTGCAGAGTTATACCAAAACGCGGTGGCTTAGAACAGGGGCAAACAAGGATGAACTCACCCCGTTTCTGTGGGTCGGCCGGCTCCCTCCTGAAAGTGCAGGAAGGTGTTGTGGGAGCTGGGGAGCCCCTACCCAGGCAGCAAGGGACCAGGGCAGTCCTGTGGTGTGCTCATGACAGAGCCTTGGAGACACACAGGACCAAGGCCGCCTGGACTCCAGGAGAAGCGGCAGCCACCCCACCTCTCGAGAGGAGGGGCGGCCAAGAACTCTAGGGCCGTGATTTAAAGCTGCTGCGTCCCCAGGTGACAGCAGGGGCTCACGTGCAGGCTGAGGAGACTGTCCAATGAGCACTGGGCCAGGCGTTCGCCTGACTCTGGACCAGTGCTTAAGTCAGTGACCATTGCAGGCTTTTGCAAATCCCAAACCCACCCTCCGAGAATGGGGGCTGCTCTGAGCAGTGTGCTGCAGGCGACTTCGAAAGACAATGAGGCCCATGTGCCTCCGTGGGGGCCCCAGGCCACGGTGCACCTTCTGGGTCCGCCTGCTGAGAACCCCACGTGCAGTGCTGAAGAGCTGGGGGCTGGCCGGCCGCCGGGGTTTCAGCCCAGCCCTTCCTGGGCTTCCCTCCCTGGGATCCCATCTGGATTCCAGAGCCCCTGATGGAGAACCTTGTACTGAAAGGTACAAGGACTTGTACCTCCAGGAACTGCAAGAGGCTGGCGGGTCCTGCTTCTGCCACTGGCCAGCTGTATGACCCTGGGCAAGTCACTTAACTGTTCTGAGCCCTGCTTTTCTTGTCTGTGAACTGGGCGTATTTGCCATCCTTCTGGGCCAGAATCTTCGGGTGGCAAGGGACAGAAGCCCCACCCCCAGCCCCAGCTGGCCTGAGCAGAAAGGGAAGAGCGGATCCACGTGCCCCCAGCATCATTTCTCTGTCCACCTCCTCTATGCCGGCTTCCTCCTCAGGCAGGCCTTGTCCATGTGGCGGCAGTGGTCACCAGCTGCTCCTGGGTCCCATCCCATCAGCTTAGCAACCTGCAGGAAAGTCTCAGGACCCAGTCTCATTGGCCAGCCAGGTGGAGCGCCCACCCAGAGCCAATCACAGTGGCCAGGGAACAGCACGCTCGCTGATTGGCCAGGCCTGGGTCGTGTCCACCCTGGGGTTTGGACAGTGGTCCAGGCCCATGAAATACATGGACTGAGAGACGGCCCCCAAAGGAAGGAGGTGGGAGCGGATGCCGGGGTGCCCGCCTGAACCGGCCCTGGGGCAGTAATCACTTTGCTATTCTACTGCCTGTGGGCAGAGCTGGCCACCTTCTCAGGCTGGGCACCGGCTGGTACAATCACCACATCTGTGCAGCTGAGCCAGCTGATACCTTCCTGCCCCCACCTCCCTCGGCGGCCCCCCTACACCTGCACGTGCCTGGCCGAACCACCCACTGGCCGGGCCCCACGACTGCCCCCGTCGTCCTCGCGTCCACACCTGCTCTGGCCCCAGGAGGGCATCCTCTGAGGACTGCCCCCCACCCCCCTTGACGCCCGACTGCTCTCTGCTTCTTGTTGGCCAGAGGTGGGAGGCTGGGGCCTCACACCTCGGCACCCTCCCTGCTCCACGTGCTCTGGGAGGGGCTACAGCCCACCAAGGCAACAGCTCCCGGGGCCATCACGGCTGCCCCCGTGCTGTGCATGGACCCCTCCCATTCTTCTTGGCTTCTGCCTCCCCAGGGAGCTCAGCTGACCAGCCTCTGCTGGCTTCACCCCTGAGCCGGGCCCAGGAACTGTCCACGGCTGTCTGCCGCTGAAATGGCAACCCACTCCCACAGGACTCAGCAGCTGGGCTGCTGCTGGCTCACCCTCGCTGCTCAGGACCACGTCACCGCCGCTCTGCAGCCCTGCTGCCTCCCAGATGTGGATGGAAGGGCTGCTGCTTGGGTGTCCTCGCATCCCCGAAGAGACCAGTATCGGCCCTTCTGGAATTCAGCGGTAGCCAGGTTACCATGGCAATGCCCACTATCCCCGCTGAACGGGAGATGAATCAGGAGCTAAAAATAGGCCCCCAGAGTGGATGGATGGAAGGGTGGGTAGGCCTGGATTCAGGGTCGGAACAGTTTGTTTCTCCCCGACAAGATAATTTAGGGGAAATCTCAATTGGAAATCCACCCCCAGAGGGCTGGGAGGCGCTGGCAGGTGGTGACCCCTCCCCTGACAGAGCCCATAGCACGCAGCCCCCAGTGGGTCCTCGTAGAGCCCAGTGTAGGCAGCCGCTCCCCACCTGAGCCTGGCCAAGAGGAGGCTGCTCGGGGCGGGGCGGCCATCGCACCGTCTGGCCCTTCCCACGGTCAAGCAATGGCCCCCCGCACCCTTTCATTCCTGGGAGGGCCCTTGGTTCAGTCCAGGAAGGAGCTGGTGAGCCTGACGAGAAGCTCCCGGCTCCAGTGTGGGAGCTGCAGGGCACACGTGCACCGCTCCGTCCCTCCAGGGGTTGCAGGCCTCTGCTGGGGGGGCATTAAAGGCACAGAGCCGCTGCAAGGACAAGATGACACTTTATTCTGCCTAACCCTCCTGCCCGCACCCCCAGAGACCCCACAGACACAGAGAGACATGGGAATGCAGCTGGGACAAAGAGGGATCTGGCTATAGGGATGGGTGTCCGGGGGCGTCTGGGTTTTCTCAGAGACAGGACGCTTCCTGCTGCCCCCTCCCCCATGAAGATCAGATGCAAAAGCAGGAATCCCCCAGACCCCCCCACCCACCCACCCGGCTCAGGCAGGGTCAGGCGTGCCCAGGGGGACCTGTCCCTCCTTCAGCCTTGGGGCCCGGAGGGAGGCTGGCCCACCGGGCAGCAGGGTCACAGGAGCCAATGGTGGGTGTGGGCTGGGGGACGGAAGGCCCCTGGGTAGTCGGGGTGGAGGGTGCTAGAAACAGATGGTGGACACAGTCCTGGCCGGCCCCCTACCGTGTGTCCTCACGGAGTGGAGCCTGGGCTGGTCTCGCCGAGGTCTCTCAGAGGCATTCCTTGTGGCTGTAATACTCAACCAGCTGCCTGGGCACCTCAACAAGCACACTCTTGGCCAGCGCCACGGGGGACGCCTGTGGGTGGGGACAGCGTGCCTCCAGCCGGCTTCCCAGCCCCCAGCCCCTCCCCTAGAGCTGCCATTCACACCGTGACCTCCACCCCCTACAGCTTGTGCACCAGCTCCTGGGACCACGACCAGGAATTCACCCAGTGGGCGGCCGGGTGAGCTTGCGCTAACGATGAGAATGCGGTCGCTGGCCAGTCCGTCCGCGCTGGCACTGCGGGTGGCACAGGGGGGTCCCCCTGGATCGATGTGACCCTGCTCTGGGCACAGGGCAAAGTGGCTGAGGCAGGAGGGGAGGCCTAGGTCCCCAGTGAAGCTGTGAGTGTGTGTCCACAGGACAGGCAGTTCTTTCCTCGTCACAAAGGGAGCGGGGAGCTGCCTGAGAGGAGCCCTGCCCTCCGGGGCATCCATGTGACACTTCTCTCTTGCAAAGGTTTCTAGGGGCCGAAAGCTGCTCAGAACGGCGAGGGGCCCGGGGCCCCAGTGCGCTGCCCGAGGGGCCCGCCCGACCACCCGCCCAGCACTCACGCTCTTGAGCTCCCAGAAGGGCACAAACTTCAAGATGTCAGAGGGCAGGCTCGCCCCGTGGGGAGCACAGGACACCGCTGTCGCCGTCGAGGACCTGCATGTCGGTGAAGTTGGCGTTGCCCATCCCCACGATGATAGACACGGGCAGGTGGGAGGCGCGCATGATGGCCTCACGTGTGTCCGCCATGTTGGTCGCCACGCCGTTTGTCAGGATCAGCAGGATGTAGTATTGCTGGGGCCACAGGGACCCTTCAGGGCAGCTGCGTCTCTCCCTACTCAAACTCCAAGTCCACCAACCAGATGGCCTGGGGGTGACCATGGTTTCCAAGCTTTTCTAAAAGCGTATTTGCTGAAGCGTAACACACACACACACACACACACACACACACACACACACACACACACACGTAATCACAATGAACTGTGAACACATGCTCTCTTTGACCCTGAAGCAGATACTGGAACGGCCACATGTTATAGATGGGGAGACCGCAGCTGGGGGAGCCGGGGTTGACCCAGGTCTGAGGCCAGAGGAGGAAAGGTCTGTGGGCCCTGGGTAGGAAGGGGCTCCCACACCCTGACGAGTCGCTGAGATTCAAGGAACAGAGTTTGGAAAGGACACAGTCTGGTCCAGCCTGGCCCGGTGCCCAGTGCATCTGCAGAAGACAGACTGGGACTTGTTTCAAATAAAGGTCCATTTCCAGTGTGAAAAAAACAAAACCACTCAGAAATCGTTACTAAAAATCTGGATGAGAGAAAACATACAAGAGAAGAAGGAATCACCCTGGAGGTGCAGCCCCTGGAAGGCCGGCCGTGCTGTCCACCAGTTGGCCCAGTCCCTGGCCCAGTGGGCACCCAGCACCGTGATGTCTCCAGAGAAAAGGAGCCAACCGACAGCGCAACAGGGGCACCCTCTCCCAGAGGGCTCCTCTCTGAGCCTGCAGACCAGGGGGATGGGCAGTCTCCTGTCCATGGCTGGAGCACCCCTGCAGTGCCCAGCCCAGCCCTCAGCCCCACATGCCCTCCTCCTGCCCCCCAGAGTAGGGCCAGTTCTCCATCAACATCTCACAGCCCTGCGTTTGCCAGTAGCGCAAACTCCACACCCTCACCGCCTGGAACAGAAGCTTCACCTGAGCCCGGGGACCACTGCAGTCAGGGTCCCCGGAAGCGTCAGCAAGGAAGGACAGGGCTTCTCCATGGGACAGAAAGACGGGTGGGGGCAAACTTCAGGTGGAGGCGCAGGGAAGTGGGTCCCGCGACACGCGCCCAGCATCCACCCGCATCCACCTTGCTCAGCTAAGATGAGGGGTCCGAGCCCCAGCAAGGACAGAGGCAGGCCTGAGTGCCCCCAGAGCCTGGCAGCCCCCCCCCCAGGGGAATGAGAGGGGATATGGAGGCCACCACAAGGGCAAGGTCAGCAGACTCCAGCCGGGGCCCTACTGGACACACACGCGGGTTTCTTCAGCAAGGGGACCGCGTGAGAGAAGGCAGGGGTCCCCAGCAGGACGGCCACACCCACTGTCAGGTGGAGGCCCTTATCTTAACCCTGTTCCTCCTGGAAAAGCCACCAGGACGTGGACGAGGCAGCTGGACACTTAATACTCGGGAATGGACATCGTCTTTAAGTGTGATGATGGCATTGGAACCCTACTGTTTCTCTTTCAGAGATTTATACTGATGTTTACAGATGAAATTATGTGTCTGGGACTTGGTTCAGAACAATAGGAGAACATGACCACTGAATGTAACCCTTAACTCCAGACTGGATTCTGTGCTAGAAGTAATATTGTGATAGACTTATTATGGGGGCAATGCGTGAAATTGGAGAATATTCTATAGGTTAAAGTATTGGATCTAAATTAAACTACCTGAAATTGATATTTGTGCCGCGGTTATAGAAGAGAACTCCCGGATCTGAGGTATAAAGGGCAATGCTGCAACCCTGGCTTTGGGGCTCCATGCCGGGGAGAGCTGCCCCCACGCAGGGCGAGGGACAGTCGGACAACCGGACCACGGGCGATCAGAGGCTGGGCGATGGCAAGTCACGAAGATGGAGCAAGGCTGAGAGGAAGAGCCCAGATCAGGAGACCAGGACAGAGGATGGGCAGGTCCTGGGACGGCAGGGAACGTGGACACGCGGGGACAGACGGACGTGGGGGAGAGACAAGAGGACGGGGTCGCCTGCAACGTGGGGCTCGAAAGCTGGACCGTGGTTGTGCACAGAGTGTCCTGGCCGCGAGCAGACCAACGTGGAGAACGTGGGGCGGGGGCGTTCAGGTCAGCAGCCTGCTCTCAAATGGTTCAGAAAGAAGATAATAGTAGCAAATATAGGTGGAGGCGGGAGGTGGGGGGAGAAAGAGAGAAGAGGAGGAGGAAACAGGGCAGGGAGTCAATGACGGTGAGTCTAGGGAAGCAGGTGCCAAAGGTGCTGTACTGAAATTATTCTTCCATAAATTTGATGCTTTTTTTCAAAATAAAGTTAAAAGAAGGCAACAGGGTAGCCGTGCCTACAGCAGCATGAACAGGTCTACAGAAGATTCTGCAGCAGAATGCAGCCTGTAGCACAGTATTATTTGTGTAAATTAAAAATACAGGGAAGTCCCTGGCAAAGCAAACAAAATGACAATATATGTACGACAGAACTGTAAAGAGCAAATCAGCTTCCAGGGTGAGAATTCTGTGCCCGAGAGCAGAGCTCAGCCGCTGGCTCTGGGGCCCTTGGCATCTCCCAGCCGGGTCCTCACTCGGTCCAGACACACCGGCCTCCTGCCCGCTGCCCCGGTTCCCTCGGCCTCCCTGCCGCCACGCCCCATCTCGCCCACAGTGGACCCTGGCCCTGCCCTGTCCCCCAGCAGCAGGCAGCCCTTCCTCATGCGCCCAGCCCCGGCACCTAGAGCTGGACCCTGGGCAGGCAGTTCCAGCAGGCTTCCTCCACGCCCCGGATTCCGGCGGGGGAGGGGGGTGAGCCCAGCCCCGCTGCAGCCCCACCCTGGGCGCCTCGCGCTCCTACCTTCACACTCATCATCCTCAGGGCTGAAACTGATGGCAAAGTCATGGGACACCTGGGCAGACACAGAAGGGACTGGTCAGTGGGTCCCCCTCCCAGGACCCCACACCCCCACCTACTGGGAGAGGTAGGTCTGGAGCCACCAGG
Organism: Leucopleurus acutus; assembly: GCF_964270905.1. Taxonomy (NCBI): domain Eukaryota; kingdom Metazoa; phylum Chordata; class Mammalia; order Artiodactyla; family Delphinidae; genus Leucopleurus; species Leucopleurus acutus. The sequence continues at coordinate 495,310 of NC_139162.1, forward strand.
GCCACCATGTCAAAGATCCTTCGCACAGAGGGCGGAAGGACAGACCAGCACCGGGCATCGCTCCAGCCCTGGATCCAGGGGGCCCTGAAGCTTCTGAGTTGCATTAGCCAGTAAGTCCGCCCCCCGCCCCCAAGTTTTCTGCTTAAGCCAGTTGAATGTCCTTTCTAGCTGGAAGGTTCCAGACTAATGATCCCCTCTGCCTGACAGGGCTGCAGTGCTGGGAGGTCAAAGGTCAGCCCTCTGGCCAGCAGGCGGTCCCTGCAACCTGCCCACCGCCGGTCACATGGTAGCTGGTTCCCAGCAGGAGAGGCAGCAGCCAGGGGTCCTGGGACCCGGGCTCTCCTACCTCACATTTGGGAGGGATCCGGGCTCCGAACCCCAAAGCAGAGAGCCTCTTGTCGCTGGAAGAGAGACGGCCCCATCAGCCAGGGTCCCTGATCTCCCTCGGGGTGGGTGCGGGTACTTTGGAGAGATACCGACAGAGCCAGGAGACCAGGATGAAACTCTACGGGGTCCAGGCCCCGCCCCGAGCCACATGGGGGAAACTGAGGGCCAGAGCCGTGAAGAAGCCACCCAGCGTGCAGGCCCCCATCACCTCCCAGGCGAGGGCTCCGCCCTGCCACGGCCTCAGTTCACGGTCTGTGAAGTGGGATTCGGACGGCATGTCTGTGTGAAGGACCAAGGGGACCACGGTTGGGGAGCAGCCCCACCTCCCATCTCAGGCCCGGCAGCAGCTGACCCACACTCCACGCAGAGCCTGGGAGGCGGTGGGCTGGCGGCGCTGGGATGGCGCACCTGTCGTAGTCCTGGCAGGTCTCGCCCACAGCCGCCAGGGCCTGCAGTACTCGTAGGGCTGGAAGGGGTTGATGTAGTGCAGGGAGCAGCTGTTCCTGGGGTCCCCAGTGGAGGCTGTGAAGTCAACGGCCACCTGCAGGGGCCACAGTGCGAAGACCCAGGAACCCCTCCCTCCTGGGCTGGGGTGGGCACCTGCACCCCCCTATGACAGGTAAGGGAAACTGAGGCCTGAGGAGCCACTCGCCCAGGGCTGCAGGGAAACCCGGAGGTATGAACCCGAGGGCCCAGCACTGTGTTGGCGGGATCACAGAAGGGACGTGCCAACCCCAAAGCTCCTGGGTCCCCAGGGTTGGCCAGCGCCTCAGGGCAATAGCAGCCAGCAGCTGCAGGGAGCCAGTGTGGTCACAGCGGACCCTCGGCACCTCCTTCTACAGCGGGGGCTGTGGAGGCGGGGTGGGGGAGGGGCTAGGCAGGGCTGCGGAGGAGCAAGCCCTGAGCTGGGGTCCCTGTGTGCCCCCCGCCCAGTCACTTTCCTCAGGGCATTCTGGCTGTCACGGGGAGTGCAGAGGCCACACAGAAGGGACTGTAGGCCCTGCCGAAGGGCCTTTTCTGCGCCCATCCACCCTGGGTGCCAGACAGGCTCTGAGTTACACACAGGGTGGGGAGGGGCTGCTGGGAGCCCTGGGGTGGGGCCCGGGCACTGACACCCATCCTGCTGGGATGCACCCAGCAGGCTGTGCAGACAGTCCGTGGACTCACCGTGAAGCGGTCTGGCAGCCGCCCACGATGTAGTCCCGGAACAAGTACGCCCTGTAGAACATCCGAGACCCCCACCCTGGGAAGACTGAGGCCAGGGCTTCAGGGTCGGGACCTCTGGGGCTCCTGGGACATGCCCTCCTCCAGGAGCCCAGCAGTCTCAGTCCCCTCCTCTCAGGCCCTCAGGCCGCCTGAATGCCCATCTTCCCCCCACCATCTATTCTCTTCTGTCTCCCCCTCCCCTCCATCCCTCCCACCTCCACACACTGGGGGCACCAGACCTCTGCGATGGGGGCCCTTGAAGGTCCATCTGACTACAGGGGGTTCCAGGCAGTGGCCGGCCACCCCAGCCCGGATCACTCTCTGCAGAGCTGAGGCAGGAGCACCCCCTCCACCCACTGCGGGGGGAGGGGCTGCAGGCTGGGCCGAGGCTCACCTTCAGGTCTGCCAGGATGACCACCCCAGAGTTCTTGGAACTGCGCTTCTCCTGCGTGTACTTGAGGTTTACACAGTCCCACTGGGCCTGGGGGACAGGGACAAGCAGAGACCCCCACCCCAGAGTGCCAGCACCCAACACCCACCCCAAGGGGCAGGGGAGGACTGAAAGCCCTGCCCCACCAGCATTTCTCACTTCAACTTTAACACAGGCGGCCAGCCCGTGACCCTCTCGCCCCACCAGGCCCTCAGCTCCACCAGGCCCTCAGCTCGGCACACCTCACCGCCTCCTAGGCCCTCCCACCGCCCACGCATCAGGTGAGGAAAGGGAGGCTCAGGAGGGAGACCCCGAGTCACGCTGGTGAGCGCGTGTGTGCAACCTGCAGCAGAAGCCGCGCCCTGGGAACCCATCACCCTCTACGGACCAGGCCGAGGACAGCGCAGCCCCAACCACAGCCCAAGGCCAGCGAGCGAGCGGCCATGGGGCTTCCCAGCCCCATCCAGGACCCCCAGGCTGCTCCCTCCCTGGGGTCTCAGCCCCCTGCCCAACCCTCCCCCTCCTCTCAACAATCTCCCCGGGGGCTGCATTCCTCATTGGCCTATAAGCCCCTGACTGGGCTAAGAGTTGACCCGGGAATGCCGTCTGCAGCCAGCAACACCGGCTCACCAGGGGCAGCTCTCAGACTGGTCTGCAAACAAGATAGAGGACGACCACCCTCATGGCTGCTGGACGACCAGGTACTTTGTATGTGTGGGGACTGCCCCTTTCCACTGGTCAGCGAGTCCTCAGCTGTGGCCGTGGTGGGTGAGGGCAGTGCTGACCCTCTTCGCCCTGCCCCACACAGGATCCTGTCTAACAAGCTAAGACAGAGGGACAGAGGACACCCCCCCCCCCGCAACAGGAGGTGCCTGCCTAACAGCTCAGAGCACACAGGAACATTCTGTGCAGAAGAGAAACCCATCCCAGGTGGGGGAAGCGGAGGCCAAAAAGGGCCACGTGCCAGGCCCCCCAGATTCTCCCATTTGCAGACTCACTTCTGGGCTCTCCTGTTCTGAGTAACGGGATAGTTGCTTTAGCTGGTTTGACAAGTGACCATGCTTCCTGAGAGCCCTGCAGTTCCCACGGAGGTGGCCTTGTCACGGTCCCAGTTTCCCATATGAGGAAGCAGAGGTCAGGGACTCGCTCAAGGGGGCACCACTGGAATCTGAAGACAAGGTCCTAGCCTTTGGCCACTGATGGTAGCGCCCCTGACGGCCCCACAGATCTGGCAGTCCTGGGGGGGCCCTTCCCTAAAGTTTACGTGTATGTCCAGATGTGTGTCCATACATGTATCTGTGTATCCATGGATCTGCACCCACATGTGCATGCATGCTTGTCCGTGCATGCATTGCCGATACACGTGTGTCCGTGCAATTGTGTCCCTGTGTGTTGTCCTCTTCCACGCTCATGAGAGCAGGTAAGAGGCCAACACTGGGTAGAAGCCTTCCCTGTTGCTTTCACGTGGGGCTCTGCCCTGCCTAAATCTTGGTCCTCTTAACTGATGGAAGGCTCTACCCTGCCGGCTCCAACCCAGGCAGCGATGGGGATGTCACACACAGGCTTCACGCTGGGTGAAAGGAGTTGGACACAAATGAGAACACACTGTGTGATTCATGGACATGAAATTCGAGAACAGGCAAAACTACTGGGGGAGGGGATTGAGAGGAACAGGGGACCTGCTGGATGACAAAAATGTCCTGTGTGACCTGGGTGATGGTCAGGTGTATACAACTGTCTAAGCCCATCGATCCCAACCCTCGAGGTCTACACATCTTACTGTACGTAAATTACACCTCAATAAAAGACAGGCACCCCAGAGCACTCACGAGAATCTAACGTGACACATCGAGTGTTCGGCTCAGAGCCTGCGCTAAGCTGTCTCGCTGGTGGCTGGTGGAAGTGAAAAAAAGCGAACTGCAGAACAGTACATGCCGTTTGTGTTTTTAAAAGTGTATCTACAGAGAAAAAACTATGTTCCTTTGCTCAGTGAAGAATAAATCTCTCCAGAAGGATGTAATGAACCTGGGGACGGGGCACGAGGGAGATATGTGGTCCAGGGTGTACCTGTTATACTTTCTGAATTTAGACCCATATGAACGTATTACCCAGTTCAAAATTACATTTTTTTAAGTAAAAAATGTTTTACGAGAAGGAGCTATGGAGTCAGAGCAGCTGGTACACAGTCTGTGTGTAATCACGCTGTCCCCAGGCCACCGCCATCGCACCGGCCCTCAGGGCCAGCTGAGGTCTCCATGCTGCCCTCCTCCCTCTCCCTCCCAAGGGGACGGGCGCCCACCTGCCCCGAGGTGCACTCCATGCCCCCCAGAAGTCGTCATCCTGGCAGCTGAGGCTGCTGGGCCCGTGGGTGTCGTAGACCTCAAAGCACAGCTTCTGCACCTCCTCAAAGTAGTCCAGTGTGAAGACCTTGGAGAACCCGGATGCAGGCCGCTCTGGACCACCTCGGTTCTGTCCACCTGCAAGCAGCCCTGGGTGAGCAGACCCCCGGCGTGGGGGTGGGATCTGTCCAGCTGAGCACTCCCCGAGGCCGTGCCCCGGCTCTATACCTCAGGGTCCCCCCTCTCCCACCCATCTGCCCTCGGGTGGTCTTGAAGGACTTGCTTCCAGGACCTGCTGCGGGAAGACAAGCCCTCCCCCTCGCCCCACCCGCCACCTGCTGCTGCGATGCCCCAGGGGGGCATTGCCCAGACCCCTGGGCCCCTCCCTCCCTGAGACAAAGGCAGTTCTCTGGCCCCCATCCCCACACCACGGATGGGCAGGCAGGCTTAGAGGGGAGGGCGTGTCCAAGGGCCTTTGTGAGGTCACTCACTCAGCAGGGGGATTCCACCTGGACCCCAGTCTCCACCCAGAAACCAGTACTCTCACCTCCCTTGACCCTCCAGGCCCCAGGTGTCTCTGCAGCTTTGCTGCACCAACCCCTCCCCTCCCAAGTTGGCAGGGCTGCCCGAGCCCCTGTGAAGTCATAGTCAGGACACCTGCCCAGGGCCAGATGGAACAAGGGACACTGTCCAAGTCTGGCTGTCCCCCTCCTGGGTTCCCCTGACACTCTGCACAGGGCTGGCCCTGGGCACCCAATACTGCTGCTCCCAGGATGGTGGCCTGCTTCCCTGGGGGAGTGAAATCTTTCATAACCCAACCTCAGCCCGCCATCCTTCACTTCTGTTCCACTCAGGCAGAAACAAGCTGCTGGGTCCAGCCCACACTTCATGGACCGCACAGACAAGGACACAAAGGTGGGACCTCGGGCCAGGGCAGGAGGGGGAGACCACGAGGACAGCTGCCCAAAGTCCCCAAAGGGGTGATGGCAGTGCAGCCAGGGAGCCAGGTGGCAGCAGTGTCGACCGGGCGGGCGGTCCAGCTGAGGGAGGCCTGGTTTTACTCGTGCCTGGCTCATCTGGGGGCTCTGAGGATACCCTTGGCAGGAGCTGCCTGGATGCTGCGCCCAGCCCCTCCACCCTCAGTCCCTTTCAACAGTGATCCAGCTTTACCTCCTCTGCCGGAGGCACCATCCTTCCTGGGGAAATTTTCAAAAGGGCAGGAACTTACCACGCAGCACCGTTTCATCAGTTCATCCCCCAGCACTGTGCAACTGGGGCTTACAAAGGAGGGGAGCCCAGCTGAGGCACCACAGTTGGAGGGTGGGGACCAAGGCCTAACACACACCTTCCCACTGCCCCTCAGGTCCTCAGCCTCCCCAGATGTAACCCCCGAGAAAGCTCTGAGCCGTTCCCAGGAGGGTGGGCCCAGAGGTGAATCTGGAAGGCCAGCCCTCTCTTCCTGGGCTGCAGGCCTTCACCAGGCCCTGGACCACGGTCCTCCTGTTGAGCAGTCCTCACCGCTACCCAAGGCTGACACGCACCCAACACGCTGCGGTGAGAGCCAGAGATCTTTCAGAAAGAAATCTCCACAAAGGTAAGATAGTTTGTTTTGGTTACTGCCATGTCCCTGCAGCCTGGGACTGTGCCTGGCCCACAGCAGATACTCAATAAATACTTGAACGAGTGCCCGTTCTCTCTTCATCGATTTGTTCTGAGACAATTCCCCGCACATCGCTTTCTACCTTCCCTGGCCCACCCACACCTGCTCCATCATCAGCTTCCACTGTCCAGGTCCTCAGGACAGTCATGCCAGGCAGGCCCTGGGCCAGAAGTGGGTCAGCTCATTCAGTTTCCTCTGGTCTGGTTCTAAGCAACTGAGAACTGATTCTAGCTGAGGGAACAAAAAGAACAAGGACACTGGGAAATTCCTGGGATTGGGCATGAACTACCCTGGACAGAGGCTGCGGTTAGGAAAGGGAGGTCGTTGCCTCTCCTTTCCTCTGGACCTTTTGTGACGCAAAGACTGTGTTTTCCTCCTGTAACGCCCAAAAAACATACAAGGAGAAAAAAGGCAAGTGCAACCACCTACGCGAGACATCAAGGAAAGAGGACTGTTCGCCCTTTGCACAGCTGCCCCTTAGTCTACTCTTTGGCTTGAACTAAGTTGAGTAAAGTGGGAAAAAAACCTAAATAACCTAAAATGACTACAGTTTCCCTGTAAACTACAACAATTTGAATCAACTGCGAGTTAGAATTTCAATTTTTAAGAAAAATATCACAATTATCTACATTTTAACAAAGCAACTACAGGATACAAAATCAAATTAAAATTCACTCTGGAGGGGTGACACTCCCATGGGTTAAAATGCAGTGATGTATACCTTCCCTCCCAAATAAAAAATACCGTGTAACTTGAATATTAAACAAAAATTATTTCTAACTACCCAGACCGACGCTAGTCTCCTACAAATGCCCCAGCACTCCCTGGTGGCCACTGCAGGCACTGCGGGTGACACCAGCACACGTACTTTGGTATCTGTCCAGGAGATGCACCTACAACCCACAAACAGCTCTGCCCAGACGGACACTGGCACAGTAGACCCTGGCCCCGCACACCCAGCCAGAGGCCTCTCTGCCCCCCCAGCCTGTGAGCTCCTCAGCCGGGGCTCCAGCAGACGGGCAGCTACCCTGCCCTCGGGTAGCTTAACCCCTTGCCAGGTCTCCGAGCACAAAGCAAACGAACCAGTGTGTCCAGGCTGCCCAGAGGCAGCCCCCATGTGCCCTCTCTCACAGAGGGCCCATCAGGCTCCAACCCCCAGGCCTCCACACCAGCTGACCTTGCTATGGCTCATGACTTCCAATACACAAAGTGAGCATGGACGTCAAATCAGTACCTTATAAACTGTTAGCTTTAGAGGTGGGAACAGTGGTTTAATAGTCCTCCGAATTGCCTGAGGTAGTTGGTACCGAACGCACAGCACCTGCAGGGGTGGAGGGTTCCGACAAGGAAACTCACTGAGCACCTGCCTCCCAGGCCCCGAACCTGCTCCCCTCACAGCAGGCCTGCTGCGACGAGGGGCGAGGACGTGCTCCAGGTTCCCCTCGAGGAGGAGGCTCCCCAGGCCCCAGTTCCTTACACAACGAAGGTCACATGGACACTGCAGGTTTATCACAAGTTGCCAACAGCACTTTATTTTTTCTTTTCAACATCCTGTTCTGCAGCTTCCTTGGCCCTTTTTGCCCGGATGCCAAAAAGCCGGGCGTTGGCACGGGCCATGCGGAGACTGGCGAACGCCTTGAAGTTCTTCTCTTCCTCTGTGATGACTCTGGCTTTCTCCTTCTTGTAGACCTGGAAGGGAGCACAGGCCCAGGAGCAGCTGTCAGCAAACTGAGAGGCCTTGAAGGGGCATCTGCCCACCCAAGAAAGGCTACAGGGGAGGCCACCAAAAGATTCTAACAATCCCCCGTGGATTTAAAACAACCCCAAGTCATGTGAAGGGTGGGCAGGGCACTGTGCTTGGACAGGACCTGGAGAAGGGGAGGCTCAGGCCCACGCCCCACTCGCAGGAGCCTCAAGGGCCTGGTCAATTGCCACTCAGGTTACAGGATCACCAAACACCCAGGGTTGCCTACAGCCTGGCCTTTCCAAATAGGAGAGAAAAAGGACCCAACAGAGGGAGTGGTGACAAGTAAGGGTCCACAAAGCTTCCCTCAAGGAGTCCATCATCTGTTAAGATGCAGAAGGCTCTCTCCAGGGTGGAAGGAAGGTCCTTTCCACAAACTTGTAAATCTCAACATGGGCCCCAGATGCCAGGCTGACTCCCTCCAACCCAACCCCCGCCCTGTCATTCAGTTGCTCCCTCCAAACATGCCCACTTACGTTCCGTATGGGCATGACTGGTCCGGTCAGCTGGGTGGCCAATTTGAGCTCTTCAGCCTGTGTGCAGTGAGAAGGGAGTTAGGTGGGTTCAGCTCACCTGCCCAAGTCTGTAACCCCTGGCTGGGTGTCTGCCAACGGATCCCTGTCCGTCTAGCCGATGGCAGGCACAGGCAGATGAAAAAGCGCCAACCACGTGTGCAGCAGAAACACAGGTAGAACAACTCAGAAGCCCATACCGATGGACTGTTAATTTCACACAAAGGTCAGTAACAGGAAAAACACTTTCCCAATTCCACAACAGCTGGCTCCGAGTCCCACAGCTCTTGCCCACGGTGAATCTCGGCAGTCCTAGTAATTAGCTTGTGGACTCTCAGAGGCTTTCTTCTAGTTATCTACCAATTCTCTACTACCCTGCATGAAGACCCAGCTTTGGATGATAAAAAGCAACAGACAAATACGTGCTCTTCTCAAGGCAGCTAAACCCACAGTAAGACCTCCACGTCCTCACCCGGCTGGGCACAGAGGGACCCCGGTACTCACAGAGCTGTCTCCCTTCTTGGGGGCCGAGGGCTTCCTGGGGAAGAGGATGAGCTTGGAGCGGTACTCCTTGAGCCGCTGCACGTTAGCCTGCAGGGACTCCGTGCACTTGTTCCGCCGCCTCGGGTCCACCGAGATCCCAATGGTCCGGGCCACCTTTTTGTGGATGCCGGCCACCTGCCCCGAGACAGACACAGATGAAGACCCGAGGGCTCCCCGGTCCCCACCCTCTGCCGGGAAAGCCCAGCCGTCAGATGGAAAAGGGTTCAAGCACACTTTCATCACAGCGGTGCAGCGATTCCGGAGAATGTCATCACTTGGCTGTGGGCCACGAGGGACAACCCGTGGGACTCAGGACAACCCGTGGGACTCAGGACGCGGGCTGGCGACACTCACCCTCAGCTCCTCCAGGCTGAAGCCCCTGCCGGCGCGCACCTTGGTGTGGTACCTGACCGTGGGGCATCTCACCACCGGCCGGAGCGGGCCGGACGCGGGGCGCGGGGCAATGCGGCGCGCCTTGGCCTGCCGGGCCTTGCGTCTGCGCAGACAGAAGGCGAGCGGCGGTCACCGGCCGCCCCTCCCGCAGCGGGCCGGGAGCGCGAGTCCCGGCCGCCCTCCGCGCGCGGGGAGAGAAGGGGGCGCGCTCGCCTCGGGGCGGCTCACCTGCGTATCTTGCGCGCCGGCTGGTTGAACCATGTCGCCACGCGCCGCTGCCAGTCCTTGTGGAAGTGGGGCTTCAGGATCATGCCATTCCGGCTGGGCGCCATGGCTGAGGCCGACTGGCCTGGGGAGCAGGGAGGACGCGGAGCGAATTAGGGCCCGGGCACGGTGGCCCGCCGGCGCGCGCACAGAGCCCGGGCCACGGCCCGACGCCGACGGCGGCGGGCGGACCCCAGGGACGATAGATGGGGCCGGATGGTGTCGGATAGCAATGATAGCGCCACGCTCGGGTATACTTACCTCCTCCGCGGGTTCACGGACGCGGAAAAGAAAGGGGACCGCAGAGCACCCTGGGATGGTACTGGGCCCGGCCAATCAGAAGCGGCGGAGCGTTCTGACCAATCAGAGCCAGGGCCTCCGAGTGACGCACAGGCCCCGCCCCCACCCCGTCGGCCCTAGCTGCACGGACAGACATGGCGCCGCGTTTCCCGTGTTACGGGAGTCCCGCGCCCGCGCCCCCGCCCCCGCTAACGCCCGCGCCCCCGGCGCGCGGACGGTCTGGGTGTCGCGAAGCCTGGGGCGGCCGGCCGGCCTGCTTGTGCACCACGGTAGGCCTCGCCCTCCGCGTCCTGGTCTGCGGCCCCGGCCACCACGTGGAGCCTGCTTGCCCTCCCTGTGGGGGGAGCACACACTTAGGAGCGGGCCTTCCAGAGCGCCCTGCGCGTGTCGCACGGAGGTCTGCGGTCGGGCCGTTGGTGGCGAGTACCCGGCAGTGAGTGTGGAACTAAGAACCGCGTGGCGGGTCGCGGCTGTCCCGCGCTCCGCTGTGCACACTGCCACCCACGCAGCTGAGCGTCGTGAAAACACCAAGTAGCCAGGCCACCTGGGCTGTGGCGCCTCCAGTTCCCGGGACAGCCTGGGATGACGCCAACACATCCTGCCTACTTAAGCCTTGACACCCAGCAACCCCTTTACGTTCCCAGCCTCACCCCAGTCACCAAGCTTCCTCCCCTGAAACCTAATCAACGTTTTATGAATTTCATGACAAAATAAGAAATTTGGAGGCCTGTGTCCTACACTGAGTAAACAGGTAGCTGATACTAATGCTGATAGCTTTCTGCCCTACTGAGACACCCCCGGGTATTAGAAAAATCAGGGACTCATTGAGGAATTACAGGGTTATGGTTGGGGAGACCAGAACATGTGAAAGGGCAGAGGAGGATTTTTAACACATAAGTGCCAAGGCTGTGTGGAAGGTTGGAGCCCTGCCACCTAATAGGTACCCACTCAGCTCTGACGCAAGGGCTGTATCAGTCCTGCTTGGCCGACAGTTGTTAGCAAATGCAAGAAAGCACTTTTCGGTAAACTCGGAAGTGGTGTTTATCTGTGAAGTTAGGGTCATAAACTTTTATTTTGGAATACTTTTAGATACACAGCAAAGTTGCAAAAGTAGTAGAGAGTTCCATTATATTATCTACCCAGGTCCTTTTAATATTAACATCCTACGTAGCAATGGTAAGTTTGGCAAAGCTAAGAAATTAGCATTGGGACTTCCCTGGTGGCTCAGTGGCTAAGAATCTGCCTCCCAATGCAGGGGACACGGGTTCGAGCCCTGGCCCGGGAGGATCCCACATGCCACGGAGCACCTAAGCCCGTGCACCACAACTACTAAAGCCCATGCACCTATAGCCCGTGCTCCGCAACAAGAGAAGCCACCGCAATGAGAAGCCCCCGCACTGCAATGAAGATGGCCCCTGCTCGCCACAACTAGAGGAAAACCCACGCACAGCAATGAAGACCCAATGCAGCCAAAAATTAAAATTAAAAAAAAAAATCTGTGCATCCTTTCACAGACACAGACGGCTAAACTGGAAGGTCAGTGACCCACAGTTAAGTGGCTGTGGAATTAGCTAGTATAAAATCTTTGTACTAGTTTTGAGACTTTGTGCAAGTTATTGGTGTGAAATGGGAGGAGCTGCTGTTAGGACACAGAACACAGCGCAGTGCCCGGTGCATGGTAAGTCAAGGTCACACAGCTCTGCTTCCAGGTGACAGGGAAGGGAAGGCAGTGCAGGCGAGAAGGGAGCGGGGGAGAGCGAGGGGTCATCATCTGCCTTGCAAGTCACTTTGTCCATTGGAACTGAACCCACGCTCACCCCACCTGGCAGCCTAACTGCAGCAGAGAGGCCCTGGAGGAGATGTCTGTTGAATACACGGTTGCCTTGGCCTGGGACGTATTTCTTCGGACACAGACGTTAGCCCACACCTCCCATGTCTATCTCAGACGCTTTTCAGTAATCCCGCTATGGACCAGGATACCTTGCTATTTTCTAATCTCAAACACATTCCTGTCCCCATCCCCCCTTTCAGACCCACAGACTCATGCAGCTCAGTCTGCTCATAGGGTGCTGCCCGGGGTACCGGGGGAGGGTTTGAAGTCTGGAGTTAGTGGTAAGAAGCTGAAGCTGCAGTTCGAGGACCTCGGTCTGCTGCATACAACCCGGCAACCCGGCCACACAGTTTTTCGACACCTGAATGGTCCATACTTACATCCTTGAGGAATATGCAGAATTAGCAAGGCCCAAAGTTCCCATGTGATGTTCTGCTGAGAGCTGTTTCCCAGCTGGGAAGATGAAAGAAGTGAACTGTTATGTAGGCATCCTTCTTGACACACAGACTTGTTGGCTCAGGGTTTTGAAAGTCTTCAGCTAGGGACTTCTATGGTGGTGCAGTGGTTAAGAATCCGCCTGCCAATGCAGGGGACACAGGTTCGATCCCTGGTCTGGGAAGATCCCCTGTGCGCCACAACTACTGAGCCTGTGCTCTACAGCCCACGAGCCACAACTACTGAGCCCACATGCCTAGAGCCCATGCTCCGCAACAAGAGAAGCCACTGCAATAAGCCTGTGCACCGCAATGAAGAGTAGCCCCTGCTCACCACAACTAGAGAAAGCCCACGCGCAGCGACAAAGACCCAACGACAAAGAGCCAACGGAGCCAAAAATAAATTAAAAATAAAAAAGTCTTCATCTAGAGGGACAGCCCCTGCCTCCTTGCCACAGAACTCCACGGCACAACTCTGCAGAGGGGCTTTTGTCCCGGGCTTGGGCCTGCAAGGGCCACTGAAAGGACTGGCTAATGCCGCTGGACTTAGCACTCACTGGGGTCAGGGTTCCTGGAGGAGCGCCCTGGAGGGGTGGGGTATGCACAGCCTCCCAGAATTTCCTTTTAATTGTGCCCCAATTGCTTGCCCCACACCTACACCTGACTGGCCCCCTCCAAAGATAGTCAACGCTAGCTCCTGGAGCCCTCTGACACACAGTCTTTATTTATTTTTTTATTTGACAGCACCAGGTCTTAGCTGTGGCACGTGGCATCTTTAGTTGTGGCATGTGGGATCTAGTTCCCTGACTGGGGATTGAACCTAGGCCCCCTGCATTGGGAGCACCGAGTCTTAGCCATTGGACCACCAGGAAAGTCCCTGACACACAGTCTTGATTTTCAAAATTAATCTTAGGGAATTCCCTGGCGGTCCAGCGGTTAGGACTGTGTGCTTTCACTGCCGAAGGCCCAGGTTCAATCCCTGGTGGGGGAACTAAGATCCCACAAGCCGCTGGGCACAGCCAAAAACAATTAGTTGATAAAAAAAAATTAATCTCACAGCGGCAACGTGTTTTTATTGTGTTTTGACACACACAAAAGTCATGTTCCTAGAGCACTTTGCAAAAATTAGCATGCTAACTGTCATAAATATGGGCTGCTGGTTGAATTAGGAAAAGCAGGAGCCAAACAACTCAGCAAGGACAGGATAATTTTACGGTGTTTCATCACAGAACTCAACCACCCGGCCTCTCAACTTACCAAAGTCGCAGCCAGCACGTAAACCTGATAGAGGCTGAGAGAGTCCTGTAATATGAGGGACACCTAATGTAAGTGAGCACCTGGAAGTACGTTATTATAATCACAAGTATCTTATCTGAAAGTTGCTAAGAGTGGATCTTTTTAAATTAATTATCTATTTATCTTTGGCTGTGTTGGGTCCTCGCTGCTGCGCACGGGCCCTCTCCAACTGAGGTGAGCAGTGGCCCCTCCTCGCCACGGTACGAGGCCCTTTCATTGCAGTCGCCTCTCCTGCTGCAGAGCACGGGCTGCAGGCGCACAGGCCTCAGTCATTGCGGCACTTGGGCTCAGCAGTTGTGGCTCGCGGGCTCCGGAGCGCTGGTCCAGCAGTTGTGGCACATGGGCCCGGCTGCTCCGCGGCACGTGGGATCTTCCCGGACCAGGGACCGAATCCGTGTCCCCTGCTTTGGCAGGTGGACCCTCAACCACTGCACCACCAGGGAAGTCCCAAGAGAGTGGATCTTTAAAGTTCTCATCACAAAAAAAAAGCTTCCGTAACTATGTGTGGTGACCAGTGTTAACTGACTAACCGTGGTGATCACGGCACAAACAAATAGGAATCACTGTGTTGTACACCTCAAACAAATATGAAGTACCTCAAAAAAAAAATAAAAACCCATGTTTATATGAGCATAGACGAGAGTGGAAAACAACTTGTATGATGATGTAAGAACTCTAAGTTACTTCATCTAATAGTCTTTACTGGTCTTCTGGGGCTCTGATTGTATTAAATGTACATTTACCGTCAGGCCACGATGTACCCGCTCTGCTGGGCAGGGGCAGGTTGCCCAGCGCGGTATGGCTGCTCCAGGGGACCACGAGCTGCTATTGGGAGAATCCCCTTCACCTCCGGGAGCCCTGTAAAGGAGGCGTGAGAGGCAGCAGAGGTGCACAGGCCCTGTGCCCAGTGCGCCCTGCGGGTGCCATGCCTGAGGACTGGGAGGTCACGTCACCTAGGACAACTCCCTTCTGTCCATCAGAGCACCATCCCCGCAGCCCTCCCTGCTGGGCGGCCGTGAGCCCACTCGCTGGCCAGCCCTGGGAAGCCAGGCTGCACCTTCCTCCACTATAGCAAGGCAGCCCGCTTCACGCCACTTCCATCCTATTCCTGGCTAAGCGTCACCAGACGTGGGCCATTTTAATGGTAAACTACGAGGGGCTGAGCACAGCCACATCCGTGTGAGATTACAGAGGCCGCCCCATGGCGAAGACGCCAGCCTCACCCTCTGAACCCTCGGCCGATCTTTGGGAAGGAACCTGGGGAACTGGGGCAGATGGTGAAGCATCTCTTGGGCCGCTCGCCCCCATGAGCTTCCTCGGGGCGCCGATGCACAGGGGAGGTGGAAGCAACGAGGAGCAGGCGGGAGCCCCCAAGTGGGTCACACTGCCGGGGACGCGGGGGCCGACTGCAACCCGTCCATCTGTCCCACACCCTCCCTCCCAGAGTCCTACAAGAGGGAGGGGTCCCAACTGGTCACCTCGCAGATAACATCACACCGTGTGAATATAGTATCCGTGACCCAGGACGGCCCTCGGGGCAGAGCTGGCCACGCAGGAAACAGAGGCCTCCATCCACAGCATTTATTAGTGGTCACAGTTCCCAGGTGTCCCCCCAGGGCCCCTTGTGTGCACCCGTCCACGCGGCAGCAGGTGACGGTGCTTCACTCCTCCAGGCCCAGTGCCTGTCCCTGTGACCCACTGATGAGCGAGCCCAGGACAGGGCCCCGCGGAGGACAAGCAATGAGGGGCTTGGAGGCCCTGTCATGGCGGAGCCCTGAGCATCCTGACCAAGTCTCAGGAGCCGGGAGGAGCCCGGCCCAGGCCCCACACCACGAGGCTGTTCAGGGCCCCCACAAGACAGGGCGCTCCGTGCGCACCGGTGACCCTCCCACAGGCGAGAACGACCCACAAACACGAAGGAAACCGTGCGTCTCTGCAGAGACATTTACTTGTCCCGGGCAGGGAAGTCAATAAATAGATCTCAGGGGCCTTGAGCTGAGACCTGCGAGGGCTGAGAGGAGGGACCGTCTCGGGCGGCCAGCAAGGTGGTCCAGCTATCGGGGCCAGGACTGCTCCTCCCCCTGCAGGGGCTGCTGCCGGCCGCCTCCGCCTCCCCCGCCTCCCGTTTCTCCCTCTGGGCGTCGCTCCACCTCTGCGGCGCAATCCTCTTCTTGGGCCCATGGGGGGGCGGGCCGATGAGGGCCTCGATGTCCTCGTAGTTGATCACTTCCTTTTCCAGCAGGGCGTTCGACAGCTGCAAGAACAAGAGGCCAGTGTGAGCAGCTGACGAGCGCCCGGACAAGAGCCCTTTGAGAGCAGGGCACGGTGGAGGGAGGGCCCAGCCCCCAGACCAGCCGGCCGGGCGGGCGGCTGAGAGCGCAGAACCGCTCCCTGACTCCGCCCTGGAGAAAAGGCCAGCTGCCAGCCTCATTAAGCTTTCTACTTCCCTTCCCAACGTGTTTATTTGGGGCAACTTCAACTTCTTTCACAAACACGCGTGAGCGTCAGCATGCGGGCAGTGGAGCTGGCGGGCAGGACCGCCTCGATGGGACCAGGGGAGGGGCCCACGAAGAGCCGCCACACCCGCTGCTGAGGGGTTCCCATTGCTCCCACACCGGCCGCTCCGACAGCTGGCTCTGGGCAACACGGGCTTGAAGTGTGCGGGTCCGCTCCTACGCGGATTTCTTCAGTGAACGTGACTGCAGGACTATGAGACCCACGACCCGCAGATGCAGAATCGCGGGCAGGGAGGGCCGGCTGTGAAGGCGGCGCTCGGGGGCCAGCTCTATGGTGCTCAGCCCAGGCACGCCCGGACGGCGCGAGCAGGTCCCAGCGCACACGGGAGCCCCGCACGGCAGCGGGCCGGTCCTGGTGGGTTCCGCACGGCTCCCGGCGGGCAGGCGCTGCTGCTCTCGGGGCCCCACAACACGACGCCCACAACATCACGCTGAAGGAACAGTGTCCTTCACAGGACGGCCCGTCCACAGAGAGCTGCACCCCCTCCGGGTCCACGGAAGCTTCACCTCTGCGGTCGCCTCCAAACCCAACAGCTCAGGCTGGCGATGAGGACACCAGACAGAGCCCAACTAGGGGACGTTCCACACACACCAGCCCAGCTCTCCTGCACTGCCATCAGCAACAGGAGGGAGCCGTGCCAGCCAGGAGGGCCTGACGGACGTGACGACCAACCGGAAGGCGGGGTAAGCGCTGGGCGAGGCGGCTGAAGCGTGGACTGCGGTTAACGCCGCCGTGTCCGCGTCGGCTGGTCACTGTGTTGTGGGGAACGCGCCCCACTGATGGGAGATGTTAACACAAGGGGATCAGCTGGGGGCAGAGGGCTCTGTGCTGTATCTGGCGCTTCCATGGGCACCTAAAACTATGCTAAGCTTTACAATTTAGTTTAAAAGTTCCAGGAGAAGGGTAAGAGCTGGAAAAGGACTACACAGCGTCGACCAGACCCCACTACTGGCTGAAACTGGGTAACGGCCCAGGAGGGTTGGCGATGTCCCTCCGTCTCCTCTGAAGGAACTGGCCTGAGAGGTTCAATGATACAAAGCTAAACGAGGTACAAAAGGTGCTACGTTCAGTTGAGGTGGGTGGGCCTCGCTGGTTATGTCGTTTTCTGGAGTGCTGTGCACGGGAGGGGTGAGCGGCTGCGTCAGCAGGGCAGTGACGGCAGGCCCAGCTCCTGGCGGGACAGGTAGGCACAGGGCCCCGGGGGGTGGTGGGGGCTCACCGCCTGCAGCTTGTCCAGGTTGTCCCGAAGCACCTTCTCAGTGTGCCTGTAGGCTGCGGCCACCAGCAGCCTCGCTTCCTGCAAAGGGAAGAGAAGAGTCTGTGATGGGCCAGGGCGGCTGGCCACCACGCGCGGGGTCCCCTGTGGCCCGGCCCTGGCGCTAAGGTACACAGAAGAAACACAGGTTCAGGAACACGGCCTTTCATGTCTTACAACGAACAGGAGAGCAAGGCTGTCAAGGGCCTCCTGCCCCCACCCCAGCCCCGGGAATGCCCTGTTCAAGGGGCCTGCCCAGCAGACAGCCCGCCAGCTCCTGGAGCCCCGAACCCACGTCTGTCCTCCACGCCCACGGCTGCCTACGTGCCAGCGACACTGCGGTCATCTCCTGTGGGCAGCTGCAGGGCTCACGGGTGCTGGCTCCGTCACTGGACACATATACTTACTTGACATCCCTCACAGTCCTGTGCTGTCTACGGTCCCACTGGGCGCCAGCAGGCCCTTGCACAACTCCTCTGGGCACACAGCCAGCACACACGAGGCCTGTCTGCCACCCGCATGCAGCTCGGGACCAGGGAGGACTCACATGGTCCATCATCTGCTGGAGGGCCTGGCTGAAGGGACGCCGTCCGATGCCTGGGATGCCGTCCTGGGCCTCAGGGAAGGAGATAGGCCCGATGCTGGGCGCCATCCCGAACTGCTTCACCATGGAGTAGGCGATGCGCGTGACCTTCCTCAGGTCGTCCTGTGCCGCTGGAGTGAGGGGTCAGAAAAGGGGGTTCTTTCCTGGAAGTGTAGGTCGAGGCACCCGGGGCCCTGCCGACCCCTGAGAGCAGAGCAGGGTACCCGGGGACAACTGTATCCTGTCACTGGTCCTTAAAACTTAAAAAAATGCTCTTTTGTTTAAAAAACAACTCCTCAGGGGCTTCCGCAAAAAAAAAAAAAAAAAAAACGAAAACAACTCCTCGGGAGGCATCTCTGGATTCACGGCGCCGGCAGTGACCTGGCAACATCCAGGTCCGTGGGGCCCCGAGTCTCCCAGAACCTCCTCCACCTCCTGACGGCCCAGTGAGACCACCTAGCTCCGCTTACAGTCTGCACGTGGGGAAAAGCTTTTTCTTTTTTTTCCGTTGTGTGGGCCTCTCACTGTTGTGGCCTCTCCTGTTGCAGAGCACAGGCTCCGGACGCGCAGGCTCAGCGGCCATGGCTCACAGGCCCAGCCGCTCTGCGGCATGTGGGATCTTCCCGGACCGGGGCACGAACCCGTGTCCCCTGCATCGGCAGGCGGACTCTCAACCACTGCGTCACCAGGGAAGCCCGGGAAAAGCTTTTGTAACAACTAAATCATCTAGAAAGTCTTGCTTAGTTCCAAACCTCCTTTGACCACAGCTCATCTTTTAGAAACACTTAATGAAATTCAAAACTGCATTTGCACCTGCTACTCAGACCCCTCCATCGGATTCACCACCCCTCACGCAGAATGGCTGCAGGGTGTGGAAGTCGTGTGGGCGCCGGCCCCTCACCGGAAGTGACCCTGTTGAAGGAGATGGACTCGGACGCACGGCCGCCGAGGGCCATGCACATCCGCTCAAACAGCTGCTCCCTGGTGAAGAGGTGCTGGTCTCTTGGGAGAATCTGAGTGAAGCCCAGGGCTGCGTTGGTCCGCGGCGCGATGGACACCTGCAGAACAGAGGTGGCCCCAGTTAGTGGGCAGGACGTAGGCCTCAGAGATTGGGGGGTGCAGTAAGACACTCTTCAATCAGAGGGTTCAAAGCAGGGAGCAAATGTGACTGTCCCCATGTTTATAACAGCATCACGGAGAAGGGCTCCCACACTGTTGGGGCGTGAGGCAGCTGCACACAACCACACGTTCGCGAGGGAAGGAAAGGTGACGAGGACGGGACGGCCCGCCGAGGGCCCTGCGCTGCCCATGCTCCCACCCACAGCCCGCGCCTGGTGAGCCCATGGGGCAGGGTTCTGGCAGCAGGAGGCCACGTCCCCACCTCGCCTGGCGGAGTGCCGAGCATGGGCAAGGGGCTTTCTCGGCACGACTAGTCTGCCTGACTCTCTGTCGTCGAATGGAAAACCCTAAGAACAGGCAATTTTAAATTAGGGTATTTACTTCACCATGGGCTTTCCCATGTTAATTTTTTGAGATACTGCATGAAAACATTTATCTTGATCACTGGGTCTTCTCGGCGGGCAGCTCCTGCACACACAGGCCTTCGCCACAGCACTCTGCCCAGGACACAGCGGGGACCGGCCTGAGCAGCAGGACACCGGCCGACGAAGCCCGACTGGCAACGTGCTGCTGCAGCCGTCACCCCCGGGGAAACACCCCACGCAGGCTGCAGCTGCCGCACAGCCCCGTCTTTGGGGGTCACGGAACAAGGAGCAAGGCAGCTCTTCCTCAGCCAGGGGGACCAAGCCCCCGGCTCAGGCCCATGTGGAGGGCACAGTTACAACCCTCCACACGGGGCACCCACGCCCCAAACACGGGCCCCGTCCGCAGGGGCCACTCAGGGACCCCTGGTCACGAAAGCACACAGCTGAGGGGGCGTTACGACGGTACGCCTGCCAAATACACGATGTGTGCTCACCTCACTGCTTTCTAAACTCAGGAGTCACGAAATCAGCACGTCCCGGAGCTGACGGCAACCCTGGCAATCCTCAGCTCCACGGGCGACCGCGGCCACCCCGCCCCGCGCCTGGGCCGCCGACCCTGCACCCCCTCCACACACAAGCGTGTGGGCCTTCCACAGCGGGCTCAGCCAGGCCCAGGCCGCGGCACCCACCTTCCCCACGGCCTCCGTGTGCTCCAGCAGCCAGCCCACCAGGGCGTGGCCTGACTCGTGCAGCGCAACCACCTTCTGCTCTTCCTTGGAAAGCACCTGGCTCTTCTTGGCGGCCCCTGAAAGAACACCCAGGAAGGTGAGCTCAGGCGCGCGGCCACCCCGGATACGCGGCCAGGCGCGTGCTCGTGGCACCAAGCGAGGCCTCGCTCGCCCCACTTGTGTATATGCTGCCAACAGCAGCCCCTCAGGCAAGGCCCTCACAGGGCTGCGGGGCCGACGGCACGAGCTCGGGTCTCCTGCCGGCCCCCAGACCTGGCAGGGCAGCCGCAGCCCCCGCTCTCCGGTCCTGCCCGAGTAACTGACCCCTTACCTCGCAACCTTACAGGCATCCCCCTCAAGTCACTGCTGAGGTCCTGTCCGCTGTCCCCAACCGTCCACACAGCCGCATGTTTCCACCTCTGCACCCTGAACAAGCTCTAGGCTCAGGGTACTTGGTAAATCACGCGACCGGGACTACCCCCAGCACCTGCTGTGAGGGGACACGTCCTGAGACGCACTGGCTGTGGCAGTCGGATCGCCCCACCCAGAGCCGGGCCCAGGAGCAGCCGCTGCAGCTCGGG
This sequence comes from Leucopleurus acutus, assembly GCF_964270905.1. Classification (NCBI taxonomy): domain Eukaryota; kingdom Metazoa; phylum Chordata; class Mammalia; order Artiodactyla; family Delphinidae; genus Leucopleurus; species Leucopleurus acutus. The sequence continues at coordinate 515,797 of NC_139162.1, forward strand.
AGTACCCCGCTCGAGGCACCACACACCCAGGCAGGACTCTGGACGGGTTTTCTCTAGTCTTTCCCGTTCGGATACTCTCGCTGTAAGCGTGTCACTTTCCACGTAAAAGAAATGGCTTACACAAAACGTAATTTACAGCGAGAAACTGACGCTGGCTTGTGCCCAGGCTGCAGAGGCACCTGTCCTAGGTCTGAACTCAAACTGCGGGTGGCGGGCCCACCTGTGGGAGGGGCCTGCTCCTTGGTGCCACCCTCAATGATTTGCTCTAAACCCTGCGGGAGGACGAGGCGCACTGATGGCCTCTGGTGTTGCCCCCGGGCTGTGGGAGCTCGTCCTGCTCTCCTCACAGAAGGCCAAGGACCCCGCGTACGTACGGCAGCAGGTGAGCACAGCTGCAGGCGCCGGCCCCGCCCAACACAGAGCACGGAGCCTCCTGCAGAGCAGGCCTCCTCCTCGCCCGGGGCGCAGCTGCCAACCCCTGGCGACATGCGCAGGGGCCTGTCCGGCGCTCAGGCCCCGCACGTTGGCCGATGGGCTGAGGACACTCACATTTGAGCTTGTGACACCCTATGATATTTCTGTTTGCACAGTATCTTAAACTAACGAGAGTAAGTCACACTGTTAAGGCCTGATGTAAAAACAGGAACTCTTGACCTGTCTTCCCTCTTGGGCAATAATTCTGTCGCGCGGCCTCTAGGTCTGCCCCCCACCTGTGGGCGGGTCCATGTACCAGCAAAGACGCGTTCCACCGCGTAGTCCAGGTTGGACGTGTGCACGGCCGTGTGCCCCTCCCGCGCAGCGTGCAGTGCGGCCTCGTTACAGATGTTGGCGATGTCAGCGCCTGTGGGCACGGGGGTGGCACTCAAGCAGACGCAGAGAGATGGGGGGCGGGAGGAGGGGTCTGCCCCATTCCCCTCGAGCGGCCGCAGGGCTGAGGTCAGCCGCCTCGCTGGACCCCTGCTGGTTCCTGCCACCTAGTGTTCCACACAGACGTCGAGGGATGAGAAAGGCTCTCTGACACCCATGAGGTTCTAGTTCAGGACGTTAAACAAAGTCCAAAGGGAAGAAATTTATACCACGATAAAAGGGGTTTCTACTTATATTACCCTGTAAAACGAGAGCCATACAGAAAAGAAACCTGATTTGTGACAACACGGAGACCGTGGGGGAGGGCAGTGGGGGGCCCGGGAGAAGACGTGGCCTTGCAGGTCAGCCCCCAGTGGGGAGGAGCGGAACAAAGGCAGGACCACCAGGACTGCCGGGGGTGGGGGGGCGTGCACAGGCGACAGAACCTCGGGGAGGAGAGTCCTCTTACCTCTGCCTGCTGCGTGTACACCTCACTCCCACCCCGGCTGTGCTGGCCGTGGGCCCAGAGCAGGGGTGGAAGGTCCCTGGGGAGGCCCCCTCCGCCCTCTCCAGCCCCAGACAGAGACCCGTGCCCCTACCGCTGAAGCCCGGCGTCAGCTCCGCCAGCCGCTGGGAGTAAAAGCTGCTCGCCCGCGTCAGCTTCAGGCTCCTCAGGTGCTGCTCGAAGATCTCCCTCCTTTCCTGCGGGACACGGGACAGGGGACACGGGTCAAAGGACACGGGTGCAGGCTCCCGCCAGCTGACACTCGGGAGCCACCGGCCGAGAGGTCAGCTTTTGCTCCGAGAAACCAACTCAGGGCTGCAGGCGGCGTTTCAAAACCAGAAGGAAAAAAGGAGACAAGAGAAGATAAAGCATGTCACACACCACAGGTAGCAAAGGTTATTTTGTACCCTGTGTGACACGTCAGGAAGACGGGAATCCAGGCCTTCGGAAGCAGTGGCAGGCCACAACCTACGACAGGACAAGGCTGGGTGTTCCCGGGCCCGGCCCTGACCCCCACGTCGGTCTTTGCGGGAACGTTAACCCACCAGCCATCTGCCACGCTCACCCTCCAAACCCTCCCCTGCCCATGCTGGGTCCTCAGCCATGCTAGGCTCCTGCTCCCTGGGCGGCCACCACGAAGGCCCAACCCCCTGGAGGTGGACGTCCGAGCAGAGGCCTGAGGAAGTGCGGCCAGAGGGGCCGAGAGGTCCCTGGGGCTCGCACCCTCCACCCCGTCAGGGCAGCCGTGCAGCTCGTGCTCCAAAGCCATGCAGCACACGGCTCTGAGGCTCTGCAAAGACTGTGCCGCAGGACTCGGCCCAGACGTTTCAGGATAAAGAGGAAAACAACAAGGATCAAAACCAGGAGAAGAGGGGCTTCCCCAGTGGCGCAGCGGTTAGGAATCTGCCTACCAGTGCAGGGGACACGGGTTCCAGCCCTGATCCAGAAAGATCCCACACGCCGCGGAGCAGCTAAGCCCGTGCGCCACGACTACTGAGCCTGTGCTCTAGAGCCCGCGAGCCGCAACTACTGAGGCCATGTGCCACAACTACTGAAGCCCGCGTGTCACAACTACTGAAGCCCATGCACCTAGAGCCCGTGCTCCTCAACAAGAGAAGCCACTGCAATGAGAAGCCTGCGCACTGCACGAAGAGTAGCCCCTGCTCGCCGCAACTAGAGAAAGCCCGCGCGCAGCAACAAGGAACCAACACGGCCAAAAAATATAAATAAATAAATAAAATTTAAAACAAAAAAACCCAGAAGAGCAGGGAGCCGAGGCCCGGAAAGGCCAGCCAGGCCGCACTGACCTGCAGCGTGGGAAGGTCGATGAACACGTGTCGGTCCAGTCGGCCTGGCCTCAGCAGAGCGTTGTCCAAAATGTCAGCTCGGTTGGTGGCCGCAAGGACGATGACATGGTCGGTGGTGCCCATTCCTGAAGGAACAGACAGCAGCTGTTAGGGTGGGGCTCCCAGCCCGGAAGCTTCCCCACAGGCCCCCTTGAGGGACATGGGGCAGGAGAGGCGGGGCACCTGAACGCAGAGCTGTGGACCCACCCGGGCCCGTCCCTCCTGAGCGCTTCCACCAAAACCACAAGAGCAAGAACCCACCACTTCCTTCCCAGGCCGCGGCCCAGAGGCAGAACCGCAGGTCGGAACCCGGTTCTGCCCTCCAAGGCCATCCTCCACATCCAGACAGCAGCCCTGCAGGAAGAGTGTTCCCAGGGTGCAAGGGGCACCTCCCCACACCACTGCCAGGGACATCGGGGACATGTCCCCTCCAACACTGGGACTGAGGGCCCCAGGTCTCTCATGAGAATTTAAAAGCAAGTCCAGAAACCATCACTAATGGCCCACACCTATGTGTGAACCTGGGCTGGACGCTAATTTGAATAAAGCAATTGCAAAAACGCCCCACGAAGCAGCCAGGGGGATCTGACCCCGACTGGATGTTAGATGCTAGTAAGAACAAGTGTCACAATGATAGGGAGTTATTTCTCCTAGTGAAGGTGCAGAACTCTGGGTCTGCTTTAACCCACGGGGGAAGAGGCAGGGGTGTTGGCAGACAGAACTGGCCGTAGTTACGACAGGCACCGAGGCTGGGCTGGGGCACAGCACTCAAAGCAGGCTCTCCCCAGCTTTGGAAAAGTTCCATGACACAAAGTTTAAAAAATAAAGATGCCAGGATCCATCTTTTGCTAACTTAATCTGTAATAAACTGACATTGACAAATACAATTTCATATCACCTGTACAAAGTCTTTCAACGGAAGTGAAATCAGAGTCCTTCACTCTACTGCACGATCCCAGGACGGCGGCCAGGGGCCCAGGTAGCCCCGACCCAGGGAGGGCACCCACCTCGCCCAGGGGTTGACACCACCAGGACAGCCCAAACCACACCCAGCCCCAAGGAAATCACTCCAGAACTTCAAAGAAATGTCTCCCAGAGACCAGGCTCCCAGCCTGGGCTCTGCATTTTGGGATGTGGTGAGCCCAGACACCTCATGGAGCCTGGGCCCACTCACGGCTCGAGAGTGGACAGTGCAGAAATGCATCTGCTTCCCAACACAAAGGCAGCATCTTAAAATAACTCAGACTTTTGAAATAAACTCGGACAAAAGCAAGCACCACCCAGCATACGTGATGCACCAGCCCCTCTGCCCCGATTGCCTATGCTCAATTTTAGGAAAAGCGAAACTCTGAAATGGAAATGAGACGCCTGCTGGAGGGAGGGGCCCTGGGCAGAGCTGGCCGGGTCCACTTCCCGGGACACCTGGGGATGGAGGAGCCCCTCCGCCTCGAGTCCCAGAGCGCTACCTGGGACACCTGCCGGGGCTCCCCACTCAGATTCCCCAAACGCCTGCCTGCCACAGGCTGGGGCTGTGAACACAGAATCCTGAGATTATACAACAGTGAAATAATGTTGAAAAACAGTAGGAATAACGGGTGCAGAAGGAAGCAGCAGCCGGGCCAGGGTGAGCGTGAGCCCGGAGCTGCAGGCGGGGACTCCCGCAGGACGGCCATGGCCTCTGCGTCAGCAAGCAGGGACTGGCATAGCTCTGGGCACACCGCAAGTGGCAGAAACCGTACAGATGTCCCCGTGGCTGCGTGTCAGGTTGCTCCCACGTGGAGCCGAAGCTGCCGCAACCCCGTCTGACGGGTATGCATCTCTCTGCGCGGTGCCCGGCCTCCACCCCGGACGGAGGCAGATCCCACCGCCACAAAGACCTCCCTGCACAGCCTTGTCCCCTCCCCGCCACTCGCGTGTTCTCCTTCCCAGAACCGTCATTTGCGCGGTCTCATATAAATTGAAGCAGACGGCCTGTAACCTTTTGAGGCTGGCCTTTTTCACTCAGCATAAACCCCGAGACCCAGCCAGGCAGTCGGGCATAACAACAGCGAGCGTCTCTTCACTGCTGCCTGGTACCCCCATGAGAACACATCAGGGCATAGCCACGCACCCACCGCAGAACACACGGCCTCTTTCCAGGTTTCAGCTGTTACAAGCCAGTGAACACTGGTGCACGCGTGTTTTGTGGACACCGGGTCAACGTGCCGTGTGTGTCCAGCATGTTCAGAGCCGGCCGAGCTGTGTCCCGGGAGGCTGCAGGTTCTCCCTCTCCCGCCGCAGGGGGTCAGGTTCGCTTCCCCTGCTGCTTCACAGATGCGTCATCACAGCTGCTTCACTCAAATCAGAGTCCAGGTTCACGCACAGACCTGGGATCCAGTCTCTTCACATCCTCCCCGCGTCTGCTCTTGCCACTATTTTGAATGAAGTGAGAGGAATGACTCTACCTTCAGGAATGAGTGCTCAGCTAAGTAACAGGGACGTGTGTGTGAGGAGGACAGAGTCGTGGACCAGCAGCCGGGGGCCGAGAACATGCTCTCCAGAGGCGCCCGGCTGGGCTCCCGCAACGCTGAAGGCTCAGCGCAGGAAGGACAGCACTTCAACAAGAGGTGCTGGAGCGGCTGGACGTCCACACACAAAGTGAGCTGTGACCAAGCCTCACACCTCACACAGAAATTCACTTAACACGGGTCACAGACTAACACGGAAAAGGCCGTGTGAGCGCTACCTGCGGTTTCCTCTTTTTCCTTAATTAATTTTCGCTTTCTTAATGAAGTATAGCTTATTTATAGTGCTTCAGGTGTAGCACTGAATCACAGCGCAGTGATCCAAGTATTCTTTCGTATGTACGTATACATATTCTTTTTCAGATTCTTTCCCATCAGAAGTTGTTACAAGATGCTGACTACAGCTCCCCGTGCTGCACAGGAGGTCCTTGGGGCTTAGGTACCCGGGCCTTTCTACAGACTCCAGGCGGAATCGAGGCCACGGGGGTGTGGACGGAGACGCCCATGGTGGGGGGCGAGGAGCGAAGGCCTCCTTGCGCCCACTGGGCTGTGAGAGGGAGCGCAGGCGCCCCGCCCCTGCCGGCTTCCCACTGCGGCACCAGGTCCACTGCATGCGCTGCACTTGCTGCATGCGCTGCACTTGCTGCATGCGCTGCACTTGGATGAGCAGACACTGCTCCTCCCTGAGGGGTGACAACGGCTCCTCAGACGCTCAGCTGTGTCTGTGCACAAAGGCCCGCGGGCGGCGGTCCAGCCCTGCCAGGGCCTCTGAGGGGTGCTCCACGGCCTGGGGGGCGGGTCCTGGGGGGCCCACGGCTGCAGCAAAGCCGGTGGAAGCTGTTCCTCTCCTGGCGGCACAGAGGGGCCCGTCAGAGAAGGCGCCAGCTGGGAACGCTTCCTGGGGGTGCACATCACCCGGAAGGGTGGTCTCTGGCTTCAAGCGCAAAAAGCAGCAGGAGCAGAGAGAGGGGGGTACTGCTCCCGGGGCCCAGGTGCTCGGCCACAGCGGGCCACGAGGGAGCCCCACCGTCACGCACACAAGGTCACAACTATGGGTGAGGTCACGCATCAGCCTCACTCGACACGTCAGGAAACCCCGGCTCGGAGGACAGGAGGGGAGGAGGGGCGCGCACCCCGCCGCGTCCCCCCATGGCCCACAAGCCCCCGGGGCCAGCACTCGGGCGGGCAGCCGCAGGACAACGTGAGTCTGGCACAGCCGCCAGGGCCGTGGAGCTTGACGGTGGCTTCCAGACACGCTCTGCCGTGTCCCACGGCATCACCAAGGTTCCCCACGGCTGAGATGCAGCACTTCTGACAGCACGCTCATCAAACCCTGCGACGGGGTTTCTGGAGACTCGGAGTCTAACTTGCAGACGACCAGACGGGGCGCTCAGGGTCCAGCTGCTCACAGCCCAGCACACGGGGAGGGGCTGCTCAGAGCGGGGAGCAGCGGGGGTGGGTGAGGGGCCCCAGGAGGGCCCATCTCCAGGGAGCGACCCCCAGAGCTTCATCTCAGCTGCACAGACACCGAGTTCCCAGGCACGTCCTCCCCAGGAAGCTTGCTCCTCAGACCCTGACCACGGGGCAGAGTCCCTGAGCCATCCTGACGGACACCCGGACGAGAGGGAGACGCAGGTCTCCAGGGGCAGCTCCAGACGCAAACCATCCTCAGGCCCTGGCGAGGCAGCCCTTTCCTCTGCCGTGGGAACCACACTTTGATTTCTCACACATCTGAAAAGATGACGAAATGCCTCCCCTGCAGCAGCGCCCGACCTGCCCAGGGCTGCAGGCCCGCGTCCCAGCACAGAGTCGGGGCACGGGGGCACCACCGTGCACAGTGATGCCACCGAGGCTGTTGAGCGGCTCCTGCCACACACGCGGGGCTCAACCTCACTCGGAGGACACAGCAGCCTCACAGGGGGCGTCCTTTCCAGGGCCTGGCCTGGAAGAAGTGCCACAGTCACGAGGACAAGGACATAAAGACAGGCCCAGGCTGGAGACCAAGGAGACAGGACAAGTAAGCAACGCGAGGCTGGGCTGGACCCTGGGCCAGAAAGGGCACATCTGCAGGCCAGAGGCAGCTGCTGGCCACCTGTGTCAGGCCTCATCCACGTCGGCCTCTGGGCTGCGTGGGGAAGGGAATGGTCATAGGAACTCTGACTGCTTTTCCATTGTTTTTGTAAGTCTGAAACTCTTTGAAAATGAGAGGCTAAATAAAACAGTCTCGCCCTTAGCCACACACAATCGGATTCCACTGCCCACACGCTGGCCACCAGGTCCACCATCCCAAACGCCGAGAGTACTTTAAGAGGAACATAAATACACGAACAGGGACTCCCTGGTGGTCCAGTGGGTAAGACCGCGCTCCCAATGCAGGGGGCCTGGGTTCGATCCCTGGTCAGGGAACTAGATCCCTCACGCACGCCACAACTAAGAGCCCACATGCCGCAACTAAGACTGGCGCAGCCAAAATAAAAGATAAATATTAAAAAAAAAATACAAATAAATGGTTCTCTTAGACCAAAACTACTTTGAGAAAAAAGTGTTTTCCTTACCTACAATACCTAAAACAGCACTGGAATTCTGATGAAAGAAAAATTAAAACTGGGTCCTACGCGGCTGGGACTTGAAAAGAGATCTGTGTGCCCATGTTCACAGCAGCATCATTCACAACAACCAACAGAGTCCATCGAGAGACGAGCGGATAAGCCAACCATGGTCCATCCGCACCTGGGAACATTACTCAAGCTTAAAAAGGAAGGGAATTCTGAGACTTCCTGGCGGTCCACTGGTTAAGGCACTGTGCTTCCAATGCAGGGGGTGTGGGTTCGATCCCTGGTCAGGGAACTAAGACCCTGTGAACCTTGAGGACATGATGCTGAGTGAAATAAGCCAGTCACAACAGGACAAACCCTGTACGTTCCCACTAAAATCAGACACCGATGGGAGGATGGTGGGGCCAGGGGCTGGGGGAGGGGAGAATGCCGAGTCGGTACTTAATGGGGACAATTTGTGTTTGGGAAGATGAGAAAGGTCTGGAGACGGATGGTGGTGATGGTCATACAACAATGGGAATGTACTTACTGCCACTAAACACTGCATTTAAAAATGGTTAAAACAGTAAAATTTATGCTTCGTATATTTTAGCACAATGAAAACAAACACAATATCTACACACACACATGCGCGCGTGCACGCGCGCACACACACACACACACACACACACACACACACACACACACACACACACTCCAAAGAGGATCTTACAGGAGTAGCTCAAAAAAAACCAATTCCGTTAAAAAGAAAAAGAAATTGTGTGGAAGCCAGTCCACAGGTCATCTCAAGGGCAGCAGACACAGCACCCCCGGCCGTGCATCTGAGGCACCGGCCGCACCCACGCCGGGCACAGACACTCTCACAGCAGCAAGACTCCCTGGGCTCCTCTGAGACTGACCACCACCGTCGTGACCCAGCCCGACACGGCATCCCCACCTTTCTTCCTTTTTCTTTCTGAACTACTGCCCTGACTTTGGGAAAGTGAAAGCTGTGTTTCTGGTGATCACATGCCGGAGGAAGAGTTCCCAGTGCTGACAAACCCTCAGGGCGCACGAGCAGCCCTGCGACCCGGCCCGAGCAGCGCTCACCGTCCATCTCCACCAGCAGCTGGTTGAGCGTCTGCTCCTCCTCCGTGTTGGAGAAGCCGGACACGGTGGTGGAGCGCCTCTTGCCCACGGCGTCGATCTCGTCGATGTACACGATGCAGGGGGCCCGGGCACGGGCTTCCTTGAAGAGGCTCCGCACACGGGCCGCGCCGAGGCCTGAGGACACAGGGGATGGGGAAGCGGGCAGGTCAGGGGCATGGACCCTGCTCTCGGGGAAGCCCCAGCAGGCGGACCCTGCTGCACGTGTGCCGGCCCACTCCCTCCTGGACCCCCCAGACCACGGCTCCCCAGAACGTCAGCGCCCCGTTCCCTCCACACCCACGACCCCCTAAGGCAACCAGCCACTGCAGAAGGAGCGCGCCCTGGACACGTGGTCACGGGGCCCACCTCCAATGACCTCTACGAACTCCGGGCCAGCCATCGCGAGGAAGGGCACCTGGGCCTCTGTGGCCACCGCCTTGGCCAGCAGCGTCTTCCCGCAGCCGGGGGGGCCGAGCAGCAGTGCGCCCTTCGGGACCTTGGCTCCGAGCTGAAGGAAGCGCTCTGGGCTCTAGAAAAGCAGCAGAGGACACGCACTGACCCCCGGCGCTCCAGAGAACCTTCGGGACATGACTGTCGGGGGCCTCGGGTGATGTCCACGTGGCTCTGGGAAAGCAGAGTGCTCTGCGGTGACGGGTGACAGGCAGCGCAGGGCACCGTGGTCACGGAAGGCAGCACTTAGGTGCCGGCCAAGCAGGGGGCTCATTGTGTAGCGCGGCACCGGCCAGGCAGTCCGCCCCGCCCCCTGCGCCGCAACCGCCACCCACTCACCTTGAGATAATCCACAAACTCCTTAACCTCCAGCTTGGCCTCATGCATTCCTGCCACATCTTTGAAGCTGACTCCTTTCCCCGTCTTGCCATCCACAATCGTGAAGCGAGCCATTTTAAGCTGATTCTGGGCAGAAAGACAAAGGGCGGAGCCCTGTGCAGCCCAGTAGGACAGGGCGGAGGAGCCCTGGGCGCCGGCTCACCTGCACGTCCTGCCCCACCGTCCCCACTCACTCAGACGGCAGCTAAGGGCACGGTCCAGACACACGAGGGCGCTGACAGCTAGAAAGCCCCCTGCGCCCAGCAATCTGCCTTAAAGGAAAACACTCCCCGCGTCAACTAGGTGACAACGTCTCTGCATGAGCCATCTTACTTCTCCGTGTGACCTTCCCCACTACGTGTGATTTCTTTTTCTGATTATAAAAGTTATGTAACGACACGCAGTTCTGGGGAGTGGTGGTAAAAAAGTTGCTTGGTCAATTGCTGGAGCGCAATCTGGCTGGACAGACAAGCTCTTGGCGAGGAGCTCAACCTCGGCCACGATCTCCTTCAGGACAGGCTCAAAAGATGCAGCTGCGTGGGATTCGCCCCAGCATTATCTAAATACAACGATAAACAGCCCAAAGTGTGCAAGAACTATCAAACGGGCTGAGCCAGGTCCGGCGCACCCCACGAGACACCATGCTGCCGCTGACAGTGTGCGTGCACGTCCTGAGCTACCGAGGGCCCCAGTCCAGGGGGAAACTGGGGCGCTGTCCCCCCGGCCGGTTCCCAGGAGGGGCTCCTCCGCGGCCCTCTGCTGATGCGGCTGACAGGCCAGGTACGACTTGAGGGGGAGGGAAAGTGCACGTTACAGTGAATGCCATGACAACAGAAGAATACTTCTGAAGTCCATAAAGGTCGCCCTTTTCAAGACAACCTTTAAAGCTGTCTCGGCTAGCAGGGGAAACCCCCCAGAGAGTCAGGTCCAGCTGAGAGTGCAGAACGCAGGACACAGTGCAGAGGAAACCCCTGGGCTCGGCCACCCACGTGCCGGGAGCGAGGCCTCAGCTGGAGCCAGTGCGACGCCCCCCAGGTCAGCCAAGCGGAAGGAAAGAGGAGCTGCCGGACGACGTCCAGGCGGACGTCCACTGTGCACTCATCCTGCAGGTGACGGGAAAGGGTCAGCACAAACAGACGAACCCCAGGACCACAAGCTCGGGGAGACGGTAAGTACAACTTACAAAAGCACTGAATCCGCCTTCCCGTCCTGTCATTCCAGCCAGACGGAAAACATACCACAGGATGGCCAGGCCCACAGCTGTCATCCCCAGGGCGTAGAGGGCGCTAGCATGAGAGAGAAAGGTGGGCACAGCCTCAGGCCTGGCCGCCGGGCAGCCGACACACACGCCTCACACAGGCTGGGGCCCGCAGCCGCTCCCAAGATGAGAAGGGCTCCCTCACTCTGAGATCAACCTGTGGAACCAGCACTGAAAACGGGCTTCCTTGTCCCATTCTCACCAACCACTCCTCCTGCGTCAAGTGCTCCCGAAGCCTCAGATCCGGAGCACAGCAGCGCTGGGCATGCAGAACCTGACCGTGGCATGAAGCCAGAGTGCCTCCCGCCTTCCAGAGCCCCGGGTAACTCATGCCTGCCGAGAGCAGCTCTTCACCTTCCACGTATTTTGTTTTCAAAAGCGGGCCGTCAATTTTGCTCACTAAGGCAAAATCGGTGGAACAGTGAAGAGAGAAAACCGTAGGGCATCACCCCCCAGATGAAGGGGGGGACCCATCCAGGTGTGCCCCCCCATTCCCTACAACAAGCAGAGGTGCAGCCTAGGGGCCCTGCACCCTCAGGAGCCAGAGGCTGTGGGACAGACACACAGCACTTCACAGTCGCCGCTGGTCACCACGAGGGGACGCAGACCTCTGCACACAGTAGCGTCCAGATACATGGCCTGTGTCCCGCTGATGAATGTGCTCCCACCAAGGAGTCTGCAGGCCCTGCCACCCACAGGCCCTGCATGGTCTCTATGTCTCTCTTCAGCACGGAACCAAGAAGTTCCACTGGACACCCTGCTTCTCCCTTTCCTGCCTCATCTTCCTGTTTGCAGGCAACAGCAAACCCAACCTGGGCTGAATTCGGAAACACCACACACAGCGGAAGTGGTGCCTAAAAGTGACTCCAAGCTGTCCCACCTCATGCCACCCCTCACGCGCCCGCCTCCCACGAGGGGCTCCAGCTCACTGCATGCACAGCCAGCGTGAGATTTTTATTGGGGTTTGTTTCTCACATTACAAAGTCAAGCCTGGTTTAGTTTAGAGGCACACAGAAATGACCAACCTACTTTCCAAAGAATCCCGTCCGCTTATAGGAAACCGGAATCCTGTCCTTGCCTTCGATATTCAGCTCATCCTCAGCTGCTCGAAGCTTCTCCTCAAATTTGTCGATATTTGCCACCTGCATTCGGTACATCAAGGCCAGCCGCTGGGGGCAGAAAGCAGAGGGACCGCGAGAATGATGTACAGGTCAGACCACTGACCCTGAGGACAGAGAACAGTGCCCCAGCCACAGTGTGTGGACAAGTGCAGGACTTCAGAAGCAGAGGCCTGCCACTCAGAGACCCCCTCCACGTCTAGGGAGTTTTCGTTCTCTCAAACACAATTACAGTGACACGTTCACGAAAAAACATTTTAAGCAAACGAAAGGCAGCACGTGCATCTTAACCTCAGCACCCGGTCGCACTCCGCTGTGAGGGCACAGCAGAGCCTCGGCAAGGAACCCGCACTGCGGGACCAAACCCACAGTCACCCTGAGAAGGGTCCCTGTCTAACCATCGGCTGGATCTGACAGTCAACCGAGTGCGCTCCTCCGTCCTCAGGCAGACGAGAGACTAAGGAATAGGGAGCAGGCGGCGTCTCCCGGAAGCTGGTGGGACAGTCTCATCACCTCCACCCCAGTCCCACGTCAGTCATGGTTCTGGCAGCCGGGCCCATGCTTTCCAGAGTTAAACTGTTCCAGGCTCAGATTCTAAGCACACTCTCGGAATCTAAATGGAGCAACCAGATTTCCCCCGCTCTGAAGTCTCTTGAAAGTCTTGCGGGTCAGGCTCCACTTTGTGGGCTGAGAAGGCCAGATGGAGGGCACACAGGGGACCCACCAGTCACAACCAAGCTTTGCAATGGAACGCCTCTTGGCCTTAGTGGCTGGATTAACCTAACGCACCCCAAACACTTGTTCTGAACTTCATCGATCCTTGATCACTCAAACACCTGCCCTGGTCAATTTGGATGCAAGGGAAAAACGTAGAAAGGACCCTCTTTCTATTTCAACATCCAAAGGCAAAAGGCGTGATCCCAGAAGCCCCTTCAACCCCGTGCCTTGTGAAGCCTTCTCTGATCCCCTGGGCCCCTATCAGCAGCTGCAGCAGCAGCCACCAGGCCCCTCACCCTGGGGCCGGCAGCGGCTACCATTGCCCCTGGCCTGTCAAGCGCACTGGAGTTTCACTTCTACCATCTGCCCAGCTGTGCAGACGGAGAGGCTCGCAGGGCTGGGCTGCGCCCATGGGCGCTTGCTCGGGCAGGATGAGCCCCCTCACCCCAGCACCCGCCCAGCCCAGAAGCACAGCGGCCCGGGGCGCCCGCGGGGCATGCTCTGGGGCACCGTGTGAGTGAGCCATCAGGGAGCAGGCACTCCGCCCACAGGAGCAAACCTGGGCTCCCGCGAGCAGAGCGAGTGCAACCAGGAAGCCCTGTCTCCTGGCGTGGAGAAAGGTGCCTGCTTTTCCCGCTGTCTAAACTGTTAACAGAAGACGGGAAGGATGCTGAAGTCAGGATCCTTGATTGGATCCTGGATTAAAAGTATTAGCACAAAAGGCTCTCAGGCCAGTATAGAGGCACCTGGGAAACACAAACAGGGTAAGTGTGTTAGAAAATATTGTGGGGGACTTCTCTGGTGGTGCAGTGGATGAGACTCCACACTCCCAATGCAGGGGGCCTGGGTTCGATCCCTGGTCGGGGAACTAGATCCCACATGCATGCTGTAAATAAGAGTTCACATGCCGCAACTAAGGAGCCCGCCTGCCGCAACTATGACCCGGTACAACCAGATAAATAAATAAATAAAATATTAAAGAAAAAAGAAAATATTCTGGTATGGATGTCGCCTTTGCAGGGCCTCAGGCTGGCGGCGTGTTCCGGGGGTACATGAGAGGGTCGGAGATGGGAAGGCAGGCGGGACGGCGGCCCCTCCTCGCAGGAGGGTCTACGCAGCCGCTCTCCTTGCGCCCACCCCCCTGCTGTGCTGGGCATGTCTCCCCCTCCCTGACGCCCAGCCCTCTACCTGGCACAAGCCTGCAGCCTCCCCTCCCCCTCGCAGGGCCCCTCTCCTCCGCCCCCTTTCTTTCCTGCTCCTGCCAGGGCTGGCCCTTGCCCACCGGTCTCTCAGCCACCTACTCCGGCCCCAAGGGGTTTCCACCAGCACAGCCCCAGCCCCTCCCTCCCCCGCCTGCTGGGCTCCAGCCAGCCACACGCCAGGCAGAGCCTGGACGCCCGCTGCCCCCTCTCCCTCAGCCCAGAGCCCCTGTCGCCCTCCCACCTCCTCTCTGCACAGACCCCGCTGGGACCACACTGCCTCGCCCCCTTCTCAAAGCCTCCAGGCCTCCTCCTTAAATCAAGACACTCACAGCTTGCTCTAAGCAACCCCGCCAGGCCCGGTACTCACAGGCCGCCCGAATACCACGGCGCCGGGGTGCAGGTACACCTCCACCACGTCGCTCTCGGGCACCACCTGCACCCGCTGCACCTCGCCCTTGGCCAGCATCTCGTGCACGAAGTCGCTCCAGGAGATGCTGCCGCCGCTGGAGCCCAGCGCGTTGAGCAGGCTCATGACCATGGCGATGACAAAGAGCGTGCGCAGCCGCTCGCGGTACATCTGGTCCTCGCGCTCCCGGCGCCGCCGCGCCTCTGTGGGGTGGGGGGAGCGGGTGTAAGACCAGGGTGGAGCCCCCGCCCCTGCCCCGCCCCCCACGTCAGGGGGCTCGACGTCCCCGCGCCAGTGTAGCCGATGCGTCAACACAGTGACTCCTTACACGCCGTTCAAGGTCACCAACATCCCATTCCTGGGGTCCCACCTGCTGGGATAACATGAAACCATTTTTAAAGTCAAAAGCCTCCCAGGACCAGCGCAGCTCCACAGTGGCGCCACATCTCACTGACAGCACATCTGCCCCACTACGACCCTCGCTGGCCTTCCAGGCTCGACCAGATACCGACCCAGCCCCGGTGCTTGTGGCTCACGCCCAGGTCCCTGTTAACAACAACCTCTCCACCACCACCTGCCCTCCCCCCACACAACCACCTGGGACTGACACTCAAGCGAGCTGCACAGCATTCATCACAGAAACACTGGACAAACAGCACACTTCGAAGTGTAAAACAGTCTGGAGACCCGCTCTTTATCAGAACCATGAGATAAATTCCCCGGATTCACACCTGACATAGGAGCTCCTGGGGGCGGCACCTCCCTCCAGCGCACAGCACAGATGGGAAAGAGTCCCAGCAAAGGCAAGGCCACAGTGCTCCTCCCACCAATCACACGGGGGCAGGGGCTGCGTCTTACTGACACGGTGCTGTCGACCCAGCATTTCACATGGTCTCGCTAGCCCACCGCCCCCAGGAGCCCACCTCCCCAGTCCTTGCATCCACCGGACACCTCATCCACACCCCAGGAGGCCCTGGAACAACCTGGCCTCGCTCACCTGTGCAGGGTGGGCCCATCCTTCCTAACACTCCACGCAGCTTTTGCAAGACCTGCAGTTAACAACGCCTTTTGAGAAATGCGTGTACAATTCTTCACCAGCTCTGCCCAAGACAGACCTGTCTCAGCAACCAAAGCTTCCACCGTTCACTCACCCTCCCCAGAGGCCATGCTGGCACACACAGCAGAGCTGGCCATGGTCACCTCTCCAAGGACAGACTGTGGAGGGACTCAGGGCCCCCTGCCCTCTGCACAGCCTGGAGGTGCAGCCACCCACACATACCACCTGCTTCTCCAACGGGCGGCCTGGAAGAATTCGAAAGCATTTTAAATCGGTTTAGAAACCTGAAGCCTGAGGGACTTCCCTGGTGGTCCAATGGATAAGACTCCGCGCTCCCAACACAGGGGACCCAGATTCGATCCTGGTCAGGGAACTAGATCCCACATGCTGCAACTGAAGATCCCGCGTGTCGCAACTGAGACCCGAAGCAGCCAAATAAATATTTAAAAAATAAAAAATAAATAAAAGGAAAAAGCTGAAGCCTGAGAGACCGTCACAGCAGCCATTTTGAAAACACGAAGGTACATTTTAGGTATCACCCCATCTTACGATAGCTTACAACAGTGTATCCGATATTTCAAGCTCATAAAGGTGACCACTTGTTGGACAGCAGATTCATGTTCTCAGGTGAGAAGCCATCTCTCTCAAATATTTAACCTTCAGCCTTGCTAACAACCCAGTGGGGGCAATCAACGCTGGCAGCCGCACTGCCCCACAGCCCTGCCGCGCCAGCCTGAACTGGTTGAACTGGTTCTATTTCTGAAACTTTAACATAAGGAAACCAAGTGTAACAAAACATGTATCCGTAGTACTGACCAGGTATGAGATCATGAGGGCCGCTCCAAGAAAGACAACGGGAAAACAGTAAGGGAAGATACGGAAGTGAGACATAGGATGGGCTAAGCAGATGGAAGCTTCTTGAGCTCTAGGAGATGAAACAAGATCTGACCCTGAGACTCTACAGAGAAAAGGCATGTGAACGCTCTGGGCAGAAAGGACATTCCCTCCACTCCGAAGGCCCCGTCTCCTGCCCACCAAGTCCATCATCCCCACAGACTCGGGGACACGAGGCTGCCGACTGGTGCCTCTGCCTGTGCCCTGTCTGCGGGGGGTGAACCCGCCTTCGTGAGCACAGCTCCTCCCGCCGGCTGCTCCTCGTATATCCAGCTCACGGAGAGCTGAGGGTCACCCCAAAATCTCTACTGCCTGGGGCACCCAGGAAAGGCTGCTGCCTCCTAAGCCGTTAGACTGTCTACCCGCTGGGCAGCAGCCTGCGGGACCGCTGGAAAACTATGGTCCCACGAGTCCTTCTTGGGGGTCGGAGGATGTCAGCTGCTGCGGTGAGTCACCTGAACCAGCCACCTGAAGACAAATGAACGAGTTACGACGCTGCTGAACGTGCAGGAGACCACGGCAGGAGCCCTCCAGGTGTTCACCCCAGCCGTGAGCACTGTGCCGTGAACACTGGGAGGATGCGGCGATACCCCGGCTCTCGTTAATACCACCACGGGGCTGGTCCTGACCCTCAGCCCGGAGAGAAACCTGAAGATGGAGACGAGGTGCACCTCACAGAGGATAAAGGGGCACCATCCACAAAAAGTGTTCTGGAAATGCCAGCCATCGCTGTTTGTTAACCTTTCACGACGAGGTAACTGTAGGCGCCACGTACTCGTGAGAAGTAACAGAGGCCCCTCTTCCGCGTCTACTGGGCTCAGGGCCTTCCAACAGTCAATCTGACAAAACTGGGAACAACATCACAACCCAAACGTGGACAATACTGACACAGCCACCCCTTGCGACCCGCGCTCCTGTGTGGCTCTAGTTCTGTGCAATTTCACCACAGGTCAACGTCTGCGTATCCATCACCAGTCAAGCCACGACAACTCCATCACTCCAACGCTAATCTGTGCTCCAGCTCTGTAATCTTGGGTTTGGAGAAGCGAACGTATATAATCTCTCAGGACTGGCCTTTCTCATTCAAGGCTCTCAGAGGGCAGGTCTGAGCGGGACGCTGGGCTGTGCTGCCTGCATGCAGTCCACAGAGCTGAGAGCTCACGGGCCAGTCAACTCCCTCACAGTCCAGAAGACACCCTCATGGAAAAAAAACCTTTGGTTTAGCAAGCAATTATCGTCTAATGCAAATATAACGGACATGAACTTTATCCCGCTTTCTCGAGGCAAGCTACAGTTCACCCCAAAATGAACAAATATACAACCAGCACGTGAAGGAGGCGGGGAGGCGCAGACCCGGCCCAGGGCCGCCACCTCATCGGGTGTGCGCCAGGCGTGCAGGTGTGTGGCACGGGCGGAGGGAAGGAGCCGGCGCAACCCTTTCTCCAGACTGACTCTGCCTCTGGTCCCCGGCGCTACAGTGCCCGATGGTAACTTGCGATGGGATTAGGCGGGGGGAGCACGTGTCCGCAGCCACGGCAGGTTAGAAGCTGCAGAAAGAAAGTGGCCATGGCCACTCCTCCCAGAATCAGTATCCGCAGGACCATGCACCAGCTTGAGCGATGGGACACGGGCCAGGCAGACGCAGAAGCTGCTCCGGCCCACCTACCTTCTCCTTCTAAGAAAAGGCTTTACCCGTTTCAAGTTAAGGAACGGTCCTCTCTGTTTTCTCCTAATTCTTTTCCAATTCTGTTTTTTAAATTTAATGATTCAATCCACTCAGAATTTATGTTGGTATATGAAATGAGAGTCTAATTTAATCTCCTTCCAAACAACTAAGCAACGGTTCCAAACCATTTCTCATACAATCCACCCTTTCTGCCACCGTGTGAAATGCCACTTTAGTTACTTGCTAATTCTTAGACAAACTAGACTCTGCTTCTGGATTTCCTACTTTGTTCCATTAAACTACATGTTACTGGACCCAGCATTGACTTGTTGGGAGGAAACAACGTTCACATCTGCCAGTATCCGCCTCCTCAGGGTTTCTTTTCCGTATTTTCTCAGGAAGCAAAAGCCCTCACCTTCCTCCTCCAGCTCAGAATGTCTCTGAAATGAATGACAGACTTGAAGACACATCACATATCTCAGAACATGAAGACACATGTGTTCAAACAATCAGCTTTAAAGGAAAACTATGATCTCGGTGATAAACTACAAGTTATTACTATTAAAGTGCTACTTGCCAAACGCCGAGCAGAGGGCACCTGACTGGGACCTCCTTCAACAGTCAGGTGCCTACAAACCTCAGGGAAAGCTGGGACTGCCAGCACTACACCCCAGGAAGGTAGAAGAAGGAAAATCTACAAAGTAAATTCACATGGAAACGTGTGGAGTAAGAGACCTGGAACTGCTGACAAAACCAATGAAACTGTAGGAAAAATATAAAAACATAGTATCAAAAAAAATTGTAGGAGGGAATTCCCTGGCCCTCCCAGTGCAGGGGCCACTGGTTCGATTCCTGGTCTGGGAACTAAGATCTCATATGCTGCACGGTGCGGCCGGGGGGAAAAAAAAAGTAGGCAAAATAAAGAAAAATACCTATGGTCAAAGGTCATGCAGTGAAATGCTTAAAAATGCATGGGGGGGGACTTCCCTGGTGGCACAATGGTTAAGAATCCGCCTGCCATCACAGGGTACATGGGTTCGATCCGTGGTCCGGGAAGATCCCACATGCCGTGGAGCAACTAAGCCCGTGTGCCACAACTACTTAGCCTGTGCTCTAGAGCCCGCAAGCCACAACTACTGAGCCCATGAGCCACAACTACTGAACCCTGCACGCCTAGAGCTCGTGCTCCACAACTAGAGAAGCCACCGCAATGAGAAGCCCACGCGCTGCCATGAAGAGTAGCCCCTGCTGGGCTTCCCTGGTGGCGCAGTGGTTGAGAGTCCGCCTGCCGATGCAGGGGACACGGGGTCGTGCCCTGGTCCGGGAAGATCCTACATGCTGCGGAGCGGCTGGGCCTGTGAGCCATGGCTGCTGGGCCTGCACGTCCGGAGCCTGTGCTCTGCAACGGGAGAGGCCACAACAGTGAGAGGCCCGCGTACCGCAAAAAAAAAAAAAAAAAGAGTAGCCCCTGCTCGCCGCAACTAGTGAAAAGCCCATGCACAGCAATAAAGGCCCAATGCAGCCAAAAATAAACAAATAAAATAAAAAAGAAAAATACCCATGGTCAAAGGTCATGCAGTGAAATGCTTAGGAATGCATGGGGGTGGGGTGGGGAACTTTCCTGGTGGTCCAGTGGTTACAACTCTGCATTCCCAATGCAGGGGACTCAGGTTCGATCCCTGGTCAGGGAACTAAATCCCGCATGCCGCAACTAAAAGATCCCACATGCCGCAACTAAGACCCAGCACAGCCAAAGAAACAAATAAATTAAAAGAAAAAAAAAAAAGAATGCATGGGGGTACTTCCCTGGTGGCGCAGTGGTTAAGAATCCGCCTGCCAATGCAGGGAACATGGGTTCGATCTCTGGTCTGGCAAGATCCCAGATGCCACGGAGCAACTAAGCCCGTGTGCCACAACTACTGAGCCTGCACTCTAGAGCCCGTGAGCCACAGCTGCTGAGCCCACATGACACAACTCCTGAAACCCGCGGGCCTAGAGCCCATGCTCCGCAGCAGGAGAGGCCACCTCAATGAGAAGCCCGCTCGCCGCAACTAGAGAAAGCCTGCGCGCGGCAATGAAGACCCAACACAGCCAAAAATAAATAAATAAATTTATAAAAAGAAAAAAACAAGAAGAGCCAAGTCCCCTGGGGGCTTTCCCCCGGGGTGATGATGAAGGAGGCCTGCAGCACACACACTGCCTGAGCCTGCAGCCAGGAGGTCGACAGCCAGAAACGTCTAATCTGAACCCAGTCAAGGGCACTATGGGAGTCGAGACCAATGGAAAGTTACAGCTCCTCTCAAGGTAAACGAAGGGGCCGCCAGCGAAGGATGGACATGAGCATCAGGAAAACGCAGCCCCTCCTAGAAAGTCGAGCACAAGGGGCTTCACCCCATAACCAGGGGGCTCTGGGGCCGAACCTCCAGACCCCCAGCTCCTTAAGACGTTTCTGGACCAGACTAGGGAGGAAGGTCCTCCCCACGGTTACCAAAACCTGGTCGGGAAGCCGTCTTGTTCCAACTAAGCTGCCAGGGTGGCTGCGCCCTTCTGGAAAGATGAGGCTTGGGGAACGGGACCAGTCTGTGTGCAGCTCTGGTGACAGGCCCAGGGTCCGATAAAGAAAGCGTTTCTCAGGCTGCCGTCCCCCCTGAGGCGTCTGGGGCTCACAGGAGCCTGGTTCTGAGCATGGCTGGCCTTTGGGTAAAGTACCTCCTCCAGGGCCCCCGGGCCTCGGGTCCCACACCACAACCCTCTGCAGCCACGTCAAAATCAGCGCCACTTCCCCACGCATGTGTCCCTCCCTGGACCAGGCAAAGAGCAGGCATCCAGCGTCCTCGTATGTAGAAAGGGCCAGTGACAGGTCACTCTGAAGAGAGAGTGCACAAATCACTGAGCACAGTGCTGGGCACGCTCCAACCATTCCTAAGGCCTAGCGAGTTCCATGTGTATCAGCTGCCTGCAGCCAGCTGTCATCTTAGAGGTCAATTCAGTCCAAAGTTCCCTTTTCATTTCCCTCCCCTTCACACAATCATCGAGTCCTAATTCCAGAGTCCAGAGGAGACTTGCAAGTGAGTTCGCTGTGCCCCGGGACTTGGGGCCCCACTCCTTCCCCAAGGTCATGCCCTGTACCATCCTGTCCTCTGGGGCTGCTCCTCAGGCCTGGAGGCAGTGCCAACACCAGTCAGGTGTGCACGAGAGCAGGGCTTCGGCCGGGGAGTCC
The DNA here is from genome assembly GCF_964270905.1 of Leucopleurus acutus. NCBI lineage: Eukaryota > Metazoa > Chordata > Mammalia > Artiodactyla > Delphinidae > Leucopleurus > Leucopleurus acutus. The sequence continues at coordinate 537,047 of NC_139162.1, forward strand.
TGGAGCCTTCCTCCCCCAGAGCTCTGAGTCCAGGGTGGATCCGAGGTCCACCCTCTCCACACAGAGCACAGCAGCCCCACCCGCCTTCAGATACCCTGAACAAGGGACACAGGTGCTGATGATGCCATCCCTAAAAGGATGGGCAGGAAGAATCCAGCAACCGCATTAGGGACGGGGGGCAGGTGTGATCCCAGGATGGGCTTCCTGTTCCTTAGACTAGAGCACACGTGTGCAGGCAGTGCTTCAGATCTCATGGATATACCTTCGTCATCTTCAGGGCTCCTCCCCTTGGCTTTATCGCTGCCTTTAGTCTTCTGCTTCCACCCTGAGGTGTTGAAGTAGTGCGTGCCTCCTACGAGGAAGAGGGAACGTGTTCAACGACAAGCAGGCTTGCAGCCACAGGGGAGCCCTCAGGAGAAGGGGTATTCCAGGACAGCCAAAGCAAAACAGAAGCTATCTGAAAGCTACGCGCACAGGATCTAGAAGCTGGGGTAATCATTCTTACTCTACTAGCTACTCATTGTAAACAATGAACTACTTCAACTGAAGTAAGTGTTTCTGTAATTTAAATTAGCCAACGTGAGGGAATAAAAATGATGAACACAGGGCTTCCCTGGTGGCGCAGTGGTTGAGAGTCCGCCTGCCGATGCAGGGGACGTGGGTTCTGTGCCCCGGTCCGGGAAGATCCCACATGCCGCGGAGTGGCTGGGCCCGTGAGCCACAACAATGTCCCCTGCGTTGGCAGGCAGATTCTCAACCACTGAGCCACCAGGGAAGCCCTTGACATGCAGTCACTTTAAATGAATTTAAACAAATGAACAGCGGGAAGCGGCTTCCGCACGATGCAGCAGCAGCGGTCCCGGACCACCACCTTCACCCAGACGCGCCCGGACCACTCCTCACACCAAAGGCTCTGACTTGTCCAAGGTCTGAACCAACCACTGCTTAAAACGGGGGAAAGCGTCTCACAACGTGACTGGGCTGCACCCTTCTTCACACACATTAAGAGAATCACAAATAAAACTGCCTCGATGTCCACCTGACACGGGGGTGTCTGGAGGTGACGGCTGTGCCACTGGGGGCACATGTAGGCTGCTATGACCGGGGGTGGGTACGTATGTAGCAGTGGGAGATTTCACCTTTTCCCTGTTCCAACTGAATAAAGGGGGGAGTAAAAGTACAGATGTCAACCCTTATGGTCCTTTGACCTAAGATCAAAAGAGACAGCCGGATGTCACAAGATCTCAATAAACGGTGCGACTCCAGTGTAAGAGCACATTATCTGCAGGCTGTGTTTACTTGCCTTCTGTACGCAAGACATACACAGCCAGTTTGCAGCTCCTTACTAAACGTTCCTGGAGTTGGCTACAGCACGTGGAAAACCTTTGTCAAGCAGCCCAATTATTACCAGAATTAAAGACAAAAAAGAGAGAGACAACTCAAAAGAAGCAAAAATGGCTTGTTCAGACCTCAGGCAAATTTCCTCCTCATAAACCTCATCTCAGAGCATCTGAGGGCTCACAGCGAGTAGCAGCCGAAGGTCCTCTTCGCGATTTCGCTTTTCTGATGACGTCAAACAAGCAACATTCTCTGAATTTACTCACAAATGCCATAGGCTCTGCCTGTCACCTCTGTCTTCAAAAGATACACACCTAGAAGTTTCCAGAGTCCGACTGGATTCTGGACGAGATGCTGTTTCACCAACAATCTGCTGATCCCTTCAAATGTAGGGGTTAGCAGTCGCAACTGGAAACTCTGCAAAGAGCGATAGAGAGAATCAGTCCCACCAACACCACAGCACAGCAGGCAATGCAGACTAATTCCCTGCTGCACAGTCTTTCCTAAAAGCTCTGATATTTATTCACTTGTAATATTAACACCGTCCTGAAATGTGAAGCAATAGTCTGAGCATTACTGCAAAGTTTTAACATAACATCAAAAGAAAAAACAAACAACATCAAAACCTTAAAAGCAGTGCTTGCTTCGGCAGCACATACACTAAAGTTGGAACGATACAGAGAAGATTAGCATGGCCCCTGCGCGAGGATGACACGCAAATTCGTGAAGTGTTCCATATTTTTTGGACTTGAGGACACGGGGAGGGGGAAGGGTTAGGTGGGACGAAGTGAAAGAGTGGCATGGACATATATACACTACCAAATGTAAAATAGATAGCTAGTGGGAAGCAGCCGCATAGCACAGGGAGGTCAGCTCTGTGCTTTGTGACCACCTAGAGGGGTGGGAGGGAGACGCAAGAGGAAGGGGATATGGCGATATATGTATACATATAACTGATTCACTTTGTTATACAGCAGCAGCTAACACAACAATGTGAAGCATTATACTCCAGTAAAGATGTTAAAAAATAGTTTAAAAAAACTAACTAAAATAAAATGGGGATGTTGATTAAAAAACAAAACAAAACAAAAAGCTTAAAAGCAAGCGAGCAAGTCAAAGAAACGCTGAACTCAAGGTGCGGAACACTGGCTGCCATTCTGTGAGCCGAGGCTCACAACTGTCCTGCAGGACCCAAGGAGCAAAGGCCACAGTGGCTGCCTAAACCCTTTGCTCCCCACAACTGCAGACGACTATTCCTTGTAGAACGTTCCCAGGTAGTCCACCAGTTTCCCGCCTGAATGTGTTTTATGTTATGGTCAACGGTGCATCTTAATTTCTTCTATCTCTGTGGCGGCAATTTCTTCATTTCTGTTTTATTTACTTATTTATTTTTAATTTTTTTCCCCTTAGTTCATCCTTGGTCTGCTGTTATTACGGAGAAAAGTAACTCCTTACTAAAGGAGTACGTTACATGTAATTTCCTGTTAGCAGCAGGTTAAAAATTCCTCGTCCATACAATTACTGTCCCATTTAATTAATACCACTATTCTTGGCTCAGTGATGACCAGGAGGCATATAAGGGAGGACCATAGAGTGTGGACTGGGCCCAGTAACTGAGAAACGTCAGCGTGTTAGATCGAGTGGGGGGAAAAAAGTCATTCTTCAAAGTCAGCCCTAAACACTGCTTGTTTAAACCAGATGACTTTGTTTAATTACTATTATAGCCACTGGTGAGGTTATCTGTTTAGACTTCACAAGTATGTGTGAATTGCCTACTTCAGTCCTTATTTATTTTCATAGAATAATCAAAGAATCTGATTAAAAATAATAAATTACGATTTTCCTTCTCAATAGAACTAAACAGCAAAAACAAAAACAAGTGTAATGCAGCTATAGTTGTCCTCAGACTCAGGAAAGGTGGCCAGGAATCTAGAACAGGATTATGATATGAAATTGGTTCTCAAGTTATGGTAAAATACAATAACATTAATACATTATAACCTAAAATGTGAGAGTCGAGGTCCTAAGAGAGGGCTAAAAAAATCGGCGAAAAAGGCTGATTTTTCAGCTTAGAACTTAGGGTCTTTGTTTTCAGAGTGAAATGTTAACATTAACAGTGCCTGGAACACACCCTTCACACAGAGGGTCTCTGAATTTGAATCCATAACATGTCAAGCTACACGACAAAAGTAAAACACAGTTGCAAGGTACTTTGCTCACACGGAAAACTTTCTGACAGCCCACTTCGAGCATCTGGAAGGTGCTGGAATTCATCTGGGTGGGAGCTGATCTATATGAGCTAATAGTTCTCTGCCAGAAATTGATGAAACTCTTACTCGAGTCAATTTCAAAACGCCAGGAAGACGGGCAGAAAATACCAACACACGAAACAAGGACTAGAAAAGTCCAAGCAGGAACTGTGCGGCCTCGGCCCCCGCTCCTCCCCCGGGCTGCCGGCCGGAGCGGCCTCTCGGACGACGAAGACCCGGCGGCGGGAGGGCATCTTCCCCACACATTACCTGCAGGACTCGGCCTCCAGGCCCGACGACACCCATGAGAGGCCTGTGGACAACATACTGCCACCTCCACCCGGTCTTGGCGGAGCTGGCTGGACTCCAGCCAGAGTAGGGGCCCCGCAGCCGCCCCGGCCCTGGCCCGGGACCCAGGCGGAGGGCCCGCAGCAGCAGACACGCAGCCGCCATGTTGACTCAGAAGCGGCGCTTGCGCGGTCCAACGCCTCTTCGGGGCGCCTGCGCGGTCGGGCGGGGCGGGGGGGTGGTGGAGGGTTTCCTCGGAGCGCCTGCGCCGTCCGGGCCTCGTTGCGGCACCTGCGCGGTCAAGCTTGCCGAGCCTCAGTCCCCTGCTCGCGGATTCCGGCGCCGCACGCGGCGTCAGCGGCACCCCTAATCCGACTGGAGTTCTCTAGCGGTTTGAGGTGCCACCTTGTGCGGAGCGCCTCGAGTACAGCTGAAGCCAAGGAGGGCATCGGAACGCCGCGCCGAGCCGCCGCTCCCGTAGGGACTTGGCGCAGCGGGTCCCGGGACTTCAGAGCGAGCGAGGGAGCCCGAGGGGCGCGGAGCGTGCGCAGATGGCAGGGCCGCCCGCGGCCCTGACCCCGACTTCGACCCTCAGACCCGGATCCTGACCTCGACTCCGATCCTCAGACCTGGACCCTAACCCCTACTCCGACCCTTGGACCCCGGCGCGGTCTGGGCGCGAAGAGGGTGCTGCCGAGGGGAGGAGGGCTTCGCTGGTCCGGGCTCTGGCCGCAGAGCCTGCCCGGGTGGTGCCCGGAGGGTCCTGCGGACGGAGCGGACGAGGAAGGGGCTTAGGGTAAGAGCAAGGACTCCAGGAGAGGGTATCTGAGCCCCCCGGCGCAGGCGGCTGGCAATCTTGGCCTACAGATGCTTAATTTTGGAGAGGTAACCATCTCGTCCACTGTTATTTTCTCCTGGAGGCAGGCTGACTCCCTCTGGAAGTCGTGCCCAGCTCTGGAGACCAGGATCACAGCCCGGGGGACTTAGTCCGCTCTATCCCTGGGAGGCGGGGTGGGGGTGGGGGGCTGTGGTTTTATCCCTGGGATTCCGGACCCCAGGGTCCCCGCCTCTTTCCCAGCCCCCCGGAGGTCTGGTGCTTGAACCCTTAGCCTTGAGACTGCTGATTGTGTTATGGTGACTTAAGTTTGTTTGTGTGTTTTTCCGTAATCCCCAAACTCCTAAGGTCATTAGACGATAACCAGTCTTACTGAGGGCCAGCTAGTGCCTGACTGTGTATCAAACATTCTTTTAATCTTCACAAGTGTGCAAAGTAAATGCTTTTACGTCTATTTTACAGATAAGGAAACAGACTCAGAACACTTTAAAGTAACCTTTCCAAGGTCACAGCTAAGAATTAATGGCACAGAGTTTCAGAGATGGTCTGACTGGTTTCAGGGCCTGTGCTCTTCGCCCTATGGCTGTAAAGGTCATATGTGTCCCTCCCCCCCCGCCCCCCCCCCGTCGGTCCTGAAGCTGCAAAGGTTTAGGGACTTTTTTTTTAATGCAGCGTCCTGATTATAGGTCCCCCCTCTGGCAGCCAGTTTCTCGAGTGTGGTTGATTGTGGAGAGGGGGCTGCCCCTGTCCTGCACAGCTGGACTGCCTGCCTTCTCACTTTCTCTCTCAACGATCCATCCGTCCTCCCCGGTGTCCTCCTTCACTGTTTCACTGTTTTTCTTTCACTGGTTAAACTGTCCCACCCACATTCTCCCGTCCACTCTCCCCAGACCAGTCCCGTAACCATGACCAGGCTTCCCAGTAGTTTCTGGCCCCCTTGCACCCTATCAGAGCTTGTGCAACGCCGCCCTAACGGGAAGTGGCTGAGCCCCACCCTCACCCGGTTCCCTTCTCACCCAGCACAGAGAATTTGTGACTCACAGCCTCTAACAAATTTGAACGTGTTTCGGGAGAGTGTAAGATGCAGTCCTGTTAACACTGTTTGAAGTAAAAAGTGGTATTGGAATCTAAGCTCTTTGCAGGAGGTTCATTTGGAAGCAGTGCAGGGTGATAGCAGGAGCTGGGCTTTGGGACAGTAGTGCGGGCTTCTGTCCTTCTGAGTCTGTGGCCTTGAGCAAGTGATTACCTTCTCCAAGCCTCAGTTTTCTCATCAGTAAAGTGGGGATAAAGTTATCTGCAGAGTGAGGCTGATACTGGGTGTCCCACGGGGTTGTTGTAAAGATAAAATGCAATGAAAATACATGAAAGCGGCTCATCAGCTGGGAAGCCGTCCACATCCAGGATGTCGTGGGAAATGAGGTTCTGGGAAACATTAATTCACTCATCCAAACACATTTACTGAACAACTGTGCTTTGAGAGCTGGCTGCAACCCAGGCCTCAGGTGAGAGGTGGACCTTGACTCTGAACCCCGCCCTGCTCAGTCCCACCACTGCAGTGGCCTCGGGCGATGGGGGTTCAGTTAGAGAATTCAGATGCCCAGTGGCCTCAACCCTGGCAGAGAAGGACCTGGGTGGGGGGAGACCGGCTCCTCCCGGGCCCCACTCCTGAGGCACCGCCTTCACTTTCCTGAGCCACTCCTGTCCGTCACCTGCTCTCTGTTCTTTCTGTACCTTGTGACTTGTGTTTACTCAGTTCTACTTCCTCAGCTCTCGGAACCCTGTGCACATCAGGACCTTTGGGCTTGGCTTCCCTTAACTGTGTCAGAGGCCATCGTGGTGAACTGACTGCGGCCCAGGCTTGTCTAGGCCTCTGTATCACCTCCCTGTCACCAGGCGGGAAGGGCAGGGGAGCAAGGCGCCTCGTCCTGCTGCCGTCCCTGTGACCCTTGCTGGGCTCCTGTGCCGCCAGCTGTCAGCCGAGGGGCTTCAGGCAAGCTGCTCTGAGGACATCTGTCCGTCCCCTTGTCTGTAAAATAGGAATAACACTTTAGCAGTCTGGGACAGAGGTTGATCTTTTGGGCCATCTTTGGTTTTAAGATATAAGCTCTGTTATTAATATCAGAGCAAATAATTTTTTGCTTCTTTACAAATTAGGCAGCTTGGCTGCAACTAAAGTGCTAAACTTTTTTTTTTAAATCACAGTTCCAATAAGGAGCTACTGTATAGCACAGGGAACTATATTCAGTAACTCGTAATAGCCTATAATGGAAAAGAATCTAAAAAAAGAATAGATAGGGACTTCCCTGGTGGTCTAGTGGTTTAGAATCCACCTTCCAATGCAGGGGGTGGGGGTTCAATCCCTGGTTGGGGAACTAGATCCCACATGCCTCGGGGCAACTAAGCCCGCGGGCTCTGGAGCCTGAGTGCCACCACGAACACTAAGACCCGACGCAGCCAAACAAATAAATATGAAAACAATAAAAATAGAAAAGAATGTATATACATATACATATATATTTCTATATACATGTGTATGTGTAACTGAATCACTTTGCTGTGCACCTGAAACTAACACAACATTGTAAATCAACTATATTTCAATAAAAATTTTTAAAAAAGCATAGTGACTCCACACTTGGGCCTGGTCTTTGGAACCCTTTGGCTGTCGCATAAGGTAATGACTAACTGTACCCATAATGGTGAGCTGCTGGGCTGAGGCTGTCTTGCAGCTTTGAATGACCTGGCCTATACCTAGATCTTTGCAAAATGTTAGGTTGTCATCTATAAAATACACTCCCCTGTGGAATGTTTGAATAAAGTCATCTGCATTTTGGTAAATTTTGTTTCTGGACTGCACATCTTTCTTAGGAAACGATTTCTTCTCGTATGGCTCACTAATTGGGTTTTACTCACACGTACAACAAGATTTCATAATATCAGATTTGTTCTTGAAAGGAGAAAAGTCCATTATTATTAGCAAAAAACCTGTCCAGGAACTCGCACATGACTAAGTAGCTATGTATTCCTCAATAGTTCTCCAGACGTGGGCGTGGGATTCTGGACAGACATTTAGGAGGGGCCTGGAAAGGGCAGGTCTGTGTTAACACCCAGAGTTCTGGACACACATGCCAAATTCATTAATTTAACCACTTGCTCTGTTGATTATATCAGTTATCCATTGCTGTGTAACAAATTACCCTAAACTCAGCAAGTTAGAACAACCAGTGTTTATTGCCACATGGTTCCTGAGTGCTTGGCCTCTCACCAGGCTGCAGTGCAGGTGACGCCTGGGGTTGTGGTCACCTGAAACTTGCCAAGTGTCCAAGGTAATGCCCTTGCCTGGCTCCTGGCCCGTGGCAGCAGCTCCTCACCGTGTGACTCCATGGGCTTCTCACGTAATGAGGTGCCACGTGGCAGGGACAACCCTAGGGTATGAATCCCAGGGGGCAGGGGTCATCGAGGGCCAGCTTGGAGGCCGCTGCCCGCAGTGATGGTTGGAGAAGATGTCTGCTGTTCATACCTCTCAGTAAAGCCCATCCGCTGGGTTCCTCACTACCCATCGTGTGGCCCTAGCCCTTTGCAGCGTCACGCTAGTCACCACATTGGGTAGTTCAGGGAGAGGACAGTCATCCCCCAAGTCCTTCCTTAGGACTCATAGGTTTTTTTTTTGGCCAAGCCACATGGCTTGCGGGATCTTAGTTCCCCAACCGGGGATTGAACCTGGGCCCCGGCAGTGAGAGTGCCACATCGTAACCACTGGACCGTGAGGGAGTTCCTAGGACTCGTGTTTGCAAACGGGGAGAGGACTTTGCCTTTGCGGTCACGGAGTAGAGGCGTGAGTTGACAGTGCTGCCAGCACCCTCCGAGCTGTGGTTGGAGCGGGCGTGGCCACAGCAAAGGGGGAGACTGCAAGGGAGCCTCCAGATCCATTCGGAGTGAGTGGGCACCCCAGTCATTCCCTTGTCAGGGGCCAACCCCTTTCCTACAGTGTGAGTTTGCAGTGGCTTTTCTGTCTGTTCACATTGGGGTTTGCCTGTCCAGGTCCTTTAGCCACTTGGGAGCCACAACCAGACACCCAATGTTCACCTCCATGCCCTGGCACCTGTTCAGAAGCCTTGTCTGGGTCCCGCTGGCAGGAAAGAGGGATCGTGTCTGGATGTCCATGTTATAGCCAGTATCTGAAAGTCACAGGCTTGATATGTCTCTGGTCCCTCGGGTTACCTGTTAGGGGGATGACAGGATAAGGAAAGAAGGAAGGCCTCACTGTTCTGTGTCTTGTCTCCTGGGAGCTCCCCATTGGAGGTGCCCTGCAGCCAACAGGATGCTCTGGGATCCTGTAGCCACTAGTCAGATTGTGTGCCCATAACACACAGCTAGCAGCTGTCATGGAGAGGCTCCGTTTCACCCACTGGACAGAGCATGCCGTCTCCCGGAAGGAGGACGGTCCTAGGCCTTTGTGCTTTTCCATATTAAGACACAGAGTGGCCACCGGCTGGCTGCTTCTGGACCCCAGAGGTCTGTGGCTGTTAACGGTTTCTCAGCACATCAGTGGTGGGCCTGCCTCTGCAGATGTTCCACAAACCACATTGAAGTTGGACAGTCACAGCAAAACGGGGAAAAGACAGTGACGAGCGAGTGCTTGCAGAGGTCCTGGCCTTTCCTGCCAGCCCACTGAGGAAAACCCACCTTCCTCCGAACTCCTGTCCCGTTCCCTCAAACTCAGAGGTGGCTGGCCCATTCTCGATATTCTGTAGGGCAGAACAGAAAGACAAAGGACAAAAACAGCTCAAAAGAAAGGATGAAAGAGGCAGAGGATGGGGAAAACACACCAGTGCTGTTACTGGTCCAAAGCAAAGCTGATGGGGAGATGGGGTAGGAGGCTGGAGTTTCTGGGGGCGAGTTTTGGGGAGATTGGTGACAGGCCTCCAAAGAAGTTGCAGAGAAGGAAGGAACTGGAGAGAAAGGGAGATTTTTGTGGTATTAACTGAAGTTGCCTTTGACAGATGTTGCATGGCTGTGTCCTGGGTGCTGAGGACACAGCCGTGAACAAAGTGATGGCTGGTCTCAGTGGGCTCCCGTTCCAGTGACAAACCCTGAGGCGGGGTGATCAGGCTCCACAGAGAAGGGAACCTCTGAAAAATTGTGGTGAAATATGCATAACATAAATTCTGCTCTCGTGGAAGGGGAAGGGAAGGCGGAAGCTGGGAATGTGCAGGTGGGAGATGCTCTGTGGCCAGGTTGGGTGGAGGGAGGTGGAGGGAGGCAGGACTGGGCTCAGGCCAGGGTCAGAATGCCCAGTGGTCAGGACCCTTCCTCTGTGCTGGAGGGGCTGGAGGGCTTTGAGCCCAGGACCAATTGCTCTGTTTTATAAGCATGATTTGGACTGCTTCGTGGAGAGCAGACTCTAGACAGATGGGAGGTGGGGAAGGGGAGGGCAGGAAGACCCTGCTTGGGCGGACGGGAGGTGCGGTGACAGGGGCTGGTCTCCAGGAGGCCCTGGAAACCTGGGGAACTTCCAGTTTCCCCCAGTGGCTGCCCGCTTGGCTTGCCTCGCAGTCCCAGGGAGGCCAGGCTGGCCGAGCACAGCGTCAGCACACAGGACAGCCTAAGCGCAGATGCGGTGCAAGGCGAGGGCTGAGCGCTCAGACAGGCCTCCTTCCAGGACAAGCTGCTGCGGCAGCGGCCACGAGGCTCAGGGGTGCAGGCACGGCTGCCTTTTCTCTGTGATTGACGGGGTTGATTTGACAGAGGAAGAGGTGGCCGCTTCTACATAGAATTTCAACCATGGCTCACATACTCCCCCCTCTCCCGTGGATCGTTGAAAAGATAGACCAGCACAGGCGGCTGGGCACCAGGATCTCCCAGCAGCTTCCCCCAAGGGGTCCTGTGTTTCCGGAATTCCTCTTGTGGCCCCTCCAGCCAGCCCTGGTTGGAGAGGGCACAAGAGTTGTTGGTCAGGTCAAGTTGGAGATTATTCGGAGACGGGAGGATACTTGGCTTCACAGATGCCTCCGATCACAGCGTGCAAGTTGGGTTTTGCTGTCTCCACCCCTGCTGCTTTATGTTTTATTTCGTTTGACAGTTTATTTGTTACTTGGGCCCTAAGGCAATCCTATATGAGGTTACAGTTTAATAAACAGAATAAACAAAACAAATCCCGTAGACTGTGTTTACAATCCGTCTCTACTGGCAGAAGGGAAGAACTGAAGCACCCTGAGGATGGACGGGGAGAAGCTGGCCTGGCCGGAACTCGCGGTTGCCACAGGGGTCACAGCCCCGAACACAGGAGCCCAGGGGCAGCTAGAGCACTTCTACGTGCACGTCGGTCCTTTTAGAACCCCTTTAAAGTTGGGACGTAAATCTGGGTTTCAGTGACAAACTGTATTAATTCCTGTAACGCCGAATGCCCATGCTGTCCCCAGATTACCATATTGTGGGAGTTAGGTGCACGAGCACAGCACCCGCCCAGGACCCCGAGAAGCAGGCAGGGGCTGGTTCTTAGGCTGAGGTCAGTGCAGGAGCTGGGCGGCTGGCGTCCAGGCCCTGCAGCCTGGGCCTGGGCAGGGCACGTCCTCCACAGCAAACCCATCGGCAGGTGCCTGAGTGACGTGCGGGACAGCTCCGGGGCCATGTGCGAGCCCACGAGCCCCTGAGGCTGGGCTGAGCTCCATCTGTATGCGCTGCTTCACCTTTTCGCATCTCCCCGTGATCTCCAGGGCCGAGCCTCCTCTCTCCCTCCTTGCTGTGTTCCCGCCCGCCCATGTGGTGGCACACAGCTCCGTCTTCTGGACCGCGGCACTCTGGGAACAGCAGTCCCCACATCCCAGCCACGGCCCCCAGGCTGCCGAGCATCTGTGCACCCTGCTCGCTCCCGTGGGCATTCAAGAATGGGAGCTCGATGCAGGGCAACTCTAGAAATCAAATACGGGAAGGACGACCCCAGCACTAATGTGAGCATTTCCTTAGGTTTCTGGTCACGGTTAACAGGTGTCTGCTGCGTTGTGCAAACCGTGCTGGGTGGGTTATTCATCGTGAGAATCCGGCCAGGTAGGTTCTCTCATCCCCCATTGCAGGTGGGGAAACCGAGGCCCTGAGTGAACGCGCTGCCCTGAGTCACAGTTAATAGGGGCAGAGCTGGGGTCTGAACCCAAGCAGTCTGGTGCCAGGGTGTGTGCTCTTAACGACTACTGTCGTGGGAGAGGGATCCGTGGGATCTTGTCTACAAAAGATGGAGCACACGCTCGCTCTGGAGTCCGTAGTCATGGTCATCTTGCTGTTCATGTATTAAATACACATTATGCATTATTTTATTTAATTTATTTATTTATTTATTTTTGGCTGCGTTTGGTCTTCGTTGCTGCGCGCGGGCTTTCTCTAGTTGTGGCGAGCAGGGGCTACTCTTCGTTGAGGTGTGTGGGCTTCTCACTGCGGTGGCTTCTCTCGTGGAGCAGAGGCTCTAGGCACACGGACTTCAGCAGTTGTGGCACATGGGCTCTAGAGCACAGGCTCAGTAGTTGTGGCGCACGGGCTTAGTTGCTCCCTGGCATGTGGGATCATCCCGGACCAGGGCTCGAACCCATGTCCCCTGCATTGGCAGGCGGATTCTTAAACGCTGTGCCACCAGGGAAGTCCCTATGCATTATTTTAAAATGTTTTGATATTCTTTGGGACTTGACCTTGACATGACTGGTGCTTGGTCAGTGCAGGCCTGGCGCGTTCACAGCTGCACCACCCTCTCCTCCAACTAAGCCTTTAAATATGTAGATTCTGCTACGTAAGAGCCCAGGACTTTTTGATTATGTGGGTTGTATCTATTGATGTTTACCATGTTCATATCAAAACCGAGAAATGTTTAAGACACAGAAAGGCATGTTCCTCAGCTGTCAGAGGGACGTCGTTGTCCCACGTCACGCGTGTGCACTCAGGAGCAGAGGGAAACAGACACCTCCTAGTATTGTCAGGAAGAGAGTTTTACCTTGCTGACACCCACAAAGAGTCTTGGGGACCTCCCCCGAACCTCTCTTTGCAAGCTGTGGTCTAAGGCAAACATGGCATTTCTTTTTTTTTTTTTTTGGCGGTACGCAGGCCTCTCACTGCTGTTGCGTCTCCCGTTGCGGAGCACAGGCTCCGGACGCGCAGGCTCAGCGGCCATGGCTCACGGGCCCAGCCGCTCCGCGGCGTGTGGGACCTTCCCGGACCGGGGCACGAACCCGTGTCCCCTGCATCGGCAGGTGGACTCTCAACCACTGCGCCACCAGGGAAGCCCAAACATGGCAATTCTTATGTAACTAGAATTATTTTTTTACCAAAGATATCTATGAGTGTCATACTTTTTTTTTTTTTTTTTTTTTTAGCCACACCGTGTAGCTTGCAGAGTCTTAGTTTCCTGATCAAGGATTGAACCCGGGCCTGGGGCAGTGAGAGCGTGGAGTCCTAACCACTGGACCACCCGGGAATTCCCCATGAGCATCATACATTTAACAAGGGAACTTAGATTCAAGATTATTCTTTGGATGGACCTAGAGATTATCATATTAAGTGAAGGAAGTCAAACAGAGAAAGACGAACATCATGTGATATCACTTATATGTGAAATCTAAAAAATGATACAAATAAACTTATTTACAAAATGAAAACAAGACTCCTAGACATAGAAGACAAACTTACTGTTACCAAAGGGGCTGGGGGGGGAGGGAGAGATAAATTAGGAGTTTGGGATTAACACATACACACTACTGTATATAAAATATCTTGTAATAACCTTTAATGGAAGAGAATCTGAAAAAGAATATGTATATGTATATATATGTATACCGAATTACTCTGCTGTACACTTGAAACTAACACAACATTGTAAATTAACCATACTTCAATTAAAAAAAAAAGAAGACAATTAGAAAAAAAAAGATTATTCCTTTTGGGCCCTTCTCCAGCTAAGACAACTTCAAGTACCAAGGGACAATTTGGGGAGCTTGTTTTTAATATAAAGTCTTTACTGAATTCAGCATTACTAAAAGTTTCTGAATTTACCATCCTGGAAAATAAGCACTGTAGTTAGTTGCAGAACTGGTACCAGCCAGCGGGCTGCTGTCCTATCCACCATCACCAGCAGAGCTCAGCTGCATCTCCAAGGGCTGCTTTCCAGGGATGGCGAGGAACACGGCCTCCCTGAAGGGACGTCCGTGGCTCTTTCACAAATCCAAGGAGAGGGGCTGCAGGCGGTGTCATGTCACTTACTTGAACGTGTCTGCCTAGCAAAGCTTCTGGCATATTCTACTCCAGTTACGTTATCACCAAACGGTGCTTCAAGTCCTGACTGACTGTGAAAGTGTTAAGAGATCTTCGTGTTTTGTTGTGGCTGTGACACTGTCCAGCACACAGCAGGCACCTAGTTGTTTGCTGAATGAGTTCACGTTCACCTCCCAGCTGAGCAAGGCCCCAGCCTTCTGCAGGCTGAAATTCATCACATAAAACATTGTGCAAGTGTGGGACAGCCTTACTAGGAACAAAGTCTTAGGAAGACATTTTTACTCTCAAGCTTCCTACTTGGATTTGTGATGAATTCATGAAAGAAAAGAATACATCATGACATTTCGACTCTAACATGACATCAAAACAGGTAGGACTGCAGGAAAAGTACTGGGTACAGAGTTTTACAAATTGGCAGGTGGTTCCGGTGGTCCCAAGGTCGGGGACCCCAGGAATACCTGAGTGCTGCTTTTTGCCACAGTTCCTCTTCCTCCTGAGGTTTTGGGGAAAACACACCACAGAGCTATGGTAACTGGAAATCAAAACGCATAATAATTTACTGTGAAATGAGCTTGGGCTCCAAATTCTAGTGCTGAGAATGCTGGCAAGCTGGGGTCGAGCACAGGGCTGAGGCTGGGCCAGCTGGGCCCAAACCCAGATGTCAGTTCTTATCACATGGCCGCAGGGAAGAGAAAGAAGGGAGGTGCCAGACTGGGCCTGCTCTGGCCACTCGGCAAGGGAGAGAGGAGCCCAGCAGGTGCAGCAGCCCTGCGGCTCTCCCAGGCCACGGCACAGGGGTGTGGGTGGGCAGGGGAGCGTGGAGAGGTGATCTGTGCCATCGCCCAGGGGGGGACCAGGTAGGACGCATCATTTCTCATGCGGGAGGGCATCCAGCATCACCGGGCCTTTCTGGAGCCATGAATGGCTTGTGTCTGGTCAACAATTAGCTCCTTTTGGTTCCAGGGACACGGACATGCTGGAGCGTGAGTGCCTTTGGCAGGAACCTGGTTTTGTTCATGGCTAAATCCACAGCTCCCAGGTCAGTGCCCAGCATACAGTAGGCCCTGTACGAGTGTTTGCAGGATGAATCCAGGTGCTCTGTGTGGGGTGCGGAGGGGCCGTGATGAATCCAGTCGAGGAGCAGTATCAGAGGAGATGTCCAAGCGCAGGCACTGTCGGGGCCAGGCCTTCCTCACTGGGCTGGGGGACGCTCTGGGGATGGAGGATGGCCCCTGGACTACGTGGGTGCACGCTCTGGATTTCGCTCCAGAGCTTCCGAGTCAGAACCTCGGGGTATGCGCAGGTAACTGCACTAAGGAAAGCAGGCTTCCCAGGCAAGGGCTGGAGAACTACCCTTTAGGGATCAAAATCAGGAATTTGTAGATCTAATGTTTTGCTTGGCCACACGATGTTTGGCAAATTAATTCCTTTTGTTGAAATGTCCAATAAAAATTTAATTTCCAATAAAAAACTGGAAGACGGGGCAATGCTGGCTCTGGCAGCCCCCTTCCGTCCCCCTGGCCCAGCAGGCGGTTGGCCCCTGACCCCTGTCCCACCACCCTGCCATCGTCCGCCTTCACTAGGTCTCTGTTATTCTTCCTGTGTCTCTTTTCTCTGGAACTGCTGTGACAGCTCCCCTGTTGTCCTCCTGTCCTGTTCACACAGTTTCAGCAGGGCTGCTGCTGAGCCGTTCACTGCAGGGGCTGCTTGCAGGCTAAGACACACCCCTGTGCCCGGACGCCTTGCAGGTCCTGGTCACCTCTCTGCTGCTATCCCCCTAGAGCCCCACAAGGAGGCCCAAGCATCTCAGACTTAACTGTACAAAACTAAGCTCTCCCCCGCCACGTCTTTCCTGCCAATGTCGATTCCATCCCAGACATCTCTCTTTCTCTTACAGCCCACAAAATCTTGCCTACTCTATCTTCAAAACACATGCCAGATCACACTGTCTCACCAGTCCAGACGTCACTGCCACCTCTTGCCAGCTCCTCTGGGCTCCCATCATCTCCAGAGAGACTCTTTCTTTCTCTCTTTCTTTGGCTGAGCCAGGTCTTAGCTGTGGCCCACAGGATCTTCGTTGCAGCACGTGGGAGTCTTAGTTGCGGCATGTGGGATAGAGTTCCCTGACCAGAGATGGAACCCGGACTCCTGCATTGGGAGCGCGGAGCCTTACCCACTGGACCACAGGGAAGTCTGGCGACCCTTTCAACAGTAGGTCCCTTCACCTCCCTGGGACCTGCTGTGGCTTACTTTTCATTCAGAGTGAAATCCTAACTCTGAACTGGGACCCTCACCGGCCACTTCCCTCATCTCATTTGCTCCAACTTTGCTCTGTGCTTGTCGGGGCTCCTTCCTGCCCCCTCCTGGGGTGCTCTTCCTCAATCCACTTGCCTTCTCCCTCACTCTGTGATTCAGCTCAAAGGTCATCTTATCTGAGTCCTTCCCCAGCCCCCATTACTCCACATTTAATACAGGCCTTAGAATGGTGCCAGGCACACAGTAGGCACTTAAAAGCCCTCAATGTGTTCTGAACCAATGAGTGCTATCCCTCTAGACACCACGAGAGGAGAGGTGCTGTCCCTCTCTCCACCTTCAGGACATGGGTTAGTCTGCCCCTTTGCCCAGGGCTGTCCAACAGAAACAGAATGCAGCCAGGGTATGATTTAAAATTTCCCAGTGGCCACAATTAAAAAGAAAAAAGAAACAGGTAAAATTAATTTCAACACTATATTTTATTTAATGCAACTGTCTCAGATACTATCATTTCCACATGTTGTAAATACAAAAAATTTACATTTTTTTGGGGGCCTCTCACCGCTCACGCGGGCCTCTCACCGCTGTGGCCTCTCCCGTTGCGGAGCACAGGCTCCAGATGCGCAGGCCCAGCAGCCATGGCCCACGGGCCCAGCCGCTCCCCGACATGTGGGATCTTCCCGGACTGGGGCATGAACCCATGTCCCCTGCATTGGCAGGCGGACTCTCAACCACTGTGCCACCAGGGAAGCCCTACTTTTTCTTTTTTTAAAATTTATTTATTTTATTTACTTTTGGCTGCATTGGGTCTTTGTTGCTGTATGTGGGCTTTCTCTAGTTGCGGCGAGCGGGGGCTACTCTTCATTGCAGTACGCGGGCTTCTCATTGCAGTGGCTTCTCTTGTTGTGATGCGTGGGCTCTAGAGAGCAGGCTCAGTAGTTGTGGCGCATGGGCTTAGTTGCTCCGCGGCATGTGGGATCTTCCCGGACCAGGGGTTGAACCCGTGTTCCCTGCACTGGCAGACGGATTCTTAACCACTGCGCCACCAGGGAAGTCCCCAAAATCTACTTTTTTACATTTTACATTCTTTTCTTCTTAGTACTAAGTCTTCCAAATCCAGTATTTTATATTCACAGCCCATGTAAACCTGGACTTGTCACATGTGACTGCGGCGGCCTCACTGGATGTTCTGCACCACATCTTACTTGTTAGTTCTTCTTTAACCTTCTGTCAGCACTTTGAGTGTCAATACTTAAGTAGGGAAACCTGCAAGCCACTCCCCAGACAAGACCTGATTTTCACTCAGTATTTTTAACTCCCTACACTGCTCTTTCAAAGCACTTATCATAGCCTGTAATTAGATACCTGTATGGCTATTGGATGAACTACCTTCTGTTCCTGGTCGTTCTCAGTGCCTGATTTAGTGCCTGGCCCATAGCAGACACTCAGTAAACATTTGTGCATTAATGTATTCAGTGGCTTAATTCTTTCCTTTTCTCTACTGTATATTTTTACCACATAGGTTCTGCTTCTGTGGAACTTCGCTTTGCTTTTGCCTTAGTATGTTTTCAGATTATTTCAAAGCAAATTGCCTCCGTATTCGTATTTCCTACTTTCAATTCTCTATTTGGTTGAGGTCAGTGTTTTTCTTTTTGTTTTTTAGGCCGCGCCGCGCGGCTTGCGGATCTTAGTTTCCTGTAAGGAAGCAGGTCTGAGAGCTGACTAGGTTGGCGGACGGTTGGTCCAGCACCCCTTGGACAGCGGCAGGTGCAGCCAACGCAGGACGGACTCGTTGTGAGCGGACAGAGGACCGATGGCCCCAGCCCCGGGCCCTCTCTTCGCGGGCGCGCCTCCGGACCAGCTGGCGCCGCGGCTGCACCGCAACACCGCGCTTTCAGGCGCCTTCCGCCCAGACCCGCTCCCGACCATTCCCCTCGCCGCTTCCGGCACTTGGGAAGGCCAATCGTCACGTCCGAGAACAAAAGACCCGCCTCCTCCGCCAGGCAGGTAGCCAATCCGGCTGCTCGCTACCCCAGCGTCCCGTGCGCCAGGACGCAAGACCTTGCCCAATCCGTCCGCGGACGTGCTTCTGGTCCCGCCCCTGCCTGTGGTAGAAGCTGTCAATCTCGGCGTCCCCCGTGGTCCCGCGCGCACTTCCTTCCCGACGCCGTGACGTGCGCAGCCCTGTGCCCGACGGCGGCGGGCCAATGGCGGTGGTGGATACGGCGGGCCAATGGGAGGTAACGTCTCATGCGGCCCGCGCCGCCGCAGCCGCCGCCGGGTCCCGGAGCCAGAGGCCGCCCGAGCCGGAGCGCGATGGAGCGAGGGCCCCAGGCGGGGAGGCGCGGCCGAGCGCGCGGCCCGACGCCCCCTCAGTGAGCGCCCGACCGCCGCGGCGCAGCCCGAGGGCGGGCTCGCGTCTGCCCGCCTCGCCGCCGCGCCGGCGCTTGGAGCCCGCGCCGCCTTCCCGCTCGGGCCGCGGGCCGGGGACGGCCCGGGGCTGCATGGCCTCGCCCGCGCGCCGCCGCTGAGCCCTGGGCCGGAGCCGGAGCCGGAGCCGGTGAGAGCCGCGGTCGCGCCGGGGTTGGGGCGGGCGCGGGGCGTGGGGCGGCCTTGCGGCCTGCAGGCCTTCCGCGCCGGCCGGAGCAGCGCAGCGGGCTTCGGCGGGCCTGGGGGCCGGGGTCCGGGGCAGCCGTGACGGGCCTCCAGGGCCTCCGGGCGGGCTTGTGGGGGGGGAATCCGGGTGGGCCTGAGGGCCTGGGGGGTAACCGGGAGGGACGACGGCGGGTTTCGGACGGGCTTGGGGGCCGGGGGCAGACGGGGGTTTCAGGCTGGACTGGGGGGCAGACAGGGGCTGAGGGTGGGCTCTGGGTGGGCCTGGGAGGCCCAGAGGGCCGACGGGGGACTCCGGGTGGGCCTCGGGCCCTGGGGGCCCTACCGGGGTCCTGAGACAGCCTTGAGGGGCAGAGGGAGGGCTCTGGACGGACGGGGGCCGACGGGGGTCTTCGAGGGGCCTGAGGAGCCGACGGGGGCTCTGGGCAGGCCTGGGGGGCCGACCCGGGGCTGAGGGTGAGTTCTGGGTGAGCCGGAGGGGCCGACGGGGCGCTCCGGGTGGGCGTGGGGACCTTGGGGTCCCGGGGCAGCAGTGAGGGGCAGACGGCGGGCTGCTGGGGGCTCCGGGCGGGCCTGGGGGGCCCGGGAAGCCTTGAGAGGCCGGCCGTGGGCTGTGCAGGGCCCCGGGCACCTGGGGAGCGGGGCGCCGACCTCTGACCCGCGGGAGGGGCGCCTTCGCGGTGTAGGCTGTAGTTGTTATTCCCAGCGTCCTATTATTATCGCTGTTTTGAAATGGGAGCAGGCGGCTTCGGGCTTTAAGCCGGAGGGGGAGGGCGAGCCGGGGCCCTGGAGGGAGAGGGGGCGTTGGGGCCGCAGGAGGCGCGTGGGCCCGCGGAGGGGCAGGAATGCGGGGCAGCGGTGCGGGGGTGTTTCGGGGGGAGGGTAGGCGGGACTGGGGGGCGGGTGGGAGGGAAGCGGCGGCGGCGGCTGCAACAGCAGCCCTTGGCCTCAAGGAACAATGTGAGACGTTGCCTGAAATGTTAATTTCCGTTCCTCATTTCATCATCCCCTGGCAGGGCGGTAGCTGTGAGAGCGCGTGCGTGTGTGTGGTGTGTTTGTGTGTGTGTGTGCGTGTGTGTGGGGTGTGTGTGTGTGTGTGTGTGTGTGTTAGGGTTGGCCCTGCCACATGGATTCAGTCCCCTTTCAAAGAGGGATCGTGTTGTTGAATCTTGTGTCTCTGCCGTTTTGGGGGGAGTCTTAATTTTTCTTGAGGGCTGCTCTTTTCCTGGTGTCCCATCAAGGTTTTCTGCTTCTGTTGTGTTGTGAAAGCTAGTCTCGTATCCCAACTTACGAAGAGTTTTGGAAGAGGCTTTGGGAGATTAAGCTGTCCTAAGAGGGCCCCGTGCTTCCAAAACCATTTTCTTTCTAACAGTTAAGATGCAGCAGGCTTAGGTTTCATGGTTTCTGTAGGTTATGAGAAGTTTTATGTTCGTTTGCAAGAACAGGATTTCTCAGAAGAGAAGTCAAATTTCAGGCTTTCTTATATGGTGAGAGAGTATTCTGAAGTGATTTTGCACAATGTCCTTAACATTCCTTTTCCACTGAGCAGTGAGAGTGCGTGCAGTTGTTGAATTGGGGGGGTGATGAAATGCTCTCAGCCAAAAGCTGTAAGATGATACTGCTTGTAGAAGAAGTGCCATTGAAACAGTTACTGTTTTTGGTTTGTGCAAACCCAGTCAATGGCATAACTTGGATAGTTCTAAATCAGAGACCCTGAGACTGTGCTTGATGCCTTTAGGACCTTGATTACGCTTACTCAGTGTTGCTGTCCTGGAAGACCTGGAGTTCTGTTTGTGTTTTTAGGATGATTGCACAAGTACTCTGGTATTACTTTGTAGTTAGAAAGGAAAAAGGGAACACATCTTGCTCAACTTAGATTGTGACCCTTCATCCCCCGCCCTCCATTCAGCTGTTGTCCTCCCTCTGCGGTGTCACGCTCAGGAGCGGGCTCGCCTTTGATAGGCTGGCTTTCTGAACGGAGGAAACAAAGACCAAGTTGCTGTGACATTTTCCTCTGTTCTTTGTGTGTGCCTCTTGAGTTAGTTAAAAAGCTACCCACAGATAGTGCCAAATTTGACCCAGCTTTGAAACTTTGAAAAGATCTTTTTCTTCTAAATGTTTTTTTTCATCGTGGGAAAATATACATAACAAAATTTACCAGAAGTTTGTTTTTAAAGGTGTCACATAGTCTTGAATTCCTCCTTTGCAGTTGTACCTTTGTGCTGCCACTGTTGGATGTTTTCCTTTGGGCGTGCTGTGGGCCAGCCATGATAATCACACTGCACAGCAGGCCTTTCATCTCTCCAAACCAGATGGGCTGCTTGTGACTAGTGGCTGTCATCTTAGCTCTAATTACAGTGTTGATACAGCGACAAGTAGAACTTTCTACAAATAGAGTTAAAGAAGCTGTGCTATTTGTACTGGAGAATATTTTTCAAGAGGCGTTGCGTTGCGTGCCTTGAGTTTTTAAGTACATTTGACGCAGTAAGGTTACGTTTCATCCAATATGAGAGGAGAGTTACTTTGCATAGGATGGCAATGAGCCCATCATCAACTAAATAACATAATTAGAGAGCGTCAGTAAATGCTGGTTCAGAGCATGGTCTGCATTTGTTGCCAAAATAAGTGTTTTGATCTGTCCATTAGTCCATGTAAGTCCCTTCATCTCTCATATGTAAGTATAATGGATGAGCTTCCTTGAAGAGCAAGATACTTGCTAGTTAATAGGTGCGAATGACGCTGCACTGCTTGCCTGGCTGTGTGCTGGGTCAGTTCACTATTGCTGTTCAGTCAGTGCTCTGTGGGGACTGAGTTTGGCCTGTTTGATAAACTTTGTACAAAAAATCGAATGAACGCAAATAAAAGTTACTGTCTTGAAATGTTTTCATGTGTGTTCTGTTAATTTGAATTTCAAATGGAATTTTTGTGCAATTCAACTTTTTCAGTTTTATCTTAAACTCTGTGAAAGATGGCGTCAATCCCCAGCACCTGGAACGCAGGCAGTTAGAGATAATTGGTATAGAAAGCCTTTTTAAAAAGGCTTAGGAAATGATCCATTTCAACAACTCTCTGTTAATTCTTTTTTGTTGTTGTTGTTAATTCTTATAGAGATGTTTCTGTTTCTAAGCGGTTCTTTTTTTTGTTGTTTGATGCATCTTATTCTTGATATCTTTTAAGCCAGAGTCAGACTCAGCTGTGTACGTAAGTGTATGTTTTTGTTAGTATTCTTCTGTGCTTTTCTTAACTCCCGCTCCTTTCTCCCCATGTTAAAAATTTTCTTTAAATTCACCTTTCAACCAAATAGTGTTTTATATATATGCTAGAACTACAAGTATTATTATTATTATTGTTTTTGCGGTACGTGGGCCTCTCACTGCTGAGGCCTCTCCCGTTGCGGAGCACAGGCTCCGGATGCGCAGGCTCAGCGACCATGGCTCATGGGCCCAGCCACTTCGCGGCATGTGGAATCTTCCCTGACCGGGGCACAAACCCGTGTCCCCTGCATCGGCAGGCAGACTCTCAACCACTGCTCCACCAGGGAAGCTCTACAAGTATTATTTTTATGAAAGTGTCCCAAAGGATTATTAACTGGCCTAACCCTGATTGTGTGACCCCCTGCCCCCACCCATGTCCTTCACTCAAGTCCTCTCAACTCTTCATGCTCCGGTTCCATTGGCCTTTCATTTCCTAGGTGACCCTCTGCCTGGACCAGGGTCTTGCTGAATGTCCATCATTGTCTCCCTTGCAAATCCTCACCGCCCCCCCCCCCCATCAACACAGTTGATCAAATGTGTGATCACAGGGCTCTAAGCTGAATGAAGAGAGGCATGGTCTCTTTGTCACCCAGGGCCCAGCCTAGGCATGACCCTGGGCTTAGAATTGGCTCAGGAAGTATTTGTTGAATTGTTTAAAGGCAGTGTATGGAAGTGTTTGAGAAAGTTTGAAAGGACATACTTAGTATCATGAACATTTACTTGATTGACTAGGAATTACACTATGTACATTTTAGCCATTTTCCTATTTGTTGTTATTACAGGTTTACTTGCGAAGGGTGTGGGGCATGGCTTTTAAAATTGGTGCAGAACGAGAGATAAAGGAAATAAAGTAACGGTTGTCTTTGTGGAAGAAACAGAATGCTTTCTGTGAAAGCAGCTTTAGTAGGACTGCGGTGTGGGGGCCACAGTCAGAGGCTCGCCAAGTGTGGTTTGCTGCTGCTGCTCATGGTGATGAGTACTTCGGGCACCTTCTGGCCGCGTGTCATGTGAGCAGTGTGGAGTCCTGTGAAAGGTTTAGAATTTTTTGATTTATGTTTTTTATTTCCTAAACGGTTGTAATAAAGAAGGCCAAAGCAATATAAATTCTCCAGAATGGAGGCGGGCCCCTTAACATTATTTATTTATTTTTGGCTGCATTGGGTCTTCGTTGCTGTGCGTGGGCTTTACGTTGGGGAGAGCGGGGGCTACTCTTCGTTGCGGTGTGCGGGCTTCTCTTTATGGTTGTTTCTCTTGTTGTGGAGAACGGGCTCTAGGCACACAAGCTTCCGTAGTTGTGGTGCATGGGCTCAGTAGTTGTGGCTCGCGGGCTCTAGAGCACAGGCTCAGTAGTTGTGGCACACGGGCTTAGTTGCTCCCCGGCATGTGGGATCTTCCCGAACCAGGGCTCAAACCCGGGTCCCCTGTGTTGGCAGGCGGATTCTTAACCAGTGCGCCACCAGGGAAGTCCCTAGTTTTGGCATTTTAATGAAGAAAAAAAAATCTCTTTGGAGGGAATACACCAAAATGGAGTTGTGTTTTATTTTTTTCCCCCTTATGTTTCTGTTTTCTAAAATTTTAAAAATGAAACTTACGTATTTGGGAAAAGGTTATTATTGAAAAGCCTAATCGTGGGCATAATTTGGGTGATAAAGACTTGAGTTCTTGGTTTAGATAATAGTAGATTTGTGTGGTTTTTTAACATTTTAGGTGGTAAGGGGTGAGGGGAATTGGTGGTTGTCGAAAACGTTTAAAGACATCATTCTAGAACTTGAGAAATCCTGCAGTTCACACTCTGGTCCGTTGAATAAAGAGTTAAGTGGGTTTTCAATGTGAAAATAGAAGAAGTCTGGCCTATTAATATAGCTCAGATTTTTCCAAGGCTGAAAGGACTGAAAATCCTTCTGTGATGCCCCCTCCGCAGCCAGGATGGAGGTAGGTGGCCGTTGGGAGCGGTGCTGAGTTAGAGCGTCCTTGCTGCTGGCTGAGGGCGAGACCCACGTGTCCAGTCTTGCCTTTGGCATCTGTGCAGTGAATTATTTATTATCCTGAAAATCTGTGGGTGCTCTTTTTCCACTTGCAAAGAAACCAATGTGCACCTCTTCACAAAATAAGAATGTTGGTCTTTGCTCAACTTAAAACTTTTTTTTTTTTTGCAGTACGCGGGCCTCTCACTGTTGTGACCTCTCCCGTTGCGGAGCACAGGCTCTGGACGCACAGGCTCAGCGGCCATGGCTCACGGGCCCAGCCGCTCCGCGGCATGTGGGATCTTCCCAGACCGGGGCACGAACCCGTGTCCCCTGCATCGGCAGGCGGACTCTCAACCACTGCGCCACCAGGGAAGCCCTCAACTTAAAACATTTTTGATCACTTAGGTCAAAGAAAAGTATTTTGTCAAGGTTAAATAAAATTCATAAAATCCCCCCTTTTTCAGTTGTTTAAAAAAAAACGTGACCTTTAAGAATGGCTGGGGTTGAAATTTAACTTGTAAATGCTTAATAACTTTGTGATATCAGAGATTACTTTTCATCTAAAATGTAGCAAATAGACTTCTTTTCTCAGCTCATTAGTAGTTAAGTGTCCCTTCCTCTCCCCCTTCCAGTGGCAGTCTTCAGACCCAGAATGCGAATGTCCTGGAATAAAGAACATTTCTAAATAGTGAGAACATTTTGGGAAGGTGCTTTGTTCATAAGGTTTGGGCTAAAGTTATGAATAGTGGGTTTTTTTCCTTTTAACTGCATTCATATCCAGTAAAATAAAAAAGACTTTCATTTAATTCTCGGTGATAATGTAGACTTGAGAATATTATGGCTGTACTGTGTAAACTTATCTAAAATAGAGAGCATGAGAAAAGCAGAGAAGAACCTTATTACTCTTAAGAAATTAAGCCTTGCTGGTATGTACCATGTTTCTAAATGCGGTTGTACATCCTGTAAAACAGGAAGTAAGAATAAAAAACAGCAAAACCCCAAAGCAGCACTCTTGAAGGAATTAACTTTAAAAAAAGTTACTAAAACACTGGACTAATTAAAGGATGTGCAGAACACTGTAAGAAATCTTGGCCTTTTTGGATGCTTACAGAGGAGAAAAGCCAGTCTTTTTTTAAAAAAATAACTTTATTTATTTTTGGCTGCGTTGGGTCTTCGTTGCTGCGCGCGGGCTTTCTCTAGTTGCAGCGAGCGGGGGCTACTCTTCATTGAGGTGCACGGGCTTCTCATTGCGATGGCTTCTCCTTGCGGAGCACGGGCTCTAGGCGCGTGGGCTTCAGTAGTTGTGGCTCTTGGGCTCTAGAGCGCAGGCTCAGTACTCAGTAGTTGTGGCGCACGGGCTTAGTTGCTTCGCAGCATGTGGGATCTTTCCAGACCAGGGCTCAAACCCATGTCCCCTGCATTGGCAGGCAGATTCTTAACTACTGTGCCACCAGGGAAGTCCCGAAAAGCCAGTCTTTAGGGGTCTGAAACTGTAGCCCTCAGGTGATTCTGATTTCAAAGAATTTATAGACTTTGTGAATTCTTTCTTTGCTGAGGTGTATGATTTGTTCCGTTTAGCTTTAGCTTACCTACATAGGTATTTCCATTACTTTGAGAAGAGTCCATCTGGAATTTGAAGTGTTTTAGTCTAGAGGTTAATATATTAAATATGCTAAAGCTCAGAATGTTTTCTTATGGGAAAAAATTCCCCCAAATACTTGGGAAAGGTGATCTTTGAATTGTGTCTCTTATCTTTTAGTATGAAGTTTAGGAAAGGGATCTGTGCTTTCACTCACAGCTGAAGTAATTTTCAGCAGATATAACCTTAATGAGATTTACATGTGAACTTTGTTTTTCTTTGGTGAAGTGATTAGATCTGATTCTGCTGAACCTGGGTTCTCATCAGATGACTAACTTTTTAAAGAAAACAGTTTAAGCAATAACTCTAATCTTTAAAAAAAAAAGATACTTAATTAAAGACTAAGGGCACAATGAAGTTTTAGAACACTGGGGAGGGAATCTCTTAGAATTTAACCCACAGCATCTCGTTTTCCTCTCCTTGACAGTTTTCTTCTAGGCTCCAAATATGTTGTCTAGAGGGAGATGGGAAACAGGGGAGATGGAGGATTTGAAGAGGTACCACAGGAGGGTGTGAAGGTTGGAAGGAAGGCATGCTCTCACAATCTGGAGAAACCCTTGTGGTTTTTATATTTCAGTGCTGTTACTATTTTCTATGGCTGCTGTAACAAATGACCAGAAATTTAAAGGCTTACAACAATACAGATTTTTTCTTATTTACAGTCCTGCAGTTTAGAAGCCTGGCATGGATCGTGCTGGGCTGAAGGCAAGGTGTCAGCAGGGCTGGTTCCTTCTGAAGGCTCCATGGAGACTTCATTTCCTTGCATCTTCCATCTTTTGGAGGCTCTTCACATGGCCCCTTCCTCCATGTTTGAAGCCAGCAACCTTGTGTCTCTCTGACCTTCCAAGGTGGATTTGTTTTGTTTTGTTTTTTTTAAAACACAGGACGTTTATTTAAACTGTTACTTTTCATAATTCATTGAAACTTATCACAGGTCAATATCTTCATTTTGTTACCTTATTGGGTACATTCATTAGTGTTATATAAACCTCCATATAAAATGAAAGAACTAAAAGTACAGCTAAGAACGTAGCTCTTCTTCTGACTGTCTTCGGCCTCCATCTTCCACTGTTAAACACACTTGTGATTATGTGGGGTTCACCTGGATGATGCAGACTCGTCCCCCGTCTGCTGATGAGTAGCCTGAGATATCTAGAGGCTCCAGGGATTAGGTCGTGGAGCCCTTGGGGACGTTATTCTGCCAGCCACACCGGGAGTGCATGGCGCTGTCGTAACACGTGAGGTTGGGCCGGGTCCGTGTGCAGCAGGCTCTGGTGCTTGGCCTTGGTTCCCCAGAACTGCCTTGGCTCTCGGAGAGACTCAGTGCCGTCCGTCAGCCAGCAGAACTTGGCATTGATAGGGGATTAGTGGATATGCTGGAAACACATGTCCTGGACAAGGTTTTGTTTTATTTTTTATTTTATTCTTTTAAATTTTTATTTAATTTTTTTTGGCTGCACCACATGGCATGGGGGATCTTAGTTCCCTGACCAAGGATTGAATCCGCACCCCCTGAAGTGGAACTGTGGAGTCTTTACCTTTGAACTGCTGGGGAGGTCCCAAGGTCTTGTTTTAAATAAATTTTTATTTTGGAATAATTTTAGATATACAGCAAAGTTGCAAAAGTAGTACAGAGAGTTCCGTTATATTCTTTACCCAGGTCCTCTAAGGTTAACATCTTACATAGCAGTGGTAATTTTGGCAAAACTAAGAAATTAGCATTGGGACTTCCCAGGTGGCGCAGTGGTTAAGAATCCGCCTGTCAATGCAGGGGACACAGGTTTGAGCCCTGGTCCAGGAGGATCCCACATGCCGTGGAGCAACTAAGCCCTGCGCTACAACTAGTGAGCCTGAGCTCTAGAGCCCTCGAGCCACAATTACTGAGACTGCGAGCTGCAACTACTGAAGCCCATGCACCTAGAGCCCATGCTCTGCAACAAGAGAAGCCACCGCAGTGAGAAAGCCCGCACGCAGCAACAATGACCCAGCAACGATGACCCAACGTGGCTGAAAATAAAAAAAAAAATTAGCATTGATGCGTTATACTGTTAATTGAATCCCAGATTCGTTTAGATTTCATTCCCACTGATGTCCTTTCACTGCTCCAGGATCACACGTGGCATTTAGTTGCCTGTCTCTTTGGTTTCCTATCTGTAACAGGTTTTCGGTCTTTTCCTTGTTTTTCATGACCTTGGCAGTTGTGAAGAGTACAGTCTTTGTTTTTTCTGTCTTTGTAACCGTTCACCCATTTGGCACAGTTGTAAAGCAACTGTGTACAGGCAGTTGTGTAGCTGACTTCTGGTTTCTTTGACTGTTTTCCTGAATGTGGCCTGCTGTGTGCGGGGAGAACAGTTTGGTGTCTTTTTGTGACTGGAATGCATAACATGCTCCAGGGAGGGGCTTCTAAGACTACACAGACAGCTTCCCCGCGTTCCGCTGATTCAGTCAGGTGTTTGTTGGTTGCTCACTGTGTGCAGGACTGTGTGGGGGAAGCACAGAGATGAAAGCAAGGTGTGGGGCAGGAGCTGCACGCAGGGGCGAGGGCATTTCTGGCTCCGGGTCTGGGGGTTGATGCAGGAAGTGCTCTGGAAGCATGGTGGGCGTCGGTGGGTGTGCAGAGAGCAGGGTCAGGCCGGCAGACTGCCGGAAGGCTCTGGACAAGGGCCACGAGGGCGGGTTGTAACGTGAGAATGTCAGCTTGGCTTGTTTGAACACGGAGCCCATGAAAGAAGGTGGTAGCAGATGAAGCCAGGGAAACGGAGTACAGCCCGAGTGTGTGGGACTCAGGATGAGGGCCCTGGCCATGGCCTGCTGAGGGACGGCAGAGGCCGTGCGTGGGCTCTGCTGGTGCCAGCGGAAGGCCAGTGCCTGGTGATGCGTGAATCTGGGCTGCCAGGAGAGGGGTGGCGTTTAGGGCTTGGGTGGAGGGAGTGAGTGCCAGCCAGGGTGGCCACTGCTCATGAGGGCCCCCTGCCTTGTCTTCTAGCCTGTTCTTTCAGCCCCGCCATCCCCTGCTTTTGGATGATGTCTGGTTTAGAAAGGTCTCAGTGGAAACTGTTACAGGAAGTGGGAACACCATTTTCTAGGGAAATGTACGGTGAGTGGTAGAAATGGATGATAGGATTGAGATTTTGTTGTCGGAATGATGCCTGAGTTTAAATGACTGGCAGAGGTGCTGTCCCAGGGAAGTGGCTGAGGAGCGAAGTGTGTCTGCTGGAGCCTGGCCTGAGGCGAGGCTGGGAGGGCCTCCCATCGAGGCCGCCCTCAGAGCACCTGGGGATCTTGAGAGTGGGCTGCCTGGACAAGATGCGAAGACTATTCATTTGGTTGCACCGGGTCTTAGTTGTGGCAGGCGGGTTCCTCAGTTGTGGCTCCAGGGCTTCTTAGTTGCGGCAGGTGGGCTCCTCAGCTCTGGCATGCGGACTCTTAGTTGCGGCATGCATGTGGGATCTAGTTCCCTGACCAGGGATTGAACCCGGGCCCCCTGCATTGGGAGCGTGGAGTCCTATCCACTGTGCCACCTGGGAAGTCCCTGCTGACAAGTGTTGATGTAAATACTTGAGGGTCAGCTGAGAGGGATGGCCAGTTATATAAAAGGTCCCCTGCCTTGTGGAGCTGTGACAGACCCAGCCCCAGTCTCTGGTGCTTGCCCCCGGCAGGGAGGAGTGGGCACCTCCCCAGGAGCCTGTGATTGGCTCCTACACGTCTTATTCCCAGACAGTTAAACTGCAGGCCAAGGAGAGTAGCTCTGAGTCTGGGTAGGAGGGGCTAGAGAACTTGAAGCTGGAGAAGCAGCCTGCGATGAAGGCGGGTGGGTGGAGAGGAGAAAGACCACAATATCTCAGGCTTCTCTTGCACGCCGTCTGTTTTGTATTTCCCATAGTTCTATGCACATGTTGTGCACGTATGATCAGATACCTAGTCAGTATTTGCCTGAAAGACGGATCTTAAAAGTTAGGCTTGGGCTTCTCTGGTGGCGCAGTGGTTGAGAGTCCGCCTGCCGATGCAGGGGACACGGGTTTGTGCCTCGGTCCGGGAGGATCCCACATGCCGCGGAGCGGCTGGGCCCGTGAGCCATGGGTGCTGAGCCTCTGCGTCTGGAGCCCGTGCTCCGCAACGGGAGAGGCCACAACAGTGAGAGGCCCGCGTACCGCAAAAGAAAAAAAAAAAGTTAGGCTCTAGGCTGAGGAAGGAGTGGCACCTGGCAGGAGATACACAGCCCTGTGTGCCTGGAGCTCGTCGTCCAGTGAAGCTGCGCCGGTGTCTGCTCGCGTGAGAGTCGGTGCGGTTTGCTTCAGGCCGTCAGAACGGAGCCTCTGACCTGCTCTGTCACTGCATGCTTGTCATGTGCTGTGTCACGAGGACTTTGTCCTTTGGTCGGACTGTGGGCGGCAGCAGTTACGCTCAGGGCGTCTGGCCCTGGAGGCTTCAGCGGGGGATGGCTTTACTGGGCCAGCAGTACAGTCAGGGCCCCGAATTGCATGCAGTCTAATTGCAGATGGAGAGATAAACGGAGAGCAGAAGTGGATGTTTTGGGCCGCTTGGCTGTGTGGTGCTTGGCTTTGAACGTTCACTTTCACTTAAACGCTCGTAGCTCTGCCAAGTCCCTTTGTTACCACCCCTCCATAACATTAAAGCGTTTCACCATTTTACTGGCTGACAACCGCCCTGCACCTGAGGGAGAGAACAAGTTGCTATAGTTGTTTTTGTGACCCTGACTGCAGTGTTTGATGGCTGCACCATTACCACGGGGGTGGGGGATCCGGGATGGGGCAGGGACTCAAGTGGCTGTGCTAGTCTCTGGCCTTTTCTCACCCTCCCCGAGGCTGGCCTGGTACTGTTTCTTTGTCCAGGGATGCTTTTTTTTTTTTTAAAAGTATTTATTTATTTATGGCTGTGTTGGGTCTTCGTTTCTGTGCGAGGGCTTTCTCTAGTTATGGCAAGCGGGGGCCACTCTTCATCGCTGTGCGCGGGCCTCTCACTATCACGGTCTCCCTTGTTGCGGAGCACAGGCTCTAGACACGCATGCTCAGTAATTATTGTGGCTCACAGGCCCAGCTGCTCCGCGGCACGTGGGATCTTCCCAGACCAGGGCTCGAACCCGTGTCCCCTGCATTGGCAGGCAGATTCTCAACCACTGCACCACCAGGGAAGCCCCAGGGATGCTTTTGAGAGCTAAGAGTGTTCTGTAAAAATAACTTAAGATTAACGGGCGAAGGCTACTTCGTTTCCAGGTGTTTGCAAGTGGGCTGTTGGTTTAAGAAGAGAAACAGTCTGTGCTCCCCTCATTCTCAGACTCTGCTCTTTCTGAGTTGCTTGCAGGTTGCAGTCCTGAGAGCAGTAAATAACAGCTGCAGGGGTGCCAGGTATCTACTACTGGGGGACCAAGCTTCGCTGCATCCCTCTTAGGGGAGGCTGGGAGTGGGTTGTGTGCCTCTAAAAGGAGGCGGAGAGATTTGTAGCAAACAGACTAATGTTGATGAGTTTATTTCCTGCGTGGCCTGGTGTCTGCGTGTTTAACTCCAACCCACACCTCTGTTTACAAGGCAGCCGCTTGAGAGTTGGAACGGGGACCTGTGTCCTCATCAAAATCTAGGGTACTTTCTAAACTTCCCACACAAATAATATCTTTCGTTAGTGGCTACATTTCCTAAGCTGTAGCTTTACGGCTGAAAATATAACTAACTTGTCGCCTAATAAGATTTAGAGGTGATAGTCACATAGATGAGACTCAGCGCACATGCTTTTTTTCCCTTGAAATAAATTCACAATTGGACTTGGAAGCCTAGCATGTCATTCAGAGAAGTAAGCCATCATTGTAAATTGTTGATATTGTCTGCTGAATAGATTCTCCTGGTATTGTCACTGCATCAAAGGGGAGAAAAGGTTCTCCTGGCCCCCCTCACAGGGGAGAGCACGCCAGTTTCCTCGTCCAGAGGCCCCTGTGCGCTGGGGGCCCAGGTAGGTAGAACGTGGTGTGGGTGAGGCGGTGCTGGTAGGTTTCATGCCCATGGGCCTCCCTTGCAAATGTTACAAACTGATTACATAACGACAACTACTCTTTGGGATGTAAAATGTAAAAGTCACGTTCATTCTAGATGATAGTGAATTTATATTAATAATTCGATTAACAAAAGAAAACCATTACCAAAGTGAACGGAAAACCTCTGGAGTTGGGAGACAATACTTGTAAACCATGTATCTGATAAGGAGTTAATATCCAAAATAGAAAAAAGAGCTCATACAACTCAATAGCAAAAAGCCAAATAACCCAAATAAAAAAATGGGAAGGGACCTGAGTGGACATTTTCCCAAAGAATATAATGAATGACGAACAGATAACATGCAAAGGTGCTCGTCATCACTCATCATCCTCAGGGAAATGCCAATCACAACCACAGTGAGATCATCTCACACCTGTCAGAGTGGCTGTTATCAAAACGACAACAAATAAGAAGTATTGGCGAGGATGTGGAGAAAAAGGAACCCTCGTACAATGTTGGTGGGAATGTAAATTGGTGCAGCCACTATGGAAACAATATGGAG
The DNA here is from genome assembly GCF_964270905.1 of Leucopleurus acutus. Lineage (NCBI taxonomy): Eukaryota > Metazoa > Chordata > Mammalia > Artiodactyla > Delphinidae > Leucopleurus > Leucopleurus acutus. Next base: position 569,278 of record NC_139162.1, read on the forward strand.
GTTCCTCAAAAAATTAAAAATAGAACTACCATATGGGGACTTGCCTGGTGGTCCACTGGGTTAGAATCTGCACTCCCAATTCAGGTGGCCCGGGTTCGATCCCTGGTTGGGGAACTAGATCCCATATGCATGCCGCAAGTAAGAAGTCTGTGTGCTGCAAGTAAAAGATCCTGCGTGCTGCATCTAAGACCTAAATCAATCAGTCAGTCAGTCAGTCACATAACTGCCGTATGATCCAGCAGTTTCACTCCTGGGTACTTATCCTAAGGAAATGAAAACTCTAGTTTGAAAAGATCTGTAACCTCCATGTTCATTGAAGCATTATTTACAACAGCCAAGGTATAGAAACAACTTAAATGTCTGTTGATAGATGAATGGGTAAGGGAAATGTGGTACATATATACAATGGAATATTATTCAACCCATAAAAAGGAGGAAATCTTGCTGTTTGCAACCACATGGATGAACCTTGAGGGTATTATATACGTGAAGTAAGTCAGAGAAAGACAAACATTGTATGATCTTACTTATATGTGGCATCTAAAACAAAACAAAACACTAAAGTCATAGAAAAAGAGATGAGACCAGAGGCAGAGAGTGAGGAGAGGAGAATTAGAGGAAGGTGGTCAAAAGGTACAGACTTGCAGCTACAAGACAAATAAGCCCTGGGGGTGGGGTGCACCACTTGGTAGCTATAGCTGCCACTGCTGAACAGTGTGCAGGAGAGTTGTTAGGAGACTAAATCCTCAGGGTCCTTCTGAAAAGGAGAAAGGTGGTTTTCCTTTTCTCTCCTTTTGTTTTTATTGTATCTATGAGAAGACGGATGTCAGCCGAACCTGTGGCAATCATTTCACAATGTATGTTAATCCACCCATCTGGCTATACACCTTAAATTTATACAGTGATGGAAGTCAATTATTTTTCAGTAAAACAGGAAGAGAATACAGAAGTTCACTACAAGATGTAGTCTGGGAGTGCCGTTGAAACCTCCTGCACAGGGTGAGGCCCTTCAGCGCTCTGCTGCCCCCCACTGTCCCTGTGGTGCCCCACGACCACTCTGCCCCTGCCCAGTCCTTGTTGCTGGCATGTTAGTATATCTGTACATGCATTCACTTAAAAAAGTAAAAGGTAAACACAAATAGTTCATAAACTGAGTTTATACAAAAGCAAATATCAAGTGCTGATTAATGTAGGGAAGTAGGCGGCTTTAAATAGCCTTCAGGTTCATTAAAGTCACTTCTGAGTAGTGAGATATTTTTGTATCAGGTTATATTTGTTTCTTGCAGGAGCAAACCTGCCTTCTAGTGACCCTACACTATTCCGAGGTTGGTTATCGGACACCAAAACCCTTAAGGACTGATCCTCCAGGGACTGAGTGTTGGGTGGGGGACACACGGGGAGCAGGGGACGCGGTATCCATGCAGTTACCAGTGGTGGGATGTTTATCTGCTTGGAGTCACTGAATGCGAGGGCTCAAGTGTGTCACTGTGGGATGTCTCAGTTCAGGCACGTTGAGCTTTCCAGGCTACCTCATCCTGGAAAACTTCAGAATAACCAAGGTTTCGTTCTGTTGAGGTGTGGTCCTTTGAGGTTAGAGTTATAGTTACAATAAGGGGTTTTCACTAAGCATCCAGGATTGTCGATAACAAAGGTAGGAAGTAGCTGCTGCTTGTTGGCAGACTTCACCAGGAGTGGGTGCGCGTGAGCGCCGCTCTCCACCAGCCGCGGTGGAAGGGGAGTGGGCCAGGGTGCAGCTCCCCGAGGTGTGACTGTCCTGTCAGCAAGGATGCTGCTCGTGGGGGCAGGACACCCAGGTTGCTTCCAGGGGGCAGCCAGGTTGTGAGTTCCCATGTGGGATGCAGGCAGCAGGTTGGTTAAGGGTGTAGGGTCTGTCTTTTCTACTGAGATATTTGGGATAGGATGTCTTATTTTTAGACAGATTTGAGGGATTTCAAAAGAAAAACCAACTCTAGAACTTTGGTTTTACTTATCTTCCAGTTTTTGTCTATCCCTCTCTTTCATTTTTGCAGTCAGAGTGTGTGTTAGGGTGATTGTTCATAGGTGCCCGCCAGTTTGTCAGAGTTGGCCGTAAAAATAAGGCCCTCAAGTCATGGGGACCTGCCGGCCCTGAGGGCCCCGCATGTGCTGCTCCCCAGAGTCCACATCCAGGCTGGCCAAGCAGGCCACCACTGCTGCTGTGCTGTGTCCTTGGTGTCTTAATAAAGACTGAAGTTAGGTTAGGAACTCTTCCTGAAAGAGGAAGGTGCAGAACCAGTTTATCAAGCACTCCCCGTAATGAGCCATTTCCCCCCCCCTTCCTTGGATTCTTTTGAAGCCATAATAAATTTGAAATAGAAGAATACATACCAAGAAACGAATATGAGGTCTAATTTTTTTTTTAAATTAATTTTTGGCTGCATTGGGTCTTCGCTGTACGAGGGCTTCTCATTGCGGTGGCTTCTCTTGTTGCAGAGCACGGGCTCCAGGTGCGCGGCCTTCAGTAGTTGTGGCACACGGGCCCAGTTACTCCGCGGCATGTGGGATCTTCCTAGACCAGGTTTCGAACCCGTGTCCCCTACGTTGGCAGGTGGATTCCTAACTATTGTGCCACCAGGGAAGTCCCGAGGTCTAATTTTTAACATTTAAAATATATCAGCCATATTTAATATTTCCAAAACTATTTTACTGTGACCTGTTTTCCCATGGAGCCCAATTAATCACATTCAAAGATGTACAGTCACCAGTGTTCTGAAAACTTGGTGAAGGAAAAAGAAAAATGAAAGTTGGAGAGAGAAAGGAGTTCTGGCTCTGCCCACAGTTCCGCTACATCCAGGGAGGTCAGGGTACAGTGACTGTAGGCAGTCATTCCTGGTCCTCCGTATCAAGGATGTTTTCATGTTTCCTACTTGTGGGTGAGCACTTTGTATCTGGCGTGCGGATTCAGTGAAGAAGTATCTTCAGCTGCAGTGGAAACAAGCTTGTTAGGAAAGGGGCGGCCCTCGTCTTGGGTACCGTAGCACTGAACCGTGTTTTCTGGGAGTGGCTTAGGAAGCTCTTGCATACTGTGTTGAGTTTGCCTTTTATGTGTTCATATCTAGCTGCAGTCCTCTCTAGGCACTCTTTGGTGTAGAGTTGGGGGTGTTACCTTGATCTATATGTTCTTAAACTTTTCTCATCCTTCTTTTATTGTGATAAAATGTAAATAACATAAAATTGACCATTTTAACCACTTTTAAGTGTCCAATTCAGTGGCATTAATTACATCCACACTGTTCTTATGACCATTACTACTATCCGTTTCAGACTCTTCCACCTTCCCTCACGGAAGCAGTCTGTCCACAGAGACCCCTGGACATGGACTCTGCACATTTACCCGTTTGTGCCTGGCCTCTTTCGCTTAGCGGGATGTTTTCATGGTTCATCCATATCGTAGCATTATGTCCTTCCTTGTTAAGGCTGAACTGTATGTATATCACAAGTTTTGTTTATCCATTTCTCAGTTGATGCATGGTTAGGTTTCCATGTTTTGGCTGTTGTAATGCTGCTGTGAACATGGGTGTGTGAATATCTGTTCAAGTTCCTGCTTTCAGTTCTTTTGGGTGCACACCCACAAGTGGGATTGGTGGATCATATGGTGATTCTATGTTTAACTTTGTGAGGAACTGCCGGAGTGTTTTCCACAGCAGCTGTACCAGTAACACTTTTTTTTTTAAAAGGAACACTCGTTTTTGACTTTTTGCTATAAAGTGCAGAAAAGAGGACAGAATGGTAAAATGAACATCCTGTGTATCAGATTTAATAGGTAACATTTTGCCATGTTTGCTTTATTATTATTTTGTTGAAGTATTTTACCCTTTTTAAAAAAATCTTTTTGGGCACGCCGTGGCATGTGGGATCTTAGTTCCCTGACCAAGAATTGAACCCGTGCCCCATGCGTTAGAAGCGCAGAGCCTTTTTTTTTTAAAAAATACATATGTATTTATTTATTTGGCTGTGTCGGGTCTTAGTTGCGGTACGTGGGATCTTCGTCGTGGCATGCGAGATCTTTTGTTGCAGCATGCAGACTCTTCTCTGTGGCGCACGGGCTTCTCTAGTTGCGGCGAGCTTCTCTAGTTGCGACATGCGGGCTTCTCTCTAGTTGTGGTGTGTGGGTTTTCTCTCTCTAGTTGTGGCTCGTGGGCTCCAGGGCACGTGGGCTCTGTAGTTCGCGGCATGAGGGCTTTCTAGTTGAGGCACACGGGCTTAGTTGCCCCGTGGCATGTGGGATCCCCAACCAGGGATCGAACCCGGGTGCCCTGCATTGGGAGCATGGATTCTTACCCACTGGACCACCAGGGAAGTCCCTAATACCTAGCGTAAAGAGTATTTTTAGTTGATTTTGTAAGTACCTCTTATTAGTCCTGCAAACTTGAGCACAAAAAACGAAGGTTTTAGTTGTTCTCCAGTTTTTTAACATGACAATTTTCAGAACTATGGAGAGGCAGGAAGAGCACCGTGATCACCCACGTGCTACCATCTGGGTTCAGCGCTTGCTAAGTTTGCCCTGTTTGCTTCGTCTGGGGGTGTGCGCGCTACCCGACAATTTGGAAGCAAGATGTAGCCTCCTGACATGTCCCCCTCAGGAGCGCCTTCAAGAAATGACAGTCTCCTGCGAGCAGCAGCGTTGTGCGCCGTGGGGCAGGCTGCGGGGCCGCGCTCAGGACCTGACAGACTCCATGCTGTGTTTGCCCCTTTCCTTTGGGTCTTTAGCGTCAGCCTCCCCCTTTGTTTCTTCTTCCTGAATTGAGACCAGTCACCCGTAGATGGAAGGGCATTCTTTTTTGTTTGTTTGTTTTGCGGGTCTCTCACTGTTGTGGCCTCTCCCGTTGCGGAGCACAGGCTCCGGACGCGCAGGCTCAGCGGCCATGGCTCACGGGCCCAGCCGCTCTGCGGCATGTGGGATCCTCCCGGACCGGGGCACCAACCCCTGTCCCCTGCATCGGCAGGCAGACTCTCAACCACTGTGCCGCCAGGGAAGCCCCTGGAAGGGCATTCTTGAGTTGTCTGGCTTTGTCCGGGTTCTGGGGTCTTAACTGGTTCCTCCTCTGTCCTGTGTTTCCTGTTAACTGGAAGTTAGGTTGAAAGGCTGGATTAGAGTTGGATTAAACCTTTTTACCTTCGTGGGTAAAATTTTTGGTTCAAAGTATTCATGTACTGACAAAGGGTCACCCCATCGATGACTTCTTGGTTGTAGAAGGACTCATGTGTCGGTATAGTAGGAAGACCTGCTGGTCCCACCTTAGCCAGGTGATCTAACTCAGCATCACTAATGCCAACTCACGGCTTTGTCTGTGAGCTGTTCTAACTGATGTTTATCCTGCATCTGTGTTAGTGACCACAGGCACTGAGGAAACCTTGCTTGGATCCTGGTTTGGAGGGAGCGTGCAAAAGGGCTTTAAAAAAAAATGTTTTGGGCTCTGTGTCAGATCTCAATTTAAACAAGTGTTTTGGGGGCTTCCCTGGTGGCGCAGTGGTTGGGAGTCCGCCTGCTGATGCAGGGGACGCGGGTTCGTGCCCTGGTCCGGGAAGATCCCACATGCTGCAGAGCGGCTGGGCCCGTGAGCCATGGCCGCTGAGCCTGCGCTCCGCAACGGGAGAGGCCTGCGTACCGCAAAAAAAGAAAAAAAAGTGTTTTGGGGACACCTGGACATATAAATATGAACCAGATGTCAGGTGGTAATGGGAATTGCTAATCTGCTTAGGTGTGAGAATGATTTCGTGGTTTGTAGATTACTCTTTGCCCCCATGATTTGTAGGCGGGGAAGTCTGGCAGGGGACTGTGCAGTGTGTGTGGGGGCCTTGCTGGCCTCTCGTGTTGGAAAAACCCTTTGTAGGTGATGCTTGTCCACGTCATGTTGCATCCACATCCTGCGACATCCTTTGTGCTGACCTGCTGCCCCCTCTGTGGTGGAGGAGGCCAGGGAAGACACTTAGGGGGCAGACTTGCACCTGTTTGACTGGCTTTGTGTGGTGCAGGTTGCCAGCCTGTGCACCCATGTGCGTGCGTGTTGTGTCTGCCCAAAGAGGCTCTGGGGACTTCCCTGGTGGCGCAGTGGTTAAGAATCCGCCCACCAATGCAGGGGACATGGCTTTGATCCCTGGTCTGGGAAGATCCCACATGCCGCGGAGCAACGGAGCCCGTGCGCCACAACTACTGAGCCTGCGCTCTAGAGCCCGCGAGCCACAACTACTGAGCCCACGTGCCACAACTACTGAAGCCCACGCGCCTAGAGCCCCGTGCTCCACAACAAGAGAAGCCACCATAATAAGAAGCCCGTGCACCACAACAAAGAGTAGCCCCTGCTCGCCGCAACTAGAGAAAGCCCGCACGCAGCAACGAAGACCCAGCGCAGCCATAAATGAATGAATGAATGAATGAATGACTCTGAAGTGCATACCCACATTTGGTCTCCACCCAGCTCTGCTAATGCCCTGAGAGACTCCGGTTCACTGGGACTTGAGGCCCGCTCTGCTGTGAGCACAGTGAGTGAGGAGCTGGGGACACTTCCAGGGTGTGTGTCAGGTGTGTCATTAGAGGGAACATGTAAGTAACTCCAGCAGTTGGACAGATAGAGGTGGCTAGGGTTTTCAGATCAAATAGGAGAAAACAAAAATTTCTCTGCTTCGGACTGTTAAGATCCATGGTGATGGAGTAGATTGATCCTGCTGTGATGACTTAAAACTGTACATTCTTTTATCCTCCCACAGTTTGTTTTGCTTTTGTCTTTATGCTTGGTTTTCCACTGAAAACAGTGGTTTTGTCTGTAGGCTGGCATGGGAAGCCTTGGCTCCTGGCCCCCAGTGCCGAGCTCCAGGCCACTTCCTTCCCATCCCTTGGGTGTCCTTACAGGGGTGGCTCTGCGTATACAAGTGTATGAGTCTGTGCAGAGTGGTTTACATGAGTGGCAGATATATGTTCTGTACTTTGCTTTTTTCCACTTATTCTTTGAGTTTGTTCTGTGTTAATACTTGTGGAGCTGCTTCAAGTTTTTCCATCATCATAACACATATGTGCCACAACCTAGCTAACCTGCCTGTTCCTGACGGACATTTTCTTGTTTCCAGCATATCACTGTGACAGAATGACATCCTTGTGCATACATCTGGTGTAAGTGTCATCTGTTGGTTCCGTCCCTAGGATTCCATGGTCAGGGTTATGGGCATTTGATGTTTTGGTTGCCCTCTGCTGAGCCTGTGCTGGCTCACGCTCACCAGTGAGGTCTGAGTGCTTTTGATTTGTTTTAAAGCAGCACAGTTCTGACCTTTTGAGAGGAGCGTCGGGGTGGCCAGCCTTTCTGAATAGGTGGAAAGCTTTCATACATTGAGGGGCTGCTGTTTGGTGGGTGTTGGTATCTTACAGAGATTTCTCTTTCTGTCTAGAAAAGGCTGAAAAAGTTACTGGTTAGACAGTTAATCTTATTAAAAGTCGTCATGGTTTTAGTTTGTAGTTACGCCTGGCAGCATCTGCACATGTGTCAGATCGTGAAAGTCCTTTTGGACCACAAAGAGCATGTAACCATGGTGAGTGGTGTGCGCTTCATCCCCTCCCAGATTTGGTCACCTTTAAACCAGCATGTCGGTCAGGAGGAAGGGGAAGGCATCTCGCAGGTACCTTGTTCTCTTTGGGTCAGGGAGTTTGCACAGGCACAGGTGGGTCTGGGGGAGGAACACCAGTCAAGAAGGGGTGGTGAGCCTTGTGTTTGGTAAGGGGGTTGTGGGTGGCCCTGCCCTCTTCTCTGGCCTGTGTGAGGACTGGCAGTGGTCACGGTGCTGTTGGCAGGCGAGATGCTAGAACCTCTTTCCGGAAGGATCGATCACCCCCAGTCAGGTGGGGATTGGGGAGAAGAGTCTTTCTGGGCAGCCCAGTCCCCCGTCAGCCGCCACGGTGGGGAGGGCTGCTTGGAGGCAGGCGTGGCCCAGCAGGGCCTGGACCCCTTTCCTGGTGTGCCTGGGTGTTGTTTTGTATTTCTTCCTCATGTTAATATGTAAATAATCATTTTATCGTTACAAAACAAATCACTTTCTGTTCTGTGAACAACCTAAGAACAGAGGATACTGTGAAATACTAGCGTTCTGATCTCTTTCCAGGGCGGCGTGCCTGTCCCCACTGTGCTGAGTTCCTCAGATTGTGACACGTTAGCAGTAGCTTTAGGGATGGCGAAGACGGGCTTTTGAATTTGATTCCAGGTTTTGAAAATGGGTTGGTGCGCCTCAATTGGATTTGGAACTTGCTGGTTTTGATGTGAGAAGGCCTTGGCTAGGGGGTTTGTTCTCAGAATTTACTTGTTTCTATCTTTTCATCTTTGTGCTGCTCAGCTGTTTTTATGTTCCTGATCTTTCTTCAGACTTCTGAGGGTATTTCTTGCTTGGTGTAGATATTAGAGCAAAGATCAGAACTTTGATTTGATTGTAGTTTTGTACTTGTTGACTTGCTCTTGTGCTATCTTCTGCCACTCTTTCCTGATTTAAAGATGGAAGACCCAGCGCGCTTTAATTAATTAATTAATTTATTTGCGGTGCGCGGGCCTCTCACTGCTGCGGCCCCTCCCGTTGCGGAGCACAGGCTCCAGACGCGCAGGCTCAGCGGCCATGGCTCTCAGGCCCAGCCGCTCCGCGGCGTGTGGGATCTTCCCGGACCGGGGCACGAACCCGCGTCCCCCGCATCGGCAGGCGGACTCCCAACCACTGCGCCACCAGGGAAGCCCCCAGCGTGCTTTATTGATGGTAATATTTAGGGCTCATAAAATAGCTTTCAAACTTCTGGTGTGAATAATATAATTTTAGAATTTAAGGAAAAGTTGTACGGATGGTGAATAAATAATTAGCATTAATGTTATTGATGTTGCCTACCTAGTTTGTCAGAATGCTTTTCCTGACTGCAGTATTTTATTGTAATGGAGAATAATTTCCGTGCAAAACCGGTTGACTTAGAGGTCCTCTCTGGTTGCTTTGGAAACAGTCCAGCTTGGTAGTGAGTACTAGTCGAGTGCCGAGTTGCCAGGCCTTCATTACGGGCTCTCCGCAGCCATGGCGCAGCTCCGTGGGGAGGGCCCTGGATTGTCTCCTGTTCTCGTTTGGTCATGAGAGCATCAGGTTCTGGAGGTTAGAACGGCGTGACTTTCTTTCCCTCCAGCTTAAGTGCCAGAGGCTTTTGTTATTCAGCTGAGTGGTCATGGATTTCCTCCCTACCTGAATTGATCTGTGCGACCCCACCTGCTGCCCAAGACCCCTCCAGCCTCTCGGCCTGGCCTGGAAGATTGACTCCCAGGGAGCATTCAGTGATTTCTTGAACAAGAAGTGTTCACATGTGTCCTGAATTGTGCAGGTTCCCCTGCTGAGCCCTCACTGAGGTCCTTGTGCCACTGCAGCAGCGGGCAGGAGGTGAGGGCAGGGATGGCCTCCCGCACTGCTGGGGTGGCAGTGGGGGAGACCGCCTGACAGCACCAGCGCGGCTACACTGGAGACGTAAGCTGGGTTCACTGGGGTTTCTGTGGACTACGGGTGTGTATATTTCGGCCCGTCACGCGTCACTCTGTGGTTGGAGGTGGTGGCCCGCTTCCCCCTGGAGAGCAGTGTTCTGTTCTGTTACACACAGCTTGAAGTGTGGTCGCCATTGGAAGCTATGAGGTCAGTTGTAAAGACCTTGGTCTCCCTTTGAATGACAGCCTGTCGAGAATACTTTTGGTTCTGACGTTCTGGTCTTGAACTTAGCGTCCGAGAGGCCCGCACGCTTCTGGCAGCACCTGCCTGGTCATTTGCGTGTGTGAGGAGGTGGCAGCTGCAGATACTGGCTTGCTTGCTGCACGGCGTCTGGGGTCCTCTGCTTGGGCCTCACCTGGTCCCGGGCCGGGCAGCGTGGGGAGTGGTCCCCTCCCTGTGTCTGAGAAGTCCCTGCTTCTGTGCCGCCTCTCCCTGTAGGCTCCTGGCCCTGGAGCCCCGCTCCCGAGCCCGTAGCTCGAGCCTCAGGCCAGCCGCCTTGCCCCAGGAGGAGTCCACACCAGTCCCGGCCATTTGCTGGGCTGTCTGCCCCTGGTGGCCCCTGGGATGGGGGCCTTCGAGAGCCCATCCCAGGGGCATCTTGGGATCTGACTGTGGCCTTGGTGCCTGTTCTCACTGCCCTTTTTGGCCTGCTGACACATGTGGGATTGGGCGGCTCGAGTGTGCACCTCGCAGGGCCGGTGGAGACGGGTGGGTGATGGGGTGTGTCAGGGAACCCCGGGCGGGGCTCTGGACTGAACCCTCCTCTGTTCTCCTGGCTGCGGTTGGTCCTTTTCCGGAGTCAGTGGAGGGTGATTGCCCGGCCGTGGCTCTCAGACCTCCCGCTCCTCCAGCTGGGGTCGGCGCAGGGCGTTCTCTGAAGCCTCTCTCTGTTCTCCCTTGTAAACACCTTCCTTCCTGTCTGTCCACCTAGGTCTGTCCCCATCGTCCCTCTGTTACTGTTGGTCCTTTTTTCCCTTTTGTCACCAGTCACTGGCACTTCCACACAATTTGCACAGTGATTTTCTAAAATGAAGATCTGACTCTGTTACTCCCTTCCTTAAGGAAACTGCCCTCTTCCAGGTCTTAAAAGGGCTGCTTCCTGCCCGGGAGTCCCTTCTCCCCGGTTTCCCTGGTGCCTGACGCTGCCCGCTCACCCTCAGGCCTCTCACGGCTGCCCCTTTGTCGGGTGTGCCCTTGACCCCTGTTGGCTAGATTCTCATCCTCCGTCTCCAGGGGGATGTCTCTGGTCATAGTTTATTGTCCTATGTTGTAATTGTCCTCTACTTAGCTGTCTTCCCACCCGATGAAGCTGTCTTGGCGAGCGCGGTGGATTCCTGCTGGAGCAGGTGCCTGCAGCTCCTGGCCATGCCAGCTGCAGCTCCTGGCCATGCCAGCTGCTGTGCCTGTCGACTCTGGCTCTCTGGACCCGCCGTGCCTCTCACTCGCTTCGTGTGTCAGTTAGGCTCCTTGTTTCATTGCTGGTTTGTTGTGTGAGTCCAAAATGATTTCTTCTTTTAGATATTGTCCGCATCTTCTAAATATTGCACCCAACTTAGAGATGTTGGTACCCTCTTCCCACCTCTGTGCAAAAATAAGAACGTGTTTTGTGCTCAGACTTGGCACGTGGAGAAGGGAGCTCATGGCCTTCGGGCTTCCTGCTGAGCTGTCGCTTCTGTGCCCTGGGTGTGTTCACGTGGCAGCTTCAGCCTCAGAAAGAAGGTGGGAAACCTGCCGTTGGATCTGGAGCAGGTGCCTTTTTCCATCTCTGTCCCCATCCCCGTGCTCACTCCTGCTTGGGCAGATGGCACAGCTGGAGGAGGCCTCAGCCTGGGTCCTCCGGCCTCTTGTTTTACAGAGATTTGTCTCTCTTTCTGTGAGTGATGACGTACGCCTGGTAAGTGGGAAACAGTGCTAATTATTTTCAGTTTACCACTCAGCCATGTTTTGGCAGAGAGTTTAAAAAATCAAGATAGGGCTTCTTTGGTGGCGCAGTGGTTAGGAATCTGCCTGCCAATGCAGGGGACGTGGATTCAAGCCCTGGTCTGGGAAGATCCCACATGCTGCGGAGCAGCTAAGCCCGTGCGCCATAACTACTGAGCCTGTGCTCTAGAGCCCACGAGCCACAGCTGCTGAAGCCCATACGCCTAGAACCCGTGCTCTACAACAAGAGAAGCCACCGTAGTGAGAAGCCCCGCACATTGCAACGAAGAGTAGACCCCGCTCCCCGCAACTAGAGAAAGCTCGTGCGCAGCAACGAAAACTCAGTGCAGCAAAAAATAAATAAAAAAATTAATTAAGAAAAATTATTATAAAAATCAAGATAAAGTGAGATGTCCTAGCGCTTGGCAGGGACCTGTGTACACCGCCAGCTGCCCCATGCGTGGTGGACAGGGACCGGCAGTTAGGGTGCCAAGTCCTTAAAATACACGGTGAGAGGAGTGTTTCCTTTTTCCCTCTTCTGTGTGGTGCTGCATGGGAGTTGAGTGTGTGACTTGGATGGTGAGTTGTACCTTTAACACCTCCCCGGTGGCTTCATCGTGACTGCACGCTTTGCTCAGAGCAGCCTCTGGCAGAGTCCCTTCCCGCAGGGCTCCTTCAGGCCTCTGGGGCAGTTTGCTGCCTTCTTGCTGTCTTGTGAGCTTTCCCTGACTTGCTGTAATCACCTGTCTCAGATTTGTGTTTCTGAGGGTATGAAATATGGATACTCAGGGACTCAGGTTACCAGTCCTTTCAGCTTTGTGTTCAGCTGCTCGAAGGCTATGACGTGGACATTGTTAGCATTTCCATCGAGTCTCTGGTTTGGAGTTCAGTAGTGCTTTTAAGTTTAGGATGTAGAGGAGAGACGATTGGTCCTCAGAGGCTGCTGTTCTGCCTTTGCTTTTCCAGCTCGTAGACTAACCAGTTTCCCTCACCTACGTTTAGTCTGGACACACAAAGCCCATGGCTGCCTGGCCACAGCCTGGCCACTCGGTGCCCTCGCCTAAGACTGCCGTGCGCCAGCTGTGGCTGGAATCGCGGCGCGTGTTTGCCCTGTGCCGCGTGCCGTGGCATCTCGGCCTTCTTGTGCAGGAGTTAGAGGCAGGGTCAGAGCCAGGACTGAGAGCAAGTCACTGCATCTCTCTTGTTGTTGTTATGAGAATTGAGATTACATCTGCCTCTCAGGGCTTTTTTATTTTTCTTTCTCTGATTCAGTGAGCTGATGACTGTTAAAGCACCCAGCACAGTGACTAGCACATAAGCCCTAAACAATAATTTTACTTATTTTCCCCCCATTTTGCTTGGCCAAGGGTGACATTTGATGCCTGGTAACTGCTATTTTTTTTTTCTCCAGCTTTAGTTTGGTGTTACTGACGTACAATAAACTGTACTTATTAAAGTGTACAATTTGATAAATTTTGGCACACTCAAGATAACGGATGTATCTACCACCCTCCCGAAGTTTAGGACCCCTTCATAATCCCCCCTGCCGCAGCCCTCCCTTGCTCCTGATTTTCTGTAGCGTACTTTGCATATTCTAGAATTTTATATAAATGTAATCTTTTTTCTTCACTGACTCGGTATCTTTGTAGAGAATCGGTTGTCTGTGTGTGGGTGGGTCTGTTTTTGGACTCTGTTCTGTCACATTGATCTCTTCGTCTGTCCCCGCACCACAGCACCCGTCACGACGGTTCCTGTAGGTGTACAGTGAGGCCTGCCGTCCTGGGGTGTCAGTACTGCAGACTCGTTTTTCTTTTTTCAGACTTGTTTTGGTTATTTTCTGTCTTATGTCACATTGCACAGAGAAGCCTGCTGTTTTTTTTTTTCTTTTTCTTTTAAAATTCATTTTATTTACTTATTTTTGGCTGCATTGGGTCTTCATAGCTGTGCGCGGGCTTCCTCTAGTTGCATCGCGAGGGCTTCTCGTTGCGGTGGCTTCTCTTGTTGGGGAGCTTGGGCTCTAGGTGTGCGGCCTTCAGTAGTTGTGGCACGAGGGCTCAGTAGTTGTGGCACGTGGGCTTAGCTGCTCCGTGGCATGTGGGATTTTCTTGGACCAGGGCTCGAACCCATGTCCCCTGCATTGGCAGGCGCATTCATAACCACTGCGCCACCAGGGAAGCCTGCCTGCTGGGGTTTTGGTTGGGGTCGCATTGGCTCTCGGGTGAGCAGACCAGAGTCTCCTGGCCTTGGACACTGGATCTCTCTCTGCTGGCTTTGTCCTGCAGTCTCCCTCAGCGGGGCTTCACTTGTCAGGGTTAGAATACTGTACATCTTTTGTCAGATTTTCCCCTAAAGTAGTTCGTATTTTGATGCTGTTGTAAATGTTGTTTTTTGTTTGTTTCTTTTTTGCTGTGGGGGCTGTCTTGTGTGTTGTAGGACTTTTTTTTTATATGTATATAAATTTATTTATTTATTTTTGGCTGCGTTGGGTCTTCGTTGCTGTGCAAGGCTTTCTCTAGTTGCGGCGAGCGGGGGCTACTCTTCGTTGCCGTACGCGGGCTTCTCATTGCGGTGGCTTCTCTTGTTGTGGAGCACGGGCTCTAGGAGCGTGGGCTTCAGCAGTTGTGGCTCGTGGGCTCAGTAGTTGAGGCTCGCGGGCTCTAGAGCGCGGGCTCAGTAGTTGTGCACAGGCTTCGTTGCTCCGCGGCATGTGGGATCTTCCTGGACAAGGGCTCGAACCCGTGTCCCCTGCATTGGCAGGTGGATTCTCGACCACTGCGCCACCAGGGAAGTCCATAAATGTTGTTTTTAAAAAATTTCTTTCTTTCTTTTTTTTTTTTAAATTCGCTGCTCCACACGGTTTGTAGGATCTTAGTTCCCTGACCAAAGATCGAACCTGGGCCCTCAGCAGTGAAAGCGTGGAGTCCTTACCACTAGACCACCAGGGAATTCCCAAAATTTCTATATTTTGTAATAGTAGAGATGTCAAAAATTTTTTTATTAACCTTGTATCCTACAGCCATGCTAAACCTCACTTGCTAGTTCTGATGTCTCTTTGCTAGGTTTGGTTGGCTTGTCTGTGTACATAGATGATGATGCTGTCAACATGTGAAGTCAGCTTTACTCCTTCCTCTCTACTCTGATACCTTTTCTTTCTTTTCTCTTGGTCTGACTACCCTGAACAGACCCTCCAGTGCAGTGATGAAAAGAAGGGGAAGAGTAGCTTCCCGTCTGAGGCTTGTTTCTTTTTTTTCTTTTTCTTTTTTTTTTTTTTTTGCGGTACGCGGGCCTCTCACTGTTGTGGCCTCTCCCGTTGCGGAGCACAGGCTCCGGACGCGCAGGCTCAGCGGCCATGGCTCACGGGCCCAGCCGCTCCGTGGCATGTGGGATCTTCCCGGACCGGGGCACGAACCCGTGTCCCCTGCATCGGCAGGTGGACTCTCAACCACTGCGCCACCAGGGAATCCCTGAGGCTTGTTTCTGACTGGGGAAGCCGTCAGTTTTCACCGTTAACGGGGTTTTCATAGGTTGAGGAAGTTCCCTTTTATTCCAGATTTGCTGAGTTTTTATCGGGAATGAATGGTGGATTTTAGCAAAAACTTTCTGCACCAGTCGAGTTGGTCCTACGGTTTTGCTGCTTTAGTTTGTAAATTCTGTGGATTACACGGATTGTTTCTCGAGCGTGAAACCAGTCTTGTATTCTAGGGTTAAAGCCTTGGTTCCGTGTGCTGCTAGGCCATCTTGGTGGCTGGCTGACAGGTGACTGGGCTGCGCCTCTCATCACCCTGCCCAGGACAGTGGACTAGAGGGCAGGCACGGTGTGACCCCTGAGGCCCAGAGCTGCACGATGTCACTTGTGCCCCGTCCTGCTGGGCCCAGCTTATCGTGAGGCCAGCCCAGGTTTATGGGGTGTGAAATAGCTGTGGCCACGCAGCCTCTTGACGGGAGGAGCTGGGAGTCACCCTGCAGGTGTGGATGGCGAGGCAGGGAAGGTGCACTGTGCACAGTCCGCTGTGGGGCACAGTCGTTTGGACGGCCCACACCCAGATCCTCTCATTTTTGCTGTAGTTTTCCTAACAGCTGTCTAGTTCTCTGCTTTGGTTTTCCTTTTCAGGTTAACACTAATGGTTCCTTCTTGCCAGGTTTCGTGACTACAGAGTCAGGGGTGTTAAAGAACATGAGTTAGCGGGACTTCCCCGGCGGTCCAGCGGTTAGGACTCGGCGCTCTCACTGCCAGAGACCGGGTTCAGTCCCTGGTTGGGGAACTGAGATCCCACAGGCTGTGCAGCATGGCCAAAAGAACATGGGTAGTAAGTAACTCAGTTGTTTGGGTGTGACTTTTATAAACATACAGTATTATCCTGCATTGTGTATCCATGTGTGGATATGTGTATATCTGCACATGTGTGTGTGTGCAGGTGGGCTGGTGGGGACAGGCGCTGTTCATGGCCCTGTGCAAGGCTCACTGTTACTTCTAATCTGATAGCTGCTTTGATGCTGAATTTATCGAGGTCAGAATGTTCATAGAGGGCCTTGGTCTGGCTCTCCAAAGCTTAGGGAGCAGTTAAGCTTTGTTTTTTTCCCTTTGATGTCAGTGTGATTTTCTTCCAGAATTTACTTAGCTTTTAGCCAACACATAATGCTAGCGTTTGTCAGGTGCTTTGTTGTTTGTGTGCCGGGCATCATCCAGTTACTCTGTATCCTGCGATGATCTTGTGTGGTTGGCAGGATGATTTCTGCTTGACTGACGACCAAACCGAGGCTTAGTGAAGACGTTAAGGAGTAAGGCTTTCAGGTTTTAGATAAATCAGAGAATCATTTCTTCTTCAGACAATTGAACTGTCAGCAAAGTTGGGCTCGTTACAGAAAGAGCATGAGGGTGTCCTTTGTGTAGCGACATGATGTGGCTGCCCCACAGCCAGCGGGAGGCTCTGCCGGCATCTTGCCAGGCTCAGGTACAGGCTCATTCTCCTGGTCCCTGCTGTCGTTGGCATCCTGACATTTCTGAGAGTGTGGCTGGTGACTGGAGCTGTCACCAGGAGCCACGTGGTTGTTGCTGGATCCGGGCATCCTGGAGGAGCGTGGAGCGGGAGCGCGGCTGCCCGCCCGCCTGCTGGGGCGGCTGTTCTCCGGGCCAGCACAAGGCTGTGCGGCCCCAAGTGGCTGAGCACCGGTGCCCTGAATGTCAGAGCTTTCCAGACCCCTGTTCTGTGTCATGTGGCATCTGACACCAGTCTGATTCATGATCCTCTGTAGGTAACCTTTTAGGATTTTCTGGTAACTTGTAGGGTTTTCTGCCTTTTTGTGGGAGTCTGAAATTTCACTTACTTGTTAGGGTTTGGATTGGACTTATTCATCTTGTCAGTATTTAGTAGCTCTTTGAATATGCAAACTTGTCTTAATTTATTTATCTCTCCAAGGTTTTCTATAAGGGGCCTGATAGTAACTTGCAGACTTTGGGGCTGCATGGTCTCCATTGCACCTGCTCAGCTCTGCCATGAAGGAACCATAGACCATATGTAACAAAGGAGACTGGCTGTGTTCCAGTAAGACTTTATTTATTGACACGGAAATTTGAATTTCATGTCATTTTCTGTTGCCACAAAATATTCTCTTCTATTTCAATCAGATACAAATATAAAACCATTCTTAGATTGTGGACTGTGTCAAAAGCAGCAGTGGGACAGATTTGGCCTTCTGGCGCCAGTGTGCAGAGAGCCCTGTCACACCAGATGAATTTGGAAGTGCATAAATTCACTGAGTTTTGTCCTTGCAGCTTTCTTTTAACTGCAGCAGTGTCTTGACTTTGGTCTTTCTATATAGTTTGATCTGTGGTTTCCCTAGATGTGGGTTAGTTGTCCGTCTGATCTGGTCAGCTACTGATACATCATTGTTTTTCAGTGCTGTTTTAGATTTATTTTTTCTAAGATGTTTGTCACTTTTAAGAAATTTTAGGCTAAGGGGATACATTCCACCATCGTGATCTACTGGTATTGATCTTTTTGTAAACACAATTGCGCTCTGAACAGGAAGCACTTTCCCCAAGTGTGTTTTGACTTGTACAGAAGAAATGAATTTTTTCCTTAAGTAGAAAGCTGGGGGAATATTAAACTTAATAACAGTCATCATGCATGTATGCCAGCCTAAGGAATTAATTTTGAATTAAATGTGAACTGAACACTTTGCTGTGGAGTAACACATTGGGATGAAGTATTTATGGTGATTGAGTTGGTACTAACGAGGCTGCTTGTGAAGTGAAGCTGTGATGAGTGGAGTATCCCACTGATGACAGAGATGCTGAGGGGCCTTTGCACATCCTGGGCGGCGCCTCACGACTGGACGGCGGTGGGGGAGGGGCTGGGACTTGGTCCCTCTGGCATCCAGGAGCTGCACTGCTGGTCAGTGACCATGGCGTAGAGGAGACCCTAGTGTTCACAGCTTTATAGTGTAGTAGAAATGACCATGGTAATTAGTTAGAGGAGGCATTTGTCCTTATTTTCCTAGATTAGGGGAAAAAGTTTGGAGAATTTAGGCAACTAAAATAGGATGGTACTGTTCATGGTTCTGTGAATTTTTCTTTATTTAGTAAAACTGCATTAAAGTTGGATTATTGCCAGCTTGAGTTTTCTTTCTATTGTGGTACAGTACACGTAACATAACCCATTTTAGCCATGTTTAAAAAAAATTTATTTTTGGCTGCATTGGGTCTCCGCTGCTGCACTTGGCCTTTCCCTAGTTGTGGCCAGCGGGGGCCACTCCTCGTTGCGGTACTGGGGCCTCTCATTGAGGTGGCCTCTCCTGTCGTGGCTCGCGGGCTCTAGGCTTGCAGGCTTCAGTAGTTGTGGCACATGGGCTTAGTTGCTCTGCGGCTTGTGGGCTCCTCCCGGACCAGGGCTCGAACCCGTGTCCCCTGCATTGGCAGGTGGATTCCTAACCACTGCGCCACCAGGGAAGCCCCATTTTAGCCATTTGTAAGTGTACAGTCTTGTGTCCTCATATTGTTGTGCAGCTCTCGTCACCACCCTCCATTTCCAGAACTTTTTCATCTTCCCTGACTGAAGCTCTGTCCCCAGGACACTGTCAACTTGCCCCCCGCCCCGGCCCCCACGCTGCTTTGCGTCTGTGAACGTGACTCCTCCAGGGACCTTGTGTGAGTGGGGTCACATGGCATTGTCCTTCTGTGTCTGGCTCGCCTCACCAAGTGTACTGTCGTTAAGGCTCATCCAGGCTGTAGAATACCGTTCCCTTGCGCGGATGGACCGCGTGGAGTGTGTGTGTCGTCCATCTGTGGGCCGTCGGTGTTGTGAGCAGTGCTTCTACTGCTCTTGTGTGCTCTACTTCATTCTTCCCCTCTAGGTCTCTGTGTTATTGCTGTGACACATCTTCTACATGTTATAGAATACATACTACATTATTTTTACTTTAATGGTTAATTTTCTTCTAAGTAGATTTAAATAATAAGTTGAAAAAACTTTAAAACCTAGACTTGAAGAGTTTTTTAGACAACCTAAATCATATGGTATAGTTTGCAGATTTGTAAGTTTAAGGAGTAAAACTGCTTAGAAACTGGGTGGTTTCTGTTTTTTGGTGTTCTTCATTCCTCTGTGTGGTATTCTCACAGTGGACTCAGGCATGAGCTCTTCCAGCTTCTGTCTGCCTCACTGTGTGTTTCTTCTGCCATTGTTTTGAGAGGTGTTTTGCAGGCTGACCCTGTGTTCCGAGTGCTTTAGTCCTGTCACTTCACTGATTGTGACTTGTACTGTTGACAGCCAGAAATCTGCTGTCCCCCTGGTACTCAGACCTCTGTGTGGAATGTGGCTGTTTCCTCTGAAGCTGTTGAGAGTTCAAGTCACTTGGTTTCTGATGCAGCGTAGAGCAGTTTTATTCATGTTTCTTGTGCTTGGGGTTTGTTGAGCTTTATGGGTCTGTGGGTTTATAGTGTCCATCAATTCTTGGCCGTTATTTGTTCAGATAACTTTCTTTCCCTCCCTCTCTTTTGGAGACTCCACTTTCCTTCCTATGGGATTGCTTAAAATGTCACCCAGCGCGGTGTGCCCGTGCCCCCTCTCTCGTTCGGGGCGCTTGCTGTTGCTGTGTCTCTCAGCTGACTGCTTTCCTTCTGTGATGTCTACTGTGACACACATTCTCGTCTCAGGAAAGTTTACCTCATACATTGTAGTTTTATTTTGTCAAGAAGTTGGATTCGTTTTAGATCTTCATCTGTCTGATCAGCACATGGGTCTTCAGCGTCCGGGTCCGTGTCCATCCGGCGTGGCTGTCCTCTCACTTGTGCGTGGCTGCTGTCCTCTGTTGTTGCCCACACTCTCCTGCTCCTCTGCGTGGTCATTTTTGATTGTGTGCCAGGCATTGTTAATGGTACCTTGTCGTTGCTGGATATTTTCGTGTTACTGTAAACATCCTTGGGCTTTGTTCTTGGGGGTAGTTAAGCTCCTTTGAAGCAGTTACTTCTTTTAGTTCTTTACTTGCAGCTTTGCTAGGTGGGACCAGAGCAGCGTTCAGTCCAGGGCTGGTTTTTCTGCTCCTTGGAGCTCTGTCCCTGTACAGGTCCCCCATGTGCCCACCCGGACCCAGCTCCGTCCTCTTCAGGCTCTCCTGCCCCTGCCACGCCCTCTCCCTCTCCCCACTTCTCATCTCTTGGGGGGTCACTCCTCACCACCTGGTGTCCAGAGTCTGGAAACTGTACTTTTGTCCAGGGCTGAGGGGATGGTGAATGTGTTCCTTTTATGCCATCTTGGTCAGAGTGGAAGCTGGCATAGAAATTTTCCAGAATTTTAATATTTTTTGCTTAAAAGCTTAGATTTTATCATTGACAGCAGATACTGACAACAGTTGTTTACTTGAAAAACTAGAGTTTGTCAGTTGTTTGTTGGAGTCAGATTGGGCTCCCCACAAGTAGTTGCAGCTCAGACAGCAGCACGAGGGCCTGGTTCAGGGAACCCTTGTCCTGTGTCTTCAGTAGGTGTGCTTCATGCCCTCTTTAGTTCTGTCACAGTATTAAGACAGTGTGTAGCTCAGTGTCGAAGTTTAACAAAGTGAAGGTTTACTGATTGATCCAGAAGAGGAAGTGTTGTTACTGTAAAGTGACACTGCACGTAGAGTTGCGACTGCGGAGCAGCAGTGCTGCACCCGCCTTGCAGGTGTCGGCTCCGGGAAGACGACTAGTCCTTTCTGCTCTGACCTAGTTCTGATCTCAGAGCTCCCGCCTGCTGCACATGGGTGAGACCGTGTCTAGAGGCAGTAATGGTGGAACTGGACCATGGAGGGCTGGTGGTACAGCCGAGGGACTGGATGGATTTGAGATATTTTTAAGATGGAGAAGATACACTGTAGGTTTATTTCCCTTTGTGGGAATTTTAATCAAGTTTTGCTACCTTAGGTAAGACAAGTCTGGATTTTGTGGAAAGAAGTGTTATTGAATGCAGCGGCTTCTTTGTGGCGGCAGCTTTGGAGATGAGTGGGAGACGTCTCAACCCAGCAGGGTGATGGTGTGTCTTCTGGGGAATTGTGACATCAATGAAAGCCCTGCCGCAGACCTGAATTGCATAACATGAGTGCTAAATTCATGCAGGAGCAGGGGATATACTTTGAAGAACGAAGTTGACTGGAATTTATTTTGAATAAACTTTAAAAAATACATCATTTCAGGACTTCCCTGGTGGTCCAGTGGTTAAGAATCTGCGCTTCCAATGCAGGGGGCCCGGGTTTGATCCCTGGTCAGGGAACTAAGATCCCACATGCTGCAACCAAGCCCACGCGCCGCCACTAGAGAAGCCTGCGCGCTACAACGAAGATCCAGCAGAGCCCCAAAACCCCAAAACAGCAACTTTTCAGAAAACTCTTTTCTGTTAGCATCACTGTCTTCCCTTGGTTGCCTTGCAGCAGTGGTGTCCCTCTCAGGACAGACAGCAGCTGTGCTGGTGGGCTGTCTTCCAGGGAGGAGAGTCTCCAAGGCTCTGGCGGGGGGCATTCTGTGGGAGCAGCCGTTCTTAGGTGGGGCCTCTGGCCCTTCACTTGATCCAACGTTAACCAGAGTGTGTCATTTCTCATGTCCATCCGGCACGTGTTTGTGTTGCTCAGGGTAATCACTAGTGTGCCTGTGATGGTTTTAGTGACATTTCCATGGGTATAGTCTCGACAGTAACAGTGCTGGTTCTAAAATCTATATAGGTGTGTTTTTTTTAAAATAAATTAATTTATTTATTTTTGGTTGCGTTGGGTCTTCATTGCTGTACGCGGGCTTTCTCTGGTTGCTGCGAGCGGGGGCTACTCTTCATTGCGGTGTGCGGGCTTCTCATTGTGGTGGCTTCTCTTGTTGCGGAGCAGGGCTCTAGGCATGTGGGCTTCATTAGTTGTGGCACGCAGGCTCAGTAGTTGTGGCGCACGGGCTTAGTTGCTCTGTGGCATGTGGGATCGTCCGGAACCAGGGCTCGAACCCGTGTCCACTGCGTTGGCAGGCGGATTCTTAACCACTGTGCCACCAGGGAAGCCCGGCTAGGTGCATTTTGACAGTTGTATTACCCCATGTGGCCAACAGTCAAAATTGATGTAGAACATGTCTGTCACCCCCAAAAGTTCCTTGTCACACTTAATGCCCCAGGCCCCGCTCAAGCCACCACCTATTCCGCTTTTGGCATAGATTAGTTTTGCCCGTTTTAGGGTTTCCCATAAACAGTCACTCTTCATGCTCCCCTCCCCCAGCCCCTCACAACCACTCACGTCCTTTGGTTCTCTGTGGATTTGCCTGTTCTAGACATTCCATGTCAAGGGAATCTTACAAGGTTGGTCTTTTGCATCTGGGTGTTTTCAGGGCTCATCCTTGTTGTAGCAGGTAGTGGAAGTCCATTCTTTTATATGTTTGGAAAGTATTTCATTGTACTGATATACACATTTTGTTTACATTTATCTGTTGATGGACATGTGGGCTCTTTCCACCTTCTGGCTATAATGAATAGTGCTGATGTGAGCAAATGTGTATAAGGTTTTGTTTGAACACCTCGTAGGTGTGTGACTGGGAGTGGAATTGTCGGGTGATGTGACAGTTCTGTGATTGATTTTTTAAATTTAATTTTTATTTATTTATTTATTGGCTGTGCCGAGTGGCATATGGGATCTTAGCTCCCCGACCAGGGATTGAACCCGCAACCCCTGCAGTGGAAGCGTGGAGTCTTAACCACTGGACCACCAGGGAAGTCCCTAGTGATTTAAAAAATTTTTTTTTAAATTTTTTATAGATCTGTTATTAACTTTTTGAGGAATCACCAAACTCTTTTGCACAACAGGTGCACCGTTTTACATTCCTACCATACAGGTCAGAAGCACAACCACAGTCCTTTGGGGATCGGGTGTGCGGTGCCCTGTCTGGCGTCAGCCGCCTGCACGAAGAGTGTGGTGAGTGGGTCCGTCCCACCACTGTCAGTGCTCTGCCACAGAAATCAGGAGCTTTCTCGGTATGTGTCCCCGTGGATGGAAGCTTTTGATTGGATCCCATGGTTACATAGTTGTGAAGAAGTTGATTCTGATGGTTTTTGCCACCTTGTCCACTGCTTTCTTTTGAGGGAGGGACTTGTTGGGTTCCCTGTTCTGCCTTTGTGGTGACATCTTCACCTGGCCTGTGTTCTGAGATGCGTCTGTGTTGGTACTTTGTGACTTTTTTCTTGTTGAGGAGACACACATAGCTGTGTGGCTCACGTGGAGCCGATTTGAGGACCCTGTGATCCTGGTCATTGCTGAGGAGTCTTGCCTGGAGCGTTTTTCTGTAGAGGCTGGTTTAAGCACGTTGGGTTATGGTTTGTGAAGAGTGCTCATGGAAGGATCGGGCTCTGGTCTGGGTGAAGTGCAGCTCTCAGGTGCTGCCAGTGCCGGGCCAGGTGCAGGCCCACTCCCCACACAGTGCCGCCTGCTCCATCTGCCCCCGGTGGCACTGCGCTACGTCCTGACCTCTGGCCCCTGGACGTGGGTGGCTGAGAGCAGCTCTCCACGTGTCCGCGTGGCAGCCTGCGTCCAGGCCTTTGTGAAGCGGCGTACCTTGTGCATTTAGTGAGCACATCATTTCTATTCGTTATCGAAGGAACAGTTATAAAACATGCGCTCCTTGCCGGGGGCTGTTCTGTGTGCTTCGCAAGATCAACTCATTTACTCCTGGTAACTCCTGAGGCATAGGTAGACCTACTCATCTCTCTGTTGTTGAGGTGAGTAAACTGAGGCACAGAGAGGCTGGACCACATGCCTGGGGTTACACAGGTCATGAGTAGCAAGGCCGGCATTGGGCCCTGGGCAGCCTGGCTCCAGAGCCCCACCTCTGGCCACGTTCTGTAATAAGCCACCCCACTCCCCGCACTGTTTTGGACGGGTAGATAGCGTATGTTGTGTTGGCAGCTGTATCTCCAGCAGGTAGTAGAGCGCCGAGTGAACGTCTTCTCACAACATTGTGGTCTCGTGCTTTCCCACTTACACTCTTGCTGGCGGAAGGACGACTTGTGCTCTTCCAGAAGTAACATAACATCTCTTTTGGCTCCTGGGTTGGCTATGCTTGTGGACGTAGCCATGCTGCTGCCCTGAGCTGCTGGGGACACTGGCTCAGGGGGTCCTCAGCAGCCGGTTCCTGCTCAGGGGAAGGCAGCTTGGCTTGTAGAAGGGTCTTTTTGTAGAGGGAGAGAACTTATTGGGCTGATTAGGACTTTAACTCAGCTATAAGTTCTTTTTAGAAATGTTAGCAGGGATGTAGGTGCTGTTTGAGGGATTCCTGCCTCAGTTTGTTTATTTATTTGAACTGTAGTTGATTTACAATAGTGTGTGAGTTTCAGGTGTGCAGCAAAGTGTTGCAGATATGTATATATATATCAGATTCTTTTCCATTATAGGGTGTTACAAGATACTGAATATAGTGCCCTGTGCTATGCAGTAGGTTCTTGTTGATTATCTATTTTATATATAGTAGTGTGTATCTGTTAATACCAAACTCCTAATTTATCCCTCCCCCCTTCTCTTTTGGTAATAATAAATTTGCTATGAGTCTGTTTTTGTTTTGTAAACAAGTTCAGTTGTATTAATTAATTAATCAATTAATTTTGGCCATGCTGCACAGCATGCTGGATCTTAGTTCCCTGACCCGGGATCAAACCCATGCCCCCTGCAGTGGAAGCTCGGAGTCTGTAACCACTGGTCTGCCAGGGAAGTCCCTGTATTAATTTTTAGATTGCACATATAAGTGATATCATATGGTATTTGTCTTTCTCTGACTTAGTATGATAATCTCTAGGTCCATCCATGTTGCTGCAAACGGCATTATTTCATTCTTTTTTATGGCTGAGTAATATTCCATCGTGTGTATAAATACCACATATTCTTTATCCATTCATCTGTTGATGGACCCTTAGGTTGCTTCCATGTCTTGGGTATTGTAAATAGTGCTGCTATGGACATTGGGGTACATGTATCTTTTCAAATTAGAATTTTCATTTTTTCCAGATATATGCCCAGGAGTGGGATTGCTGGATCACATGGTAACTCTGTTTTTAGTTTTTTAAGGAACCTCCATACTGTTCTCCACAGTGGCTACACCAATTTACATTCCCACCAACAGTGTAGAAGGGTTCCCTTTTCTCCACACCCTCTCCAGCATTTGCTGTTTTTAGACTTTTTGATAATGGCCATTTTGACCTTTGTGAGGTGATACCTCATTGTAGTTTTTCTACATTTCTCTCATAATTAGCATTGTTGATCATCTTTTCATGTGCCTCTTGGCCATCTGTATGTGTCTTCTTTGGAGAAATGTCTATTTAGGTCTTCTGCCCTTTTTTTTTTTGCAGTACGCAGGCCTCTCACTGTTGTGGCCTCTCCCATTGTGGAGCACAGGCTCCGGACGCGCAGGCTCAGCGGACATGGCTCACGGGCCCAGCCGCTCCGCGGCATGTGGAATCTTCCCAGACCGGGGCACGAACCCGTGTCCCTTGCATCGGCAGGTGGACTCTCAACCACTGCGCCACCAGGGAAGCCCTTCTGCACATTCTTTGATTTTTTTTTTGTTTGTTACTGAGTTGTATGAGCTGCTTGAATCTTTTGGAAATTAAGCCCTTGTTGGTCGCATCGTTTGCAAATATTTTCTTCCATTCTGTAGGTTGTCTTTTCGTTTTATTTACAGTTTCCTTTGCTGTGCAAAAGCTTGTAAGTTTGATTAGGTCAAGTTAGTTTATTTTTGCTTTTATTTCTTTTGCCTTGGGACACTGATCTAAGAAAACATTGGGACAAATTTAAAAAAAAAATTTTATTTGTTTATTTGGCTGCACCGGGTCTTAGTTGCCGCACTTGGGATCTTTAGTCGTGGCATGCGAACTCTTAGTTGTGGCATGCATGTGGGATCTAGTTCCCTGACCAGGGATTGAACCCCGGCCCCCTGTATTGGGAGCACGGAGCCTTAGGCACTGGACCACCAGGGAAGTCCCAATATTGGTACCATTTGTGTCAGAGAATGTTTGACCTGTGTTATTTTCCAGGAGTTTTATGGTGTCATGTCTTATGCTTTAAGTCTTTAAGCCATTTGAGTTTATTTTTGTGCATGGTGTGAGGGAGTGTTCTAACTTCATTGATTTACATGTGGTTGTCCACCTTTCCCAGCACCGCTTGCTGAAGAGACTCTCTTTTCTCCATTGTATTTTCTTGCCTCCTTTGTCATAGGTTAATTGACCGTAGAGGTGTGGGCCTGCTTCAGTTTTAAGTTAGAATTTTTTTGATATAAAAGTGGAGTATTGGGGGACTTCCCTGGTGGTCCAGTGGTTAAGACTTTGCCTTCCAATGCAGAGGGCGTGGGTTCAGTCCCTGGTCGGGGAGCTAAGATCACACATGCCTTGCGGACAAAAAAACCAAAACATAAAACAGAAGCAATATTGTAACAAATTCAATAAAGACTTTAAAAAAAAAATGGAGTTTTGGGACTTCCCTGACTGTCCAGTGATTAAGACTCCGCATTTCCACCGCAAGGGGCGTGGGTTCAATCCCTGGTTGATGAACTAAGATCCCATATCCCACATGCCAAGCAACGTGACCAAAAAGAAAAAAAAAAAAAAGTGTAGTGTTTACCTTTAATGATAATCATCTTATTTCCTGGATTTGAAACATTGATGTCAGCAAAGTAAAACAAAATTTGATGACAAAGGATGATTTTTTAACTACTAACGTAGTAGAGGATATTTAAAATGTGCTGAAGATGTGTTTCTCCTGACGAAGTATTCTTGACTTGTGACAGCTAAACGGCTGTGTTTACCTCTGTGGTTACTAAGAGCGAGGCGTTATTTGGTTAAGCCGGGTCCAGAACGTGGACACCCTAGCCCTCGAGCACTCGGGTGGGTGGAGGGTGGAGAACTGGGGGTTCACGGCGGCACTGGACACCGGGGTGGACCATGCGCAAGCTGCCTGGCCGGGATGAGGGCGCATGTGCGCTCCTGTCCCTCCAGCCACAGTGAGCTGCGTGCTGTCACAGGGTTAAGTTTTAGGACACATGTTTGGGAGGAATCTGTAGAGAATTACTGTGAATTGCACCCTGAGCTTCAGTCTTAGATGACAAAAAGCACGGTTATACAGATAACTTAAAATTTTTCTTTAATTTATTGAGTTGTAATTTTCATAGCATAAATTGACTCATATTAAGTGTATAATTTAGTGATTTTTCCTGAGTTTACTGAGTAAGATCCCTCTTACCTATTTCCAGTTAGTTCCTGTTTCTGCCCCCACCCCCAGGCAGTTGCTAGCCTACTTCCCATCTCTATAGATTTGTCTTTACATATAATTAACTTTGAAAATGAAAACCCTTAAACACCCTTAAAAGCAGCAGTGGCACCTTCCTCAGTTGTCTGTATGAAGACCCACTTTATCTTTGGTTGAGTAAAACCTTGGGATCTGACATAGAGGACCAGATGCTCAGTATTTTGGACTCTGTGGGCCACAGGTGTCTGTCAAAGGTACCCAGCTTTGCCATTGAACCACGAGGATAGCCGTGGGTAACGGGGGAGGGAAAGAGTGTGGCCGTGTTCCAGGAAAACCCTTTCCAGAGCCGGGCCCTGGCTCCCCCTGATCGTGGTCACACGTCCGAGATGGAATGGACCAGCAGGACTTCCTGCAGAAGCTGCGCTTGGACCTTTCTCCAGTCATGTGACATGCTGGTGGCTGATGGAGAGCGTACTTGGTTTCTGGGGTATATATGAAATTGTGTAACATGTGAGGATATCTGGGAAGATAAAGCAAGCATTTAGATGGTCCTGATGATTCAGAGAAATGAGGAATTTAGGAGTGCATGTATAG
Source organism: Leucopleurus acutus (assembly GCF_964270905.1). Classification (NCBI taxonomy): domain Eukaryota; kingdom Metazoa; phylum Chordata; class Mammalia; order Artiodactyla; family Delphinidae; genus Leucopleurus; species Leucopleurus acutus. Next base: position 597,028 of record NC_139162.1, read on the forward strand.
TAGTAAGTTTTAGAAAGAGAATTTGTAAATGATAATCAAGAGAAAGGATTTGGATATTGTAGGATCATAAGCAAGCATTCCTCAGCAGTAAATGTGAAAATGACTGGGTTTGGAACTTAAAACCTGTTAATTTTATTATTAATTAATTAATTTGGCTGCGCCATGTGGCATATGGGGTCTTAATTTCCTGACCAGGGATCGAACCCCGCGCTCCGTGCAGTGGAAGTGCAGAATCTTAATCACTGGACCGCCAGGGACGTCCCCCAAACTTGTTAATTTTGAATATTGCTTAGTCACATTTAACTGGGAGAACAAGCCCTTCTGTGCTGTCAAGTGTGGGTTTGGGCCTGCAGCCCCTCTTCCCGGGGGAGTGTGGTTGCTGTGGGAGTTGCCCCACCAGCCGGGTGTGCTCTTGGTCTGTCTCAGAGTCTTCAGTTTATATTTACTTTTTTATAAAGTGGAAAAATTCCTTTCTCCAATTTGTGAAAGTGCTGTGTTCTGAGCAACAGTGAGGCGTATATCGCACATACCGGATCTGCACACGTGGTCCCACCACAGAGGGCGCAGAGGGGGGGTTGGTTGTCTTCCTGTGGAGGCTGCAGTGCCCATCCCGGGCCTGTGAGAACAGGTGTGTGTATATGTTAAAATGTAAGTTTAAAAATGTGAACGAAAGTCACAGGCCTTTGTATGCTAAGACACCCTGTTTTCTCTTTTTTCCAATCTTACTATATTGTGCACATCTCTTCACCACATATTGAATTGCTAGACATTCAGTTGGGATCTGAGGAAAGAATGCAGAAGTTTCCCAGGATAGCATTAAAAACAGGATGATTTTTTTAAAGTCAGGGAGGGCAGCGTGCCCCTCCTCACCTCACAGGTGTCTCCCGTTGCAGGTTGCTGGGGCAGCGACCCCGCTTGCAGGGAGCTGGGTCCTTGAGGAGGTCTCCCCAACTCTGTGATCCTCCCACCCCTGCCTGGTGGCTCCCGGGACACACAGGCCATGGGACATGACTTAGGCTTTAATGCACACGCTTACGCTTTCCCAGGTGCTGGGGCTCTTTGCAGCCGCTTCCTGCAGGAGTGCTTTGCTGAGCTGTGTTTATAGAGAGGTTTTTGATGAAGGTGGAAGTGAAGTGAGAGTGTAGACCTCCGAGTTCGTCACCCCCCCCCCCCATCATTTCAGGGTGTTAGGTTTCTGGCCTTTGTTTTTCTTAATGTGGCGTTTGGAGGACGTTGGGAGTATCACTAACAGCGAGGACGCTGTGTAAGTCGGCTTCCACTTTGTGACTAGAGACCTGGGTGGTTTCCTGACTGACTTTGATTTGTTTCTGCTCTTTAATGCATAATGCAGCATCGGGTGGGACTTAGGGCAGTTGGCTGTGTGCTGTAGAATTGAGACTTGCTTTGGGATTTTCTGGGTCTTCTTTGGGGGCAGAATTTAATTATATTCTGATGCAATTCAAATATTTTAACTTTTCCCTTCTGATAAGTTCTTGTGTCTAAGGAACTGCGCGAAGAAGATGAAGTGATCTTCATCCGTTTTTATCTATACCTGAATTTCTATAAAAACACATAAGTAGTCATCTTGGGCACCTGCAGTGATTCCACTTCTCACCAAAGTAGAGCTTTTTGTGATGTGTGCACTACTCGTAGGTCCTCTGGCATCAACCAGCGCCCTCTCTTAGAATTGGTGCTGACTGTCCCTGGAAGACAGCACAAGTGAGGAAGGTTTGTGATTCTGTCAGCACAATAAGATGGGATTATCTTACTGTTAATCAGTGAATTAGAGGTAAGTTGTGTAGAACCCATAATGCAAGGAAACAGGAAAGTGATGCATGGAACTGAAAAATGGCTTTGACAGATACTGAGAGGCCTGATCCCGGCCCCACAGTGTTTGTAATAAGTTTAAGTTTGATATGTAACAGTGTAACTTTTGGGTGAATTTTTTAAGTATTGGAATTTCAGATGTTTAAAAATAATTTACTTCATGTCCTTCAGGTAAAAATTTTCGTGATAGCTCAGTGACTGAGATGTGTGGGGCTGGGTCACGGTGAGGGATCTGCCGTGATTGTGTGATGCAAGATTTGGGCGTGGAGCGGGAGAGGAAAGGGATCAAGTTAGAATCCCCGCTGTTTTATCAGCCGTCTGCTTTCCCTGTAACAAGGAGGGAATAAATGCACGAGTGTGGACCAAGCCTGCAGTCAGGTGCTTCCCACCCCCATGGCAGGGGTCACCCTGTGGGTCAGCAGGTGGAGGGAGCCGGGAGGGCTCCTCACGCAGCCTGGTCAGCCCGTCCCTGGGACTGAACCTGCCACCTGCTCCCTCTGCTTCACTTCATGCCTGACCTTGTGCAGGAGATGTGCCTTAAAAGATGCTCACTTCCTTTCCAACATGTAACACGTGTGTGGGTGTACATGCAACACATGTGAGTGTTTATGTAACACTTGTGGGTGTATATATGACATACATGTGTGGGGTTTATATGCAATGTGAGTGTATACGCAACGTGTGGATGTACGTGTAACACATCTGTGCAAGTAAATGACGTAACGAGTGGGCACACGTAATGTGTGCAGGTGTATATGGAACACGTGTATGTAACACGTGTAGCACATGTGTGGGTGTATATGGAACACACGTGGGGTATGTAACATGTGAGTGTATATGTACCGTGTGCAGTACAGTTTTATTATTTATTTACTTATTTTTAAAAAAGTCAGTTTCATTCATTTATTTATTTATCATCATGAGTCAGTTTTATTTATTTATTTTTGGTTGCACTGGGTCTTCGTTACTGTGTGTGGGCTTTCTCTAGTTGCGTTGAGCAGGGGCTACTCTTCATTGTGGTGTGCAGGCCTGTCGCTGCAGTGGCTTCTCGTTGCGGAGCATGGGCTCTAGCCATGTGGGCTTCAGTAGTTGTGACATGCGGGCTCAGTAGTTGTGGCTCGTGGGCTCTAGAGTGCAGGCTCAGTAGTTGTGGCTCACGGGCTTAGTTGCTCCACGGCATGTGGGATCTTCCCTGACCAGGGCTCGAACCCGTGTCTCCTGCATTGGCAGGTGGATTCTTAACCACTGCACCACCAGGGAAGTCCCATATCTAGTATTTTCTAGATATTATTATATATATTTTTAATTTCAATTTTTGGTTTGAGAGGACTGTGTATGTTAGTTTTGTGGTTGAGAAGGTCTTAAGGAGACTGTCTTGGTTTGTGTTTTCTGTGCAGTATATGCACGTATTTGCTACCTAAGTCCAAAGGTAACCCGGCGTGAGTCCCTGGGCACCTGTAGGGTGGATGTTCTGTCGGTGGGCCCGCCTGGACTCGCGCAGTGGGGCATCAGGCCCATGTGGCTGTGCCATGCTTCAGCGTGGGGACCTCTGAGAGGGGAGGCCCAGTTTCCACCTGCAGGAGTTGGCTGCCTGTCTGTGGAGACGCACTTGATACCAGACAGCTGGAAGGTTTGGGAAGGATGAGGAGAGACGTGCACAGGGCTGTGGGGACCCCTGGGCCGGGTGGGTGAGTCTTGGAGGCCCACATGCCTTTGCCACCTGGGCACTGTGTGTGGTGGTGATGGGGGCCTAGGGCTCAGCAGCCCTGCACTCCTTCCTGCAGCTCTGGAGCGTGCTGAGGCCGTGCCGGGGCGTGGAGGTTCTGGGGCCTGGGGCCAAGGGGCTCACCTGAAGGGAACGGGAGGGCTCTCAGGGCTGCTGCCAAGTAGGGGGCGCGGCTGTGAAGGTGAGGCACACGGCACAGTGTAGAGTTCCGTCTCTGTACAGAGTGGTGCTCGTTTCCCATTCATCATGGCACGCTTATGAAAGGAAAGTTACTTTCGTTAAAATAAGAAATTTATTCTATTTAAAGAAAATACTAGATATGGGATTTCCCTGGTGGTACAGTGGTTAAGAATCCGCCTGCCAGTGCAGGGGGTCACAGGTTCGAGCCCTGGTCCGGGAGGATCCCACATGCCGCGGAGCAACTAAGCCCATGCGCCACAACTACTGAGCCTGCCCTCTGGAGCCCACAAGCCACAACTACTGAGCCCACGAGCCACAACTACTGAAGCCCGTGTGCCTAGAGCCTGTGCTCCACAACGAGAGAAGCCCGCGCACCGCAATGAAGAGTAGCCCCCGCTCGCTGCAACTAGGGAAAGCCCGTGCACAGCAACAAAGACCCAATGCAGCAAAAAACCCCACAAAAAACCACAACTAGATAAGTGGTGGCATGGGTAATGAATGCATGATTATGGCAAAAACTTAGGGATACGGTACCTAGATGAGTGAGTTTGCAAACATTGACTGCGTAGGGCAGAGGGTAGCACAGCTGAGTGGGTCTTGCCAGTTTTTAAAAATTTAAGGTAATAGACTAGAAAACATCAGAGTGTCACACATACTGTATGGAAATAATGTCTCTATTTTTGTTTTGCTTGGGCGTGGTATATCCTGGGTCAGGGTGTCAGTTGTGTTTCTCACCATTGATTGTGTGTGGAAAAGTATGAGAGCTCCTGGTCTGAGTGACCTTGAAGGGACTTTCCACCTCTTGAGATTCTGCTTTGCTTAGCTTCTCATCAAGTATGTATTCAAAGCCCACTAGGTGCTCAGGTGCTGCCCTTAAGGAGCTCTTTGCCTGTTCTCAGAAAACAGTTTTTATAAATCCATCACTGCTGTCTTTTCATGTTGATTCCAAGATGTGTGATTTTTTTACAACTCTGGAAGGGGATGTCTTGGACATCAGCAGCGGTCCTAACTAGTTGTAATTCCCTGCACTTGGCTGGACCTCGTCATTGCTGTTTAAACAGCTTAAATTTAGTTGTTATGTATATTTTGGTAGTAAAAGTCTTGGTACAGTTGATGTTGGAATGTCTTCTGAAAGATGACACGAATATTGGGCCTGGAGGCGGGAAGTTCCTGTGCGTGCAGAAAGGCGCCGGTTCCTGCCAGCAAGGCACCGGGCAGCGCTGGCCTGATGGCGGCAGTTCTCTGTGTCTTACAAAGCAGCGATTGAGCGCTTTATGGAGCCCATTAACCAATGTTCGCTGAACTTTGTAACTGAAGAGTGCCCGTGACACCCCAGGACCACCACCATGGACAGGAGGAGACAGCCGCTTCCCTCGGGGCGGGTGAGGGGAGCAGAGGCTCAACGGGACTGTCCTGAGGGCACGGTTGCGCGTGTTTGGCAGCCACATCCTCCATGGAATCTTCAGACAGATGCATGTGGTATGTGACATTAGAAACGTCCTAGAAATGAGCACAAGGCAGAGTAGTGGCCCAAGGCAGGGGCGATCACCTCAGCTTAGGGGCTGTCCACATGTGTCCTGAGGAAAGGGGCTCCTGACCTGGGCTCTGTGGGATGAGTAAGGAGGTGACCAGTGGACAGAATGGCCGAGGGGCCTAAGCATGCAGAGGGACCAGGGTTGGTCAGCGTGGAAAAGAGGACAGTGTGGTGAGCGCTAAGGGGGGCGGGGGAGGCGTACAAGGCAAAGCAGCGGGCTCTGAGGACTGTGGGGAGGATGGAGTTAGTTACAGAGGTCCTGGTGCCACGCGTTAGGGTGGTGTATGTGTAGCACGAGGTACAGAAGGCGAAGCTTGGCAGAGGAGGCTGCTGGGGAGGCTTGGCCTCAGGCAGGAAGGGTCCCTGTCCTTCCTGGAAGAGCACAGGGCGAGCCATCACGGAAGCGGGGGGCCTGCATGCCGCTTGCTTAGGAAGAAGGAGAGGAGGCGGCGCCTGGGCTGAGTAGGGCGACGCCCCTGGGACTTGCTGAGGTGTGACAGGGGCCCTGGGGCCAGCAGGAGTCCTGCTGTGTGGGTGCCCGCACGGTGTGGACGCTGCAGTCTGCACTTGTGTGACGTTCCTGCAGCCCTTTGCCAGGCCCTGTTGTTGACATTCGTGCCAGTTCAGTGACAGGCAGAGGAGACCTCGGGGTGTTTGCTGGTAAGGGTCCCCCGGGGTAAAGGGCATGGGTGATGCTGGGTGGGAGGGCGGGAGCGTGGACTGGAGGTGGGCGGGTCACCGGAGTTGAGCACGGAGCATGCGGTGGCCAGCTGGACGTGCCTTTCCTGTGGGGACAGCTCAGGCCAAGCTGGGGCCAGGCCCAGTCGGGTGCTGTCGTCGGTGGCAGCTGGACTGTGGGCCGGGCCTCACGTTGTGTTCTTCCCAAACTCTGCTCCCCGGAGGCCTTAACCAGGATGGGGGCCAGGAGGAGGGGCCACTGGCGGCGCATACGTGCGCGCACAGGCGCAGAGCATGGGTGTGGGCAAAGGCCGCGTGCAGGGCCCGGTGTGGGGGGCTCTGCCTGGGCAGAGCTTCGGGGGTGCCCTCAGTGTACCTCCAGGTTCTTGCCAGAGGATTTCATGAGCTCATTTGAAGCCCTTAGTGACCTGGTTGCTGGATTGACTTTGTCTTAAAAGTTCCTTTTAGGCGCGAGTGCCAAGGAAAACCTCACCTCTTTTTCCTTATTCTCACCACTCGTGATTCTGGCCCAAGCTTTAGGGGACTGTTCAGAGCTCATGTGTTAGACCTTTTCTACATCTCAGCTCTTGTTGTACCTGGAAACCTCAGGTCTGGCTTCTGGTGCCCCCTCCAGGGTCAGTGCAGCCTGGGGGGCCTCTGCCTGCTTCCCCTTGGCTCTCCGTCCTGGCGGTGCATTCTTTAAGATTATGTCTGACTAGGAGCTGAGCACGTGCTTCTTACATCCTCCACAAATGCGGTTAGGAGGCCCTTTGAAAATTACTGTAAAGCTGTAAGGGCATCATTGTTCCTCAGGACAGAGGTTTTAGGTAGACTCTTCTCAAAAACAAAACGTTATATTCTCTTTGCTGTTCACTTGTTGCAGAACATATGCTAGGTTAGGCTAGTCCTTCCTTTTTAAAAATCTTTAAAAAAACTTTCTTTTTTTAAAAAAATGGGGACTTCCCTGGTGGCGCAGTGGTTGGGAATCTGCCTGCCAATGCAGGGGACACGGGTTCGAGCCCTGGTCTGGGAAGATCCCACATGCCACAGAGCACCTAAGCCCGTGTCCCACAACTACTGAGCCTGTGCTCTAGAGCCCACGGGCCACAACTAGTGAGCCCGTGAGCCACAACTACTGAGCCCGTGTGCCACAACTACTGAAGCCCATGCGCCTAGAGCCTCTGCTCCGCAACAAGAGAAGCCACCGCAATGAGAAGCCCGCGTACCGCAACTAGAGTAGCCCCTGCTCGCTGCAACCAGAGAAAGCCCACGTGCAGCAATGAAGACTCGACACAGCCAGAATACATACATACATACATACATACATACATACACACATACATACACACACACACCTGTTTACTGATTTTAGTCAAGAGGCTGTCAGGATATCAGCCTAAGAGTGGGGATGGGATGTGAGGCGACATGTCGTCACTGTGCCTATGATGACTTCTCTTTTGTTTCTGGCAGTTGGAGGAGGTGGGGGTGATCACTGGGGGCTCGGGCAGTGGTCTTAGGGAGGCTTGGGGGGTTAGGGCTGCCTGTGCGTGGTAGGCCATGGCTCCAGGGGCAGCATCTTGGGCTCCACAGAGCTGGCCGGTTCTTCCCTGGGCTTGCGGAGTCAGCGTGGGACTTGCGTGGCGGCCCTGGAGCCGTCTTATGCTGGGGCCTCCCTCCGTGACTCCCATTGTTGTTCCCCGTGTTGTGTCCTGGCGTTGGCCCCACATCCTGTCCACCTGGGTCCCTGCCTGTCCCCGTGTTTGACCGAAGAGGCTGTGTTCTCGCTGCTTGGGGTGTGGGGAGATGCGTCCCCAGCTGGCAGGTGCGGGGGGCAGCGACCTGGCCGTGTGGGCGCAGGCGCGTATGGGGTGTGTGCTCCCTGTGCATGTGGGCCTGCGAGGCTGGCGCTCCGGGCGTGGGGTTGTGCGGCTGGAGCGCTCGAGCCAAAGCGGGCGCTGGGTGTCCGGTGGAATCGTGGTGCTCCTTGCCCTGTCCAAGCAGCCGGGTTTCCTTTGGCGAGCAAGCCACACAGATAGGGTCTCAGCTTACCAGGGAGGAGTCGGTTGTTTGCATTCTCCTTCGCTGGGCCCAGCCCACTGTGCAGAGATACTGGTTCGAGAAGCTAGAGCCTGGGCGCCCCGTGCCGCGTCCCGGCCTCGGAGCTCGGCCGGTGCCGTGCGGGTGCCTGCGTGGTCCGGGGCCTGTCTTCCCATGGACGCCCTGAGGACCCCCTCGGCCAGCCCGATGCGTGCCTTGCAGGGACAAGTCTAGCCGGGGTCTCCGGCCGGTGCTCCGTGGTTGATTTCTGTTTGTTAGAGTTCGGGAAAGAGGGCTTGCGTGCTGGTGAGTCCCCTGGCGTCCCACGCCGACCGGCCTCCTCTTTTACCGCGTTTGGGAGAAGAGGCAGCGGACAGGGGGTGGTTGCTTGGCTCCTTTGCTGCTCTCGGTCTGGTCGGATTTCAGGTGCAGTCCAGAGACGGACGGGGTTCTGGGCCGAGGTCCAGGCTTTCGTAGTGGGTAAAGCTGCTGATGCTGGCAGCTGGCCCCCCTGCACCCCGCCTCCCAGAAGTAGGCTGTCTGAAGAAAGCATGTTTTCACGCTCAGCTGCCCTTTCCAGCAGAAAGCCTTTTATGCACAACAAATGTCGGGCAGGCAGCCACTTGCAGTTTTCCGTCTGTTCAGAGTTACATTTCAGGGGGAGTTATAACTAGAGTATCTCTAGGCATGAAAACCTTTTTTACTGATATTCTTGTGCTCACTGCTTTTTGACGTGGAGGCTTGCAGTACAGTGTGTTGTTTATTTTGTTTGTAATTTAAAAAGTTGCACAGTCCTATTTCTCTTTTTCGAGTCTTGTTACTATTTGATGCAGGAGTATAAAGCTTATTTAACTACTTTCCTTGGTAAAATAAGCGAGTTATTACTGATTTCAGATTTAAACTTTCCATCAACTTTTGACCCAGCCTTGGTGCCCTTGAATGTCCCCGTAAGGAAGGCCGTGTACCTGACCCTGAGACTGGATCACCTGTCCAGCCCGGCAGGTGCTGTGTCCTTGCTTACTCCCTGCACAGCAGTTACACGTTAGCACAGTTTTGTTTCATACTGTCCTCCAGGGACAGACCTCTGTTCTCAAAGTGCGTTCACTCTGCACCCATGTGGTTCAAGGTCCATCCCTCACCAGCTTCTGAACTTGTCTAGGTAATAGGTCATTGTTTTGTGCCCCCATTTAATTCGTCCCATTTGTATATCTTTACATGTAAAAAAAGGGTGTTTCTCACTCATCCCTACAGTGTCCTTAATTCATTTCTCTTGGTTGCAAAACTTGTTGAAAGGTCTTAACAGGTCTCGTTGGCCCTGGGTGGGGAGGGTGTTGCTTACAGAGTTTCCCTGCGCAGTGGGCAGGTAGGGAGGGTGTGTGGCTGCGTCCTCACACACGTGCGGGGTGGTGCTGGGGAAGGGTGTATGCCTTGGGGACCCACCTGCTCCTTGTGTGTCATCCCCCCACTGACTGGAGGGCACCTGATGCCCTGGCGTGCCAGGTACCTGTTTGTTTTTGCTGACTAAGAACAAGCCTAGTATCAAATGCTTCACATTTGACACATTTCCTGGCTAGAGTAAAAATTCCTATTTATCTTTCTAGTGAAAGAGGGAGAGAGACTGGCTCTTGTGGTGAAGTGCTGCTAACAGTGGCCAAGAGCCAGCGGGGAGGAGTGGTGGTGACAGCTTGGAGGCTGCTGGGAGCCCAGGCCTTCGTGCTGCTACGGGTGGGGTGGCGCGGGCACACGCCAGCACCGCAGAGCGGGTCTCCTGTGAGAATCTGGAATCCACCAGCAATCCTGGTAGATGGGGTGGGGGGAGGGGCTGAAGCAGCCCCAGTGTGCCCTTTTTAAGATGCAGGCTTCTCTCCGCGAGCTGCTTGCAGACGTCTTTTGGAAGCAAGTCTTAGGGTGTGTAAAACCGCTGCTGAATGACACGCTCCAGCTCAGTAAACATGGATTTGTTTTGGCCAAAAACCTAGAGGAATTGAGAGAGAGAGATGAAGACAGGCTTGCAGGACCTTAGTTCCCCGACCAGGGATTGAACCCTGGCCATGGCAGTGAAAGCGCTGAGTCCTAACCACTGGACCACGAGGGAATTCCCTAGAATTTTCTATATTCAGCATCAGTTTTGAGCAAAACTCTAGGGAAAGGAAAAGGAAGAGTCCTAGAAGTCTTGGTCTCTTGTTAACAGGCAGCTTTCTGAGATAGTTTACAAAGTGTTGTCTAGATAAGATCTATCATGTCCAAAAACATAGTTTTAAATTATGTTTTAAAGAGTTAGAGGAGAATGTAGACTGTTGAGATTCAGCCCCGGTGAGAAGGACGGAGGCAGGGCCTGGCACCTTCCCCCGGCACCACTGTCTGTAGGTGTCACTTGGGCCCTGCGTCTGCCCAGCCACCTCCCTCCCTGCTCTGTCCTTTACGGTCCCTGCACCCCTTGTCCTGTGCTGTGCCCTCGTGGTGTCCACCAAGTACATTCAGGCCTATCTAACCCTTCACAGATCGGTGAATTAATGCTTTATCACCTTAAAAAAAATGTATTTCTAGGCTCTTAGTCACAACTCATCTTGATTTTGCTTCCAGTGCAAGGATTTGTAACTGACAGACTTTTAATTTGGAGTTATTTAAACTAGAATAAATTGTTTTGAAATCTTCCAACAAATGCACTGTCAGACTGAGATCTCGGCTGATTTTAGGAAAGCATTTTGCAGGGAGGATGTGGGAAAGGCAGCTTTCCGTGAGTGGCTGTAATTGGCCAGCGCCAAGGGCTCACTATGGCAACACTGGGTTACATAGATTGCTGCGTGCGGCTTCTGTTTAATTATGCAGGGTAGGTTTAATTTTTTAGAATCAGATTTGCACATCTTTGAAATAATTCTTCGTTTGAAGATTGATTTTTTTTATGACTTTGCATTTGTTATTGGGTGGCAGAATGTATTCTGACATTGGATTTGCAAGATATTAAAAAAAAATCTGTAATAGACTCTGTTTTGAGAATTTCTTTAGTCTCTTCAGAATGAAAACTCATTTAAATATTTTAGGACTTGCCTCCCAGGGAGTTTTAGCACATGCACAGTGCTCTGGCGAGACTACAGGAAGTGCTGGCGGGACTCGCAGCCCCCAGAATGGGCGGCCCTCTCCAGGGCTTTGCCCCTGTGGCTATTTGGGTCCGACTTTTATGGGCCCTTAGTTTGGCTTGCTGTTGTCTGGTGGTTGTTTTTTCTCAGTTCTCTGTTCCCATTTGCCCCTCCCCTGGGACCATTGACATTTATTATTGATTGATTGATTGATTGATTGATTGCGGTATGCGGGCCTCTCACCGTTGTGGCCTCTCCCGTTGCGGAGCACAGGCTCCGGACGCGCAGGCTCAGCGGCCATGGCTCACGGGCCCAGCCGCTCCGCGGCATGTGGGATCTTCCCGGACCGGGGCACCAACCCGTGTCCCCTGCATCGGCAGGCGGACTCTCAACCACTACGCCACCAGGGAAGCCCCTAATATTAATTGTTATTATTATTTTTTTAACATCTTTATTGGAGTATTAGTTTCTGCTTTATAACAAAGTGAATCAGTTATACATATACATATGTTCCCACATTTTATATTAACGTATTTGTTAGCTGCCCATTGTTCAACAGGGGCACGCTGGATTCTTTGGAGGAGGCCTGTGGTGTGAATCATTCCATTGTCCCCTTGAGGACCAGAGAGTAGAAGGAGACTGGGAGAATGACGTAGGAGAAAGAACGCAGGGCTGGAAGCGAGGGTACTTTTACGTTGCGGACCTTGGTCCTGGTTTGCAGTGAATCCCTCTGCGGCTCTTTTTCTGAGAGTAAAGTCACAGATCACAGAGTTGAAATGGTGGACTTGACGCAGCTCCCAAACCAAGGACAAGCAGAGGGCGTGGGCCGTGGTGCCGTGTCAGAAAGCCGTGTGCGGTGCCGCACAGCCCGCCTCCTTAGGCTGGCTGTGGGTCCAGACCCAGCTGACCTCTGCCGTGGTTACTGCTCAGCTTGCCTGGGGTCCGTGTGTATCAACGTGGCGTGGACGTTGCACAGGGCTGGCTTTGCCTTTGGTGCTGTGTGTGGCCGATGTGGGTGCCGAGTAGGACAGGTACTCCTTCGTGGACGGTATGGTCATTTTCACAGGCCTGCGTACTGAGGCTCTCTCCTGTAGGTTTCAACTTCATGTTGCTCTGCATTTCAGATGAGTTTTCTCATCTCCACCCCCACCCCACCCCGCTTTTTAAAATTTTATTACTAACAATTTAATAACCATGTCAACCCAAACTTGGGCCAGCAGCGAAACCCCGCCCTCCCACCGTGGCACTGCGTAGCTTATGGGATCTTAGTTCCCCCAGCAGGGATTGAACCTGGGCCCCTGGCAGTGAGAGTGCCAAGTCCTAACCACTGGACCTCCAGGAAATTCCCCTCACTTATATCTGTAAATCACTGTTTTACATGGAGACCTTCATCACTTGTTTTTCCCTTTGGTGCAGTTTTTAGCACTAAAAGGGCATATGTATTTGATTCTGTCTTCTTAGAAATAAATCCATTCACTTAGTGTTATATATTCAGAGGTCATATATAATTGTGCTCATGACTCATACATAGAGGTGCTTATACCTAAATACTGTCCATTTTTTCAAAAATCTTTTCTGTTTACCAAAAACAATGGGACTTACTTGAACCTTCAGTGCTGAGTAGGAAAGATAGGAGTTTTGTTGTTGTTGTGCCTATACGTGCATTTTGAACAACACCTGTCATGCATTAAGGTGATGTTCTGTCGTGATATTTACCCCTGAGATAAACAGAAAAATGTACTTAGATCTGTTGCCTAAGATATTGGCAACAATACTGAATCCTTTTATTTAGAAGGATCTGTGCCACATCCTCTAGGACAGTGTCTTCAAACTGTGGATCATGAACCATCATTCCTATTTAAGAAATGTTTTCCTGTGCCAAGGACATAGAGGTAGCTTCCTGCACCTTCTGAAAACTTTGAACTTCTGCTCTTTACACCGAAGCCTTTAATCTGTCCCGGACTGAGGTCTGCGTACGAGCCGGCTGCTCGCAGTCTTCCCTGCGGAAGCCAGCTGGCCCAGCCTTGTCCTTGACTGGGCTGTTCTTTGCTCGCTGACCTGCATTGCTTACTGTCACGAATCAGGTCTCCCCATGTGTGCCCACGTGGTGTTGGAGCTTTTGTGTGTCCCATTGGTCAGCTTGTCTATCCTGGTGACACTGTCGCCTGTCTTCATCGTAAGTTTTGATTGTTGCTGGTGTCTAGAAATGCAGTTGGCTTGTGTATATTCATTTTATATGTTGTATCCAGGAACTTCTCTTTCTACAGATGAGAAAACTTAAGAATGACAGAGGCTGTTAGAATGTACCCAAGGTCACTGCCAAAACAGTGGCAGGGTCAGAATTTTAACGACAGCCATCACACTCCACTGTCCCTGGTCTGAGCTTGGCCCACGTTGATCTTCAGGAAATTAAGCTGGCTGCAGCATGAAGGGGCATCGGAAGGCGACTTGTAGGAAGGGTACAAACTGGCGCCCGCAGAGGTGTCAGGGGCAGTAGAGGCAGCAGAGCCATGGAAGTGAAGCCCACAGGCCGGGAGGCCTGGGTACGAGCTCTGTGTCCGCAGAACCAGTGGAGGTGTGTAGCCGGACTGGGAGGGACTGGGACCTCCCAGGAGGGGCTGCTTGCTCAGAGGTGCCAGTGGGGACTTGGTTGGGGGGGTGCGGGGGCTGGTGGAGGAGAGAGCAGTTGCTGGGAGGAGGCCCTGGGGGAAGCGCTTCACTTCCGGGCCTGGTGCCTGCTGCTGGGGAGGAAGGTAGGCACCAAGGCAAACAGTGCTCCGGTTTCGGTGTATAATGGAAGACTTCGGGCGGACTTTCTCTTGGATTCTCGCTCACAGGATCCATAAGTGTCATTTTTGTTTTTTTTTAGTTAATTTATTTTATTTATTTTTGGCTGTGTTGGGTTTTCGTTGCTGTGCGCAGGCTTCCTCTTGTTGCGGTGAGCGGGGGCTACTCTTCACTGAGGTGCGCGGGCATCTCATTGTGGTGGCTTCTCCTGTTGCGGTGCATGGGCTCTAGGCACACGGGCTTCAGTAGTTGTGGCTCGCGGGCTCCAGAGCACAGGCTCAGTAGTTGTGGCACACGGGCTTAGCTGCTCCGTGGCATGTGGGATCTTCCCGGACCAGGGCTTGAACCCGTGTCTCCTGCATTGACAGGTGGATTCTTAACCACTGTGCCACCAGGGAAGCCCTTGTAGGTTTATTCTTGCTGGATGATCATCCTGAGGTCTGAGTAATACTTCTTGTTAGGAAACAGTGTGTGTTTTCTACTGGAGTTTCTCTTGTCGATGAGGGTCATCTACCAGGAAAGAAACTTGGATTTTTATGTTTTAACAGAAGAAAATTTGACTCCACTTTTCAGAATGGAGACTCTTTGCTTGAGGGGTTTCCTGGGAGACTGGGGTGGTGGGCGAGGGCCAGCGTCTCCCTGCTTGGTAGCAGGACCTGCTGGCTGGTGAGCATATCACTGTAACAGTTCAGCACTGTCACTGGAACAGAGCTGTTCTTCTGGAAATTAGAGGTGGTTTAGAGATGAAGAACATCGCCAGCACACTGAATTAAACGTAGAAAATGAAGTAAGGAGGATGCCTCACTCCTTGACTTGACAAGTGGAAAGCACGTTTGTGCAGGGATGGTGACCAGGGGCTGGCGGGAGGGTGTTGGGCTCCCGGGGGCGGGTCAGCCTGCTCACGCACACACCCGCTGATTAGACCGCACCCATACCCTGCAGGCCTGTGCAGAGGCGTTTCAGGGTGCTCTTGCTGTGCTTGTGTGTCTGTGCAGTCATCAGGGTGGGGGCACCCTCTCGTGCCCGGGATCACAGCGTAGATCACTCATCACACATTGAATCACTGGAAACCCAAAGTTGATCTCGATTCAAGTCCTAACTTCACAGGAGTGGTTTGGCCATAAGGAGTCTATTTAGCCCGTCCACATTCTACCCTTTAATAAGGAAGGATTGGATCTTGCCCCTCAAAGCAGACTTTGGGCCCAGGAGATGTCTGTCGTGGCATGTGTAGTGTTAGGCTGTTGGATACGCCTTTGTTTGGCCAAGCAGCATGGTCGGTGGACCAGCAACTAGCAGCCCTGTGTCCTTGTGTTGACAAACGGGGCTGTGGGTTACCTCTGAGCTCGGGGCAGCCTGGGCTCTGTGGGTGTGTGGATTCTCACAGCCCTGCTACTCCTGCTTCAATGACTTCTGTGGAACCTTCTCATTTCTGTGGTCTTCCTTCTTAAACTAGTCCTCTCCAACTTACTTTAGAGGGTGAGGGTGGTAAGAATTCTCAAGGCTAAGAAACCCCGCTTTCTGGTGGCCGTCTCCACAGTTTTGTAATTGGGGGTTTGGATGGGCAAATGAGACTAGATCAGTGATTATTTATTAGGTTTGCTTGGAAAGCATTAAAAACAAAACAGTACAGTTTGGCAACGCTTACCCCAGACACACAAAATCTGAAGCATCTTTCGGGGGTGGGAATGTGTAGGAGACAAGTCACGGGTGATTTAAGTCTTTGAAATACAAGGGCGTATCTTCCGAGCAGTCCTGTTCTTTCTTCTGGGCCATGTGTTTACACTTGGAGTGTGGAAGAGGTCAGGTGGTGGTAGGATCTTAAATTCCTGGTGGGTGAGATGCAGTATAACTGGTGGGAGCGGAGACTCCTGCCTTTAGAGGCCAGTGTCCTGTTTGTGTCATTCGCCCCAGGTGCTATGGTTAAAGAAGAGAACAGGTATATATTAAGTAGTTGTTTTCTTACCCAGTCCTTGCAGGCCGAGCCGGAGGTGGTGTCCCCTTGCCTCACACCACCCCTCACTGCTCCCTGAGGGACAGCTGTCAATCTGAGCGTTTAATCTTGCTTGAATTGGGGCTAGTGAACAAAACTTGTTTTGCATTAGATAATAATCTAGTTTGAAAGGCTCCTGGCAGTAGTGAGGTGGAGGAGGGATGTAGTGTGTGGGGTGGCATACAGGGAGGGCTGTGCAGTGCGGTCCGGGATTGGTGACTGTGCAAAGGAGAACGTGGACGCTTCATCCTGGAAGCGCACTGATGTGGAGCTGAGGCAGCGCTGAGCCAGCGACCTTGAGCGGCTGCTCAGGAGCCCACCAGGCATGGCCGCTCGGCTGGGGCTCGCAGCGACACACGCTGGCCGGGGAGGGCTTCTTATTGTCCGTATTTTTACCTCTGATTAATTTTGTCCGTAAACCACATGGATTTGAGGTGAATTTTTATCTGTGTCAAAGGGTGACTGTGAGCTGGGTGGATTGAGAGGGCACAGATGCTTGGAGGTGCGGGGTCGAGCACTTGACCGTGCCTCTGGGAAGCGGCCTCCTTTCCACACCCGCTTTCCCACTGATCAGCTGTGCTCTTCCGGTGCCCCTGAGGCCCACGGTCTCCTCCACACGGGGCCTCCCGTTGCGTGCCTGCCGGTGACCAGGGTGCGGCGTGGGGCCTGCAGCATGATCGTGACATGACGTAAAGACAGAAAGCCGGCCTGGACAGTAGCGACAGGTTAAGGAAGAAAGTGAGGGCCTGAGTATGCTGTTGGAGGGTGGAGAGGAACCTGCCCAGATGGGCAGCGGGGGAGAGGCAGCCTCCTGTGAGTGACACGGGATGTTTCCAAGAAACTTGGAGAGATTTGGAGTTGCCAGGGTGGCAGCTGGGGACAGCATCCTTCAGCACCTGTGTCCCTGGGGCTGTCCACCAGGGTGGTGGCACTGATGGGCTGTGAGGTCATCTTTAGTGGGTGCACCTGCAGCAAGAGCTGACCCCCGCCAGCTCCGGGAGCACGGCAGGAAACGCTGGGGTGCCTGCCGTGCAGGACGGAGCTTCTGTCCCGTGAGGCCTTTTCCTCAGCTGTGTGTGTGCATGTACGTGTGTGCTCTGCCATGATGGTCTGAAGTTTGAACACGAATCTGTTCCTCATGAGCTCAGTGACTCCCGTGGGCAGAGTGAGGTGTGCATAGGGATGAATCTAATGTGCCACGTTCACTTCTCAGCAGTGCGGTGGGAAGTGGAGAGAATCAGGTTGTTGTGATGACACAGGTGGAGAAATACTGCACCTGAGTCAGGAGTTGGGCCGGTGCGGAGGGAGGGGGAGAGAGTGATGACTTGGAGCTGGAATGGACTGGGTTTCGATTGTGAGGGGGGCATGCCAGGTTGCTGGCTTGGAGGATCGATCGTCTAGAAAGTGGTACCCTGAACCAGGGCAGGAAATATAGTCATAATTCCCTTGGGGCTCCATCTGTGCACTTGTGTGTGCTGTGGATGTGTCTGTGGTGTGGCTGGACTTTGTGAGTTCAGTGGGGAGCTCTGAGCTGGAGAATGGGGATTGAGATCTACCCATATGGTTGTTAGAGCCTCAGAGGCAGGTTGGATGGCCCCGGGAGAGCCGGGAAGACCCACACCGCAGGAGCGGGTGGAGTGACAGCAGAGAGGCTGGGTGGGGTGCTGCCCGACCGGATGGATGCTGCCCAGAGGCCAAGGCAGGGCAGCATCAGTTATGATCCTGGCTTGGAGGGAGGAGGAGCTCAGCGTGCCCTGGGTTTCTGAGCTGAGAACTCTCTTGTGAATACCAGCCTTGTGTCTGTATTTTGGGTCAGAAGGGCTTGGTCACTTTTAGACTTCAGCTACGTCCCAGAAGCTGTGAGTGCACAGTGGGGTTGGGGGTGGTAGTGTGAGTGACCTTCGTGGATACAGGCTCTGCAGCCTGACTTTGATCCTGACTTTGAGGCAAATGATTCAACATCTCAGAATCTGGTTTCTCAACAGAAAAAAGGAGCCGATCCTGTTACTGTCAGGGTTGTCATGAGGGTTAAATGAGCCAGTGTAGGGAGAGCAGGTGCAGGCCAGGGGTGGGCAGCTGTGGGGTGGCAGGGCTACCCTTCTGTGCAGGACGCGTGCCAGAGTGTGTGCGGACGGCACAGAGACATGCTAGGCGCGTGGCCAGCTGGCCCCTCCGCCCACCGTTGCTGCTCGAGAGCTCTGTGACCACTGCGGGTTCCTGGGAGGACAGGGTTGGGTGTCAGTCCGCCGTCGGGAAAGCTCTCCTGAGAGGCTGGGCTGGGGCTGGGTTCCTGCCTACGCCTCCCTGCCCAGCGGCTGCAGGTCCCCTGCTTGTGATGCCCGCGAACATGGGAAGGTGTGGTGGGCACCGGCTCCCATCCTGATCTCCAGAGAGACGCTGGAGAGCTTCCAGACAGTGTGCACTGCCTTCTGTCTGTCTGAAGAGAGCTGTTCATTTGGGTGCTGTCCCTTTCTTTCCTGTCTGGGCAGCTGGTGCATTGGTGGAACTGGCAGAGGGTGGGCCTTCCAGCAGGACTGGGGTGGGGCCTGCAGTGTGGGACACCTGGTACTAAGTCATCCATTCAGCAGTTCTAGACTTGGTCCTTGTTCTGTGCTGGGCCGCCTGCCCCCGCTGCATCTTGGTTCTACAGTGTTAGGGCTGCTCATCCCTGCCAGCTCCATACCGGCCCCCCCAATCAGATTCGTTGCATTTTAGATGTTAACCTGTACAGATTATTGATGTGAGCTCACATTCTCCATGAAAAGAGTAGCACACATTTAGGGAAAATGATGTATTTTTAAAGGAAACAATTTTACATTGGGTATGGAAGAACCTTAAACTTTTCAAATGAAAGGTGTTTTAGGGATTATCAAACCTAATCCCCTTGTTTTATGGATTAATAGTCTAAGGGTTGTTTCCTGGTATTTTTTTTTTGAATTTTATTTTGTTTTATTTTATTTATTTATTTATTTTGCGGTACGCGGGCCTCTCACTGTTGTGGCCTCTCCCGTTGCGGAGCACAGGTTCCGGACGCTCAGGCTCAGCGGCTGTGGCTCATGGGCCCAGCCGCTCTGCGGCACGTGGGATCCTCCTGGACCGGGGCACGAACCCATGTCCCCTGCATAGGCAGGCGGACTCTCAACCACTGCGCCACCAGGAAAGCCCTTGAATTTTATTTAATTTATTTTCTTATACAGCTGGTTCTTATTAGTCATCAATTTTATACACTTAAGTGTATACATGTCAGTCCCAATCGCCCAATTCAGCACACCACCATCCCCACCCCCCTGCGGCTTTCCCCCCTTGGTGTCCATACGTTTGTTCTCTACATCTGTGTCTCAACTTTTGCCCTGCAAACCGGTTCATTTGTACCATTTTTCTAGGTTCCACATACATGCGTTAATATACGATATTTGTTTTTCTCTTTCTGACTTACTTCACTCTGTATGACAGCCTCTAGATCCATCTGCGTCTCAACAAATGACCCAATTTCGATCCTTTTTATGGCTGAGTAATATGCCATTGTATATATGTACCACATCTTCTTTATCCATTCGTCTGCCGACGGGCATTTAGGTTGCTTCCATGACCTGGCTATTGTAAATAGTGCTGCAGTGAACATTGGAGTGCATGTGTCTTTTTGAATTATGGTTTTCTCTGGGTATATGCCCAGTAGTGGGATTGCTGGATCATATGGTAGTTCTATTTTTAGTTTTTTAAGGAACCTCCATAATGTTCTCCCTAGTGGCTGTATCAGTTTACATTCCCACCAACAGTGCAAGAGGGTTCCCTTTTCTCCGCACCCTCTCCAGCATTTGTTGTTTGTAGATTTTCTGATGATGCCCATTCTAACTGGTGTGAGGGGATACCTCACTGTAGTTTTGACTTGCATTTCTCTAATAGTTAGTGACGTTGAGCAGCTTTTCATGTGCTTCTTGGCCATCTGTATGTCACCTTTGGAGAAATGTCTGTTTAGGTCTTCTGCCCATTTTTGGATTGGGTTGTTTGTTTTTTTAGTATTGAGCTGCATGAGCTGTTTATATATTTTGGAGATTAATCCTTTGTCCGTTGATTCGTTTGCAAATATTTTCTCCCATTCTGAGGGTTGTCTTTTCGTCTTGTTTATGGTTTCCTTTGCTTTGTAAAAGCTTTTAATTAGGTCCCATTTGTTTATTTTTGTTTTTATTTCCATTACTCTAGGAGGTGGATCAAAAAAGATCTTTCTGTGATTTATGTCATAGAGTGTTCTTACTATGTTTTCCTTACTATGTTTATAGTGTCCATCTTACATTTAGGTCTCTAATCCATTTTGAGTTTATTTTTGTGTATGGTGTTAGGGAGTGTTCTAATTTCATTCTTATACATGGAGCTGTCCAGTTTTCCCAGCACCACTTATTGAAGAGACTGTCTTTTCTCCACTGTATATCCTTGCCTTCTTTGTCATAGATGAGTTGACCATAGGTGCTTGGGTTTATCTCTGGGCTTTCTATCTTGTTCCATTGATCTATGTTTCTGTTTTTGTGCCAGTACCATATTGTCTTGATTACTGTAGCTTTGTAGTATAGTCTGAAGTCAGGGAGTCTGATTCCTCCAGCTCCGTTTTTTTCCCTCAAGACTGCTTTGGCTATTTGGGGTCTTTTGTGTCTCCATACAAATTTTAAGATTTTTTGTTCTACTTCTGTAAAAAATGCCATTGGTAATTTGATAGGGATTGCATTGAATCTGTAGATTGCTTTGGGTAGTATAGTCATTTTCACAATATTGAGTCTTCCAATCCAAGGACATGGTATATCTCTCCATCTGCTGGTATCATCTTTAATTTCTTTCATCAGGGTCTTATAGTTTTCTGCATACAGGTCTTTTGTCTCCCTAGGTAGCTTTATTCCTAGGTATTTTATTCTTTTTGTTGCAATGGTAAATGGGAGTGTTGCCTTAATTTCTCTTTCAGATTTTTATCATTAGTGTATAGGAATGCCAGAGATTTCTGTGCATTAATTTTGTATCCTGCTACTTTACCAAACTCATTGATTAGCTCTAGTAGTTTTCTGGTGGCATTTTTAGGATTCTCTATGTATAGTATCATGTCATCTGCAAACAGTGACAGTTTTACTTCTCTTTTCCAATTTGTATTCCTCTTATTTCTTTTTCTTCTCTGATTGTCATGGCTGGGACTTCCAAAACTATGTTGAATAATAGTGGTGAGAGTGGACATCCTTGTCTTGTTCCTGATCTTAGTGGAAATACTTTCAGTTTTTCACCATTGAGCATGATGTTTGCTGTGGGTTTGTCATATATGGCCTTTATTATGTTGAGGTAGGTTCCCTCTATGCCCACTTTCTGGAGAGTTTGTATCATAAATGGGTGTTGAATTTTGTCAAAAGCTTTTTCTGCATCTATTGAGATGATCATATGGTTTTTCTTCTTCAGTTTGTTAATATGGTGCATCACATTGACTGATTTGCATATATTGAAGAATCCTTGCATCCCTGGGATAAATCCCACTTGATCATGGTGTATGATCCTTTTAATGTGTTGTTGGATCCTGTTTGCTAGTATTTTGTTGACGATTTTTGCATCTATATTCATCAATGATATTGGTCTGTAATTTTCTTTTTTTGTAGTATCTTTGTCTGGTTTTGGTATCAGGGTGATGGTGGCCTCATAGAATGAGTTTGGGAGTGTTCCTTCCTCTGCAATTTTTTGGAAGAGTTTGAGAAGGATGGGTGTTGGCTCTTCTGTAAATGTTTGATAGAATTCACCTGTGAAGCCATCTGGTCCTGGACTTTTGTTTGTTGGAAGATTTTTAATCACAGTTTCAATTTCACTACTTGTGATTGGTCTGTTCATATTTTCTATTTCTTCCTGGTTCAGTCTTGGAAGGTTATACCTTTCTAAGAATTTGTCAATTTTTTTTTTTTTAAATCACCCTTTTAGGGAGAAAAACTGGCAACTCAGGAGTACTAGACGTTTCAGCTGTGTCTTCCTTGCCTGCTCTCAAAAATCCTTTCACAGAACTTTTGTACATCTGTAAGTTGCAAGCGCCTGAGATATTTAAAGGAAAGAAAGCATTGATGACACTTGGGTGTGGCTGTGAGGACCTGGGCCAGCTTTGGGAGAGGCTGTGTGGGCTCCTCCTTGGCGAGGGCTGCCCTTGTAACTGTCTTGTCTCCCAGCCCAGACACAGGGCTTTCCCACTTGTTCAGGTCGTCTGTAATTTCTTTCACGAGTATTTTGTGGGTTTTCATTCAGTGTACAAGTGTTGCATCGCTTTGGTTAAATCCATTCCTATATATTTTATTTTATTTTTTTGATGCTGTTGTAAATGATGTTGTTTTCTTAATTTCTCTTTCAGAGTGTTCCCTGCTGGCATGTTAGAAGTACCTCTGATTTTGCACATTGATCTTGTGTTCTGCAGCTTTGCTCTGCTGCACTCTTTTGTTAGCTCTCATGGTTTCTTGTAGATTCTCTAGGGTTTTATATTCTTTTTTTAAAAAAAATATTTATTTATTTATTTTTTGGCTGCGTCGGGTCTTAGCTGCAGCACGCAGGATCTTTCTTTGAGGTGCGTGGGCTTCTCTGGTTGTGGCGCGCAGGCTTAGTTGCCCCACGGCATGTGGGATCTTAGTTTTCTAACCAGGGATGGAACCGGCATCCCCTGCATTTCAAGACGGATTCTTAACCACTGGACCGCCAGGGAAGTCTCTGTGTTCCTTTTTTGTTTTGTAATTTTTTTTTTTTTTTTTTACTGTACGCGGGCCTCTCACTGTTGTGGCCTCTCCCGTTGCGGAGCACAGACTCCGGACGCGCTGGCTCAGCGGCCATGGCTCACGGGCCCAGCCGCTCCGCGGCATGTGGGATCTTCCCGGACCGGGGCACGAACCCGTATCCCCTGCATCGGCAGGCGGACTCTCAACCAGTGCGCCACCAGGGAAGCCCTCTGTGTTCCTTTTTAAGGTCAGTTTTCTAGCTGGACAACCTGGTTGAGTTCAGGCTTTAGTTGTGTCGTGTTGTGGTAGGTTGTGATTTCTGTCTGCGTTCCTGAGTGGTCGGTGGACCGCTTCTGTTAAGCACTGTCATGTGGATGCTTGCGGTGAGACTCGTGGGGCACGGGGATGGCGACTTCATGGAGCTGGACTGATGCTGCGCTCCCGTTAACAGAAGACAGGCTGGTGCCCAGTGTCCTGTGGTCTGTCCTCCTTGGACTGTTCCTTTTGGAGAAGTAAAGCAGATGGGAGTGGTGAGAGCCTGAGATCGATCAGTCGTGATTGTTGACACGAGTGAAGTGGGGAAGCCACAGCCCTGATTCCTGTGACCTTGCGTGTATCCATTGCTGGGGTCCCAGTGCACCCCGACCACGGTGGGTGACAGCATCCTGTTGTCTCTGGAGAGCATGATGCTGACTGGGAAGTCTGAGTTTGCTGAGAGCTAGAGACATCGGTCATCTGTTTCCTGACTTAGACCCTCAGGAAAGGAGTCTTCGTCTTGTTAGTCAGGATTTCAAGTGTGTCTGTGATGTCCGAAGGACTGCTCTCCATGTGGATTGTTGTGTGGACGGTGCGTAGGGAGCGAGGAGCCTGTGAACTTGAGTGTGGACTTGCTGACCCAGAGGCAGGCTGGTGAAGGTTCGGTGGTGTCCATGTCACTCCTGCCGCGAATGGACAGCTTGTTTTGCCAGGCGCAGCACTGTCCCCTGCTCCAGTCGTTAGGGGCCTGCTTTCCCAGTCTGCTCCCACTTCCCCTAGTTTGATTCTGTGCTCTTATCCCAGCTTTCAGGAGTTGCCCAGGCCCTGGCTTACAGTTTCCCTGGGGTTTCTCTTCATAGCTGTGTGGCTTGATATCTGAGAAACCCCTTTCTATCCTCCCCTAGGTTTGGCGGCTCAGTGGGCACTGGTCCCTGGACAGCAGCTCAGGCTCTCCCGCCTCCCCGTGTGCCCGTGTCTGTTCATTCTGCGCTTTCTTCTGTTCAGGGGCAAAAAGCGAATTGTCTGGAAACATTAATTTTCTGTTTCCTGCTTGCTTTGTCCTCTGGTGAAAAGAAGCATCTGAGTTGAAGAGAGAAGTTGTACATGGGGCGTTCGTTTTCCCTCCAGCTCCTTCCCCACCTGCCTCAGCTATGCCCCGCCCCCCTTGTTCCCTTGAGCCTTCTCTCCAATCTAGCCAAGGAAGCAGTGACAGATAGCACCCATCCTAAAACAACACCAAAAATCAGCCCTCCCTCCCGCCCCCCGGCAGAGTGAGGCTTTCTTTGAGCTCTGCGCTCTGGGCACTGTGGCGGGCCGGGGTGGGGAGGCTTTGTAACTCTGCAGATAGAGCTCAGTCTGTCCTGTCCTTCTGTGACTGAGGCCCGGCTGCCTCTGCGTTCTTCAAACAGTGCCCTCAGTCCTCTTGGTTACATTTTAAGGTTTATTTCTGTTTTGTTTTTAATTAACGTTTTTTTGTTTTTGGCTGTGTTGGGTCTTCATTGCTGTGCGTGGGCTTTCTCTAGTTGCGGCGAGCGGGGGCTGCTC
Organism: Leucopleurus acutus; assembly: GCF_964270905.1. Taxonomy (NCBI): domain Eukaryota; kingdom Metazoa; phylum Chordata; class Mammalia; order Artiodactyla; family Delphinidae; genus Leucopleurus; species Leucopleurus acutus. The sequence goes on from NC_139162.1 coordinate 621,371, forward strand.
TTCGTTGCGGTGTGCGGGCTTCTCATTGTGGTGGCTTCTCTTGTTGCAGAGCACGGGCTCTAGGCGCCAGGGCTTCAGTAGTTGTGGCACGCGGGCTTCAGTAGTTGTGGCTCGCGGGCTCTGGAGCGCAGGCTCAGCGGCCATGGCTCACGGGCTTAGTTGCTCCATGGCATGTGGGATCTTCCTGGACCAGGGCTCGAACCCGTGTCCCCTGCATTGGTAGGTGGATTCGTAACCACTGCACCACCAGGGAAGTCCTTAAGGGGGTTTTTAAAGCTTCAGTGAGAACAGCAGGGACACGTGTTCTCCGTTTCCAGTTTCAGGGAGGTGGTGGTTGAGTGTGGGCTCTGGAGTCAGCCTGGGTCTGAGACCTGGCCCCCCATTCGGGGTGACCTTGGTGAGGCTGTGCACCTTCACAGGGCCTCAGAGATGAGGTTAGGCCAAACAATATGAGATTGTTAATATGAGACTTTTTTAAAATCGAGATCATTGTAGATTCACATGCAATTGTAAGAAATAATACAGAGAGACCCCTTGGCTACTTTGCCTAGTTTCTTGCGATGGGAACATTTTGTCAAATTGTAGTATAATATCACAACCAGAGTACTGACATGGATACAGCCGATGAATCTTAATCTTATTCAGGTGGGCCTTCCTTGTACCGTGTGCGCGCGCAGTTCTGTGCATCTCCATCACATCTAGGTCCCTGTATCCACTGTCCCCACCAGAGACTCTCCTGTTTGCTTTTTCATAATCACACCCACTTCCCTTCTGCTTCATTGCCTCACCCTTGTCCTTAACCCTGACAACCACCAATCTGTCCTCGATTTCTAAAATTTTGTCTCTGAGGACGTCATGGGAATGGAATCATGAATGTAACCTTTTGGGGTTGGCTCAGTACAAGCCCCTTGAGATCCATCAGAGTTGTTGCCACACTGGTAACAACTTTCTTTCCTTTGTGTTTCTGAGTGTTGTTCCCCGCAGACCACAGTTTGTTTACCATTCACCTGTTGCAGGACATCTGTGCTAATTCCAGTTTTGGGGAATTATGAATAAAACTGCTATGAACATTCTGTGGAGGCTACTGGACCATTTCTGACGTACCAAAATGGCGGTCTCTGACAACGCAGTCCAGTACCCAGAGGCGCCCTGCGCTCTGCTGGGTGTGTGGATGTGTGGACCTAGCTGGTCTGTGCACAGACCTCAAGACACATCCTGCCTCCTCCGTGCCATTGTCTGAACTACGGAAGAAGTTCCTGCTCTGGAAGGCTGAGCTCTGTGCTGGCCGCCCGCACCCAGCCCCGTGCCCCTTGACCTGGAGCGTTACCACAGGAGCCCGCGGCTGCTGTCTCTGGGGAGCAGGGAAGGGAAGGCAGACATGCACTCAGCCCCACCGCCCTGTGGGTATGACCACCCTCCAGCACCTTGGTGTCCTGGCGCTGGTTCTGTCCACGGTGTGTGTGGAGCATCTGCCCACACGGGGCTCCGCTGTCACTCGCATCCACACTCCAGCTTCTGCCAGGGAGCGTTGTGGTCCCTGGGAGCTTGGGCTTGGAGAACTGGTCTGTGTCTTCAGACCTCCGGCTGAGGCCAGTGCAGCAAGACCAGGCTTTGGCTACTTGGGGCTCCTGGGATCTGGGGCCTCTGGAAAGGCCGCACAGGAGGGCGGTCAAGGAGGCCAGGGCGGTGCTCGGTGCTTTAAAACCCAGAGTGTGGGCCAGCCGAGGGGACCGTGCTTTCCGTGGGACTGATTACAACTGTCTAGTGCTCATCTCATGCTGAACGGAAACTGCGATTAGCAGTCACAGGCCTTTGAAAAATTAATTAATTAATTAATTGGGCGGCATTGGGTCTTTTTAAAAATAAATTTATTTATTTAATTAATTTATTTTTGGCTGCGTTGGGTCTTCGTTGCTGCACCGGGGCTAATCTTCATTGCGGTGTGTGGGCTTCTCATTGCAGTGGCTTCTCTTGTTGCGGAGCACGGGCTCTAGGCGCACGGGCTTCAGTAGTTGTGGCACGTGGGCTCAGTAGTTGTGGCTCGCGGGCTCTAGAGCGCAGGCTCAGTAGTTGTGGCGCACGGGCTTAGCTGTGGTTGACACTGGCTTCATGTTGCCAGGGTCTGCATCTGCACTCTGTCCCCACTGGTCTCTACTTCTGGGCTGGGAACGTGCTCTTTGAATGCTGTCGTTCTGACAGTAAAGTGTAGTCTGCTGTGTTTCCTTGTGAATATGTGGCTTGATTATAGTTGTGTGTTGGTTCTGATGTGAACGTGTGTGCAACACGAAGCTTTTTTCATATTTTTAGGATATTTCTTCAATGTGCATTCCCCAGAAATGGGATTACTCTGTCACAAGGTGTAAATATTTTAGAGGCTCTTAATTTGTGTTGTCTTCTAGGAATAATTGAGTCAGTTACTAAGTATTTTCTCTTAAAATGAAAAGACCTTTAGACTAGAATTTAGAAGCCCTGGATTTTGTTTCCAACTGGCTTTTAATTCCCTGCATGACCTCAGACAACTTGAAAATATATTATTTTTTAACGTCACTTAACTTGGGCCCAGTAGAGCACTGGTTCTCTACCCATGTGATTTTGCCCTTCAGGGGACTTGGGACAGTGTCTGGAGATGTTCTAGCTGTCACAGCTTGGGGAGGTGCTCCCGGCATGCAGTGGGTAGAGGCCGGGATACTCAGCACCCTGCGGTGCCCAGGACAGCACAGGATGATGCGGCTCCAGGTGGTAAGTTGTGCTGGGTTTGAGAAACTCAAGTTTCCTTCAAAACTGAATAGTAGTTGTATTATTTGTTGCATTCCGAGTGTAGACATTCATCATAAACTCTGCGTTGTTCCGTCACTGCCTTTATAGGAAAATTGAAAAGCTTAGTGAGTTGTTGCTTTTCAGTAAAACCAAGGTGTGGTGATTGGAAGCTGCTTTTTTAGTCCTTGAGGTTAATAATGTCAGCTTCAAAAAGTCCTGTACCAGCAACATAAGGACAGAAAAATCTAAACCCATCTTTGCAAAACACACATACACATCTGTAAGCACAGGTCAGGAAACCACTTAGATCTTTTGGAAACCGAGTGCAGACCTTGGAAATCTGCTCTCCATAAGCACTGTGTCCTGGCAGCTGTGCTTGTCTCCTGTGTGCCTGTGCGTGTCCGGTCCTGATGCTGCACGGCTGGTGCGTTCGGAAGTGGGAGCGAGCTTGATGGGATTGTGGAACAATAGGTGTGAATGGAATAATGCTGGTTGTTTTGTTCTTGGGATCTCAGTTCTCTTCAGGACCCTGCAGCGTCACTGTGTTCACATGGCCAGGCCGCAGGCTTGCTTGATGGGTTGATTGATTTCGGACATGGAGGTCTTTGGAGACGCTTTGCAATAAAAGCTCTTCTTTTTATAATGATTTTGGAAGATTGTATATTGTGCCATTTGCTTTTCTTTTGATACTGTACTTTGGGTTTACTTTCAAAGAGTTGGAATTGCTACATTTTGATGTAAAAATATTTGATGGATGAAAAGATGTTTTTAGTTGTCTCTGTACCTTTAAACTCCTAGTTTTGAATGATGGAAATCAATTATTTCAATTAATGACAAAATGGAAGGGTGCCCAGTTACACAGTCCCAGGAGCGGGCATGGTCCTCTCATCTTCCTCTCCGGTCCTTATCAGGGCAGCAGAGGGGGCGAGGTCGCTGCTGGACCCGGGGAGGACTCACGGTGTAAACGTGAGAACCAGCTCTCCAGGCCCTGGGCCCTGGCCTGCCTAGCTTGAGCAGTACTGCTTAGACTTCGGGTGTGCTTCCTGGTTGCTATCCACCCCACCCCGACTTCCAAGAGGAACCGTTATTTTGAAATTTATAGTTTATGACTATTTGCTTTTCATTGATTTTTTTTTTTTTTAAGATTTAGTTTTATTTATTTTTGGCCGCATTATGTCTTCGTTGCTGTGCGCGGGCTTCCTCTGGTTGCAGCGAGCGGGGACTGCTCTTCGTTGTGGTGCACAGGCTTCTCATTGCGGTGGCTTATCGCTGCAGAGCATGGGCTTTAGCTCGCGGGCTTCAGTAGTTGTGGCTCGCGGGCTCTAGAGCACAGGCTCAGTAGCTGTGGCACATGGGCTTAGTTGCTCTGCGGCATGTGGGATCTTCCCGGACCAGGGCTCGAACCCGTGTCCCCTGCGTTGGCAGGCGGATTCTGAACCACTGCGCCACCAGGGAAGTCCCTTTTCATTGATTTTTACTGTATACATAGTAAATCGAATATATTAAGTTTCACGTACTTTTGAAAGACACATACATTCAATATATTCCTCTGAGACCTTTTCTCACTCACTGTTACGGTTTTTGAGATTTGCTGATGTTGATACGTGTAGCTGCAGCTTACTCATGAGTAACGGGGTTGTTTGCCCATGGCGGGCCTGCCCACGAGGCCCCTGTGTGCTGCCACCCCCAGACGATATCTCTTAGTCATGTTGACGAAGTGTGCCAGCCCTTGTGGGGCCGCCCCAAACCTCTGGTTTCTCCTGCCGTGGACGCTGGAGGCATGTCTCCGACCTGGGATCCCGGGAAGCTTATGTGGTCTGAGTTATGGTCCTTTGCCTTTGAGGATGGATCCCTAGGTGGATAGAGAGAGGAGTGGAGAGGATACAGGGTGGCCGGGACCAAGCCCATCTGGGCGCCGCAGGAGCACAGCTTGAGGCTGGGAGAGGGCCTCCAGGCGGAGCGAGGCGGACGGGCCAGCCGTCGGGGCTTTGTGAGCCAAAAGGAGAGTTCACATTTTACTCTGAGTGTGACGGGGGTCCGTAGAAGACGCAAATGCATAACTTCGACAAAGGTTTACTGTCAAACTCCAAGTAAGGTGAAAGTCTGTGGATGGCCCTTCCAGGGCCCCAGTCCTCAAGCCCCTTCTCTGGGGAGAATGACCGGCCTATCGGAGTGTTCTTTCCTTAACTGGGCCTTTCTGGGCACTGCCGTCCAGGAACCATGATCAAGAACGGAGACTTCCACCTGGGTAGCGTCCTCCCACAAACCACCAGGTGTGAGTGCCTCTCCTGGTGTCCTCTCCCTTTATAGCCCAAACCAGCCAGCCAGACATCCTAAAAACCTCTTGCTTGTCTGGAGTTCCGTGAAGTAAAGGAAGGTTGTAGTGTGGTCCAAATGGAGAGAGACTGACATTATAAAATGAACTAAGTAGAAATTATTATTTACATGAGCTAACTTTACTCTCTTCTTTCAGAATACCCTCAGTGCTGCTCTGGGACACGCCTTTGTTGGATTTAATTTACAGTCATCAACCTCGGCTTTTAGCGATGGACTCGGTAAATATTTTATTGTATTGCCTCTCTCATCAGTTTGTGTTATTTTCATTGGTTTGTAAAAAGAAGTATCAAAATATTTCTTAAGTCTTCACATTGGTTTTCTTGAGCTTGATAGAGCTTTGGCTAAGTGTTCTGGGTTTTGTCCTGGATTTCACTTAACTGAGCGTGCTTCAGGGCGGTAGTGAGCTGCGTGGTGTCCCAGCGAGAGGCGTTCTGTGGACAAATTAAGACAGGTTGGCAGCCTGGTCTGTGAAAGAAGTTGGTTTCTTGTCAACTTCTGTTGTCTTACTGGCTCTGTCCCCAAGTGGTCTGGAGCCTGTAGGACCTGCTTGCGGTGCCTGTTTTGTGCTCTGGGCGTGTTGCACACACACCATCTGAGAACTGCCCCTCCTCCTCTGGGGAGGCAGGCTGCCTGGCTGTGCTCTGCTCTGTGTCCCGTGTGTGGGCCAGCTGGTAGCCACACGTGGTTTTCCTGAAGTCCGAGGCCAGCGTGTGTGGGTGTGGAGTGGGCTCCTGGCTCGTTTGCCCTGAGCCTTGCGTCCCGCTGGGAATTCCTAGCACGGCTGTGCCCGGAGGGGCAGCTGCCCTCCTGCAGCCTGGGGCCCGACTGGCACTCGTTGCTCTAGGACAGAGCCCTCCTCCCCGGGACACGTTGGAAAGAAAACTCTTGGCTCCTTTGCATGTTTCCTACCGTGGCCAGGTATTAGTGTTTTAAAGCGAACAGTGCCAAAGTGTATTTTCTATTTTGTGTTGTTTCTAGCAGACAGGAAAGAAACCTTTCCTGCTACTTAATCTCACAGACCCCATCCTCTATCTCAGCCGTCATTGTATCCGGCCACTTTGAAATGCACCTGGCTGGACTCTTTGACTTGAGGAAGTGTTTCCTTGGAAATGGGGGTGAGGTATGATGGAAAGATCTTAGTCTGCAGGGTGGTCTGGGATTAAAAAGAAGCCAGCCTGGCCAGTGGGGTGTGGTGGTGAGGGGCCGTGGTGGGCCCTGTAGCATGCTGGGAGCGCTCCCACGGCCGTCTTCCAGGATGAGCCCATGCATTCAGCTTGGCTGTCACGGGCTGTGGGGCAGCCATTGAGAGACTCAGCCCAGCAGGGGGTGAGCTGGGCGTGGAGGGGCAGCCAGGCCCACCCACACTGCAGGCTTGAGCCTGGCCTTTGTTTGGAAATGATAACATTGGCCTTAATTTATAACGAGGAAAAAAAATGCTGCTTAAATTAGGTTATTAACAAGCATTTGGTGATCGCTGCTTAAAAGGAAACAAGTTATCAGCAGCTCTGCTGAGAGGTCTGGGGCTGGCCCAGTTGTTCTGGTGGATTGTGAGCAGTAGGTGTGTTAACGTTGGCAAAGTTTCCTGACACGTGAAGGGCTGGCTGTTTGACGGTAAGTCCCATGGCAGTAATCCACGGTGTCTAATGCCGTTTATCACTTTTGTGAACCATAAATATTCAGTTAATATTGACTGTAATTGTCTTTAAAAAATCCACAGTGTATGGAAGGAATAGAGATAAAGGTGCTACTTTGACTGATCACCAGGGGGGCCCCTCCCGGGTCCGGGGCCTGCGTGTGTGGGCACAGGTGCCGGGGTCTACGATCCATGACCTTTCCTGGCATCAGAAGGCACAAATATAAAAACAGAATAATTTTGCAGGCTCTCTAATAATTGTTCATTGTTATTTATATCATTCATTATTTTATTTTATTTTTTTTGCGGTACGTGGGCCTCTCACTATTGTGGCCTCTCCCGTTGCGGAGCATAGGCTCTGGACGCGCAGGCTCAGCGGCCGTGGCTTACGGGCCCAGCCGCTCTGCGGCATGTGGGATCTTCCCGGACTGGGGCATGAACCCGTGTCCCCTGCATAGGCAGGCGGGCTCTCAACCACTGCACCACCAGGGAAGCCCCATTCATTATTTTTAATTTTCATTTTGACCACGTAAGGTAGAATATGAAGCATTTAGATCACATCTGAGATCACTGTTTCTGACAGAGGTTGGCTTGTTAAATATCCTTCAGTGCACACTGCTGTGCTCTCGGCCCTGCCCTAAGGTGATCCAGGTGTGGTTGTGGCTCCAGGGTCCGGGAGGGGGCGGGCCGATGCCAGCTCTGGACGTGGGCCCAGGTCCTGCTGGGCCTCGGCTCCCCTGCCCTGTGAGGCCGTGATGGCCATACTCATCCGAAAGATTTCCCGAGAGCTTAAGTGACCCTGTTTATGGAGGTAAAGCTCAATGAAAATAGAAGCTTTAAAATAGTTAGATTTATTCTTTGCTTTCCTTTCTCGAGCATAAAACACTAGTTTCACCTGATGGCTGGTGTAATTCTCGCTGTGTTAACATCTTTCTTGGTAAAGCGCAAGGGTCGGGGCAGAGGTGAGCCTTAAATGGCTCTCGATGGCACGCGTTCCGCCAGGGTTCGGTGCGAGTGTGGCTGCCGCCGCTGAGGATTGTCAGCAGCAGGGACCCCAGGGCAGCGCAGGGTGGTACCGTCGCTTCCTATGGACAGGAGTTCTGAGTGATGTTTCCAAAAACAGAGTGGCTTCTGGAAGTGGCTGTTAGAGTAATAAAGGCAGTGTGTCTATTTGAATGGAGGCTTGGATCTAATGGTTTATGTTTCTAATTGAACACCTCCATAAAAAATAGAAAAGTGATCACTTTCTAAAATTGAAGTACAGTTGATGTGTAGTATATAAAACTTACGTAGTAAGTTACAGTATAGTGATGCGCAGATTTAAATGTTACATTACAGTTACTGCAGAGTGATCACTTTTGACTTGCTGGGGTGTGCAGAGCAGTGACACGCCCTGTCTGTGGCATCCTGGCGCCCGGAGCAGGCTGTGCTCACTGTGGAGCTGTGAGCGCGAGAACTGCAGGTCTTGTCAGCGGCAGAACCAAGTCCCCCTCCACCTGCTGTCCGGATGCGGGCTGGGGGCGTGGGGGAGGGCGTCCTGTGCCTGGGGCCCCTCGTGATGGGGAATGTGTTGCCATCTGGTGATGCAGCTCTTCTGGGTAGGTCTCTCTGTGCCCCTCACATGGCAGGAGTGGCGATTTGCTGACCCTGCCACCACCCAGCTAGTGGTGGCCACTAGTGACTGTGGCACTTCACAGTCACAGCACACGTGGCTGGGGGGGCTACCGTCTTGTGCCTTGGCTGCAGGGCGGAAGGCTGGGTTGGATTTGCAGGTGGTAAGAAGCTTGTAGATACTAATGCTAATGATACATTTGCCTTTTTAACAAGGATATTTGTCAGGATTTAAAAATAGGTAACAAAGCACACTTTTGCTTCTTTCTCTAAGAAATATGTCTAGCTAATTACACCAATAAAACTTATGTATTCCGGATTTTTGAGTATAGTAAATTTTTATTGTAATTTTAGAGTTCTGGGGAATATTCATTGTCTAGGCTCCCTTAAAATACATACAAAGTATGGAATATTAGATGTCATTTAAATTAGATTTCATTAAATGCATGCTTTTTGTTCATATAAAAATTGGCAGTTGTGTTCACACACCTCCCCAGAAGGCTCTCGCTTTCCCCACCACAGCCCTTGTTGGTCAGTAGGACTTGGGTCCTTTTATTCCAGGACATGGGAGTTGCCTGGAGAGTGCACATGCCCAAGAACAGGGTTTGGAAAATAGGCAGGGCAGAGCAGAAGGGATGGTCTGAGCCCAGGCTGTGCCCCAGCTCCTTTCCCTCTGGACGTTTCTAGCTGAACTGGCCTCTGGGCTCTGGTGCCTCAGCTGTGCCGGGCAGGAAGGCATGTGGAGAGTCTGCTTGCGACTGGAAGGGTTTGTCGGCTGTTTGTAGCACCTCATTTGTTGCCTATAATATTGCCATTGTTTTCCCTCCATCGTTAGCTACAGGGATTCTCATGGAGCCAGTGTTCATTTTATTTTTTTAACTTATTTTTTATGTTTTTATTTTTCTGCTTGTACCGCGAAGGCTTGCAGAATCTCAGTTCCTGGACCAGGGCTTGAACCTGGGCCACGGCAGTGAAAGTGCCGAATCCTAACCACTAGACCACCAGGGAACCCCCCATTTTATTTTTTTAAATATTTATTTATTTGTTTATTCATTTTTGGCTGCGTTGGGTCTTCATTGCTGCACAAGGGCTTTTCTGTAGTTGCGGCGAGCGGGGACTACTCTTCGTTGCAGTGCGTGGGCTTCTCATTGCGGTGGCTTCTCTTGTTGCAGAGCACAGGCTCTAGGCACACGGGCTTCAGTAGTTGTGGCTCACGGGCTCTAGAGCGCAGGCTCAGTAGGTGTGGCGCATGGGCTTAGTTGCTCCGCGGCATGTGGGATCTTCCCGGACCAGGGCTCGAACCCATGTCCCCTCTATTGGCAGGCGGATTCTTAACGACTGTGCCACCAGGGAAGCCCATCCCCATTTTACTTTTAATACCTTCAAATTTTAAAAGCTGGCTAAAGGGATTTCCTCCAAGTTTTATATTTGAGGGTGAAGAGATTTGCCTGTATCTGGCTCAGAGTAGAGCTCCACAGGTTGTTAAAACTGAGCTGAACTTGACTGCTGGACCAACCTGAAATCCCACCTTCCCTCCTGCTGCTCCTTGCTGGGCCTCAGGGGACGAGGGTTCTGTGCAGTTACGGATGTTTGCTGCGGCGGGGGGGTTCCTGTGCAGCCCACTTGGATCTTGGTGGGGGGAAGAAGAAGGCAGGGGAAAGGCGATGCAGGGCTGTGGGCCGGTGGGCTGTTCTGTGGGGTCGACCAGGACAGAACTGGGGAGGCGCCTTCATGGCTTGGCCTTGTGCACTCTAGGTTAGGTACCTTTTTTTTTAAATTAATTTGTATTGGAGTATAGTTGATTTACAATGTTGTGTTAGTTTCTGCTGTACAGCAGAGTGAATCAGTTATACATATACATATCCATTCTTTTTTAGATTCTATTTCTGTATAGGTCATGACAGAGTACTGAGTAGAGCTCCTGGTGCTATACGGTAGGTCCTTATTAGTTATCTCTTTTATATATAGTACTGTGTGTATATCATAGAATATGTACCTTGATCATTATTTGTGTTGCCCATTGGGAATAGGGATTTGGGTATTCTTAGTGCCAAAAAAAGAAGGGTGATAGTGAGGTTTCCGGTGAGGTTTGCAGTGTACTGTGTTCTGAGAGTGAGGATGCGGTGTTTGGTCCGGCAGGGTCGTCTGCACCATCTCGTGGTTGCCACTGAGGCTCTTCCAAGCTGTGTGGGGAACCCTGCAGATGGAGCTGAGGGCTGGCCAGGGTAGTGAGTTTGAAAGGGGAGCAGAGCAGCAGTCTGGTCCCTGCCCAGGGCGGGGCAGAGTCTGCTCCCATGGCCCTGGATGTGTACACGGCCGTGGCCCGGGGCAGCGTGGGCCCCAGGGCTTGCCGGCAGGAAGGCAGGGAAGGCAGTGCACACGCACCTCCCGTCTCAGCCCCGTGCCCACTCCCTGCTTCTGTCCACGCAGAGGCCCTGGGGCGGGAGCCTGGAGCACAGGGGAGGAAGGGAGGGAACAAGAATGGGGTCTTGGGGAATCGCATGACACTTGCTGTTTCTGACTTTGTTGACCTTTTGTGGATGGGTAGTTTGCTTATTGGAAGAAAGAAGCCCCGGGGCCCTCATCCACCTCAGAGGGCGTTGTCACACGTGAAGACCAGGGCCTCCAGGGCCGCTGTCTGGATCCTGGGTGTTTGTGGGGGTGGGGCCCGGAACTACGTGGGCAGCGCATCTGCATCTGGCTTGTGGCCCCACCTTCTGATCCTAGCACACCCTTCACACATCTTCTTTTCCTCCGTCTCCTGGTTGTGGTCGACCTCTGTTGAAAATTTGTTCTTGTGGTTTTTTAAAAAATTAATTTATTTGGCTGCGTTGGGTCTTCGTTGCTGCGCGTGGGCTTTCTCTAGTTGCGGCGAGCGGGGGCTACTCTTCGTTGCGGTGCGCGGGCTTCTCATTGTGGTGGCTTCTCTTGTTGCGGCAGAGCACGGGCTCTAGAGCGCACGAGCTCAGTAGTTGTGACTCGCGGGCTGTAGAGCGCAGGCTCAGCGGCCATGGCTCACGGGCTTAGTTGCTCTGCGGCATGTGGGATCTTCCTGGAGCAGGGCTCGAACCCGTGTCCCCTGCTTTTGCCAGGTGGATTCTTAACCGCTGCACCACCAGGCAAGTCCCTGTGCTTGTTAATTTTTTGAACAAGGATTTTTTTTAGATTTTGAATTTTCCTGTTCTTTTGAAAAGTTTACCATCTAGCTCACCCGCCTCCGCCCACCGCCCCCGTGCCCTCCACCCCGTGTATTTTCATCTTGGGCAGAGTGGTGACTTATGGAGGAGCCGCACGGGCTGCAGAAGTCGGATGGTGAGGCCCCGCCCCCGTGTTTGGGGGAGGGGGTCTCTGGCAGAGTGTGTGTGAGTTGGGTGCTGGAGCCTGTGGAGCTGGGCTTTATTGCAGCCCAGTCTCACACTAGCATCCCAGATACAGTCTTTGGGCTTGAGGCCCAAGGAGGTAGATGGATCGGGGGTAGGACAAAGGTTTGCAGCCAAACCTGGGGTGGTACAGCTGGGAATGCTCACCCCTCTTTTGAGCATTTTTTATGGGAAAAGCTATAATCAGGTGTGTAAGCTCATCTAACCTCCTTAAGCTGACACCTCACTTTTCTTTAAAAATCCCTTTTCTTTGTGTTTGAGCCTCTTCTTTTTACCCTGCCTCACAGGATGTCTCTCAGGTATTCTTCATCTAGTGACGGCTGCTCTTCTAGGTCTCTGTGCAGAGGGTCTCTGGGGGGCCCCTGTCTTCACGTGTGACAACGCCCTCTGAGGTGGATGAGGGCCCCGGGGCTTCTTTCTTCCAATAAGCAAACTACCCATCCACAGAAGGTCAACAAAGTCAGAAACAGCAAGTGTCATGCGATTCCCCAAGACCCCATTCTTGTTCCCTCCCTTCCTCCCCTGTGCTCCAGGCTCCCGCCCCAGGGCCTCTGCGTGGACAGAAGCAGGGAGTGGGCACGGGGCTGAGACGGGAGGTGCGTGTGCACTGCCTTCCCTGCCTTCCTGCCGGCAAGCCCTGGGGCCCACGCTGCCCCGGGCCACGAGGAAGGGATCCCACTTGGGAACTGGCTGCTGGGTTGCATCTTCCAGGAACGCTGAAGGTCTGTGAGAGGCACGGGCTCTCCACATGCTTTCACTTACATTCTTTTTCTTCCCCTACGAAACGCAAGAAAGTAGGTGGCATTTTCCACATTTTTATTAAAAGATTCTAGGCGTCGAAGATGTTGAATAGTAGGGTTTTCCAGGTTCCATAGCTGATCAGCGGCAGACTGAGTACGTCCTGGGGTCCTTCTTACACTAAGGCAGGAGATCCCTGTGCTGGCGTCTGACTTGAGGAAAGGGGCAGGAAGTGAATGAAGTAGCGTGCTGGTGTATCACCTCCGGGCGATGGCACTCCCTGGGCCCCACTTTACACTCGTACCATGATTGTGCTGCAGGGAGTATGGGGGTGTGTGGTGGGTGGGTGAGTGAGTGTGGGTTTATGGTGGACTGTGTGCGGCGGGGTGTATGTGTGGCACTGGCGTGTGTGGGGTGGGGGGGGGCGCCTCTGGCCATCACCCAGTGCTTGGCTCCGGGGCAGAGGTCATGTGCTTGAACTGTGCCGGGTGCAGGGCGAGGCCTGGGCACAGTACAGACAGGACTGGGTCCACTGCTCTGGGTCGACAGCAGAGCCTGTTTTCTAGATTCCTCGCACCTGCCATCCTTGTCCTTTTCTTGTCCAAGGAAGAAGTTGCTGTTCTGTTCACTCTCGACCCTTTCACACTTTTTCCTGAGACTTAAGTGAACTGCGGTCTGTGTCCCGAGGGTAGTGGCCTCAGAGGGGTCGTGGGACCTGCATCCCCCGGGGAAGGTGGCCAGTAGAGGCTTGCCAGCTGGTGACCACTCGGGGCTGCTTGGCCACCAGTGTGTGAGGCCCGGCGCCTTGGCAGTGGGGCAGTGCCAGGGAACCCTGCTGGGGTGGCCGGGAAAGGACAGCCACAACTCCCAGGCCGCTGTTGGTGCCCTCGTTTGTGACCTGATAAGTTGTCAGCTCGGCGGAAGATGGAGTTGTGTAGTATGCACAAAGGATATGGGCTTGGTACTCTCGTGCTGCCCGGTGGCCCAGACGCTGGCGAGGTGGACACTGCCGCCCTTGGGGTTGGGGCAGGAGTGGGGCTGTGGCTGGCGGGCAGGCTTGCTGGTCTCCCGGGGAGCTCCGAGAGACGTGGAGGCCTGTCTTCAAGGAAGGCTCTGTCCCTCTTCTCCATCCAGGCAGACTCTCCGCCTGGGGACTCCGCGCCTGCTCTCCTTGTCTGTTCTGTCCCCCAGGCCCCCCGCGCCGGAGTGCATCTGTCTCCGTCTCTGCAGCTGTCCTCTTACCATGGCTCATGTGGCACCTTAGCCCCTCGGCTTCTTCTGGGCACTGCGAACCTTCACTTCTCCAGGACCACCTGCAAGTGCCTACGGCCTGGGCCTTCTGGACTGGGGCCCCTCCCCGCAAGGAGTACCAGTGTGACGTGTGTGTAGCCTGGGGACAGTTCTGCTTGGTGCTTAGAGTGGGCATGAACGTGTGTGCCTGGAGCCCATCACGCGGGAGCTGCAGTCCAGAGCACCTGGTCTTGAAGGGTGTCCTGCTCACAGCGTTTACCCGTCCTGTGCTTTAGAGTCAGGAAACGGGAAGCGAAGTGCATGACTGGGGTCAGGACCTTGGTGATTGTCTGGCTGAAGTTTTGCTGGAGATCCGTTGAGGTTCACTGTGGTGCATCGTGTGCGTCGAGCAGTCCTGGGAGATCATGTGAGGAATTTGAGCCCTGGGTGCGGGCTCTGTGTGGGTCCTGAGGACTCTCTGGAATTCCAGTAGTGCATTTCCTGATAAGGAACTCAGGGCAGCCTGGCCTTGGACGTAATCAAGTCTGTACTCGGGAAGCTGCTTGGAAAGTCACTGTGTGAGGACAGGCTCCTGCCAAGGGCTGTTTTGCAAGTGTGTGCTACAAAATATTTTCTCTTCCCCTTATTACTTAAGTAGGGCACCTGTCATAAGCTAGTGAAAGTTATTTGAGAGCACAGATTCTGGCGGGAAGAACTTCTCTGAAACTCATTTAGAAATAGCCATAGAGAAGTATTAAATGAGAGCGTTTTTCCCAGCAGCCTCACCAGGCCTACCTGTGGGTGGTCGTGCCCGAGAGCCTGTGACAGTGGCCTCGGGCTGTGGTCTTAACCGTGACCCTGGGCTGGTGTGTGGAGAGGAGAGACCGTGAGATGTTTCTTTTTGGAAGTTCGATTTCGGTTTTATTTAAAACAACAAACTGTGTTTATGGTGTGTGGTTTCCACTCGGTGGCTCACGACTTCGGTTCCCCCTCCCAGTGGGCCCGTGGGCAGGCGTTGGCGGTGCGAGCACAGGGCGGCTGTTGGTGGGCTGCGCTTTGAGGAGTGCATCTGCACAGGGCTGCACAGGGTCTTGGGTCCTAGGACAGCCCCGCGAGGTTGGGAGAGGGGTGCTGGCTTGGCTTTCGTTCTCTGGAAGCGCTCCCCAGGGAAGGGTGTGGTGACCACCCCGGACTGAGGCTCAGCGGCTCAGGGCTGCTGCCATTCGCTTCCCTGTCACCCAGACCCTTCGAGCTGAGGCTGCGGTTTCTGCAGGACACTAGGAGGACAGCGTAGTGTTTTATGACTATTAACGTTTACATGGGAGGCTGCGGGGAGGGACCACACCCGTGGGCATGGGGTCAGCCTGGCAGAGCGCATGCTTGGTCCCGGAGGCCATGCGCCGCTAGATATGGCAGGATGGACAGCTCTGAGACCGGCCAGGTGGTGGGCTGAGCTGACCCGGCAGACATTTTTCCTGTCTGCAGTCTGATGCAGAAGGGGTGAGGGCTCCGCCTCTCAGCGTGGGGCTGCCTCGAGGTGCTTGACCTGGGAGGATGACGGCGCTTGAGCATGTGCCGCGCAGGGATCCGCGTGGCCTGAGGGGCAGGTCCCCCCCTTCAGGTGCCCGTTCACGGCCGTTGGGGGTCTTCTCGGCCGGTGCCCAGTCACAGAGGCTCAGCTGAGAGTTGCTGGGGGTTTAGTGGGGAGCGAGCAGGACCCTCAGTGGGCCTCCCCCTTCCCTGACGCCGCTCCCATCCCTCTCCAGGGGCGCCGTTTGGGCCGCCTTTGGCCTCATCTCAGCTCTCGAGGCTCCTTTCTCACGTGCTGGGGCCTGGGGCCTTTGGAGTTTGCTCAGGCTGTTCCCAGTTGTTACGCGTTTAAAACACCAAATAAGTTTTTGGCTACTGTTGGGAGGTTGGGGGTGAGTGGAGTCTGGGGCAGAAGGAGGACTTGGGGTTCGCGGGAGCAGAACTGCTCCCAGTAATGAGCTCTGTCTTTTCACCAAACAGCTGACACACTCCCCTGCACACACCTGCCTGTCAGTTGACAGCAGCCTCGCTCTCGGGCTGTGTTGCACTCTGAGGTTGCGGGGAAACTACTGTCAACAAGAGAACCCCTACCTTTTCTACAAAGAGTGGATTAAAGTAAAGTGTAGGTCACCGAACATAATTGTACACGATGTTGCTTTCTTTTGTTGAAAGGGTAGTTTCTTAGTGCAGTGAAGTGTAGAAATCTTTTCTTTATTCTAAGAGTTATGCTATTCGGTGTCTTAGAGAAAAGTTAGGGCTCCCATGATTCAAGTAGTTCGTGCACATTAACCAAAACTCAGTGTATCAGTTTGCTGGGGCGGCCGTAACAAACCCACAGAGCGGGGGCCTCAGACCACAGAGACAGACTCCTCCACAGCCCCGGAGGCCAGAAGTCCGAGACCGAGGTGCCGGCCGGGCTGGTCCCTGCCGGGGCCGAGGGAGAATCTGCCCCAGGCCTCTCCCAGCTGCCGCATTTGCTGGCGCCTCTGATGTTCTGTGGCTCGCGGAAGCGGCACCCCCTTCTCTGCTTCCATCTTCACGTGTGCGTGTCTGTGTCCGTGTCCAAATTTCCCCTTTTTATAAGGGCACCAGTCGTACTGGGTGAGGACCCACCCTGATGATCCCGACAACATCTGCAAAGACCCTGTTTCCAGATAAGGCCGCATTCTGAGGTACTTGGGGGTTACGATCCCAAAATAACGTTTTTTGGGGGGGGACACAATTTAGATAATAACACTTACCAGTAAATAAAGTTAAATATAAAGAATAAAATAAAAATCATGTGTAATCCTATCCCTCAAAGATAAACATACAAATTAAAAATTGTGAATATGTTACATTTCACAAAACAGGGATCAGATTGTATATAAACTTTCGTGTTCTGCACTTTAAAACCTAGCATTAACTTCCGATGACGTGAAACTTCAAACTGTGACTTTTAGTGACTACATAGTCTAGAGAGCAGTGTATATAATGTGCCTGATGAAGTTATGATTTTCACGTTTTCTGGAAAAGGGGCCTTGTCCCCTTGCACACTGTCTGCCCTCACACAGCAGGGGGTCCTGCTGAGCGGAGCCTGGGGACTGGGTGGGGAGCAGGTGAGGTGGGAGGGGCCTCAGGAGGTGGGAGACTGGGCTGGAGGTTGGCGGCCCAGCCTGATGTGGCCGCCTTTGTTACATAAACCAGGCGCTCTGTTCCTGGGAGCCTCCCGGCCCAGCATGGTGAGCTTGTGGCAGTTCAGTCACCTTTTTTATTAAGCAGACTTTATTTTTTAGATCAGGTTTAGGCTCACAGCAGAATCAAGCAGCAGGGTACAGAGATTTCCCATATACACTCCACCCCCACCCACCCAACCCGGCGGAGTGGTTGATCTATTGAAAGCAGTGAACCTGCACAGACACGGTGTCACCCAGAGTCCACGGTCTGCATTCTGCTTCCCTCTCGGTGCTGTCGGTCCTGTGGGTTTGGACGAGTGTGTGATGATGCGTCTCTGCCATCACAGCCTCACACAGACTCGTCTCACTGCCCTGAAACCCTCTCCCTCCACCTGTTCACCCTTCCATCTCTTCACTGTCTCCACAGTTTTGCCTTTTCCAGAATATCATGTGGTTGGGCTCGTACCGCCTTTTCAGATGGGCTCCTTTCACGTAGGAATGTGCATTTAAGGTGCCTCCGTGTCTTTTCATGGCTTGATAGCTCATTTCTCTGTTTTTTTTTAGCGCTGAATAATAGTCCATCGTCTGGATGTCCCACAGTTTATTTATCCATTCACCTACTGAAGGGCATCTTGGATCACTTTTAATTGTCTCTCTGGTCTTCTCTGATGGGAAGTAGACAGTAAACAAAGCCAGCTGCTGACCTCTGACCTCTCTGTGAATTGCCTGGAAGAGGGGGTGTTGCCGCCCGGATGCTTGTGCCGTGTTGTCCCCCAGTTCCGAGAGCCCAGGACTGTGCGGGACGTTGCTCCAGAACGATGCAGCCTTCTGTTCAGGGAGCACCTGAAACACTTCGCGTGGAAACCATCCCCACAGCGGTGACACTGCGGAGTTGGTGATGGGCGGCAGGGAGAAGGATGGCCTCGGGCTGTGGTCTCCTGGGGTCCGAGGGTGCGCACCCCAGTCCAGAGGCGGTGCAAGGCCCTCGCTGGGCTCCTTGGGAAGTCTGTGTGCCCATCCAGCCAATGCGCCTTTGCCCACACCACTTAATTTTCCTTTCAGAGACAAGACCAGTAATTCTTAACCTAGGCTTAGAACACATAGAGTGTCATGGGGTCTGTAGCTATTTCAGAATGCCGCCAAATTCTCCACACGCAACCCACACCCTGCATCTTTGAGAGTGAGCTCTGCCCCTGGACTCAGCAGTAGGATTGACGCTCAGGGCCCTGAGCCACGTTCTGAAGCAGAGCCCCGCCCGGAGGTTCTGGTAGCCAGCTTGGGGGCTGCTTGGACCTGGACCCGGTCTGTTCACCCCTGTGCTGCAGCCTCACCGCTAGGCCTTCATTTCCCCATCTGTAAATGGCATGATTTTGGATCCTTTTCATCTTGACATTCAGAGGATAGTACTGGGTCAGGGTCTACAAAAGATTGCTGTAAAATCTGGAGTAGTGCATCTTACTCTTGCCGAGCAAAAAGGACCAAGTCCCAGCCATGCCCCAGCCCGGGGCGCATGGGCCCCGCGTGTCGGTGTCCGCGTCCCGCAGCCGGCGGGCACTCTCTGCTGGCCTCCACGAGTCTCCAGTGGAGCTGAATGGACAGACAGGCCCACCAGGCGGGCCAGGCCCTCCACCCTGCTCCAGTCTCCTCTGTGCTCCTGAGGTGGGACCACACGGCCCTGGGCGTCGGCTGCCACCAGAGAGACAGACAGAAAGCCAGTGCCTCTTTGAGAGAAACGCTCAGACTTTTATATGTTCATCTTTTCTCTCTTCTCATCTAGTTGACGGTGATCATGGTGGGATCCAGGGAGTGGGGCACAAGGATTAAAGGGTCTTGTGGGTGAGGTCTTGGCGGGGTCTGTGATAGAGCAGGGGCCTGGAGTAGCTGTCTCTCCTGCACGCCCATGTTCCTGGGCCCTGTCATGTCAGGAACTCCTCATGTTGTAAACACGGAGGGGCTCAGAAAACTTCTGTCTGTATAGGGGCATCTGTCAATAAAATGCTTATTTACTAATTTCATTTAAAAGTAGGAGGAATAAACCCATTGCATGTTACTCTAAATCACTGTACTTTCCAAAATGAAAAACTGTCATGTGTTGCTTTGGTTAAAGTATACCGCCCCCCCTCCCAAAAAAAATGTAGTTGGAATAGGGAAGAATATTTGAATAGCTTTTTTTTTTGGGCCTCACCGCGCAGCTTGCGGGACCTTAGTTCCCTGACCAGGGGTTGAACCCAGGCACCGGCAGTGAAAGCGCCGAGTCCTAACCACTGGATGGCCAGGGAAGTCCCTTCAATAGCTTTTTGATAAAATTTTGGAGGTTTTATTTGATATGACACTGAAACCCAACAAATGGTCATGTGGTGATGGTCACTGGCAGTGTGCGTCCTCCATTGGGTCACACGTGTTTCTTCTCAGCTGTATTCGACCCACTGGTCTTTCTTGCACTGTAACTGGACCTTTTTACCTGTGTTGGATTTTGCAGCATTGTGCATTGGCAGTTGGTCAACTGTGGTTTGCTCAGTTATTTCCGTCTTCCAGATGCTGATGTATTTTATTTTGCTACTTTTGTTTCTGTTACCACCAGTCTCATCAGAAGAGCCTTTAAGCCATCAAAAGCTATCTGCTCATGGCGTTTTCCAAAATTCTAATATTTGACCAAATGCTTGAATTTTAGCGTTGGCAATAAAATAGGTCAGGTGCTGGGACTTCCCTGGCGGTCCAGTGGTTAGGACTCTGAGCTTCCGGTGCTGAGGGCCTGGGTTCGATCCCTCGTTGGGGAACTAAGGTTCCGCATGCTGCACGTCGTGGCCAAAGATCAATAAATTAGGTCAGGTGTTTTCCTTGAAGTGGCAGTCTCATTTTGTTCATTTGCTAGAAACACTCTGCCACATCCCCTCGTTTGTAGAGCTTGTATATCAGTCACTCTTCCATATAAAAATGCCTTTGCTGGGGACAGCTGTTGTTTGGTACACAGCAGAAATGCTTCATGTACGTTTCACATTTTGTTACATAGAATATGAAAAAGACAAGTACGGAAAGGCTTGGTATTTAATGAAATTAATAATTCATTAATTAGTGGTTCATCATGAAGGTTCTTAAGCAAATTGGGCTATCACCTTTGCATCATGAGTGCAAATACCACCCCAGCTAAAAAGGCAGTGTTGCTATGAAAAAAGTTTCAAAAGGGCTGCAGGAATTCCTAAGGGTCCTTGGACCACATTTTGTAAACAGCTGTACTAACAAGCACTTCAGCATGTATGAGAAATCGTAGTTGAACAAATCAAGTCAGCCTACATGCTTATCGGTCTCTCAAAATTCCACAACCTTAGGAGAATCCGATGGTGTCCATGACCTCTCCCTAGTGCATAAGCTCACGAGTTCGTGTGCATTTTCAGAGGGCTCCTGATTTGGTGGACCCTTGGTAGTAAGCACCCCTCCTGTAGTTCTCACAGAAATGTGAACATTGCCCCCCCCCCCCCCCTTAAAGTAGGTCTGTCTGTGCATGTCTTCTGGCGCATGCTCACAGACTCAGCACACATCCTCAGCTGTGTGTCGGTGCCCTAAGCTGCTTCCCCTTCCTCTGATTTCCTCTTCCGGAGCAGACCAGCAGCAGAAGGCAGTGCTGTGCGGCCAGGCTTCCTGTGTGCCAGCTGCTCTTGGGGGTGTGGACTCTGCTCCCAGGACAGGTTGCTGGGCGAGGTCCAGCCCACTCCTCTGGCAGCACACAGCCCTTCCCTGGGCCTCATCTAGTTTCCTTGCGTAATTCTTCCTGCTGAGACGCTGCCTCCAAACTGATGGTGCATCTCATAGTTTTAGACCCTGATTCTCTTGGACCATTTGAGCCATGTAGCTTCCTCTGGGGTCACTTTGGTTTTGTCTTCTGTAGTTCAGCCTGGTCACTTGATCTAAAAATCTGTCTTTGTTTTTCCAAATTTTGCAGACCTTTTAAGATGATCTGGATTGCAATGACTCGAAATATATCGATCGGTACACATTTGCTGGTTTGGAGAACTTTTTAAAGTTATGGAGTTCTGTATACTCAACTTTTATTAGTCTTCTAAAAATTGCTGTCTCTGAATTGACTGTGAAGGGACCTTGAGACTGACGTTCTAATAATGCTGGGGCCGATCTGCTTTAATTGGAAGTGAGGACGCTGGGCCTTTTCCCAATAACTCAGTAACCTCCTGGATGTAACTCTGCAGGCCGTTTACTATGAAACTCTGATGTACAACCCGGTAAGCATCTTTAATGAAGTTCTTTATTATAAAACATGACTTCCGTATGTGAAAGTGATCTTTTTCAAGTTTTATTGAGATGAGGGGAAAATACTCTTAACTGTCTGTCAGAGAGATTTTTGTATCGGGAGGCATCTCCTGATTATTGAGAGGAGTACAGCAAGCTTGGTGGAGTCGAGGCCCTTTGTGTCCAGGGACGCGGAAGCCGGTTGGACTGTAGTCTGAGAGCGCGCCTGTGCTGGGGACAGCCGGGCTGGGAGCACCTCACTGCGCGCGGGCCCTGCCCGGCGCTTTCTGCTCTGGACTGGCTCCTGCTCTGTGGGCTGTGGCTTTGCTGGATCTGTGTGACCACAGCTGTGTGTCAGGACCCACTGCCACTTTTGACACATTGTGGTTGGAGCTTCCCTTATTTTTGGCCCTCAGAATTAAATCAGTCTGTGCCATAACTTTCTTGGTGATTCTTTTTTGGCATAAACTTCAAACTTATGCAAATCAGAATGGTACTTCTCACTGTCTGACGCATTTCCTTTTATTTAGTAAATATTTAGCGTCTGTGTGTGCAAGATGCCATGTTAACACTCAGCTGGATTTCCAGCATGAAGAGTAATGGCCTAGCTGGACTGCTTACTGCCCATCAGCACTGGGCCAGCTGCTCCCCCTTTTAATCTGGAAAGGCCCCCTGTGGTGGGCGTTCTCGCTTTGCCTGCAGAAGGAAGGTGGAGTCTCGTGTGTGCGTGGGACTCTAGCGGCTCCGGCGGGTGCTCTTCCATGAGGCTGTGTCGTCACCAGTGAGCACGAGTGAATCTTAAGGCATTTGAGTCTCGCAGAAAGATGTCAGACGCACAGAGAGACCCCCTAGAGGCACGTGTGGGAAGGGGGAGACTGTTTCTCTTGTGGCTCGAGCTTGCCCAAAGCTCCGCTGAGGAGGTAGCTTTGGGTGGGCTTTGAGTAATAAGTATAATTAGAACAAATGGCCGTGGTGTTTAAAACAGGGCTTTCGGGTGAAGGAATCAGAGTGAGTCTGGAGCTGCGAGTCCAGTGTGTCTCAAGGTTGGGGTGCAGGTGAGGTTGGGCTACCAGACCAAGGGGTGTCTTGGAAGGGGGGCGGGGAGGAAGCCCAGCGAGCGGGCGTGGACCCATCCCTGTGGCTGCTCTGGGGCTTGGGAAGTGGGGAACCAGATCCTCAACTCGGTAACTGGAGGGATGGCAGCGTCGCTGCAGAGACAGGGGACGCAGAGAGAAGGGGCTGATGGGAGGAGCTATGTTTGGGCACGAGGGACTCGAGGTGCTGGGAGGAGAGTGACTGGGATACCCAGCAGGCAGCTGAGGCCGGGGGTCCCCCTGGGTGCGGGCGTGTGCGCACCGGGAGAAGGGCGGGCAGGAAGAAGGAAGCTACACGGAGCAGAGCAGCAGAAGCCCCCGAGCGCAGCGCAGTAGTCTTCAGCGGGCAGGCTTGCTCTGTATAAGACAGGAAATGGAGAGAACATCTATAGAAGTGACTTCTCCACTGGAAGCCGTAGGTCCTTTGAATGGATGATGTGTGGTTGTCTAGGTCACGTTCCTGTTTTGGGAAATAAGGTGCCTTATGTTCTAATCTGTACATTATTATGTATTTAAACCTCATAGTAAGCATAGCTCACATGGACTGCGTGTTACTTTTTTTACTAGCAATTTTTGGGATTTTAAATGGTCTGAAGGACCAATAACAATGCGGTGCTTTAGACTGAAGCCTTCACAGAAGAATCCAACAAGTGTGGTTTAATTTCTAGATATTTGTGGTGAGGCTTAAGCAGTTTGGAACCCCCATGTACTGGTTGCTGTTTGCTTCAACTTGAAATGGGTTTGTACTCTTTATCAAGCACCTCCCTGCCTCCTGTAAAGCTCCTGTAAAGCTGACCTCCTTCAGTTTGGGGGAGTGTGAAGGGTGAGACGAGGTGAGCCAGAAAACAGCAAAACTAGTGAACGCGAGCACTCACAGGCAGGTAGGACCAGAGGCCTGAGAGCGCTGCCCCGAAACCTGGAGCCTGCAGGTTTATCGGGCTCTCCCCTGGGCCGCCGTGCCAGGTGGAGCGGGTGGCCGCAGAGCAGAGTGCACTCGGCCTCCAGTCCCCACGGCTCTGCCGGGGCTGCTTTAGACCTTAGGGGACGTCCCTTTTCTAATTCCGTTGGCACATTTATGTGTCACCAAGAACAGATGTTAGTTTTTTTTACAGAGCCGTGTAGATTAAGGTACACTTTCACTCGTCCTCTCCGTGATGCCGGCTCGAGCAGAGTGGGCACCGGAAGGGCTGGACAGGGCTGTGCAGCGGGTGGGCATCCGGAATCGGGTGCCTCTGCCTGACTGGGGCTTGGGCACCACTGCCTCTCGGGTCTTCACAGTTGATGTGGGAGCATTTTGTGGATTTCTTGGCTTTAAACTTTGTGAGCTGGGGACAAGGGAAGGACTCCGTGGACAGGAAGGTGCCCAGGTCAACTGGGTGAGGGTGACGGGGAGGGTCACCGGTGGGGATTCGACACAGGCTCACTCAAAGAGGTTTCCTTTCTTCTGCAGTGGAATTGCTTAGAATCTGTTTCCGGTGTTCCTCGTCTCTGACATGATATTCAGAAGAAAGCAGCCCCGGGCAGTTTTCTGCTCCAGGAGTTTGATGGTTCAGAGGCGCAGGCTCTGGGCTCCTTGGCAGCCCTGCACACGGGGCTGTCGACGGGCCTGTTTGCATCGTCGGGTCGGCGCTGCCAGTCTGTCCTCCCGGAACTGGCCCTGGTGCGTTGTATTAACTCGCACTCCGACTGTTCAGCCTCACTCCTTGCCCAACGCCCCCTCTGTCCCAGGGCCCTGCCCAGCACACCCCATCGCATTCAGTGGTCCTGTCACCTCAGTCTCTTCTGTTCTTCTGTGACCTGGGCAGTTTCGAGGACCACCAGTGAGGTGTTTCTTAGAGAATGTCCTCCATGTGGGTTTCTCTGATGTTTTCTCCTTAGACGGGGTTGTGGTTTGGGAGGCATATGGCCGCAGAGGAGAAGTGCCTGCTTATCATGTCCAGTCGGGGTGCTGGCTGGCCCCGCGGCCGCCTGGGTGAGGAACGCCTGCAGTCCCGTCGGGGTGGAAGCGTCTCCAGGCTTCCATTTTACGAAGCGTTCATTGCATCATGTGAGAACGTGTGAAGCGTTTGTTTTGCTCGATGTCATCCATGCTGTCAAGATGATTATTTTCTTAAATGAACGCTTTATCACTTGGGAAACGATGCTTTCTCCACTCACCAGAGGCAAGAGGTAAACTGTTTCAGGTCATGACTTGCAGTTTTATCACTATTATTTGTGTCCTGAAGTTCTTTCAGATATACTGTTCCCTGGCAGGTACCTTTTGGGATAACAGTGTCAGCAGCTCTGAGCCCCCCTCCCCGAATTGCAGCCCTCCTTCTGCGGGGGCCATCTAGACTAGACCATGGTCTCAGAAAGCCTCGCCCTGCCCGGGAGCTGTGCTGTGCTGTGCTGTCACAGCCCAGAAGAGAGGCCGGGCTGCGAGCGTCCAGAGTGGCTGTGTGTGGCTGTGACCTCCTGGCCAGGCCTTCCTGGGGTGGAGGGTGGAGTGGCTGCCTTGCACGCTGCGTCTGGGGAACTGGCTGTGCGGCTGTGACGAGGCGGACAGGCTCCATGGACCGTCCTGCTCGTCACACTGTTAACAGTGCGACGCCCTGCTTTGCTGTACAGCAGACATTAACACAACGTTGTGAATCAACTATAGTTGAGTAAAGTTTTAAAAAATGTGACTTTCTAGGGCTTCCCTGGTGGTGCAGTGGTTAAGAATCCGCCTGCCAATGCAGGGGACATGGGTTCGAGCCCTGGTCCGGAAAGATCCCACATGCCGCGGAGCAGCTAAGCCTGTGCGCCACAACTACTGAGCCTGTGCTCTGGAGCCCACCTACTGAAGCCTGCTCTCCTAGAGCCCATGCTCCACAAGAGAAGCCACCACAATGAGAAGCCTGCGCACCGCAACAAAGACCCAACGCAGCCAAAACTAAATAAATAAATTTATTAAAAAAAAATAAAGTCCCACATTATGTTTTCCAATCAGTAAGGGCTTTACTTCAACAATTATAATCCGAGAAATAGGAGAGACCCCGGCAGCCTCTTTGCTTCTTTTGCTGACAAATACGACTGTGTTCCTTAAGTTTTTAAAGTCGATTGAGAGCTTAGAGTGACTTCTTTCCTTAAATAAGATGGGTTAAGTATTTTTTATAATTTTTTTTATTATCTACTTTATACATGTGAGTGTCTCTATGTCAATCCCACTTTCCCAAGGATTAGTTATTAAAATTTACCTTCCATGGTTTGTCGATGCAGGTTTGGGGCCCAGGCGGTAGCTCGGGGGATACGACAGCTGCCTATTAAGTGGACCGGTGTCCCCATGCGTGATGGCCTGGAGGAGGGCTTCCTGTGACACGGACGGACAGCGCCGCCGCCACAGGGGGTGGTCTTCTTTCCAGGCTGTGGTTGGTAGGCTGTACCTAAAGTGAATGTAATTGCTGAGGAGTGAAGACCCGGTCCTTTGGTTTTGTTTTCTTGTCGGGACTGGTCGCTCTGCCTCCTTTCTCAGCACGGAGGGCGGCCCTCGGCCAGCCCAGGACACGCGGGCCCTTCCGAGCTTCCCCGCTGTGGGTGGGGACTTCTCCGTCTCCGGGCCGGCGGGGAGGGCTCTGCTGGGCTCCGAAGGCCGAGACCTTGCAGTGCGAGTGCCACCTGCGTTGCCGTAGCGGCCGTGGTCACTGGGAAAGTTCTTGGTCCTTGTGTCTGTAATGGTGCCGTCTACTCAGGCCTTCTGAGTCTCGGCCATGGAGAATTGGAATTTCTTAGAAGCTTCTCTTGGAACCTGTTTTCATAAAAGCTACAGCAGAAGAATGATAGAAAGGTTTTGTTTATAAGGTTTTAGCTTCAGGGCTGCCTACAAAGCATTTAGTTGGAGTTTTCTCAGTTCAGTGGTCCGATTAAAAAATAATGAAGAGAGAGCATAAAACATCTGTTTTGTTTGTTGCTTAATAGCTGGGAGTTAACTGCATTTCTGCAGGCAGAATTGGGGGTGGCTTTGGGTGCTGTCGCCTTCCCTTACTTGGTTCATCTCTTGCTGGAAACCAGCCCGACTTCCTGGGAAGGCGGGTCCTCACCATGGGGAGGGCTCTGGCCACGCTAATTCCCACGTCACACGCTTCCCTGGTGCTGGAGGACGTGAACACGGGACTGTGCTCGTTTTGTGAAGACTGATGAGCAGACAAGTCCCGAGTTTCCTTTTTAGGGCCTGGAAGGTCTCTTCTCTCTTACAGACTCTGCCGTGAAAAGCTGCCTCTTGCTGTGCACTCATGTGTATGTGCTCACATGTGTGCTCACACGCAGGCACTCACATATATGCCAACAAACTCCTCACTGACCCTCCCTGATTCTGCCACCACGGGGCTGTCGTTAGGATTGAATTCTGTTGATATTAAGTGTGGGTTACCGTAAAATGTTGTAAGATCAAAAGGCCACCTGATTGAGGTAAAAGGAAGGAAAAAAATCATTCCCTGTCCCTTTCTAATTTTAAAAATTTTTGTTTTATTCCCCGACCCCCCAGTGTGATTGAGACATAATTGACGCGCGCACGCGTGTGTGTATAGATAGACGTTGTGTTCTGGATCTCAGCTCGATTTCGATACAGAGCTGAGCGTCACTGGCTCAGAACAACTTCAGAGCAGGTGGCCTCCTGCACGTGAGGGGAAGATGTTGCAGGCAGGATTCGCCTGCTTCCTGAGGCGTGCTTGGCCTTCTGTCTTGCGTGAACCGGCAGCCCTGCAGCCTGCAAGCCTGTGCCTGGTGACTCCCTGACCCTTGCAGGCAGGCTTTGTGTTTGGCTCAGGGCTAGATTTGCAAACGGGTCCAGCCGTGGGCCTGGTCCCTCTGTAAGCCCCCTGTCCCAGGGTCTGAGGGTGTGGGACAGGCCTCAGCTTAGAGAATACTCTCTTTCCGGAGGGGGGAGTTCAGGACTCAGGACAGAGGAGGGTGTTTTAGATTCTTTACGGTGGAGCACCTCCCTCCACGGGAGCGGAGCTCCTACAGGGCGCTGGGGGGTATGACCACAGCCCCCTTTCCCCGTGGCCGCCGAGCATGGAGGACGGAGGAGGGTGGAGGCAGCTCTCCAGGGTCAGTGCGGTCCACGCACGTGCCCACTTCGTGTCAGGTCCTTGACTCTCGTCCATGGGGCTGTCCACCCGCTGCATCTGGCCTGTGCTGCTTCTCATGCACCTTGTTCCATGGCGACTCTGTCACTGCAGACACACAGTAATCAGCAGGTGTCCACGGAGCGGGAGGCGAAGGTTTGGAATCAGACAGAAAGCAGCTCTCAGGGCCGATGCAGTGCCGTCTTGTCCCCGCTGTTCCAGCAGGGGTGGCGACGTCCGTGGTCCCTCAGGAAGCAGTAAGGGGAGGACTCACTGCTGGCACCTTTCTGTTCTGTTGAACCTTTCGTCCACAGACTAATCCTTTCCTCTGTGGCTCCTCCCCACTCCCATTCCCGGAGACCTTGGTCCTCAGCCTGTCTTGGACCTTAGCACCATGGTGTCTTTTTTGCCTTAGGTCATAGGTATGCATTTCCAGGGGGCAGAGGCTGCTGGCCCGTCTCATTTAGCAGCTGCCCACAGAGAAAAGAATCAGAACGGGTCGGGGGTGGTGGTCCCAGGAGGGAGGGCTGGGCTTGTGCGGCCCACGTGCCCCCTTCCCTGGGAGGGAGTGTTCCCTGAGGTGGTCATTCTGGATTGACTGTTGCGCCCTCTGCTCTGCAAGGCAGGAGGTGAGCGCCGTCTGTGACTTGCCGCTTTTCTGCTCCTAAACAGAGCAGTACGGGAAGATGGGCTCTGATTACAGGTCCTGCAGTTTTATAAGTTATTGTGGGACCGTGCACAGCAGGTTTGGGGAATCAATCGTGGGTTTCTATGTTAAGTTAGGGAAAGTTTGCTCATGGGTAACACTTGTAATCTTAAACGGAGGCGGGGGAGTATTGATTCAGTGTTTGGCTGGAGACCCGATGGTAGGGGCTTGTCTTTAGTTTTCTTTTGTCTTTAGTTACTTTTAAACTTTCTTTTAGGGTATCAGTATTATCTAAACTTTTGCAAGAAAAACATGCTTCTCACATTATGGTTGTTTAAAAAAAGACAGACCCTGCCTCACCCCTCGTCCTGTCCCCAACCCCTGAGCCCGGAGCCTGGACTGTGGTGCAGGGTGAAGGGGTCCAGAGTCATGCCTGAGTTAGTGTGTCCATCGAATGTATTTTAGTAACTTTTATTAACTGTTTTAAAATAACTGACAGTGGTATGAAAGTTGAAAATCCGGACAAGAAACAGTTATTTGACAGGGCATAGTTGAATAAATACATGGCCTTGTGTGTGTGTGTGTTTTAATAAATTTATTTTTATTTTTTTTTTCTTTTCTTTTTTTTTTTTTTTTGCGGTACACGGGCCTCTCACTGTTGTGGCCTCTCCCGTTGCGGAGCACAGGCTCTGGACGCACAGGCTTAGCGGCCACGGCTCACGGGCCCAGCCGCTCCGCGGCATGTGGGATCCTCCCGGACCGGGGCACGAACCCGCGTCCCCTGCATTGGCAGGCGGACTCTCAACCACTGCGCCACCAGGGAAGCCCTATTTTTATTTTTTTAATTTTTGGCTGCGTTGGGTCTTTGTTGCTGCGTGCGGGCTTTCTCTAGTTGTGGCGAGCGGGGGCTACTCTTCGTTGTGGAGCACGGACTTCTCCTTGCAGTGGCTTCTCTTGTTGGGAGCACGGGCTCTAGGCGCATGGGGTTCAGTAGTTGTGGCTCGCGGGCTCTAGAGCGCAGGCTCAGTAGTTGTGGCGCACGGGCTTAGTTGCTCCGTGGCATGTGGGATCTTCCCGGACCAGGGCTCGAACCCGTGTCCCCTGCATTGGCAGGTGGATTCTTAACCACTGTGGTACCAGGGAAGCCCTGGACTTGTGTTTTAAAGACTGTACTTTTTATTTCTTTGTTAGGCTGTAAGGCAGGGACAAACTGTTGATTTCTAGCCTTTGAGAGCCCTGGTGTGCAGAGGCGGAAGTAACAGATTGCTTTCAGCTTTGCCTGGGCCTCCCCTGCACTGGGCACTGTCTGAAGCTTTTGGGCTAGCTTGCTGGGTTCCAGGGGCCGGAGGAGGTGGGTCAGAGCAGGGGGCCTCTGCCTACCGCTGCCTTCCTGGTCCTCCACAGTACTGCTGCACGGCACTTGGACTTGAAAGGTCTCGAGTTGTCTGGGGGAAGAGAAGAGACACGGTGTGAGCACTGCTGGGAGGCCACGGCCCAGAGAGCTTGTGTGGCTGCATTGTGGTCACCAAGTGAAGGACGCAGGCCGGCCGACAGTATGCCCTGAGTCCAGTCTTCTCCCCCCGCCCTGTCACATCCATTTGTGGGGCTGAAAAATGTTCACTAAACTCTGGATGATAAAGTGAGTAAATATGGGGTGTGTGTGTACGTACATACATGTATACTGACAGATATCCTCCAGGCTGAATTTGACTAGCTGAAGGCCATTCGTTTCTTGCCATGAGAGTTCTGAAGGTCTGGTTCTGTGGACCGTGTGTCCTGACGAGCCTGTGGGCAGGGTTCCGTCTGGTTGGGACAGGGGCCGAGGTTGTCCGGAGGGCCCCTCGGACTCTCGTGTGCAACCAGACCGTGGGGGCCGTGCTTCGGGCCCTTCGCTATGTGCAGTTTCAAACCCGAGTCCTGCTGGCCACATTGGAGCGAGTCCCTGGTTTGGGCGCTCGGCAGTCGAGGGCAGCGGATCTGGGTTCAGGTGCGGTTTCCCCTTTGCCCGAAAGGCTTCTTCTGGACACATCCTGAGGCTGCTTCACATGGAACCAGCTGCCAATGCAGGGGAGCTGTGGAGATTAGACGGACAGGACCGAGGGCAGAGGGGCTGTGGGCGGGCGTCCGCCATCTCTTGGAAGCCGGGGCTCTGTGCTGACTGTCCCCCATGGGCCTCGGCGCAGGATTAAGTCCATCTTTTTCTTAGAGTTGGCAGCGGGTCACCCCATGGAGTCCTCTCACCTGGTTTATAGGCAGAACGCTTGTCACATGTGGCTTCTTGTTGATGGCTTAGGGTTTGGGGTCGTGCAGCGTGGGAGACGCTGCCCCTTTGGGCCGCACGCCCAGGCGTGTTGGCAGTTTCTCGGTGGCTTTCCTCCTGTAGTCCCTGCTGTTTAGGTTGATGGCTTGCCCTCTGTTCGGGGCTGGGCCCTGGGAGCCGTCAGTGCCGGGCTTGGCGTGTCTGTGCCGAGCTCTCCTCTGGAGCCCACGCAGGGGAGCTGCGGGCATTTGTCACTAGGGGGACTTTTGGGGCCAGAACCTCACAGCCTCTCTCCTCCTTTAGACACCAGGCCTCGTGCTGGTCACTTGGCATGGAGACTGGCGGGCGTGTTTCCCGGGTTCTGTGCTCCTCCCTGGAAAGCACGCTGGGCGGCACCTGCAGCGTCAGTTCAGTGCCCTGTTCACGGCTGCGGTCATCTTCTCTAGATTGCCTGCTAGTGAGCCCGTGTGCACCGGGTCGTTGCCTTTCAGCAAAGACTGCTTTGGCTTCCAGCACCCACGCTGACTCTCCACCACCCAGAGCGCCTCCCTCCGGGGCCCCCGAGGACGCAGGTGTGGCCATGAGGGCCCTGGAATAGCCCGTGGCCCGGCCCTGGAGGTCGTGGCACTCGAGCAACCTGGGAGCAGAGGAGCTAAAACCGCATTGGCATTCTGCACCTGGGGTGCCAGAAATAACATCTCTTCAGAGTGAATTTCTTGGTAGAAAGGAGGAGTTTTTTATACACCCATTTATATTTGGACTTGAATTGAGTAGTTTCGAGATGCAGTGTTTGGTGAATAAAGATGAAAGTGTATGTTTTTGAGCGATGAGGAAACTGTGAAATGGCAAGCGTCTGTAGCAGGTTTCTTTCTAAATTTTTTGTTTTTCTGTATTTACAAAAAGTTTTGATGAATACTTCTTGGGCAGTTACTGAAAACAGTTACAATGTGAGTGGAACAAACAAATGACAGCTCGTTTGCCCTCCACCTTGGTTCCCGCTTCCTGAAGCGTGAGTGCGCACACCGCACATACACCCGGGCCAGCAGCGATGCAGCGGCCTGCCCTGCTCAGAGGCCGAGCGTCTGGAGTGCTTGGTCAGCGCGTCCAGGCTGTGCCTGTCCGGTCTGGTGGCCTCCTAACCCCACGTCCAGTGTTCAGGTCATATCGGGAGCCCCGTTCACTGTTGACATTTGATCTGTTTTTTTTTTTTTTTCCATTTCACTTAGAAACTGCTAGTCCCCCTATGTGCCCCGCCGACTGCAGGCTCTCCTTGAACTGCCTCATGGCTAGTGTGGGGCAGGTGTGGGAGCTGCCCCACCTTCCTGTACCCAGTCGGAAAGCCTTTCCAGACATGTCCTGCCTTTGCACGTTTTGGGGCCAGCTGTTTTAAGGACACTGGTGGGCACGGATGAGCCCCCGCGTTGAGTCTGTCTCTGTGTGTTGGTCATTGTCAAGGAGCACCAGGGTTCTCAGTGATGCTGTTCAGTGAGCGCCGCCACCTCACCCGGATCTGGGCTTGGCTGTGGCTACACGGGTGCCTCGACACTCCTGGGTGCCATCCACGCCCTTCATGATGGTCTGGTTCTGAACAGACTTTAAACTTTACACAATCCTTCCCCACCCACTACCCCTCCCAAAAAAACATGTGCCAAAGGAAAAAAACCAAAACAGTGCCTAAGAATGCCTCCTCCGTCTTCCTGTGTCTCCTGACTGCATCTCCTCTCCCGTGTTCTGCTTTTCCAAGTTGTGCTTGTCGCACAAGTGATTCCTAACCATAGCGGGGTGGCCACAGATCAGAGGCTGTGGCATGCGTGGTCCCTGCCCTGTGCGTGACGGGGAACCCCGGGGGTGCTGTGCACACGGAGGCTCAGCGGGGCGTAGTCCTCATAAAAGTGATTCAGCGGTGGGTCGGTTGAGCTTCTAGCCACTTCTGATCTCCGACTGTTTCTGCATATTTTTAGGCTTGTAACTCAGGCTTATGAATAAATTTAGATGCATTTCGCTTGGCCTGTTAATATTCAGGATCTTTGTGTACACCAGTGTCTTAAAGAAAGCCTGAGAAAATATGCTAGTTAACCAGGCTTTATAATCCTGTTACTGTTATTTTCAACGTGCTTTATCTGTGGCCTAATAACACATAAACTTAGTTTGATATCTTCTTAAGCTCTACATTTTTGTGATTTTCTATGGAGGTCATTATGGTGGTCAAGCTTAAGTGTCGTGATTTGAAATTGGTATCAAGAATTGGGACTAAATCACTGTGATCAAGATGGTAGGCTTACTTTTCCAGTAAAATCATTATACACAGGCATGTATACATGTTAATCATGTGGTTGTAAACTTGAAAGGATAGGTGTTTGCCCGTGCCTTATCCGGACAAAGCTCCTGAAGGGCTCTTCTCATCTAAGCCTAATGACCTGAGTGATGGTTTTCTTGGTTAGGGTGCTGCCTGGATGGCATGGTCTGGAAGCATACGGAGAAGTTAGCTCATTACACACGGTGGTGTCTGATTTTCTCACGGAACCGCGTTGAGGAAGGCAGCCCTGAGCAGGCCCGGCAGGCTCTTCCGTCTGGGCCAGTTGGCTTTGCTGGCCGAAGAGCCTCTGTTGGTGCAGAACAAAAGTGGCCACGGCGATGTGTGTGCTAGTGAGCACTGTCACTTGGAGCCGTGCTCACAGATGGGCACGGCGGCCAGGGTTGCGGGCCCTGCTCTCGAGGGGCCTTACTTGGTGAAGAGAATGTCTAGGATCAGAAGCACAAGATCTGGAGGATTTCTGTTAAAATCCTCTTACGTTTGCAAAATCTGATATTAGTGTTTTACAGAGTTTTTATGTTTAAAGGATGTCACGGGGAGGAGAGAAGGTGAAGGCAGTTACCAGTAAAATAATTATTTACAAGTTTTGTCTTTCTTGCACCCCCTGCCCCCATCATTCACTTGTAAGCAAATGAGTCTCTCACTGCAGCTTTGTAGAAGTGTGGGTAGAAAAACGACCATGTATCAGTCTAAGTTTGTTGCAAAGCCCAAAGAAGTAAGAGGGTCCAAGAGGACCGGCACCCAGGACTTGTGTTGTGTAGCCTTCAGTCATCAAGTGTGTTCTTTTCTTGAATACTTGCTGAGTGTTAAGTGCCGTGTTAAGTATTTTTTGAGGCCCCGGATTCTCATGGTTCAACAGATTAGTTCATGAAATGAGAGACATAAAATACCAGCACTACAGGTATCTAAATAAGTACACTAATAGTAAACACGGTTAATAGAAGAAGTTCAGAGGAAAGGGATTTCCAGAGAGCTCCTGAGGGCTTGGGGAGGGAACGGAAGGGGTGAGAGAGCACGTTGGGGAACTTCGGACCCTGAAGCCCTAGCCACAAGGATGCGCGCATCTTGCCCGGCAGAGAGCCGACTCCACCCCCGTGGGTGAGGCCGGGAGAGCGCAGGCTGGAAGTAGGCAGGGGTTTGGGGGATGGCTCGCACAGCCCTCCTTTTTAGATGGGAACGCGTAGAGCCCTGCCGGGAAGCAGGAGTGGTCACCTTTGGTGTGCCCCCTGGGTCTGGATGGACAGGTGTGAGGGCCTTGGTGGCAGCAGAGCTCACCCTGAGCCCCCTTAGTTTCAAGACCCTGAACTTGGGTGCCCCATGTCCTGGTTCAGCCTTTCTGGCACGGGATGGAGAAAAGGTGTCTGTGGCTGAAAGGTGGGAGGTTGGTCGGGGAGCACTGTGCCCTCGGGGACGTGTCCTAGGTCAGCAGGTGCTTGCTTGCCGCGAAGGCGTCTGTCCAGGGCGGGGAAGAGGCCCTGACGCTCTCCTCCAGAGGCTGATGGGCCTGCATGGGCAGTCAGGCCACTTGGGCCGGGACTCAGGCCTCCTGCCCAGCTGGTACCACCTCCCGAGACTTGAGCCCCACCTCTGTTTCCGTGAAACGCATGGAATCAACAGACTTCATCACAAGTAACTGTACTGACCGTGTCGATCTGGTCACTGTAAGAAGTGTGCAGACAGCTGGACACGTGTGTGCTCCGAGCTGCCTGTGGCTCTTGGGTGAACGTGAGAGTTACTCAGTGTTTTGATTTTTGCTAAGTGAAGCACCTCATGGGAACACAAATGTCAGGTGCTGGTATGGTCTCGCACCAGTTTCTTTCTTTCCGGAGTGGCTGGTTTCTGGCAAGGCCATGTCTCCTGTCGGTGGCCGCGGTGTTGCCCCATGACCAGGAGGGCAGTTCAGCATCCCTCCCCCCCGCCCCCAATTACGTGCCTGGACTTGGCAACTGAGGTTCCCGTATCTGCAGATTACCCTCCTCCTGCTCTCCAGGAAGCCCCTGGGGGGAGCATGGCCGTGGTCGTGGTGCCCATGGCAGGTGCCACTTGTCCACGCATGTGTTATAGGGACCAGAACACACTCCTGCGGCCGCTGCTGTCAGTGCCACTGCGGCACGCAGGGCTGGCCCGTGAGGGTTCCGGCGGCCCAGACCCAGGGTTGACGTGATGTGGGTGTTGTCGCTTACCTCACAGCCACATGACTTATTTTGGTGTGATTTTGGAAGTACGGTTTTTCTGTTCAGGCTAACCATTAGCTTGCTTTAGGATCGTGGGAAAGTAAGTGAACTGTTTTGGGTTAGACCGAATGACCTTTGAAGGCCTTCTCCACCCACACTGTGTGACAGTGCCTTGTCCCCTGCCCGTGATCTGGTGGCGGGGCAGGAGAGCCCTTTATGGTTGTGATGTTGAGGGAGGGCATGGCTGGGACCTCAGAGTTCATTTCCTGTAGTGAGAACATCGACTGGTTTCTCTGGTCCTCCAGAGGCGTGCACACGTGTGTGTGCATGCGTGTGCACGTGCGTGGAGGAGCGTGCATGCGGCCATTCTGTGAATGACTCTGAAGGTGACTGGGTCGTTCAGGAAAAGTCTAGGGATGGACAGACAGCTCTCGCCGCCTGAGGGTGGACAGCGCACTGTCAGGAGCCCCGGCATGTGCGGTCTCACGGCACACGTAAAGGTAACATTTTTATTTCACCTTCCGTTTCCCAACACTCCCAGAACCTGAGACAGTCATACACACTCTGTGTACAGTTTCAGCAATTACCAGCATTTGGCTCTCTTTCTTCCCCTGCTTGTGTACGTCTTTGTTTTCCTTCTTTTTAAAAAATTTTTAAATTTTAGTATTTTAAAGTAAATCTGTGATGTCATATCACTTTACCTGCACATACTTCAGTAGTAAGTCTCATAATTAAAGACTTAAAACCTTTCCCTTGGATCTTCTAGCGATGGCTGGTGAGAGTGGCTGGTGTCGCTGTGCTGCGGGCCCACAGACAGTGTGCAGGGCTTTTTCCTTAGACTTCGAGTGTTATGGTCTGTCTTGCAATGCATGTAGTTGCTTTTTCCTCATAAGGGTGTAAACTCTAGTGGTAATTTTTCTCAGAACTGAATTTAAAATCTTTTATTTACGTGAGAGTTACGGTTTGTAGGGCGTGGGAATGCCGAGGAGACCCCACAGCGGCTGTTGAGGGGCTCCAGGGTGATGGCTGGACCACCTGGAGACTCGGCATCGCTCCCTGGGCTGGGGGCAGGAGCTGCTGTCCCACGAGCACCCTTAGGCCAGGGAGCGGATCGGACTGCCGGATGTGGCAACAGGTCCTTCGGGAAACTTCTCCACGTGGGCCCCCACGGCTGTACGCATGTCCTCAGAGCTGATGTGGGGATGCACGCTGGCCACCCTGGGATGCAGGTCCTTTCATTTGAGTGTGCTGAGCCCTGAGAAGAAAGCCTGTGATGGAGCACACGGATTCTTTTGTTTTTTTAATCGTTTTATTCTGCTTTTCTTTCTTTCTTTTTTAATTGTTGGGTCTTCGTTGCTGTGCGTGGGCTTTCTCTAGTTGCGGCTAGTGGGGCCTGCTCTTGGTTGCAGTGCGTGGACTACTCATTGCGGTGGCTTCTCCTTGCGGAGCACGGGCTCTAGGCATGTGGGCTCAGTAGTTGTGGCACGTGGGCTCAGTAGTTGTGGCTCACAGGCTCTAGAGCGCAGGCTCAGTAGGTGTGGCGCACGGGCTTAGTTGCTCCGTGGCATGTGGGATCTTCCTGGACCAGGGCTTGAACCCATGTCCCTATTGGCAGGCAGGTTGGCAGGCAGGTTCTTAACCATGTCCCTGTTGGCAGGCAGGTTCTTAACCACTGTGCCACCAGGGAAGCCCAAGCACACGGATTCTTGCAAAGCGAGAGAAGCTGGTTTTACTGATTATAGCACTTTGACCACCAGTCCCTTCTCACCACACCTGATTGAAACGGCCCCTCCCTTACCCTGCTCTTCCTGATGCTTGAATCTAAACAAGGTTTGCTTTCTGCTCACGAGAGCCTCTCAGAGCTCCGGACCCCAGCTGGGACCTATCGGTGGGGCTGGGGGTTGTGCGCTCGTGGTGCCTGGGTGTTGAGATGGGCTGGCTCCTTGTGGCTTGTGTGTGTGTGTGTGTGTGTGTGTGTGTGTGTGTGTGTGTGTTGATTTTCTTGAGATCTTTGTAGAGTCACATGCAGGTGTAGGAAATAACACAGAGAGCCTTGTACAGTTGGCCTGGTTTCTCTCACGGTAACATTTTGCAAAACTGGACAGCATCACAGCCAGGGTAGCATACCGGCTTCGGTCAAATCCCCTGATTACACTCAGACTGCCTTGTTTACCTAGATGTGTGTGTGTCCTGGGCTCCCTGCATGCAGCACCGCAGCCGGGACACGAGAACAGTGGCCGCACCATGAGGGCCTCCTGATGTTGTTTGTCACCTGTAACCGCTGACGCGCTTCCCGTCTCTGTGCATTTGCCCATAAACGTCCTCTGTGTCTGGGAGCTTCCACGAGCATCGTGTTTGTCGTTCACCCGCATCTCGGGTAGCGGCTGCCGTTCCTTTTTGTGGCCGACTCATAGTTCACCGTGTGGCAGTACCCACATCTTGGTGATCCATTCGTGAGTCGACAGACCCCTGAATCGTCTCCTCCCCTTGGCGACTGTGAACCGTGCAGCTGCGGACGCGAGCACTTAGGTTTGTGTGTGCGTGTGTTTGTCTCAGGCTACGCCAGGAGTGGACATGTTGCTCTGCTCTTTGCTGTGACTGGAGCCTTTGGCGGTGAGAGAGTCACGTTCTCTTTGGGGAAGCCCATGGAGGTTGGGGTGCCTGCTCACGTTGCCAAGTCCGGCGTGGGCTGCCAGGGCCAAGGGGGCTGAGGGAGGCCTTCAGGGGGTCTCCCGCCAGTGCTCGCGTCCTCCTGGAAGACGCTAGGGCGCTCTGCTGCCATCCTGCTCTGAAGCATTGTACAGTACATCCGTTGCTCTGAATTTTCCTGTTGAGCAAGAAATTAATTTGAGAGCAAGAGAAAGTGCTGAAGAGAGAAGCCTGGACAAGATGTGTGCTGAAAGGGATGTTGGAAGCTGGTTTGAGGGCCTGTTGGCGACACCGCTGAACGCAGGCCTTGTGAACAGAGCTGGGAGCCAGGGAAGGGCAGCCCCTTGGTAGACAGAGACATTTGCTGCAGGTGCAGCATCTTCCAGAGAGATCTCTCCATGTGGGGCTCACTTTTGGGCCCCAGGGGGGTGCCCAGTAGCAGATGAGGAACATCTAACACACGGCAAGTCTGTCTGCTTCCGTATGAATGAAACAGGGAATTTACAAGTGCTCTCTAGCTTTGGATTACTGTTTTAATGTTACTTCCCTCAAAGAGAACTGGTTTTAGTCCAAAATAAGGAGTGAGTAGTAGCGTACAATGTGTGTCTAGGAGGTGTTTTCTAAGCTCTGGACTGGGGTCTGAGGAAGGTGGCATGGGGGCGTGGCATGTGCGTGGCCACCGGACATCATCAGGACGTTGGTGGGCGGGGAGGCACGACTGAAGGCAGCGTGCAGGGGCCGTGGGTTGCCTCAGGCAGCCACGCTTCTGGGGGGTATGTTTTGAAAGCCGGAGCCCGCTCTGGTTTCCTTGGGTTGCCGTGCAGGGCGGTCTCAGGTTTGGCCCCCAAGGAAGCTCGCTCTGCAGAGCAGGGACCCTGGACTCAGCCCCGGCCCGTGAGTCTGGGGAGCCCGCACACTCTGGGACCCCAGGGTCATGTTGGATGTTGGGCCGGGCTGAGTGCTCTCAGTGTCCCTGCGCACGGTGCCGGGAGTGAGGTGCCCCTGGTCATCGGGAGGCCCACGGTGGCAGTGGGCTCTGTTGGGTCTCCTGGTGGAGGGCCCCGGTGGGGTCGGGGGGGCGAGGGATTTGGGCTGCACGCTAGTTGGCCACAGGCCAGCGTTTGTATTTGTGGCCTGAGTTTGTACAGCCAGATTGATAAGGGTGGTTTCCACGTTTGTAACGAGTTCTTCACAACAGCGCAGCTTGCAGAGGCCAAAGGCCCTCCATCTGGCCCTCCCCAGGGTCAGCCTCCTGGGACCAGGCTTGGCATGTGGGGTGCCCGGAGCTGGGGGGCCAGCTCCGGGGGCTTGCTCTGTTAAACTGACGTCGTGGGTTCTGTCCCGTTAAGTGCCACTGGCCTACCTGTGAGCACGTGCCAACACCCACGTGGCACAGCTGGGAAGGGGCTGGGTTGGGGGCTGCAAGTAGCAGCCGATTTGTCATGAAGACAGGGTTGTGCTGTGTTGGGCTCCCCTGAGCACAGTCCCCTGTGTCCGCGGACGCAGAGCGGGAGGAGTTGGGGGCAAGCACAATGCGCACGAGCTTGGGGTGTTTGGGAAGGCAAGTTCCAGAAAGTCCGGTAGCCACCGTGCATTGCAGGGTCTCTTGGCCGGCAGACACCCCGCCCTCCCGAAAGGTCACCCCACCTGGGTGGTCTTTCCGCTGGTCCTGCCAGAGGTCACTGCAGCGACAGAAAGCTGGTGGGTTGCCCGGAGTGTCCCCCGAGACCTCTGGGGCCCAGGCGCTGGGGAAGAAGCTCCCTTCCCTCCGTGATGGGCAGGGGTGGGAACCTGGTGGCCCGTTACCCAGACTATGCTGGGGTGTGTGACGGAAGTAAGTGTAGGCTGTTTGGTGTGTAGAAGTATTGAGCCAGGCTTGGCACAGAGATTGCATGTGAATTTAATAGAATGCAAAGAAATTTTGGGTTGATTTCCCTAAATTCTGGACATAGAATTGTAGACAACGTAAGCGTGGTTTTCCTTTCTTTCTTTCTTTTTCTTTCTTTCTTTTTTTTTTTTTAAAAGAGATTTCAAAACTTAATAAGACTGTCTTAACCCTTGCCTGGCATTTAAGCATATTAACAAATTTGTACGCATTGTCAAATTACAAGGTAAATTTAGAGATTTTTTCATTCACTGTACAATGCTTCAGATTGTAGAGTGAGTGAAAAACGTTGGAATGAAAATCTACTTTTTTTTTTAAAGTTTTTAAAAAGTTATTTATTTTTGGCTGCGTTGGGTCTTTGTTGCTGCAGGCGGGCTTTCTCTAGTTGCGGCAAGTGGGGGGCTACTGTTCGTTGTGGTGTTGCGGGCTTCTCATTGCGCTGGCTTCTCTTGTTGCAGAGCATGGGCTCTAGAGCGCAGCCTCAGTAGTTGTGGCATGTGGGCTCAGTAGTTGTGGCTCACGGGCTCTAGAGTGCAGGCTTAGTAGCTGTGGCACGCAGGCTCAGTAGTTGTGGCTCACGGGTTCTACAGCGCAGGCTCAGTAGTTGTGGCGCACGGGCTTAGTTGCTCCGCGGCATGTGGGATCTTCCCGGACCAGGGCTCGAACCCGTGTCCCCTGCATTGGCAGGCGGATTCTTAACCACTGCGCCCCCATGGAAATCCTGACAATCTACCTATTTCTGACCAGAATTCTTTAGCCTGGAAATATTGTATGTCTTAAAGAAATATCGATAGATATATTTTCCCAGCTTGGATTTGGGTCACGTTTGGTGAATATTTATTGTGTTTCATTTCCTTCAGGGCTCAGCGTTGTGCTTCATTTTGCAACTGTTATCTCTTTGATTTGGTTCTAAATAGACACGGGACACTGCCCTGGTGCTGCTGGGTGGAGCCTTCTGGTGGTGGGCGCTTCCCTGCTGACGAGGATACCAAGGGATTTGACCTGTGTATAACCAAAGAAGATAACACCTCCAGTGTTTTCAGCTGTAACTGTGGGGGTGTGCCCTGGGGCCTGGGTGGGCCTCAGGCGGGGCTCCCCACCTGTGTGGAGAGGGCCTCAGACTTGGAGGAAGAAGGCAAGGCCCCAGGGGGTCTTCAGGGAAGAGGTGGGTGGCCGGTGCTGAGCAGCACAGGCAGGGCGCCCAGCTTTGGAATAACTCAGTCTGTGCCGTAGTGGGCTGCGTGGCCCTGGGAGGCCTAGCCCAGTGCCCCAGGCCAGCCACGGGCCTTGCCATGTGGGTCAGGCTCTAGGCCAGCTGAGCAGCATGCTTCACTACCTGGGCCTCTCCTGTGGGAGTTCTTGGTGTATGTGACTCTGTTCCTCTTCTCTCCATAGCCCCTCAGCGTACACACGCACGTGCGCGTGCGTGCACGCGCAAAGGGGGCCCTTGTGCATTAGATGAGGCAGCTGAATGTTGGTGACATGCATACTCTAGGCTGTGTGCAGTTCATTTTGCCCAAGGGTGGCTGTCCCTGGAAGCTTTTTCACTGCCATTCATGCTGTGTTGCTGTTGTACCCAGAGGGGTGGGAATTCTTGGAGCGCCAGCGCTGGCAGGAGGCGGGCCCAGGCCTGTGGGCCTTTGGTTTAAGACACGCAGCTCTAGAGTCTCGTTGCACAGCACAAGTGCCGCTCACTCCAGGCTTGTTGGTCAGGTGACAAAAGTCCGTGATGCTGTTTTTGGCATCTGTGACACGCACTTTGGGATTTTGTAGCTTTTACGCAAAACCGTGCTGAATGCCGTCCCATCTTCCTCTCTGCACCACTGAGGGTGTGCTGTGCCTTTCATTGTGGGTGTGAAGGTGGATGCAGGTGGCGCTTGCGAAATTACCTTCCAGCTACACTTTCAGGATGAGGGGCGGAGGGGCGGATGGTGGCCTTTGTGGCATAGAAGGCACTGAAACACAAAGACGGGTTCTGGCGGCCTGGCCTCGGGGTGTGGGCTTAGCGGACTGTCCAGACTCTGGACCCGAGGGAGGAGGTGGGAGGCCCTTGTCAGGGAAGGTCTGGTGCGGTGTCCGCAGCAGCGGGCTCCTGGGTGATCTTATTTGGTCTTTGCTGAAAATAAGAAAGAATCCTGAGCTCTCGGCGCCTGGCACTCGCTTCCTGGCGGCACGGTGGTATGTGTGGGCTGCGCCCGTGGTCTGCTTTCTAGGCTGTGTTTTCCGGAGGCGTCCTCAAGGGAGGACGCGGGCAGTGGCGCTGTGGGGACCTCGGGGCGCGTGGAGCAGAGGACGCGTGGAGAAGGGCTCGTGTGCGGGACACGGGACTCCTGCCTGTGGACGGACAGCTGGGCGGGTGTTGTGTTGCAGGTGGAGGGGGTGCCGTGTGCTGTCTGTGAGGGTCGCGTAATCCGGTCGCCGTTGTCCCCGTGTGTGCTGTGTCTGGTCGTCTGCGGTATTCCGGAGAAGCAGAGTCGATGGCACCTGCATCCTCATTCAGCTGCCCGTCCTCTTGTGTTTTACTAGCAGAGGTTTAAAAGGCTGTGAACAATGTTCCAGAATCTTAGTCTAAAAAAAGGAGGGGGGCGCAGATACTAACCCTAAAAGTAAAACTCTCAGAGAGACGTGGAGTTTGGTGGGTCAAGGAGGCTGGCATCCAGGCCTGCCGCGTGCTCTCCAGTGTCGGCCGCGAGCGCCCGTCTCGGGCAGAGCGCTCCTGGCACTTCTGATGGCTGTGAAGTTGGCTGCAGGCGGCACCCTGTGTCCAGGTAGTTAAGCTGGCGATTGCCCCGGGAAGTGCCTTGGTGTCAGGCCGTCTGGTTGTGCATTGTCCGAGGCTGCCTTTCTTCTTCACCCTCTGGGGCTTTCAGAGCATCACCTTCTGAGGCCTGCAGGGAGCGAGCGTTGGTGTCAGCGGGGGCGGGGGCGCGGCGCCCTCCCAGCACAGAAGCCTCTGGGCCTGGCTGCTCTTTCTTAAGAGATGAAGTTTAGAGAATGTCCACGCAGGTACCCCTGCTGGTAAAGCCGAGGCGGCTCCAGGTGCTGCGTGTTCTGACCTTTCTGAACACCCACTTCAGCTGAAACAGAACCTCTGAGCGAGGCCCACGGGAACAGTCGTTACGGGGAGGTCTTACCCAGGTCGCTCTCAGGTGTCGGTGACGAACCCAGCGTGGAAACCCGGTACCCGTGGCCGAGGCATGCCTGCACTGCCGCCTGTGCTGTTGCTGTGCTACACACGCGTAGAAGCAGGAAGTGGGTGTGGGTGACGTGAAACCCGCGCTGACGTGGGCAAGAGCTCGGCCCTTCATAGTGACCCATGATAAGGGGTTAAAAGTTGCATCTGGGGCTTCCCTGGTGGCGCAGTGGTTGAGAGTCCGCCTGCCGATGCAGGGGACACGGGTTTGTGCCCCGGTGCGGGAAGATCCCACACGCTGCGGAGTGGCTGGGCCCGTGAGCCATGGCCGCTGAGCCTGCGTGACTGAAGCCTGTGCTCTGCAACAGGACAGGCCACAACAGTGAGAGGCCCGCGTACCGCAAAAAAAAAAGAAAGAAAAAAAAAAGTTGTATCTGATCCCTCAGTTTCTTCGTCGCTAAAACCAGCGGTGGACAGGGGTGGGGGTGGCGGTCTTTGGGACCCAAGGCTGTGGATGTGCTTGTCCCTGGTGGTGTTCGAGGAGGGCACATAGCCCCGGGGGCCTGTGATTGTGGGAGTGGGCCTGGTCTCACAGGAGGAAAAGGACTAGCCACAGGACCGGTTTTTGCTTGCGTTTTTGTTTTAATGTTTATTTATTTACTTGGTTGCTTGGGCTCTTAGTCACAGGCGTGCAGGATCTAGTTCCCTGACCAGGGCTTGAACCGGGGCCCGCTGCATTAGGAGTGTGGAGTCTTACCCACTGGACCACCAGGGAAGTCCACAGGACCATTTTTAAAGACAGATGTCAGAAGTTGAGCATAGTAATGATGCCTGACTTGTGTTATAAAGACTTCCTGCTTCTCGTTACTTTCACTGCAGTGTTCTTTTTTTTTAGATTCATTTTATTTATTTATTTATTTTGGGTGCATTGGGTCTTCATTGCTACGTGCAGGCTTTCTCTAGTTGCGGTGTGCGGGCTTTTTCTTGTTGCGGAGCACGGGCTCTAGGCATGCGGGCTTCAGTTGTTGTGGCGTGTGGGCTCAGTAGTTGTGGCACATAGGCTCTAGAGCGTAGGCTCAGTAGTTGTGGCGCACGGGCTTAGTTGCTCCCTGGCATATGGGATCTTCCCGGACCAGGGATCAAACCCGTGTTCCCTGCATTGGCAGGCGGACTCGTAACCACTGCGCCACCAGGGAAGTCCCATCACCCCAGTGTTCTTTACAAAAATAATAGAAAGGAAGGTTTCCC
Organism: Leucopleurus acutus; assembly: GCF_964270905.1. Taxonomy (NCBI): domain Eukaryota; kingdom Metazoa; phylum Chordata; class Mammalia; order Artiodactyla; family Delphinidae; genus Leucopleurus; species Leucopleurus acutus. The sequence continues at coordinate 664,968 of NC_139162.1, forward strand.
TGAATGGAGCCTCCAGCTTGGCGAGCAGGAGAGGGCTGCTGGGGGAGGGCTGCTGGGGGAGGGTGGGGGTGTCGTCGGCCCCACCCCAGGGCCCCCCTCCCCTGGAGTGCCGGCAAGGCGTGCTCTCCGCTCTGCCCTCCCAGATGCCGCCACAAGCAGGAACAGCCGTGGGCCCTCCCCAAAGAGGGGTCCAGGGGGCTGGCTGCGGTGACCCCCTGGTTTACTCTGTCACGGGCATGGCCCCTTCCTGCCTCCCTTGCAGGGGTCACCCTGGTGAGGACCTGGGGCCGGAGGACCTGGGCTTGGGTACAGCGGGCCTTTGCCTGGCGTTTGTGCTTCCCCTCTGAGGAGGAGAGGGCCATCTGTTTGGGGGGGGAGGAGGTGGGCCGGGATCGGCTGTGATGCCAGCGGTTACAGACGGCCCCTTGTCATCCCCTCTACTGTGTGTCTCTGTGGGTTTGACACTTCCAAGGACCTCATATCCGTGGAATCTTATAGTATTTGTCTTTCTGTGACTGGCGTATTTCACTGAGCATAATGTCCTCAGTGTTCTGAAGTCTGTGTGGTAGCATATTGCAGAATTTCCTTCCTTTTTAAGGCCGAATAATGAATATTCCATTGTAGAGATAAACCACGTTTTTTTCCATCCATTCATTTGTCGATGGACACTTGGGTTGCTTCCATGTTGTGTTTGACTCTTGTGAGTAATGCTGCTGTGAACATGGCGGAGCAAATATCGCTTTGAAACCCTGCTCTCGTTTGGGGGAGGGTGTATGCTCAGAAGTGGAGTTGCTGGGTCACATGGTAATTCTCAGTTGCACTCTTGGAGGACTTGCCATATTGTTTTGCACAGCAGCTGTACTGTTTTACGTTCTCACCAGCAGTGTACCAGGGGTCCAGGAGTTGACCCCTTGGAGATGATGGCTGAAGGGCCTCGGAGCAGCCCTGGGAGGTGACACCCTGGCTTCTCTTGACGTTTATTATGTGCAAAATGCCCTTTTGGGGAGGTCCCCAAAACTGCACTGTGCCTTTCTCACAGAGCTGGCCCTTGAGTCAGCAGTGTCGTTCCGGGAACATGCTCCTGACTCCTGACTGCGTCCTGGCTGTAAGGCCTGTTCTGCTCCTTCCAGCTTCCTGAGGTGGTTTCCTCTTCTGACCAAGGTCAGCTGACAGCCAGTGTCCCCGGGTCCAGTCGATGGCGGCCTGGGGAGCCTGTGCTCATCACTGGAAGTTTCCATTTCACTCCCTTCACAGGAGACGTCTCATGTGGAGTTGTTGAGAATCAATAATGAATACTTTTAAAAAATTCACAACAGACTGTTATTTGCAATCTATAATGTCATATTTTTTAAAAGGTAAGGATCAGAAACTTGAGAATAAAAGAAGTACTGTGCTTTGTTAGTGAAAAGCAGCGCCAGCTCATGGTAAGGCTTTCCAAATGCTTTTGCAGTCATCTGTTTGCTCTCTGCAGTAGTAACATGAGGGGCCTTGAATTATTTATTAAAAGCTCACCACACGGGCTCACACTGGCTGTGTCCCTCTGGTGGGTGGGGCCGTCCCTCCAGTGGGCGGGGTCAGTCTGGCCGTCGTCTTTGCCCTGGGCCTGCCCAGGCCAGTGCACACCAGCTCCGGGTGCGGAGGGATTAGGTAGGAGAGGCCGCGCAGCTTCTCTGGGTTCCGTTTCTTGTGATCTTGGGCAAGTCACTGATATCCCTGCTGTGGATGAGAATGATGTGTTTGTTCCCTGTCTCCTTACTGCTCGGGGTGATTTAATGGCTCCATGAGGCAGCTCCACAAGGGACCTCGCCTCCCATTGAGTGGAGCACGAGTGCTCATGGTGAATCGGTCCTTAAGAAACCACCCACCCTCAGTGTGTCTCTGCGTATTCCAAGACTAAGTAAAAATAAGCATCTTTGCGTTTTCTTTTGTTCATTATGGAACAAAACAAAAACAAACCTTTGCTTTGAAAATCCCAGAAGTGGGACCATCAGCTCTTCCCTGCTGTGGCTGCTCCTGTGTTTGTGATCCTTGCAGGCTTGTCGAGGGTGGCGGCAAGGCCCGCTTGGGCTGGGAGGAAGCTGGGAGCGAGTGAAAGGGTTGGGGGGGGGGGTCCCAGACCCCCTGCCGTGTGGTCCGGACAGGTGGGGCAGAGGTGGCCTCGGCCACAGATTTGGTGCTGGCCTTGGGGTCACAGGCAGCTACACACACAGCCAGTGTCCCTCTGCCTGGGAAGACTTGGTAACCTTTAGATTTTTCTAATGTCGTTAGATGGAAACAAACTGCGACCCCGAGCTTTCCTTCATGTATTCTAGTGAATCTGCAGCGCGTTGCTCTCTGAACCCCTTGGAACTCTGAGGGTCCATCCCCCACTGCCCCCTCCTGCCACCAGGCTTAAAGGAAGTAGAACGGACCTTGCCATGTCACCCCGCCACAGCTAGATGACAGAACAGCTGCAGATTGATCAACCACCTGGTTCCTGCAGCCCCGCGGTGGGCTGCCCGGGCCCACCCGGCCCTCTGTCCGAGCTTGTGGTGGCCCCGGCACCTTCCCTGATGCTGGAGCTGCTGGTGCAGGAGACCGGCTGCCTCACAGGGTCGGTGCTGCTCGGCCAGGCTCCGCCTGCTGAAATACTGACCGTCTTCAGCCTCTTAAGCATTTGGTGACTTGTCTAATATTCATGAAGTCATGAAGTCATTTCTCAGAGTTTCCTTTCACTGAAATTCAGAGGGAGCAGGCAGCAGGGCGCTGTCAAATCTTAGGGTGAGATACTGTGCTTCAACAAGAGCATTTTTTTGTTTGCCGCACGTAAGGTTAATTCTTCAAGATGCATATGCCTCGCAAGACGTGCGGGAGGGGAGCTGTGTGTTTCAGCTACTGTGCCACGTGTTACTGAAAAGCAGTGAAATGACGCGGCAGGTGCACCGTGAGGGCGAGGCGGGCTGTCCCCCGGCGGGGGCGGCGCGGGGCCCTGCCTGTCCTTACAGGGGGGGCGCCCAGCTGAGGAGGCTACGCCCGGCCCCCCACACATCCTGCCGGCCTGGCAGCGCGCTCAGGGCCTTGTTGTGGCGTCGCAGTGCCGCCGGGTGTGCCGTTGTGTTGGCCGTGTGTCTGTCATTAGAAGCGCTATCTGTACCCAGCTCCGTCCAGCTGCCCGGGACTGGTGTTCGTTTGTGAGGAGTCTTCCTGCTAATGCTTATGACCCTTCGAGATGCTCTTCAGAGACAGGTAGAAGCTTCCTGTTTACTTTCTCTTGTTTTATAACTTTACGTGTGTGTTCACGTGAAGTAAATAAGCCCTGTAACAGTAGTATTTCCATACTGAAGGTTTAATCATTCCACCTCCTTCCTCCAAACTCGGGATTAAAAGTAAGCTGGTTCCGATGGTCCCCTTTGCTGAGCAGCCGCAGGGCGTGAAAGAGGCTTGGGGTCCGGGGGTGGGGTGGGGGTAGCCACCCAGCGTGCTCCTCTGAGCACCTGGCACCCCGTGCGGCCCGGCGGGGCTCGGCGTGCAGGCTGGGTCATTCGGTGGACGGGCCACCACGGGAGGCATCCGTGCTGAGGAGTGGCGTGGCCGGAGTTGGGCTTTCCGAAGATAAGCTGCTGTGTGGTCCCGACAGGTGGGGCAGAGGTGGCCACAGCCCCAGGGCGGGGCGGCCCTGATGGCAGGGGCTGCGGGCGCCGGGGCTCTGCTGAGGTGCGCGGTGGCCCACCTGTCACAAGGCCCTGTCTCTTTGACCCATCCATCTCTAGGGACCCTCGTCTCATGGTTATTTTTGAAGAAGGTAACAGCTTTGCTGAGATACAGTCGGCACACCACACAGCCCCGCCTAGCCTCTGTGTCCCCACAGCTGCCTGAGCACATTCTCACCACCTCAGCAAGAAGCCACGCCCCTTGGTCATGGCGCCCCCCCCGGCAAGCCACCCACCTGCTCTCCGTCTCCGAGGATTTGCCTCTTCTGGACCGTGTGTGTGCTGGAATCATACACTCTGCTCCCACGGAGAAACACGCACGTGTGCACCTGGGCACGTGTCAGGAACGCGTTGTCTGTGACGGCAGAAACATGGAAAGGACCCAGATGTGCTGAATGTAACTTGCAGATATGTTAAAGAGATTATATCTGATATTTCATTTAAGAACTGTGGTCTGATCCTGTTTAAGTGAGACTGCATGTGTGCTCGTAGCACCACCCATTCACTTGCTGAGCTGAGAGAGGCGGCCTCCTTCCCAGCCCCTCAGGCCTCGGCCGGGCCTCTGCTGTGCCCCGGACCCTGGCTCCCGCTCCTGTGGGGCTTCCAGGAGACCCCCTCCCCGAGCCCCCTGCTTGTCGCTGGAGGGCTGAGCCTGGAGTGCGCATGGGCACGCAAGCTGCTGTCCTTTCCCCTTCTTTACCTAACCCTCCAAACCCACTGTACTGCCAGCTATACCCTGTTTCTTTGCTCCCCTCCACAGCAACAGTCCTCTTAAAGAAGTGGTTGGACCTTTGTCTTCAGAGCCTCTCCTGCCCCAGCTCTTTGAGCGCTTTGTGGAGACAGAGTTTAAATACAACGAAATGCACCAGTTTTAAGTATACAGTGCGCAGAGTTTAACAAATCATCGGAGCCACGTTCCTACCACCACAATCCTGACGCAGAAATCGCTGTCATCCCAAAGTGCCTCTTCAAAGCCAACACCTTCGTCCCATCCCCTGGGCCCAGGAGACGACTGGTGTGCTTTGGTCACTATAGGTTTTCTTTCTCTAGACTTTGCTGTGAACGGAACCACACCGCTCCATTCATCCTTCCACTCAGCGCCCATCCCATGGGTTCCATGCAGCACCTGTCAATGTCTACAGACATTGCACTGTTTCCAGTTCTTACCTGTTATGATCAGAGCTGCTGTGAACAGCTGTGTACAGACACTGTGCCTGTGTTTTCCTTTCATTTTGGTTAGTGCCCAGAGCTGGGATTTCCGGTAGGGGAATGGTTAACTTTTAAAGAACCTGTGAGACTGTTTGTCAAAGTGACTGTACAATTTTGTGTTCCCACTGGCAGTGAATGAGAGTCCATCCAGTTGCTCGTAGCCTCACCGTCACTGGGTATGGTCGTTCTTTCTAATTTTGGCCATTCTAGTGGTATACTGTTGTGGGTTTAATTTCTGTTTCTGTAATGACAAATGATGTTGACTGTCTTTTCTTGTGTGTGTGTGTGTGTTCCTTGTATGCTGTTTTGGTGAGGTATCTATTCCTTCATATCAATTTTATTTGGTCCATTTAAGAACTGGGTTGTCTTGGAATCCTCTCTAATTCTATACTTTAGAGAGTTCTTTATATATTTTAGACACAAGTCCATTACCAGATTTATGTCATGCAAATATTTTCTCCCAGTTTGTGTCTTGTCTTTTCATTCTCAAGTATCTTTTGAAGAGCCAAAGTTTTTATTTTAGTCCAAGCTAACAGTTTTTTTCCGATACTTCATGCTTTTGGGGTCTTAAATTTTTGTCTAACCCGGTGTCACAAGATTTTCTCTTATGTTTTCTTTTAGAAGTTAGGTAGTTTTGGCTCTTATATTCAGTTCTACAATCCATTTTGAGGTCCTTTTTGTATAAGGTTAAAGGTTTTTTGTTTTTGTTCTTTTTCTTTTTTTTTTGCACGTGAGGATATCCAGTTATTCCAGCACCACCTGCCGACCAGCTGACTGTTTGCCACGCGGTGGCTGTACCTTTACTGAAGATTAGCTGCATGTATATGTGGGTCCATTTCTGGGCTCCCCGTTGTGTCCCACTGATCTGCATGTCAGCCCTTAGGTCAGTGTTACACCATCCTCATGACTGTAGCTTTGTAGTAAGTCTTGAAATGAGGTAGTGTACGTCTTTCCACATTGCTCTTTTTCAACACTGCTGAGGCTACGCTGTGTGCTTTTCTTTTCCATGTTCATTTCAGAATCAGGTCATCAGTTTCTACCAAAAAAAAAAGTCAGCTGGGATTTTGATTGAGGCTGTGTTAAGTCTGTAGATGAATTTGGAGAGAATCAGTATCTTAACAACATGGAATGTTACGTGTATTTAGAGAGGACTTGCACATATTTTATCCCTAAGTAATTTCGGGGTGCTATTGTAATCGTCTTTTATCTATCTATTTATTTATTTATTTTTCATTATTTTTTTTTTTTGCGGTACGCGGGCCTCTCACTGTTGTGGCCTCTCCCGTTGCAGAGCACAGGCTCCAGACGTGCAGGCTCAGCGGCCATGGCTCACGGGCCCAGCCGCTCCGCGGCATGTTGCATCTTCCCGGACCGGGGCATGAACCCGTGTCCCCTGCGTCGGCAGGCGGACTCTCAACCACTGTGCCACCAGTGAAGCCCCCATCTTGCTTTTTTAAAATTTCAGTTTTCTAATGTTGGTTGGTACTGCATATACATATAATTGATTTTTTTTTTTTTTTTTACAGTAGTGACCTGTTTTACATATTTGCTAAATTCAGTTATTGTGATAGGTTTAAAAAAAAATAAATACGTTCGGGCTTCCCTTGTGGCGCAGTGGTTGCGAGTCCACCTGCTGATGCAGGGGACACGGGTTCGTGCCCCGGTCCGGGAAGATCCCACATGCTGTGGAGCGGCTGGACCCGTGAGCCATGGCCTCTGAGCCTGCGCGTCCGGAGCCTGTGCTCCACGACGGGAGAGGCCACAACAGTGAGAGGCCCGCGTACTGCGCAAAAAGAAAAAACACATTCTATAGAATTTTCTGTGTGGTTATGTTTATCACATGTGAGTGGAGACGGTTTTACGTTTTCCTTTCCATTCTGTGTACCTTGTATTTCTTGTCTTACTGCACTGTCTAGTACTGAAGCCCAGTACTGAAGGGAAGTCTTGAGAGTGGGCACTCTTGGTGTGTGCAGTCTTTCACAGTTCAGTGGGTTACTGTTGAGTTTTAGTAGGTTCCCTTTATTAGGTTGATGAAGTTTTCTTCTTTTCTTAGTTTGCTCAGAGTGTTTAAGGCAAACAGGAGTAGAGTTTTGTTCTATGCTCTTTTTACCTATCAAGATGATAATTTTTGAAAACGCAATAGAGAAAATTCAGTGAAACCAAAAGTTGGTTCTTTGAAAAGAAATAAAATGGATAGACTTCTAGTGAAACTGATCAGGGAAAAAAGAAGACACAAATTTTCAATATGAAGCATGAGAGAGGGAACATCACTATGATCCTGTAGCTGTTAAAAGGATGAGGGAATGTTATGAACAACTTTATCCCAATAAATTTGACAACTTAGATGAAATGCACAAATTCCTTAAAAGACAGAAACTATCTAAGCTCACTCAAGAAGAAATGGATCACCTTAGTAGCCCTGTATCTATTAAAGAAATTGAATTTTTAATTAAAATCTTGACACAAAGAGACCTTCAATCCCCGGTGACCTCACTGGTGATTTCTACCACCCCTCAGGGAACAGGAAGTGTCTGTCATACACAGGCTTCTCCACCTGTCCGTGAGGCAGGATAACCTTGATAGCAGAATCAGAGGAGGATGTGATGAGAAAACTACAAGCCAGTTCCCACGTCAATATGGCTGTAAAAATCCTTGCTTTGGAGCAAAATTGATTTAGCAATTTAAAAGGATAATAATGCAGGTAGGGTTTATCTCAGAAACTCACACTTGGATTAACATTCAAAAATCAATTGCTGTAAGGTGCCATATTGACGCAATAAAAAAGAAAAACCGTAAGATCTTCTCGAAAGCTGCAAAAAAAAAAAAAGAAAAGAAAGTGACAAAATTCCATACCCCTTCACAATAAAAAACAGTACAAAGTGAGAACGGAAGGCGCTCCCTCAGCCTGATGAGCAGGTGTTAGGGGTCCCCGCAGTGGCTGCAGGTACTGCAGTGTGAACAGCTGAGTCCTCTCCTAATGCCAAGTGCAAGTAGGTTGCTGCTGGCATCTCTTTTGTTCTCTTTTTAGAAATAACCTTTACTGCTGAAGCAGTACTCTGCATTGTGGAAAATTAGGAAGTACTGATAAGAAAAAATAAAGCATACAACACCACGTTTTCACTGCCGAGAAAAGAGATCTTCTGTGTGTGTGTGTGCTTACACGTGTGCATGCATGCATTGTGTGTGGGAGGCTCTGGGGCCCAGGTAGCCCACGTGGTCCAGGTGCTGCTGTGGGGCACTTGCCCCGTGGCCAGTGGTCAGTGGCTGGAGTAAAGGTGGCTTGATCCCACGGAGGGGCCGTGTTTGCCGGCCTGCGAGCTGATTGCTTGCAGTAAGTCTCTTAGTATGTGTGTCTGTGTCACTGGCTGACCCTGACTGACCTGATACGAGTGTGTAATGTATACTTATTAATTTTATAGAATCCCCTCTTTACAGTCAGTGACTGCCGCCTTCCGTGTCAGTGAGCCCTGTCTTGTCCACTGCGTGGACCACAGAGAGACCTCCTGCCCCTGCTCCTGCCCACGGAGCCGCCCTTTCTGGTCCTGCCTTCATGCTCTCCTGTTGCACGAGTACCTCGTCCTGTGCCATTCAGCTTGCCTATTTTATGGGTCATTAAAATGAAAATCCAGGGGCTTCCCTGGTGGCGCAGTGGTTGAGAGTCCGCCTGCCAATGCAGGGGACGCGGGTTCGTGCCCCGGTCCGGGAAGATCCCACATGCTGCGGAGCGGCTGGGCCCGTGAGCCATGGCCGCTGAGCCTGCGCGTCCGGAGCCTGTGCTCCGCAACGGGAGAGGCCACAACACTGAGAGGCCCGCGTACCACAAAAAAAGAAGAAAATCCTCCTTTGACTTTGTCTGGGCTCTGTTACACGTTTGCTTTCTATTGGTTTTGTGTAATTACCTTTATCACATGTTCCTTCTGTGCTTTGAGGTATATTCTGATTTGAAAGCCTCTTTATTGAGATACCTTTTGAAAATAAATACATTTTCCTTTAAGAACCACTATGCTGCTGTTTCCCAGTTTACTGTGTAGCGTTTTGTCATCCCCAGTTTTGAAGGCTTTTAGTTCCCACTCTGATTTCCTTTCTGACCCTCATCCTTAGAAGTGCATTTCTTAATTCTCAGATTTAAGGTGTCCGTGGTCTCTCCGCCCCCCATCTAAACTGTATTGTGGTGTAAGAAGTTGGTCCTTTCAGATGTTAGACTGCTCTCTGGGCTGTGTGTGGCCAGTTTTCATGACCAGTTGTCCTGTGTCCTTGAAAAGAATGGGCACTGAGCGATTACTGACCGGGATGTTTTGTATGTGCTCATTGGATCAAGCTGGCTATTGTGTTCCAGTCTCTTGTGTTCTAGTGTTTGCTGGGCTTGTCTCCTTGGCCCGTTAGCTACTGAAAGGTGCTTTAAAGCCTGTTGCTGTGATTGTGGCTCTGTCTGCCCTGTGGTGTCAGTTTTTGCTCTTTACTCTGAGGCTGTCTTCTGTGTTTCGTGAAAGGAGCCTCTGCTGTGAGGTAGTGACATACCTCATCACCTCCTGGGTTGGGTCGTGTAGCAGCCTCAGTTCCTCTGCTCACCATTTAAGCAATGTATCTTTTCTCTCCTTCTCTCGAAATCCTTCTAGGTTGTTATGTTCTTGATATCCCTTGCTCATTCTGAGCTAGGTGGATTGCTTTTTCCTTTCCAGTCTGACAGACTTCGTCTTTTAGCTGTATTTCTTAGTCCTCTTACTTTTGTACTTAATAAACATTTAGTTCTTTCACATTGTACTTGTTTATTCTGACTTTTCTGTCTCTTTTTCTCTCTTATTTTGCCTTTTTAGATCTTCTTCGGTTCCCTTTCTATTTCCTCTACAGGTTTGGGAATTACACACTTTTTGCGGTCACCTTGGATGTGAGAGTGGTGTGTAGCAAGCCAGCCTTTTCAGACCACCTGGGACACCCCCCAGGTTGCCTTTCCTCGTGCTTCGTGTCCATTCTTGTTTCGATTGCGTTGTGCGTGTGTTTATATATTTTCACCTATAACTGCCACTTCTTCCGAATGATCTTCTTTACTGGTTTCTTTCATGAGGACCTTCGTAATGAAACCAGAGAAATGGACTTCGGTGTTTCCTTGCAGGTGAAGACAGGGCCGAGGGTCGGGGCCTCTGTTGTGTGCAGGCCTTGGCCGAGCCTCCGCCGGCCCACGACCCTCGCTCCCCGCTGTGGTTCTCGATGTCTCCCAGACACCTTCTCCGGACTGCGGAGAAGTGCCCGCCTTTGTCCTCAAGACGCTGAGGCAGCTTGTAGACAAGGGAAGGACACCACTCCTTTTATTCAGGGGCAGTTTGGGAAGATGGAATTATTTTATCCCTGAGAGGATAAAATCTGTGTCGGTTGGTTCACTTGGAGCTGCTGACCCTGTGGCCGTGACCCTGAGAGATGGTCCTCCGAGGCCCTGCCGGGGCACCCCCGTGATTATCTGAGCCCCTGCCTGCCTTTGTAAAGTGGAAACAATACCATCTGTTCAACTGAGGCTAGTTAGGGGCTCTAAATAAAATGACATATGAGAGTAAAGCACCATGCAAATGTAATTGGAAATGGATCATTAAACCCAGTCCCTTACTGAAGGGGGTGGGGCGTTGTCGTTAATTACAGTTGCTGTGTGTACTGGGCACTTGGCCTGGGTTCCACGTGGCCCTGCAGGACAGTGGTTCTTTTCCTGATTTACACACAGGGAGACCGAGATTGCTCACGATTTCAGCCAGTGCGCATGGGTTGTTTGCCGCGTGGTCCACGGCCACACCACGCCACAGGTTGTGAGGGTCTGACTTGCAGATGCCCTGGCTGGAAACAGCCCTGTCATTGTAGTTTCCCGGAGGCCTGCCTTCCCTCTACTACCCTCTACTACTTGGGACAAGAACGGGGGGAGGGGGAGCCTTCCGTGGCCCTGGGGTCCCTTTCTCAGGGCCCAGGGCGCTTCCTTGAACACCAGGAGCAGTGAGCTTTGGGAATGACGCTGGTGCAGGGCTTACCGATGCTTCTCGTCAGGCAGCACCTATGGACACGTCTTCACTCACGTGAGTTTACTCTCTGGAGTGGATTCGGGGCCAGGTCCTCTCTGTAGCAGGCTGTCGAGAGGAGACACAGGGCTTGCCTGCACCCGCCCCCTTTCCCCAGCCCTGTGCAGAAGAATACCTGCGTACTGTGGCTTTTAAGGAAGTTCACAAAAAAGACAAATCTGAGTTGGTATTTACTTTGAAAGAATTTGCCACAGATGCAGGATCTTTAAAACAGAGCACTGGAGTTTATAAATGTTGTTGTGTATATCTGTTCAGGAACTTAGATTTGCAAACGGATGTGACTGCAGTTTCTCCTGGTTTTGCATCCTGAGTCCAGGATTCTAAACATGTGATGGCCCAGGCCTCCTCGCCTCGCACCTGCTCCCTTTTCTTCCACCCCTTTGCCATGTGGGTGGAATCAGTGCGGGGGACGCTCCGAGTAAACGAAAGTTTGCTTATTCTGTAAAAACAATTTCTCGGAACATTTTTAACATCTCTGTTTTAACTTGCAATTGTTTTTTTCCCTTGGAATATTTAGTATTTAATTTTAATAATGACTGTCCTGAGAAGTGTATCTGTAGGGCCCATAAATAGATTTTTGTAACACAAAATATCAAGTTTGTTTTTTCTCTTAAAAATGTCAGCTCATGATTGGGGATTTAGTTGCCTAGTTTTCTGTACGATGGTTTAAAAATATGGTAGGAAGAAAAAGGGGAAAAGCATGTTCTTCTCACCGCGTCCCGTGCTGGAAGAAGACCAGAGGTGGTGGGGTGAATGCTGACAGTCCCAGAGATGGCGCTGCAGCCCTGCCAAGTCACGCCCTCACACCTTCGGCTGGGTTCACGTCAGCCGTCTCTCTGCAAGCCTGTCAAGCGCACACCTCCTTATACTGCTGCTTTATCCTGGACTGCATGATTTGCTTCCAGAGTCTCAAACTCGCCAAAGATGAAATGGACTGTGTTTTTCAAACCAAGTTGGAACTGGGTTCTGAGGCCGGAAATCTTGGACTGTCTGGCCTGGACTCTCCCTCGGGTCTCCTCCGGCTGCGGGCCTGCCCCCACTTCCACCTCTTCCTTTGAAGCCAGGTCTGAGTCAGTCCTAGGAACCTTGGCCCCGAGGGCCCCGGGGAGGCTCAGGTGACCGTGTGGGGAGGACCCAGAGATCCCTGAGGTGACTGCAGCCACTGTGGGCTCACGCCCTCTGCTGTAGACGCTGCCGTCTCGTGGCCACTTCATGTCCTTACACGAGTTTGCACAAAGCTGATTAATCCGGGGGCCTTATATTTTGCTTCTCTAGGTACATAATTTTGCAGTGTTTGGTATATCCGGAGATTAAAAGCACGTTTGCATACATGGAATTGCTCTGAGAGGTACCAGTGGGATTTAAGCCGTGGGCAGGGTAGTGAGGGGAGGGGGTGGGTGGTCCTTGCTTTAATCTGGAATTTTTATGCCATTATCCTCTATTTACAGCTTTCAGGAATCATCTGGTATCACTGCACATATGTTTAGAGCTGTTGCCAAGGTGACGAGCCTCGTCTCGCTGCCCACACAGTCCTTCCGGGCGGGGGGACGCTTGGCGGGATCTGTTCACACAAGGGTCCCCAGGCTGTCCCATTGCAGTCACGTTGTCTGCCCCCTTGTAGCTTGATTGCCTGGTTGCTTTCCCTGCAGTGTGTTTCCCATGGAGAGAAGGGGACCCGCTTTGTTTCTGTGGTTGTTTTCAGCCGACCTCCTTAGAGATACAATGACCAACTCGGGCTTCATATGTTTTTCAGTGGAAATATCCATTTAAACATTTTTACAGTAGTGCATATAAACAATTGTAGTCATATGACCTGGGTTATGATGTATGGGTTTTTCCGCTGGGTTAAAGAAGTCTGAAGTCATGTATATTATAGTGGTGCTCCTCCGGGTGTGTTGGTAACTTCTCCGTCTCTCTGAAGGTTGAATTTGTACAGTGAAGCGTCCTCGTGTTTCATTCGGGGCTGCCTTCTATTCACCTGCCATGTCACTGTGCACTTTCAGGAAGAGAAAACTGTCAACCTTCTTTGGGTCATGGACTCCCTGGGGATCGGTTAAAAGCTGTGGATCCTCTCACTTTTCCTGCACGGTTTCTGGAGCCTCAGGGCTCTCCAGACCCTTGTCCCTTCACCTCAGCTGTCCCTGAACTTCGTCTCAGAGGTTTGGCCCAGGAAGAGTCTCATATCATCACTCGAATTTACAGTTTCTATTTAGATGAAAGTTCCTGGTTATTGACTTTTGGGGTAGAACCTAGTCACGTTCCACAAATGACTCTGTCACATGCAGGATACCTTTCTCCCTTTCTCTGTCAAGATCTCTTGATAATTTTACAACTGAAGACGTATGCCACCATCAGAAGTAACAGGGCATGGTGTGAATGACTGTGCAGTGTGAAGCTGCATCAGGTTTTTAAAAAGAATTTAGTTAGTTTCTTGCAGTTCCATTCCTAGTTGTGAACCCTAAAAGAAACTCTTAGGTATACATGTACAGAAGCGTGAAGACAAATGTTCATTGTAGCACTGTTTGTACTGCCAAAGAGCTGGAACAAAATAAATGCCAGTCAATAAGAGAATTTTTTTTTTCCTTTCAGACAATGAATACCACACTGCAGTTATAATAAAGTAGAACTACGTTGAACAGAAGCATAGATAAAATCCCCAAAGCATAATCTGGAGGGGAAACGGTTTATGAAGATCCGTGCAATGTGTTTCTTGTAAAAATATCCCGTATCATGTTTATAGGTTTACAGTGTAGCATGTAGCACGAGTGTGAAAACATGTATGGTGATGATTAGCATCAAAATCCAAAATCTGGGCTTCCCTGGTGGCGCAGTGGTTGAGAGTCCACCTGCTGATGCAGGGGACACGGGTTCGTGCCCCGGTCTGGGAAGATCCCACATGCCGCGGAGCGGCTGGGCCCGTGAGCCATGGCCGCTCAGCCTGCGCGTCCAGAGCCTGTGCTCTGCAACGGGAAAGGCCACAACAGTGAGAGGCCCGCGTACCGCCAAAAAAAAAAAAAAAAAAATCCACAATCTTTGGAGAGGAGAAGGAGGAGGGATGATAGCAGGATTCATAGGGGCTCCAACTATGTATGTAATATTTTTATATAAAAAAATTCCAAACCAAATATGGCAAAATGAACAGGCGATGGATACATGAATGTTTCTTACATTATTTCTCATACTTTTCTGTATGTTTCTACATTTTAATGAAACTTTTAGCCATTGTTACTTTGTTATAAAATGCCAAGGATAGAAAATATTTGCTGTGAGGAGATCATAAAATGTAATAACCCATTTTAAACATATTTAGGGGCTTCCGGATTCCTGGAATGGTTTGAAAAGGAACTGCTTTTCCCCTCGACACTGTGAAAACATGACTCAAACAACGTGTGCCATGCGTGGGCTTTGGGGATTTAGAACTTGACCTCAGTTGGCTGCTGTTGACTGGCCTGCCCAGTCTGTAATGTTTTCATTACAGTTTCATTGGTGAGGTTTTTTGTTTGTGATTGTTTTTTGTGTTTAATTGGCAGATGGTAGGGTTCGAACTGAGCTGGCCACTTGTCATGCCTTTGGTTGTGTCCAGGGGAAGCCCACTGGGTCCTTTCATGATCCAGTCCAGGCTTTCACCACAGTGGTCAGATGTCACCTTCTCTTCTGATCCTTAGTGGACGGGACTTGTGACAGTGGCCCTGGAGGGAGTTTCTAGGTGGGACGTGGGTTCTACTCCGGACTCTCCAAGCATCCTGCTTGCTAGTTCTGGGCGTGTCATTCCCACCATGGGGATTTTGGTTTTCACCCTGTAAAATATCTGGCCTAGGACAAAACTCGTAGGGTTTTTCCAGATCGTATAGGTAAAATGATTAGTAGAACATGAAATGTTAAATAAAGTTTGTGGATGCAGTTTGCAATTCCCTATGTCTGATTCTGTAATCAGATGATAGATGCAGTGTATGTGCATGGTGGAAAATCATAAAATACAAAGAAGACTGAAAGCACATTCCCGCGGGCGTCCCTGTGTTACTAGCTTCTGGAATCTTGTTTCGTGGATTAATTGTATTTTATTATTACATGGTATATTTTAGCAAAAATTAGAGCCTCCTATCTTGTAACTGGTTTTACCTTTCCTTTCAGATCTCAGAGCTGTTGTGTGGAAAAAGGCTTTTTCTCCGTGACTGCTGATATGACCTGCTCTTTACTGTGTCTGCCAGTGCCTTGGTTTAGCACAGGGTTGGCTGTCTTTTTCTTAACGGGCCAGAGAGTAAATACTTCAGGCATCGCAACCTTAAGGGGCAGTGTTGAGGGTGTCACGTGGGTACTTGTATCGCTGTTCACAGGTGTCAGCACTGTCGCTGGCTCCGGGGTGGGCCCAGCAGGGAGGAAAGCCTGCGCTGGCAGTGCGAGGACTGTTAGGAGGGCCCCTCTGGGTCCCCTCCCAGCCATCCTCCTCTCCAGGGAGGGGCAGCAAGTGCCCACCAGCTTTTTGCCTTGGGCTCAACTGAGCCTTGTTGAGTTTACTGTGAACAAATCCCGGTTTCTGTGATGAGCATTCCCTGGCGTGGAGCCACCACGCTCAGAGTCCATTTCCCTGGGTGAGGGGAGCAGCCAGCGACCCAGGCCTGGGGCCCTTCCTCGGGGTGGAGGTGACCCCTGAAGCTGGTGTGCCGCCTTCCCTTAGGGGTCCGAGGGGCCACACCACGCAGGGTGGAGAGCGGGGTGCAGCCTCTGTTGGTCTGGAGGACACAGCAGGAGGTCGTTTATCTTGGCTTTGGGGAGCAAGTGGCCAGTCGTAGACACTCCACGAGTTTATCTTGCGTAGGTGTTGTGTTAGTTCCTAGGGCTGCTGTAAGTCACCACGCACTGGCTGGTGTAGGCAGCAGAGGTGCGTCCTCACAGTTCTGGAGGCCAGAATTTTAGGCTGCGGTGCTGGCAGGACACTCCCTCCCCAGACCCCTGGGCAGCACCCCCGGTCTCCTCCAGCTCCTGGCGGCCCACGCCTTCGTCGGCTCGGGGCCGCGGCACTGTCTCCCTTCTGTCACGGGGACGCTTGCCGTTGGGGGGAGGGTCTGCCCCGAGTATCCAGGAAGGTCTCCTCTTGAGGTCCTTCACTTAGTTACCTTATCCCAAATAAGGTCACACTCACAAGTGCTGTGTGGCAAGATCTTTGGGAGTGGGCCTGCCGTTCAGCCCACTGCTGATGCTTCCTTGAGGTAACCGTGTAGCTTTTCTCTTTCCTCTTTCAGATGTAATGTAGACGTGAACAAATGCACAGGTCTTAGGTGTACAGTGTAAGTGTGCCCACCCCTGGGACTCTCAACGCCCCTGAGAGGGCACTTCTGTGGCGTGGCGGGGACCCCACTGTGGGGGGCCTGCCTCTGAGCAGCGCTGCCCTGTGGGCACGGTGCACCCGGCGCCGCTCGCTCGTGGACACGTGCTTTGCAGTTCGCGGCTGTCGTGCACAAGGCTCCCTCCCACGGGAAGTAGGGTGTCTGGGGAAATGCGTTTTCAGTATATTCTCTCAGTGCCCTCTTGCGAAGGAAAAGCCGCTCAGCTTCTCCAGGAGCCCTGCTGCCCCACCCAGTGCCCTCTTGCGAAGGAAAAGCCGCTCAGCTTCTCCAGGAGCCCTGCTGCCCCACCCAGGGGAGGATTTTTGTTGGGTTTTGCCAAAGGGAGCAGTGCAGGGAGGAGGTGGGTCCAGTGCGAGTGTCAGCGTGTGTTGCACTCCGAGTGGGCGGTGCCAGTGCCCAGGAAGGGCTGGGAGACCGGGAGTGGTGCCCTGTGCTCCCGGGACCCTGGAGGCGGCAGGCCACGACCTCCACCTGCCCGCCGTGGGGCCCACGCCCCCCGTTGTCACAAAGGCACCCAGCAACAGCGCGTGAAATGTGGCCGACCATCACTACAAACAGGACTTGCGACTGGGGTGTGTGTTTAGAGTTACTTGTTTCTGGTGCGTGGAAACCGGTTTAGAAGAAGGCCGCAGTGAGTGTAGTTGCCCCGAGCAGTTACCGGAACGTCCCTCTGCTCAGGTTCAAGGTGGAGCGTCGGGAGCCGTGGGCACGCGTGCCTCCCTGGTTTTTCATTCCCAAGTCTGATGAGACTTCGGGCGCAGGCCAGGTGATGGTGGCCTCTGGGCCAGGAGGTGGCCTCATGATGGCTTTATTTCTGGGTGACTTTGTTACTAATTTAGACTTGTTTTGCTCCAAACATCCCCTTGGCAGACTTGCCATTCAAAGAGGGAGATTACCAGCTGATTATTTAAACGTAAGGGAAGTGGGGAGGATCGTTCTTTTGGTAGCCTTTTTCTGCAGAAGACTTTCTGTTTCAGGAACCAGAGAGTATGGTGGACACAGTGTCGCCAGCACAGACAGGTCTTTTCCAGGCTGCTGTGTGAGTTTAGCCGCTGTGTCCCCTGTAACAGATGACCGGGCTGGGGTGGGCTGTGTCCCCGGGAACCTCAGCAGCACACGATGGGGTGAGCGGCCTCGGCGGTGCCCGGCCCGGGCAGGTGGACGTGCAGGGCTACAGGGGACAGTGTGCCATGGGGAGCAGCGGAGGACGCGTCTGGGGACGTCGCCCACCCTGAGGCGGGTGCTGGTGGTTGTCCTGTGTCACTGTGGGGCCATGTTGTGACGCTGCTGCACTGAGCATGTCCGGCGGCAGGTGCGCCTCAGAGGCTACGGTCTCTGGGCCCGGGCTTGTGCTGTGGGCTGAGAACAGAGGGAAGGGGAGGAGGCCTTCTCTGGCTCTGGTGGCCGGCCAGGGCGCCCTCCTGGGCTGGCTCAGAGGCTGAGCTGCAGTCCTTCCTAAGACGCTGCGAGTGCGCGCACACACCCGCGCCTGCGCATGCGGAGCCGATAACCAGCTGCCGGGCCGCCAGCCACACGGGCCACGTGCGCCCGTAAGAGCGTGTGGCCCAGCAGGCTGATGTGAACAAGCTTTTTTAAAAAGCAGTTTTGGAGGAGCAGGGCCTGGGCGCCTCACGTCCTCGGTGAGGATGTGCTGTGGGACACACTGCGGGGCGTGGGCTGCAGGACAGGACATGTGGCGCCCTGGTCTCCTGAAACGAGCCCCTGCTCAGAGTTGCCCGTGTGTGGGCACCGGGCCGAGACCGGAGGAGGAAGGAGACAGCCGGGGCCCCTCTCCTGGATGCACCTGCGCAGCAGGAGGTGTGCGAGCACCTCGACCTTGCCCTTGGTGCTCTGCTTGGCGTCTCCATCCATCTGTCCGGGGTCCTGATGGGAAGATGTCCCTTTATATGCAAAACGTTACACTTGTGCGAAACCCTTCCGTCGCCTGTCCTTTGGTTTTTCTGGCCACATAGGCCATCCTGGGGGCACAGAGGCGCTGAGGGCTGCGCAGAGCGGGAGGGCTCCCAGGGCCACGCCGGCCACGGCCCCTCCCTTTCCTGGGGAGGCACCTTGTAGGCAGGGTGCCCCCAGCCTCATGGACGTTTGGGTTCCCACGGTGGTGGTGGCAGTTATTTGAGCTCTGTGTGGCGGTGCCGGGAAGTGGGGAGGGGGTAGCATTTTCACACGGGGCCTGGCTCTCCAGCCTTCAGGGGCGAGTGTGCTGTGTGCTCCTGCGTGTGTGTGTGTTCAGCCAGGCTGCTTCAGGCTCTGGTGGAGGCAGTGTCCTTGGTCTGGGCCTTCACCGCCCTGAGAATGGTGGTTCTGTGTCTTCAAGCCTCCTGGCTGCATGGTCACGTGGCCAGAAACCCATTATCGAAGTTAACAATTAAGGCCTTTTCGAACCAACTGGCAGGAAAAGTGTCGAGTTTCCTGTGATGTTGCCATCACTTCTTAATTTAGAAACTGATAAAAGATCTACCCACAGGTGTCATCAGGCAGAGGGGGACGTGTCCATGGTTGCATTCACAGAGATGCACGGCAGAGGCAGCGTCCAGCCACCCACCGCTGCGTGTCTGCTCCCCACCATCTGTACGTGCAGGCCTGGGGCAGACGCGGGCGATAAACCACCGTGAGGGCAGTGGGCGGAGCCTGTGCCTGCCCGCCCCTTGTCACTGCCGCGGCTGTGGCTCTTCGCGGAAGTGACGGGACTTCACCCTTTGGGGGCAGGGAGGTGATGGCAGGAGGAGACTGGTTCCTCAGAGAGGGGGGCACACCTTGGCTCTCAGGCAGAAGCCTATAACCGGGTGTTCCTTCAGGAGAAGCATCTGAAGTGCCCTGGAGGAACACTGGCTTCAAGGGCTCCATCCTCAGCCCCCACCTCCCCAGCCTGAGAGACTCAAGGGCCACTGATAAGAGCCCTGGGCAGGTGTCAGGTATCATCCTGAGCTCTTAACATGAGGAAGGTTTACTTCCATATTTTACAGATAGAGAAACAGATATATCCAGCCACAAACCCAGGGCTCTTTTTTTTCTTCATTGAAGTATTATCGTTGATTTGCTGTGCTATATATATTTCAGGTGATTCAGTATTTTTGCAGATTACACTCCAGTTAAAGTTATTATAAGATACTGGCTCTAATTTCCTGTGCCGTCCAATATATCCTCGTAGCTTATTTATTTTATACATAGTAGTTTGTGTTTCTTAATCCCCTCTCCCTGTCTTTCCCCTCTCCCTTCCCGCTCCCAACTGGTAATCACTGGTTCGTTCTCTGTATCTGTGAGTTTGCTTCTTTTTTGTTATAGTCACTAGTTTGTTGTATTTTTTAGATTCCACATATAAGTGATCTCATACAGTGTGTGTTTTTGTCTGTCTGACTTATTTCACTTAGCATAGTGCCCTCCAGATCCATCCATGTTGCTGCACATGGCAAAACTGCATTCTTCTTTATGGCTGAGTAATAGTCCATTGTGTGTATAAACACCACATCTTCTTTACCCATTCATCTATTGATGGACACTTAGGTTGCTTCCATGTCTTGGGTATTGTAAATAGTGCTGCTATGAACATTGGGGTGCATGTATCTTTTCAAATTAGAGTTTTCATTTTTTCCAGATACATACCCAGGAGTGGAATTGCTGGATCATATGGTAGCTCTATTCTTGTTTGTTTTTTGTTTTTCTTTGCGGCACGCGGGCCTCTCACTGCTGTGGCCTCTCCCGTTGCGGAGCACAGGCTCCAGACGCACAGGCTCAGCGGCCATGGCTCACGGGCCCAGCCGCTCCGCGGCATGTGGGGTCCTCCCGGACCAGGGCACGAACCCGTGTCCCCTGCATCGGCAGGTGGACTCTCAACCACTGCGCCACCAGGGAAGCCCTATTCTTAGTTTTTTAAGGAACCTCCATACTGTTCTCCATAGTGGCTGCACCAATTTACATTCCCACCAACCCTGTAAAGAGGGTTCCCTTTTCTCCACACCGCCAGCGTTTGTAATTTGTAGGCTTTGGTGACGGCCATTCTGACCGGTGTGAGGAGATACCTCATTGTGGTTTTGATTTGCATTTCTCTAATAATTAGAGATGTTGAGCATCTTTTCATGTGCCTGTTGGCTATCTATGTGTCTTCTTTGGAAAAATGTCTGTTCAGGTCTTTTGCTCATTTTTTGATTGGGTTTGTTTGTTTTTTTGATATTTAAGTGTGTGAGCTGTATCTACATGGGGGGTGTGTGTGTGTGTGTGTGAGTGCATGCACGCACGCACACACACACACACACACACACACACACACACACACACACACACACACACACACGTATTTTTTTGCCGCGTCATGAGGCTTGTGGGATCTTAGTTTCCCGACCAGGGATTGAACCCACGCTCTCAGCAGTGAAAGCGCAGAGTCCTAACCACTGGACTGCAGGGGAGTTCATGTTTATATATTTTGGATATTAACCTCTTTTCAGTTGTATCATTTGCAAGTTTTCTCCCACTCAGTAGGTTGTCTTTTTAATGGTTTCTTTTGTTACACAAAAGCTTTTAAGTTTAGTTAGATCCCCTTTGTTTATTTTTGCTTTTATTTCTTTTGCCTTTAGAGACAGATCCAAAAAAAATATTGCTATGATTTATGTCAAAGAAAGTTCTGTCTATGTTTTCTTCCAGGAGTTTTATGGTTTGTGGTCTTAGGCTTAGATCTTTTAATCCATATTTAGTTTATTTTTATATATGGTGTGGGGAAATGTTCTAATCTTTCATCTTTTATGTGTAGCTGTCCAGTTTTTCTAGCGCCATTTATTGAAGAGGCTGTCCTTTCTCCATTTATATTCTTGTCCCCTTTGTGGTAGATTGATTGACCATAGGTGCATGGGTCTCTATCCTGTTCCATTGATCTAAGTGTCTATTTTTAAAAAATCAGTTAATTAATTTATTTTTGTCTGTGTTGGGTCTTTGTTGCTGCGCACGGGCTTTCTCTAGTTGTGGCGAGCGGGGGCTACTCTTCATTGTTGTGCGTGGGCTTCTCATTGCAGTGGCTTCTGTTGTTGTGGAGCACTCACTCTAGGTGCGCAGGCTTCAGTAGTTGTGGCACGCAGGCTCAGTAGTTGTGGCTCGTGGGCTCTAGAGCTCAGTAGTTGTGGTGCTCGTGCTTAGTTGCTCTGCAGTATGTGGCATCTTCCCAGACCAGGACTCAAACTTGTGTCCCCTGCATTGGTCGGCAGATTCTTAACCACTGCCCCACCAGGGAAGTCCCTAAGTGTCTGTTTTTGTGTCAGCACCGTACTGTTTTGATTACTGGAGCTTTATAGTATGGTCTCAAGTCAGGGAGCATGATACCTCCCACTTTGTTCTTTTTTCCCTCAAGATTGCTTTGGCAATTAGGCAAGACTTGTGGTTCCATGTAATTTTTAGGATTGGATTATTTTAGTTCTGTGAAAAATATCATACATATTTTGACAGGGATTGCATTAAATCTGTAGATTGCTTTGGGTAATATGGCCATTTTAACAGTATTAATTCTTCCAACCCAAGAGCATGGGATATCCTTCCATTTCTTTGCATCATCTTCAAATTTCCTTTATCAGTGTTCTGTAGTTTTCAGAGTATAGATCTTTCACCTACACAGTTAAGTTTATGCCTAGGTATTGGATTGGCCAAAAAGTTCGTTCGGGTTTTTCTGTAAGATGTTATGGAAAAACCTGAATGAACTTCTTGGTCAACCCAGTATTTTATTCTCTTTGATGCAATTCAAAATGGGATTTTTGTTTTCTTTCTCTTTCTGATAGTTCCTTATTAGTGTATAGAAAAGCAACAGATTTGTGTCCTTAACTACTTAGGCCAGTGTTTCTGAAGTGTCCTGACAGCTTCTCATAATTTAGGAAAACAGTCTATTTCTGTCTTTGCCCTTAACACACACCCTGGAAACATGTTCACAAAATAACTCTTCATGAGATGGTGTGTGTGATGCCTCCTGATATTTTCTGTTCTGTGTTATTTCACTTTCTAACAAGTGGCTATTGAACATGCTAAAACAATTGTGGGACTGAGTGTGGGTTTGGAAACCCCCAGTAGGTGAGCTGTGTCTGCAGGGCACGTTCCCAGAGTTGCTCTCACTCTCATGTTTCTCCTTTGATGAAATGTCTCTGCACGTCTTTTGTCCATTTTCTAATTGGATGTTTGTTGTTTACCGTTGTTTTGATTGTTGTTTATTTTTTATTCATACGAGTCCTTTGACTTGTGATTTGCAGTTTGCCTTTTCATCCTGTGAACTAGGTCTTTCATTGAGCAGAAGGTTTTAATTTTGCTGAGATACAGTTGACCAGTTTTTCCCTTTGTGAATGGACGGTACTTCTGGTGTCATGTCTTAAGAACTGTTTGCCTAGCTTGAGGTCTTAAAGATTTTCTTCTTCTTTTTTTTTTTTCTACAATTTGTAGAGGTTTTCATACTTTTTTTAAATTTAGATTTATACCTGAGCATTTCAGTTTTATTTGACGCACTTGTAAATGGTATTGTGTTTTAATTCTATTTCCACATGTTCTTGCTATTCGTAGACATGTGGTGGGTTTTCGTGTGTCAATCTGGTATTCTGCAGCCTTGTTGAGCTCACTGTTTCCAGGAGTTTGGTAGATTCCTTGCAGTTTTTTAGATAGACAGGCACATCATTATCACATAGAAAGTTTTATTTCTTCCCTTCCAGTCTGTTTGCCTTTTATTTCCTTTCTTCCTCATTCACTGGATAGTGCTTCCAGTAAGATGTCCGGAAGCAGTGGTGGGAGGGCAGCCGTGTCCCGTGTCTCACTGTTAGGGGTGATGCTGGCCGACGATGCTGTCCACCCTCCTGCTCACTCTGAGGGGTTCCCTGGACCCCTCTTGTGCCGAGAGTCTTCATCATGAGCCTTGATATGTGTTAAATACTTTTTCTGCACCAGTTGTTAGGATTGTGTGATTCTTCTTCTTTGGCCTGTTAATGTGGTGGACTGCGTGGATCGGTTTTCAGACACAGAGCCAGGTTTGCATGTTTCTGACACAAGCATAGCTGCACCAGCCTCTCTAGTCGCTTTCTCCATGTGGTGACCCTGTGGGGCCCCCGCTGGTCCCAGTGCTGGGTCTTCCCCCCTTTTGTCCTGCAGCTGCCTGGTGGGTGGGTGTAGTGCCCGCCCAGGGCCACTTTTCCCATCCTGTCCCTCCCCAGGGCTGTCCTCCTCTGGGTTCTCAGTCTGCTCTTTCTCTGGCTTGTGCTTTTGTCTCCGTGGAGCAGCCATGGAGGCGTGTGGACTCGTCCCGTGCTGTGCTCTTGGTCACCACGTCGTGGGGCTCTCAGGGTGCCGGCCTGTCCCTGTCTTCTCCTCTCATTTATTCTGCAGCTTGGTCCCTTCTCTGTAAGACATCTTTTTCCTCCTCTGTTTTAACCACCCCCTCCTCCAACCTTCCTAGTTCACCGTTAATTGATCAGGTTTTCATTTCCATTCTGGCCGCGCAGTTCCAGTGGCTTGTGTGCTCTGTGCAAGGGAGGGTGGGTCTCGCCACAGGCTGGCAGCCTTGAGCTGCTGCCCCATAGTGTCCAGGGAGCTGCACTTCTGCACAGGGCATGGGGCCCCGTGAAGGGAGACTGTCCTGGGACAGGGTCTGGTAATTAGCCCTCCACTTTCTAAGCACCTGCCAGGGTGTAGCAGGTACATACCCCGTGGTGTTGTGTTTTTTTTTTTTTTTTTTTTCTCGGTATGCGGGCCTCTCACTGTTGTGGCCTCTCCTGCTGCGGTGCACAGGCTCCGGACGCGCAGGCCCAGCGACCATGGCTCACGTGCCCAGCCGCTCCGCGGCATGCGGGATCTTCCCAGACCCGGGCACGAACCTGCGTCCCCTGCATCGGCAGGCGGACTCCCAACCACTGCGCCACCAGGGAAGCCCTACCCAGTGTTTTAAACTTTACTATTGTGAAATGTAACATAATATCCAAAAGTCTGCAAAATAAAAATGTACAATTTCATTCTCACAAAGAACACACGCATGTGACTTTTGTGTAGAAAACTCCAGGTCACACTCCCAGGCATGACTGCCCATCCCACCCTCCTCCAGACTTTTACTTACAATAGTCACCGCTTGATGTTTTTAATAGTCTTGTCAGCTGAGCAGTGCATCCCTCAGCACTGTTTTCAGAAACTTAGGGAAACATACAATGTAACTTTTTTTTGCCTTGACTTGTGAGATGGTTGCGTTGTTGCAGGCTCCCACAGGGGCTGCTGGCGCGTGCGGTACAGGCCTGCTCCTGCGCTGGCGTGGCCTCTGGGTGTCACCCCAGGAGCTGTGGGCTGTTGGGCGCCCGTGCGCGGTGGGTCCTGTGGCTCCGCTCGCGCTCCCATCAGGATGCGTCGTTTCCTCTGTTCTGCATCTTCGCTGATGTTCTATAGCTTATTTTGGTTTTTGTTTGCATTGTCCTGTTGGTTAAAGAAGCTGATCAGTTTTTCATCTGGATTTCCTCTTTTGTGAAAGGCCTGAGTCTCACTTCCATCTTTTGTAGTGGACGTTTTCTCTTTTCCTTATTGATTTGTGGGAGCTCTTTATAGATGCTGGATAAGAGATTTTTGTCAGTTATGTGTGTAGAAAATTCTTCTCTTTTGTGGGAAGGTGACCTTTAATGAACAAAACTTGTTGTTTTTAAAGTGTTAGAATCTGGGCTTCCCTGGTGGCGCAGTGGTTAAGAATCCTCCTGCCAACGCAGGGGACACGGGTTCGAGCCCTGGTCCGGGAAGATCCCACATGCCACAGAGCAATGAAGCCCGTGAGCTACCGCTACTGAGCCTGCGCTCTAGAGCCCACGAGCCACAACTACTGAGCCCACGTGCCACAACTACTGAAGCCCGCATGCCTAGAACCGGTGCTCTGCAACACGGGTTCTAGGCATGAGAAGCCCGCGCACCACAACGAAGAGTAGCCCCCGCTCGCCGCCACTAGAGAAAGCGCGCGCGCAGCAACGAAGACTCAACGCGGCCAAAAATAAATAAATAAAATTTAAAAATAAAGTGTCAGAATTTTCAGACTTTGCCGTTATGGTTAGTGTTTCCGGTTTTGCGGGCTCTTTCTTTACCTTGAGGTTGTGAAGGTGTTCTCTACCCTGTTGTCCAGCAGCCTGTTCTCCTCTGGTCTGCAGTGTCTGGACTTGGGTTCGGTGTGGGGGTGAGTGGGAATCACCTTCATGTCTCTGCGTGGACTCTGCCGGGGGGCTCAGGTCGGGGGCTCCTTGGTCGGAACGTGGGTCACCGTGCACGTGCGCTTGGCCTGCCGGTTGGCCCTTGTCAGCATCAGGCGGTGTCAGTACTGTTCTTCAGCTTTTTAACTTTGACTTTAATTTTTTAAATTAATATTTATTTATGCAATTTGAAGTCCTTTCCTTTTCATTTTAAGTTTATTAGCATGAGTTCTTTTTTTCTTTCTGTTTTTTTGGAAGGAAGATTTATTTATGTATTTGTTTGTTTTTGGCTGCGTTGGGTCTTTGTTGCAGTGCGCGGGCTTCTCATTGGGGTGGCTTCTTGTTGCGGATCACAGGCTCTAGGTTCGTGGACTTCAGTAGTTTGTGGCACGTGGGCAGTAGAGCATAGGCTCGGTAGTTGTGGCACGTGGGCTCAGTGGTTGTGGCTCCCGGGCTGTAGCGCACAGGCTCAGTAGTTGTGGCACATGGGCTTAGTTGCTCTGCGGCATGTGGGATCTTCCCGGACCAGGGCTCGAACCCGTGTCCCCTGCGTTGGCAGGCGGATTCTTAACCACTGCACCACCAGGGAATTTCC
Organism: Leucopleurus acutus; assembly: GCF_964270905.1. Classification (NCBI taxonomy): domain Eukaryota; kingdom Metazoa; phylum Chordata; class Mammalia; order Artiodactyla; family Delphinidae; genus Leucopleurus; species Leucopleurus acutus. The sequence goes on from NC_139162.1 coordinate 691,035, forward strand.
AAGTTCTTTCTTTTTTAAAGACCTTTTCCTTTTTTTTCTTATGCCAATTTGGGCTTCTGTACAGGAGTCATTTTATGGTTCCCAGCCCCTGCTCCTGGTTTGCACTCATTGTTTCCTGACAGCAAGTACTTCCATCTGGGTTCCCTCTGCCCAGGAGCCTCTCTGTACTGGTGCTCAGCTGCTGGGCCCTGAGTCCCTTACACACCTGGGGGTTTGCAGGGAGGACCCCACAGTAAACTTTACTGAACTTTTACTGAAAAGTAACTATTTTATAAAAGAAAACAGAAGTTTAGCGAGAAGAGTGGCATTGTTTCATATAGCTGCAGCTCTTTCTAATACCTGGCACCTTTACTCCATCTGTTGCATTCTGCGGTTTTGCTTAAAGTGTGTGAAAACGATCCAGCCTCTCACAGACATGTATAGGGAACAGGGAGTCGCCTGGGAGCCTCCACGTGAGGGTGGGTTCTCCTCCGACTGGACTCGGGGGATCTGAAGACCCTGGGGGCTCCCTTGTGAAGCATTGGTCCCCTGAGGTGTGTGGGTCTCCCAAATGTGGACGGTCCATGATCACCACCAACCTCATTTGACCCGTCTTCAGGCTGGGTGCTAGGAAGCTAATGGAAGGGATACAAGTTTCCCAGAATTCATGTGAAAGCTCAAATTTTATTGCTGGCCACAACTACTGTTAGTTTTCCTTGAAGCGATGGCCTCATTTAGTTCATTTTTGAGAAAACACGTACCAGTCCTTAATAATCATAGCTTGTCTGAGAGAGTCTTTCAAGTAGCCGTTGTGCCCCATGAAAACGCAGCCGGCGTGGCCACAGCCCCGCCGCAGGGGCTTTTCCAGAGCCCAGTGCAGTCCCGCCAGCCCCACCGTCCATCTGCTCAGTGTCAGGAGGGCAGGGAGTAGGGTTTGCAGAGCGACAGAGTGGACGACGTTTGCTGCTTTATCGAGGCAGCGCTAGGGATGCCGGCTGGCTCACCACGGCCACGTGCCAGCGGGTGCTGGGCCACGCCGGCCGGAGAGGGCTTGGGGCGTCCTGGGGCCCTCGGGTGACACCGATAGGCCACAGTGTGCCTTGTGGAGCCCACGATAGTGCTCTGGGTGCGGTCTCTGTCCAGAGAGACCTTACTTATGGACACAGAAATTCTAATTCCATGCAGTTTTTGGGGTTTACAAAATATGAGTCTTGATTTTCTTTGTCCCCCAAGGATTTAAATTCAGACCATTCTTGGAGCTCAGCTCTGACCCCACAGGAGAGGCAGGGCTGGGCTGCGGCTGCCCTTGCCCAACCGCCCCCCCCCCCCCCGCAGGAGGGGGAGGGCCGGGGGACTTTGCTGCAGGCTCACAAGTGCCTTTCTTTTGCCGTTACCCTGGTCGCCGGTGTGGCTACATTTGGTGTTTGACTCTGGAAATCGTTTTTCAGGACCGTTGCTGCGCTGTGTCTGCGTCCCCTGCACAGAGGCCCCCGTGCGGGAGAGGCGGGCCTCAGTGGGCTCCTGCCCTTTGGCTGGGGTCCTGTCCTGGGCCGTTGTCTCTGGTTCCTCCTCGGGCAGCATCTTTGCCTTGCTGTGACAGCGGGCTTTCTGGATTGCTTCTCTAGGACTTAGCGTATCCTCTCGTTTTAAAATTTGTGAGTCTTTTCTTCTGTCTCTGAATTTTTCTAGACTCTCCTGAAGCCCAGGTTGCTGCTGACCCGGTCTCTCTCTAGCCGCTGCTCACCCTGCTCCTTTGTGTGTTGTCCCTCCGGGCCCTGCTCTGAGCCTCCCTCCCAGCTGCCTTCTCTGCCCCTGTGGTTGCAGCTTGCGGGGATGAGGCCGCTGGGGTGGGGGTGGCTGGCACAGGTCGGCAGGCGGTGGGCCCTCGTCCCGCCCCATTGCGCCTTCCCTCCTGGAGCTGCGGGGCCGGGCTCTCCCTGTCCGTGGATTTGGGGCCCACGGTGCTGTGGCCTTTTCCACTCAGGTTCCAGCTTTGATCCCCACAAGGCCAGTAAAGTTGCCTTCAGGTTCCCCCTCATGTCTTGCTTTTAGCTTGTCACTCGCAAAGGCAGGAGTTTGCTGAACGGCGGGTGTGGCAGGGGTGCAGCCACCCACCTTCCTCAGGGTTAGTTTGGAGGGAGCCTCTCCTCCGAGAGTTGCGCCTCTTGCCCACGGAGAGGGACTCGCAGGGCCGAGTTGTGTCGGGAAGGAGGAGGGTGCCGTGGTCGGGGCAGTCGCTTGCTGCGGTGCCCGTGGGGCTAGGTCTGCCCATGGTGCTCAGAGCGCCTTTGGGGAGGGACACGCCTCATTGTGACACGAGGTCTCTTGACAAGGATGTCTGTCCTGCCAGCCCCTGTGAATGGACGTCTCCCTGGGCCCAGGACAGGCAGGCGGGAAGGAGAGGCTGCCCAGCGGAGGGGTGCAGGGTGGTGTGGAGCCCGAGGGACTGGGCAGCCTCAGGGAGGGTCCTGCTGGGCACGTAGGGGAGAGGACAGAAGTGTGCCTGTGAGACCGGGACACAGCTGGGGCGGACCAGGGCCCATCGAGCCCTGTCCCTCCTCAGGAATGAGTGGAGACCTGGCACTCGGGGCCAGCTGCCAACACAGACACCCTGGTGAGGCGCGGGCCTCCTCCGTCAGCTAGTGGATTGCGCCCAAAATGACGGCAGTGGCGAGTGTCTCCTGGTGGCAGGGACGTGCCAGAGCCCGGGTCGGAGACGTGCACGCGGGTGTAGTGTTGAAATTTCACGCCGACGACAGCAGCGGAGCAGGAGGCGCTAGAGGAGCCGCAGGGTCTGCCGGTGTTTCCAGAAGCTGGGGGTGCGCCTTGGGGGGCCGCCGTGGGCACCGAGGCCCTGGAGGAGCGGGCCCCCCTCTTGCCCCCAGCCTCTGGGCAGCTCGTGCAGGGCTTCCCAGGAAAGGCCAGAGCCGCCGTGGGGCACTTGGTGACATCAGCTTTTGCGGCCTGGGCTGGCCGTCCACGCGCCCTCCTGGTTTGGATGCGGCAAGGTCGGGGTCCGGGACTCGTGGGTCCGCCCGGCGTGCGCTGCCTGGCTCCACACACTCGGGGATTCGCGTCTGGGGGTGCGAGCGTCGCGCGTCCACGGCTCCGTGGCCTGAGTTTCCATCTTGGGAGCAGGCAGTCAGGAGGTTTTCAAAACATTAACTTCCGGATAATCTTTAAATTTCTGTGGAAACATTGCTGATGAGTTCCCAGGTAGCCCTGAGATTCAGCAGCTGTCCTGAGTCAGGCTCTGACATGCCATTCCTCAGGCTGAGACAGCCCAGTTTGGTCGTGGAAAACTGGAAGAGAGCTTGGCGTTCACAGTTTCAAGCGCAGATAGGAACCATCATTTACGGCCGCAGCCACGGGGAACGTGTGGAGGCAGAGCCCGGCCCACCTGCGTGGTGTGCTGCGGAGGCGGTGTCAGGAGGTGGTGTGGTCCCTCCGCTGACTACAGTTAGATGTGTGTTGGCCAGTGAATAAGCAAGGGGACACTCGGGGAACCTTTGATCCGTTAACGTGGAAAAGGAGACAGGTTCTCCAGAGGCTGGTGAAGAGCAGGTCGGAGCTGCCACTCCAGAACGCTTCTGAACAGCGTGTTTCCAAAACCATACAGAGTAGAGGCTGCTTAATTCCGGGTGAGCTCTTTACGAAACCCCTCGTCCAACACGGCAAGGCGCCAGAGGTGTGATTCAGTTTGTGTGAACTGTTCTCTGACCCTGTGAGGAGGACGTCTGCGAGGAAGGCTTTCAGGAGGACGGAGCAGACGCGCTTTTCCCTGTTCCCTCTGCTGAGCGCAGCACGCACCCTGGATGTGATTTGTGGAGCAAGCACAGGAGGACGGGGGGTGGGGGGAGAGCTGCCCACGTCGGGCAGGGGCGGGTTGGGTCAGCGTGGCCACAGGCAGAGACGACTCCACGCACAGGTGCAGAGCGCCTGGCTGTGCCGGCACGGCCGCCAGGGAAGCACCGGGCTTGTTGGGAGCAGCAGACAGGATTGAGAGGCGAGTCGGCCAGCGTCTCCACTGGGGTCTCCATGGGGAAGGCGGTGGGTGGAGTGGACAGTTCCGCGGGCTGTGGGGTGGTCTCTGGTTACGTGGTATCTGGGATGCGTTATGTTCGGGGGAGTCGGCGGCTTGTGTGTGAGAGGTAGGTGGGGTGGTGGGTGGTTTTGTGGGGGGTTCTTGGCCATTGCCAAGAAAGGGCTGGCCCTGGTGGGAGGGCGGTCTGTCCCCAGAAAGCAAACTGAAGATGCCAAAACATAAAATACAGAAAACACGATAACCACAGCATGTGTCCTGGGAAATGCAGGGGCGCAGGCCTCAGGCCCACGTGCAGGAGTGGGCGCCACAGCTACCTGACATCCTCCGGGCGTTCCCCAGCGGCGTCACTTGCCTACCTTCTGGACATTTGACTTGCGGGAGTTGGGGAGTTCGGGGTGCTGGGTGCTTTCTGAGTGGCAGAGTAGCCCTCATCCTGACCTTCTGTTGGGGGTGGGGGCAGGGGGCCGAGAGGGTGGTGGGCGTGATCCCCTGGACCTCGAGGTGTGACCCTGCCCGTGGGCAGAGGGTGCTGCCACCGAGCATGTGTGGCGCCTGACGCCCGGAGCAGGGCTCCGCGTGCACCCCGGGGTTCTGCTGTTCTCCCTCGTGGAGGGGGACGTGCCGCTGCCGGGGCTGCCTGCCGGGCCGGTGCCTCAGGAGCGGCCCCTCAGAAGGCTGCTGCGTCCATGCGTCGTGCATCACCGACTGGAGGCGGCACCTGGGTTTCATGTGGGGGTCACTGGATCTTAACCCCTGTCCTCTGTTTTTAAGCAGACGGTTGACGATGAAGCGATGGCGGCGTGAATGAAGGCCTGGTGAGGAGGAAACGATGCCCAAGGGTGGGTGTTCTAGAACCCCACAGCAGGAGGAGCGTTCCCTGAGCAGCGACATGGTGGAGAAGCAGCCCGGGAAAAAGGTGAGCTCGTCCTCCCCCACCACTCCGCGTGGGCCTCGTCCGGGCCCGGGGGAGGGCTGGGGGTGTCACTGTCGCTTGTCCCTCTGCAGTGGGCGACGTCTGTGCCGCGAGACCCTCCTCGGGCGGCAGTGGAGGAACTGCTGTGCTGGGTGGCTGTGGAGGACACGTCTGGCTTTTTTTAAGGATGTTTGTTATTTGGGGGCCAAAGTGGAGCTTTAACCACTAGATCTGTGGACAGAAATTGCTGTCTGAGAGAACCCCAGTTCGGCCCCACCGTCTGTCCCTCAGGACCATGGGTTCCTGCCATATGGTTGCTGGCAGACCAAATCTGACGGTAGCCGTGCGAGTGGTTCTGACTTGAAACGCTGCTGGGTAATTGTACTCCCCGTTTGCTTGTTGCCAATGTGAATAGGAAAATGGGTTGTAAATCTGCATCATTGTGTCCTGTTAATGTGCTGGCGCCCTGGGCTCGGGGGTGTGTGCTGTGTGCTCCACAAGCTGTGACACCCAGTGTTCCCTCCAGACTGTTCTTAGAGGGACCCCCAGGCTGGTCTGTAGGAGTTACAGACTCACAGGCTTCCTGAGGGAGGGCCCACCTGCAAAGGTGGCCTCGCCCGTGCTCTGCGTGGGGTGCTGTGGCCTGTGCCCGGCCCCCCTTGATCCAGGAGGAGGACGTTCAGAGAAGCCCTCAGTGTGGAAGCTGGATGTGGCTCGTTGCTGCTTTGTCCCGTGGTTTTACGAGCAGGTCTGGGAAGAGGCCTCGGGCTCCGTGCTCCTCCCGGCGCTGGGAAACTCTGGGAGCGCTGGTTCCCGGAATCCCGGAGGAATCCACCGAGGAGAGAGTAGGAGGCTGCGTCCAGATGCTGAATTCCCAGGAAGGGTGGCAGGGGTCCATGGATCCAAAGCCCCTGGGAGCCCCCGCTCCTTTCGGGGCTCCAGACAGGCCTTCTGGTGGCAGTGAAGGGGTCGGGGTATTGCCGTCCCAGGTGGACTCCTGCGGTCCCAGTGACGCTGGGGATTGCAGAGAGGGAGATAGAGAAAAAGGCCCGAGGAACAAGCTGTGCCTGGCCGAGGAGCCAGCCCCGCGCCCTGTCCCGCTCTCTGCGGGACGCCGGCTGAAGCACACGCCACCCGCTGCGACCCCCTCCCCTCCACAGGACGCTCCCCGGGCATGGCTGTGTGACACCACAGGTGTCCACGCAGGTTTCGCAGGGGAGGGACAGGTCAGGCCTTGAGAGAGAGGAGCACCCTGACTGGAGCAGGGAGGGCAGCTGCGTTCCCCCAGACGACAGGGCCGTCTGTAGAGGAGGCCCAGGAGGTGTGCGCAGAAGCGGCGGGGTGCAAGGCCTGCGGAGCGAGGCTGTGGCCGGAGCAGCGTGCAGAGTGCCTTTTCTGAGCGCTGTTAGCCAGCGGTCGGGTGTGTAAGTTTAAAAACACATGTGTGGGGGCTTCCCTGGTGGCGCAGTGGTTGAGAGTCCGCCTGCCGATGCAGGGGACGTGGGTTCGTGCCCTGGTCCGGGAGGATCCCACATGCTGCGGAGCGGCTGGGCCCGTGAGCCATGGCCGCTGGGCCTGCGCATCCGGAGCCTGTGCTCCGCAACGGGAGAGGCCACAACAGTGAGAGGCCCGCATACCGCAAAAAAAAAAAAAGGCTACAGACTGTTTAGGGATTAATTTGATGAAAGATGTGCACCCTGAAACCTGCAGAACTTTGCTGTGGGAAACTCAGGCAGTTCTGAGCCGCTGGAGAGGAGCAGGGCCTACGGGCCGAGGGTGTCTCCATAGTGTTCAGATACCAGCGCCCCCCAAGCCAGTCTCATAGAGCCGTCGCGATGCAGGCCCAAGCCCCTGAGGGCTCTTGGGGAGAAACCGATAAGCTGCTTCCAAAGTGTGTTTGGAAATTCAAAGGACCTGGCGCAGCAACAGCCACCTTGAAAAGGCAGGAGGGAGTCGGCGGCCCTCGGCCTTGGCTGTGAAGCTGCGGGGCAGTGGAGACAGGCGCACACCTGTCCTGGGGAGCAGGGTCCCCACAGGCACCCACGTGTGTGCTCAGCTGCTTGTCTACAAGATGCTGAGGCTGCTCCGTTGCGAAAGGATCATCTTTTCAGCAGACGAAGGTGGGACAGTCAGATCAACCTATTTGTGCTGTTTTTGGTGGCTGATAGAGTCCTCATTCCTACTGGCTTCTTTCGTTGTTGGTAATTCACAGATAAGACTCAGTTAGTCATAGTCGAGGGGGTTCCAGGGCAGGTGTGTGGGGTGCGGGTTAAGAGCCAGCCCTCCTGTCTCTGTACGTGGTGTGTGGGAGCTGGCTGAGCGTCCGTGGGGGACGCTGGTTGCTGGGCCACAGCAGTTTTCAGGGTGTGCCACGGTCTGACACGGAGGTTGAACTGATAGAGGTTGAACCCGATAGAGGTTGAACTTGACGTCTAGACATCCTTTTAGCATTGAGGAAGTAAACACACTGTGGAGTGTGTACGGTTGGTCCTTGTGACGGTGCCTGGGTACTAGTGAGGGAGGCTCAGCGAGGTCTGCCCTGCTCTGCTCTGGCTGAGGGTTAAAAGCTTTCTGTGAGCACTTTTAGTGAAGTAGAAATGCACATTTCCTTTCTAGAACCTGGGATCACGATGATCCAGACCAGGCTCTCGGGACACCCCCCTCCCCCGCGAGCAGTCCCCACGGTAACACCCCGCCCCCACCCACAGGGGATGCGGACTCATGGTGGGGATCTCTGCTTCCTTTCGATGGACAGGCCCTTGCTGTTGGAAGGAGGCTCTTCCTCTGTGGCTGTGTGGTGTCCATCGGATGGACGTTCAAGCAGCTTCTCTGCCGATTCCTGTGCTGATACACATCTGGGTTCTTTCCAGTCCAGGTGTGACGTGAACATACATACATTGGGGTTTTTCTATGGAGGCAGCAGATAGGGTTTAACGGTTCGTCAAAGTGACTGCACAGTTCTGCACCCCCAAAGCCTAGGTCAGGCGGACCCATCCGTGCTAACACTTGGGGATGTCAGTTTAATTTGCCTTTTTCTGTCGTCTACTGGTCTCCTGTACCGTCCTCTGCAAGCTGTCCGTCTGTGATCCATCTGGACTCATTTTGTGTTTCGTGCTGTAAGGGAGGGTCAAGGTTTATTTTCTTCCCTGTGGATGTCCACATGGTCATTGTCACCGGGAAGACTGTCCTTTCCTGCTGGGTTGTAGCGGAGCCCTTGTCACCAGTCAGGTGGGGCTCAGCTTCTGCTCTTTGCTCTGAACCTTTGGCCCTTGGGTCCAGGACTACCTGTTGTGACTATAATTGTACAGTCTTGATACCTGGCAGTTTAATTTGCCCATCTTCGTTGTTCTTCAGAATTGTCCTTGCTACTTGTGACCCTCTGCGTTTCCATGTACATTTTGGAAAAAGCTGGTTGATCTCCACGCAAAGCCTGCTGGGTTTTGATTGGATTGCTTTGAATGTAGAGATGAGTTGGGGGAGATATGCTGTGCTAACAGTATTGAACAGTGTCCCATAAGTGGGCCTGCATTTTTATCAGTCTAATTTCTGTTCTCTCAGTAATGTTTGTAATTGTCTATGTAGAGGGCTTGAACACCTTCTGTTAGATTCATTCCTATGTATTTAATGTCTTTCGATATAAATATGTAATATTTCAGCATGATTTCCTAATGGTTTATAGTATATAGAAACCAATCACTTTCTGTGTGATTGAGCTTCTCATTCACTTACTAATTTGAAGAGTTTAATTGTAAATTCCTCTGGATTTTCTCCTGTGTAAAAACACAGCGTCGTAAGATAAATACTCCTTGTTATCCCTCAGGAAGAAGAGGGGGGCGGGGCTGGCCTGGTCTGACCGTGGAGGAGACCGGCCCCCTGAGGCGTGTTGTCACGGTGGGGCGCTGCCCGCCAGCATCTTCCCGCAGCTGTGGAATGTTCCGTCTACGGCTGCACTGGAGTGGATGCACCCATTTGCCTTTTGATGGGCGGTTGCTCTTTCTTTTACTGTTATGAACAAAACTGTGAGTTCGTGTGGCATGTCACTCACTCCCCGGACTTTGTTAGAAACTCTGAGTGGCCCCAAGCAGCGTCCAAGGCCCACTGCTCTGCCGGTCCAGTCAGCGATTCTTGTGAGAGTACTGGTGTTGCCTCCTGGTTTTAATTTGCATTTTCCCAACGCCGAACACCTTTCCAAACGTTAACTGGCTGTATGGATATTTTTTTCTGACAAGTGCGTGTTCAGATCTTTTGCTCATTAAAAAATAGGTTTAGTTTTTCAGTAGATGTGGTGAGTCTAGGCATTCCTGCCTTGAACCCCCTCTCGGGGGTGGCACCCAATCTTCTGCACCAAACCTGTGTCAGGTGGGGGACGTCCCTCCCCACAGTGTGCTGGGAGTTGGTCTCAGGACCTCAGGGCTTTTCTGCAGCTGTGGAGATGATCATAACTTTCCATCCTTTTTTTTTTTTAAAAAAAAAGCATTTTTAAAATATTTATTCATTTGGCTGCGCTGACTCTTAGTTGCAGCATGCGGGATCTTTAGTTGCAGCATGCGAACTCTTAGTTGCGGCATGTGGGATCTAGTTCCCTGACCAAGGATCGAAGCTGGGCCCACTGCATTGGGAGTGTGGAGTCTTAGCCACTGGACCACCAGGAAAGTCCCCGTCCTTTATTTTCTTAGTGTGGTGAATTACATTGATTTTTTAATTTCTTGCATTTCTGAATACGTTGTTAGTGTGATTTGTGTTATCTTTTTTTGTGTCTGTCGATCAGATTAACGAACTGGACCAGGAGTTTTTTTGGTGGCAGGTTGCTTATTACAGTTTGGGGCTTTCACTGGTGGGTGCTGTTCTCCTGGCAGGGGCGGCGGGGGGCGGGGCGGAGGTGCGTGCAGGTGGTGACAAGCGGGCCTGTGTCCTGGTGCCTCTGGCACCGGCTCGGCCGAGGCTCGGGCTCTGCCTGCTGGTCCCTCTTCGCGCTCCGGGTGCCCTCGGAGCTGGCGGTGTGTTGTGGCGGGGTCTCCCTGGTCACCCAAGGGTGTCTCGTTGCCTGCTGAGACTGGAGGGCACGGCGTGGCAGTCAAGTGGAGGACTCTCAGGGCCCCGGGAGACAGGACTCGCGCCGCTCAGGGTTGGGCGTCCCCTCCCAGGAGCACCCGACGCCCCAGTGCCGTGAGGGCTGCTGTGAGGGCCGTGTGTTTGCCTCCGCCTCCCCGGGGTGGATTCCAGAAAGGAAGCCTGCTGCTGGAGAAGGGGCCGCCTGGCAGTAGCGGTGCCGTCCTCCATGTCAGCAACGCAAATTGGCTGGCCCGTGTGGTGCGGTGCGCTGCGGGCAGACGAGCCGGGGCGCTGGTTAGCCTGAGGCTCTGCTGAGCGCCTGCACCCCACCCTCAGGGCTCTGTGTGCTGCCCTTTCTGTGAGGGGCGTGTCACATCCCGATCCCCCCCCCCAAGGTGGCGCTTCCCCCGGTTCTGCAGACGGTGGCAGGCGAGGCAGACGCCCGGCTGGACCTCCCAGGTTGAGGCTGGAGTTCGGGCTCCCGGGTCCTTACAGGTCAGCAGGGCTGGGAGCGATGGCCACACCCGGCCGCCCTCTAGCCAGCTTCTGCTCTGGGCTGGGTCGCCCGCACTGGGCTCTGCTCCAGGGATGCTGCGGCTGCAAGATCCGTCCCAAAGACGGCCCTGCAGTGTCACAGGCCTGTGGTGACCAGAGGTGGCTCAGGCCCCGGGCAGGCGAGGGACTACACGCTGGAGGGGAGCCAGCGTCTCAGGGCAGACATTCTCTCCCGTTCGGTGCGAGGCCAGGCCCCTTCGTTCACGGTCACGGGGAGAGTTTCCAGTAGAGGGCAGGTTCCGTCTGTCAGCAGGCCCCTCTGAAGGTGCGTTTTCCCCGTTACTGAGTCCATCTCTGGGAACAGGAGGCAGGAGGCAGCGAGGTGGTAGGGCCGTGGGTGCCTCTGAGCCTGGTGGGCAGGAGGGGTGTCCATTGCCCAGATAAGAGACTTGCTTTCCGGGCACGTGAAGTCCTGCTAGACCTAAGGACTTTGAGAGTCTAACTTGGGGCCAGCGTCTGAAAGCGTCACTCTCTTTTCCAGGATAAAGATAAAGTTTCTCTAACCAAGACCCCAAAGCTGGACCGCACTGATGGTGGGAAGGAGGTGAGAGAGCGAACGACCAAGCGGAAGCTGCCCTTCACTGTGGGCGCCAATGGAGAGCAGAAGGACTCGGACACAGGTACCCACCCGCCCCCGGCGCCCCAGTTCTGCTGCACGGACCCGGGAGGGGGTGACTCACAGCTGACAGGGCAGATTCCCAGGCAGAGGATTCCCGCAAGTGTGCACAGAAGCCACGTTCCCCCAGCCCCAGCCTGCCCAGGGGCCTCCCGTGCGTGTGAGCACGGGCTCCTCTCTCTCAAGGAGAGCCTCTGGAGAACTTCACATGGGAGGATAAACGTGTTTCCCCTCAGGGCTGCAGAAGCACATAACTTAAGCCCAGTTGTTTGAAATGGAGGCCAGAGGGGGCTGTGAGAATGAGCAGGAGGCACGCAGTCCCCCTGCGCGTGCGCTGCGGGTGTGCCACTCACCACCACGTGGCGCGTGTGCGTTCAGGTTGGTTCCATCCGAGCTGCCTGCAGGGACATGTGCTGGGTCCAGGCAAGAACCCGGCCCCTTTGCCAGCCGGCTCACACTCCTCCTCTTGGTCCTGGTGTGCTGGGCCTTCCCCGCCTGCCGGTCATCTGACTGCAGACCCCCTAAGCCAGGGGCAGGTGTGGGGTGGATCCACAGAGCCGCGAGGGGGCCTGGGTCCCCCAGGATGCAGCCACGGGGGAAGGAGCAGAGGTCCTGCCAGGATCGGGCGGAGGGCAGGGGGCTTTGCTGCACGTGAGGGTTTGTGTCAGGTCTCAGGAAAATGGCAGGTACGGGAATGACATAAATGTGAGAGAATTGGGAGAAATGGCAGGGGGAACAGCCTGAAATGAACGTCTTCACTCACAGCGCCTCCTGCACGGGGCGACCCCCAGGCGGGTGCGCCCCGGGCTCGCAGCCACTGAGCATGACCTGGGGTAGTTGCAGGCTGGTGAAGCAGGTTGGCGGGGTTGGTGGTGCCAGCTGGGGTATGGCTGGGGTCCGGGGCAGGCGGCTCGACCTCCGCGGGGTCCTCCGCAAGGGGAGGGGTTGGGCCGGGGAGGAGGGCAGAGGAGGTGGGAGTCCTCGCAGGGACCCTGTGCCTCAGGCTCTGGGTGCAGAAGAGACAGGCCCAGCTCAGGCTTGGGTGCCCGAGCCAGCTCTGGTACTGGAGGGCGCGGCGTCGCTGTTGGGTGCGGCTTCCTGGGTGCTGGGGGCCTGCAGGTCCGGTGTCGTCCTCTGGGATGTCCCTGCCCGAGCACAGGCGGGCGCGGCGTCCTCGGGGGTGTCTGCGGGGTGCTGGCCGTGAAGGCGGCCTCCAGCAGGCCTGGGGGACGGTTGGCATCTCAGCACGGGGCGCCAGGCAGGTGGGAAACTGAAGAACGTTTTGCAAGTGGGATTTTCCAGGCAGGGACAAAGTCTAAATACCTGGAAAGTCCAGCATTTGTCCTCTTACTGTTGAGTGGCTATCCCTTTGGGGGCCAGTTTTGCTGTACCATTGACCCTTGAACAGCACGACTGTGAGCTGCATGGCTCCGCTTATGTGCCGGCTTTTTCAGTAGTACACAGTGTGGGAGGAGGGGGGCCTTCGACTGGGTGACTGTGTCCTGCCCATCCCCCCCGCCCCCGGGGTTCGGGGCTGACCCTGCAGCTTTCTTGTACACCTGCTTTGGTCATGTGGCAGAACTGGTCTCCAGTAACTGGGAGCGTCTCATCCTTCGGGCCAGGACTGGGCACCTCGCCTGCAGCCCTGGTCACTGACCCCTCCCTGCCCTTCCTGGTGAGCGGCCGCCTGGCCAGGCAGAGTGAAGCTCTTCCTCTGAGAGGCCTCGCTTCCACCAGGTGCCGCCTGCCCGCCCGCCCCAGGGCAGATGGGGAGGCTCTTGTACAGAAGTGCCAACTCTGGTGAGCACCGAGCTAGGGAGGCTGAAGGTCCCCGTGTTCCCACGTCCCCTCCCTGCCTGCTGGCTCCTGCCGTGTCCCTCCAGCGCCCCCTGCTGGGAAGATGCAGCCTGGCACTCACGGGACGGTTGCAAGTGGCCAGTAGTTTCTCCGGCTGTGCTCCCTGAGCGGGGGAGGCGGGTGAGCATCCCCCAGAGACCCTCGGGCTCCCTGGGAGCACCCTCCTGCTTCCCGGTCCCCAGGAGGCCCGCAGCGCTTAGTCAGGGCTGGGGCGTCCTCCCTGGAGCTCAGGCCACCAGCGGGTGGGCGCCTGCAGGCAGGGAGAGGGGCCCTCCTGCCCGGTGCCAGTCGTGGTGGGACCAGGACCTGCTTCAAATTATACTCTGCTGCCGCTTCTTATGTGTCTGCTCTCCCCGCAGCGTAGTGTGCGCGCGCCTCCTGCTGAGGCCCGTGGGGTGAAGCCCTGCGGGCTGCATGCTCGGTCTCACCGCAGCCTTCCCGCCTCCTACCTGGAGCCCCCGGGGCCCTCCAGAGAGGGGCCTGTTCTCAGCTCCCAACGTTTCTTTGCTTCCACTTTGTGCTGGCTCTGCAGTGAGGATGTGTGAGCAGCTCACCCGTCTAGGGCTGGGATTTGGGGACGGAGGCGGCGGGCACGCAGCTTCCCTTGTGGGCAGGGCCTGTCGGGGCTCCTGCTCAAGGCTGCCCTGTGTGCGGGGATTCACTGGCGCTGGGCTCTGAGCACGCCCCCTGCCAAGTGCTGGAGGTCACGTGGGTGACCATGCAGGGGCTTGGCCGCCTGCCAGGCGTGACACGCTGTGAGTCGCTGGTTGGGAGGGCACATGCCACCCACACTGTGACCCTGGAGCTCTCGGGACCCCAGAGCGGGCAGGACTGGTGTAGGACGCTGGCCACCTCCATCCCAGGCCAAGTCGAGAGGGCGTGGCTGGGCCCACTTCTCTCTGGTCTGGGTCAGGGTGGCCGCTCCACCCGGTGAACTCCCGGGTCTGGGTGTGGGGAGCTCGAGGGGTGGTCGGAGGCCCCCAGGCAGGCTCGGGCCGGCGGGATGGATGCTGCTGTTCGTGCGCTGCTGGTGGTCTGGATTATGATTCACTGCTGTCGTGAAAGTTGGGGTCAGTGGTTGGGAACCCCTGTTGTCCAGGCCCTTTATGCCCCCCTCACCTCCATGGATTCTGGCCTCCTGATCACGGTCACCTGGGGGACGGCTCTGTGGTCGCCCTTACCTGGAGCTGGAGCAGCCTCTGCCGGGGGAGTGAGACGTGGGGGGTCCAGCCTGTCCCTCTCAGGCCGGGGACTTGCTGAAGGCCACACAGACCGCTCTTTCTTTAAACGATCAATGCTGGAAATTTTTTTTAAAAAGGAAAAGGAGGAGACACAGAGCAGGAAACCGGAAGGGAAGCCGTTTGTCACCACAGCCTGAATGATGGTGCCCATGTGGGTCCAGTGGCGCTTGGAGGGTCGGAGTGTAATGCGGGGAGGACCCCGTGCAGCACGTCACCTGACGGGGTATCTGTCACATGTGGACTGTGCCTGGGCCGGCTCCTCGGTCAGAAGCCTGTGTTTGTGACTGATCGTGGAGGTCAGGCCCTGTGTGGTGTGGGAGGTGTGCTCTGAGGCCAAGGGACGGGCCGCTCTTGGGACAGCAGGTCCCAGTGCCGACCACCCACCTCCCATCAGCCTGCCGTGGGCCGAGCCCTGCAACTTCATGGGAGACCGAGGACCTCCTCTGCCCCCTCCCCACCACAGGGCGGAGCCCTGACGATGGTGACATCTGAGGAGAGTCTTAGATTTCCCACTTTCGGCAACGTGGTACGCCCTGGTTGTCAGCCACGGGGCGTCTGGTGGCAGTGGACGGGCTGAGGGCAGCCGTGCCTGCCGACACCTCCGGCTGGAAGATGCCATCCTCCCGCCTGGGGGCCGAGAGGGCTCCCCAGGCTCACGCCGTCCTGCCCCCATGGGGCTGGCCCTCCCTGGGCCTCTGTGCGCCTTCCTAGCCCCAGAGCGGAGACGAGGATTGGACCCAGAGATGGCCGCCACAGGAGGAAGACACCTGAGCAGACACAGAACAGCGTCCAGAAGATCAGGCAGGGTTTTCACAGTGTAAAACAGAGCATGAGGCAGCAGAAACGATCGCTGAAACGAAGCATTCGGGCGGGGGATGGGTTCTAGCGCTTACCGGGTCCACCATGAGCAGAGTGAGTGAGCTGGAAGCTGCTGAACCTGAAGACGCCGCCTCGGCTGACGCACAGAAGGAAGCAGGGGAGTTGCCGACCGGGGTCCAGGAGGAGCACACGGGGCCGCTGGTGTCTGCGCAGGGTGCGGGCTCCACGCAGAGCGTCATGTGGAACCACGGGGCCGCCCGAGGGGACACAGAAGGCGGCCGGGAGAGTGTCTGCAGACCACGTCCCGGAAGCCAGAGGAGACCTTCTCCCAGAAGCTCACTCTGTGTCTCTGCTGCCAGGATTCGCCGTGACTCGGGGAAGTTCTCCACTGGACGCCGTCAGTTTTGCTGGGGAGTGAAAGTCCCCAGGAGGAGTGGACTCTGGGTGCTGGGTCCTGAAACAGAGGCCCTCAGGGCTGCACCCTCCGCAGGCCCAGCCCCAGCAGAGGCCACGGGGGCTGTGGGAGGAGAGCAGAGGCGTGTTCCGGGGGAGACAGGAACGCATTTAGGGGGAAACCCAGGGATGGCCTGGTGGGCTGGGGATCCTTGCATCTGCTAGCTGGGTGACCGTGTCCCAGGAAGAGATGATAAACGTGGCCCCGATTTCACAGAGGACCAGTGAGGTGATTGAGCGTGAGAATCAAGGCGCCATGGACATACAGGCTGAGTCACACGGCTGTGCTTCGCTTTCCTCAGGGTGGAGGGGACTGTCCAGGCTCGTGAGACTGCCTTCCCCCCATTACCCTGGGAAGACGGCACGGCTGGCGTCCCCGGGGAACGAGGGGGCAGGGTGTGCTCCAGCCCCTGCGCCTCCACAGCACCCTCTGGCCTTGCTCGCCACTCACACGGACCTGCCAGTTTTCCAGTCTACAGCTTGACACACGCCGCCTGGGCTTCGTGTAACTTCTGTTCTGCTTCCGGTTGGATGTGAGAAACAAAATGCTGGCAGAGCGCTGAGGGAGCTGGGCCGTTGCCCGGGCACCTCCTCTGCCGTGCCCCCATCCCAGCGCTGGCAGGTGGGGCCGTCGCCCACCTCGGGGCAGGGCAGGAAGGACGTTCTGCAGGTCTCACCTGGGTTGACCCCCGGCTTGGCCCCTGCCGACAGGACGCAGTGGCTGGGCAGGAAGGCCCTTCTGCAGCACCAGCGCCCCGGCCTCCGCTCCTCTGTGGCCCGGGTTCCGTGGGCAGCCGCTCCACCTGCGACTCCCAGCCCGGCCAGACGTGGGCTCTCCAGATCCCGGCAGCCGCGGCACCTGTAGAGAAGTACACTCCACCACCGAGAAGTTGGCGTCTCAGGAGATGGGATTACATTTGGGGTTTTTCCCTGTGTTAAGCCTGGGGAGACCAGAGGGTTGGGTTAGTCTGTTCTCCTCCACGTGTGGGGTGAGCAGGGCCCGTGGGCAGGTGTGGACTCGTGCTGGGGTTGCCTGAGCCTTACAGCTCTCCCAGCCCCTTCCTGAGACCACAGGCCGGTGCCACAGGGCCCAGCTCTGCCGCCGACATCAGAGTCTCTGGGTAGAAGTTGCTTCTTCGCTGCCACTCAACAACAGCGCAGGCAAGACCCTCGAGGCACCTCCCTGGTCCTGGGCGTCCACTGGCTGCACGGTCACTTGAAGACAGAGGTGGCTGTGGCCCTTTTGCCGGGCTCCTCTGGCATCTTAAATCACGGGCGCGTCTGTCCTGGAGACCCGTGCGCTGCGGAGAGGGGGCTGGGCTGCTTGCTTCCACCCCCGAGGTGACCCGGTGTACTCGGCAGGTGCCGCCCACAGCCCGTGGGAGGCCGCGGGGTCACGCGCTTCGCTGAGGTTCTGCTTCCGTCCTCTCCTCTGGGGGCTTCGTGTCTCCACCGCCCCTGAGAGGCCAGACACCCCAATTGTCTGAGGCCAGGCTGTGCTTCCCAGGAGGTTGGGCAGAGCAGGGCCCCACGGCCTCCCCCTGCCCCGACCCCCAGACCCATCCGTGTGGCGCTCAGCTGTGGGAGAGCTTCTGAGCCAGGCTCCTGCCCAGGTCCGGCCACTGCCCCAGCGTGGCTTCGTTTCTCGGGGCTCCTTGAAGCTGCTGGGTGCCAGCTGTGCCCTGTGCAGAGGCCTCCTCGAAGAGCCGGGGCCATGTGCCGCCCTTCCCTCACTGCTTTTGCCGGGTCGTGGGGGAATTGGGGGCGGGGGAGAAGGCGAGCGGGGTCCTTGGTCACCCCTGAGGAGCGTCCTTTCTGAGTTTCCTCCTTGCTTGGGCCTATGCCTCGCGCGTTGGTTAGAAACCAGTTGTTGCTGGCGGGGTGGCGTGTGGTGCTCGGGGGTCATCACCTAAGATGCACAGATCACCGTTGTCAGCAGATCACAACTTTAGTTTTTAAAAAGGCAGTTTAGGGTACTTTTTAAGGAAATAACTGTTTACAGAAAACACTTTGTAAGAAAATGGAAAGCGTGACACGCTTGTGGGGCCTGAGGTGGAGAGCAGCCCAGGGTTGTAGTTGTGGGAGTGGAGAGGTCGCCCCAGCCCGGGGACGCGGAGAGCAGGGAGAGCCCCTCAGACACCCGGGCCCCGTGGCGACCCAGCTTCCCTCCCCGTGGTCCGCACCCGTGACCTAGGCCCCCCCATCCCCGGGCTCCCCAGAGCACACAGGGCAGCAGGGGAGGGGTCTGAGACTCGACGGAGCCCCAGTTCCTGTGAGTAGGAGGGTGAGTGTGGAGCAAAGCGAGCTTTTGGCTCCTGGTCCGTGGAGTGGGGGGTGTCTCTTCTCTCCGCCCCCCCTGCCCCTGTGAAAGACACGGCGCAGTGTTTCTGCCTGAGGCCGGCAGGGTGTTAGGTGAGGGGCCAGAGGAGCACAGTATGCTTGTCGTGAGGAGGCTGAGGGGCGCCGGGCCGGCGCCGTATCTCGTTAGTGCTCTGTGTTGATGCCTTTAGATGCCTCCAGCTCAGTCCACGCCGTGGTACTGCAAGGCTGGTTCGCTCCTCGAAGCGCCATGGCATGAGATGGAGGCTCCTAGAAGCAAGAAGAAAGGTACAGTACCGCCCAGCCAGCCTTGACCTCTCCGCGGGTCTCCAAGCTGTGTTTGCATTTACATCTGAACTCTTTGGAGGCGGGGTGGGGAGGAGGACCTGGACCACAGACACTAGGAGTTGCTAGACCGAGGCCCGTCCTGAGTGAGCCGGGACTCGGGGTCGTCCGTCCCGCCGCCTGGCGCGCAGGGCACGGTCTGGGGAGGCACCTGGAGCGGTGGACGGTCGGTGGGGGCCAGGCTTGGCTTCAGTGGCTGGTGACGAGGTGTCGGAATCGTGTCCCCAGCACAGCTACTGCCGGAAGAGGTGATGACGGGCAGCGTGCGTGCTGCCAGCTGTCCCTCCCCTCCCCCGCAGGCTGTGAGGCCCCGGAGTCAGAGGGCTCCGTGGCATGAAGTCTCCCCTCTCTCCTCCACGCCTCACAGAGAAGCAGGGTCCCGAGCGGAAGAGGATCAAGAAGGAGCCTGTCGCCCGCAAGGCCGGGCTGCTGTTCGGCATGGGGCTGTCCGGGATCCGCGCCGGCTACCCGCTCTCGGAGCGCCAGCAGGTGGCTCTCCTCATGCAGATGACGGCCGAGGAGTCTGCCAACAGCCCAGGTGAGCCCTGGGGGCAGGTGGTCCTGGGGCCTGGGAGGCCCTCCTTTGGGACGGTGGCCCAGCCCCGCAGGTCCCTCCCGGTAACCTCCGCCCATCCTCTCCTCGGCCTGCAGTGGACACGACACCAAAGCACCCCTCCCAGTCGACAGTGTGTCAGAAGGGGACGCCCAATTCTGCCTCAAAAACCAAAGATAAAGTGAACAAGAGAAATGAGCGTGGAGAGACCCGCCTACACCGGGCGGCCATCCGGGGGGACGCCCGGCGTATCAAGGAGCTCATCAGCGAGGGGGCGGACGTCAACGTCAAGGACTTCGCAGGTGAGAGCTCGGAGGGAGGGCCGTGGGGCAGACCCCCTTTTACGGAGGATGATTTGCTCTTTTTGTGTGTCCAGAGCTGTGCACTGAGAGAGGAGTGTTTGTGAGACCAGGAGGCCTTCCTGTGTGGAATCCTAGGTTTTCCCACGGCCCTGGGTGTTGGACCCAAACCTAGTTTAGCACCTTTTTTTTTTTTTTAAAAGGGGAAAAAAAAAAGCGATTTTCCTAAGTTGCATTTTTCCAAAGCCCTGGGATCTGTCCACGGGGCAGCTCTGTGTGCGTGCCGACGTGAGCAGCTGCTCCCCGAGAGGCCTCAGCGCATGCTCACGGAGGCCCTTCCAGACCTGCGGCCGTGGCCACGCCCTGCCTGCTTCCCTGTCTGCAGACAGGGCACATCCTCCCTGTGTGTTGACAGGTGACTTGGGCTGAGGCTGCCCCTTGTGACCCTGTGTTCATTGATCCTGTACCCTTGTCAGCTCGGTGGGCCACGTCACCCTCTCAGATTCTTAGTCTGTAAGGTTAACCGCTAGAGGTCACGAGCAACCCAGAGGCGCCCAAGTAAAGACCACTCGGCATTTCTAGGCTGGGTGCCCACCAGGCCTCTGTCCTGTCCTTAGCGCTTCCTGAGTGCCACCCAGAAGCGGGAGTGACCTTCCTGAGGGTTAAATCACGTACGTGCTGAGTGTCTGTTTCCAGGCTGGACTGCGCTGCACGAGGCCTGTAACCGGGGCTACTACGATGTCGCGAAGCAGCTGCTGGCCGCTGGCGCAGAGGTGAACACCAAGGGCCTGGATGATGACACCCCCTTGCACGACGCTGCCAACAATGGGCACTACAAGGTGGGCGCCTCCCCCGCAGACCCCACGGCAGGCCTGCCATTAGACTGTGCACTGGTCCGCAGCCACCTGTTTCTCTGTCCTTCCTGTGTGCGGGGTGACCAGGAAGTGAATCTTTGACAGACCCCGCCTCCCCCCCCAGCCCAGCTTTCTCACCCTGGGTCAGCACCTGGGTGGCCTCTCGCGCCGTCTGTGGCTTGTGTGTCAGGGCCCTGCTCTGGCCACTCAGGTGTGGTCAGCCATTAGGAGGTGAGTGGTCATACCCAGAGGCAGGGGGCCTCTGCCTGTCCTCGGCCCTGTGCTGCTGCCAGACCCGGCAGCCTGGACGGGGGTAGACAACATGGGGTGAGCAGCCCAGGAGCCGCGAGCACCTGGGGCACGGCCCCTCAGGTCCAACACAGGAGCCGCACGTGTCGGTGAGGGTCTGGCTGCGGCCACCACCACACTGTCCAAGAGGCCCCTGGCCAGAGCTGGGGTGGTGCGTGATGAGGACACATGGCAGCTGTTTGAGTGCATCTGGTCTGTCGTGGCGGCCCCGCTGGTCACTGTAGGCAGGTGTCAGGGAACCGGCAGTGTGGCCAGTGTGAAAATGACGCGTTGGCGCAGGGAGAGATTGGGAGGTGCTCTGAGCTCAGGATGCCGAGACACCTGGGACACCCGGGTGCTGATTACAGAGCTGACGTCAGGAATTAACGTTTTAGGGAAGACGATGGCATTATGGGGTTTTCGTTGTTACTGCTTCTTAAGAGCCGTTTTAGAGAAGAAGTATGCTGAAAAACTTTATGAAATATCTGGGATTTGCTAAAAAAAACCAGGGCAGGCAGGGACTTGCCTGGTGGTCAGTGCTTAAGAATCCGCCTTCCAACGCAGGGGATGCAGGTTTGATCCCTGGTCAAGGAACTAAGATCCCACATGCCACGGGGCAACTAAGCCCGCGCGCCGCAACTAGAGAGAAGCCCACGCACCACAACGAAGAGCCCACACACCGCAACGAAAGGTCCCGCCTGCCACAGCTAAGACACGACACAGCCAAAAATTAAAAAACAAAAAGATACCCGGGGCAGTGGGCAGGTATGGGGTATGGGTGAAATGAGGCTGGCTGGCTGGTAGGTGATGGAGCTGGGAGGGAGAGGGCCGCCGCCTGAATCTCTGCTTGTGTAATTGTCTTTAAACTTGTTATTAGGGAGCAGTGAGGGGGAGAAGGCTGAGGGCCAGGAGATGGGAGATGACCCAGGACTGTCCGGGTGGGCTGGTGGCCTTCGGGGCTGCATACGGCAGAGACCCTTTCTCGGCCGGAGGGAGGACGGCATTGAGGGGACTTAACCTGCGTTGCTGGTCTCAGAGGGAGGGGCCGTAGCCAGGGAACGTGGTGGCCTGAAGCAGTTGGGGTGTTCGTCGGCTGGCAGACAGCAAGGACACGGGACCAGGCCCTGACTCTGGCCCCAGGATTGTCCAGCACCGTGGTGATTTGCCAGAGGGCAGGGGTGCGCCTGCCCAGGAAGCAGTGTCCTGCTCCTGCCATGCAGACCCAGGTACACCTGCGTGCAGCCCGGGCTGAAGTGGAGGCCGCCGTCCCGTTTGCCAGGCACCTGGGGGAGGCTGTCGGTTCCGCCCCGGCCACCCGAGTGAAGCGAGGATCGAGATGGAGTGAGTCACACAGAATTCTTTGGTTTCCTGGTGCATCTGAACGTTGTCTGCACTGGACAGCTGCCGTTAGGTGTGCAATAGCAGTATCTATAAACAAGTTGCACTCCTTCGTTAAGAAATACATTATTGGGCTTCCCTGGTGGTGCAGTGGTTGAGAGTCCGCCTGCCGATGCAGGAGATGCGGGTTCGTGCCCCGGTCCGGGAAGATCCCACATGCCGCGGAGCGGCTGGGCCCGTGAGCCATGGCCGCTGAGCCTGCGCCTCCGGAGCCTGTGCTCCGCAACGGGAGAGGCCACAACAGTGAGAGGCCCACGTACCGCAAAAAAAAAAAAAAAAAAAAAATACATTATTGCGGGACTTCCCTGGCGGTCCAGTGGTTAAGACTGCACGCTTCCGCTGCAGGGGACACGGGTTCAATCCCTGGTTAGAGAACTAAGATCCTGCATGCTGTGCCATGCGGCCTTAAAAAAAAAAAAGAAATACATTATTGCTAAAAATGTAACTGTCACCTGAAGCTCCAGGAGTCGTGATCTTTTTGCTGGTGGAGGGTCTGAAATACCGCGAGAACTACCAAAATGTGACACACAGACACCAAGTGAGCAAATGCTGTCGGGGAAATGGCGCCAGTAGACTTGCTGGGTGCAGGGTCGCCACAGACCCTCCGTCTGTAGACAACACGGCATCTGAAGCGCAGTAAAGTGAGGTCTGCTGTCCTTGCGTTCAGTGGGTCCTGGGCACGGATTAGCGACAGGTGATCTTACTATCCTGCAATAAACAAACATGCAATAAACCTGCTTGCACAAGCTTGGTCTTTGTTTTCTGTACTGTGTAACACGCCCCCGCCCCCACCCCCCCATAAAAGCCTTCCCCCCAAGTTGCAGGAACCCGGCGGCTCGAGAGGAGCAGCCTGCTTTGAGTGGTGGGTCTTTGGTGGGAGAGGCCTCGCGGGCAGCGTGAACAGCCTCCACCCCTTGGCCTGGTCGTGCTCAGGCCCTGTGAAGGGGCCGCGGTTGCGCATCGGCGTGGCGGCCGCTCTGTGTTTCTCAGGGTCCCTGACGGGCCTCTCACTGCTCCGCAGGTGGTGAAGCTGCTGCTCCGGTATGGAGGGAACCCTCAGCAGAGCAACAGGAAGGGCGAGACGCCGCTCAAGGTGGCCAGCTCCCCAACCATGGTGAACCTGCTGCTGGGCAAGGGCACCTACACGTCCAGCGAGGAGAGCTCGGCCGGTCAGTGCTGCGGGGGCGCGGGCTGGGCAGGTGGCGTCACCGCGGTCAGCAGGGCTCTCCCGGCAGCCTCCTTGGATGCCTGCTGCTGACGGGAGCTTCTGGCCCGTGAGGAGTCCCCCCCCCTGAGCCGCGATGGGGGGCTTCCGTGCAGGGTCTCCAGCCCCGTGTCTGTGCAGACCTCTCTGTAGCCCCTCTGCCCGGGGCCAGCCTCAACCTGAACTAAGCCAGGTGACGCGCTTGTTGGACGGGCGCCTTCCCCTCCCCTCCCCAGGTGCCCGCAGCCCCTGCCTGAAGCACCTCTGACCTCCTCCCCCCTGTCCCCGCAGAGAGCTCCGAGGAGGAGGACGACGCCCCATCGTTCGCACCTTCCAGCTCAGTCGACGGCAATAACACGGACTCCGAGTTTGAGAAGGGTCTGAAGCACAAGACTAAGAATCCGGAGCCCCAGAAAACTGTGACCCCCGTCAAGGATGAGTATGAGTTTGACGAGGACGACGAGCAGGACAGAATCCCTCCCGTGGACGACAAACACTTGCTGAAAAAGGATTACAGGAAGGAAACTAAGTCAAATAGTTTTATTTCTATACCCAAAATGGAAGTGAAAAGTTACACTAAAAACAGCACGATTGCACCAAAGAAGGCGTCTCACCGCATCTTGTCGGACACGTCAGACGAGGAGGACGTCGGTGTCGCCGTGGGGACCGGGGAGAAGCTGAGACTCTCGGCTCACACGATGCTGCCTGGTAACAAGACACGGGAGCCTTCCAACTGCAAGCAGCAGAAGGAGAAAAATAAAGTGAAAAAGAAGCGAAAGAAAGAAATCAAGGGCAAAGAAGTGCGGTTTGGGAAGAGGAGCGACAAGTTCTGCTCCTCCGAGTCCGAGAGCGAGTCTTCGGAGAGCGGCGAGGACGGTGGGGGCTCGGCGGGGAGCCCCGGCTGCCTCAAGGAGTCCCCGCTGGTGCTGAAGGACCCTGCCCTGTTCAGCTCCCTGTCCGCCTCCTCCACCTCGTCCCACGGCAGCTCCGCCCCCCAGAAGCATAACCCCAGCCACGCGGACCCGCACGCCAAGCACTGGCGGACAGACAACTGGAAAACCATCTCCTCTCCAGCCTGGTCCGAGGTCAGCTCCTTATCAGACTCCACGAGGACGAGACTGAGCAGCGAGTCTGATGGCTCCTCCGAGGGCTCCAGCGTGGAGTCACTGAAGCCGGTCAGGAAGAGGCAGGAGCACAGGAAGAGGGCCGGCCTGCAGGGCGCACTGCCCGACAGGAAGAACTCCTTCCATCCTGGCGGGGACGGCGCCATCCCCAAGCTGGACAAGGAGGGCAAAGTCGTCAAGAAACACAAGACGAAACATAAACACAAAAGCAAGGAGAAGGGGCTGTGCTCCGTCAGCCAGGAGCTGAAGCTGAAGAGCTTCACCTACGAGTACGAGGACTCCAAGCAGAGGGCAGACAAGGCGATCCTCCTGGACGACGTGCCGGCTGAGGGCAAGCTGAAAGGCCTGAAGCACGAGAGAGACCCCTGTAAGAAGGAGGAGAAGCTCAGCAAAATGAAGGTGGAGGAGAAGGAGTGGCTCTTCAAGGACGAGATGATCAAGGTCTCCAGAGAGGAGAAGTCGCTCAAGAGAATCAGGGAGCTGAACAAGGATGGGGGCAGGGCCTTCCGGGAGGAGAAGGACCGGTGCAGCAAAGCCGACAAGGAGAAGCTGCTGAAGGAAAAATCTCCAAAAGAGGAAAAGCTGAGGCTCTACAAGGAGGAAAGAAAGAAGAAGTCCAAAGACAGGCCCTCCAAGTTAGAGAAAAAGAATGACTTTAAAGAGGATAAAATTTCAAAAGAGAGGGAGAAGACCTTCAAAGAGGATAAAGAAAAACTCAAAAAAGTGTATAGGGAGGAGTCTGCTTTTGATGAATATTGTAACAAAAGTCAGTTTCTGGAGAACGAAGACACCAAGTTTAGTCTTTCTGATGACCAGGATCGGTGGTTCTCTGACTTGTCAGATTCATCCTTCGATTTCAAAGGGGAAGACAGCTGGGACTCTGCAGTGACAGACTACAGGGACATGAAGAGCGAGTCTGTGGCCAGGCTGATCCTGGAGACGGTGAAAGAGGACAGTAGGGAGAAGAGGCGGGAGAACAAGGCCCGGGAGAAGCGCACGGACAGGGACATCTTCTCTCGGAAGAAGGACAGGGACTGCCTGGAACGGGGCTCGGAGCGGAGGAGAGAGCACGCTGCCGACAGGCACAGGGCCGTGCCCGGCTACCTCTGCGAGAAGGACAGGAGGAGGCGGGAGTGTGCGGAAGGCGGCCGGGACAGGAAGGAGCCCCCCGAGGCCGCCAAGGAGCGGAGAGATGGCCGTGCAAAGCCCGAGGAGGCGCACAGGGAGGACCTGAAGGAGTGCGGCTGCGAGGGAGTCTTCAAGGACAGGCCCGACTGCGACTTCGGGAAGAGCCTGGAGCCCTGGGAGAGGCACCACCCGGCGAGAGAGAAGGAGAGGAAGGAGAGGCTAAAGCTGGAGAAGCACAAAGAGAAGTCCAGTGACAAGGACAGGAACGAAAGACTGATGCTTGAGAAGTGTCAGAAGGACAAAGAGCTTGATAAGTGCTTCAAAGAGAAAAAGGACGCCAAGGAAAAGCATAGCAAAGACAAAGACAGAAAAGCATCTCTCGACCAAGGTAAAGACAAACGGGAGAAGGCTTTCCCCGGCATTCTCTCCGAGGACTTCTCTGAAAAAAAAGATGAAAAGAAGGGTAAAGAGAAAAGCTGGTACATTGCAGACATATTCACTGATGAAAGCGAAGATGAAAAAGATGATTATGCGGCGAGCGGATTCAAAGTTGGGGAGGCCGGCGAGGGGCGGGGGGACGGCCCCCCCGAGAGGGAGGACGGGCGGGAGCCGCACCCCCCCGACAGGCACCGGAAGCACTCGGCCGACAGGCAGCATGCGGAGAAGCAGAAAGACAAAGAAATCAGAGAGAAGAAGAAGGAGAAGGGCGCCACAGACGGGGGGAAGGACAAGAAAGAAAAAACCTTGGAAAAGCACAAAGAGTTCAAGAAGGACAGAGAGTCCACGGAAAAATACAAGGACAGGAAGGACCGAGCGTCGGTGGACTCCACTCAGGACAAGAGGAACAAGCAGAGGCTCCCTGAGAAGGGGGAGAAGAGGCCCCCTGCGGAGGACAAGGCCAAGAGCAGGCACCGGGAGAGGCCGGACCGGGAGCAGGGCCGCGAGAGAAAGGCGAGCAAGGGCACCGACGCGGAGAAGAGCCTGCTGGAGCGGCTGGAGGAGGCGGCGCTGCAGGACTTGCGCGAGGACTCCAACGACAAGGCCAGCGACGCGTCGTCGGACGGCTTCCCCGACCGCGGCCACGACCCGGGCCTCGGCGCCCTCCTGGAGGCGCCCTTCCCGGAGCCCCCGGAGGAGCGGGCGCGGGAGAGGGAGCGGCACCGGCACGCCTCGTCCTCCTCCAAGAAGAGCCATGACCGAGAGCGGGTCAGGAAGGACAAGCCCGAGAAGAAGGAGAAGAGCGACGACTGCAAGGACACGGGCGGCCGGAAGGACAGCGGCCAGTACGAGAAGGAGGTCCTGGAGGCCGACGCTTACGGCCTCTCCTATGGCATCAAGGCCGATGCAGAGGACGAGTTAGAGAAAACCATCGAGTTGTTTTCTACCGAAAAGAAGGAGAAAAATGATCCTGAAAGAGAACCTCCCAAGAAGGTAGAGAAGGAACTGAGGCCTTACGGCTCTAGCACCGTGAGCCTCCTGAAGGAGAAGAGGCGGCGGGAGAAGCACCGGGAGCGGTGGCGGGACGAGAAGGAGCGGCACCGGGACCGGCACGGGGACGGGCCCCCGCGGCACCACCGGGAGGAGCTTAAGCCCGCGGCCAGGGACAAGGACAACCCTCCCGGCTCCTTCCGAGACAAGCCCAAGGACGAGGGCGGGAAGCTTGGCGAGGCCAAGCTGAAGGAGAAGGTCAAGGAGAATCTGGAGAAGGACAAGGGCGACCCCGTAAAGCTGAGCAACGGGAACGACAAGCTCCTCCCGGTTAGAGACCCCGGTAAGAAAGACATCCGGCCGCGGGAGAAGCTCCTGGGCGACGGGGACCTGATGATGACGAGCTTCGAGCGGATGCTCTCCCAGAAGGACCTGGAGATCGAGGAGCGCCACAAACGGCACAAGGAGAGGATGAAGCAGATGGAGAAGCTGCGCCACCGGTCTGGTGACCCCAAGCTCAAGGACAAGGCCAGGCCCGCCGAGGACGGGCGGAAGAAGGGCCTGGACGGCCCGCCGAAGAAGCCGCTGGGGCTGGACCCTGCCCCGAAGGACAGGAAGCTCAAGGAGCCAGCCCCTGCCGCCGAGAACAAGCCGCACCCGGGACCCGCGGTGGACCCCCGAGACTGGCTGGCAGGCCCCCACATGAAAGAGGTCTTGCCCGCTTCCCCCAGGCCGGACCACGGCCGGCCCACCGGGGTCCCCACCCCCGCCTCGGTGGTGTCCTGCCCCAGCTACGAGGAGGCCATGCACACACCCCGGACCCCGTCCTGCAGCGCCGACGACTACCCCGACCTCATGTTCGACTGCACAGACCCCCAGCCCGTGTCCAGCACGTCCGCCAGCGCCTGCTCGCCCTCCTTCTTTGACAGGTTCTCCGTGGCCGCCAGCGGGACTTCAGAAACACCGGGCCAGACGCCTACGAGGCCGCTGTGCGCGAACCTTTACCGCTCGGTGTCTGTGGACATCAGGAGGACCCCTGAGGAAGAGTTCGGACTCGGGGACAAGCTGTTCAGACAGCAGAGCGTCCCTGCGGCGCCCAGCTACAGCTCGCCGGGGCAGCACCCGGAGGACAAGGCCCCGGGGCCCCCAGCACCCACTGAGAAGTTCGCCTGCCTGTCTCCGGGTTATTACTCCCCGGACTATGGCATCCCCTCCCCCAAAGCAGACGCCTTGCACTGCCCGCCTGCGGCCGCAGCCAACATCACCCCCTCCCCAGAGGGCGCCTTCTCCGGCTTACCGACAAAGTCCCCCCCTTCACACAGAGACGAGCTCTTGGCCCCGTCCATGGAGGGGGCCCTTCCCCCTGACCTTGGCATTCCCCTGGATGCCACGGAGGACCAGCAGGCCACCGCGGCCATCATCCCCCCGGAGCCCAGCTTCCTGGAGCCCCTGGACGAGGGCCCTTTCAGCACCGTCATCACAGAGGAGCCGGTCGAGTGGGCACACCCCGCCACCGTGGAGCAGGGCCTCCCCTCTGGCCTCATCGGGGGCACCCCCGAAAACGCGGCCAGCTGGCCCGTGGGGTCGGACCTCCTGCTGAAGTCCCCACAGAGATTCCCGGAGTCCCCGAAACATTTCTGCCCTGCCGAGTCTCTCCACTCGGAGCCCCCTTACCCGGTGTCGCCCGTCTCATACCCTCTGTCGGTCCCCGAGCCGGGACTGGAAGTCAAGGACGAGGCCGGGGAAGCAGTCCCGGCCGCGGTCTCTGCTTCAGAAGAGCCAGCCGCGTTCGCCCCTCCCTCCAGGCTGGAGTCCTTCTTCAGTAACTGCAAGTCCCTTCCGGAAGCGCCCCCCGACGCACCCCCCGAGTCTGCGTGTGTGACGGCCGTGGCTCAGGTGGAGGCCCTGGGTCCCCTGGAGAATAACTTCCTGGAAAGTGGTCACAACCTGTCTGCCCTCGGCCAGGTGGAGCCGGTGCCCTGGCCAGGTGCCTTCCCCGCCACCGAGGATGACCTCGACCTGGGGCCTTTCTCGCTGCCGGAGCTTCCTCTCCAGACGAAGGATGTTTCCGATGTCGAAGCAGAGCCTGTGGAAGAGAGTCCTCTCGTTCCTCTGGACAACACGCCCGCGCTCCCGAGCGGCGGGGACGTCCCTGTGGGAGCTGCTGACGAACAGCGGGTGCTGCCTCCTGACCAGGTGGCCGCCCGGCTCACAGCCGAGCCTGCGCCCGAGCCCCCAGAGGAGCCGAAGCCAGTCGCGCTGCCCGAGGCCACAGTGGAGGCCGGGGCCGGGCCGGAGGGGAGGGCCCCCGAGGACTCCGACCCTGGCTCTGGGCCCACGCCAGCCCCCTCAGAGCAGCATCCACCGGGGAGTGGGGACGAGCAGGCCGAGGGCCCAGACCCCTTGGCCACGCCCCACAGTGCTCCCGACGCCCCCGGGGACGGCTCGGCCCAGGCCCGCGCAGCGGATGGGGCCGGCCCCCAGGACAGTGCCGGGCTCGAGGGGCCTCCGGACGGCGTCCAGGCTGAAGCCCCCGAACCGGAACCCAAACCGACAGCCGAAGCCCCAAAGGCGCCCAAGGTGGAGGAGATCCCCCAGCGCATGACCAGGACCCGGGCCCAGATGCTGGCCAACCAGCAGAAGCAGAGCTCGCCGCCCACCGAGAAGGAGGCTGCGGCCGCGCCCACCCCCAGGGCCAAGGGCCGCGGCTCTGAGGACGACGACCCCCAGGCCCAGCACCCGCGCAAGCGCCGCTTCCAGCGCTCCAGCCAGCAGCTGGCCCAGCAGATGCACACGTCCACGCGTCAGACGCGGGAGGTGATCCAGCAGACACTGGCTGCCATCGTGGACGCCATCAAGCTGGACGACATCGAGCCTTACCACAGCGACAGGTCCAACCCGTACTTCGAGTACCTGCAGATCAGGAAGAAGATTGAGGAGAAGCGCAAGATCCTCTGCTACATCAGCCCGCAGGCGCCCCAGTGCTACGCCGAGTACGTCACCTACACCGGCTCCTACCTCTTGGACGGCAAGCCCCTCAGCAAGCTGCACATCCCCGTGGTGAGTGCCTGCCCGGGGTGGGGGGGGGGGGCGCCCCCCAGGCCCAGGCCCCGC
This sequence comes from Leucopleurus acutus, assembly GCF_964270905.1. Lineage (NCBI taxonomy): Eukaryota > Metazoa > Chordata > Mammalia > Artiodactyla > Delphinidae > Leucopleurus > Leucopleurus acutus. Next base: position 720,619 of record NC_139162.1, read on the forward strand.
TGCGCCGTCCTCCCCATCATTCCCCGTCTGCCCCATGGCGGCTCCCACCCAGTCCGCGCGCTTGGACCTCGGCTGACCCAGGCTCCACCCACGTGGGGCGCGCCTGGCCCCCTCTCTGGTTCAGTGTCCCCTCCATCCCCTTGAACAGCCCGAGGGCTCCCCAGACTCCAACCCTGGCCCCCAGCGGCCCCACGGTGCCAACCCAAGGCCAGGGCCCAGACCTTTTCCCCTAGAGGCCTGAGGGCCCCTCTCCTGCCTCCTCAGAGCAGGTCCTTCCTTGGGTTTCTGGGCTTCCCCACCTGCCCAGTCAGGCCCACGCCCCGCCTCTCGGCCGTCTGTTCGCGTGCCCCCTCCCCTGGTGGTTCGCCCCACGTCTGTGCAGACGTGACCTGTCCGAGCCCCGCCGCGCACACCCCACCCCCTCTTCACGCCCAGACGCGGGCCGTTGGCAGGTCCTGCCACACGAAGCAAGCCACGCGGGGAGCGCGCATCCTCCACGTGCTGCTGCCCTGCCCGCCCCCCCCCCCCCCCCCCCCCGCCAGGCAGCAGGCATAGGCGTCGTGGCCAGTAAAGCTGATCTCAGCCACCTGTGCTCAGTGGTAGCCAGAGCCGCCCCGGCCCCCAGGCTTCGCGATACTGCCCAGGTGCTGCCCATCCACACCTGTGTGGCAGACTTGCCTCATTTTTTGACCAGCCCACCCCACCCCCACCCCCGTGAGGAAAAAAGCCCAGCTTTCGGCTTGTTCTGTCTCTCGGGCCTGGGAGAAGCCCCCGTAACGGTCGTCGGTGCTGCACGGGATGCGTCCTGCGCTCAGACCTCGGCCTGCGCCGCCTGTTCCCAGGCAGGAAGTGGAGCCGAGAGGGGGAGCCCGAGGCACTGGATGCAGGGGAACCTGGCCTGGGATCCCCGGTCAGTGAGACTTTGCTGCTGTTTGGCTTCAGTAACTAAAATTTAGACAAACAGCACCGTGGCCACCTAGAACATTTGGAAACTAGAGAGAAAGCCGTGCTCCTGCCTCCCCCTGGACCCCCGCCACCCGAGTTCACCCCGCAGCAACCTGTGTGTCTCTTGGAGCTCAGCCCTTTCTAGCGGTGGGCTCCGGTTCACAGCCTGTCGCCCCGCAGCCAGGCCCAGGCTGTTGGGGGTGAGGGCAGGCCGAGGCCTCATTCCCACACCCTCTGGAGCCGGGGAGGGTGAAATGGAGGTGACCTCACACCCACAACAGCCCCAAACAAGACCCCTATACAGAGACCACCGCAGGCGCCCAAGAGGCAAGGGGAGGCCGGCGCCCTGGGCCCCCGGGGCGTGATGGGCAGGACGTGCAGCCAGAGACCCGGCTGGGTGGCTTCATCTCGGGTTTTGAGCATTTTGGACCGAAAAGTTGGAAGAGAGCATGTACCTTGAGCTTGGGCCTCGAGTCCAGCCCCTCAGAGGGTCTTGTCTGTGGCGGCCACTGTACCGTGGGCATTATTCCTCCCCTCCAGCCCGAGGTCGTGGCCACATGAGCCAATGCACCCTACTTGGCCTCGGCCACCAGGGAGGGGCTCCTCGGCAGTCCCGTGCTTCCTGAACACGCTCTTGCTTCCTGGCCCCACGAGAGGCTCCAGCCCGTATCTGGTGCTGTTGTGACATGCTTCCTGTGTGTTTCGGAAGCACCGGCTTCTTCTCCTGGGAGAGGCGCCCTTCTGGGTTCAGAGGTGGCCTCTGGCATCTGGGGGTAGTGCCCCGGCGAGCCCTCTCCCTCTCCCTCACTGACGCCCTGGGAAAAGGGGCGGGCCCAGTTGTCCTGTTCGTGTGGCTTCTGGGCAGCTGTGTCCCAGTGGGTCTCAGGGTGCGTGAAGCCTGCGGTGAACAGAGGACACCCTGCCCCTCCTCCATCCCCTCTTGGCTGCGCAAGGGCCGAGGTGCAGATGCCCTCTGTTCTTAGCTTCCCTCGCCTCCCCCACCTCTGCTGCTCCCTCCCCGGCCGCCCTCCTCCCAGCCACACGCAGGGGACGGGTGCTCGCTCACCTACGCTTGGGGACAGGCATCCCCCAGCGCGTCCGCGTCTTCATGGGACCGTGGTCTCTGGGGTGACTCCTGCAAGAGGGGCGGCTGGGGTGATTCACGGCCCCCGCTGACCCCCGTCTCCCCGTGACCGCAGATCGCGCCCCCTCCCTCCCTGGCGGAGCCCCTGAAGGAGCTGTTCAAGCAGCAGGAGGCCGTGCGTGGGAAGCTGCGCCTGCAGCACAGCATCGAGCGGGTAAGCGGGCAGCCGCGGGCCCAGGGCGCCCGGCCCGGGTGGCTCTCAGCTCACCAGCCCCTCTCTTCCAGGAGAAGCTGATCGTCTCCTGCGAACAGGAGATCCTGCGGGTTCACTGCCGGGCGGCGAGGACCATCGCGAACCAGGCGGTGCCGTTCAGCGCCTGCACCATGCTGCTGGACTCGGAGGTGTACAACATGCCGCTCGAGAGCCAGGTGGGCGTCCGGGTGAGAGGGCTTGCGGGGGGCTGGAGCGGCGCTGGGGTCACGGGCCCCCGGAGACTCACGTGCGGTCTGCCCGCGCAGCGGCTGGAGCTGCTGCACCAGGGCTTCCTCACCGAAGGCCCCAGAGAGGCTGTCACGCTGGGGACCACAGGGCTGCTGCCCCCGACGGGCACGCGGGCCCAGGGCACGCCCAGCAATTGGACACACGGTGTGCCCACCAGAGTCCAGCCCGCCTCCTTCTGCCCCCAGGGCTGTGTTTGTCCCATGAGGTCACACCCTTCCCCAGCTGACCGCTGTCCCTGTGGTACCTGTGCTCCTGAGGGCCCCCCACCCGTCGGCTGACACACGGGAGATCTAAAATGTGCAGAAAGCAAGTCGATTCCCGTCCTCCCTGATGTTCTCTCCTCCCCCGCAGCCACTGTGACTCTCAGCCCAGAGCGTGTCATTCTGGGCCAGGCCTCGGTGCTGAGTTCCCTCCTGACGGAGGCCCCTAGTGACCCCAGGCCCACAGGTGGGTCACATGACCCCTGGGTGTCTGAGCAGCATTCCCAAGTTGGCTGCATGGTGACGTACGGTGGTTCAGTTAAACCTGATTTCTTTTTAGTGCGTTAAAGAGTCCTCACACGTAACCTTCAAGGATACCTCTTCAAGTTTCTACTTGAACGTACTACGCATAGCAACGAATTTTCCCTAAAGTAAAAACATTTGTCCACAAAGTATTTTAGGGATTGGGTGGAAGCTTTGCTTTTTTTGATTTTTGCATCTGAAAGAAAAAAGAATCTGCTCACCTTCAAGGGATTGCTGGGTTTCCTCTGAATGTCACGGAGACAGACAGGACTCTCAGGCTGCAGCCTCCTCCCCTCAAGCCCCTTTGTAGTGGGGGCCTGGGCTTTCCCCAGGCAGGTGGTTGCGTGTGGCTGGGCGAGAGGGAGACTTTCCTGCCCCGAGACCCGGGAGGCCCTGCAAACCCAGCCGGCAAGAGCCTGTGGGGACCTACTGCTCCCGAGGCTGCCCTGCCTGTAAACCACAGTGCACCGTGGGCGGCCTGCAGCCACCCCAGGCCTCGCAGACGTTCTGTCAAAGGAAAAGTCACTGCCGCTTTTTACCCTCGCTGGCTCGCCCTGGGGCCTCCCCAGGAGACGGAGGGGAGCCTGAAGGCGCCGCCGGGGTCCCGAGTCACCACAGGGCAGCTCCCCCCACGGACGGCGTGGAGAGCTGGTGGGGGAGGGAGCCCTTGACTGGGGGACCCGGGGCTTGGCGTGCCAGGCCCACCCCTCCCGGACGCCCACACGTGCTTCACTCTCCCGCCAGGGTGATGAGAACAAGTCAGTGCGGGACCGGTTCAACGCCCGCCAGTTCATCTCCTGGCTGCAGGACGTGGACGACAAGTATGACCGCATGAAGGTGAGCCCCGGCCCCGGCGGCGGCGGCGGGGCCAGGGCTCTTCTGGGCGGGGGCGGCAGGGCCGTGTTCGGAAGAGGCAGCTTCAGACTCGCTCTGAGCCCAGCTGGCAGTGAGGGAGCTGAGGCCTCCCCGCCCCCATGTTGCCTCTTAGAGTGTCTTCCCTCCTGTCCAGGTGTGCGGGGAGCAGCTCCTGTCACCAGCTGGCGGTCAGACCTCTGTGGGACCCCACCTTGAGCCCTCCTCAAAGGTCACAGCATCCACCCATCACCCCTGCCCCTGGCTGTGCTGACCAGTGCAGCGGGCAGAGGATGGGGGGGAGCTAGAGAGAGATTAGCAAGTAAGAAGCAAGTCCTTGTCTGCAGGTGCGAGGGTTGCACCCGGGGTCCCCCGTGAACACTGACCGGCAGTGACGTGCCCGTTACAGAATTAACACCTAGAAGCCGGCACCACCGGGAAGCCCCAGGAGGCAGGGCCTGCTGCGTGGAGCTGATGGAGGCGTGACCCAGGCTCCTACGCTGGGCTGCCAGCCTCACCCCTTGCCTCAGTGACCCTGCCTCCGGCACTGCGGCAGCGCACCCAGAGGGGCGGCCAGGAGGCCAGAGGCCAGAGCAGAGAGGAACCAGCCTACAGGGCGTTCAGGCCCAGCTGAGGCCGGGTCCAGGCCGTGTTTCTAACAAGCTGCAAAGGTGACCGTTCGGGGGTCCCACGGTCACTCCTCCCACCACCAGCCAGCCTGAAGGGAGCTGCACGGGAAACTTACAAGAGAGAAAAAATTCCTGACCGAAGTAAAGTTAGATTTGGTACATTACAAAGACAACGTTAAGTCTCATTTCCTTAATGTGCCAAGAACTTACAAACCAATAAGAAAAATAGATGGATAGAAAAAGGAATTGGTGAAGTACGGAGAGTGCAGGGGCACGAAACGGCCACCCGCGTGGCCACTGGTCTCAGAGCACAGGGTGGACGAGGTCCTATTCAGGAGACAGGCTGCCCACCCTCAGTTCCTGCAGCCCTGGGACAACTCTCCGGACATGCTGGTCATGTTTCAGGGGTTTAGCCCAACAAACAATTTCATTTTAGTAACTGAAAACTCAGGGGTACGTACAATTCTAGTCAAGAACGCTCTAAATTAGATGAAAGCAGCTGGACTCCTGAGGGTGTCTGAGCTGCCACGCCTTTTGTTCCAAGCCTCCCTGAGGATGACAAGCGGCCCAGGCATGCCGAGGAGGACACGGCTGGCCGCTGGGGCATGTGGGGCTTGTTTCCAGAACACTTTTTTTAACTGAACTATTTTAAGCAAATCAGAAATTGTGATACCTGGCCCTACATGCTTGTGTGCACGTCGAAGAAAATAAGATGATCTTCCTGCACACTGTCACGCCGTTAACTCTGTCCACATGAAGGCTGGTCTTTCGCCCGCTGTGCTCTGTGTCACCTGCCTTGTACCCCGAACGCCGCCCCCCCCCCACGTGCTGTTGGTAACCCAGGTACCGTCATTATTTCAGTTTCAACATTCTCCCTTCTCAACATGAAATACAGAGTACGCCTTTAGTAGTATAACTGTTTACCTTACTTAGTACCCGCTTAAGAGTAAACACGTGAACATTAATTTTTAAAAACTAAGTGCATTTCTAAAAGGCATAATTTCCACTTTGAGTGCAAAGGAAGCCAATGTCACCAACCATAAATAAGATAAATGGAAAATGAAAACAGAAGAGCAAAGCTATTATGAGTTCTGACTAGAGGCTGTGCTGAAACCCCCAGGGTGGGGGCACAGAGCAGGGATGATGGACAGACCCCCGTGTGGTCAGCAAGGCCACTCACCGCGCAGGACGAGACCCAGACGCAAGAGGTCGTCCTGAGGCCAGAGCGCGAAAGGGTCCCCCGCCCCGACCTCCCGGGAGGCGCTGCGGCAGGGGGAATGGGTGCGGGGGGCGGCCGGGGTCTTGCCTCCCCTCCCCTCACCTGCTGCGTTTCCCGCGTAGACGTGTCTCCTGATGCGGCAGCAGCACGAGGCCGCGGCCCTCAACGCTGTGCAGAGGATGGAGTGGCAGCTGAAGGTGCAGGAGCTGGACCCCGCCGGGCACAAGTCCCTGTGTGTGAACGAGGTGCCGTCCTTCTACGTGCCCATGGTCGACGTCAACGACGACTTCGTGCTCCTTCCGGCCTGACGCGGTGGGACAGCTGCCCGGGTCACAGGCGAGCCCCCCAGTCCGCCGCCGAGTCCGGGCGGTAGAAGGAGACCACGTCCCCGGTGGGGACATCCAGGGAGAAGCCCGCGCTGGGCCTCTGGCGCGCGGCTCTCTCACACCCGCCGCCGCGGGAGGACGCAGAGCCGGGGACACGGACACGGCAGCCTCAGGCTCTTTTCCGGCGGCTGCACAGGCATCTCAGGAGCTGCAGGATGGAGAGCGTTTTTTTAAATTCCTTGTTTCATTTCTGATCGACTAAAGAGAATAAAAGTTAAGGCGTCCACCCCTCACCAACAGCGGCCTCCGGGTCAGAGGGTGGGGAGAGCTTCGGGCCGGCAGCCGTCCTGTCGCCACGAAGCTGCCGACGGTGCCAGCCCGAGATCTGGGCTGGGACGCTGGGCCGGGTGAGGGCCTGGCTGCGCCGCCCGCCCGCCTCACAGGGACACGCAGGCAGGACTCCGGGTTGTGTTCTTAATGGAGTCAAATCCACGTGGTTTGTATATTTTTTCCTTTAATCTTGGGCATTTTGTTTCTCTTTCTGAGAACATAACTTGAAACACTACAGAGCCAATAATCATATAAAAAGTGTACCCGTAAACGCTGTACAGTTTTATACACGTTCACAATGTACTTTTGCTGCCTTCTAGATAATTTATTTTGCAACACATTACTGCACAGTTGTAAATAACTTATGTACTGTAACATCACTTCAGTTATGTGTAAAGAAATAAATAAATTAATTAAATGCTCTTTGTACACGACAGCCCCCTCAGGAGGGTGGACGTGGCTGTGAGGGGAGGGTTCCCGCCCTGGAAATCCCACTGTCTTCCACTTTTTTTTCCTACCAAATGAGTAGCTTATAATTTTGAAACAAATATACTCACCCCCGGCTTTCCTGCCCTCCACTCAACGGACGACTGGGGCTGCTGGCCGGGGTGGCACGGCTACAGAGGGACCACTGTCTCCCGACTCCCCGTGGGGCTGCCACGTGGGAGTCCCCACCCGGGATGTGTGTTCCGCCTGAAAACCGGCTCGCGGGGCAGGAGTTGGCGATCTGAGCCCAGCGTGACCTGGGGTCTGTGCTCCTCTCTGAGGGGGGTGCGCACAGGGCCAGGCCAGGGGCCCCTTCTGAGCAGAGGCATCCGTCCTGCCTGCTCCATCCACAATTCCCGTCCAACGGCTGGCTCGAGCTGGAGGGCAAGGGGTGGAGGCTGCAGGGCCAGGCAGGGGGTCAGGGGTGGCCCTAGCCCTTGCTGGAGTCCTCGGGCACCTCGCTCCCTCCCCCGTGCTTCCTGTACCTGGCACAGGCGGGAGCTGCAGACGTGACCCCACTTGGGAGTGAGAACCCAGCCCTGTGCCAGCAGCATGCCTCACAGAGCAGCCTTGACGGTGCCCCAGACCAGCTGGAGGTGGTTTCCTCTTTCTGGGCTGCCTGGCCCGACCCAAGCTCTCGGTTTCTGCCTCAGAGACGCCCCGACTCTGCACTCCCCTTTGTGCGAATCCCTGCCCCCCACCACCCCGGCCGGTCCCACCTCGAGTGACCCTGGGGTGGGGCCAGAGCCTTCACTGCCCAGCGTCTTTCTAAACAGCATGAATTAGGTCGCACCTGTTCATCTGGCACATCCTGGCGTCAGCAACTTCAGGCCACCCCGCAGAGACCCTGCACTCAGAGAGGTCCCGCCCGTTGTAGGTGCTGGTCCTGCTGCAGCAAGCGCGTCTGGAGGTGTACCCCATGCTCTGGCGCGTCTACACCACAATGACATTGTGACATCATGACGTCCCTTTCCTGGCTCTGCGTGGGACTTCCTGCCATGAGAGACAACGGCACAGATGCTCTCGTCACATGGCTGTGCAGTGGTGGGCCCCAGAGAACAAAAAGGGATTAGTATCCAGGATATAAAGAGAGAACCCGTAAAACTCAACTGCAAAAAAAAAAAAAATTTCAAAAATGGGCAAAGGACTTCAATAGTCCTTTCCCCACAGAAGATACACAAGTGGTCAATAAGCTCATGAACAAACGCTCAACATCACTGATCACTAGGAAAATGCAGATGAGAACCACAATGAGATACCCCGACACTCATTAGGATGGCTACTAACAACAACACCAACAGAAAACAACAAGCACCTGGGGAGGGTGTGGAGAATTTGGAACCCCCGTGCACTGCTGGTGGGAACGTACAATGGTACAGCCACTATGGAGAACAGTATGGAGGTTCATCAAGTATACTTACCATGGGATCTGGCAATCCCCCTTCTGGGTACATACCCAAAGGAATTGAAACCAAGGTCTCAAAGACATACTTGTACGGCCCACGTTCATCACAGCACTATTCACAACGGCTACAACATGGAACAAACCCAGCTATCCACTGACAGATGAATGGATAAAGAAAAGGTGGCGTATATACCTGATACATACTGATAGATGCTAGAGCATGGATGACCTTAAGGACGTTATGCTAAATGAAATAAGACAAATACTGTACAATTCCACTTATAGGAGGTACTGTGAGTAGTCAAAGTCAGAGAGACAGAAAATATAACGGTGGTCACCTGGGCGGGGGGTGGAATGGGTGCTGAAATTCAGGCCTCGGAGGTCAGACCTGGGGAGAAAACTTGGGGTGATTGTGTGGAGACAGCCTGGCTGGTAGGGCTGCAATCTGGTGCAACTGCAACTGAGGGTGTACACAGAGGAAGCCTGGGTTGCCTTGGAGGCCGGGCACCATTGTTTGGGGGGTGCCTGAGAGGGGAAGCGGGACCTGCAATCATAGCCTTTTCCCCTGTGTGTGTGATCGCCAACTGCACGGGCTCCAGGAGGCGTCGTGAGCCACCTCCACTCCCGTCGCATACTCCTGGGGTGTGCCTAAGCTGCCACCACTGTCGAGAAACCCAGGACTGGTCACCAGCCGCCACATCTGCACACCCCTAGCAAGGGGATTAACCACCAGCACACACTGAGCAAAGAGCTGACAGGCATCCATACTAAGAGCAGCCCTGGTACCAAATATATTAAACCCACGAGAGCTACACAGGGATGCCCCCACGTGTCAACAGCCCTCCAAAACCACAGCTGACAATTGTTTCTCCTAAACGCACAGAGTAAGAGAAATAAGAAGAGGAACCACTCCAGTTAAAAGACCAAGAGAATTCTGCTGCAAGAAACAACACAGACCGCTTCGCTCCAACAGACACTGAGTTCAAAAAGGAAAGTAAGGAATTAAGAAAGGCTATCGGGGACTTCCCTGGTGGCGCAGTGGTTAAGAATCCGCCTGCCAATGCAGGGGACACAGGTTTGAGCCCTGGTCCGGGAAGATCCCACATGCCACGGAGCACCCAAGCCCGTGTGCCACAGCTACTGAGTCTGCGCTGTAGAGCCCGCAAGCCACAACTGCTGAAGCCCATGCACCACAACTACTGAAGCCCACGTGCCTAGAGCCCATGCTCTGCAACAAGAGAAGCCACTGCAATGAGGAGCCTGCACACCGCAACGAAGAGTAGCCCTCGCTCGCCGCAACTAGAGAAAGCCCGCGCGCAGGAACAAAGACCCAATGTAGCCATAAATAAATAAATACATACTTTTTTTTTTAAAAAAGAAAGGCTATCGACAGAAATGCAGAGTACTATAAAAAAGAAACAAACTCTGAAGGGTACCAAAAAAATTAGAAAACTCATTTGCAGAGACAAAAGCTGAGCTAAAGGCAATGAACAGCAGAATTAATAATGCAGAAGAATGAATAAGTGAAGGTAGACCAATGGAAATGAGGAAATGACCCAATCAGAAAAGCAGAAAGCCAAATGAAAAAAAAAAGCAATATAAGAGGCCTATGGGAGAATATAAAGTGTGCCAATCGACACATAATAGGGATTCCAGAATGGAAAGAAAGAGAAAAGGGTACCACAAATGTATCTGAAGAAATGACGGCTGAAAACTTTCCAAATCTAAAGAAGGAAACATATCCAGGTAGAGGAAGCACAGGGGGTCCCAAACCAGGTAAAGCCACACAAACCTACAGCAAGACATACTACAATAAAAATGGCAAAAGTTGGGCTTCCCTGGTGGCGCAGTGGTTGAGAATCCGCCTGCCAATTCAGCGGACATGGGTTCGAGCCCTGGTCTGGGAGGATTCCACATGCCGTGGAGCAACTGGGCCCGTGAGCCACAACTCAGCCTGCGCGTCTGGAGCCTGTGCTCCGCAACAAGAGAGGCCGCGATAGTGAGCCCATGCACCGCGATGAAGAGTGGCCCCCGCTTACCACAACTAGAGAGAAAGCCCTCGCACAGAAACGAAGACCCAACACAGCAAAAATAAATTAATAAACTCCTACCCCCAACATCTTCAAAAAAAAAATGGCAAAAGTTAAAGATTAAAGAGAGGATTCTAAAGGCAGCAAGAGAAAAACAAAGAGTTAGTGACAAGGGAACCCCCGTTAGGCTATCAGCTGGTTTCTCCACAGAAACGCCGCGGGCCAGAAGGGAGCGGCAAGACAGGCAAAGTCCTGGAAGGGAAAAATCGGCAACCTAGGACATCCTACCCAGCAAGATTATCATTTAGAATAAAGGAGAGAGAAAGAATTTCTCAGACAAGCAAAAACTAAAAGAATACAGCAATACTAAACCTATCCTAAAGGAAACACTGAAAGGTCCTCTCTAAATAGAACAGAACTAAGAATCTACAGGAAAGAGAAAAATCACAATTGGAAAATAAATCACTTAAATAAGCCAGTACACACATTTTTTAAAAATCAAAAAATTTCTGTGAAACTGAATGATAACCAGAATGAACAGCAAAAGGATGAACATGAAGATGTAAAAAGGGACGTCAAAATCATAAAATGTGGGGGGAGGAGAGTAAGAAAATGTAGACTTTTTTTCATTTCCTAGAATGTGTTTGAGCCTAGGGCAAGCAGATATAGGAAGGGGTTAACATACTTGAAAACCAGGGCAACCACAAATCAAAAACATACAATAGACTCACAAAAACCAAAAAGAAGAGGACGTAAGTATAATTCAAGAGAAAATCATCGGGGAATTCCCTGGCAGTCCAGTGCCTTAGGATTCTGAGCTCTCACTGCCAAGGGCCCGGGTTCAGTCCCTGGTAGGGGAACTAACATCCCTCAAGCCACATGGCGCGGCCAAAAAAAAACATCAAACCACAAAAGGAGAAACAAAAAGTTGTCAATAATTACCTTAAAATGTCAATGGACTAAAAGCTCCAATCAAAAGACACAGAGTGGCAGATTGGATTAAAAAAAAAAAAAGAGCCTACATACAATATGCTGCCTACAGGAGACCCACTTTAGGGCAAAGGACACACACAGATTGAAAGTAAGGGGATGGAAAAAGATATTTCATGAAAACAAATGACAAGAAAGTGGGGGTCGCAATACTCATATCAGACAAAATAGACTTCAAAACAAAAGCCATGAAGAAAGATAAAGAAGGACGCTATATACTAATAAAGGATGAATACAAGGAGAGGATATTACACTCGTCAACATATATGCTCCTTATATAGGAGCACTCAAATACACAAAACAAATATCAGACATAAAGACAGGAACTGACGGGGATACAATAGTATTGAGGCCCCACTCAGGGCCTCTAGACAGAGAATCAGTGAGGCAAGAGAGATCCCCAATGATACAACAGAACAGTAAGACTTAACTGACATTACACCCAAAACAACCAGAATACACATTCCTTTCAGGGCACATGGAACATTATACAGGACCGACCACATACGAGGGCACAAAATAAGCCTCAACAAATTTCAGAGTATAGAAATTCTATCAAGCATCTTCTCTGACCACAATGGCATGCAACTAGCGATTAACCACAGAAGAAGAAATGAGCTCTTTCACGTGGTGCCTTGAGTGCAGCCGGCCACTCAAGGATGAAGCTGAAGATTTCTTTTCTGGCCACTGGCTGCCAGAAACTCATTGAAGTGGATGATGAATGAAAACTTCGTACCTTTTATGAGAATCCTATGGCCAAAGAAGTGGCTGCCGACACTCTGGGTGAAGAATGGAAGGGTTATGTGGTCCGAATCAGTGGTGGGAATGACAAACAGGGTTTCCCCATAAAGCAGGGTGTCTTAACCCATGGCTGCGTACACCTGCTACTGAATAAGGGACATTCCTGTTACAGACCAAGGAGAACTGGAGAAAGAATTCACAAATCTGTATGGGGTTGCACTGTGGATGCCAATCTGAGTGGTCTCAATTTGGTCTTCATTAAAAAAAGGGAGAAAAATATTACCAGACTCACCGATACTACTGTGCCTCATCGCCTAGGACCCAAAAGAGCAAGCAGAGGGGCTTCCCTGGTGGCGCGGTGGTTGAGAGTCCGCCTGCCGATGCAGGGGACGCGGGTTCATGCCCCAGTCTGGGAGGATCCCACATGCCGCAGAGCGGCTGGGCCCGTGAGCCATGGCCGCTGAGCCTGCGCGTCCGGAGCCTGTGCTCCACAACGGAAGAGGCCACAACAGTGAGAGGCCCGCGTACCGCAAGAAAAAAAAAGAATCCGCCTGCCAACGCTTCGGACACAGGTTCGAGCCCTGGGCCAGGAAGATCCCACATGCCTCGGAGCAACTAAGCCTCCGAGCCACAACTACTGAGCCCACGTGCCGCAACTACTGAAGCCCACACACCTAGACCCCACGCTCCACAACAAGAGAAGCCACCTCAATGAGAAGCCCACGCACCACAACAAAGAGTAGCCCCCGCTCACCACAACTAGAGAAAGCCCATGTGCAGCAACGAAGACCCAACACAGCCAAAAAATAAAAAATCAATCAATAAATAAAAAAAGCTAGCAGAATCCACAAACTTTTCAGTCTCTCCAAAGATAATGTCCACCAGTATGTTGTGAGAAAGCCCTAAACAAAGGTAAGAAATCTAGGACCAAAGCACACAAGATTCAGTGTCTTTTTGCTCCATGTGTTCTGCAACACAAGTGTCAGTGTATTGCTCTGAAGAAACAGCATTCTAGGAAAACTAAGGCAGAGACTGCAGAATATGCTAAACTCTTTGCCAAGAGAATGAAGAAGGCCAAAGAAAAATGCTGGGAACAGATTGTCAAGAGATGGAGGCTGTCCTCTCTCAGAGCTTCTACCTCTGAGTCCAGTCAAAAATGAGATGTTCGGACTTCCCTGGTGGTGCGGTGGTTAAGAATCCACCTGCCAATGCAAGGGACACGGGTTTGAGCCCTGGTCCGGGAAGATCCCACATGCCGCGGAGCAACTAAGCCCGTGTGCCACAACTACTGAGCCTGTGCTCTAGAGCCCACAAGCCACAACTACTGAGCCCACGTGCCATAACTACTGAAGCCCGCATGCCTAGAGCCTGTGCTCTGCAACAAGAGAAGCCACTGCAATGAGAAGCTTGCGCACTGCAACAAAGATTAGCCCCTGCTCGTCACAACTAGAGAAAGCCTGTGCACAGCAATGAAGACCCAACGCAGCCAAAAATAAAGTAAATAAATAAATTTTTTTTAAAAATGAGATGTTCTAGGAGATCACTGGTGGCGCAGTGGTAAAGAATCCGCCTTCCAATGCAGGGGATGTGGGTTCAATCTCTGGTCGGGGAACTAAGATCCCACATGCCACAGAGCAACTAAGCCCACACGCCACAACTACTAAGCCCACGTGCTCTGGAGCCCGTGCGCCACAACTAGAGAGCGCACACACCACAGCTACTGAGCCTGCGCGTTCTGGAGCCCATGCGCCACAACTAGAGAGCCCACGTGCCACTAGAGAGAAGCCCGTGTGCTGCAACAAAGACCCCGCGTGCCACAACCAAGACCCGATGCAGCCAAATAAATAAAATAAAAATGAAAGCAAGAAATAAAGCTGAGAAAATATTCATTATCCAACATGAAACTAACCAAATAAATAAAATAAAAATTTAAAGCAAGAAATAAAGCTGAGAAAATATTCATCATCTAACATGAAACTAACCAAATTTTTAAAAAATGAGATGTTCTAACAAATAAGATCAGACATTAGAAAAAAAAAAGAAATGGGAAAAAAACAATAACATGCTACTCAAACACCAATGGGTTAATTAATGATGAAATCAAAGAGGAAATTTTAAAATACCTTGAAAAAATGAAAATACCACCATACAAAAATAAAAAAAAAAGGAAAAGAAAACAGAACCATCCAAAGCTATGGGATGCAGCAAAAGCAGCTGTTACAGGAAGTTCATAACAGTACAGGCCTTCCTCTAACAACAAGAAAAACCTCAAACAACCTAACCTACCACTTAAAAGAATTAGGAAAAGAAGAACAAGCAAAACCGAAATTCAGCAGAAGGAAGGAAATAGTAAAGATCAGAGAAGAAAGAAATAAAACAGTTTAAAAAAATAGAAATAAATCAATAAAACTAAGAGTTGGTTCTTTGGAAGGATAAACACGATGGACAAACCTCTGGCCAGGCTCACCAAAAAGAAAAGAGAGAGAACCCAAATAAAATAAGAAATGAAAAAGGAAACATAACAACTGATGCCACAGAAAGAGAAAAAACCGTAAGGGAAACTACTATGAACAAGGGTATGCCAACAAATTCAACAACCTAGAAGAAACTGACAAGTTCCTAGAAACATACAGCCCACCAAAACTGTAGCAGGAAGAAATAGATAATTTGAACAGACTGATCACTAGAAGTGAAATAGAATCTGTAATTTAAAAAAACTCCCTACAAACACGAGTCCAGGACCAGACGGCCTCACAGGTGAATTCTACCAAACATACAAAAAAGAACTTATACGGATCCTTCTAAAACTCTTGCCAAAAAAATGGAAGAGGAGGGAACACTCCCAAAGACATGCTATGAAGCCACCATCACCCTGATAACAAAACCAGACAAAGACACCACCAAAAAGGAAAGTTACAGGCCAGTATCTCTGAAGAATATAGATGCAAAAATTCTCAAAATATTAGCAAACCGAATCCAACAACACATAAAAAAGATCACACACCACGACCAAGTGGGATTCATCGCAAGTTCACAAGGATGGTTCAACGCATGGAAATCACTGCGATACACCACGTAAGCAAAAACCACATGATCATCTCGACAGACGCCGAAAACAGCATTTAACAAGCTTCAGGGAAGGAGGGGAAGATGGCGGAAGAGTAAGACGCGGAGATCACCTTCCTCCCCACAGATACACCAAAAATACGTCTACACGTGGAACAGCTCCTACAGAACACCTACTGAAGGCTGGCAGAAGACCTCAGACCGCCCAAAAGGCAAGAAACTCCCCACGTACCTGGGTAGGGCAAAAGAAAAAAGAAAAAACAGAGACAGAAGAATAGGAACGGGACCTGCACCAGTGGGAGGGAGCTGTGAAGGAGGAAAGGTTCCCACACACTAGGAGCTCCTTCGCGGGCGGAGACTGCGGGTGGCGGAGGGGGGATCTTCGGAGCCGCGGAGGAGAGCGCAGCCACGGGGGTGCGGGGGGCAAAGCGGGGAGATTCCCGCACAGAGGATCGGGGCCGACCGGCACTCACCAGCCCGAGAGGCTCGTCTGCTCCCCCGCCGGGGCGGGCGGGGCTGGGAGCTGAGGCTCGGGCTTCGGTCGGAGCGGAGCGCAGGGAGAGGCCTGGGGTTGGCGGCGTGAACACAGCCTGCAGGGGGTTAGTGCGCCACGGCTGGCTGGGAGGGAGTCCGGGGAAAAGTCTGGACCTGCCGAAGAGGCAAAAGACTTTTTCTTCCCTCTTTGTTTCCTGGTGCGTGAGGAGAGGGGATTCAGAGCGCTGCTTAAAGGAGCTCCAGAGACGGGCGCGAGCCGCGGCTAAAAGCGCGGACCCCAGAGACGGGCAGGAGACGCTAAGGCTGCTGCTGCCGCCACCAAGGGGCCTGTGTGCGAGCACAGGTCACTCTCCACAACCCCCTTCCGGGGAGCCTGTGCAGCCCGCCACTGCCAGGGTCCCGGGATCCAGGGACAACTTCCCCGGGAGAACGCACGGCGCGCCTCAGGCTGGTGCAACGTCACGCCGGCCTCTGCCGCCCCGCACTCCGTGCCCCCCTCCCCCCCCCCGCACTCCATGCCCCCCTCCCCCCGCCCCGGCCTGAGTGAGCCAGAGCCCCCGAGTCAGCGGCTCCTTTAACCCCGTCCTGTCTGAGCGAAGAACAGACGCCCTCCGGCGACCTACACGCAGAGGCGGGGCCAAATCCAAAGCTGAGCCCCTCGGAGCCGTGAGAACAAAGAAGAGAAAGGGAAATCTCTCCCAGCAGCCTCAGAGGCAGCGGATTAAAGCTCCACAATCAGCTTGATGTACCTGCATCTGTGGAATACCTGAATAGACAGCGAGTCATCCCAAATCGAGGAGGCGGACTTCCAGAGCAAGATCTATGATTTTTTCCCTTCTCCTCTTTTTGTGAGTGTGTATGTGTACGCTTCTGTGTGAGATTTTGGCTGTATAGCTTTGCTTCCACCATTTGTCCCAGGGTTCTATCCGTCCGTTTTTTTAAAAAATGTTTTTTCTTAATAATTATTTTTTAATTTAATAACTTTATTATATTTTACTTTATTTTATTGTACTCTACCTTCTTTCTTTCTTTCTTTTTTCCTTCCTTCCCTCCTTCCTTCCTTCCTCCCACCATCCGTCCCTCCCTCCTTTCTTTCTTTCCTTCTTTTCTTTCCTTCCTTCCTTTCTTTCTACTTCTACTAATTCTTTCTCTCTACTTTTTCTCCCTTTTATTCTGAGCTGTGTGGATGAAAGGCTCTTGGTGCTGCACAGGAGTCAGTGCTGTGCCTCTGAGGTGGGAGAGCCAACTTCAGGACACTGGTCCACAAGAGACCTCCCAGCTCCACATAATATCAAACGGCGAAAATCTCCCAGAGATCTCCATCTCAACACCAGCACCCAGCTTCACTCAACGACCAGCAAGCTACAGTGCTGGACATCCTATGCCAAACAAGTAGCAAGACAGGAACACAACCCCACCCATTAGCAGAGAGGCTGCCTAAAATCATAATAAGTCCACAGACACCCCAAAACACACCACCAGACGTGGACCTGCCTACCAGAGAGACAAGATCCAGCCTCATCCACCAGAACACAGGCACTAGTCCCCTCCACCAGGAAGCCTACACAACCCACTGAACCAACCTTAGCCACTGGGGACAGACACCAAAAACAACGGGAACTACGAACCTGCAGCCTGCAAAAAGGAGACCCCAAACACAGTAAGGTAAGCAAAATGAGAAGACAGAAAAACACACAGCAGATGAAGGAGCAAGGTAAAACCCACCAGACCTAACAAATGAAGAGGAAATAGGCAGTCTACCTGAAAAAGAATTCAGAATAATGATAGTAAAGATGATCCAAAATCTTGGAAATAGAATGGACAAAATGCAAGAAACATTTAACAAGGACCTAGAAGAACTAAAGATGAAACAAACAACGATGAACAACACAATAAATGAAATTAAAAATACTCTAGATGGGATCAATAGCAGAATAACTGAGGCAGAAGAACGGATAAATGACCTGGAAGATAAAATAGTGGAAATAACTACTGCAGAGCAGAATAAAGAATAAAGAATGAAAAGAACTGAGGACAGTCTGAGAGACCTCTGGGACAACATTAAACACACCAACATTCGAATTATAGGGGTTCCAGAAGAAGAAGAGAAAAAGAAAGGGACTGACAAAATATTGGAAGAGATTATAGTTGAAAACTTCCCTAATATGGGAAAGGAAAGAGTTAATCAAGTCCAGGAAGCACAGAGAGTCCCATACAGGATAAATCCAAGGGGAAACACGCCAAGACACATATTAATCAAACTGTCAAAAATTAAATACAAAGAAAGCATATTAAAAGCAGCAAGGGAAAAACAACAAATAACACACAAGGGAATCCCCATAAGGTTAACAGCTGATCTCTCAGCAGAAACCCTACAAGCCAGAAGGGAGTGGCAGGACATACTGAAAGTGATGAAGGAGAAAAACCTGCAGCCAAGACTACTCTACCCAGCAAGGATCTCATTCAGATTTGATGGAGAAATTAAAACCTTTACAGACAAGCAAAAGCTGAGAGAGTTCAGCACCACCAAACCAGCTTTACAGCAAATGCTAAAGGAACTTCTCTAGGCAAGAAACACAAGAAAAGGAAAAGACCTACAATAACAAACCCAAAACAATTAAGAAAATGGGAATAGGAACATACATATCGACAATTACCTTAAATGTAAATGGATTAAATGCTCCCACCAAAAGACACAGACTGGCTGAATGGATACAAAAACAAGACCCATATATATGCTGTCTACAAGAGACCCACTTCAGACCTAGAGACACATACAGACTGAAAGTAAGGGGATGGAAAAAGATATTCCATGCAAATGGAAACCAAAAGAAAGCTGGAGTAGCAATTCTCATATCAGACAAAACAGACTTTAAAATAAAGACTATTAGAAGAGACAAAGAAGGACACTACATAATGATCAAGGGATCGATCCAAGAAAAGGATATAACAATTGTAAATATTTATGCACCCAACCTAGGAGCACCTCAATACATAAGGCAAATACTAACAGCCATAAAAGGGGAAATCGACAGTAACACATTCATAGTAGGGGACTTTAACACCCCACTTTCACCAATGGACAGATCATCCAAAATGAAAATAAATAAGGAAACAGAAGCTTTAAATGATACATTAAACAAGATGGACTTAATTGATATTTATAGGACACTCCATCCAAAAACAATAGAATACACATTTTTCTCAAGTGCTCATGGAACATTCTCCAGGATAGACCATATCTTGGGTCACAAATCAAGCCTTGGTAAATTTAAGAAAATTGAAATCGTATCAAGTATCTTTTCCGACCACAATGCTATGAGACTAGATATCAATTACAGGAAAAGATCTGTAAAAAATACAAACACATGGAGGCTAAACAATACACTACTTAATAACGAAGTGATCACTGAAGAAATCAAAGAGGAAATTAAAAAATACCTAGAAACAAATGACAATGGAGACACGACAACCCAAAATCTAAGGGATGCAGCAAAAGCAGTTCTAAGAGGGAAATTTATAGCAATACAAGCCCACCTTAAGAAACAGGAAACATCTTGAATAAACAACCTAACCTTGCACCTAAAGCAACTAGAGAAAGAAGAAAAAAAAAACCCAAAGTTAGCAGAAGGAAAGAAATCATAAAAATCAGATCAGAAATAAATGGAAAAGAAATGAAGGAAACAATAGCAAAGATCAATAAAACTAAAAGCTGGTTCTTTGAGAAGATAAACAAAATTGATAAACCATTAGCCAGACTCATCAAGAAAAAAAGGGAGAAGACTCAAATCAATAGAATTAGAAATGAAAAAGGAGAAGTAACAACTGACACTGCAGAAATACAAAAGATCATGAGAGATTACTACAAGCGACTCTATGCCAACAAAACAGACAACCTGGAAGAAATGGACAAATTCTTAGAAATGCACAACCTGCCAAGACTGAATCAGGAAGAAAGAGAAAATATGAACAGACCAATCACAAGCACTGAAATTGAAACTGTGATTAAAAACCTTCCAACAAACAAAAGCCCAGGACCAGATGCCTACACAGGCGAATTCTATCAAACATTTAGAGAAGAGCTAACACCCATCCTTCTCAAACTCTTCCGAAGTACAGCAGAGGGAGGAACACTCCAAAATTCATTCTACGAGGCCACCATCACCTTGATACCAAAACCAGACAAGATGTCACAAAGAAAGAAAACTACAGGCCAATATCACTGATGAACATAGATGCAAAAATCCTCAACAAAATACTAGCAAACAGAATCCAACAGCACATTAAAAGGATCATACACCATGATCAAGTGGGGTTTATTCCAGGAATGCAAGGATTCTTCAATATATGCAAATCAATCAATGTGATACACCATATTAACAAACTGAAGGAGAAAAACCATATGATCATCTCAATAGATGCAGAGAGAGCTTTTGACAAAATTCAACACCCATTTACGATAAAAACCTTGCAGAAAGTAGGCATAGAGGGAACTTTCCTCAACACAATAAAGGCCATATATGACAAACCCACAGCCAACATCATCCTCAATGGTGAAAAACTGAAAGCATTTCCACTAACATCAGGAGGAAGACAAGGTTGCCCACTCTCACCACTCTTATTCAACATAGTTTTGGAAGTTTTAGCCACAGCAATCAGAGAAGAAAAGGAAATAAAAGGAATCCAAATCGGAAAAGAAGAAGTAACGCTGTCACTGTTTGCAGATGACATGATACTATACACACAGAATCCTAAAGATGCTACCAGAAAACTACTAGAGCTAATCAATGAATTTGGTAAAGTTGCAGGATACAAAATTAATGCACAGAAATCTCTGGCATTCCTATATACTAATGATGAAAAACCTGAAAGTGAAATCAAGAAAACACTCCCATTGGGCTTCCCTTGTGGCGCAGTGGTTGAGAGTCCACCTGCTGATGCCGGGGACACGGGTTCATGCCCCGGTCCGGGAAGATCCCACATGTCGCGGAGCGGCTGGGCCCGTGAGCCATGGCAGCTGAGCCTGCGTGCCTGGAGCCTGTGCTCCACAACGGGAGAGGCCCCAGCAGTGAGGGGCCCATGTACCGCAAAAAAAAAAAAAAAAAAAACCACTCCCATTTACCTTTGCAACAAAAAGAATAAAATACCTAGGAATAAACCTACCTAAGGAGACAAAAGACCTGTATGCAGAAAATTATAAGACACTGATGAAAGAAATTAAAGATGATACAAATAGATGGAGAGATATACCATGTTCTTGGATTGGAAGAATCAACATTGTGAAAATGACTCTACTACCCAAAGCAATCTACAGATTCAATGCAACCCCTATCAAACTACCACTGGCATTTTTCACAGAACTAGAACAAAAAATTTCACAATTTGTATGGAAACACAAAAGACCCTGAATAGCCAAGGTAATCTTGAGAACGAAAAACGGAGCTGGAGGAATCAGGCTCCCTGACTTCAGACTATACTACAAAGCTACAGTAATCAAGACAGTATGGTACTGGCACAAAAACAGAAAGATAGATCAGATAGATCTATCTTTAGATGGAACGGGATAGAAAGCCCAGAGATAAACCCATGCACATATGGTCACCTTATCTTTGATAAAGGAAGCAGGAATGTACAGTGGAGAAAGGACAGCCTCTTCAATAAGTGGTGCTGGGAAAACTGGACAGGTAAATGTAAAAGTATGAGATTAGATCACTCCCTAACACCATACACAAAAATAAGCTCAAAATGGATTAAAGACCTAAATGTAAGGCCAGAAACTATCAAACTCTTAGAGGAAAACAAAGGCAGAACACTCTATGACATAAATCACAGCAAGATCCTTTTTGACCCATCGCCTAGAGAAATGGAAATAAAAACAAAAATAAACAAATGGGACCTAATGAAACTTCAAAGCTTTTGCACAGCAAAGGAAACCATAAACAAGACCAAAAGACAACCCTCAGAATGGGAGAAAATATTTGCAAATGAAGCAACTGACAAAGGATTAATTTCCAAAATTTACAAGCAGCTCATGCAGCTCAATAACAAAAAAACAAACAACCCAATCCAAAAATGGGCAGAAGACCTAAATAGACATTTCTCCAAAGAAGATATACAGACTGCCAACAAACACATGAAAGAATGCTCAACATCATTAATCATTAGAGAAATGCAAATCAAAACTACAATGAGATATCATCTCACACCAGTCAGAATGGCCATCATCAAAAAATCTAGAAACAATAAACGCTGGAGAGGGTGTGGAGAAAAGGGAACCCTCTTGCACTGCTGGTGGGAATGTGAATTGGTACAGCCACTATGGAGAACAGTATGGAGGTTCCTTAAAAAACTAAAAATAGAACTACCATATGACCCAGCAATCCCACTACTGGGCATATACCCTGAGAAAACCATAATTCAAAAAGAGTCATGTACCAAAATGTTCATTGCAGTTCTATTTACAATAGCCCGGAGATGGAAACAACCTAAGTGCCCATCATCGGATGAATGGATAAAGAAGATGTGGCACATATATACAATGGAATATTACTCAGCCATAAAAAGAAACGGAATTGAGCTATTTGTAATGAGGTGGATAGACCTAGAGTCTGTCATACAGAGTGAAGTTAGTCAGAAAGAGAAAGACAAATATGGTATGCTAACACATATATATGGAATTTAAGGGGGAAAATGTCATGAAGAACCTAGGGGTAAGACAGGAATAAAGACACAGACCTACTAGAGAACGGACTTGAGGATATGGGGAGGGGGAAGGGTAAGCTGTGACAAAGCGAGAGAGTGGCATGGACATATACACACTACCAAACGTAAGGTAGATAGCTAGTGGGAAGCAGCCGCATAGCAGAGGGAGATCAGCTCGGTGCTCTGTGACCGCCTGGAGGGGTGGGATAGGGAGGGTGGGAGGGAGGGAGATGCAAGAGGGAAGAGATATGGGAACGTATGTATATGTATAACTGATTCACTTTGTTATAAAGCAGAAACTAACACACCATTATAAAGCAATTATACCCCAATAAAGATGTTAAAAAAACAAAAAACAAACAAAAAAAAACCAAGATTCAAATCTATTCATGATAAAAATTCTTACCAAAGTGGGTATAGAGGGATCATATCTCAATATAATCAAAGCTATTTATGAAAAACCCATAGCCAACATAATACTCAATGGTGAAAAGCTGAAAGCCCTCCTGCTAAAAATCTGGAACAAAACCAGGATGCCCAGTCTCACCTCTTCTATTTAACATAGGATTGGAGTCCTAGCCACAGCCATAAGACAAGAAAAGAAATAAAATGTAAACAAATTGGAAGGGAAGAGGTAAAATTGCCATTATATGCAGATATGACACTATATATAGAAAACCCTAAAGACTCCACACAAAAGCTACTAGAACTGATAAACGAATTCAGCAAGGTAGCAAGATGCAACATTAACACACAGAAATGGGTCACATTTCTGTACACCAGCAATGAAATATCAGAAAGAGAATTTAAATAAACAACACCTTTTCTTTTTTTTTGGCTGCACCACCTGGCATGCAGGGTCTTAGTTCCCCAACAAGAGATTGAACCCGTGCGCCCTTCAGTGGAAGCATGGAGTCATAACCACTGGGCTGCCAGGGAAGTCCAACAATACCTTTTAAAACTGCACCCCCAAAAATAAAATACTTAGGAATAGACCTGACCAAGGAGGTGAAAGACTTATACACTGAAAACTATAAAACATTAATAAAGGAAATTGAAGCTGATTCAAAAAATGTAAAGATATCCCATGCTCTTGGATTGGAAGAATTATATTGTTAAAATGGCCATTCTATCCAAAGCAATCTACAGATTTAATGTGATCCCTATCAAATTACCCATAACATTTTTCACAGAACTAGAATGAGTAATTCTAAAATTCACATGGAACCATGAAAGACCCAGAATTGCCAAAGCAATCCTGAAGAAAAGGAACAAAGCAAGAGCCATATCCCTCACAGACTTCAGACAATATTACAAAGCTACAGTAATCAAAACAGCATGGTACTGGCACAAAAACAGATGTATGGATCAATGGAACAGAACAGAGACCCGAGAAATAAACCCATACATCTACGGTCAATTAATCTTCGACAAAGAAGGCAAGAATATACAATGGGAAAAAGGCTCTTCAGCACGTGGTGCAGGGAAAGTTGGACAGCCGCACGTAAATCAGTGAAATCAGAACACATCCTCACACCATGCACAAATATAAACTCAAAATGGCTTAAAGACTTAAACATAAGACATGACACCATAAAACTCCTAGAAGAGATCACAGGCAAAACATTCTCTGACATAAATCGTACTATTGTTTTCTTAGGTCAATCTCCCAAGGCAATAGAAATAAAAACAAAAATAAACAAATGAGACCTAATCAAACTTAAAAGTTTTGCACAGCAAAGGAAACCATAAACAAAACGAAAACACAAGCTACAGAGTGGGAGAAAATATGTGCACATGATGCAACCGACAAGGGCTTAATTTCTCAAAGTTACAAACAGCTCATACAGCTCAACAACAGCAACAACCACCCAACCACCCAATCGCAAAAATGCGCGGAAGACCCAAACAGACGTTTCTCCGAAGAAGACATACAGATGGCCAATAGGCACATGAAAAGATGCTCAACACTGCTAATGATTAGAGAAACGCAGATCAAAACTACAATGAGGCACCACCTCACACCGGTCAGAACGGCCATCATTAAAAAGTCTACAATAACACATGCTGGAGAGGGTGTGAGGAAAGGGGACCCCCCCTGCACTGTTGGTGGGAATGTAAATTGGTGCAGCCACTATGGAAAACAGTATGGAGGTTCCTCACAAAACTAAAAATAGAGTTGCCGCAGGATCCAGCAATCCCACTCCTGGGCATATGTCCAGAGAAAACTATAATTTGAAAATATACATGCACCCCAACGTTCACTGCAGCACTAGTTACAAGAGCCAAGACACAGAAGCAACCAAAAGGTCCACCGGCAGATGAACGGAAAAGAAGATGTGGTACATGTATACAATGGAATATTCCTCAGCCATAAAGAGGATGAAATAAGGCCATCTGCATCAACACGGATGCAACTAGAGATTATCATATGAAGTGAAGTAGGTCAGAAAGACAAATACCATCTGTTATCACTTATATGTGGAATCTAAAATATGACACAAATGAACCTTTCTATGAAACAGAAACAGACTCACGGACATAGAGAACAGACTGGTGTTTGCCAAGGGGGAAGGGCTGGGGGAGGGATGGAGTGGGAGGTTGGGGTGAGCAGATGTGAGCTTCTATATACAGAATGGATAAACAACGTGGTCCTACCGTACAGCACAGAGAACTACATTCAATACCCTACAGTAAAGCATAATGGAAAAGATTATTTTTAAAAAAGAATGTATACATGTGTATAACTGAATCACTTTGCTGTGCAGCAGAAATTAACACAACATTGTAAATCAACTAGACTTCAATTAAAATACATACACACACAAAGTGGGAAAAAAAAGGAAGGTCTGGGGAATAAAATGCCCACGAATACTCTTAAATGCTCTGACATACTCCTGGGGACACAGAAGTCCATGCACACGTGCAGCTCTGTGTGCGTGCGTAGGACATAACTGAGAACATCCTATTTTCTCATTTTTGGTTAACCGTGAGGCCTTGCGGAAGCAGGAAGTCAAGGCCAAGGCAGAGCTGTAACCTGCTGGGACACTGAAGAGCCTCTGGGTAAAGGGCAGCTGACTTACTGGATCATGGGCTTTAAGGAAATCATTAGCTGAGTACCAAGCTAGGAGCACAGAGACTTCACAACCCACACACCACAGGGAGCTCAGACTTTACAGAATTAGTTCAGGAAAGTCACTAAGCACGGCAGCAAGAGCAACAGCAACGGCAGCCAGTCTGGGGAGCAGGAAACTGGTTTCTCGAGTCACCACATTATATTATGTACAGTGTCTACTTTGGGGACTTCCCTGGTGGCGCAGTGGTTAAGAATCCGCCTGCCAATGCAGGGGATATGGGTTCGAGGCCTGGTCCAGGAAGATCCCACATGCCACGGAGCAGCTAAGCCCGTGCGCCACAACTACTGAGCCTGTGCTCTGGAGCCCGCGAGCCACAACTACTGAGCCCACGTGCCACAACTACTGAAGCCCGCGCACCTAGAGCCCGTGCTCCGCAACAAGAGAAGCCACCACAATGAGAAGCCAGCGCGCGGCAACAAACAGTAGCCCCCACTTGCTGCAACTAGAGAAAGCCCGCTCACAGCAATGAAGACCCAATGCAGCCAACAATAAATAAATAAACAAACAAACAAATAATAAATGTGTGTGTGTGTATGTATGTAAATTTATTATTTTTTTAAATCAACTAATAGGTATTATCTCTGAGTATGCCCAGATGTTAAACATACTAGATAAGTCAGTTTTCATAAATCATGTTCAAAGAACTAAATGAAATTATGTCTGAGGAATTAATATGACAGAATGGTTCTCACCAAATAGAGAATACCAGTAAAGAAAAAAATTATTTCAAAAAGAAAATGGAAATTCCGTGGTTGAAAAGTACATTAAAGAAGAACCAGCAAAGAACCAGCAAAGAACCAGCAAACTTGAAGATACATCAATTGAGATTATCACATGTGAGGAACAGGGGGAAAAAAACGCATGAAGGAAAATGAACAGTTTCGGAGACCAGCAGGGTACGATCAAGGGCATCAATAACGCTTAAACGGAGTCCTAGAAGGAAAGAGAGAAACGGGAAGAAAGATGATTAATTTCATGTCGGTTTGGCCAGGCCACAGTACACAGAATTTCAGTCAAATATTACTCTAGATATTTCTGTGACGGTATTTTTTAGATGTGGTTAACATCTAAATCACTAGAAGTTGAGTAAAGCAGACCCTCCTCCATATTATGGAGGTCACGGGAAGGCCTCATCCAATCATTTGAAGGCCTTAACAAAAATGACTGATGTCCCCCAGTGAGGAGGGAATTCTGCCCACCAGGCTGCTTGAAGACTCAAACTGCAGCAACCCCTGGCCCTGGGTTCAGCCTGCCAGCCTCCACAATCAGAGCGACTAAGTGCTAACCATCGAGCCATCCATCCAGCTATATATCTTCTGATGATGCTGTTTCCTTGGAGAACCCCAATACATCAGACAAAGACAAAATCAGCTTTTATATGTACAAATAACTCAGGGAAATCATGTCTAAAGAATTAATATGACAGTTAAGAGAACAGTATCTCACCAAAGACAGGGTACCAATCAAGAGAGAGGACAAAAGTTTTTAAAGACACAAGGGGAAACTCCATCATTGAAAAGCACAAAAGCTAAATTTGAGTTGGTAGAGGGAAGAACCAGCAAATTTGGAGACAGATCAACCAGTTTGGCCTAATTTGAGGAAAAGAAAGAGAAACAGTAAAAATGAACAGAGCCTCAGAGACCTGTTGGTTGCTATCAAGTGTACCAACTTAGGCACAGTGGGAATCCTAGATGGAGAGGGAGAATGGGGCAGAAAGAATATCTGAAGAAATAATGGCCCAAACTTACCCCAATTTAATGAAGAACATTACTCTATCTCCAAGAAGCTCAATAAACTACAAGGAGATCAATTCAAAGAGCTCCACACCTACATGCGTCAGAATCTTATTGTCAAAAGCAAAACACGAAGAATATTGAAAGGAGCAAGAGAAAATCAGTCCAGGCCACCGGAGGGACCCTCAGTAGGATTAACAGCTGACTTCTAGTCAGAGACCATGGAGGCCAGGCACTTCCCTGGAGGTCCAGTGGCTTAAGATTTCGCCTTCTAGCGCAGGGGGTGTGGGTTCAATCCCTGGTCGGCGAGCTAAGATCCCAAATGCCTCGCGGCCAAAAAACCAAAATGTGAAACAGAAGCCATATTGTAACAAATTCAATAAAGACTTTTTAAGAATAATGGTCCACATTAAAAAAAAAACTGAAAAAAAAAAAAGAAACCATGGAGGCTAGAAGACAGTGGGATGACGTATTCAAGGTGCTGAAAGACTGTCAACCAGGAATTCTCCACCTGCTGAAACCATCCTTCAAAAAATGAAGGAGGAAGTAGGACATTTCCAGATAAACAAACACAGAGAACTTGCTGCTGGCACATCTGCCCTTCAAGAACTACGAAAAGAGCCCCTCGGGCGCAAGGAAAATCACTAAATAAAAACCTGAATTCACATGAATAAAAAACACTGCTAAAGACAACTAGACAGGTAAACAAAAGACAGTGTAGATGCATTGTTGTTTTCAACTCTTCTGTTTTATTTAAAAGACAACCACATAAAGCAATAATTATAAAACTGTTGCTGCAGTTACAATGTATAAAGATGTAATGTGTACGTAATCTGCGGCACAAAGGCAGGAAGGAGATAGCTATGTTGGAACAAAGTTTTTGGGTACTACTGAAATTCCCTTACTGTTCAATTAAACTAGGTTATTTTAGTTAAGATGTTAATTGCAAGCCCCCACCAATTTTTTTTAGCATATAGTAAAAGAAATGGGAATTTACATGGAATGCTAGAAAACATCTAACAAAACAAGGCAGTGGTAGAGGAACTGACAAAGAAAACAGACAACACACAGAAAGAGCAAAACGTCAGAAGTCTTATCAGTAATTACTTCAAATGTACATGAATTAAACTCTCCAATTAAAAGGTAGAGATTGACAGAAGTGATTTAAAAAAGAGTATGACTTAACTATATGCTACCTACAAGAGACTCAGCGAAAATTGGCCGTCTAGAAAGGAGGACTAGACAGACAACAGTCACAGCTGGAGACTTCATTCCTCTCGTTTTTCATAACGGCTGGAGTAAGTAGGCAGAAGATGAACAAGGAAACAGAGGACTTAACACCATAAACCAACTAGACATCTATAGAACACCCCACCCACAACAGCAAGTATACAGTCTTCTCAAGTGCACATGGAACGTGTTCCAGGAAGGACCATATGCTAGGCCATAACTCAAGGCTGTGTCCATTTAAAAGGACTGAGATAATATAAAGTATGTTCTCCAACCACAATGGAATAAAATCAGGAGTCAATAACAGGAGGGAATTTGGAAAATTCAAAACATATGTGGGAATTAGACATCTCACTCATAAATATTCGTAGAAGAAGTTACAAGGGAAATCAGAAAATACTTTGAGGTAATTGGACAGAAAAGAAATTGAGCTAATTCACCACATAATTAGCAAAAGAAGTATGTGGGTGGGGTGCCCACTGAGACCCCTGAGCTAATAAGGCAGCCAGAGCAGGACCTGGGCTGGAGGACATCCTTGGGGCCAGCACCGCGAACAGAGGCTTCGAGTTCCAGGTGAGATGGGGCAGACACACTGCCCTTCTCTGCAGCTGAATACGGCGCTGGGCCAGAGCAGAATGTCAGCACAGCTAGTTAAGGATGGAGAAGTGAACAGCAGCGGATGCAGCTGGGAGATACCGAAATCTGAAGTACTGCTGACCCAGCACTGAGTTCACAACTGTCTTTTCTTCCAGCGTCATCCAGCCTCAACTTAATACAGTCTGAAACCCAGAAGGCAGTAAGTGGCGCACACAGAGATCCAGGAGAAAACTTTCACTTCCGGCTGGAGGAGTGAACAGGGGGATTCCCAATGCTCAAAGTGAGCATGGAATCCCTCCATCCTCTCACGTGGCAGGTCCAGGCCATTCTGTGGCAGGACTGGCGGCAGCTGGTGCAGGGGCGCGCGCGGGGGGAGGGTCAGTATTCTGAGGAAGGAAAACTTCTTCCGCTCAGAGTTGCTCTGAGACCAAGAGGGTGGGGTCGACTCCCACTGCGTTTTTCCCTCTCTCTCCTCCCACTACGTGGGCCTGGATGTGGACCCAAACATAGTTCAGGCAGAGCAGGGTAACTAGAGGCCCAAGTTTCTGCCCAGAGGATCAAAAAAGGGCTGGTGCAGAAAGCACCAGGAGATGGTGGATAGCAAGCAGCTCAGGAGTGATCCCATAAGACGTCTTCTTTCACTCCAGGGCTCAGCCCCACTCACACATGCATGGATTTGTTTCTAATTAGCACACTACAAACTCTGGGAACACAGAGTCCACGCACACCCAGATCACAGACTGCCATTACGCGATGCACACCTGGGACAGTTCAGAAGAAAACCACAAAGGCTCTGAACTGAGTTGACAGTGAACTACCGCTCACGGAAGCAGGTTGAAACTTACTGCTTGAATCTATCCAGGTGGGCTGCCTGATAAAACATAAGTACCTGTCTCCATAGTTTTAAAATAAGACCCAGGGTCTCACACACCTGGGATACAATTAAAAAATTCTTCAGCATATGAAAACCACAAAAATTCAATTCACATAGGAAAACACAATCAACAGATACCAGTGCCAAAATGGCAAAGATGTTGGAATTATCTGACAAATATGATGTTTATTACGCAAATACTCTCAAGAAGCAATCACGAACGTTCTTCAAACAAATGCTAAAAATAGAACATCTCTTAAGAGAAATAAAAGATACCAAGAAAACCCAAGTTGAAATTTCAGAACTGAAAAATAAAGTAAGCACAATAAACTCACTGTATAGACTCAACAGCAGGACGGAAAGATTCAGCGAACGTGAAGAGAGATCAATGGACATTATTCAGTTTGAACTACAAAGAGAAGAATTAAATGTTAAAAACGAACAGATCCTCAAATACCTGGGGGACATAAACAAAAAGTCTAACATTCATGTGACCAGAGCCCCAGAAGGAGAAGAGAAAGAAGATGGTGCTGGGGCTTCCCTGGTGGCGCAGTGGTTGGGAGTCCGCCTGCCGATGCAGGGGACACAGGTTCGTGCCCCGGTCCGGGAAGATCCCACGTGCCGTGGAGCGGCTGGGCCCGTGAGCCATGGCCGCTGAGCCTGCGTGTCCGGAGCCTGTGCTCCGCAACGGGAGAAGCCACAACAGTGAGAGGCCCGCGTACCGCCAAAAAAAAAAAAAAAAACCTCAAGTGAAATAAAGACATTTATGTAATACAAAAGTAAAAATAATTAGTCTCAAACAGACCCACACTACAAGAAGTCTTAAAAGAAGTCCTACAGACGAAAGGAAAATAATATGAGAGAATTCTGCATCTACGTAACGAAACAAAGATCTTTCGAATTGTTAACTACATGGCTAAACAGATAAGATACAGCTCATGCACTCCTTTAAAACATAACTGCCTGTTTACAAAGTAACAGCAATGCACTTATTGATTACAGCACAAGAAACACAAAATGTTAACAACAACAGATCAAGAAAAGTGTGGGAGAAATGCAAGTGTGCTACTGTAAGGTACTTAAAGGCAGAATTGGGACAGGCTGGGACCTGGGGCCTCTGCTGCAGGGCCTGCACCTGGACACCCGTCTCCTCCAGCAACAAATACAAAGAAATTACAAGGGACTAAAAATAACGGCGTGCATGCGCAGTTGGGGCAAATTATGAACTAGATACAAAAAGACCAAAACCCCCAACTGCCACGTCTGCAGAGCCCAGAGCAAAAGCGGGGCACTGCGCGCGCCCCCTGCACTCGGCACCAGAGGGGGGGCAGACCACCTAAGGCACCCCTCCGGCCCTCGCCCCGACACGCCCCTGCCCTCACCCCATAGAAGGAACCAGCTCGCCCCTCCCCGGGGAGGCAGCAAGGCAACCTGTTACTACTGCTTCTCCCTACCCGCTTCTGTGGCAGGGATCCCGTTAGAGCCTTGCCTGAATTTCTTCTCTGGCCCCTGATGACTTTCTACTGATTGAGGAGGCCAAGAACCCTGGCCGGTATCAGACTTAGCGGCGCCCATTGTGGGGCAGTTGTCCCCTTCTGGGGAGAGGATCTGGGCACCTCGGGGACCACCGAATGCAGCCTCCCTGTGGCTGACAGACGGCCACCTGAATCTCCTGTTTCAGCACCACGTTTGCTAAGTCTGCCTTCCTGGCCTCTGGGGGCCTCCGGCCCCTCATTCAGGCAACGCTTTCCCCTCCCCCTTTTCTGTTTCCCTCTCCTGCTCTCTGTCCTCTCCTTCCGGGAGAGTGGACGGCAGGCAGCTACAGCATCACTCGTCTCAGCTTGTGAGACCTGCTCCCTCTGGCCGGCCACGGCTCACTTTGACGGGTGACAAGCAGAGCGGGCAGAGGCTCGCCTTACACCGTGCAGACCCTGGTCCAGCGGGCTCCCCTTGACTGGACAGTCATGGCTGGAAGTCCAATCATCCCAGCGTTCTCACCTTTATTTTCCTGCTGTCTCTCCTTTTCAGTCTTTTCTGTCCCTCCTCCCTGTACCTCTCCTTTGACCCTTATACCTGCACTCCTGTCCCCTTTACCCTGATAACTTCTTGTTTGTGTCTTTAAGTTTTTGTCATCGGTGGTTCTGTTTTATGTAGTTTTGTCTGTCCAACTGCTCCTACAAGCCTCTGCTGACGCTGTGGGCACGATGGAGCATTTAAGCCTTGAAATGCAAACACAGCCCACGTGGCCTGAGACTCCAGCCTTGGGTTACTTAGTGGGATTTTAAAGAGAAAAAAAAAAAAAAAGGGAGAGGGGCTTGCATCTCTCTCCTCTGCCTTTGCAATGTAAGTGTCCTGCCTGGACTCTCAGGAACTACCTGATCCATCTGTAGTCCCCCAGACTGAGGAAAAAAAAGACGCCTTTCTAAATCCAAGTGGGAAAACTGAGATCTCTGATTCTGTCTTTATGTAAAAATTAACTTATAAATGAGCTGTATTTAATTGGCTTAAAGGAAAGTGAGCACTTACAAACATTCTCAGAAATATAAAAGAAAACTCACCAGAATACATTTCAGGTTCATGTGATCTGGGAAATATTTGATATTAAATTAATATCTGGTATTAGAGCTAGCTTAAGCTTGTGGGTTTAATTAATACAGACCTGTTTTGGTTTTTGTTTTGGCCGTGCCACGTGGCTTGCAGGATCTCAGTTCCCCGACTGGGGATTGAACCCGGGCCCCTGGCCGTGAAAGCGTCGTGTCCTCATTTGGGAATTCCCAATACAGACCTGTTTTTAGAGGCATCAACATTAAGTATAATGCGTTTATTGTACCTACGGTTCCTGGAAGTCAACAAGAGCGTATTGTTTGTTATAAAATCTGTCAAGAGGGAAAATAACTTGATACAATTAAATTTTTAACTAGATGTAACTGAGATGAGTGCTTTTTGGTAAACACTATAGGAATAATTATGTTTTGGAAGTGTCCATCTAGATAATTCCTCCAGGGACTTCCCTGGTGGTCCACTGGGCAAGACTCCACACTCCCAGTGCAGGGAGTCCCTGGTCGGGGCACTAGATCCCACGTGCATGCCTCAACTAAGAGTGCGCGTGCCGCAACTAAGAAGTCTGCATGCCACGACTAAAAAAAGATCCTGCATGACGAAACGGAGACCCAGCACAGCCTAAATGAATAAATAAACAATAGAACAGTCCCTCCAAATGCTGGTAACTTGAAACTAAATTAAGTTAAATGACAGGAATTCCCTGACTATTCAGGCTGTTTCAAATAAGATGAAGTATCGGAACATGAATTGCTAAACGGGTCTAAATTTACCCACTTTTGTCTTCTTGTGAGCGAGAAACCAGAGATGTTTGGTGCCACCTTGAGATGTTCTCTACCAATCTGTAGAATGCCAGTGCAGAAGACAGTCCACAGTTGCCTAAGGGAAGTAGCACATGTGTTTCCAGAAGAGGTATGAGGAATGGAAATATATTTTGTTGAAAGGAAAAAGGGATGATTTTTGTCCTAAAACTGGTTATTTCTGAATGGAAAAGAATAAGGGACAAACTATGGTTACAGAAAGTTGCAGGAGGTTTGCAGAAAAGGACCACTGGGAAAAGACTTTTGTATGTGGTCGGGATTTTCTAAGGTTGGATTAAGTTTCTTTAGGTAAATGGATTTTATGAGTAGGATTTGGTTCCTCTCCCTCAGAACAAAATTCTCCTGGAATGCTGCTTTTGATAACAGATCGTGCGAGTTTCTGTGCCTTTAAGGGATCTGTACTAACGTCTGGAATCTCTTTTTCACCTTACTTGGCGCAAGGAACAATTGTTTCACAGAGACCCGTGATTCTGTCTGACCAGGTGTTTTAAAACTTTTGACAGACTTCCCAAATATCAAATTCTAACTAAAGTTCTTTTGATCTCCAGCTAACATTGGGGTGCTTCCAAGGGCCCCCGGAGCACCCCAAAGAAAGACCCTAAACTAACTGGGTTCGTATGTTAAATTACATGGGAGACACTGTCCAAACTCGCTGTTGCCTGTGTCAGATGGAACCACCAGGCTCTCCCCAATTTTATCACAGACACCAAAGAGGTACGGAAAAGGGTTTGGGGTTCTTCCGCTGTCTAGTCTCTCACCTTACTCTGTCCAAAAAATCCCCAGTGGGAATACGCCCACTTCTAGGCCCTCAGGTCCTGACCCCTGTGGCATCTTCCATTGCTCCCAACTCCAATTCCTCCAGGAGTTCCTCTCTGTACCTCTAGGACCCCCTTCACTCCAGGCCTTGGCAGCCCCATACACTGTTACAGACTACCTATTGGACTGGCCACTTCCAAGCAGTCCACATCCTAGGCTGTATAGACGCTCAGTCTCGAGGAATACACCCCAGCACAGGGAAACTTTACAGACCGCAGATCCCCCTCAAGGAGAGTCCTGGCAACGCCCTGACACTGGTTCAAACGTCCCCTATTGGGGACCCCTTGAGCGAGGGACGGGGTTGACCAGAGACGTCTGGTTAGGCAATGGGAGAGTACAGGATGCTCAACATCCCATTAAGTCAGGAGGGAATTCGGAGGACACTCCGACCCCCTTCCGACAAAAGCCTCCTAGTAAATGTCTCTGAGACGGTGGACTTTATTTCTAGGAGCACTCTTTCTAAGTTGCAGGTTCCTCAACATGGGAGGATCCTCTAAGTCAGAAGAAACACCTCTGGAATGTATCCTTAAAAACTGGAAATTTTTTAAAATAAATGGGCTGAAAAGGGAAAAACTTGAACTTTCCTGTAACACTGCCTGGCCTTTACACAGGTTGGGGGACGGAGCAAAATGGCCTGCAAACGGGTCTCTAAATTACAGTACCTTCCTGCAACTGGATCTTTACTGTCGCAAGATGGGAAAATGGACTGGGGTTCCCTATCTTCAAGCCTTCATGGTCCTTTACCAAAACCCCACTCTACGCTGCTCCTGTAATCAAAAGCCAGGGGAACCAGAAAACACCTCCAACATTTCAGATGACCCCCTTTTAACCTTCCCCAGTTCTCAGGGGGGAAACCAGGTCTCCAGAGGCACCTCCTTCTTCAGATGCCTCTGAGCAATCTACATTCCCTACGTTTCTTTATACCCTCCGTTACCCCAGGAGGGAGAGCCTCGTCCCTCCGGGGTAACTCGCAGTGGAGCCTCCTATCACCCAGGATAGGGGAATTATGCCCTCTTAGGGACGTGGCAAATGGTGAAGGGACAATCAGGGTGCGTGTGCCCTTCTCTCTAACCAACTCAGCCCAATGCAAACAGAGACTGGGCCGGTTTCCGGAAGACCCTAGGAAGTCTGCTGAAGGGTTTCAGGCCCTAACTCTGGCCTTTGATTCAACTTGGAAGGATGTCCAAATAGTCGTCTATTTGCTGTACCCCTGAGGAGAAACAGAGAATTGGGGGGCAGCCCAGGGGCACGCTGACCAGCTTGCCAGGGACCAACCCGAACATTGTTATGGTGGAGATGCAGTCCCAGATCAGGAGCCCTGCTGAGATGGTAATTCCCGCGAGGGAGCAGAAGCCAGGAAGCACGTGATCCAGTGTATAGTGGAAGGGATGAGCGAGTGCATCACAAAGCCAGTTAGCTACGAAAGGCTTGAAGGAGTGACCCAGGAGGAAAGGGAACGCCCAGCCCTCTCTCCGGGACGGCTTGTGGAGGCTTTCAGAAAATGTACTAACACTGACCCCTCACTCCCGAGGGTAAGCCCCTTCTGGGACAACATTTTATCAGCGAATCCGCCCCTGATGGCAGGCGGAAACCCCCCAGATTACGATTAGGCCCACCAACACCTACGTCCTAACCCCTAGAGGTGGCCTTTGGGGTATTTAATGATCGAGGTCAAGCTGAGGAGGAAGAGAGAACACGACGTGAAGACAGGCCAGCGCTCAAGCTCAACTGATGACCACCGCTGTCAGCCGCGCCTTGCGACCTCGGGACGACCCAAGGGGCCAAGGAAGCTTCCCACCCGCCCAGAGGTATAAACCAGCAAGGGGGAATGCGTCAGATGCAAGTCAGCCAGCCACTGGGCCCAAAGTGCCAAAAAGAACCCCCTGGTCCATGCCCGCTCTGCAAACGAGCAGGGCATTGGAAGTGGGACTGTCCCCAGTCCCGAAGGGCAAGGGGGGCTCCCGCCCCCGAGACGGCCATGCTGGACGACTGAGGAGGCCTGGGGATTCCGGCGGCTCCCCGCAACAGGATGTCTATCTCCATCAAGGAGCCAGGTAAGAAAATCAATTTTTTAATTAATACGGGAGCCACTTACTCTGTCCTGATCTCCCGCACTGGACCTCCTTCCTCCAAGAGCTGCGCAGTGACTGGTGTCAATGGAAGGCCTCACACCCGCTTCTTCACTGGGCCTCTCGCTTCTCAACTTGAACAGGGTTTGATCTCACGTGGCTGTTCAGTTGTGCCTGAGTGTCTTACCCCACTACTGCAGAGAGACCTTCCGGGCTCCCTCAGAGCCATATTACAGTTAGGGGGCCCCAAGCAGCCCCTTTTCTCGACTCTAAAACAAATCAGCCGGAAGAACAAGGGCCTCTTCCCAACCGTATTCTATACGCAGTAAACCCTGCGCTTTGGGACAAAGGAATCCCTGGGAAGGCTGCACGTGCCCAACCTGTGAAAATTAGCCTTAAGCCTAACAAGAGACGGCACGCCACACAGCCGGGAGCAAGGAAACGTTTGCAGGCCCTCATAAATGCTTCAGACGTGGCCTCTTAGTGCCCTGTCAGCCTTCATGCGGTTGTTAAACCAAATGGGGAACATCGAACGGTACAGACCTTAGATCAGTAACCGAGGCAGTCCCTACACATCTCCTCATGGCCAATCCTCATACTAGTCCAGGTTCCTGGAGATGCCAAATGGTCTACTGGGCTTGACCTCAAGGATGCCTTCTTTTGTATCCCAGTTCATCCCTCATCTCAGTACCTGTCAGCCTTGAAGTGGACTAACTCCCACTCAGGCCAAATGCAACAATATACCTGGAGAGTACTGCCTCGGGCGTTTCGGGACAGCCCACACTTGTCCTCCCAGGCCCTAGGAAAAGAACTTAGGGAAATACACCTTAAAAGGGGGGCCATTCTACAGTATGTGGATGATATAGTAATACGTAGCCCCACCATGGAGCCCTCAGGTCAAAATACCATTGAAGCCCTTAATCTGCTTGGGGCCCGGGGCTACAGGGACTCCCGGAAAGAGGCACTAATCTCAAAGGAACAGGTTAAACATCTGGGGTATATTATAAATGCCGGAATTAGACAGTTCTCTCCAGATAGAAAACAAGCTACCCTAGGCCTAAGCGCCCCAAAGACAAGAAGAAAAAAAAAAATCTTCGTACTTTCTTAGTCACGGCCGGATTTTGCAGAATTCGGATTCCAGGATTCAGGCTAATGGCTAAGCCCTATATGAAGCCACTGAAGGCCCAGATACAGAAACATTACTTTGGACAGGGGAACAAGAAAGGGCTTTTAATAATATCAGACAGGCCCTCACCAGAGATCCTGCTCTGGTCTCCCCAGTTGAAAATAAAACCATTTATCTTGTACGTAGCTGAAAAGCGGGGGACGACTCTGGGGGTCCTTGGACAAAGCTAAGAGAAGTTCCTCCGCCTACAGGCTATTTTTCCAAACCACCAGACTCCGTGGCCCGAGGCTGGCCTGGCTGCCTCTGGGGGAGCGTAGCTGCCCCTGCTTTATTAGGGGAAGAAGTTGACAAGCTCACCTTCGGACAGCCACTGGAAGTCCAGAACCCTTAACACGTGCAAGGGGTTCTGCAGATAAAAGGCCACCACTGGCTAACTGGAGGCCGCCTGACTAAGAACCAGGCTTTACTCCTCGACTCCGCAGAGGTAACCCTCAAAACCTGCTACACCCGCAACCCGGCTACACGGATGCCTGCTGAAGGCCCAGAACTACCACGTTCCTGCTGTGAAACCCTCGACCAGGTTCATGCCTGTAGGCCTGACCTGACAGACCAGGCTACAGAAAGCCCCGAGGAAGAAGGGTTTACTGACAGCAGTAGTGTCGTTAAAGGTGGAGACAGGAGGGCGGTACGCCATCGCGAGCACTCATGGTGCCACAGAAGTGAACCTTTGCCACCTGACACTTCACCCCAGAGACCTCAACTGACAGCCCTAGCCTGAGCCTTGAGCTTGGGGGAAGGAAGAGGTATAAACGTATACAGACGTGAAACACGCCTTCCTGATTTTACTCGTCCATGCGGCCATCTGGAAAGAAAGAGGACTTTCGAACGCAGTGAATTCCCCTGTAACACATGGGGCTGAGGTTTCACATGTCACAGAAGTGGTTCAGAGACCAAAACGAGTAGCACTCATCCACTGCCATGGGGCCAAAAGGAAGATTCTCAACTTACCTGAGGGGACAACAGGGCAGACCGGGAGCAAAGACAGCGGCCCTGACGCCCACCCCAGAAACGGCATTAGTCCCATACCTACCTCTTCTAACGTTACACCCAGGTACTCCACTTCCAAAGAGAACTGGGCACGAAACAGAGGGGGAACTAAGGGAACGGATGGCTGGCGGCACACAGACCCGAAATTGCTCGTAAGTCTCTCTGACCAATGGAAAATTATTAAAGGGCTACATGATTCTCTCTATCTGGGGAGGGATGCAATGTCTACAATCGTTTTCCGGCTTTTTATAGGAAAACGGCTCCCAGAGACAATTAAAAGAGTTACTCAAGCCTGTGCCCTTTGTGACACCCAAAATGCAGGGGGCAACCTCAGCCTCCCCTTCTTGCTAGCCCAGTCCAGTGACGGGGGACTTAGCCAGGAGAGGACTGGCAAGTGGATTTCACTCAGATGCCCTCTTCCCAGGGCTTCAAATACTTACTAGCCTTCATAAATACTTTCACTGGATGGATAGAGGGCTTTCCCACTAGGACAGAAAAGGCAACAGAAGTGGCTAAGGTGCTTTTAAAAGAAATTATTCGACGGTTCAGGTCGCCCCGCCATCTCCAGAGCGACGATGGACCTTCACTTGTAGCAAAGGTCACTCAACAGTTTCTGCAGGCTTTAGGAATTAAATACCACTTCCATTCGTCCTGGAGACCTCAGTCCTCAGAAAAAACGGACCAGGCCAGTCACATTCTAAAGAAAACCTTGAGCAAACTATCAGGAAACGTGAGTAGTGGTATCGCCTGCTGCCAACAGATCTCTTAAGCGTCAGGGCAGCCCCTGAAACAACTACTAAGTTGAGTCCCTTCGAAATGACACACGGAAGGCCATTTCTCACTCTGGACATACTGACTGACCCGGAAACCCAAGCCCATCGTGAATACATTACTAACCGATGCCAAATCCTGAGGGCTATCCAGGAACATGGCAAGAGTCCAGGCCTGCCCCAGGTAACAACCCCAGTCACTCCACCGTAAACCTGGGGACTGGGTGCGCTCAGAGACCTGGAAAGACGGGTCCCCTGGCGACCCGCTGCTCCCGAAATGGAGGGGCCCTTACCAAGCCTGCTGAGCGCCCCAGAGCACCAAACTCCAGGGACTCACGGGCTGGGCACACGTGTCCAGGCCTCAACCTGTCTCCACCAGTATGTCCCAGGAACCCGAAGGCACACGTCCCAGCTGTCCCTACCAACCTGCCCCACTCTGCGTCCTCACGAGACACAGAGGACCCTGGGCAACTCGTAAAACCCAGGTGGACACGCGAAGCTCGTCAAGGCCTGAAGCTCTTCTTCGGGAAAAAGGACCAAGAAACTTCACAAACCCAAGGCTGGGCGCCCAGAAGCACTACTTTCTTTTCTGCCTGCCAGTACTCCTGCCCACTCACAAAATAATTACCAGGCCCTGGCGGGTTTGGGTAATTACTGTCCCCTCGCTCTCGGAATTTTCCGCGAGTGTTGCTGCGTCCGGCACCCATACCCCAGAGGCAACTTCTCTGCCCATGCTGGGTGGGCTAATGCGAGTCACCTTAAATCCTCAGGACCCCACACTCACCCCGGGTTTTAAGTCACTGTAGCTCTTCTCTCAACACTAGGTTGCTACCTGCTCTCTGGTTATCTCTCAAGATCAAACCTCTGATTGGTGCAACTGTGGCCCCTCCCAAGCCGGAGCTCCAGCTGCCCACCTGCGCTCAAACCCCAACACGCTCCCTGACGGAGGGAGGGGACACGGACACACCGGACATGGATGGACCGTGTTGGGTGTACGCGGGAGCGTATTGCCACAACAGGATTAGATGGCCAGGACTTAAAACCTTGGGCCCGCTGGTCTACTGTGCCCCGCCAGGACATGTTTTTGTGTGCCAGGTAGATAAACAACTGTGGGTACTAAGTGCCTAACACAATTATTCCACACCCATGCAACGTACGCTGGGAACTTTAATTACCCCTTCCCTTTCTTGATTCTTTCCTTAAAGGAGCCCAAGCATTGGGCTAGTTCATTAAAACTGTGTACCCAATTAACTCGACATTTTTACCCGGAAACATCCCAGATGGAGGTACCTATTTCTTCGGGTACGCGTTGCTACCATGGTGGGGGGTAGCTGCCCACCAACATGTCCTTTGAAACTTGTCTCACACCCTCACCACCCTAGCCAACGAGACTGCTAAACCTCTTGCTACTTCACAACAAGAGTCTCTAGACTCCTGGGCCAAGGTGGCACTTGACGACCGACTGGCCCTGCGTTATCTATTAGCAGAACGAGGGGTTTGCGCCACTCCCAGTACTTCTTTTATTTATTTTTAATTAATTAATGTTTGGCTGCCATGGGTCTTTGTTGCTGCGCACGGGCTTTCTCTAGTTGTGTCGAGCAGAGGCTACTCTTCATTGTGGTGCGCAGGCTTCTCATTGCGGTGGCTTCTGTTGTGGAACACGGGCTCTAGGCGCGCGGGCTCAGTAGTTGTGGTGCGCGGGCTTCAGTAGTTGCGGCTTGTGGGCTCTAGAGCGCAGGCTCAGTAGTTGTGGCGCACGGGCTTAGTTGCTCCACAGCATGTGGGATCTTCCCGGACCAAGTGTCAAACCCATGTCCCCTGCATTGGCAGGTGGATTTTTAACCACTGCGCCACCAGGGCAGTGCCCATTCCCAATACTGCTTGTGGCACATATGTCAACACCTCTTCCCAGGTAGAAACCAACGCTGAGAAAATTCGACAACGAGCCACGTGTCTTCAGCAGACAGTTAACCAACGATCCTCACTGTTTAATATGCGCGGGGAAACTGAAAACTGGTTCTCTAGATTGTTCTCTTGGATCCCACGAGGTATAAAAAGCTTTCCAGTAGGAGGTTTTCATTTTCTCATAACCCCTTTCAGTCATGCTGATTTATGCTATATTTCATCTAGTGCTCCATTGTCTTCCCTACTGTTGTAAAACTGTGACTAAGCCTTTGCGGCCCTGGAAGGAGACCTGGGACCAACAGGTCCAGACCTTCCAGTCTATAAATCGAGAAACATGTTAAACTTTAACCCCGAGATTAACAAAAATACATACCCAAGCAGGATGGCTTCCTGGCAGGGGCACCATCACCGCCGTCTGGTCAGCACTTAAGGAAGCCCTCCCGAAGCTAACCGGGGTCCTGCCCTTTCCAGGCCCTATTTAATGGCTACTGTTGTTCTTCTCCTTTTAAGCCCTTGTTTGTTTAACCTTCTGGTTAAGTTTGTGTCTTCTGGGCTCCAACAGTTTCAAGTGAGGCTCACGATGGCTCAAGGTATTCAGCCCATTCCAGCGGAGGGTGGCCTAGGTCCCTACAGGTCCTTGGGACAGTCAGCGAGGGACTGCGACACCTCTAGGGTAGGCTACGCTCTGTGGCCCCTATCCAGCCGGAAGAAGTTTAGAAGAAGAGACCTTCAGGCCCTTACTCCTTAAGAATAGGGTGTACAGGCTTCCCTGGTGGCGCAGGGGTTGGGGGTCCGCCTGTCGATGCGGGGGACGCGGGTTCGTGCCCCGGTCCGGGAAGATCCCACGTGCTGTGGAGCGGCTGGGCCCGTGAGCCATGGCCGCTGAGCCTGTGCGTCCGGAGCCTGTGCTCTGCAACGGGAGAGGCCACAACACTGAGAGGCCCGCGTACCGCAAAAAAAAAAAAAAAAAGAATAAGGGTGTAGAGTCTCTTGGGAGGAATGGGACAGGCTGGGACCCGGGACCCTTTGCTGCAGTGCTTGCACCTTGCACCTAGACACACCTCTCCGCAAGCTACGGAATACAAAGAAACTATATGGGGCTAAAAATGACTGCGTGCATGTGCAGTCGGGGCAAATTCTGGACCCACAGGATATAGAAGACAAAAAGAACCCAACCCCAACTGCCATTTCTGAAGAGCCGGGAGCAAAACCCCGGTCCTGTGCATGCCCCCCTGCACCCAACACCACAAAGAAGTGGGCAGATCACCTCAGCCACCCTCCAGCCCGGCCCCTGGACACACCCCTGCCTTCACCCTATGTAAGGAACCGGCTCACACCCCCCTCAGGGAGTGAGAAAGGGAACCTGTTACTTGTTCTCACTCCCCCCTGCAGCCGGTGCAGGGCCCCAGTAAAGCCTTGCTGACTTTCTGGTCCAGCCTCACGTCACTTCTATTGCTTAAGCAGGCTAAGGACCCTGGTCAGAATCATGACTACCCGTCTAAGGCAAGTAGATATAGGAAGGGGTTACCATACTTGAAAAACAAGGTAACCACAAATCAAAAACATACAACAGATTCAGAAAAACCAAAAAGAAGAGGACGTAAGTATAATACAAAAGAAAATCATCAAATCACAAAATGAAAACGAAAAAGAAAGAGACAGAGACGAAATATAAAATCAATGGGAAAACAAGGTTTAAAATGGCAATAAATACATATCTGTCAATAATTTCCTTAAATGTCAATGGACTACATGACAAATCAAAAGACACAGAGTGGCAGATTGGATAAAAACAAAACAAAACAAGAGCCTACAATGTGCTGCCTACAGGAGACCCACTTTAGGGCAAAGGACACACACAGAGTGAAAGTGAGGGGATGGAAAAAGGTATTTCATGCAAACAGAAACGACAAGAAAGCAGGGGTCGCAATACTCATATCAAACAAAGTAGACTTTAAAACAAAGGCCATAAAGAAAGATAAAGAAGGACGCTATATACTAATAAAGGATGAACACAAGGAGAGGATATTACACTCGTCAACAAATATGCTCCTTATATGGGAGCACTCAAATACGCAAAACAAGTATCAGACATAAAGACAGGAACTGACAGGGATACAATAATAGTAGTAGTAGGAGACCTTAACACCCCACTCAGGGCCTCTAGACAGAGAATCAATAAGGCAACAGAGATCCCCAATGATACAAGAAAGCAGTTACACTTAACTGACATTACATCCAAAACAAACAGAATACACATTTTTTTCAAATGCACATAGAACATTACCACACACTAGGGTACAAATCAAGCCTCAACAAATTTAAGACTATGTAAATTATCACAATCATTTTTTCTG
The DNA here is from genome assembly GCF_964270905.1 of Leucopleurus acutus. Lineage (NCBI taxonomy): Eukaryota > Metazoa > Chordata > Mammalia > Artiodactyla > Delphinidae > Leucopleurus > Leucopleurus acutus. Next base: position 763,965 of record NC_139162.1, read on the forward strand.
ACCACAACATCATGAAACTAGAAATTAACTGCAGAAAAAGAAATGAGAAAATAATGATTACATGGAGGCTAAAAAACATGTTACTAAAAAACCAACGGGTCAATGATGAAATCAAAGAGGAAATTAAAAAATACCTTCAGACAAATGACAATGAAAACACAACCATACAAAATCTATAGGATGCAGCAAACGCAGTTCTTAGAGGGAAGTTCATAGCAATACAAGCCTTCCTCAAAAAACAAGAAAACTCAAATAACCTAATCTACCACTTAAAAGAATTAGAAACAGAAGAACAAACATACCTAAATTTAGCAGAAGAAAGGAAATAATAAAGATCAGAGAGGAAATAAATAAAATAGAGATTTAAAAAACAATAGAAAAAAAATCAAAAAAACCAAGAGCTGGTTCTTTGTAAGGATAAACAAGATTGACAAACCTCTGGCCAGGCTCACCAAAAAGAAAAGAGAGAGAACCCAAATAAACAAAATAAGAAATGAAAAAGGAAACATAACTGATACTGCAGAAACGCAAAAAACCATAAGGGAATACTATGAACAATTATATGCCAACAAATTCGACAACCTAGTAAAAATGGACGAGTTTCTAGAAACATACAGCCCACCAAAATTGCATCAAGAAGAAACAGAGAATGTGAACAGATTGATCACTAAAAGAGAAACAGAATCTGTAATTTTCTTCCCTTTCTTTCTTTCTTTCTTTATTGGCCTCACCATGCAGCATACAGGATCTTAGTTCCCCAACCAGGGATGGAACCCATGCCCCCTGCAGTGGATGCATGGAATCCTAACCACTGGACCACTAGGGAATTCCCTAGAATCTGTAATTTTAAAAAACTCCCTACAGGGACTTTCCTGGTGGTGCAGTGGTTAAGACTCCACACTCCCAGTGCAGGGGGTCTGGGTTCAATTCCTGGTCCAGGAACTAGAGCTCACATGCATGCTGCAACTAAGAGTTCACATGCCACAACCAGAGAGCCCGTGTGCTGCAACTAAGGAGCTGAAGAGCTGCAACTAAGGAGCCCTTGAGCTACAACTAAGGAGCCTGCCTGCCACAACTAAGGAGCCCACGTGCTGCAACCAAGGAGCCCACGTGCCACAACTTAGACCCGGTCAACCAAATAAACAAAATAAATAAAAATCAAAATTAAAAACTCCCTACAAACACAAGTCCAGGACCAGATGGCTCCCCAGGTGAATTCTACTAAATATATAAAAAAGAACTTCTACTGATCCTTCTCCAGGTCTTCCAAAAGAAATGGAAGAGAAGCGAACACTACCAAAGACATACTATGAAGCCACCATCACCCTGATATCAAAACCAGACAAAGACACCACCAAAAAAGAAAATTACAGGGCAATATCTCTGATGAATATAGATGCAAAAATTCTCAACAAATTATTGGCAAACCAAATCCAGCAACACATAAAAAAAGATACACCTAGAACAAGTGGGATTCATCGCAAGTTCACAAGGATGGTTCAGCACGTGCAAATCAATGTGATACACCATGTAAATAAAAGAAAAGACAAAAACCACACGATCATCTCAATAGATGCAGAAAAAGCATTTGACAAAATTCAGCATCCATTCATGATTAAAACTCTCACTAAAGTGGGTAAAAAAGGAACATAACATAATAAAAGCTCTTCACGACAAACCCACAACCGATATATCATGACTTTCTTTTTTTTTGGCTGCGCCAGGCAGCATGTGGGATCTTAGTTCCCCGGCCAGGGATCGAGCCTATGCCCCCTGCCTTGGAAGCGCAGAGTCTTAACCACTGGACTGCCAGGGAAGTCCCACCCACAGCCAATATAATACTCAATGGTGAAAAGCTGAAAACCTTCCTGCAAAAATCTGGAACAAGACAAGGATGCCCACTCTCACCTCTTCTATTCAACATAGTATTGGAAATCCTAGCCACAGTTATGAGATAAAAAAAGAAACAGAAGATATTCAAATTGGAAAGGAAGAGGTAAAATTGTCATTATATGCAGGTGATATGATACTATATATAAAAAACCCTTCAGACTCCACACAAAAACTACCAGAACTAATAAATGAATTCAGCAAGGTACCAGGATACAAGATTACATACAGAAATTGGTTGCATTTCTTTACACCAACAATAAAATATCAGAAAGGGAATGTAAAAAAAAAAAAAACATTTAAAATCTCACCCCCAGGGACTTCCCCGGTGGTGCAGTGGTTAAGAATCCGCTTGCCAATGCAGGGTACACTGGTTTGATCCCTGGCCTGGGAAGATCCCACATGCCACAGAGCAACTAAGCCTGTGAGCCACAACTACTGAGCCCTCGTGCCACAACTACTGAAGCCCATGCACCTAGAGCCCATGCTCCGGAACAAGAGAAACCACCACAATGAGAAGCACTTGCAACACAATGAAGAGTAGCCCCCGCTCGCCGCAACTAGAGAAAGCCCGCACGCAGCAACAAAGACCCAGGGCAACCAAAAATAAATAAATAAAATAAATTTATTTTAAAAATAGCACCTCCAAAAATAAAATACTTAGGAATAAACCTGACCAAGGAGGTGAAAAACTTATATACTGAGAACTATGAAACATTAATAAAAGAAATTGAAGATGATTCAAAGAAATGGAAAGATATCCCATGCTCTTGGACTGGAAGAATTAATATTCTTATAATGGCCATACTACCCAAAGCAATCTACAGATTTAATGTGATCCCTATCAAATTACCCATGACATGTTTCACAGAACTAGAACAGGTTATCCTAAAATTCACATGCAACTATAAAAGTCCCAGAATTGCCAAAGCAATCCTGAAGGAAAAGAACAAAGCAGGAGGTATAACCCTCCCAGACTTCAGACAATACTACAAAGCTACAGTAATCAAAACAGCATGGTATTGGCACAAAAACAGATATATGGGTCAAGGGAACAGAACAGAGAGCCCAGAAATAAACCTACACACCTACAGTCAATTAATCTTTGACAAAAGAGGCAAGAATATACAATGGGAAAAAGACAGGCTCTTCGGCAAGTGGTGTTGGGAAAGTTGGAGAGCTGCGTGTAAATCAATGAAGTTAGAACACACCCTCACACCATGCACAAAAATGAACTCAAAATGGCTTAAAGACTTCAACATAAGACCTAACACCACAAAGCTCCTAGAAGAGATCACAGGCAAAACATTCTCTGACATAAATCGTACCAATGTTTTCTTAAGTCAGTCTCCCGAGGCAATAGAAATAAAAACAAAATAAACAAATGAGACCCAATCAAACTTACAAGCTTTTGTACAGCGAAGGAAACCATAAATAAAACAAAAAAAACCACCTATAGAATGTGTGAAAATATTTACAAATGATGTGACCGCCAAGGGCTTCATTTACAAAAGATACAAAGAGCTCATACAACCCAACAACAACAACAAAACAGCCCAATTGAAAAATGGGCAGAAGATCTAAATAGACATTTCTCCAAAGAAGACATACAGATGGCCAATAGGCACGTGAAGAGATGCTCAACATTGCTAATGATTACAGAAATGCAAATCGAAACTACGAGGTACCACCTCACACCAGTCAGAATGGCCATCATTAAAAAGTCTACAAACAACAAATGCTGGAGACGGTGTGGAGGAAAGTGAATCCTCCTACACTGTTGGTGGGAATGTTAAGTTGGTGCAGCCACTGTGGAAAACAGTATGAAGGTTCCTCACAAAACTAAAAATAGATTTACCATATGATCTAGCAATCCCACTCCTGGCCATATATCCAGAGAAAACTATCATTTGAAAATATACATGCACCCCAACATTCACTGCAGCACTAGTTACAATAGCCAAGACACAGAAACAACCAAAAGGTCCACCAACAGACGAACAGAAGATGTGGTACATATATACAATGGAATATTACTCAGCTGTAAAAAAACAACAAAATAATGCCATTTGCAGCAACATGGATGCAACTAAAGATTATCATACGAAGTGAAGTAGACCAGAAAGAGAAAGACAAATACCATGTGATGTCACTTATATGTGGAATCTAAAGATGACACACATGAACCTGTCTATGAAACAGAAACAGAATCACGGACACAGAGAACAGACTGGTGTTTGCCAAAGGGGAGGGGTTTAGGGGAGGGATGGAGTGGGAGGTTGGGGGGAGCAGATGTAAGCTTTTATATGTGGAATAGATAAGCAACATGTTCCTACTGTATAGCACAGAGAACTATACTCAATATCCTGTGATAAATCACAGGGCAAAAGAATATTTAAAAATGTGTGTATGTATATATGTATACATATATATATGTGTGTATATATATATATATACACACACATATATATATATAAAATTGAATCACTTTGCCGTACAGCAGAAATTAACACAACACTGTAAGTCAACTATACTTCAACAAAAAATATATCGATAAACCAAAAAAAAAGAATGAAAAAGAAATTAAGACACTTCCAGATAAACAAAAGCTGGAATAGTTCACTGCCACCAGACCTGCTCTACGGAAATGTTAAAGGAGTCCTTAACGGTGAAATGAAAGGATGCTACACTGCGATTCAAAGCCATAAGTCAGATAAGGAACACCAGTGTCTTAGTCAACTCAGATGCCGCAACATTTTATCACAGGCTGAGGGGCTTAAACAACATTTACTCCTCAGTTCTGGAGGCTGGGAAGCCTGAGATCAAAGTGCCGGCAGATTGGTGAGGGTCCTCGTCCAGGCTTGCAAAAGGCCAATTTCTTGTTGTGTCCTCACATGGTGGAGCGAGAGAAAGATCTCTCTTGTGTCTCTTCTTATCAAGAGCACTAATCACATCCTGAGAGCTCTACCCTCAATACCTAATCACCCCCAAAGGCTCCGTCTCCAAATACCATCCCATTGCGGGTTGGGGCTTCAACACATGAATTTTGGGGGACACAATTCAGTCAATAGCAAATAGTAAAGGTAAATACATAGGTAAGCATAAAAGCCACTATTACTGAACTTTGGTTTATGACTCCACTTTTTCTAATATTATTTAATAGACAAATGCACACAATAATCATTATAAATCTTTGAACACAATATATAAAGATGTAATCTGTGAAAATAACAATCTAAAGGAGGAACAGAGGGGCTTTCCTGGTGGTGCAGTGGTTAAGAATCTGTCTGCCAATGCAGGGTACATGGGTTCAATCCCTGGCCCAGGAAGATCCCACACACCGTGGAGCAACTAAGCCCGTGCACCACAACTACTAAGCCTGCGCTCTAGAGCCCGCGAGCCACAACTACTAAAGCCTGCATGCCACAACTACTGAAGCCCACGCACCTAGAGCCCGTGTTCTGCAACAAGAGAAGCCACGAAAATGAGAAGCCCAGGCACCGCAAAGAACAGTAGCCCCTGCTCGCTGAAACTAGAGAAAGCCCGCACACAGCAACAAAGACCCAACACAGCCAAAAATAAACAAATTAATTAATTAATTAAAAAATAATTTAAAAAATAAAGGAGGGACAGAGATATACAGGAGCAGGGTATTTGTATATTATTGAAACTAATTGGTATTATTTATATAATACAAAAATGGTATTTTTAAATGGTACTATTTAAATAAGTTTAACCTAGGTTGTCATAAGATGTTAACTGTAATCCCCAAGGTAACCACAAACAAATAACTGAAAAGCATATGGGAAAAGAAAATGGAATCAAGACGGTAGACTTAGAAACATTAACTAAATACAAAAGCAGACAGTAATGGAAGAACTAAGGAACAACAAAGAATCACACACACAGAAGACACACGCAAACCAGGTAAATCCAGAAGAGGGCTGGGGTGGCCACACTGCCACCAGGCAAGACAGAGTGCGACTTAAAAATTGTTACAAGAATCAACGAAAGACATTATAAATTGAATTTTTTTTTTTTTTTTTTTTTGTGGCACGCGGGCCTCTCACTGCTGCGGCCTCTCCCGTTGCGGAGCACAGGCTCCGGACGCCCAGGCTCAGCGGCCATGGCTCACGGGCCCAGCCGCTCCGCGGCATGTGGGATCTTCCCAGACCGGGGCACGAACTCGTGTCCCCTGCATCGGCAGGCGGACTCTCAACCACTGCGCCACCAGGGAAGCCCTATATATTGATTTTTAAAAAGACATTATATATTGATGATTTAAAAATTGTTACAAGAATCAGTGAAAGACATTATATATTGATTTGTTACAAGAATCAATGAAAAACATTATATATTGATTTTTTAAGATTATATATATATATATATATATATATCTCCATCAAGGAGATATAAAAATCATAAACATATACACACCAAATTACAGAGCCCCAAAACGTATGATCTAAAAACTGACAGAACTGAAGGGGAGAAATAGATAGTTCTGTAACAGTAGTTGGAAACATCAATTCCCCACTTTCATAATGGATGGGACAACTGGACAGAAATTCAGTAAGGAAATGGAGGACTTGAACACTATAAACTAGTTAGATCTAACAGACATACACAGAACATTTCACCCAACAGCAGAATAAACATTCTTCTCATGTGTACATGGAACATTCTCAAGAACAGATAACTCACTAGGCCATGAAACAAGTCCCAGTAAATCTGAAAAGACTGAAATAACACAAATGATCTTCTCTGACCACATCGGAATGCAGTTAGAAATCAGTAACAGAAAGGAAAGTGGAAAATTCCAAACACGTGGAAATTAAAGAACACACTCTTAAATAACCAATGAGTCAAAGAAGAAATCACAAAGGAAATTTTGGAAATTCTTGGAAACTATAGAAAATGAAAAACGTATAGGATGCAGTGAATACAGTACTCCAAGGGAATCTTATAGATGTAAATGCCTGCTACACAAAAAACAATGAAATCAATAACCCAACTTCACACCTTAAGGAACAAGAAAAAGAAGAGAAAACTAAACCCAAAGGCAGTAGAAGTGAGGCTTTGGGTTTAGTTTAAAGGATAAGGATTGGAGTGGAGATACATGAAATAAGAGAATCAGCAAAACAAGCGGGTTCTTTGAAAGGATCAATTAAGTGGACAATTCTTTATGGAGGCTAAGAAAAAAGAGAAGACTCAAATCACTATAATCAGTCGTGAACAAGGGGACATTGCTATGGGTTTGGCAGAAATAAGGAAAGGTTCTACAATAAACAACGGCAGTATATTAGAAAACCTATATGAAATGGACAAATTACCCAAACTGACCCACGAAGAAATAAGAATAGATCTGTAAGAAATAAAGAGACTGAGTCAGTAATCAAAAACATCCCAAGAAAGCAAGCCCAGGAACAGATGGCTTCACAGGTGAAACCCACCAAACATTAAGGAATTAACACTAATCCACCCCAAACTCTTGCAAAAAAGCAGAAGAGGAAGGAACACCTCTAAAGTTATTGGACGTGCCCTAAGTTATGAGGATAGCATAATCCTGATTCCAAAGTCAGACAAAGACACCAAAGAAAAAAACTACAGACCAGTATCTTATGAATAGAGGCAAATGTCCTCAAGAAAATACTAGCAAATATCACTCATATGCGGAATCTAATTTTTAAAAATGATACAAATGAACTTATTTACAAAACAGAAATGGACTTACAGATATCGGAAACAAATTTATGGTTACCAAAGGGGAGACGGGGTGGGGGGATAAATCAGGAGCTTAGGATTAACATACACACACTACTGTATATTAAATAACCAACAAGAACCTACTGTACAGCACAGGGACCACTACTCAATATTCTGTGATAATCTCTATGAGAAAAGAATTTGAAAAAGAGTGTATATGTGTATATGTATAACTGAATCACTCTGCTGTACACCCAAAACTAACACAACATTGTAAATCAGCTATAAATCAATAAAATATTTTTTAAAAAAGAAAGGAAATACTAGCATGCTGAATCCAGCAGCACATTAAAATGATTATACACCATGATCATGCGGGATTTATCTGAGGAATGAGAAGGGTGGTTCCACACACAAAAATCAATCAATGTAATACACCACATGAATAGAAGGAAGGGAAAAAATACCACATGATCATCTCAATTAATGCAGAAAAAGCATTCGATAAAATTCAGCATCATTTCATGATAAAACATTTTAAAACCAGGAGTAGGGACTTCCCTGGTGGTCCAGTGGTAGAGAATCCGCCTTCCAATGCAGGGGACGCAGGTTCGATCCTTAGTCACGGAACTAATATCCCACATGCTGCGGGTCAGCTAAGCCCGCGCGCCACAACTACTGAGCTCGAGCACCTCAACTAGAGAGCCTGCGTGCCACAAACTGTAGAGCCCACGCACCCTGGTGCCCAGGCGCCACAACTAGAGGAGACAAAATCCGCACAGCACAACTAGAGAGAAGCCCGCGCACCGCAATGAAGAGGCCGCGCACCGCAATGAAGAGCCCGCGCACCGCAATGAAGAGCCCGTGCACCGCAATGAAGAGCCCGCGCACCGCAATGAAGAGCCCGCATGCCTCAACGAATATCCCACGTGCCGCAACTAAGAACAGACGCAACCAAAAATTAATAAAAATAAATAATAAATCTTAAAAAAAAAAAAAGGAATAGAAGGAGAATACCTCAGCAGGCCCCAAGCTAATATCCCAAATACTCAAAGTTAATATAATAATCAGTGATGAAAGACTGAAAATTCTTCCTCTAAAATCTGGAACAAGACAAGGATGTCCATTTTCACCACTTCTATTCAATATTATAGTAAAAGTTCTAGTCAGAGAAAGAAAGAAAAGGCATTCAAATTAGACAGGAAGAAGTAAAACTATCTCTATTTGCAGATGACTTGATGTCATGTGTAGAAAGTCCTAATAAAGAAATCCAGCAAAATTGTCGGACACCAGATCAGTAGTTTTTAACGACTTGTACGTCTATACACTAGCAATGAACAATCTGAGAAGGAAATTTATAAGGTAACCTCACTTACAATAGCATCAAAAATAATAAAATACTTGGGAATAAATTCCATCAAGTCCAAGATCTGTATACCCCAAACCACAAAACCCTCCTGAAAGACGTTAAAGGTGACTTAAATAAATGGAAAGACATCTTGTGAAACTTAATATTGTTAAAATGGCAATATTCCCCAAGCATTCTATAGATTCAACACAATCCCTACTAAAATCCCAACATTCTTTTTTTGCAGAAATAGAAAAAGTGATCCTAAAATTCATATGGAGTTGCTGGTGAAAAATAAACAGCCGAAACAATCTTAAAAAGAACAGAGTTGGAGGACCCACACCTCTCAATTCCAAAACACACTACACAGCTCCAGTTCTCAAGACATTATGCTTCTGGCATGAGGTCAGACACAGGGATCCTTGGAATAAAACTGAGAGTCCAGATATTAACCATACAACTGGCTTCATCAAGGGTGCCAACACAATTCAATGCGGAAAGGATAGGCCTTTCAACAAATGGTGCTGGGAAATCTGGATATCCACATGCAAAACACTGAAGTTGAACCCTGATCACATACCATATAAAAATTAACTCAAGGGGCTTCCCTGGCGGCGCAGCGGTTTAGAGTCCGTCTGCCGATGCGGGGGACGCAGGTTTGTGCCCTGGTCCGGGAGGATCCCGCGTGCCGCGGAGTGGCTGGGCCCGTGAGCCATGGCCGCTGAGCCTGCGCGTCCGGAGCCTGTGCTCTGCAACGGGAGAGGCCACGGCGGTGAGAGGCCCACGTACCGCAAAAAAAAAAAAAAAAAATTAACTCAAATTGGATCAAAGCCTTAAATCTAAGAGCTGAAACTATAAAACGATTAGAAGGAAACACAGGTGTAAATCTTCATGGTCTTGAATTTGGTAATGGCTTCTTACATATGACACTGCAAGCATGAGCATAAAGAAAAAATTAATTGAAACTCATCAGCGTTAAAACCTTTTGTGCATCAAAGGACACAATCACGAAAGTGAAAAGACAACCTACAGGACGGGAGAAAATATCTGCACATCATGTATCTAATGCTGTCTAGTATCCAGCATACGCAAAGAATTCTTACAACTGAACAACAAAAAGGCAGGCAACCCAAGTAAAAAATGGGCAAGGGATTTGAACAGTGATTTCTCCAAAGACAAACACACATCCAACAAGCACACGGAAAGATGCTCAACATCACTAGCCACTAGGAAAATGCAAATCAAAACCTAAGTAAACTTTCAACTGCTAGGGCCCGGGTTCGATCCCTGTTAGGGGAACTGTAATCCCACAAGCCTTCCCACGTGGCAAAAAACAAACAAACACCTCAGTGAGATATTTCACACCAACCAGGATGGGGCTCGTTCTGTTTTTTGGCTTTTGTGTTTTTAAGAGAAAACAGGTGTTGGCGAGGAGGTGGAGAAACCGGAACCCTCATATATTGCTAGTGGGAATGCAAAATAGGCAACCACTGTGGAAAACGGCTTGGTGAGTCCTCAAAAAATTAAACACAGACTCACCACATGACCCAGCAATTCCACTCCCAGGTATACAGCCAAAAGAACTGAAAACAGGGAGTCAAACCCTTGCACACAAGTCACAACAGGCAAGAAGTGGAAGCAACCTAAACGCCCCTCAACAGATGAATGGACAAGCACAATGCGACATATAATGGAACATTATTCAGCCGTAAAGGAGAATGAAGTCCTGACACCTGCTACAATGTGGGTGAGCCTTGAGAACATTATTCTAAGTGAAAGAAGCCAGATCTCAAAGGCCACGTGTTGTATGGCGGGCGGTTGCCAGGTGGCTGAAGAAGGAGGGCTAGGGAGTGATCACTTAATCATTACTTAATGGGTACCAGGTTTTCCTCCGTGGTGGTGATAATATACTGGAACTTGATAAAGGTGGTGATGGTACCTTAAATGGTTAGTTTCATGTTATGTGAATTCTTCTTCAATTAAAAACAATTAAGCATAATCTATAGGACCTGTTTTAACTTTCCTCCCTGCGAAAACGAAAAGTGAAAAACAAACGCGACTTACCTTGTTCTTGGGATGGAGACCCTCCAGGGTGACGGTGTCGGCTAAGCCGAAGTGCAGCGTATTCCGAGCCAAGCTCACAGGAGGACCAGCGCGGGATAAAGTAACTTGGAAGCTCGTTTTGCCGAATAACCCTACGATAACCCTCAAACTTCTGAGGACGCGCAGCACCGAGTGGGGCCTCTCGTTTCCGGCCACCACGCTCCGCCGGGGCTGCAGACCGGTGGCCACGCAGGACGGTCCCCGGAGGACGAAGGGAGCTGGACGGGTTAGGGTTCGAGCTGGACGGTCCGAGCTGGACGGCCGGAGGCGCTCCCTCCCTGGCTGCAGCGCCGCGGCCGGCCGCCGGGGAGCAGTGGTGGCCCGCGCTACGCAGGCCTGGCCCGACCTCCTTCCTGCTCCGACGCCGCTCGGACCTCGCGCGCTCCAAAGCGCCCCGAAGGCCGCGGCCCCGGGCCACGCTCCGTGCTAGTACGTCTCGCTGACCACGCCCTCGCGTCCACGGCCAGGACTCTCACCTGCCCGGCCCTCGATGGCCCCGCCCCCAGCCCGCTCCAGACCACACCCCATCCGTCCCGCCCCTCGGCCCAGGCCCCGCCCGGCGGCCTGCTTTGCCTTCCAGGGCTCCACCCAGCCGATACAGCCGCTCTCCGGCCCCGCCTCTCTCCGGGCCCCGCCCAGGCCCCGATCCGCCGGCCTCCAGAGCGCAGACACCGCCCCTATGGGGGCCGCGCCCTCTCAGGCCCCGCCCCTCAGGCACCGTCTTTCTCAGGCCCCGCCCCGCCGGCAGCCGGAGTGCAGAGCCCTGGGACGGAGCTGGAGGCGCGGGTGCTGCGCGGCGGGCGGCTTCGGCCGGTCCCGGTGCCTGCTGGCCGCCGCCTCGTGGCTGCCGTGCGTGGCGCTGGGGTTGGCTCTGGGCTCGGAGCTGCTGCTCACCGCGCTGCCCGCAAACCACTGCGGTCCGGACCCCGCGCTCGCCCCCGGCCCCTGCCTGCCGCTGAGCTACCCCGAGCCCGCGCCCCGCGTCTGCCCCAACGGCACGCGGTCCTGCACGCGCGGCTGGCGCTACGCGCTGCCCGCCGCCGGCCTGCTGCGCAGCCCGGTCACCCAGGTCTTCTGCACCTGCCCCTCCGTCCCCCGCCCCGTCCTCTGCTTCCCTGCCCTGTCTCCCCCTCCCTCCGTCCCCCTGCCCTCAGCGCCCTTCCTCTGTTCCCCCTCCTCCAGTTCCGCCTCGGTCTTCGGCCCTTGATCGACGGGGGCTGTGGTACTGGGGCTTTCGATTGCGCGGGGCTCAGCCCCCTCCTGTCTGACGGTGCAGCAGGTGTCCATAGGCAGGGTGCAGGGCCTAAAGGCAGAGTCCGAGGCTGGGTGCTGCCAAGGTGGCAGGCAGTCCGGGAGGGGGGCGGTAAGCTGAAGGTTTGAGCAGGTAGGTGCCCAGCGGTCAGCAGGGCCTGGAGTTCCCTTCGGTGCCATGAACATTCTAGCAACCTGTGGCTTTGGGCTATGCAGGTGTTCAGGCTGGGCTCCCAAGACTTTGAATCAAGAGAGTGATTGGGTCACTTCCGTTTTTGAAGAGCAGACCTCCCACCTGTAAGGTGTGTGCAGGCTGGCCTAGGGGCAGGGACGCCAAGGACGCGGAGCGGGTAACGGGGCCTCCCTCCCCCTCCTCTGGCTAGGCCAGCCCACCCTGCCTTCCTCTTGGCATCCTCTGCCCGCAGCCCCACCCCCTGCCCCTGGGAGGAAGGGCCCCGGGTGGAAGCTTGGACAGGGTTGCCACATCCCGGCCGGGCCCACCTGGGGCCCTGAACCGGCTGGGCTTCCTCTTTCTGGCCACCTGTTTGCTGTAGTGATGGATCCTCGCCCACCAGCTTTCACAAGCAGTCGGATTTAAAAATAAAAACTCTGATGTAGTGTGACCCAAAAGGGTGTGTCAAGCTTGAGGAGAAGACACAGAGTAGCCCGGGAAAAGGGCCCTTGGCCGGGAAAAGCCGGTGGGCGTGGCCCTGCAGCCTGTTCCGGGAGTGGCTCTCGAGGTGCACAGGCCAGGGGAAGGGCAGGAGAGGCCCTGGGGCCAGCCTGGCAGCAGAGTGATGGCCGGAGAAAGGCAGGTGCAACCCCGTGCAGAGCAAAGGAGAAACCAGACTTGGGGCTCCATGCGGGTGTCCTGGGGACCCCAGGCCTCTACCACCTGGGGGCTCAGACCAGGAATTGTCCAGTTCCACGTGAAGACCACCAGGGTCAGGAGGCCACGCCGTGTGATCCTGAGCAAGTAAGTCCCTGGTCTCTCTGTACCTGTTTCCCTTTGTCTCCAGGGAGGAATCGGAACAGGATACCTAGGGTCCCTTCCAGCGTGATATTCTGGGAACTCCAGCGGGGGTAGGGGTCCTGGCTAGCTGACAGGTGACTGGTATCCCCTACAGTGGAACCTCGTGTGTGAGGACGGCTGCAAGGTGCCCCTGGAGCAGGTGGACGACCTCCTGGGCTGGTTGCTGGGCTGTGTCCTCCTGGGCCCAGGCTGTGACCGGTGAGGCGCTGCCCCGGCCCTTCTGCCCTGGCAGCCCTCCCCTGAGCCCTCCTGACCCCAATCCACGTGTGTCCCCTGCTGCCCACTAGGTTTGGCCGCCGGGCTGTGTTTGTGGGCTCCGGTGCTGGCCACGGGCCTGGGGGCCAGCAAGGCCCTGGCCACTGGCTTTGCCGCCCTGCTGGTTTTGCAGCTGCTTCGTGGGGGGGGGGCCTCAGCAGGGGCCTCCCTAGCCCTCTATGTGGCTCACGAGTACCGTGGGGGGCTCTGGGGGCCGCCCACTCAGGCTAGGCCTCTGGCCCGCTGGAGGGCGCCTTTCTGGCACTCCAGTCGAGGGCCCTTCTCCAGAAGGTGGGCGGGGAGCTGTCTGCTCTGTGGGCTCTGCCCTTTGTGGGCAGGCCCGGGTGCCTCAGATGTCCAGGTCCTGGGCAGGCCAGCGACTGATCACCACAGCCCTGGACAGGGCAGCCCTCCCGAGAGGCCTGGGCCCCAGGCCGTCTGTGTATGCCCAGGTCTGGAGCTGTGTGACACCCCACGCTGCCTGGCATTCTCCGTGGAGGTGGCCTCTTCTCTGTGGCGGGCATGCTGCCGCTGCCTGGCCTGGCCCTGCTCCTGGAAGACTGGCGCCTTCTGCAGGGGCTGAGCGCCCTGGCCACGGGACTCCTGCTGCTGTTTTGGGGGTGAGTGAGAGGGGTTCACATCCACTGTGGAGGCCACGTGCGTTGCTTCCCTCTGACCTCCATGCAGCAGCAGGAAGATGGGCACGGGCCAGGGACCCAGGGACCCAGAGCCATGCACTGTGCTTCGCCACTGGGTCCTTCTCTACTGGGAGGTCCCCTGGCATCCTCACCCCAAACCCGCAGGTCTCCAGCCCTGTTCCCCGAGTCTCCCTGCTGGCTGCTGGCCACAGGGCAGCCGGCCCGAGCCAGGAAGATCTTGCGGCGTTTTGCGGAAGCCAGCGGTGTGGACCCCAAAGACAGCTCAGAGGAGGAGAACTCCCTGGCTACCGGTAATGGACCAGCCAGGGAGAAGGGAGGCCTGGGTGCTGGAGGAGGGAGGAGAGGTGTCATCCCCTCCTTCATGCCCCATTATGTCCCCGGGACCACAGAGCCGGACGTGCTGTGTGCAGGGAGCCCCAGCCCCGACACCACTCGGTCCTGGAACTCCGGCATACCCGCGTCGCCTGGAGAAACGGACTCATCCTGGGCTTCAGTTCATGAGGAGGGGAGGGTGTGGGTGGGCGGAGGGGAGGGAGGGATCTTGGCCTTCCCCATGGGGTGAGAGCCCGCGGCTCTGGCTGGGCCTGCAGCTTTGCCGTGCCTCCCAGGCTGATCGGCGCGGTATCAGAGCCAGCTTCCTGCGCAACCTGGCCACGCGTGACCCCGCCTTCTGTTGGCCCTACTTCCTGGAGGCCAGCCTGGAGGCAGCGGCCGTGGTCTTCCAGCTCCTGACAGCAGACCTCTGGGGGCGCCGCCCAGTCCTGCTGCTGGGCACCTTGGTCCTGGGCCTGGCACCCCTGCTGCTCCTTGCAGGGACCCAGTGTGAGTGTGGGGCCCTGCAGGCCGGCAAGGTTGTCATGTGTGGCTGGGGGTTTGCCCAGTGGTGGTGGGGATCCCGGAGAGGCAGGCACAGGGCATGAGGCATTCGCATGAGGCTCTGTTCTCTCCCCACCCACCTCCCCAGTGTGCACCCGGGGAAACTGAGGCCCAAAGAGGTGAGGGCCAAAAGGATTCTACGTGAAGGGGCTTAATATAAGGGCTTGGTGTGGCCGGGGGGCAGCCTGCAACCCCTGACGCCAAGTGCAGGAGCAGAGGTGGAAGGCTGGGGAGGCCCGGATCCCTGAGACACGGGTGAGGGGAGGGAGGGAGTGTGGGCAGCGTGGGGCCTCTCCTCCTCCCCAGACCTGCCTGGCTGGACGCTGCTGCCCGTCTCTGTCCTGGGGCTCCTGGCCTCCCAGGCAGTGTCCGCCCTCAGCAGCCTCTTTTCAGCCGAGGTCTTCCCCATGGTGAGTAAGTGAGAAGGATGCAGGGTTGGAGGGCAGGGCCCTGCCTGTGCGCCCCGCGCTCCCCACACCCCAGGTCCATGCCATCGGGACCGGAGTTCAGGTGTCTCTTCCTGGGTGGCGAGGGGGACAATGGCCGCAGAAGGGTCTGCATATCAGCTCAGGAGTGGAGCGGTGGGTGGTCGGAAGTGAGAGCCCCCAGACAGGGTCGGATTCCAGGGCAAAAACCGACTTTCAGCTTCCTAATGGAAAGGACAGCATTTGATCCAGGGCAGCTTCCCCCCCAGACTCTGCAGGTGTCTTCCTGGGGCCTGCTAAGGGCCATCCACCCCAGGAGTGCTGGGTGCCCCGCTGGGCCATGTCCCACCGCCCCCTCTTGCAGGGGTGCCGGGCTGGGCCTGGTGCTGGGAGCTGGGTTCCTGGGCCAGGTGGCCGCCCCGCTCACCGACACGCGTGGCAGCACGGCTTCTTTCTGCAACACGCGGCCTTCCCGTCCTTGGCCGTCCTCGCCCTGCTGCGCGTCCTGCTGCTGCCCGAGAGCCGTGGCCGCGCACTGCCCCCGTCGCTGCAGGACGCCGACCGCCTGCGCCGCTCCCCGCTCCTCTGGGGCCACCCCCGCCAGGACCACCTGCCCCTGCTGCCAGCCTCCCTCCCCAGGGCCGGGACACAGCTGATCCGGGAAGGGTGACCAGGCTGCAGAGACACGCCACCCGCCAGTACGGGCAGACGGGTCTCGGGAAGGAACGGGAGGGTGGTGGGAAGTGGGCCTCTTTGCCGGGGGCCCTGGTTCCCCCTCCACGTGGGGAGCATAAAGGCATGGAGCTTGGCACCCTCGCTGGTTCTTCCCTCAGGCCGCACCGTTGGCTGAAGGAGGCTTCTGGTGTACACCTCCCCCTCACAACCAGGCATCCGCAGCCTCTCCAACTGCCCCCACCCTCTCGGGGGCCAGCCCACTGCTGCGGCTCTGGTGAGACTGAGGTGCAGAAAGGCCCTGCAAGTCGCCGTGCCAACTGTGCATTGGAGAGATGAGCACGTTTTTAATTCATGTTTGCCCGAGAGCTGCTTCCTTTCATACAGAGATGAGATCAGCGTGGGTGGGAAGCAGAGCTGTGAATGGGGCCTCTGACCCCATTGGAGGCAACTGACGGGGCAGGAGGGGCGCCTCCTTCTGGCCACTCCACTCTAGGCTTTGGGCCCTGACTTCCGCCAAGGCCCTAGGGCGGGGCGCAGGGCCCTCTGTCCATCTCGACACACAGCCGAGTCCGGCATGTCCGCTCAGGCGCCTGTAGTCTGCCCTGTGTCCGGGAGGCCGTGCCCTCAGCAGGGTGGGTGCAGGTCCCCATCAGAAAGCCTCTTCCCTGGTGCCCTCACGGGGCCCGTACAGGTCGGCCAGCCGGGCAAAGCGGGGCCCCCAGTCCCAGAGGCAGCTGTAGTCTGCGTCCTCATCACCCAGGCTGGACAGGATGGAGCTCAGCGTGCCTGCCACGGACCCGTCCCCCTCGTAGTCATAGATGAGAGCCGTGTCGTAGGGAGGGACGGCGGGGTCGCTGTCCGCGGCCTCTAAGCCCTGTGGAGAGGCCTGGGGCTCAGGACCAGCACGCGCCGGCCAAACGCCCTCCGCCACCAGCTCGGCCGAGGCCTGGCCCCAGGAGCCGGGGTGGGGGCAAGGTTTTCTCTGGGCGATTCTCCTTCCTCCTGTCCAGCCCCAGAGCGATGCCTCAGGCTCGTGGGGTGGGGGAACGGGGTGCAGGGCGCCCCTGGGGCACCCACCTCGTTGATGAAGTCAGAGATGTCAGAGGGGCTGGTGGGCAGCACGCGGGGGGCCTGGGGGTGCGATCGGCCGAACGGGGCGTCTCTGCGCAGAGAAGGCCGTCCCAGCGGGGCGCCCAGGGCCGCCAGCTCTGCCGGGTGGCGCAGCTGGTCCATGTCATAGGCATCCTGAGAAGGGACGGACAGAGCGCGTGGGGGTGAGGGTCGGGAGGCAGCTGGCCAGCTGGGGCCCCTGGGGAGACCCCCCCAGCACTTGTAAGCCACCCCGGCCCCCTCACCTGGTCCTCCTCCCCGCCCCCCTGCTCGTCGTAGTTGAGGATGTTGTCCCGAAGGTCGTCCTGCAGCCCGTGCAAAAGCCTCTTGTCACACGACTGCTGCCGGCACCGCACCAGGAGGGCCACCAGCAGGGCGAGCACTGGGGGTGGGGGGTGCAGCGGAGGTCGGTGTGGGGTGGGGGCGGGGCAAGGCGGGCAGGGCGGGGCGGGGATCTGCAGGCGCGGGCACTCACAGAGCAGCAGGATGACACTGGCCAGCACGATGACCAGGGCGCCCAGGCTGATGCCCGTGCCACCCGCCCGCACCGCAGCGGCCCCCGGCAGGCAGGCGCCGTCCAGGCCGCAGCGGCACACGGTCACGTTCAGGGGCTGCTCGCGCTGCTGGGGCGGCTGTCCCGAGTCCTGGAGCAGCAGGCTCAGGCGGTGCAGCCCCTCCTGGACCTGGAGCCTGGGCCGCAGGCGCGCGTGGCTCACTGCAGAGGGTGCCGGCGGTCAGCAGGGGCAGGGGCGGCCAAGCCCCTCTGCGCCTGTGCTTCCGGCGGCAGCCGGCCTCGGTTCCCCACCTGTCCCGTGTGTGTGATAACTGATCCCTGCGGGCCTGAGGATGCAGCGCACTGAGGTGGGAACCAGTGGGGACCTGCTCCAGGCTCTGGACCCCCAGGGGCGTGGGGCGAGCTCACCGTTAACCTGGCTGAGGCTCCAGTTCCGGGCCAGCTCTGGGAGCCTGGGGCTCAGCTGGAAGTGGAAGGGGGCCCCGTGGGGGGGCAGGTCCTCATCCGTGGCCCCCAAGAGAAGACCGGAGCCCTGCTCTGGTGTGCTGCACAGGCTGCCCCACGGTGGGGACAGTTCAGGGGCGTGGTCGTTGACCTCCAGGATCTCAACAGACAGGGTCCCTGTGGCCGTGCTGGGTGGGGAGGCTGCAAGCAGGAGAGGTCTGGTGGGCCCCTTGCCTCTGCAGAGCCCCCACCCGCCCCTTAAGTCTGCTTGGTGGAGCGCCCGCTCTCAGCCCTTGGGCAGCAGCAGGAGCCCCAGCCAGGGTTAGGGAGCCCTGGAACCCAGGCCGAGCTCCACGCTCACCATCATCTCGGGCCAGGATGATGGCCCTGTACCAGCCGTCCTTGAGGAAGGGGGATGCAGGGCTGAGCACGCGCTGGGTCTGGACCCGGCCAGTGGCCCCGTCCACTTGCAGCCAGTCTTCAGGGTCATAGTCCTTGGAGTAGCTGTTGGCGAGAAGGGGAGGAGGGGCCCTGAGCCTGAGCCGGACCCCCGGAGGTGTGGTCACGTGTAGACGCGTACACACGCACACATACGCAGGCCTTTAAGGATAGTCCTTCCACAGCCCTAAGCCGGTTTTCCATCCCAATCGACAGATGAAAAAACTGAGGCTCGGGGAGGGCAGGTGAGCTGCCCAGGGCCCCGTGGCCACTGAGTGACAGCTAGGATTCAACGGTGGGCACCATGTTGACAGACAAGGGTACACAGGGCCAGGGCAGGGGGTGAAATCCAAGACAGTAACAGCCAGTCCTAGTGGAGTAACGGCTCCCTGGAACGGACAGGGCCGGACACTCAGAGGCTAACCAACACAGACGGGCCGTGTCAGTGTGCGCCAGATGCAGCCCAGTCCTGCCTACAGGACGAGGTCACGTGAACACGCACGCGCACGCACGCACGAACGCACGCACGGTACTTGAGAGCCCCTGGGCTCTCGGTGATGCACACAGATGAGCCCTCTGCCCTCCGACCAGGGCCCTGATGGAAACCCTCAGGGCACAGGGCTCAGTACCCTTAGCTGTGCTGCTCCCCTGGCTGGGAGGTGGACTGGGGCTGCCAGTTCCCCTGCTCACCCCGGGGCCCCCACCTGAGCCTCTGCGGCTGCTGTGTGTCAGGGTCTCGGGCAGAGAAGGTGGCCACGGGGGTTCCTGGGGCCGCCCCCTCGGCCAGGCTGGTCCGCAGTGGGTTCTGCTGGAACACGGGCGCCTCGTTGACATCCCGCACCTGCACGCTGACCCTGGCCTGGCCCCGCTCGGCCCTGGGGGCCGCCACCTGCAGGGGAGCCTCGTTCTGCGCCGCCACTTTGAGGTCGTAGTGCTCCCGACTCTCGTAGTCCAGCGGCTGCAGGGGAAGCGGGGCGGCCGCCCGTCAGGACTCCGGCCCCCTCCTCCCATTCAGGGACGCCTGAGGCAGCTGCGGCCGGAGAGGCCTCTTCTGCTCTGTCCTCAGAGCCCCTTCTTTCCTTCTGCTTTTTAGCCTCGGAAAAACAAAAATCATGCAGGACAAAAAGGCACAAAAAATAATGCCAAAATGACGGCTACTCATCACGCAAACTTATTTGCTGGGTGTTGTGAGGCCAGTTTCCCGTCCCCTGGCCGGGCGTCCTCCTCGGTGCCCCAAGCAGACACTCGCCTGGGTCTTGCTAAGAGGGTATTTGGTGGGCGTGGTTGAACTGACCTGTCCAATCAGCTGACTTTAAATACAGAAGATGGTCCTGGAGAACCCGGGTGGGTCTCATCTGTGGGTGAGAGTCTCCAAGAGCAGACCTGAGGCTGCCCTGGGGGAGAAGGGCCCCCACCTCCAGATGCAGCCTCAGCTCCTGACTCTGCAGCCTGTCGCAGCCCCGCAGACGCCGGACTTGCCAGCCGCCTGCACGACGGCCGGCGTGAGCCAGTCTCTGGCAATAAGGCTCTTCCTGTGTTGACAGCTCATCTGCATCTCTATGCACGTGTATGCACGTGTGTGTATGCTCAGGTGTGTGCATGCACACGTATGTCCTGCTGGTTTTGTCTCTGGTCTCAGTTTGGCCGACATGTGAGGTCTGTATTTGTGCGTGTTGATCATATACTTTAAGTGGCAAGACACTGGAAGTAACGTGGGCTTGCCCCCTCCTTCCAGCCCTGTCCCCCTGTGGTCAGCGTGGCCCGAGCCCACAGTCCTAGCGTTCTTGGTCCCCTTCGCTCCCTTCCTAAGGATGCACAGAGGGTCCAAACGGGGTCCCAGGGTGTGAGGAGACGCACCCTCCTCAGCTCACCTTCACCACAGACAGCACACCCTCGTTGGTCCTGGGGTCGGTGCGGATGGCGAACTGCCCGTCAGGGTCGCCCTCCAGGATGGTGAACCTGGCCACCCAGTTGGGGGAGCCGGGCAGGTCCCGGTCCTCTACCTCCAGCCGCCCCACGTCCACTCCGCTGACGGCCTCTGTGGCCTCCAGGAAGAACTGTGGGAACTCGGCCCCGTTACCCACGGGTGGGCCGGGGACGGTCCCCTGCGGGGTCACCCTCCCACTGCCCACCCACGAGGAGTCCAGGGCACCAGGAGCCCCCTCCCAGTCTCGGCCATGTGCTGGGCACATCCTCCCCGGAGGGCAGGGCTGCCGCTCGCTCCCACCCAGGAAGGCTCGGGGACAGGTCCCACCCCAGGGTCTTGGTGGCTCCCCCCCAGGGCCCTCTAGCTCCTGACATGCTCACAGCC
Source organism: Leucopleurus acutus (assembly GCF_964270905.1). Lineage (NCBI taxonomy): Eukaryota > Metazoa > Chordata > Mammalia > Artiodactyla > Delphinidae > Leucopleurus > Leucopleurus acutus. The sequence goes on from NC_139162.1 coordinate 785,003, forward strand.
CCCCCGGCCCCCGATGCTGGCCTCCGGCAGGGTATCCTGCGCGGTCCACACAGGATGCCTCCTCTGTGGAGCACCGAGCCTCCCACCCACCAGAAGCCCCGGGATCGGGGGGAGGTCAGCCCTGAGCAGCGGCCGGTGGGGGTGAGGACGGTGGCAGCACCTGAGCCCTGGTGAACTCGGGGGCGTTGTCGTTGACATCCTCCAGTGTGATGATGGCCAAGGCCGTGGCGGTGAGGCCGTCTCCAGACATGTCCGCCACCTGCAGGGTCAGATTGTACACGGCGACCACCTAGGAGCACAGTGACACGGGGTCAGGAGACCCAGGTGGCGCGCAGGGCGGGGCTGGTCAGCCACCTTAGGGCCTGGGGGCAGGGCCGGCAGACCCCAGGAGGCTCCAGCATCTGCCCTGCTCCCAAGCTCTGGGGCAACAGGCTGCCGAGCCTCTCCGGGTCCGACGGCACCACTGTCGACCCCAGACTCTGCCCCAGCCTGTGAGTGGGCAAGAGGACGGTTGCCGAGCCGGATGAGCACTCACGGGGCACCTGCTGCACTGGGGTGTGGGGTCCCTGCCCTGGGGAGCCAGGTGCGGCTGCCGAGAGAGGGGACAGAGATCAACTAACGCAGTGAGTGGCCCTGGGGAAACCAAGGAGGGCTTCCTGGAGGTGAGGTGCCAATGCCACACAGAAGCCTGGCAGCCCGGGGCCGCAGGGGCCCCACAGGGGAGGAGTGGGCACGGCCGGCTGAAGGGCGACTGTTTCTCTGCAGCATGCGTGGTCGCTGTGGGCCCACCCCAGGCCGAGGAGCCCTCTGCTCTGCAGGCAACAGGGTGGGGGAGGTCTCCGGCAGAAAAACACGCTAAGGGCCCCTCACACCATCTCTGGACCGAACCACACAACTACCCGCGGGGCAGGTCTGCCGGAGCCCAGGGCCACGGACAGTGTCCGCGGCACTCGGACCCCTCGTCTGGGGGGCTGCCCTGCCTCAGCTGTCAGGGTGCAGCTGCATGGCCTCACCTCGCGGTCCAGGCCCACTTGAACTGTGCGGATGTCCCCCGTGTGCGGGTCGATACTGAAGAGCTGGGGGCCGCCCTGCTCCAGAATGGAGTACCGCAGGGCCGCGTTGTCCGTCTCCGGGTCGTCCGCATCCGTGGCCTCAGCCCTGGTCACGTAGGTTCCTGGGAAGGGAGGGGACATGTGGGGGTGACACCCATGGATGCCCGCCGCACCGGGTCCAGGCCCCCGATCAGCCTTGCACGTGCAAGCATCCCGGCGTCCTGGCTTGTGTCGCGTGTGGGGATGAGGTCGGGTGTCCGATGCACACTGCGGACACCTGTCTCCTACAGAACCCTGAGACAGACCAGGCGAGCCCGCTGGGGAACCAGCCCCAGGCGGGGCGAGGCAGCGCCCAGGGCCGCACCTGCGCTCTGGGGCAAACGAGGCCCTGGATCTCAGGAGAGAAGGGCCTCTGCAGGGGTCCTGGAGGTGCCCCAGCACCTGTGCCCACCTGTTTTCTGGAGCAATTCAGGTCTGACCACCCCTCCCCACACCGGCCCAGATCAGGTGTACTAAAAGTTATCCCGGTGAGGTGGACCAGCCTCGGGCCACCCGAGGAGCTAGCCCCCCCCTCACCTGTGACTGGGCTCATCCCAGCCCCTCCTGGGCCCTGACGGGTCAGCTGAGTGTCATGCTGGTGCCTGATGAACGGTAGTGACCTGGCCACTGACCCAGCCTTAGAAGGTGGGAAGCTACCTTAGCAGGTAACTCCTGGCATGATGCTGGACCCCAGGCTAAAGCCGAAAACAATGTTTAGAATAGGCACCCTGCCACCGGGATGCAGACACGCGCTCCCAAAGGCACCTGTCGGGCTCTCTGTGGCTGAGCAAGAGAAGAGGACCCAGAGGGACCCTGCAGAGCTGGATCGGAAGTGCGCAAACTCCTGGGGTGACTGGAGCCCAGCTTCTCGCCAACAGAGAAGAGGACCCAGAGGGACCCTGCAGAGCTGGATCGGAAGTGCGCAAACTCCTGGGGTGACTGGAGCCCAGCTTCTCGCCAACAGAGAAGAGGACCCAGAGGGACCCTGCAGAGCTGGATCGGAAGTGCGCAAACTCCTGGGGTGACTGGAGCCCAGCTTCTCGCCAACAGAGAAGAGGACCCAGAGGGACCCTGCAGAGCTGGATCGGAAGTGCGCAAACTCCTGGGGTGACTGGAGCCCAGCTTCTCGCCAACAGAGAAGAGGACCCAGAGGGACCCTGCAGAGCTGGATCGGAAGTGCGCAAACTCCTGGGGTGACTGGAGCCCAGCTTCTCGCCAACAGAGAAGAGGACCCAGAGGGACCCTGCAGAGCTGGATCGGAAGTGCGCAAACTCCTGGGGTGACTGGAGCCCAGCTTCTCGCCAACAGAGAAGAGGACCCAGAGGGACCCTGCAGAGCTGGATCGGAAGTGGAGGTGCCAGAGAGGACTCGTGACTTGTGATGGAGGCACAGAGCCGTGTTAACACAGCTGTGACAGTGCGTGCACACACGCACGTCTGTATGTATGTGAGCTGACTTCCCAGCCCCGGCTGCTGAAGGGGCCTGGGCCGGTTTGATGAGCTTCTGATCAGCCGTGATTTGAGCTTCAAAACAACGGTGCAAAGAAGCACAAGCCACTGAGTGAAGCAAGAATCCATAAATCCAGACACATCCGTGTGAACAAAACACATACGAGACAGGCCGGGACCCGGGACCCTTTGCTGCAGGGCTTGCGCCTGGACACAGGTCTCCTCGAGCTACAGAATACAAAGAAACTACAAGGGACTAAAAATAACTATGTACGTGGCAGTTCGAGCAAATTCTGGACAACATACAAAGAGACTAAAAAGCCCAACGGCCACTTCTGAAGAGCAAACACCGGCCGGGAGCAGAAGCAGGGTACCTGTGCGCGCCCCGCGCACACACCACCACCTAAGGTGGTGTCTTTCCCGGCACCATTTGCTGAGGAGACCGCCCTCTCCACGCTGAATGGTCCTGGCGTCCTGTGTGAAATCACCTGCCCGTGATGTGAGGTTTACTCCTGGGCTCTCTATTCAGGTCCATCTGTCTATGGTCTGTGTGTCTGTCTTGAAGGCAGGTGCACACTGATTACTGTACCTTTGCAGAAAGTTTTGAAATCAGGAAGTGTGTCCCCCAGCTTTGTTCTTTTCCAGGATGGTTTTGGCTATTCAGGATTCCTTGAGATTTTATAGGGATTTTAGAATGAGTTTTCTGTTTACGGCCAACCCCCTAAGCCACCCCCCCGCGGCCTGACCCCCTGGACACACCCCTGACCCCTGGACACACCCCATATAAGGAACAAGCTCGCCCCCCCCTCAGGGAGCAAAGCTAGCAAGGGAACCTGTTTCTTGTTCCCACTCCCCACCGCTGCAGCAGGGGCCCCAATAAAGCCTTGCCTGAATTTCTTGTCTGGCCTTTGATCGATTTCTATTGATTAAAGAGGCCAAGAACCCTGGTGGGTAACACATACACACACATATTCACATACAGGGGTACTGAAAGTCCTATCATATAATAGAGAGCTAAGTGATGACCAAGAAGAAACAATGAAGAAACAACACCTGACGCAGGCAAGAGCCGCCAGAGATGCTAACGCTGCTGGGCGGCAGCTTGAGGGGCAGCAGGACACCTGCACAGTCTCAAAGGGTCTCCCACAAGACACCTATTAATTACAAAGGGGAAAGGAGAAAAGCCAGAGCGGAGAAGCTTGGCGGACACCCCCTGAACTACAGACCCAAATCGGCATCTCCAGGAACGGGATGTGCACGCCTCCTGAGGGATGTGCACGCCTCCAGCCACGCAGACGCACGCAGGGACAATCATTACAACAACTGCCTAAATGCCTCAGGATGTCAGTGTCGTAAGCAAGGAGTTGAGCGGCTTTCGCAATGAAAACTACAAAAGATCAGTGAAAGAAACTGAGAAAACACAAATAAATGGACAGACAGAAGACTTGTTGCTAAGATGTCACTACCACCCAGAGCGACCTACAGATTCAGTGTGATCCCTATCAAAATCTTAAGGACAGTTTCTTTACATAAATAGAAAACTCATTCTAAACTTCCTATAAGATCTCAAGGGACCCTGAATAGCCTAAGCCATCCTGGAAAAGAACAGAGCCGGGGGACACACTTCCTGTTTTCAAAACTTTCTGCAAAAGTACAGTAATCAGTGTGCACCTGCCCTCAAGACAGACACACAGACTGATGGAACCGAATAGAGAGCCCAGGATAAACCTCACATCCACGGGCAGGTGATGTTACACAGGACGCCAGGACCATTCAGCATGGAGAGGGCGGTCTCCTCAGCAAGTGGTGCCGGGAAAGACATCCACAGGCGGAAGGATGGAGCTGGACCCGTAATTACTTAACAGCATATGCAAAAGTCAACTCAAAATGGATCAGACCTACGTGTACAACGTAAAACGAAAACTCAGAAGAAAACACAGGACACTGGTAATGTCACGAAGGCAATGATTTCTTGGATATGACACCAAAGGCACAGGCAACAACAACAAAAATAGACAAACCGGACTTCACGAACATTTAAAAATGCATCAAAAGACACTAACAACAGAGTAAAAAGACAACTCACGAAATAGGAGAAAATATTTGCAAATCATTTATCTGATAAGAGATTAATATCCAGGATATACAGAGAACCCGTAAAACTCAACCAGAAAAAAAAACCAACAAGCAACTCAATTCAAAAATGGGCAAAGGGACTTGAACAGGCCTTTCTCCAAGGAAGATATACAAATGGCCAATATGCACATGAACAAACACTCAACGTGACTAATCATTAGGGAAATGCAGATGAGAACCACGAGACAGCCCCTCACGCCCATTAGGATGGCTGCCAACAGCAACAACAAAACAAAACAGAAAGCAACAGGCGCTGGTGACGACGTGGAGAAGCTGGGACCCTCCTACACTGTTGGTGGGGATGGAAAATGGTGCGGCCACTGTGGAAAACACCATGGAGGATCCTCAAAAAATTAAAAATACGGCTTCCCTGGTGGCGCAGTGGTTGGGAGTCCGCCTGCCGATGCAGGGGACACGGGTTCGTGCCCCGGTCCGGGAAGATCCCACATGCCACAGAGCAACTAAACCCGTGCGCCACAACTACTGAGCCCACGAGCCACAGCTACTGAAGCCCGCACACCTAGAGTCCACGCTCCACAACAAGAGAAGCCACCGCAATGAGAAGCCCGCACACTACAACGAAGAGTAGCCCCCGCTCACCACAACTAGAGAAAGCCCGCTCGCAGCAACGAGGACCCAACACAGCCAAAAATAAATAAATTTATTTAAAACAATTAAAAATAGAACTACCATTTGATCTACCAGCCCCACTTCTGGGTACATACCCAAAGGAACTGAAAGCAGGGTCTCAAAGACATATCTGGACACCCATGTTCACTGCGGCACTATTCACAACAGCTAAAAAGCAATCCAAAGGTCCACTGAAGAATAAACAGATAAACAAAGTGTGGTATAAACATGCAATAGAGTATTATTCTGCCTTGAAAAGGAAGGTGACTCTGACACGGGCTACCACACTGACGAGCCCTGAGGACAGGACGGTCCGTGAAATCAGCCAGACCCAGGAGGACAAGTACTGTACGATTCCACTCACGTGCAGACAAATCATAGAGACAAAAAGCAGACAGTGAGTGGCAGGCACTGGAGGGGGAAATGGGAGTTAGCGTTTAATGGGGACAGAGTTCCAGTCTGGGAAAATGAGAAAATTCTACGGATGCTGGTGGTGGTGCACAACGATGTGAACGGGCTTAACACCACCGACCCGTACACTTAAAAATGGTTAAGATGCTAAACCTTGTTGCATGTATTTTGCCACAATAAAATTTGGCAGAACAGAAGTCAGTGTCATGAGCTCCTGGCGGCTGAGGACCCGTCCCCAGTGAGGGGGCGTGAGCGGGCGGGGGCCTCAGTCCTGCCACCATGACGAGAACGGAAGGGAAGATCACACCCGTGTGAGCCCGTCAGACGGTGACGCACAGGCGACCTGACACCCCCGAGTCCAGGCTGTGACCCCCCAGGAGGTGCACACGCTGGGGCTCCCCTGGTGGGGCAGGTGCAGCGACCCCACAGAAGCAGGAAGAGGGGCCGAGATTGGCACAGCTGCTGGCGGTCCCTGGGTGCCCACACGGGGGCCTGTGCCCTCTCCCACGCGCCCACTGACTGCTCCCAGGGAAGGCGGGGTGGGAGGAGACCCGGGAGGGCCCCTCAGCTCAGGCCACAGTCACAGGGTGAGGGTGGGGCTGCTGGGCTGGAGGGACGGCGCTTTGCCTTTGGGGGAGGAGCAGGGACCCTGAAGCAGCCCCAGCCCTGGGGCTCAGGGACCACCTTCGACCGAGACTGCCCACCCCCCAGTACCCCAGGAGCCCTGCCAGGTAACACACAGGGGTTGTCACCCCGCTAGGGGCCCCTCTGCATGCAGGGCTGCGCTGCCGTGGTGGGAACGCAGAGAGGCCCCCGGGATCCGAGCTCAAGCAGTGGCAGAGGCTAGGCCCGTCTCCTCTCCCCACCGTGGGCTGGCCCCCACCTCTGCTGTGCTCTCACACACAGGGAAAGACGGGAAAATTCCACCCTAGTGATTAAACAGCCAGCAGAACCAGATGCACGGCCAACCAGACACTTGGGCTTTTATCTGACAGAACTGAAGCAGCCACCCTCCGCGTGCAAAAGGCCCTAAAGGAAAAGGTGGATCGCATGCAGGAGCAGACAAGGCTCAGACAGGCGGCAGGGACTGTGGACGGAGGCAGGACCGCCTTAAAGGAAAAGGTGGACGGCATGCAGGAGCAGAGAAGGCTCAGACAGGCGGCAGGGACTGTGGACAGAGGCAGGACCGCCTTAAAGGAAAAGGTGGACGGCATGCAGGAGCAGACAAGGCTCAGACAGGCAGCAGGGACTGTGGACAGAGGCAGGACCGCCTTTGCTCTAAAAGGCTTCACTGGGCAGCTGAAGCGGAACAGGTATGCAGGTGAGATGTTACACTGTGTTAGTGTTAACCCCTGACTTTGAAGTTACGCCGAGTCCCTGGTGTGCTCTGAAGGCCTCCGGCCTGCAACCAGCCTGGGATCTGACCAGAGCCCCGGGGACCCGGTGGGGAGGGAAGGAGCAGATCACGGTCTGGAATGTCTATTCTGCCTGGAACAGAATCAGGCCAGGGAGTCTGCCCTGTGAGGACGCAGAAGGGACAGAGGGTCAGCGGTTTCTGCACTCAGTGTAGAATTAATAAGCGGTGAGAGGCATCGACTGATAACGGGCAGGGGGGTCCCTCTCGGGGGATGAAGGAGACAGAGGTGTTTGTTGCACAACACCATGAATGTGCTAACTGCCACTGGGAAGCTCGTTCCAAAATGGTTAACTTTATGTTATGTGAACGTCACCTCTATTTAGCAGGAGGAGGGGGAGGAGGGGGAGGGGAGAGCAACGGAAACCACCGGAGCTCTGCCATCCAGGAATCCTCTCTGAACTCGAGGATTTGGGGGTTGACATTTATATCGCAATGGGAAGAGGCTTGAGTCGACTTGTGGAAATTCCCTCCGTCCTGGAGACTGGTTACGTGTTTTTAGACTCTCTGAAGGACCTCTGAAGTTCTTGCTGAAGGGAAATCCTGGACTTCTGACCTACCCAGCGCCCTTCGCGAAGCTCCCTCCCCCACCGGGAACCCACTCGGCTCACCTGGGACGGCGCCCTCCAGCACCCGGCCAGTGAACACCTCCTGCCGGAAGACAGGCCGGTTGTCGTTCTGGTCCACAACCACGATCTCCAGGTCCGTGGGCTCCTCCAGGGTGGACCCCCCCAGGTCCAGAGCAAAGGCCCTGAGCTAGTCAAGCAGAGAGCAAGGGCTGGCACTGCGGCCCCCACGAGGGCAAGAGCAGCAGTGAGCGCAGACCCCGTGTCCTGCTGGAAACAGGTGAGAAGCGGCACGGGGACGGGGCAGTGCCGGGCAGGTGGGACTGCCCTCGAGGGGAGCCTGGGTTCTCCCAGCAGGGAGGGTGGCCACCACGCGCCCCCTCTTGCCTGGGCCACCAGGGAGCCCACAGCTGTGCTTCGAGCGTGGCTGCAGTGACGCTCCCCCTGGCGGCCCTGGTCTCTCCCCTGGCGGCCCTGGTCTCTCTCCCCTGGTGGCCCTGGTCTCTCCCCTGGCTCCCCTGGTCTCTCCCTGGTGCTCCTGGTCTCTCCCTGGCGCCCCTGGTCTCTCCCCTGGCGCCCCTGGTCTCTCCCCTGGCGCCCCTGGTCTCTCCCCTGGCGCCCCTGGTCTCTCTCCCCTGGCGCCCCTGGTCTCTCTCCCCTGGCGCCCCTGGTCTCTCCCCCTGGCGCCCCTGGTCTCTCCCCCTGGCGCCCCTGGTCTCTCTCCCTTAGCGCCCCTGGTCTCTCTCCCTTAGCGCCCCTGGTCTCTCCCCTGGCGCCCCTGGTCTCTCCCCTGGCGCCCCTGGTCTCTCCCTGGCGCCCCTGGTCTCCCCTGGCGCCCCTGGTCTCCCTGGCGCCCCTGGTCTCTCCCTTAGCGCCCCTGGTCTCTCCCTGGCGGCCCTGGTCTCTCCCCTAGCGCCCCTGGTCTCTCCCTGGCGGCCCTGGTCTCTCCCCTAGCGCCCCTGGTCTCTCCCTGGTGCCCCTGGTCTCCCCTGGCGCCCCTGGTCTCTCCCTGGTGCCCCTGGTCTCTCTCCCCTGGCGCCCCTGGTCTCTCTCCCCTGGCGGCCCTGGTCTCTCTCCCCTGGCGCCCCTGGTCTCTCCCCTGGCGGCCCTGGTCTCTCCCCCTGGCACCCCTGGTCTCTCTCCCTTAGCGCCCCTGGTCTCTCTCCCTTAGCGCCCCTGGTCTCTCCCCTGGCGCCCCTGGTCTCTCTCCCTTAGCGCCCCTGGTCTCTCCCCTGGCGCCCCTGGTCTCCCCCTGGCGGCCCTGGTCTCTCCCCTGGCGGCCCTGGTCTCTCCCCTGGCGCCCCTGGTCTCTCTCCCCTGGCGGCCCTGGTCTCTCCCCCTGGCGGCCCTGGTCTCTCCCCCTGGCACCCCTGGTCTCTCTCCCTTAGCGCCCCTGGTCTCTCTCCCTTAGCGCCCCTGGTCTCTCCCCTGGCGCCCCTGGTCTCTCCCCTGGCGCCCCTGGTCTCTCTCCCTGGCGGCCCTGGTCTCTCCCCTGGCGCCCCTGGTCTCCCTGGCGCCCCTGGTCTCTCCCTGGCGCCCCTGGTCTCTCTTCTGAAGTCTCCGCTCCACACGTGGAATTGTAACTTCAGCCACCCCCTGTCCCTTTGGAGAACAGACTTGGTACAACTTCCAGGGGAAACACACCCTCTAACTCTCTGTGTAAGGGAACCAAGAGCTGGTTCTCAAAGTCTGAGGGAGACTCCGGGCACAGGAAAGGCAAAGGCTGCAGCCCCCTCCCCGGGGCAAGTCTGAACATCACCTTAGGGTGGCCAAGATGGGGGGCGGATCATCTGTCTGTAGGGGAGCCAGGCGAGTTCCAAGCTCCCCTCCTTGGCCCCTCGCTCACCCCCTCCCCACTGCCCTTTCTCTCAGACCCAACAATCCCAAGACCTCCACTGGGCAGATCCCATCCCACCTCCCCCGACGTCCCACCCTGACAGTCATGGGGCAGCTGCCGCTGGGGGCGGCCAGTTCCGTGGGATTCCTCCCAGCACCCCTTCTTCAACTCACATAGCAGGCTCAGGGGAGAACCGGCCACACCAGTGTCTGGTGTTGCTTTCCTGGGAAGGCTGCCGCCCACCCTGAGGCCGGCTGCCCAGTCCTCCTGGGCAGGACCCAGTGTTCAGTCTGCTCACGCACCTGCCAAATGTGCCTGTGATCCTGACACCTGCTTCCTGGGGCAGCCGGTCCCAAATCCCACCCCTGCCCCCCAATTAAGGATGCTGGGTTTTGCGGGTGGAGATGTGGCCATGGCCCCCATGGGGAGGGGAGGGGAGGGGCGGGGCGGGGCGGGGCGGGGCCCACCCTGAAGCGGTCTGTCTTCTCTCGGTCCAGCACGGCATTCAGGGACACCTTCCCTGTGAACTTGTCTATGGAGAAGATCCCCCGGGGCTCCTCGTCCACGCCGGGCCCCTGGATGCTGTAGATGATGCTGCCCAGCTGCTGCCTGTCCGACTTGATCTGTGGGACAGGTGATGGGCTGGGGAGGTGCCCCAGGGGAGGGGTGTCCCCTCTCTGCAGCCCTCGGTAACCCCCCAGCTGGGATGGGGTCGCTCAGCCTGCGGCCCCAGGGGTGTGCCCGCCCTAAAGCACGCGGCCCCTCACCTGCACCAGGGGGAAGGGCAGGCGCTTGTGGTTCTCGGACACACTGATGGGAGGGATGACCCAGGCTCTCCGCACGCGGCCCGGTGCCGGCATCCGGTGCCAGGGGTACAGGGTATGCGGCCTCCTCGGCCCGGGGACCCCCACTGACAGGCACAGGCTCTGCAACAAAGAAAACCCTCCGTCACCACCACAGCAGCGCCCGGAGCTCCCCAACCAGGGCCGGGACGCCCCCTCCCTGACTGCCAAGCCCTCCGTCGTGTGGCCCGGGGAGGTTCGGGCGCCAGGACTTGGGGGGTATGGGGTGCTCAGGGGGACAGGAGGCAGCCTGGCTCCCGGGAGCCCGGGGATGGGTGGCGAGGCCCGGGAGGGAGGTGGGTTGAAGAGGAAGGGCAGCTGGGCTGGGGGCAGTGGGGGGACACAAGGCCACCCCAGGCCTCCTGGTGACGTGAACTCTTGAGGGCTGGTCGAGGTTGACCAGGCAGCGCTTTTGTCCTCAGAGGCCCAGAGAGGGGGCCACCTGGGGGCCAGAGCGCCCACCCCTCCAACACCCAGGGCAGCTGTTCACACGGCAGGTCTCCTCTGCCAGGCTGGGGAGGGGGACACTCCACACGCCTCTGGGAAGCAGGCGGTGGGGCTGTCTGTCCCAGGGCTGCTTTGTGGAAATGAAACGGAGCTGAGCTCCCAGCTCCCCGCCCCCTGCGGCAGCTGCCTCTGCCTCTAGGGACCGGCGGGGTGGGGCGTGTGCAGCTGTGAGGCTGAGGGGCCGGCGGGAGGACGGGGCAGCTGGAGTGTTTTGGACCCTGATCCCCCAGAGCCCAACCCCAGCCCGTGCTGTTTTCCTCCCAGAACCGTGGAACCAGGTGTGACCGTGTAACCAACACTTTAGTACCTGGAACCCGGGACGCTGTCTCCGGCTCCGCACGCCCAGGGGACAGGGGGGCCCTGTGTGCAACGTCCCCGAAGCCCAGCGCTCGGGGCCTGTGGGGCTGCAGAGGCAGGACAGAGTGCGGGGCAGCCGTGTCCCCCGACGCTACGCCACAGGCGGGGCCAGGGATATGCACCCACCGCCCTGCCACCACCCGCTGAGCTCTGGGCTCAGCACTGAAGCTAGTCAGGAACGCGGCCCGCGGTGCCGAAACCCTCCCCAGACCCACTGTCAGCTCGTCCCCCCCCACCTCTCAGACGGGGAAACTGAGGCCCAGAGAAGAAAGCTACCTGGCTGGGTGAGGGCAGAGCTGGCGGCAGCCCCAACCAACACCCAGAGTCTCCTGGGACAGCCCTGGTCTTCGTATCCCACGCCTCGATCGGCCAGTGGCTGGTCTGAGCGTGGGCTCAGGCACTGGGGCCGGCTGGGCGTGGAGGCACTGGGGGCCCTCTGTGCTCCCCGAGTCATGAGTGGGGCCGACGCTGGGGCACCCTTGGAGGGCACAGAGCCTGGCTGGACTTGGATAAGGGCTGTCAGGGCCCAGGGCGGGGGCAGGGATGCTACTGGGACCCAGCTCGGCTTGGCTATAGGAGAACGTGAGCAACACGCCTTCCATGGCCCTTATGACCCCCCCAATCCCCCTGCGTTTGCAGCTGCCCCCTGCCCAGCCCCCCTCCAAATCCAAGGCAGGGCAGTGCGGGAGATGCAGTGGAGCTGCTCCTGCCAGGCCCCTCCCCAGCTCTCTGTGCTGCGGGCTTCCTCTGCCTCCCACGGCCCTTCCCCTCCTCAACCCCTTGACCCCGCCCCTGGCCGGCCGGTCCACCGACTTCTGCTGAGGTTTCCATCCCTTTCCCCATCGCAGTCGGTAGAGGGACCGGGCCTGGGCTGGTGGCCTCAGGGAAGGGGAGGTGGGGGGACTTAGACTGGGGAGTGGGGGGACTTAGGGGGCAAGGGAGGGAGGAGAGGCCCCTCAGCCAGGAGGCTGCTCTTCCAGGCAACCTCTGGCCTGTGCCCCCCTGCATGGCCTCCCTGTTCTGCCCCCCTGGGTCCTTGTACACTTTGCTGACAGAACTGCACTGACATCCAAACTAAAGTCAGTCTCCCTGGGGGGCCCCGGGCCACCTCCCCGGTGCCCAGACCTCGTCCTGCCACTGCACTTGAAATGCCAGGGGCCTGGGGTCCAGGCAGCAGCACACCCGGCTTGGAGAAAGGGCTGGGCGGTTCACCATGCTGCCGAGCTCCCCGTGGCCCGACAGATGGCAGCACTGCCTCCAAGCCTCCCGGGCAGCTGGCTTCTCACCAAGACGGCCCAGCACAGGCCAGCGTGGTGTTCCCGCCAAGCGGAGACCTGCCGGCCTTTGTCACAGGCTCGGGGGGGGGGGGGGGGGGGGGGGGGGGGGGGATAGCGTCTGTTTCCTGGGCAGCTCCCTTGCCCCCAACCTCGCCGTTCCCCGCCCCTCCCTCCGCCCCTCCCCAGCCCCTCAGCCCTCAGGGAGCAGCAGAGGCGGGAGCCACAGGTCCACCAGCGCTGAACCTCCATCGCAAGGAGCATTTCTGTGATGCCCAGTGACACAGAGGCACCGCCCTGACCTCAGCAGGGAGCGAGGGACAGCCTGCAGATGCTCCCGGGCCTCAGGCTCTTGGAGAAGCACTGGGGGACACACTGCCCTGTCCATACCTGGGCCGGCCCCTCCGGCCCTGCAGCCCCCCACCGAGCCTACGGCTGCCCCCGCCCTGCCAGCAGCCTTGCTGACACTCCAGGACGCCCACCGGCTTGGCACAGGGCATGTGGCCGGGGCGGAGTCTGGGAGTCCTGGACCCCCGACTCTCCACGGCCCAAGGTCACGAGGTCAGCAGGAGCCGCAGAGCCTTGGCAGGGCCCCTCGCCCAGATCGGAGGCTGCAGTAGGTGGCATGGCCAGACTGGGCTGCAGCCGGCCTCCGGCTCTCGGGACGCTTCTCAGTTTGTCCTTTGTCCTCCCGCCAGCCCCTTCCCAGAAGATGCAGGTGACCGGGGAAGGCCTGGGAGCCGCCTGGGAATCCCAGGACATTGGAGTCGGGACGAAGCCACGTGCACAGAGCCGTGGACGTCGAGTCCACATTGCTCACAAACGCTGTCACCCTCACCGCCCCCGCACCACACAGAACCAACGGGCATCAGGGACCCACTTCTCCCAGCGGGTGCCCGGTGGCATCCCCATGCTCACCCTCCGCCGCTCCCTTAGCCAAGAGCCTGAGAGAACAGCCTGGAAGCCCTAGAGACGCCGGGCCGCTGCCCCCTCGCTGTGGTCCCAGCCCTGGCCCCCAGCCCCACGGCTGCCGAGTAAGAGAGCTCCCCCGTCTGGTTCGGAGCTCGTGGGGCCCAGCAGCGCGGTGAGCACCCTACAAACCCACTGCAGGGGCAGGAGCGGCCTCACCCACCCCAGACCCAGGCAAGGGCCCGGGTGGGTGATACCGTGTAGCTGCAGGCCACGGTGGGCAAGGCCCTGAGCCCCTGAGCCCGAGAGCAGCTGGCCAGCTCCTCCCGACGCCTCTCTGGCCTCTGGGCGGCTCCCGTCCCCTGGGATCTGAGATGGCGCCCCCTCCCCTCAGGCCCCCGCAGGGGGGCTGGGCTACTTCACCACCGGCTGGGGCTTCCAGACTTGACTTGTCATCACAACCAACCAAGGTCAGGAAAAATACAGATGCCACCAGTTCACCCCCGGCCTACTGAGTCAGACCTCCCAGGGGGTCCCGGAGCCCCCAGGTGAGCCTTGGGAACATCTGGGAATCAAGGCAGGCGCAGGGCCGAGAGGCGGGGCTCGAGGGTCACACAGCCCTGCCCCGGCTCCCACCCCACCCCTCGGAGGCCCTACGCGTGGACGCACCCCACCATCAACTGTTCAGAAGCGCGCAAGTGCCTGAGCCCTGGAGGGAATGCCTGCCGCGCTTGCCCGCTGCAGGGGCCTGTCCTGCCTGGGCGCCTGGGGGCAGCCCGCAGAGCTCTCTGCTTCTCTCCAGCAGCCCTCGGTGGGATCGGAACAAAGAATTACGAGGCACGGCCCTGTCTCCTGGGAAGAAAGCTGATGGCTCACCTGCCCTGGATAGAGAGGCTGGTGGCCAGGGCGGCCAGGGGGACAGCAAGGAGAGCCTGCTTCAGCTCCTGGCACTACGGCCTCTAGTGGCCCCTGCGAGTGGCAGGCAGGAGGCCCGGGTGCATCCTGGTTGACTGAAGGGTAGCATCTTCCATCTCCCTGCAATCGGGCAACCCTTACACAACTGGGAGGCAGCCACGGCTGGGGAAGGGGCTCTGGGGCTCTCCTGAGCACGTGGCCTCTGGGAGGAAGCCGCAGCCACACTCCTGGGGGCTTTGCAAGCCGTGAAGACCCCCTGAGGCAACGGGAAAGTCCTGGAACAGGACAGTCCCCACGGCAGACACGCATGGTCTTCTCCAGAACACACTGTCGGTGTGACAGTAACCGGGGCCGCGGAGGGAAGCCAGGTCGGGGTGCTGTCCTCTCAAGGTGGGCAGGACAGCCGGGAGCATGGTGCCTGCCCCAGTCAGCGGGGGTGGGGTGGGGGGGAGGCTGGAGAAAACAGCTGTCCCTTCGCCTCGCCATCTTGCCCCTCCTCTGAAGCCTGCAACAGCTGGAGGGGGCTCAGGGGAGAGCCGCAGGGGCCTCTCTGGGCCAGGCGGACAGCTGGGTCCATTCCTGGCGCGCCTGATGCCTGCCAGGCCGTCCAGGAACAGGGCGGCCTGGATTCCAGCCGGGGGTGGGGAAGGGGCTCAGGCCAGGGGAGCTTGTGGGGCCTCTCCCTCAGCCCAAGCAAACCCCACCCACGTTCCCCCGGGCTCCAGGCCTCGCACCTGCTTCCTGGAATCTGAGGGACCCAGGCCCGGAAGTGATGCTGGAGGGGTGTCCCCGCACGTGAATGCACGGGCAGCGACATGGCTCAGCGGAGCCGGACGCAGGCTTGGGGCCCCTTCCAGCAGCACGTGGGTCTGCCATCTGGGCTCCCCACCCCCAGGCAGGGGGGGTCCCAGTGAAGGCCCAGCTACTGGGGACACCACGGGCACAGGTGAGGGGCCGATAGAGGCCAGTTCCGAAAAGACACACGCCAAGCCCCCTGGCCGAGATTTCAGGCAACACAAGGGAAGGGTGAGCCTCGTCCAAGGCCACCAAGCAGATGACGGGCCTGTGCGGAGTCTGGTCCACAGGCCCCCACCCCAGGGGCCCACCCGAGACAGCCCTGCCGGGGGGCTCCCGGAAGTGGAGGAAGGTGTGTTGGGAAGCGGCCGCAGGACCCGTGTGGCTGGACAGGAGAGGACAGAAGTCTGAAAGCTGAGCTGGATGGGGGAGGGCCGTGCGAGGTCCTGACGCAGACACATGTCGGCCAATCCCGAAGTCGCTCCCCTCACACCGGAGCTAATCTGAGCCGCGGGGAGTGCGGGAACATGAGTGGCCAGGCCCGCTGGCTGGCCTCCCAGCGCCACCAGAATTCCCGCAGTCCCCAGCTGTCTGGGAGCGGGTGCATTGGGCATGACCCTGGGGGAGGGGAGAGGCATCTGAGGGGGATCTACTCCCCTCCCCCGCAGCAGAGTCCCCCTGGGGCCCAGTCAAAGGATGACACCCCCAGACCCAGGAGTGGGCCTCCGAGGACATGCCGCCTGATGCGGGGCAGGGGCAGGAATAGTGGGGAGGGGGCGTTGCAGCCTGGAGCCTTCTGGAGCGCATGGGGGCATCCAGGCCCTGGGGTGGGGGCAGAGAGCCCGCTGCCCCGGGTGGGCTCCCAGCAGCGGGCCGAGGGGCACAGGCCGTGGGCAGCCAGGCTGTGCCAGGCAAGAGTGGCCGCGGCCTCCCTCTGGGTCAGGTGGCCATGGCAGTGGGGAGCGGCCAGCACCGCCTCCATGGGGTCAGTGAAGGCCCGGAGGCAGGGGTGTGGGTAGCTGGGGCGGGGGGTTGGCGGCACCTAGTCAGCTGCCAGGGGCTGAAACCCGAGCTGGTGAGCCGGAGCCGGGGGCGCCGCGGGAGTGAGGGGCGACGCTCGCCAGCGGCCAGCGCTGCATGATGGCTCTGGAAGTGTAACAGTGAGTGATGATTCGTGGGCGCAGGGCCAGGCCCTGTGCTCATCACCTGTCAGGTGTAAGAGGCCTGAGACCGTCCTCCTGGCCCCCGGCCCTCACCAGTGACCACCGCTCAGCCCAGTCCCCCGAAGCCCGGAGACCACTGAGGCCACACGCTGCACTCCTGGCCCCAGCCTAGCACCTGCCCAGAAGCCAGGGGCCGAAAGGATGCGGTCCCAGCCACCCAGGGGTGCCCGTGTGGCGAGTGGGGCGGCCTGTGTTTCCTGCCGCCCGTCCTGCTCCCACCAGGGAGACCAGGGCTCCCCAGGGAGAGGGGGTTTCTGGAGGGCAGAGCCCGCAGCTGCCCCTGCCGGCCGGACACATGGGGGCTCGGACTCCACCCAACTAGACCACGGAGAATCACCTACCAGCTCACAGGGGTCCCTAGGGACCAGGCCTCCAGGCTTTCCCAGCTGGGGATGCTCCTGCCGCCCCCTCTCCCTCGCCTCCCGCGAGACTGAACACTCCCAGACCCCAGCAGGGCTGAGGGGCGCCCCTCCGGAGTGAGGGCTCGCCTTCTGGGTGCTCTCCTGGCCGTCCCCGAACTTGGCTCCCCGTCCGGTCCAGCGGAGGCGGTTACACTCCCCCCTGGACAGGGATGCCCCGCACAGAACCCTCGGCTCTCGGTCCCCGAGGCCGGGACGCCCCACTCTAAGACGCCGGCGCTCAGTGCAGGGGCCAGAGACCCCCGCGCAGCGCCCGTGCCTTACCTGGGCCAGCAGCCCGAGGGCGAGGAGGAGCGCGGCGTCCATGGGCCGGCGGCGGGCAGCGGGCCGAGTGTCCGGCGGCGGGAGCGACGCCTTCTGCTGGGACAGGACCCGGCTGAGTGACAGCACAAGTGTGCGGGGCGAGCCTGGCGAGGGAGTGATAATGTGTGCGGGGGCGAAGCTGGGCGGGGCGTGGGGCTGAGTTACAGCACGTGGGCGGGACGGCGCCTGGGGCTGAGTGACAGCACGTGTGTGGGGCGGGGCGTGGGGGGGCCGAGTTACAGCATATGGGCGGGGCGTGGGGGCGGCTGAGTTACAGCAAGTGTGTAGGGCGGGGCGTGGGGGCTGAGTGACAGCACATGGGCGGGGCGGGGCGGGGGGGGGGCGGCTGAGTGACAGCACACGTGACTGACAGCATGTGTCGGGGGCGGAGCAGGGGTCGGGCACCGTCCCAGGCTGGATGCGGGGCTCCAGCAAGGAAGCTGTCAGAAAGGCAGCGGTGGGTGGGGGCTGGGGACTAGGGTGGATTCCCTCATTCATTCTGAGCGCCAGGCACACTCCTGCCTCAGTGCCTTTGCACTGGCCGGCCGTGCCCTCGCCAGGACTGCCTGTCCGGCTCTCCCCAAGGCCAGCCGCTCACTGCCTTGAGGGCTTGGATCACATTTGCTGTGTCCCTTTAGTGCCTCCCGCTCTGGGGTGGAGCCCCCCAGGGCAGGTTGTCCACTGCTGACCCCCAGGGCTAGCACACAGGAAGAACAGGCACAGACTGGCCCGGTGCCCAGCTCTACCCGCCCCTTCCTTCCTCCTCGGTTGGCAGTTACTTGGTTGGTAACTACCTGGTGGAAGGGGGAGGCTATCTCTCCCCTCCAAGCCCCTGCGCTCCTGGGCAGCCTGCGGCTCAGAACCAGGGGAGGGCGGGGAGGGAGGGGGCGGCCCTGCGGACCTCGAGCCGTCTTCTGGGCAGGGAAGTGGGGAGTGTCCTGTCCGAGAGCCGGTCTTCTCTGCAGCAGGAGCAGGCACGGGGGCCTCTGCTCTCCTCTCCAGATTGCGGGGCAGCTGAGCAGGTGCGGCACCATCTGTGCCCTAGGCCTGCTTGGAAGGAGGCCAGGCTGCCGGGGATAGGGGTGAGGGCAGGGGCTCCGGCAGAGACTGTGTCCCTGGCGCTCACCGCTCCAAGGTGGGGGTGGAGGGCGGGAGACCCTTCCAGCTGCAGGCTCTGAGGCCCTGGGGCTGAGCAGCTCCTGGAGGCCCCCGTCCTGCCTCTGAGGTCAGACCCCAAACCCGGGTGGAGGAGCCCTCTGAATGTTTTTGGGTTTCTGCCCCCTGAACGGGTAGAGGGTGAAGTAGACGGGGGCAGGGGCTCAGCTAGGCCATCCCTCCTCTCGGCCATCTGTGTCCCCCTCAACAACCTCCCGGGTGCGGGGGTGCTCCAAGGGGGAGGGTAAGCTGGGTCTGGTCAGGGGAGAGCCCGGAGAGCAGGAGGAGTCCCTGGGGGAGGGGCGTGGTCCCCAGGCTGGTTAGGCCCCCACACGGCCTCGCCCCCCAGTCTCGTGCCCGGGCAGCCGGGGCTGGGGACGCGGAAGCCTGGGGTCCAGTCTGGCTCTGGGCCCTGTGCAGGAAGTTGTCTCTGCTGACCTCTTGTGTCTGAGCCCCGAGGTCCTATCCGGCGCTGGTCCACCCCAGGCTGCAAGGGCCAGTTGGCCTTCCTTGCCCGTGGACCGGCTCCTCCAGAAGAGCCCTTATTCCTGGTGGACTCAAGGCGACGGACCCTCCAGGTGCCCCCTCCGCTTACCAGGCCGCCAACCCCAGGGTTCAACCCTTCACCACCAGCGGACCCTCCCTCGGGTCCTGTGCGAGTGGGAGGGGCCTGAGGTGCAGGTCCCACCGCCCAGCCCAGTGGGGCCATGACCTCCCCTCCCTGGGTGGCCTCCTCTGTCTCTGGTGGGACACGGTTGGGCACCTGTGAGCTGGGAGGAGGGCAGTGGCTCCGCCGGACCGGGGTAGGATTGTGAGGGAGCGTTGGGTGAGGGAGGGGGCGTTCCAGCCCTGGAGGTTCATCCACCCATCTAGGGATTTTCAACTTTCTCTTGATAAAAGGGGGGCAACGAGACTTTCAGCAGAGAAGTGAAGCTGTTATAACTTTAGAAATAAAGTGCAGTTACGTTAGAACAATACCGCAATTGTAGTGTAATAAGAATCATTATGGGGACTTCCCTGGCAGTCCAGTGGTTAAGAATCTGCCTTCCAATGCAGGGGACGTGGGTTCGATCCCTGGTCGGGGAACTAAGATCCCACATGCTGCGGGGTAACTAAGCCTGCGCACCACAACGAGAGAGAAGCCCGCGTGCCACAACTAAGACCTGACACGGCCAAAAATAAACAAATATTAAAAAAAGAATTATGTGTAAAAGTATGCAGGCTTAGATAAAATTGCACACAAATACACCCCCAGTAAGGCCCAGTGTTTAGTCCCCATAGTCCTATGAAGCAGGCGCCTCAATCCATGTGCAGATGAGGACACTGTGGCCTAGCAGGCATAGCAGGGATGGCCTCCCTGAACCTGTGAAGACGTCACGTTCCTTGACAGAGGGACCCTGAGGTGGGGCGGGGGTCCTGGATTGTCTGGACCAGCCTCACCTATTCACAGAAGCCCTTAAGAGCAGAGAACGTGCTGTCCCTTAAACGGTCAGCTGGAGCCAGAGAAATGCAGCAAGAGAGGAAACCAGAGAGATTTCAGGTGCCAGGCGGACAGACACGTGGGTGCAGGAGTGGGAGACCCCCAGTCAGCGGAAATGGGGCCCTCAGTCCTACAACCCTGAGGAGCCTGAGTCTGCCAAGGACCTGGATGAGTTTGAAGAAAGCTGTCTCCTGAGCTCCAGGTAAGAGCCAGCCCGGCCGACACAGAGTCTTCACCCCATGTGACCGGGAACAGACGACTCGGTAGAGCCCACTCAGACGACTGACCTAAAGAAACAGTGAGGGGCTTCCCTGGTGGCGCAGCGGTTAAGAACCCGCCTGCCAATGCAGGGGACACGGGTTCGAGCCGTGGTCTGGGAAGATCCCACATGCCGCGGAGCAACTAAGCCCGTGCGCCACAGCTACTGAGCCTACGCTCTAGAGCCCACGTGCCGCAACTACTGAAGCCCGCGTGCCTAGAGCCTGTGCTCTGCAACGAGAAGCCACTGCAATGAGAAGCCCGCGCACCGCAATAAAGACCCAACGCAGCCAAAAAAAAAAAGAAGCAGTGAGATAAAGCTGTGATGTTTCAGCCGCTAAGTCTGCAGTAACTGTTCTGGCGGTGTGGCCGGGTGGGCACCGGGGCCGCTCAGCTGGCATTCAGCAGGCGTTTGCTCGCTGGGCTCACTGGGATAATCGCATGACCCCGTGCCCCAGCACAGCCCACCCGGGGCTCCCATGCACACATCCATTGTGCAAGCGAGGGTCAGCTGGCGTCGTGTGCCCAGGGGACGGCCAGGTGAACGCAACGTCTCAGGCTGCCCGCCCGGGGTTCAGGCTCCCATGTCCAGGATGGGACACAGAAGGGAGGGAGCAGAATGCCTGGGGGTTCAGGAGGACCGAACAGGAAGGACGTGACCCAGACACGAGGCATTGGCCTGGGCGGAGCACAGGGTCCTCGTAGATATGAACTGGGTGCCTGTGCTCATCTGGGTGGAGGTGCCCAGTGGGCAGCCGCAGGTAACCACAGTCAAGGGTAGCAGTGTGCTCCGGGAGGCCCAGGCACTGATCTCACCCCACACGTGGCCTGTCCCTCTGGGGCCTCATTTTACCAGGCAAGGAGCCAGAGGCCCAGCTGACACGGCCAATACAGGTGAGGCCTGGCCAGGAGCCTGGGCAACCGGCTTCAGGGCCCACGCCCTTTCCAAGTTCAAGCCTGGTCTGGAGGTCAGGAGAGAGGCTGGGTGGAGGCAGACACTCCCCCACAACCTCTCCCTCCCCTCCTCCCCACTCCCATCCCTCCCTCCTTCCGCAGTTCCCCTGTGCCAGGCCCCTTCCAGGCCCTGGGGCATCAGCCCTCATAAGTCTGCCCTCCCAGGGGAGTCAGGCACCGACAGACCCTAATGTGATGAAGCGGCACGAGCGGGGGGTCTTCAGTGGAGGCAGGCAAACGTGGGGCGGATCTGGAGGGGCCCTGAATCCCCGCCTGGCCCTCATGGCTTGGATGGAGCAGTGGGGCCCTGCAGAGGGTTTCCTGTCCCTTAAATGGGTCCCAGGGTCAGAGGGGATGGTGGGGTGGGCTGGAGCGTGGGGAGTGCAGAGTGTCACTGCCTGGGTCCTCTGGTGGCCAGGGCACAGCCGGGCGGGGCCTCCCAGGACAGCAGAGGTCTGGGCTGCCGGCAGGTTTGGGGGCCTTGCCTGTTCAGCAGCCCGGTGATGGGCCCCCACCACCACCACCACGGAACAGTCATTCTCAAACTACGCTTCTAAAGTCTTGGGTGCTCAAAAATACGGACGGACAGACAGACAGACGGACAGAGACAGAAGAGAAGCTGGGTGTACCGGCGGCCCCCACCGGCCCGGCGGCCATGAGAACCGGAAGCCGGGCTGGAGGCCCTGGGGCGGCAGACTCTGTCCCAGCCTGCCCCAGGGCTGTCCCTGAGCTCCAAGCCCCCACGTGCTGGGGCCGGGGTCCCTTCCTGCCCAGCAGCCCTGACTCGGGGGATGGAGGGTCTCGCCAGGCACCGGAGCAGCAGGAGACCAGGGGTCCTAGCGGCTCCCGCCATGCCCGGAGGCACCAGCAGAGGGCAGTGTGGCTCCAGGGAAGGCCGGGCGGAGGCAGTGGTCTGGTCCTCCCACGTGCTGGCCCTGAGGTCTGGGGGCATGGCCTCGGCCAGGTGGCACCTTCGTTGGCCGAGCCAGGCTGCTCCGCCGGAATCCCGAGTTCCTGAGGGCCGTCCAGGCCCCGGGCCACGGCGAGGACCCGCGAGGTTCAGGGGCGCAGGCCTGGCCACGCTGACGGGGGTTCAGGCAGGGCAGAAAACAGAGGTCTCTGGGCTCGGGTGGTCAAGCTTTAAGGCAATTTGTAAGCATAACTGTCACCCCCAGAGGGTGGCTTTCATGGAAAAACCCACTGCAGTAAAAACCTTCACCAACGTGGGCCGGGGCCAGGGCACCCGGGCACGCATGCACCCCAAGACTCCGGGGCAGGGATGTAGGCCCCCATCCTGCTCATCCCAGGGTCTCAGGGCGCTGAGGACCAGTAGAGGAGGCTGTGCCGGCTGTGCCTGAGCTGGGATCAGGGAGGGCAGGCACAGGCCCTGTGGCGGGTGCGAGAGCCCCACAGGGCGTGCACACCAGCCTGGGCCTCCATCATCACCCACTCACCAGCGTCTTCACTCCCAGCTGGCCTGGGGGGCAGCCTGTGCCCGTGGGCCCCGGCAGTAACTGGTGGAGCAGGGCATGCGGGAATGTCGTCGGGGAGACCCGTGGAGCTGCCTGGGACCTGGCAGCTCTCGGTTTGGATTTGGGGCTCCTGGGGCCGTAGGAGAGGCCTCAGTGAGCCTGTGTCCTGCACACACATCACGTCACAGCCCTCACGCGCCAAGTCACATCTGCACCCTGGTGCATGGCCCGGGCTGGGGAGGGTCCTTGTCTGGAAGAAGCTGGGGTGATGGGCTCCGGGCAAATGAGGCCGCCCAGGGGCTGGTCTTTCCTGGCCTGGGGGGAGGGGAGGGGAGGCGGGGGGCTGTCTCCCGGCACTGCTGGCTCCTGGGGGCTGCAGGACAACCGCCCCCCTCATCTGCCTCATGGCTCTTCCCATGCGGCCCAGAGATGCCACCAACACAGCTGCTCCTTGGCACCTCCCCAATCAGAGTGGGTGAGAGCGGGGAGGGGTGGAGGGGTGCTGGCAGGGGAGGGGGATATGTGGGGCCCCAGGGGGGCTCCAGAAGGAACGTGTCCCCAAGCCCGCCCAGGCAGCGCAGCCCCCGCGCATTCCCCAGCCCGCCCCACTGGGCACCAGCACCACTGTCTCTCAATCAACATCAAGGGAGCTGGTGACAAATTTGGGAGCAAAGAACCCCGAGCAGCCGCATAAATCACGTTAATGGCCGGTCAGATTAGATCAGGCGCTGTAACAGACACGCTGCCGCCTCTCGCTCCCCTCCACCCCTGTGCGCGGGGGAGGCGCGCTCAGCATGCACCGCCCACGCGCGGGCTCTCCTGGGCCCGCGTGCGTCCCTCTCCAGGGACGGGCTGAGGAGGAAGATGCGGGCTGGGGGGCTCAGGAGCCTGGGCCCTTCCTGCCGGCCTTTCTCCTCCAGACAGAGGGCCTGGGCAGGACGGCCAGGGAGAGGCCTGCACAGGCCGGGGGCTGGAGCGCCGGCCTCGCCCAGCCTGCGGCCTCCTCGCTTCTCTGGGGAGAATCGCACGTTTCAGCCACTCTCCTTGGTCCTAATGCCCGGATCTCTCCTGAATGCTGGGAGCTTGTGCGCACCTGGCAGGTGCCCCCGAGCCCCCGCTCCTCCCCCCACGCTCTCCATCCAGGCTGCTGAGCTGGAACCCCGACCTTCCAGACTCGAGTACGCTCTGGCTCCCCCTCTGGCCAGTCCTCTCCCCGGTCCTGCGACCTTTCCAGAAGTGCTCTGGCCCTGCCCCTGCCCCAGGCCCTAGGGGCTCTGTCCTGGGGGCGTGGGAGTGAGGCAGACACGTAGTGGCCTTGAGGACAAAGAAAACCTTTCCGGCACGGAGGAGCAGCGCCGCATCTTATGCCCAGACAGCCTGTCATTCGAGAGTGAGAAAAAGTAGAGACTCACCTACACGCTCCGCGGCGGTTACTGAAACAACTACTGCAGAGAATTATTCATTAAAACGAAATCCGTGGAGCCAAGAAGTTGATCAAATGTCAGTAAATTTAATGATTGACCGTGAAAACAAAGCCTATTAATTTTTGTGTCCAAAACAAAACAAAACTGAAATGCTACAGAAATATCAAGACCGCGGAGGAGGAACTTCCCTGGCGGTCCACTGGTTAAGACCCCAAGCTCTCACTGCAGGGGGCGCCGGGTCGATACCCGGTCGGGGAACGAAGATCCGACATGCTGCACGGCATGACCAAAAAATAAATAAATAAAGATTAAAAAAAAAAAAAAAAAGATGGCCGAGGAGCAGGTATTGGGAGCCTCATCCCAGCCGTAGGGGAGCCCCGTGCTGCATTACTGCGAACAACTTAGACTTTATAGCAAGTATCTAAACGTTTTAAGGCGCTCAAAGAACAGAAATTTAGTTTATAATTTCCAAATAAGCAAAGAGAAAAGAGTACAGAATTTTTTTTTTAAAGTCTTTACGGAATTTGTTACAATATTGCTTCTGTTTTATGTTTTGGGTTTTGAGCCATGAGGCATGTGGGATCTTAGCTCCCCAACCAGGGCTCGAACCCGCACCCCCTGCATTGGATGGCGAAGTCTTAACCACTGGACCGCCAGGAAAGTCCCAAGAAGTTTATCAATACAATGAAAGAGAAGGCAAAGCAACAAACGCCACATCCCTAAGGTGGCGGCAGAAAATGCAAATGGGGGTGCAGAAGTAAGTCTAGAGACACCGATAATCACAATAAATGGGCTACATTTGCTCACTAAAGGAGAGACGGAGGGACTTCTGTCGCACTGGTTAAGAATCCGCCTGGGGGCGCAGTGGTTAAGAATCCGCCTGCCAATGCAGGGGACACGGGTTCGAGCCCTGGTCCGGGAAGATCCCACATGCCATGGAGCAACTAAGCCCGTGCGCCACAACTACTGAGCCTGCGCTCTAGAGTCCGCGAGCCACAACTACTGAGCCCATGGGCCACAACTACTGAGTCTGCGCTCTAGAGCCCGCAAGCCACAACCACTGAGGCTGTGTGCTACAACTACTGAAGCCCACGCACCTAGAGCCTGTGCTCCACAACAAGAGAAGCCACCACAATGAGAAGCCCGCACACTGCAATGAAGAGTAGCCCCCACTCGCCGCAACTAGAGAAAGCCCCCGTGCAGCAACGAAGACCCAACGCAGCCAGAAATAATAAATAAATAAATTTTTTTAAAAAAAAAGGAGAGACAGGAGTTTAAAACACCAGATCCAGCTGTGCTGCTCACAAGAGAGAGCAAAGCCACATGGGGGTGGGTGTGAGGGGGATGAAGGAACCCAGGGATGGACCATTTAAATACCAACCCCAGGGACTTCCCTGGTGGTGCAGTGGTTGGGAATCCGCCTGTCAATGCAGGGGACACGGGTTTGAGCCCTAGTCTGGGAAGATCCCACATACCATGGAGCAACTAAGCCCGTGAGCCACAACTACTGAGCCTGCGCTCTGGAGCCCACAAGCCACAACTGCTGAGCCCACTCACCACAACTACTGAAGCCTGCACGCCTACAGCACGTGCGCCACAACAAGAGAAGCCACCGCAATGAGAAGCCCGCGCACCGCAACGAAGAGTAGCTCCCGCTCGCTGCGACTAGAGAAAGCCCGCGTGCAGCAACAAAGACCCAACGCAGCCAGAGATAAATAAATAAAATAATTAATTATAAATAAATAAATACCAACCCCAGAAGCCGGAGAGCAGTACTGATCTCAGAGAACATGTGATTTAACAGGAAAACGCAAGTCACAATCCATCAGAATAGATAATAATAAGGTATAACCGGGGCCTGGGCACCTAGAACTGGAATATCAAAGGAAGAGCTGCCTCCTGAGGAAAGAAAAGCCGCTGTGTAGGGGCACAGGAGGGCCCCAAGTTCCAAAGCTCTGGAACCCCTTGGCCAGTGGGGAAACAGGGAGCAGACAACGTGCTCCAATCACCCCCGGCTTAAGAAATTAAGTCAAAGAAGAAAGGACCTAGAGTTTGGAGCCGGGTGAGGATGGGGGTGCCCAGGTGGGCGTTAGGAGAACAGCTAGGTGGAGGCCCGTGAGGGCGGGTCCAGCCAGCCACCAGGAAAGGAGAAGCTAAACAAAAGGGTACTTTAACCAGATGCACAGGCAAGATTGATAAGGGACTGTGCAAATAAGCCTGGAACCTGGATGAAGTGCACGGTTTTACAGAAGATCCCAGGTCATCAAATGGAAGTAACGAGTTTGAATAAACCAGTAACCACTGAAGAGCCCAAATTGGTCACCAAAGACAGCCCGGCCCGAGGAGGCTGCCGGCCCTGAGGGTCCCAGGGCCCACCTCCACCTCCTTCCGAGCCCTAAGTAAGATGGGCCCAGTCCCACATCCAAACGCCCCCGTGAGAAGTGTGTCGGGATTCAGAGTTTTTCAGATGTTTGGCACACGGAAAGCAGCCCTTTCCCCCCTTTCCTGTTTGCCCACTTCTGTCCCCTCTACCCTTAAAAGAACCTAATTATAGGAATGAGATCACCAGGCAACTGAAAGTAACTCCTGACTTGTGCTCTCCTGAACGCACACCTCGCCTTGTCTACTGCGCTGATTCTTTTCCTAGATGAAAAGAAGTAAGAATGAAGAAGTAAGCAGTAAAAGAATGACCAGCTCTCTACCCCAGCAGCCCCCTTAGCAATCCTGCTGGAGACCACACGGGCAAGAAAACGTGTGAAGAGTCAGCCAGCCTGCTCTCAATGAAGGAGGCAGAGCCAACCTCCTGTCACCCCGTCACTCTGACTCCACCCCCCCGAAAGGCCTCCAACTCCTGGAAAGCCATCGGCAGAGCCCTCTTATGGGAAAGGTGAGAGAGGGGCGTGGGTAGTTGTTGCAGACTTCTTGGTGTCAGACCCTTTGTTCTTTTATGTTTTGTTTTTGTTTTTTTAACATCTTTATTGGAGTATAATTGCTTTACAGTGGTGTGTTAGTTTCTGCTTTATAACAAAGTTAATCAGTTATACATATACATATGTTCCCATATCTCTTCCCTCTTGCGTCTCCCTCCCTCCCACCCTCCCTATCCCACCCCTCTAGGTGGTCACAAACCACCGAGCTGATCTCCCTGTGCTATGCGGCTGCTTCCCACTAGCTATCTATTTTACGTTTGGTAGTGTATATATGTCCATGCCACTCTCTCACCTCGCCCCAGATTACCCTTCCCCCTCCCTGTGTCCTCAAGTCCATTCTCTAGTAGGTCTGTGTCTTTATTCCTGTCTTACCCCTAGGTTCTTCGTGACCTTTTCTTTTTTCTTACATTCCATATATATGTGTTAGCATACGGTATTTGTTTTTCTCTTTCTGACTTACTTCACTCTGTATGACAGACTCTAGGTCCATCCACCTCACTACAAATAACTCAATTTTGTTTCTTTTTATAGCTGAGTAATAGTCCATTGTATATATGTGCCACATCTTCTTTATCCATTCATCCGGTGATGGACACTGAGGTTGCTTCCATGTCCTGGCTATCATAAATAGAGCCGCAGTGAACACTGTGGTACATGACTCTTTTTGAATTATGGTTTTCTCAGGGTATATGCCCAGTAGTGGGATTGCTGGGTCACATGGTAGCTCTATTTGTAGTTCTTTAAGGCACCTCCATACTGTTCTCCAGAGTGACTGTATCAATTTACATTCCCACCAACAGTGCAAGAGTGTTCCCTTTTCTCCACGCCCTCTCCAGTACTCTCCAGTATTTATTGTTCCTAGATTTTGTGATGATGGCCATTCTGACCGGTGTGAGATGATGTCTCATTGCAGTTTTGATTTGCAGATCCTTTGTTCTTGAGGTTAGGTCACAGTCAGGTCACGATGATCCTGCAAGTCTCCACCAAACAAACGGTACTCCCTGTTCTGACAAGAAAAAGCGAAGGTCCCAAGGCCCAACTTTCACCCACGGAGGTCCAGGTCCGGGCTAAGAGACGGGGGTCCCTGCGGGGGTGGGTTACCCGCCCTGGAGC
The DNA here is from genome assembly GCF_964270905.1 of Leucopleurus acutus. NCBI lineage: Eukaryota > Metazoa > Chordata > Mammalia > Artiodactyla > Delphinidae > Leucopleurus > Leucopleurus acutus. Next base: position 812,866 of record NC_139162.1, read on the forward strand.
GTCCGTCCAGCACCCAGCCTGGGTCCTCCCGCCAGTGCCCAGGCTGAAGAGGCAGATCTCAGCTGGCGGCACCCTCGGGCCGGGTCCCCAGACCCTGCCCACCCGTCATCACTGAGGGAGCCAGGCGCCCAGGACCCAGCCGGCCCTCAGGCTCCTCGGGCCGCCCACACGGGGGTGGGGGGGGAGGGTGCCACGGGCTGAGACCCATGCAGACTGCCGCTGCCATTAGGTCGCAGAGGCGGGGATGGCGGAGAGGGTCACGGCCGCCTCAAGGCCTCCGCCCCGCCAGCGGGCGGCCTTGGCGAGGGCTGCGGAGCCCTGCAGGGCATACCCCCAGCCTGTGCCCAGGCCCTCAGCTCACCCGCCAGCCGCCAGCCCGAGGCCGGAGGGTCTGGAGAGCCCCGGAGAGCAGGCCGCCATCCGCCTCTTACCTCGCTCTGCACCGGAGGCCCACCGCCCCGCCGACCGCCGGCCTAGCGGGACCGCTAACCACCGCTCAAACAGCCCGTTAGCGGTCTCGCGGTAACCGTTGCCTAGTAACTAGGAGCGCAGCGATGGCCGCGTGCTAAGGGCTGCGCGTTATTGCACTCCTGCCCCTCTCCACGGGGGTGACACTGGGCCTGCGTAGGGGGCCAGGACGTGGACAACTCTGGGGGCCTCAGGGTGGTCCCAGCATCCGAGGGCGTCTGGGGGACCTCAGACACTGGCAGAGGCAGGCCCGGCTCCCTTGGGACAGCCCTGCTGTGGTGGCGTCCACGCTCCCGACCAGCCCTGGGGTGGGCTCTCTGTCCGGGGACACTGGTCCGGGCCTCCCCGAGATGGGCTGTCGTCGCTCGTGGGGCCTGGGCTCCCCCCTCCTCCTCGCCACGCCCTCCCTGGGCTCCGCCCCCTCACAGCACAGGGTCCAGCGGGCTGCTGCCCACCTTGGCTCCCACGGGGAGCTCAGGCCTCCGTCCTCGGGCGGAGCCCTGAGGGGGCAGCAGCCTCACGTCACAGAACAGGGGAGCGGGGCGGGGGGTGGCGCAGGGGGCGCGTGGGCCCTGAGGTGTCGCGGTGTCAGCCCTGACATTTCTGTGGCCGTTTCAAGCCCGCCCGACCCCCGGGGTCTCCTCAGTGGGCCCTCTGCGCATCTCACGTGGATGCTGAGCTCTGGTGGATAAATGCAGGCAGACGGCAGCAGAGCCTTGAACACCCGGCAGGTTTATGTCCGGAGGGAGGGACGTGGCAGGTGCGGACCCTCCACCGCGGGCCTTCCCCCTGCCCCCGAGGGAGCGGCGTCCGAGGAGCAGCCCCTGCCAGGCGCCCTTATCTTCCCGCTGCTTCTCAACATGTCCACTCCCGCTGTGCCCAGGAGGTCCTCCAAGCGAGATCCAAGCACTGCGGGTTTGACAGAGCCCAGGGTGCCCGCCCCCACTTTGGTTTGGGAGTCGAGCGCAGGGCAACACGGAGCCGCCAGGCTGAGGCATTTCCAGCCCCGGGAACTTTCCCAAAGCCTCGGGACCTTCAGCCATGCTGGCTTAGCAAGTGGGGCTCTGTCTGTCTCCAGGGCCAGGCCAGGGCCCCCGCCAGGCTGGGCTGGACCCACGTGAGGAGCGGCAGAGGATGAACCTGGCCCGAGGGCGCCGAGGAGGCAGGTTGGGCAGGGGCCAGGCCACGTTCTGCATCCTGAGGGACGTGGTCTAAGAGCCTGTCAGCGTCCCAGGCCGGTCTTGTTCTCGGTCAAAGATGACCATTATTCTTCGGAAAGTATTTTGTACAGACGATAGCAGAAGGCAGATGATGGCGTGAACGTTTTCAGGAATCACATTTTCAGTATCAAGACAGACAGAGTCAAACCAGTGGGATGAAGTAAAGATCTGGGGACGTGGGAACTGATTCTTCCCAGGAGCTCGTGGTCCCCAGGTCCCAGGACACGAGGACAGCAGGAGCCACAGTGTCCGGTGCTGCCCTGAGAGTACTGGGCTGCGGGCCAGAGCCAAGCCTGGAAGTCTGGCCTGCTGCACAGGCGGGTGACCAGTGCGTGTCCAGGGCTCGGGCAGGAGGGCGCTGGGGTGGACGTTCCTCCGAGCAAACGCCGTGCCCAGGGCCGGCCTCGCGGAGTCACAGGCCATGCGCACAGGGTGGGGGAGCAGCCCTGGCCCCCACGTGCTGCCCACCAGGTCCTCGGCTCTGTCCTGGTTTCCGTCCATCCTCCCCACGACACCTGGGCCTCCAAGGGCGCCTCTGCCCTTGCCTGGGGAGGGCAGGGAGCCTGGGGGCCGGGCAGCAGGGGCAGGTTGGGGGGGTCTGGGAAGGAGAGGGAGACATCCACAGACCAAAGGGGGCAGGGGGTGTCGTGGAGGGAGCAGCACAGTGGAGGGGAGGGGGGTCTGTGGGGCCCGGGCTGCGGCCTCGACAAGGAACACTGGCCCCAGAGCCCAATACTGGCCCCCTGGCCCGTCCCAGAGTGTGCCGACCCCTGGTCCAGGAGGCCCCCTCTGGGGGCCAAGGGTCCTCTGGTCACATGAGCTGCGTCCCTGGCCCTGAAGGCCTAGAGAGCCTCTGCCAGGGCTATGGGTGCCGGACACCCCAGCAAGGCGCTCGTGTGGTGGGAAACGCCCTCCCCTGGACGCCCAGGACCATCGTCCGTGTCCACCAGAGAGACCCCCCGCCCTGTGCACCGTGCACACGCGTGCAGACCGGGCCCTCCCTGTGCCATGGGCGGGGACCACGCAGGCCCTGGAAAGGAGCGCAGGACAGGTGTCTGCTTCTCTGTGGAGCCTTTATTGAGTCTCCAGGGAGACCTGCTTCCCCCGTGACACCTCCAGACCCGCAGGGACCTGGGAGGCGGGGCTGCAGAGCACATGGAGCTGTGCGGTGGGCGTGGCCACGAGGCCGGGACAGAGGGCACGAGGCGGTTTCCTTCCGGGCAGGCGTGGCCAGGCAGGAAGCCGGCTCACTGGCGCCCGGTCTCGGGGGCAGCCCAGTCGCGCGGGTAGAGCTGCCGGACAAGGTCTTGCTTGTTGACCTTCCCCATCTGGTTCCGCGGGATCTCCTCCACCAGCAGGAGTTCCGAGGGCACCGCATACGGGGCCAGGACACCTCTGCAGAGACAGGCCAGGCCTGAGGGCAGGAGCCACGGGCGCGGGTGGCGCCTCCGCAGCAGGTCGGGGCCTGGTCCTGGGCATGGAGACGCCCCTCTGCCCACTGGGGGAGAGGGTGAGCCTCACCCAGGGCCAGGCCTCCCGAGACCCCGCCCCGGAGCCCCTGAGCTGGAAAGAACTGGTCCCACCTCACGGCCCATTCACGGCAGCCCTGGCCGGACAGCTGGGGGAGGTGGGTGGGCACGTCACAGACCCCTGGGTGCTATGACCACACACGCCGGCTGGAGCCACCCTCCCACCCCAGAGCCGTCTGGGTCCAGCAGCTGGCCTCAGCCGCACCCCCAAGAGGGGCACCGTTAGACAATGCTCCCTCCTGTGAACGGCCACGTGGCGGGCCCAGCCCCAGGCAGCTCTGCGCACCACGCCCAGGCGTCTCCTGAGCAGAGCTGCCTGCTCCTTGCTGGAGGGCCGCACGTGGGGCCCTTCAATACGGAACCAGCAGGGGCACAGGATGCTGCCTGGGGTGCTGGGGAGAGGGGCCACCCATCGTGGCCTCCTGGCCCACAAAGGCTCCACGCTCTGTGGCTGCTGCCAGTGACACAGACAGCGGGGCATCGGGCAGTGGGGCTCAGGACAGCAGCACCGCGAAGTCTGCTCGGGGCCCGCAGGAGTGGGGACAGCCTTGGCCACTCGGGACGTGTGCAGCAAGGGGCCGGCGAGGGCGGGCAGAGAAACCCCATCCCTTGGCCTCAGTAGCTGGTGCCTACATCCACCTGCCCACAGATGGAGAGAAACGCTGTTACCTCGGGGCAGCTCTGGCGCAAATCGCCTGCCCCGGGCCAAAGGTCACGGAGGTTCCCCCAGGGACACCCGCTCCCCGCCCCCCGCGGCACAGCACCGCCTCCCAGGCGGCACCCACCTCCTCTCCGCCCACCAGCGTGGAGCGGGTCAAGGGGCAGCCGCAAGGATGCAGGCCCTGCGTGAAGAGTAGGTGAGGCGGGAGTGGAGCACGAAGGAAGAGGAAACCCCGTCTGTCTAGAAGCCCAAACCCGGAGAACGTCTCCTTCAAGGATGAAGTTAAAGGCTTCAGACACAGGAGCTTGGGGTCCCCAGCAGCTGACCCACTCCCCACACTTGAAGGTCTGTGGTGGGAGGGGCCGCCATGGGGGGAGAGTGCCAGACAGGATACGTGTCATCTTCCTTATTCGTGAATCCTCCTTAAGAGATAACCGTTTGAACAAAAAGTGGGGCTTGTAACGACATAAAAATAAAAGGTAGGACGACAGCGCACAGGCTGGGGTCACAGCAAAGGCAGGACACACAGCCGGCAGCGTAACTCACAGCCACCACGAAGAAGCAGAAGCTGAGGACGTAGAGGGACGCACCCTAAAGCCTGCAGACCCGCGGATTCTGAGAACAAACCCTGTTCTCCTACGAGGGGCGTCAGCTTAGCAACTGGTCTCATAGGAAACTGTCAGAGCAGCTCCCAGGCCAACTGAGGCCCTGGGCAGGAGCACAGCAGGGCTGAGTGGTTTGTTACAGAGCCAGCTTCCCTGTGGGAAAAGCCCCGTGGGCAGCGGCGGCCTCAGCTCCACCGCTCAGCCCCGTGGGGAAGGGAGGTGGCCCGGGGGCCCAGCAGCATCTCCCCTCCACGGTCTGATCGGACGGCAGCGCCTGCGCCATCTGGACACCGGATTTCTGAATTATCCCCAGGGTGTAAGCCCCACGTGGGCCGCTGCAACTGGACAGTTTGGTGGGCGGGCCACGTCCCAGACCGGGAACGTGGTGCTGCCACCGAGCCCAGAGGCCACGCCGGCCCCTCCAAGTGTCGCGGTGCCTGAGCTGGGGCGGGGGTGCCAGCCTCCCCCAACTCCGCTAGGAGCACAGCGCAGGGTCTGCAGGAGGACGTAGGACAGACCTTTGCTTGGGGGTCTTGTAAGATTCAAGAATCTTCAGAAATGAAAAAAATGGCAGCAAAAGGGAAGACATTATTAAAAAAAAAAAAAACCCTTAAAAAAAGACCCCCAAATGGCAACGAACAGGACACAGAAAGAGCAGCTTCGCTGAGCCAACGTCTGGAAAGCTCGGAGTGAGGCCCCTCCCCCACTCCCCCCATGAGGGGGCGGAGCCGGCCCTGCGCTCTGAAAGGAAGGTCCCTGCCCTCCCTCCGGGGGTGGGCAGCCGCGGGGTAACTGTCCAGTGACCGCCCCACGGGAGGACACAAAGCCCAGGGAACCGGCCGCGTGGAGGCTGTAGGCTGACCACCCGCCCCAGGCCCGCCCTGCCGGGAGCATCTCCCCAGGGACCCAAAGCCTCAGCACACAGCGCAGCGCTGCCCCAGCCGGGCCCCTGCGGTGAGGGGACGACGGGAGCCCCGGGCGTGAAGGAGCAGGTCTGAGGCCGGGAGACCTGCTCTCAGCACAGGACGGCAGGTTCTTTCTTTTAACAAAGCAACTGTTTAACCAAAGCGGCAAAGCCGACTAGAATCTTCTTCGTGCCTTTGTGAAACTGCAAAGTTCCCACTGTGATTTTGCAAATCCAGGGGAATCTAATCGCCCAGCTGTGCTGCCCTGATAAAAAAGGATTCCTCCTGTTTGTGAAATCACGGTGGCTGAGCCACAAATATCTTCAGTGCAGAGGAGGAGGCAAGTCGGGTAGGGGTGTGGGGAGAGGGGACCAGAAGGAGGGACCTCTTGGATCTAAAATAAGGGCCTTGGGGATGTACCTCACAGCTCCTTTCTGAGCTCTGGCCTGGGGCCAGCAGCGGCGCCCAGGGGCCCGTGTGATGCCCTGCGCTCAGCACGTGCTTCGGGCCCAGCAGCGCCCCGAGCCTGCTCAGCCCACGCCCTGGGGTCCCATCGGGATGGCTCTGAGCTCAGCTCCTGGGAACGGACCTTCCCTGACAAGGCTCCTCCTACACCCAGGAGGGGACGCACTCACTCACCATGGGACCCCGTCCACCTCTGACCTGGCCTCGGAAGCTTACACCTGAGTCAGGGGTCGGGGTCCTGCATCTGCTCCCATCGTCACGACACAGCTTCCCTGGGGCCCTTTGCACGCACGTATGAGTGTGTGTGTGCATGTATGTGTGTGCGTGTGCGCATGTGTGTGTGTGCATGTGTGTGTGGTGCAGGGAGCGCAGCTCCTACAGGACCACGTCACCTGGCCCTTAGCCCCCAGCCCGAGACCCCGCCCACCCGCCCGGCCCTCACCTGGCCCACTCTTTGAGCTCCCTGTGGGACAGTGAGTGTCCCTCTTGAAGGGTCACCACTGCGGTGACCCGCTGGCCCCACGTCACATCTGGAACTCCGATCACAGCCACGTCTGTGGAGAAGGAAGAGGGTGGGGGACCTCAGAAGCACAAGAGGACGAGCACCGCAGGCTGCAGGGCAGCGGGCACCTGCGGGAAACACCTGGGACCCGCCGCCCCAGGGAAGCCCGCCTAGTGGCCAGAGACAGGGGTACGGAGTCTCTGAGGGGCCAGGACGGCCCAGGACGCCACCACTCCTGAGCACGGCGTCCCGGCCTGCACCTAGCCAGCCTGGACCCAGGCGGGGGGCGGGGGAGCAGGCCGACTGTGGGGAGGGGTGGGGAGGGGATGGGAGGCAGGCCCTGGTGCTGTGCCCCCTCATGGGTACCTGGTCCCCATTTTGTCAACAACACACACACAGGAAGACACATCTGGACTGGTCCCGAGACAGCCCGGGTGGCCGAGTGCAGCTGTGTCATCCAGAGGTCAGGGTCCGGGCGCCTGGCCGCTCACCCGTGATGCTGGGATGGGCCAGCAGGAGCCGCTCCACCTCCAGGGCGCTGACCTTGTAGCCGCCGCTCTTGATGATGTCCACGGACGTGCGGCCGCGGATCCAGTAGTTGCCGTCCTTGAACACGGCCGTGTCACCTGGGGAGAGGCTCAGGTCGGTGGGAGGCACCTGGCTCAGCCGCAGTGGGCGCTGCACACGCATGAGTGCCACCCTCCCCGGCACGTGTGGGCCCCGCGTCTGGGACGAGGCAGCAAGCAGCAGGCGGACGGCTGGGACCTCGCGTGACGCCGACGCCAGACGCCTCCGTGGCCCTGCCCCGAGGCAGGTGGCGGCGTCCCACAGGGCCGGGCAGGACCCCCGTGAAACAGCCCAGGACCACGGAGGCAGGAAAGAAGAGCTTCAGGGCCTCCCTGGGGTCCTGGCCACAGCAGGGCCACAGCAGGCCCTTTCCCAACAGGGCTCTGGGCCATACGCCGTGTCACACGGGGGTCTGGCAGGAGGGAGGGACCCCGCCCCCCCACCCGCCATGCTCAGCGCCGGGGCTTCCCCACCCACTTCTCCTGGACGTGGTCCTGGCGGGAGCCCTGCCCAGCTAAGGACCCATGCAGTCCCACCTCAGGAGGCGCTAGAGACCTGAGCGGGGGGCGACGAGCTCAGTGAGGGCCGGGGCCGCACGCCAGACAGGGCATTGCGGTCGGGGGGGTGGGGCTGAGTGTGAGCGTGCACACACACGTGTGCACGGACATGTGAGCCTGTGCACATGGGGCCCCCACCGTGCACTCTGAGAGCGGCGCTGATGCTTCACCGTCTGCTCTCACACACCCCAGGCTGCACACGGGTGAGTAGCTGGAATAAATCATCAGTACATCACACCGTCCAGCGCAGGAGGCCCCTCCGTCAGCTCGCACTCCTGGCGACCTGCCACGCGGGGCGCCCTAGCCTAGGAAACAAGACGGATGGCACTGCCTGGCTGGCTGCGGTGGGCTGTGATGCAGCAGGAGCCGGGCTCCTGCAGGTGTGGGGCCTCCTGCCTGATGGGAAGCAGAAGGAACGAGAGGCACTGTGGTCTGCGGACAGAGGGATGGAGCAGGTGGCCGGCTGGCGGGCAAGGATGCAGGCGTGGAGTAAAAGGCGGGCCGCAGGGACAGGACGCAGTCTGCCCCCATCCCATAAGGCCCACCGGGGCCCCTCTCCCATTCCTGCTGTGCGGCCCCGGCTCCAGCCATGTCCCCTCCACACTGGACAGCCACTGGGTCTCCCGACGGCTTCCCAACCACTGGACACCAGCCCCTTAAATGCACCCAATGGCCCAGCCAGGCCTCCGCCGGCCAGACACCCAGCAGTGTTAGGGGTGGGGGTCACTGCCCTGCCCTGGTCCTGCCAGGGATGCCCCCATTGCCCATACCAAGGCCGACATGGCTTCGGGGCCTCTGGCCATGTCGCCTGCACCCTCTTTGCTCTGTGTGACGCCAACTTAAGTCAGGGTGAGAGCTCCCCACGGCTGCACCCACACGCCCTACGGCAGGGCCCCCAGCCACGGCCTTCACCCCAGGGGTGCTCACACCCGCTACCCCATCTGTGGCATCTGGTTCTCCATCTGCCCAATCCCCTTCACTGTCCCTCTGCTCAGACATCACTTCTGTGGCATCTCCAGGTGCCCCTCCCCACGCACCAGCTCACAGTTCCAGCGGCTTCCTTGCACTGTCTCCTGTCACCAGCTCTTACACTGACCCTCGTCCAGCCTGATGAAGAGCAGTGAGAATTAGGATCTTCTCTGAGAAAAGCCAGGCACCGCAGTGGTAGGGATGGCGCTGAGGACACACGGACACTGTCCCGGGGGAGGTCTGGGCGTCTGTGTGCCGAGTGAAGAAAAGCCCCGCGGGAGAGCCCTGCTGCTTCCCGGGACCACCGTCAGGCAGGGTCGCCGACAGATGTCAACACCACCCTGGACTACCCGGTAGCCTCAGTGTGATCACACACGTCCTCGTGAGGGGCGGGGCAGAGGGATATTCGAGACACAGAAGACCCAGGAGGGGCCCCGCGGAGACGGAGGGAGGAGGCCCCAGTGGCTCTGTGCCCCTCACACGTGGCTGTGCGGGAGGCCAAGGAAGACGCTAGAAGGAAGACGAAGGCACGACAACCTCCCAGGGCGGAGCCTCGCCTGGGCACACAGCTTGGTTCTCTCCCTCTTGGAGTAAAACCAACAGCAACTGTCGTTTTCAGGGCACAGAGCCGCGCACAGGAGACAGGAGAGGGCGTGATGGTGAGAGAACTGGCGGCCGGGAAGCAAGCGGACAGACCCCGCGGGCTGGAGGGAGGCTGTGTGAGGCGGGTTACGGCCAGGGTGGCAGGCGCCCTGCGGGAGGTGGCGAGGACGGGCCGAGCGAGGAACAGCGGCACCGGCCCCCAGCGCACGGCCGCCGGTCCTTCTCTGCGGACGGAGGAGGGTGGACGGCGACACGGGAGCCCATGGGCCCTGAGCAGCGGTGGCTGGGCCTCCCCACCCCCTCTTCTTGCTCTCAGCCCCCGGACCCCTGCTGGGTATCAGAGGGGAGAAAATCAGCCATCAACCCCCGGAATTACAAGACGTGGTCTCCAGAGCCCCCAGGGTGCATGGCCTGTCGACTTCAGGGCTCCCAGTGCAAAGGGAAGATTCTCTAGGACCTCAAGAGGGGAAAGGTCACGATGCGCCAGGAATAACGCAGCTGCAGCCGGCAGCACACGTGGAGGCCTGACAGCAGTAAAGACAATTTCTAGCCCAGACTCCTGTACCCGGCCCAGCCAGGACGAAGACACTGGCAGACACGAGCTCTCCAGAGCTCACTTCCCACCCACCCAGCCTCAGGAGGCTCCTGGGGAACGTGGCCGACAAGGAGAAAGGAGGCCGGTGGGAGCTGTGCACTGGCGTGGGTGGCAAGCACAGGGGGGGTCTCCCAGGAGGACTGGAGGCCAGAACAGATGAGCCCTCCCGCCTCGGGAAACACTGCGGCTCCCACGTGGCTCAACCCTGAACGGTGTGTCCACAGGCGTCTGGCAGCCTCCAGGTGGCCAAGATGGGCACGGCTGGGGTACGAGGGCCACGCATCCTTCTTCCCAAACCAGACAGACCGCTGGAGTCTTCCAGCTGCGCACGTGGGACCTTGATAAAAACAAAGATCTTCTGCCCAGAGGTCTGAGGCTGACCAGGGTAGACACAGCGGCCAAAAGGCAGCGTAGGGACTTTCCTGGCAGTCCAGTAGTTACGACTCTGCGCTCCCAATGCAGGGGGCCCAGGTTCGATCCCTGGTTGGGGAACTAGATCCCACATGCCACAACTAAAGATCCTGCACACCACAACTAAGACCTGGTGCAGCCAAACAAACAAACAAAACAAACCCAGAAAAACAAACAACAACAAAAAACAAAGAGCAGCGCAGAGGCCCAGCAGGAGCGCGCAGGATGGGGACACGCCGTCCGCACAGAAGCCACTCTAGGTAGCTCGGAGACTTAACTCCAACAAAGCCGGGCGTTTCAGAAGAACATGGAGGAAAAGCTCTTGACGACCGCTGGGGAACAAAGGGACGAGCAGCAGACAGGCCCGCGACACAGCCCCAGCCTCCTGTTCACAGGGCGCCTCCACACAGAGCCCAAGCCCCGCGGGGCAGCGGGGGCCGGCGGGATCGGCAGCCTGACCACACCACACGGCCTGGGGGGCCTGGGGGCCCTGCCCAGGGCTCTGGTCGTACGCGGTCAGCAGACGTGAAGGGGTTGACCACCTCCAGCTACATGTGCTGTCACACCCCTAACACGAAGCACTGGGCGCCCTCCTTTCAACACGCTGCCTGATTCCTAACTATTGTTGGTCAAAATAAAAGCACTGCTTTCTGGAGAACCACATCAGAGCTCAGCGTGGCTCCAAGTGGGCGGCTGGGCAAGAGGACGGAGCTCACGCCTGGGTCCACCCTGGGGCCTTCGTCACATGACAACTGGAAAGATTTTATACTTGTCGTCCGTGTTTGTAAGGGAACGAAGCTTACTGAGGAAACACTGGCAGAGAGAAAACAAAGGGACAGACGACAATCACAGAGACAGCAGCTAGCGTCTGTGCTTGGCGGTGCAAACCCGCATGACGGCCACACACACACACACACACACACACACACACGCGTGTGGGGTGCATGCCAGCAGGGGCTCCCTCAGGCCAGGATCACTCGAGTCGTGGCTGCAAAAGGCTCACGATCCTCCTGGTCTGGATGCACCACAAGGCACCACACGCCCAGCGCAGAACAACGGACTCCAATTCCCCACTTTATAAACATCGTACGCGTCCCCCCGCACCCGGTTTCCTTTGAACGGATTCCCAGGAGCCCTCCTGACACACAACCCGCCCGCTGGTGCCAAGCACCTGCCCACAGCACCAAGTGTCAACTTCGGAAGAATCTCTGCCAGTTTGGTGAAAGGAGACTGTTTCCATACTTGCTCTTTCACCACCAGGAAGTAAAACGTTTTCCGTAGTTTTATGTCCAATTGCACTTCCTCTCGATCTGCCCGTGGCCGTGGCTCGTTTTCCTACTGGGGCTCCTGGGCTCAAGGGACCCACTCCCTCGGCCCCAGTTGGCCCTCACCGACTTCTCGGTGGACTCCACGTTCCACCGAGGCTGCAGACCTCGGCCACGTGTGCACCCAGGGCTCTCTTGTTTCCTGCTATATAAATAGCCTTTTATGTTTTCCCCCGATAACATCATGTGCTCATTAGAGAAGAAGAAAAGGGAGTAAACTCAGCACCAAGATACCCCCGTGAACGTTCTGCAGGGTTTTCTTACAGACCTTTTCCCCAGTTACCTAAATTTCCTCTACAACTGTGCTGACTTGTCATTAGGTGTGTGCAGTTTACTACGTCACTTTCTAACAGTAAACAGCGTAAGGAAATCTTCTTTAGAATAAGGCAGAGATACCATTTCTGTTTCCTCGTGTTCAGCCACAGTCTTTCTACCTTGTCCAGAGGGTAGGAGCTGTAGCCCAGCTCAGCCCAGTCCCTGCATCCCTGTGTCCTCAGCTCCATCCTCAGGGTCAAGGTAAAGCCCTGAGCAGAGGGGGGCTCCCGGCACTGCCATCTCCCTGCCCCGGCCGGCACTGGGCCCATGTGCGTGTGGGAGGTTCTCCCCAGCCTGGCGTGCGCAGGTGGAACACGATCAGGGTTGCCATCGGAGGTGCTTCTGGATAGAGAGCTTTGGTTTCCGGCCTGAGCGGCAGCCAGGACCCCTGGGGCTGGCAAGGAGCTCCCCGGCGATGGAAACCAGGCTTCACGCAGGGCAGGGAGGGTGGCCATGGCTGGCATGGCCGAGGGAGGCCTCTTTCCTCTCGTCCAGACACGGAGGAGGCCTCTGAGGAGAAGCCGGCCGGGTGCGGCCCCTCTCCAGCCCGGGCCACAATCTGTGTGGCAGGAAGGGCTGGCCAGGGAAAGGGTTAAGTTTAATTCATCCTGATTTCTATTTAATATCACGCTCTCCCCCGGAGGAGCAGCAGCTGTGAGCTGATTGCCGCGCTCATTATGCAGCCTGTATCGCTAATGGCCTGTGACAAAGGCACGCGGCTTCCAGGCCTCACCCCCGAGAGCCAATTAAACACACAGACTCCCTTCCTGTTTGCTGCGCATTACAATGAAATTAAACTGAATTTCAAAATCATCTTCTCCTAAAGACATCTCTTTACGATAATTAATGCAGGCTATTCCTTTCAACTGAAATATCCATCACGACCAAGGACTAAGATGTTTACCGCTGACCGCCCTGCACTCCGCAGCGCTGCCGGCCCAGCGCTCCGCGAGCCCTGCTATCTGCAGAATCCGCGGGGCTCTGGTCCCTGTGCTTCAGAGAAAGCTGCAGCTCTTTAGCTGCATTTAAAATGAAACCGGATGGCCACCAGGAAGTCAGATTTCCAAGTCAGGACACTCGGAGGGCTACAGGAGGGACCCACAAAAAAGCAAGAGGAGCTCAAAAGTAGTATTGCTTAAATACTGCATTTAAAGGACAAGGATAGTGGTTGGCTGCCACCAGGCTGGCCCGTATGAACGCGAAGTTTACAAAGGGAAGCCAGGGCGTGTGTGAATATGCCGCACGGACAGGTGGCCCGGCCTCCTGGGCCCCAACCACAGAGCCCTCTGCTGGTGCTGGCCAGGGCTCCTGGCACAGGCCTCTGCTCTGGGGGGCCCGAAATGGAGCCCCGAGGTCCCCCAGCAGAACCCCTCATGTGCCCCTTCCCCCTCAAGCCCCACCCAGCGGAGCCCCAGCACCCCGAGACCTCGGGGGGTCTGCACGTGGCCGCCGGCTCTGTCACCTGGTGACCTCAGGCCCACGACGGCGGCAGATTGGAGGTGATTTCTGCCCTTCCTAACCCGTGCGGCCTGAGCCGATGGAGAAGACACGTGTGTGCTATCGGCCGGCCGCAGTTCCCCAAGGCGTTACCAGGCCAAGGACACACCCACTGCGCACCTCCTTGCCCACCCCCAGGTGCGCCCGGCACCCCGTCATGGCCGCCCCCCTCACAGAGCGTTTCTCTTCAGCTCTGTGGTCCACAGAAGACCTGGCAAGAGGTGCGTTTCTAATTATGAGGCCAGCACATGACGGACGGGGGAACAGGCCTTCCTTTCCGGAAAATACTGCTTTAAGATTATTATTATGAAATAATGCATTTTCAGCACAAAAGTTTTAGAAATACAGACAGGCAATAAGAAAAAGAGAAAGCCCAGAACCCCACCTTCTGGCTGTCACGAGCTGCTGTTCCGGTGTGTCGTGTGAACACAAACGCAGTGAATCAGTGCAGCTGCAGCCGTGAGTACACCCAGTACCTGCCGAATCGTCCACATGGATGGGACCGCTGGGACCAAGGAGGAGGGGGGCGGGGTGGACGGAAGGGGTGGGGCTCCTCAGAGCGGCCCCGGGTGCGCGTGCGGGGAGAGGGCTCCGAGGTTGGGGGTGGGTGCCTGCCTGCCCACGCGGCTCCACGTGCCGCTCTAGCAGGCGAGAGAGTGCAGACTTCAGGGCTGGGAGTAACGTAACGAGGGACCCAAACCAAAGTGCAAACCAACCTCCTTCTATGAAAACGGGGGCGGGGTTACAAAGCAGGGGGCGGTGGCGGCGGGGAGGGCGGCGGGGAGGGCGGGGTGCCCAGAAGGGTCTCGGAGGCGGAGTGCAGTGGTTACTCGGGAAGGAGAGTCCTGACCCACGAGGGGCAGAGGGACCACCTCGTGCAGGGCTGCTGGGCCAAGGGACAGGACGGGAGCCTGGCCATAGGGCTGGGGGCTGCTAGCCCCCCTGCGGGTCATGGCCTCAGAACCTTCCTTCTAGAGGCCTCAGGGGGGCTGGGGTGCAGTGTGGGAGGTGCAGCCTTTAAGACGGGAGCACAAAGAGTACCCCACCCCATCTCTGCCCGCCAGGGAGGATTGTGGGGACGTCCCGGTGCGGTGGTACCCGGGTGACCCTCCCGTCCCCTCTGGACCCTCCGTCCTACCTGTTTTGAACCAGCCGTCCGAGGTGAAGGCAGTTTTTGTTTCCTCCGGCTTGTCCCAGTATTCCCGGAACACAGAGGGCCCCCTGACCAGGAGCTCCCCCTCCTTCTCTTCAAACCCTGGGGTCACCTGCAACAGGAGAGAGAGGTGGGCGTCAGAGCTCGCCCCTCCAGGGCACGTCTCCACCTGCCCCCGCCCCTCTCAAGGCCCACATGCTCTCCTGAAATTAGACACTTGGGTGGGAAAGACGGCAAACACAGCTTTCCGTGCCCACCTCGGTCACGCCGGCCGCCACCTCTGCACCTGCCCCGCCCGGGGGCTGTCCACCTCGCTTCCCCAGAGCTTGCTGCTGGGCCCCATTTGCCTGACCAAAGGCCACGCTCCCGTGAAACTCTGTCTTCAGAGTGCGGACACGGGAGGAGAGGGCAAGCTGCCCACACCTGCCATGGCTGCTGGAGAAGCTCGAGGTCGGCAGCTTCGGGGTAGGAAGGGGGCCCACAGGGCAGCCCGTTAAGGAGGGAGAGCCGGGCGCCTAGGAGAGCGAGGTGGTCAAGAAGCAGGGATCTCAGCGTTTCCCCTGCCGGGAGCACAGCGAGGGCGGGAAGGGGGCTGCGTGTTAGAGGACACGGAGTCGATGTCTGTGATGCCAGGAAAGGATACAGCGAGGCGGCACCACATGCCGTGGGGCCCAGCGAGCCCCTCGGGTTCACCCTCGCTGGCTCCGTGCTCACAGAGTTGGCTGACAGTAACTGTGACCCGTGAGATCAAGTGCCGTTCAGGCCTGTTCAGCTCATCAGCTCCCACCTGGGATGAACTTTCCTGGGGAAAGAATATCCCCCTCTTTTAAAAAAAAATCAGAGCCCCTTTGAAACGTGCTGTAAAATCGTCTGAGTTGTTTGTCTGAGGCCTGGACGGCAAGCTGGACGCCCCCGGGGCCGACACTGCAGGCAGAGGGTGAGGAGAGTCTGCCCCACAGCAGCTCTGTTCCCAAGCCTTGCTGTCGACTCATCACCCTGGTTCTCACACAGGAGTGATGTCACCGAGGGGACCGGGCTGCATGTTCTGGGCCCAGCCGAACTCCTGCCATCAGCCTGCTCAGAGGAGGTGTTTGTTTGTTCAACTAAACTGCAGGCTTTATTTGTACTTCACCATCTTTTCCACTGCCATCCTTTATCTCCTCCACTGCCAAGGTCAGCCTGGCCATGGGGTGGCACACCTGCAGGGCAGGTATACACGGCAAGGCAAAGGCTGTGAAAATAATCTGACGTGGAAACCAGCCCCAGAGATGGCAGGTTGGAACTGGCAGACTTAAGTCAACGAGATAATAGTAAAACAAGAATACCAACACCCTCCACTGGAACTGAACAAGGTCCAGAGTCTCATTACACAATGTCCAAAACGTCTAGGACACAACACGAAATTGCTCAGCACATGGAAAGCCAAGCAAGGTCCACCCTTATGGAAAAAGGCCATCAGTGTAGGACAACACCAGACGGCACAGATGCTGGGAGTGCCTGAGAAAGACGTGAAAGCGCATGTCATCAATGTGCCTAAGAAAGATGTGCTCCAACAAGTAAGGGCGAAAACACTGCGAATAAGTGGGAATATAAAGTCTCAGCAGAGAAGTAAAAGACATAGAGCAGAACCAAATGGAAATGTTAGAACTGAAAAACACAACAACAGAAATAAGAAAAATTTGCTGGATGGGCTCAATAGCAAAATGGAGATTACAAAGCAAAGAATCTGAGAATTTGAAGACAGAACAATAGAAGTTACCCAATCTGAACAACAGAGAAAAAACTATTGGAAAAATTGAACAGAGTCTCAGAAGCCTACACCAACACCACAGGGACTAACAGTCACGCTATTGGATTCCCAGAAGAGAAGCTAGGGGCAGAAAGATAGTTGATAAAATTTGGCTTAAAACTCTTCAAGTTTGGTGAAATACATTAATGTGCAGATTCAAGAAGCCCCATGAACCCCAAGCAGGACAAGCCAGACACATCATAATCCAATCACTGAAAACTAAAAAGAAAGACAAAAATCTTGACAGCAGAGCATAACTCAGAGGCATTCAAACGACTACTGACTTCTCAGCAGAAACAATGGAGGCCAGAAAAAAGTGGAATAACATATTTTTTAAGTGTTGAAATAACTGTCAACCCAGAATTCCAAATCCAGTGAAAATAACCTTCAGGAATGAAGATAAAGTGAGGACATTCTTAGATGAAGAAAGAAGAGAATTTGTCGTCAGCAGATCTGACCTAAAACAATGACTACAGAATTTTCAGTCAGAACAGAAATGACACCAGAATGAACCTGGAAGATCAGAAGTAAAGGAAAAGCAACAGAACTAGTAAATATCTGGTTGAATAAAACTGACTATTCTTTTCCTCATGAGTACTTTAAAAATATTTTGACCATTGAAAGCAGAAATTATAACATTGTTTAATGGAGCTTACCATATACATAGACGTTACGTATGACAACAACCTAAAAGGGAGAGGGCAAAGCGACCCACAGAGTAGTGACAAAGATTGGAACATATGTATATGTATAACTGATTCACTTTGTTATAAAGCAGAAACTAAAACACCATTGTAAAGCAGTTATACCCCAATAAAGATGTTAAAAAAAAAAACTAGCCTCATTTCCATAAAGACAAGCAAAAGAAAAAAAAACCTTTAAAAAAAAATCCAGTTTCAGCAAGAACTTGGCTAAGTCAGTGTAGTGAGAGGCCCCCTCCACCCTGATATCTGCTCACCCTCATATCTGACCAGGTTCCTCATCCCCCACCATCTCGCACTTGATGTCTGACCACCAGTCTTTCAAAGATCCTGTTAGGTCGGTTTAGCCAGAATCCCCCCGACCCTTGATGTTTCCTCTTAGCACATTTCCATCCAATGACTCCACCTGCTCCTTGGCTGTGAACCCACACTTGCCAACGCTGTATCTGAAGTTGAGCTCAATCTCTCTCCCCTCCTGCAAATCCCACTGCAGTGGCTCCTACACCCATCGTGACGGTCCTGAGTCGGCCTCATCATCTTTTTTTTTTTGCGGTGCGCGGGCCTCTCACCACTGTGGCCCCTCCCATTGCGGAGCACAGGCTCCAGACGCGCAGGCTCAGCGGCCATGGCTCACGGGCCCAGCCGCTCCGTGGCATGCGGGATCCTCCCGGACCGGGGCACGAACCCGTGTCCCCTGCATCGGCAGGCGGACTCTCAACCACTGCGCCACCAGGGAAGCCAACCTCATCATCTTTAACATGAGTGATGATTAATTTTTCTTTGACAGTACATGTAGTAGGAGTTCTGTGTTCTTCTGGAAGTGTCAAAATGTTGAGTCTACGTAGATTTCAAAAAGTGAAGTATGTATTTTGTAGTCCCTAGAACAACTACTAAAAAACTAGAAGACATGTGTTCAAAAACTCAACAGATAAATTAAAAGGGAATACTAAAAAACTGACCCCAAAGAGGGCAGTTAGAGGGAAGCCAAGCAATGAGAAACCAAGGGACAGAACAGTAAGCAAATAACAAATGAGAGGCTTAAATTCAAACATATCAAGAGTCACATTAAATGCACATGGTCTAAACTGGCCAATTAGAAGACAAACTTCAGATTAGATTAAAAACATACATGATGCAACTATGTGCTGTCTATAAGAAACTCATTTCAAATACAGTTACGTGGTAGGTTAGAAGCAAAGGGATGGAACAATATATACCATACAAACATCGATCGAAAGAAATGGAAGTGGCTATATTAGTACCAAACTAAATAAACTTAACAGCAGAATGTTAGCAGCAGCAGTACATGATGATAAAAGTCAATTCACCAAGAAGGCATAGTAATTATAAGTGTGTGTTCACCAAGCAACAGATTTTCAAAATTCATGAAACAAAAAACTGATAGGAGGGGGCCTCCCTGGTAGTGCAGTGGTTAAGAATCCACCTGCCAATGCAGGGGACACGGGTTGGAGCCGGGGTCCAGGAGGATCCCACATGCCGCAGAGCAACTAAGCCCGTGCGCCACAACTACTGAGCCTGCGCTCTAGAGCCTGTGATCCACAACTACTGAAGACCGTGCGCCTAGAGCCCGTGCTCCACAACAAGAGAAGCCACCGTAATGAGAAGCCCGCGCAACGCAATGAAGAGTAGCCGCTGCTCGCCGCAACTAGAGACAAGCCTGCGCGCAGCAACAGAGGCCCAACGCAGCCAAAATTAAATAAATAAATTTATTAAAAAAAAACTGATAGGAGAAATAGACAGATAATTATAACTGGAGAATTCAACACTCCTCATTTGGTGCTTGAACTAGTAGTCAGAAAACCAGTATGGCTTTGAGAGACCTGAACACTACCATCAACCTTCTTCATCTGACTGACATTTACACCCCAACCAAACCCAGCAGAATACACACTCTGTTCAAGTACACTAGAACAGTCACCAGGAAAGACCACATTCTGGGCCATAAAACACAGCTTAACAAATTTTAAAAAACTGAAATAATATCAAGTATGTTTTCTGACTGTAGTGGAATTAAACTGGAAATCAATAACAGAAAAATTGAACAACACACTTCTAAATTATCCATGAGTCAAGAAGAAGTCTTAAGGAAAATTATTAGAAAATATTTTGAACTGAATGAAATTAAAACAGAACATATCAAAATTTCGGGGGTAAAGCTCAAGCAATGTTTAGAGGGAAGTTCATATCATTAAATGCACATATTAGAAAAAAAGAAAAAATGTCAAATCAATAACCTAAAGTTTTACCTTAAGAAACTAGAAAAAGAGAAAAAGAAGCCAAAAGCAAGCAGAAGAGAAGAGACAATTAAGATAAAAACTGAAACCAATAAAAATCGAAAAGAGGGACATCCCCGGAAGTCCAGTGGTTAAGGCTCCGCCTCCCAATGCAGCGGTGCAGGTTCGGTCCCTGGCCAGGGAGCTAAGATCCCACATGCTGCCGGTTGTGGCCAAAAATTAAAAAAAGAAAAAAAATTGAAAAGAGAAAAATAATGGGGAAAATTCAATGAATCCTCAAGTGAATGCTTTGAAAAAAGATTTTAAAAATGGATAATCTTCTAGCAAGAATAACAAAGAAAAAATAAATAGAAGACATAATTTATCAACATGAGTTGTGGGAAGCGCATCACCTCAGACTATGCAGACATTAAAAGGTCCATAAGGGAATAATACTGTGAAAAACTCTATGCGCATCAAGTATTCAATTTCTCAAAAACCACAATCTACCAAAACTCACCCAAGATGCAATAGATGACCTGAATAGTTCTTTAACTATTAAAGAAACTGAATTCATAGTTAAAACCTTCCAAAAGAAGAAACCTCTAGGCTCAGACGGTTTCAGTGGAAATTCTATAAAATACATAACACCAATTATATACAATCTCTTCCAGAAAGTAAAAGAGGAGGGAACACCTCCCAACTAATTTTATGATGCTTACATTACCTTGATACCCAAATCAGAAAGAATCTGCAAGAAAACTACAGAGCAAAATCCCTCATGAACAGAGACGCAAAGATCCTCAACAAAACGTTAGTAAAGCAAATCCAGTACTGAATAAAAAGAATGCCCCCCCACGGCCACGTGGGGTCTGTCCTGGAAACACCAGGGAAATCATCCGTGCCGTCCACCATCCCAGCAGCCTAATGAACAAAACCCAATCAATGCAAAAAAGACATCTGAAAATATCCAAAATCCATTCATGATAAAAAACACTCTCGGACTTCCCTTGTGGTGCAGCGGTTAAGAATTCGCCTGCCAATGCAGGGGACACAGGCTCGAGCCCTGGTCCGGGAAGATCCCACATGCCGCAGATGGAGCAAAACATATGAAAGCCAGTGTACCACAACCACTGAGCCTGTGCTCTTTGCCTGTGAGCCACAACTACTGAGCCCATGTGCCACAACTACTGAAGCCCGCATGCCTAGAGCCTGTGCTCCGCAAAAAGAGAAGCCACCGCAATGAGAAGCCCGTGCACTGCAACAAAGAGTAGCCCCCGCTCGCCGCAAGTAGAGAGAGCCCATGCAGCAACAAAGACCCAACGCAGCCAAAAATAAAATATAAATAAATTTATATATTAAAAAAAACCTCTCAGCATATCAAAAATAGAATGGAATCTACAAAAAGCCTATAGCTACTGTCATGCTTAATAGTGAAAGACCAAATACTTTCCCCATAAATCGGAAATAGGACAAGGACATCCATTCTCACTACTCCTATTTGGAATCATACTGGAAATCCTAGTCAGGACAATTAGGCAAGAAAAAGAAATAAAAGGCATACAGATTGGAAAAGAATAAATAAATCTGTTCTATTTGCAGAAAATACTTGTGTATATGGAAAATCTCAAGGAATTAAAAAAAAATCCTCCTAAAACTGAAAAACAAATTTACCAGGATTACTACAGGATACAAAGTCAATACACTAGAATCAACTGTATTCCTATACACTAGTGATAAACAATTAGAAACAAAAAATTCTATATTTACAATCATTGAAAAAGAAGAGGAAGAGGAGAAAGAGATGGAGAAAAGAAGAAATACTTAGGTATAAACCTAGCAGAACATGTCCAGGAGCAGCATGCTAAAAACCTCACACATCCACTCCCCCACACCCCCCAAAGCAGACCTAAGTACATGGAGAGGGGCACCATGTTCATGGATTGAAAAGAGTCATCGAGGCAAAGACGTTAATTCTTCCCAAATTGATCTATAGGTTTAATGCAACTTTGACCAAGATCCCAAAAGGATTTTTTGTAGATACAGACAAGCTATTTCTAAAATGGGTATGAGCATGCAAAAGAACTAGAATAACCAAAACAAAAAACAAAAAACCCTGAACAAGAGTGCAGTTGGCAGAATAACAGTCCTGAGGCTCACTGTAAAGCCACAGTAGTCAAGGCTGTGGTGTCACAAAGGAACAGACACACGCACCAGTGGAGGAGAGTATACAATCTATACATGAACCTGCTGAAACATGTAAAGTTGATTTTTGACAAAACTGCAAAGAAGGAAGGGTAGTCTTTTCAGCAAACGGTATTTGAACAACTGGATATGGAAAAAAATAAGCTCCAACTAAATTTCATATGTAATGCAAAAGTTCACCAAAATGCACAATAGGTATAAATGTAAACCGTAAGACTATGAAACTTCCGGGAGAAAACCTTTGTAACCTGGAGTTAGAGATAACACCAAAAGCGTGATCCATAAAAGTAAGAGAAAGAGAGAAATTAGACCTCATGAAAATTAAAAACTTCTGCTTTATGAAATACAAGACAATGTAAAGACAAGCCACAAACTAGGAGGAAATATTGGCAAATCAGATATCCGACAAAGAACTCTTGAAACCCAACAGTAAGAAAGTAACCAGAGGGGAAGTGGGCAGAGCAAGAAACACCAGGAATCCAGCTCCCACCTGGACAGCAACTGCACAGGCAGGATCTGTCTGATGTAACTATTTTTGAAACCTGGAGTCTGTTGAAGGCTTGCAACTTCCAGGGGAAGGCCTGGAGGGTAAACTGTGGTTAATTTTGGTCATTTTCAGCTCTTAGCTCTGTAGCAGCTACCACTCCCCCCGCCCCCGCAGGCAGCTGTGCATGTATTCCTAGAGCAGCTTGCAGACAGACTGTGGAAGCCAGGGTGGGCAAAACGGACGCAGATCTTCAATAAGATTATGTCAGCAGATTTCTCATCAGAACTTTGGAAGCCAGAAGCAGTGCACCCATATATTCAAAGTGCTAAAAGAAAAAAAAGTTGACAAAGAATCCAATATCCACTAAAAATGTTCTTCAAAAGTGAGGGAGAAATTAAGACATTTCCAGATAAACAAAAGCTGAGGAAGTCTGTGACCACTAGACCTGCCCTGCAAGAAATGCTCAAATGAGTCCTGCAGGTTAAAAGAAAGCACCTAGTCAGTACACCTAAGTTGTATGGAGAAAAAAAGATCTCAACAGAAGTAAATACACTTACTATGACACATTGTTTTCTACATGATTTAGGAGACTAACACATTAAAAAAATTATGTGTAAAAACTAGTATTACAAACTCTGGTTTGTAACTCCAAATCTTGTTTTCTACATAATTTAGGAGACTAATACATTGAAAAGAATTAACTTATGTTTTAGGGCACAGAATGTATAAAGATGTAATCTTGTGACATCAACAGCTGAAAGGGGTAAGGACAGAACTGTAAAGCAGCAGAGTTTTTGCATGTTATTAAAGTTAAGCTGGTATAAATCCAAATTAGTGTTAAAATTTTTAGAAAGATAAATGTAATCCTTGTGGCAACCACAAAGAAATTAGCTGGAGAAAATACACAAAAGGAAATGAGAAAGGAATTTAAACATTTCACTACAAAAAAATCAACTAAGGGCTTCCCTGGTGGCGCAGTGGTTGAGAGTCCGCCTGCCGATGCACGGGACGCGGGTTCGTGCCCCGGTCCGGGAAGATCCCACATGCTGCAGAGTGGCTGGGCCTGTGCGCCATGGCCGCTGGGCCTGCACGTCCGGAGCCTCTGCTCCGCAGCGGGAGAGGCCACAACAGTGAGAGACCCGCGTACCGAAAAAAAAAAAAAAATCAACTAAACACGAAAGAAGACAGAAATGCAGGAAATTAGGGACCAAAAAAAGCTATATGGCACATAGAACACAAATAGCAGAAGTAAGTCCATCCTTATCAGTAATTACTTTAAATGTAAATGGATTAAATTCTCCAGTCTAAAGACAGATTGGTGGAATGGATAAAAATCCATGATCCAACGACAGTAGACCCTTGAGCAATGTGGGAGTTATGGGCAGAGACTCACCACACAGTTGAAAATCTGCATATAACTTTACAGTCAGCTCTCTGTATCTGTGGTTCCACATTCATGGATTCAACCAACTGTGGATCGTGTAATACTGTAGTGCATGTTTACTGGAAAAAAACCCCACATATAAGTGGACCTGTGCAAACCCATGTTGCTCAAGGGTCAGTTGCATAGCCTGCCTACAAGAAACTCACTTGAGATCGAGAGACACAGGTGGATGGAAAGTAAAAGGATGGATCAAGATATTCCTGCAAATAGCAACTGACCAAAACAGACCAGGGTGGCTGTACTAATATCAGAGAAAAGAGACTTTATTCACACACCTAAGGACAAACCATCAAAACATATGAAGCAAAAACCCTGACAGAGCTGAAGGGAGAAATGGGCAGTTCTAACTGAGTTCCATTCTACCTTAGAAATCCACATCCCTGTGTCCTCTTCCTCAGCACGCCCCAGCACTGGGTGCCCTACAGAGACCTCTTATCACAGTCACTCTTCTGTCTCAGGGCAGGCATTCTGGGTATTGCACATCACCTGTTCAAATCACTGTGTGCTTGTGTCCTGACAATACCTACTGTGTGTTAATTTACAGACACGATCACCCAACCCTGTGCTGCGTTCACTCCAGCTCCTGTCGTCTGTGGACCCTCCCTTTATTCCTCCATCATGCTGGACCCACAGCCAGGTGCATGCTGACCGCAGGCGAGCAGGCCTGTATGGTGGGCAAGAAGCGGACCAGAGCTCACCCAGTCAGAGAGGACTTCCTGCCCACCCCCAGCACTGAGTCCTAAATTCCTGATTTCACAGGGTAAGAAAAGATATTCACAAGCTTCTTCCAGGCAAGTGGCATGAAATGCAAGATACTAACTTTTGAACTCCACAGAACATTTTTTCACGTTTAGCATCTCGGAAACTGGGCTGTGCCTCGCCACGGATGGGACGTGGATTTGGCGAACAAGGATGACCACTGTCCACGGACACTGCTCTGCCCCTTCCCGTGACACGCAGACCAGCCCCCGAGCTCGGGAGCTGCTGGCATGCAGGCTCTGTGGCCACAGACACGCGGAGCATAGAGTCAGGGTCTTCGGAACCGAAACCAACTCTGAACCGAATCCCCTCAAGACCCCTCACCTACTCAGCGCCACCCCACTCAACACTCCCTCTGAGCGCGTTCTCAGGCTCCCCTAATACACCCGTCATGGGTTCACTCAGCGCCACCCCACTCAACACTCCCTCTGAGCGCGTTCTCAGGCTCCCCTAATACACCCGTCATGGGTTCACTCAGCGCCACCCCACTCAACACTCCCTCTGAGCGCGTTCTCAGGCTCCCCTAATACACCCGTCATGGGTTCACTCAGCGCCACCCCACTCAACACTCCCTCTGAGCGCGTTCTCAGGCTCCCCTAATACACCCGTCATGGGTTCACTCAGCGCCACCCCACTCAACACTCCCTCTGAGTGCGTTCTCAGGCTCCCCTAATACACTCGTCATGGGTTCACTCAGCGCCACCCCACTCAACACTCCCTCTGAGCGTGTTCTTAGGCTCCCCTAATACACCCGTCATGGGTTCAATGCCACAAAGACACATCTACCCCCCAACTCTAATTTTTGTACAGATCTGCCAGGGAGTCTCTGGTCTACAGAAAGCAAGTATCAAGAAACTAAGACATGGGACTTCCCTGGCGGTCCAGAGGTTAGGACTTCACCTTCCAGTACAGGGGGTGCGGGTTCCCTGGTCTGGGAGCTAAGATCCCACATGCCTCACAGCCAAAAAACCAAAACAGAAGCAATACTGTAACAAATGCAATAAAGACTTTAAAAAATGGTCCACTTCAAAAAAAAAAATCTTTAAAATAAAGAAACTAAGACACGTCACCATTTTCTTTATGCCAGAGAAAGACAAGGCATTTTTTCATTTCTTCAGGGAGGGGGAAAGGGAACCACCAATTCGAAGTTCTAATAACAAACAACCTAAAATAATGCGTAACCATAAACGCTGCCTTCGACTAAAATCTGTCCTGCGTATCACCAGGTCACAGGCAGAGCCAGGGCGCTGCAGGTTTCTGCCGCCATACCTCAGAACCACGTGGAGTTACATTCATTACCCGTCCATGGGACTGGGCGGGCAGTCCCCGTACTCTGGGGACCCAGCTTGGTGCAGGGGGCAAGGCACGCATCCAAAACCCGGACTCCCGACGACTGCGTGGCTTCAGACCACACCTGCCATCCACCCTGCAGTGAAAAGTCTGGGTGCCCTCACAGGGGACCCCGTTCGGGTGCACAGGAACGTCTTGACCCAGGGCACCCACACCCGACACATGTACTCCTCGTTCGAGGGCCACTCTGTCATTGGGCCACCAGGGCCGTGCCCAAGAGCTGCCGGTGTGAGAACACGTGCTTCCTCATCTGAAAGCATCTCAGAGGCAGGAGTTGCTGTAAAGTCACCGGTGGAACCATGACCCAAGCTCCAAGGAGGGGGAGTTGAGCTGGCGGAAGGTGTGGGAGCCCAGGTGAGGGGGCAGGACTGGGGCAGGGGCAGAACCGGACACACGGCAGAGCCTGTCCCCAAAGGCCTGGCGCCTCTTGGGCCGTGGGCCCCGCTCCCAATGCATCCTGATGGGAGGGCTGTGTAGCTCACTGCCCACTGCCCAGCCCCAGGACAGGAGCCGGTCCTCACAACACGGAGGATGAAGCCAACAGAGGGGGCGGGGTGGCTCCAGGGGGACATTAAAAGCACAGTTGGGGGCAGGCAAGCGGCACAGGGGTGCTAAGTGCTCCAGATGCTCCCCTGGCACGTCAGGGGGCCTACTGGACCCGCTTTCCCGTGTGAAAGTCCTCATTTAGGGTCCTGCCACCTCCTACCAGGCCCTTGGAAAAGAGGTAGTGGACCCACCTCACCCTAAGAGGCAGAAGCACACGGCTGACGACGGTCAGCTGCTTGTCTGAAGTGAGTGCCTTTGTGGGGACAGCGCCCCACCACTCATCGCAGGGCAGAGCGTGCCCAGGCCCCACAGGGCCCCTGTCCCCGTCCCCACCTCCACGGTCCGTGCAGCAATCCATGGTCCATGGCAGCGACAGGGGAAGTGGCGAGAGGGAGCACGGGAGAGGCGGGTGGGGGGGGGGAGCACAGGCACCCACACATCAGCCCACTGTCCAGGGCGGCAGCTTGCGTGGGCCACACGAAGTAACTGATTTTTTTTTTGCGGTACGCGGGCCTCTCACTGTTGGGGCCCCTCCCGTTGCGGAGCACAGGCTCCAGACGCGCAGGCTCAGCGGCCATGGCTCACGGGCCCAGCCGCTCCGCGGCACGTGGGGTCTTCCCGGACCGGGGCACGAACCCGTGTCCCCTGCATCGGCAGGCGGACTCTCAACCACTGCACCACCAGGGAAGCCCAAGTAACTGATTTTAAGGGGATAAAAGAAAGCGGCGCTCGCTGCCGCTGTCCTCCTGCCCCAGCTTGTCCCACACCCCACGTGGGTGTCTGCATCCTCTGCAAAACAAGAGGATTCCACGTGAGGCCTGGTCACCTCTGCGTTACACGGCAGTGTGGCTCGTATCTGTCAATGGACCCGTCTCTGCTGGCTGGCATTTGGGTCTTACGTAAGTGAGCAAATTGAAACAATAAATAAAGAGACAACTACACCTCAATAACTAAATTAAAAAAAGAGAGAGAGACCACACCACGTGCTTGCAGAGTTTGCCAGCTGGGAAGAGGGACAAAGCAGCATCGCAGCAAACAAAGCCCCCTACCCCATCCCCAGGGCCTCACGGGAGACGGCAGAGGACACCGTGAAGCTGGAACCACCTCACCGGGGCCAGGGGACCCTCACGCTGGGGGGAGGCTGCTCGCTCTCCCAGCCCCTGATGTCCCGCCGGACGAAGCGCAAGACTCAGGAAGCGATGGCTGCAGAGCTGTGGAGGCTGGGGCACCGGAGTGCCCAGCGCGGCCAGGGCACCCGCACGCTGGGAGACACAGACGGGGAGCCACAGCAGGAGCCCAGCCATGCTCTGCAGGGTGCGCAGGGGACCCTGACCGTACCCAGGACAAGGGAGCATCCCCTGAGCGTCGGGCATCCGGCCTCCACAGCCTCCCTCTGCCCTTGCTCTGGGCTGGCAGGAGTGGACCGGATTCTCCCTGCTGCCTGGGAGCACCCCTTGGCCCAGGCACCCTGCGCCTTTGCCGGGCTCCTGTCCTCCCCTGGGCCTCCGCTTTGTGGGGCAGACACAGGCCCGAGAGCCCCCTGGTCACCACTCCTGATTCTCGGCGGTCGGTTCCTGCCAGAGAAGCAAGAGCTCTCAGGCTTCAGAGGCGGGGGACCCTGACCGCAGCGCTGCACCGCCTGGTGGGCGCCGTCACCGCTGCTGCGCTTCCTTCCCCAGGCTCCAGCCCGGGGGGCTCCCCACGTGCGGGCTGGAGGAGAGAAGTAAGGAAGGGAAGATGGAGAGGCCCCAGCCACAGACCCCACAGAGAGGTCAGCCCCAGCGAGGCTTTGGCCCACCACCAGCCCTGCTGCCCTGCCGCGGGCTCAGCGCGCACGCCTGCCACGCTGCACACATCTCCTTGGTCAATGCGCCTGCGCTGACCTTGCGCCTGCCATTTGGGTCAGAGGGCCTGTGACCATCAGGCTTCGGGGGTACTTCCAAGTTCAGGATGTGCCCTTATGACAAGCAAAGAGGACCCTGACCCCAGAGAGCCTGCAGTGGAGGGAGTCGCCACGCGGCGTCACGGGGCGGGGCGGGGCGGGGATAGCGGCAGGCAGGCAGTGAGAGGAGGACGGACACTGCAGGAGCCCATGCTGGCCCGCATGGCGCCCTGACAGAGGGGAAGGGCAAGTGCACCGGGAAAGGGCGCGCGGGCTTTCCGCACACTGGTATTTTTGCAACTTCCCTGTAAGTTTGAAGTGATTTCCAGTTAAATGTTAACAAAAACCTTGAACCACACCGCCTGCAGCCCCCCAGATTTCAGAACATGAAAGAGTCCCTGCCCTCCAGACCTGCCGAGTGTGGGGGCGATCAGAAGCGAGCGGGTGGGGTTTTGCTGCGAGTCCCGTCAGGGACAGAGCCAGCACTTTCCAGGCCAGGCGAGCAGCCGGCGTCGTCCTCACCGCCACCGTCAGCAACGGGGAGTGCCTGTGACGTCACAGAAGCCGAGCGCAGGCGCCTCCTCAGCAAGGCCTGAGCCCGGTTCTCCTGCCTTCGGGGCGCACCCCGTCCCGGCCCGTCCTGCGCAGCGCGGGGACCCAGGCGGAGGCTCCACGGAGGTCTCGCCCGCCTGAGTGTGGAGTCTGGCCTTGTTCCCCTCAAGGGTCCCGGGGGCGGGGGGGGGAGCAATACCCCCACCCGGGGGGCGGCTCCTGGGGAAAGCCGCGGGAGGGGGGGAGGGCCCCTGTCGTGCTGCCGGCAGCGGGGAGTGGGGGACAGCGGTGGCCTCTGACCGGTCAGCCGGGGAGCGAGCCCAGGCCCAGGCCCACGCCAGCCCCCGGGGGCAACCGGCCTGTGATTGCGCTCTCCGCCCCGGGCCGTCATCGGCCATGGAGACGGCTCCATTCTGGACCGGGTGTCTCACTGACCCCTCGACTGAGTTGGAAACGTTCTAGAGCACGCCGCCGCGAGCTCCAGGTCTCCTTACCTTCACGTTTATGAGGCCTCGCTTGTGGCCAGCAGATCGTCATCCCTGCCCTGTCTCCACCGTCCCCGAGCCCCCACACCGTGGACCACGCGCTTCCTTCTCAGACCGTCAAGATGCTCGGGGCCAGGCTGCCACCTCCTATTCTGAGCGCGTTTCACCGAGGAAACCCCTACAGCCCCCGCAGGAGCCGGGTGAGGGGGCGGCTGCTTGCCCCAAGTTGCTAAACTTCAGTGTGACTGAGGAGGGAGACGCTGTCCACCCGCACCTCCTCTCTGGCAGCATTCCTGCCGCATCCAGCATTACAGGTGCTCAGGCAGGGCAGTGCAGGAGCCCCCCTGCCACCTGTGCTGCTACTGCCTGACGGACTCACATGCCCCCGACGCTGCTCTGCTGGGGACCTCCTCCCAAGCGGGTCCCCGGAACGACACCCAGAACCGACGGACCGAGCACCCAGCAAGGGGAGGCAGCCTCATTACTGCAGGGGGGCTGGACGCTGGGACAGGTGACTCGGGTGTGAGCGCGAGTCCCCCCCCGAGAGGCAGAGAGGACCGCAGGGCACAGGCCAAGAGCCAGAAAAGGACCCTAAGCCATAGGCATGGCTGACGGCCCTGGACCAGCTGGGCTGACGCAAGAGCCCAGGCAGCAGGCAGCCAGGGAGCGAGAGCCACGGCTGGGGACCTTGAGGCCACCCTGGAAGCTGCCCACACAGCGTGGGCGGGAGCAAGGCTGGTCTGGAGGGCCATCACGTGTGGGAGGAGAGGCCGAGGGGGCACGAGCCCAGCAAGGGGGGTCCAGGTGAGAGGTTCTTGCGTAAACGGACTCATACTTCTTGGTGTCATTTTT
Source organism: Leucopleurus acutus (assembly GCF_964270905.1). Classification (NCBI taxonomy): domain Eukaryota; kingdom Metazoa; phylum Chordata; class Mammalia; order Artiodactyla; family Delphinidae; genus Leucopleurus; species Leucopleurus acutus. The sequence continues at coordinate 842,499 of NC_139162.1, forward strand.
CATAAAATTACAGTAAAAACCACCCAAGTTGCGCCTAAGTTCTTGAGCTAAGACATTCAACAACCATCTCTTGAATGCTGCCGTTTCCCACTGCAGACCGAGGCCCACAAGGGCAGGGCCTGTCCGCCGCCCCTCCCGGCACAAGTGAGAGGCAGGATCGCTGCTACTTTCAGCTTTTAAAACTTCTCAGGGTGACAGAGGTCAAGAGTATGTACATCCGCTGTGGAGAAAACAATCTCTCAAATCAAAATTCCATCTCCAGCAAAACCCGAGCCTCTGCTGTGACCCTGATCACCCGTGACCAGCAGACCTGTGGCTGCGAAGTCCTCACTAAAACGAGACAACAGTCCTCTCTTCCCGTTGCCCCCCGGAGCTTAGAACAGCACAGAAAGCAGGGAACAGTGACTTCCCAAGTGGGGAACCTCAATTTACAGCTTCCGTGAATCTGTCCAAATGGGCGACTGCAAGGCTGGGGGCCGCTGACACTGTCGGCGTCCACTCCGAGCGGGTGCCAGCGTCCCGCCAGCGCAGAACTTTTAACAAGATCCTGCCGACAACGATCTCTGCTTGAACTCGGGCTCTCCTAGCTGAGGCTATCAGGACCCATCTCAACGTGGCCCAGAGGACAGAGCCCAGGAGGAGCCTGGCTGAGCGCGGGGAGCCCTGCTGGGCCTCACTCTGCACTGCACCGTCCACACGGCAGGCAACGCCCCAAACACCACCACTGCCCTGAGTCGAGGCCCGCCAGCGGCGCCGCAGTTCAGGCCCGTCCCCGAGCGGTGGGGACTCAACCTCTGCCATCGGCCTCCTGGGTGGTCGTGGCCATGTGATGCCCACGTGCCGCCAGAGAGAACACAGGGGCTCACCTTGGTGTCCTCCTCATTTCCCTCCGCGTGGACAACGTAGGGGTAGCCGTCCTTCTGCAGGTTTTCTGACACAATGCGCACCTCGACGCCGGGCAGCGGGGTCCCCACAGAGCCTGCAAGGGGCGGGGAGGCGCGAGGGAAAGAGGCGGTCAGCAGGATTCTGAAGGACAGAGCTGCACACTGAGGTGCTCGGGTCTGCCTGACGTCACGTGCACACACGGAGGTTGGGGGATCCCGTGTGGATGTCACGTGCACACACATGGGAATCCCGCATGGACATGACGTGCGCACACAGGGGTCCTGCCCCTTCTCACGTGCACACAGCGGGGCGAAGCCCCAGGAGCCAGTAGCACAGCCTTAGGCGGGACACGCAGAGCGGCAGCCAGGGCTCCGAACACCCTACAGGGCCTCCAGGTCACTTCGGGAGGGCCGCCCGGCGCCCAGGGCAAGATGCAAGGGCACTTCTATCTCACTGGAGCGCCTGGCTGAGCGGTCAGGGCACTGATGACCGCAGTTTGTCGCTGGCGAGGGACTGGTGTGGGCCAGATGCCAGAGGGTGAGCGGGTCCTCACGTCAGGGGTGACACAGCCAGCGTCCCGGCTCGCTTGTTAGGCGCCTGTGCGTGGCTCAGCGTCTTCACCCCTGTGTGGCTATAATCAGCTTTTGAACCTGCAAAGGTTAGGGCAGGTGGTGCCCTGGCCGCAGTGGAGTCCCCGTGGCCACTGTAATGAATAGCTGAGGCGGGGCAGAGATTCCAGGGCCAAACGCTTCACTTCAAGGTCTCAGGCCCTTTTTTTTTTTTTTTTTTTGCGGCACGCGGGCCTCTCACTGTTGTGGCCCCTCCCGTTGTGGAGCACAGGCTCCGGACACGCAGGCTCAGCGGCCATGGCTCACGGGCCCAGCCGCTCCGCGGCATGTGGGATCTTCCCGGACCGGGGCACGAACCCCCGTCCCCTGCATCGGCAGGCGGACTCTCAACCACTGCGCCACCAGGGAAGCCCCTCAGGCCCTTTATTTTAACTGTTATCAATGAGGACTTGTCACAGGAGCAAAGTCCCGGGAAGCCCACTTGGCAAACTCCACGAGCTGCTTAGTGCTCTGGGATCCACACGCCTGGAAAGGTCTGCGACACAGGGCTCCGCTTGCTAGATGGCGCTGCCCTGTCCTCCTCAGCCCGTCTTCTGTCTGAGGTCCTGGGGGCCGCCCCCGCGGCATCTTCCTCCTCCTTCCTCCCCTCCTTCTCCTTTGCTTCCAAAGATTTAAAAACTACAGTGAAATCCATATATGATGCAGCTGTTCATTATAAAGCCCAGGGTTCAGGGGCATTCAGCACATTCACAACATCGCTCCATTATCACCTCCATCTAGCTCCAGAACTTTCCATCAGCCCAGAAGGAGACCTGTCCCCGCCAGCTGTCGGATCTCCCCCCGACCCCAGCGACCACTAACCCATTCTCTGTGGACTTGCCCCCCGGATGTTGTGTCTGAAAGGAGCCGCCAGGCATGTATCCTTCTCTCTTCCTGCTGGGGCCAGTGGCTGCGCGAGTGCCAGGATGCTCAAGACGGGAGACAGCCTGGAACAGGAGGTGTTCCACCTCAGCTGCAGACAACACACGAGGACCAGAGACAAGACCTAGGCTGTGGACGTGAGCTGGGGCCAAGCCCTGCCGTCCGGCAGGCTCTGCAGGACCCGGGGCCAAGGCGGCCACAGTCCCGACACTCGGGATGTGTTTCCCAGTGGACCTCAGCGTCGTAGCTTCCCTCTGGATCTGTCTCCAGTGAAGCGTCTGGCTCAGCCCTGTCATCTGCATTGCTCCTCCTTGAACCTCACGTCTGATAAGGACCGGCGGGGCCACAGCTCTGACTGCTTGGTTACAGACCAGGCCCAGGTATCTTGGAGATTTTCCCAGGTCTTCACATCACTCCCAATTGCTCATATTCCATGGCCAAATGTCAGCAGGCTGACCTAGGATTTAGCCCTCGGTGTGTGTGTAAAAGCCACAGAACACAAGGTTTAAGGGAAGAAATGGGTTGATAAAGTGCAGGAGAGAAAGGCCGTGTGTAAGAGGACATCGGTCGGGCCTTCTTCCTGGGCTCCCAGGCAGTAAGAGGATTTCTTGCTGTGTGAATTGATTTATCACTTTCTGAGACTGGTCAGGGTGATTCCTTTAGTATATGGCAGAAGAAAAGCGTCCCATGAACACACCTAGAGCCGTCAGGCGGAACATGATGATTTCATCAGAAGTAAAGCGTCCCATGAACACACCTAGAGCCGTCAGGCAAAACGTGATGATTTCATCAGAAGTAAAGCGTCCCATGAACACACCTAGAGCCGTCAGGCAGAACGTGATGATTTCATCACAAGGCACTTCATTAAACCAAGTACAGAATCTTAAGCACGAGCAGCCGCCTCGCTCAGGAGTGAAATCTGCTCCTCCTCCCGTTTCCTCTGAGCTCTCGTCCCCGCAGTGGTGTGACGCCTGCTCAGGGCCAAGCCCTCCAGACGGCGACACCTCCTGAAGTGTGAGCCCTGGGGATCCTCGGAGTACAAAAGCCCCTCCGTGTCCCTCGTTTCGTGTTTGTAAAAAGACACTTTAGTCTCCTAAACCTTCCCTGAGATCCAGAGAGCAGACTGAGACAGTTACTAATTAGAGAAATAGAGGAACACAGACACAAAGAAAAAGCAGTTACCTCCGAGCTCAAACAATAAATCGGTAATAAGACAGAGTCGTACCTCCTCCTCAAGAGACGTACGCACTAATCTGACGCACATCTTGGAGTTGTTCCGCGTGAACTAAGTCCCCCACCCAGGTGGAGGATGGTGGCTACATGCTGAAGACACCCCAGCCTCGTTGGAACCAGAAGGTTGATGACTGATATTCCTGGGACACCACCCTGTTACCTCACCACCAACCAGTCAGAAGAATGTCACACATCCTGCAGCCCTCCCCGAAAATGTCGCCTTTAACAGCCCTTCCCTGAAAGCCATAAGGAGTCTGGGTCCTTTGAGCACCAGCCAGTTGCTCTCCTTGCCTGGATCCTGCACTTTCCTTCACCACAACCCAGTGGCAGTAAATTGGCTCAGTTCAGTAACACTTACAGAAAGGAGGAAGCAGAGGCTCCATCCAGGCGCTGCAAACACAGAGAGATGTGGGGAGATGCTGTGGAGAAGGGAACCCTATGGGATCTGCTGTGGCCTCCAGGGAGGTGAGTGGCTGCCCTCAGTCCCACAGGACTGACAGTCACAGGGGCATGTCCCCACTTACCCACAACTTCTGTACAACTTGGCTGCAAACTGGGGGTTCCCTGGGCCCCTCCTGGGATTAAACGGTTTGCTAGAGCGGCTCTCAGAACCCAAGAAAACAGGTCACTTCCTAGAATATCACTTCATTACAAAGGATACAAGGTGGGAACAGCCAGATGGAAGACACACCTCTATCAAGTATGTGGGTGGGTGGGAGTCTCTAAACTTGCACACTCTCCAGGCACATCACACTCCAACACCAACCTGTGTTCACCAGCCTTGTTTTGGGTTTTTATTAAAGTTCTATTATGCAAGTACAATTGATTAAATCATTGGCCACTGGTACTTGATTCAACCTCCAGCCCCTCTCCCATCCTAAGGAAGTCAGAACTGTCCACCCTATTCAATGAAACCTGAACTGCTAAGAATGTCTATAAAGAAAACACTGACAGGGCTTCCCTGGTGGCGCAGTGGTTAAGAATCCACCTGCCAATGCAGGGAACACAGGTTCCAGCCCTGGTCCGGGAAGATCCCATATGCAGCGAAGCAACTAAGCCCGTGCACCACAACTACTGAACCCACAAGCCACAACTACTGAAGCCCGCACGCCTAGAGCCGATGCTCTGCAACAAGAGAAGCCACCGCAATGAGAAGCCTGCGCACCACAGCGAAGAGCAGTCCCTACTCGCGGCAACTAGAGAAAGGCTGCGCACAGCAACTAAGACCCAACACAGCCAAAAATAAATAAAAGTAAAATAAATTTATATATAAAAAAAAGAAAACGCTGACAGAATTACAGCATCACTACCACAACGGTGGCATTAAAATCGCCACAGAAACACCTATGATTTGTTAAAGTTAGGTGTACAAATGGCAGAGACTGCTGTTAGGGCAGGGCAGCTGCTCAGACCCCAGAAGCCCCCGCCCCTACCCCAGTGGGTGGAACAGAGCAGGGCCAGCCTCCTACACCCAACTAGATGGAGCCCCGCCCACGCCAAGTGCACGCTGCCCGTCCCATGCCACGTGATGCTACACCGCCCACACCTCGTGCACGCTGCCCCTCCAACACCGGGAGAAGCGGCCCCGCCCACACAACGTGCATGCTACCCCACTCCCACCACGTGGACGCTGTCCTTCCCACGCCGCGTGACGCTGCCCCTCCCACGCAGCGGGACGCGGCCCCCCCCAACGCGTGACGCGGGCCAGCCCACAACGCGTGATGCTGCCCCTCCCATACCACGTACACGCTGCCACGCCCACATCACGTACACGCAGCCCCGCCCACGTCGCGTGACGCGGCCCCGCCCACACCACGTGCACGCTGCCCCTCCCAGACCGCATGACACGGCCATTCCCACACCGCATAGACGCGGCCCCTCCCACACTGCGTGATGCAGTCCCTCCCAGACCATGGGATGGGGGCCTTCCCATCCCCCGTGACGCTGCCCCTCCCACGCCTAGCGCACACTGCCTCGCCCACACTGCATGCACGCTGCCCCGCCCATGCCGCGTGACGCGGCCCCTCCCACACCGTGTGACGCAGCCCCTCCCACATCGCGTACACGCTGTCCCTTCCACACCGCGTGATGCTGCCCCTCCCACACCGTGTGCACGCTGCCCCGCCCACACCGCGTGATGCAGTACCTCCCAGACCGCGGGATGGGGGCCTTCCCACGCTGCGTGACGCTGCCCCACCCACACCACGTGCACGCTGCCACGCTCAACCGTGTAATGCGGCCCCTCCCAGACCGCGGGAACGTGGCCCCTCCTACACCGCGTGATGCTGCCCCGCCCACACCTCGTGACGCTGCCCCGCCCACACCACGTGCACGCTGCCCCTCTCACACCGCATGCAAGCTGCCCCTCCCACGCCTTGTGCACACTGCCATGCTCACACTGCGTGACCCGGCCCCTCCCACACCGTGTGACGCTGCCCCTCCCACACCGCCTGACGCGGCCCCCACCCACACAACGTGCACACTGCCCCGCCCAAACCGCGTGACGCGGCCCCTCCCCCACCGTGTGGACGCTGTCCCTCCCAGGCCACGTGAGGCGGCCCCTCCCAGACCGCCTGACACTGCCCGCCCACACCGCGTGACGCTGCCCCTCCCACGCCACGTACACGCGGCCCCGCCCACACAACGGGCACGCTGTCCCGCCCACACCACGTGATGCGGCCCCTCCCACACCGCGTGGACGCTGTCCCTCCCACGCCTGATGCGGCCCCCACCCACACAACAGGCACGCTGCCCCGCCCACACCGCGTGGACGATGTCCCTCCTACGCCTGACGCTGTCCCTCCCACACCGTCTGACGCTGCCACGCCCACACCACGTGCACACGGCCCCTGCCACGCCCCGTGACGCGGCCCCGCCCACACAACGGGCACGCTGCCCCGCCCACACCGCGTGGACGCTGTCCCTCCTACGCCTGACGCTGTCCCTCCCAAACTGCGGGACGCGGCGCCCCCACACCACGAGACGCGGCCCCGCCCACACCACGCGGCCCCGCCCACACAATGTGCACGCTGCCTCTCCCACACCTGCCACTGCCCCTCCCAGACTGCGGGACGCTGCCTCGCCCACGCCACGTACACGCGGCCACGCCCACACCGCGTGACGCTGCCCCTCCCACGCCACGTACACGCGGCCCCGCCCACACAACGGGCACGCTGCCCCGCCCACACCACGTGACGCGGCCCCTCCCACACCGCGTGGACGCTGTCCCTCCCACACCTGACGCGGCGCCCCCACACCACGAGACGCTGCCACGCCCACACCGCGTGACACTGCCACGCCCACACCACGTACACGCAGCCCCGCCCACACCGCGTGACGCGGCCCCGTCCACATCACTTACACACTGCCCCGCCCACACCACGTGCGTGCTGCCCTCCCCACACCGCGTGCTCGCTGCCCCTCCCAGTCCGCATGACACGGCCATTCCCACACCGCATAGACGCGGCCCCTCCCACACCGCGTGATGCAGTCCCTCCCAGACCACGGGATGGGGGCCTTCCCACCCCCTGTGACGCTGCCCCTCCCACGCCTAGCGCACGTTGCCCCACCCACGCCGCGTGACGCGGCCCCGCCCACACAACGTGCATGCTGCCCCGCCCACACCGCGTGACGCGGCCCCTCCCCCACCGTGTGGACGCTGTCCCTCCCACGCCGCGGGACGCGGCCCCTCCCAGGCCGCCTGACGCTGCCCCTCCCACACCGTGTGACGCTGCCACGCCCACACCACGTGCACACGGCCCCTGCCACACCGCGTGGACGCGGCCCCGCCCACACCGTGTGACACGGGCCCCACACCGCGTGATGCAGCCCCGCCAAGACCGCGTGGACGTGGCCCCTGCCACAGCTCGGGACGGGCCCCTCCCACACCCGCAGGGACTGAATGTCCTCCTGGTGTCCACTGGGCAACAGGCTGGCTGCAGTCAGAAGGGTAGGCTGTCCTTCCGCCTCCCTTTAGAACGGTGTCATCTGTGGCCAGGTGACTTTAATTGTCCTGTGGCTCTGTCCGGCCTCCTGTGACTGTGCCTCACTGGGTCCTGGAGCGCCTGTCTGGCAAGCCCTGTATCTGATAGCAACCTCGTATCAGCGCATGTCAGGCCCAGCAGTTAAGGTCACCACCCCGGGCCTCAGCCGAGCAAACAGTATCCTTCAGGCCACGCGCCCCTCCGGGCCGCCAGGGAACCTGTGATGGGCCAGGCTGGCAGGATGTGTCCCCGGAGCAGTCCAGAGTCCCGGCTGGAAGGAGCCCGGCCCAGGAGTCAGGGGCACAGAGGACACAGCCTGATTGCTCCGGAAGCGGCGCTCAGGGACTCACTCCCGGATTCAAGGTTGACGGCTACTTCCTTCATTGTTTCTAAACCAAAGAGCCGGCCGTATACCCACTGTGAGCCGCCGGCTTCACGGGCGAGAAGAGACCCCGGGCGCTTGGTTCCGGTGTCGAGAAGAGGCCACGCACAGCCACGGCAGAACCCTGAGCCTGAAGAGCTGCAGCCTATTAAGATTCGAGAATTTCTGCCCAGAAGCCTCGCGTTTAGGGCACGGGCGCAGGTCCCTCTGTCCCGGGGCCTTTGCCCCCGCCCGACAGAGGGTGTCCTGGTCTGACAGTGCGAGCACCTGCTCCGTCTGTGTGACTTCTCCAAGGCCATCAGAGGGGTAAGACCAGCCCAGTATCGGGGCTGTCGTGTGGACAGTTTGCAGCTTCTTAGAAAGTCAAGTTCACGCCCCCTTCTGACCCAGCAGTTGTACTTTGAGGCGTCTGCCCACGAGACGTAAAGACGCATTCGCACAAAACCCTGCACACAGACCTTCACGACGGCCCGACTGGGAGCTGTCCAAGGCTAGACACGACCCAGCGTCCTGCGGTGGCGGACAGGTTAACGCCGAAGAGGCTGCTCGGCACAGGATGTCTCACACTTGTCCTGCCAAGTGAGGGAAGCCAGACCCAAAGGCAGGTCCTGGAGACTGTGCCTCTGTGTCGTTCCAGGAAACGCACACCTACAGGGAGAGGAACCAGGGACGTGCTCGCCGGCCTGGGGCAGGAGGTGCTGACTGCGAAAGGGGGAAGGTCTGGAGGTGATTCACCTTCGTCTACCTGAGTATGACGGCAGACACGCTGAAAACTCACAGACCTGCCCACCAGAAGGGTGCCTTTTACTGTCGTGCAAGACAAGTGGATGCACAGAGGCAAGTACAGGCACACGATGACTTAACGTTTATTTCCAGACGCCTACTGTGTCTTGGATAAGCTGGAGGGTACTGACCGGGAGGGTTAGAAAAGGGCCCAATACAGAACAGACTCACGTCTCAGGCCTCAGGCTCCGCCTGCAGGTTCCCTGTCAGGGACCCGGGACGTGAAGACTGTTTATGTGGAATGGCCTAGAGAAGGCGGGACAGGAAGATCAAAGGGCAGGAACCCGTCTAGAGCAGCAGGCCCTCCAGACGCGTGCAGGTCCCCGAGCACAGGCGGGGTGTCCCTCCTCCCTTGCCCCCGACACCTGCCGTCTCTCCCGCTGCCACCGGCCTGTGTGGCTCAGGGCACCTGCATGGGAAACTCTGGGCCGCGGGCGACCTGGTCTGGACGGAAGCAGCCCCCAGCCCGGGAGGTGGGGAGGGGTGCGCCCTGCCAAGCACACGGCGTCTGGGTCACCTGGGAAGGACACTGCCACCCTGAGAACGTGACCATAGCCCAGCAGGGGAGCATCCTCCACAGAATGGCCTACCCGAGGACCCAGAGCAGAGGGAGGACACGGCTGGCGGGCGCCACTCGTACCTGGCAGGCGAGCTGCGGTCAGGGGGTTGGACAGGGCCATGCCGATCTCCGTCATCCCGTACCTCTCCAGCAGAGTGTGGCCGGTGATGCCCTTCCACTTCTCCAGCACAGGCAGGGGCAGGGCGGCCGAGCCCGAGACCATCAACCTGCCGGCACAACCACAGGCTCCTGAGCTCTCGGGAGCACGTGGCTTCTTCAGCCCGGTGAGAGCCACACGCGCCCAGCACCCCAGTCACCGTCACCCTTTAACTCACGGCGAAAAGTGCAGTTCGGGCTGAAATTTAACTCTGTTCTTTGGAAAGAATCTTGGGTATATTTTAGAATGCAAATAGGTCAAGGGGTAATCACAGTAAAAGGAAAAGTGATTTGAAGGGTCCCTGGTGGCACGCTCTGCAAACAGTCAACGTGCTGTCCACAAACAGCCCCGAAAAGAGCAGTGATAAGAGTAACGTGATGACAGCTTGTCTGCTTTGGGGACAAAGCACCACCGGGTCTGAGGCGGAGGAGGGGGAGACGGAAGCAGGCAGTCTCCAGTGAGGGGCGCACGGGGGCTCCTCCACGAACACTGCCTGGTGCTGACGGCTCACTGACAATGACATCGATCTGATGTGACAGCCTCGGCATGCGCCATATCCCGAAAGCACTGTGTGCAGGAAGGAAGGTGCTTCCGCTTGTAGTGGGGGCCGGAGCAACGACCACCCCTGTGCTCCCCCCCCCCCGGAGGTGCAGGCACAAGGAGCCCCCCCCACCACCAGGAGCCCGGCTGCTGAGGCCTGAGGGCCTGTCACCCAGAGTCACTCTCATCCCCCCTCTCTGATCTCATTCTTGCCCTTGGCTCCTGAGATCTGGGTACATCGTGCTACCAGTCCCACTCTTGTCCTGGCGGTTGGGCTTTGGATCCCAGCCCCACCATGGCGCCTCGTGGGAGGCCAGTCCAGGGAGGTGCTGGCGTGGCACCCTCAGAAAAGGGCTCTAGTTCCATCAAAACGTCTTTACAGAAAAGGCGCAAAGAGTGGTTGAATGGGAGCAGAAGAACAAGATGAAATGCTCGTCTTGGGTAACTGGAAATTCTCTCCAGGAAACGAAGGGCTTTCCTGAGCTCCTCTCAAGGACTAGGAATCAGATGCACAGAGGCCATGAAGCTCGTGGCTGTCCAGCGCCAACTCGCTGCCCTGTTAAAGGCTGTGTCTGCCACAGACACAGGTGTCACACCTCTTGGGCGCACGTGTCATCATGCCTGTGAAGACCTGCCAAACCGCTCACTTCCGTGTGCTCTGCAGATGAACCGCCTGACCACGAGCAGAGAGGAGCTGCAGTCGGCAGGCTCGTGGGAACACGCAGAGCAAACCCCATGCCACCGAAGGGGCCACACAGCCACACGTCTGTCAGGGAGTGTGTCTGCATGGGGTCGGGGAGGGGGCAGGGCTGAGAGCCAGCAGGTGTGGGGTCAGAAAGGACTTCCCCATCCTCGTCCTTCAGACTCTACCGGAAGACAGGCGGACAGACAGAGACAGAGGGACAGAGAGACCCAGAGATAGAAGAGACACGGATACAGAACACAGGCAGCTGCGTTGGGAGCACAGATACGTAGAGAGAGATGTAGATACACATTTTAAAGCAAAGAAAAAATACTGCTTCCCAAAACTTAGTAGAACTGACTCACTAAAAAGAAGTTATATTTGGCTTTCTGGATGGGAAGGTGGACTATTTTCATTTACCTGATTTTTTCTTCACAAACCGCACGCACGAAATCCTGGACACGAGGGTGGGTAAAATGTGTGTCGTAATAGTCCATCAACTTGCTGTATATGGTGGGCACTGCCATAAACACATTAATCCGTGGGGTTTCAGAGCTTAAGAACTTTTCCCAAACCTGAAAAGAAAAAAGGAAGCACAGAGCAAAAAGATTAGAAGACACGCACGCACAGACACGTACGGACCCTCGGTTCCATGACGAGTGCTCTCAGCAGAGGACCCCCCTTTTCTTAAGCGTCAGAGAGTCTGTAAGCGGCTCCCGTCTCAAAGGGGGTCTCACTTTGACAGGGTGACACAAGCTCCCGGACCTTCCGTGGAGTCACTGTGCAGGGGACACTGGCGTCTGGCCTCAGGGGTGGCCCGTGAGGAGGAAGAGGACCGGGGGGAGGAGTGGCCCTGGGCCTGGGCACCGGCCTCGGATCTGCCGTCAGGAGAGACGTGGCGCCTCAGACTTTTCCAGCCACGCGGACGAGGGCGGACAGAGCTGCAGGAGGGGCCAGGTGGGCCTGAGCACAGCGTCTGGCAGACGGGCACGCACGCACGGGGAGCCGATGGCATCTGCTGTTTTCTCCGAAGAAGTCATGTGAAGTTTGTATCTTACTCTGTAACGAATGCTTCTCGTTTTAATATAAAGATGCTTCAAGTTTCTCAGCTTATGCTGAGAACGTGCTCGTGTGTTAGCCCTCATCTTCAGGAGAAGGGGCTCTCTCCGTTCAGCCACCGCATGGGCCCATCCTCAGGGCGGGACGGGGAGCGCGGGGTGCTGCGTGCTCAGCACACCCCCCACAGACAGCCTTCCCCCTCAAGGCATCCAAAACGCTGCAGCCAGCCCGGCCTGCCCCAGTCCCTGATCGCACACTTGCAATTACCTCCTCACCACAGCTGCTTGACAGAGCAAAGGCACTCCTCTTTGGGGGGAAAATTACATCGTTCTTTTAAAGACAACCCCGCCCCCATTATAAAGCTTCCCTGGTGGCGCAGTGTTTGGGAGTCCGCCTGCCGATGCAGGGGGCGCGGGTTTGTGCCCCGGTCTGGGAGGCTCCCACGTGCAGCGGAGCGGCTGGGCCCGTGAGCCGTGGCCGCTGGGCCTGCGCGTCTGGAACCTGTGCTCCGCAGCGGGAGAGGCCACAGCAGTGAGAGGCCCGCGAACCGCAGGAAATAAAAAAAATCATGTATGAAAAGAGAAAAATGTGACCCATAACTAAGAAAAAAGTCAATAGAAGCAGCCCCTCAATACGGATGTTGGAATCATACAAGGAATTTAAATTAATAAGTAGGTTAAGAGATTCAGAAAAGGTGAATGAAATGGGGGATGATCAAGGATTTCATCAGAGAAGTGGAACTGCAAGAGAACCATTATAAGCTGGAAAGTACATTATGTGAAACTAGGAATTCACTGGATACACTGAACAGACTAGACGCAGCAAAGACAGCAGTCAATGGAAATGATCTACACCGAAGTACAGACAGGAAAGAGGAGAAAGAGAAGAGTGTCACCACGTATGGGACAAGATGACAGGAAAGACACACGTGCTCGGTCAGTGGAGACACATCCACGTCCACACATGGGAAGACTCAGTGTTGCTAAGGTGGCAGCTCTCCCCAAACCCCAGCAGCTGTGTTTTCCGGAAATTGACAAGCTGACCCTGCAGTTTACAGGGAAAGGCAGAGGACTCGGAAGAGTCACAACAAATGTGAGAAGGAGGGAGGAAGGCGGAGGACGCACACTTCCTGACCCAAAACTTACTCCAAAGCACCAGCATTCAACGCCGTGTGAGGCTGGCGTAAGATCAGACACACAGACGAACGGAGCAGATGCCCAGAAACAAATCAATATGATGATGGCCAATTGAGTTTGACAGAGGAGCCAAGTCACTTGCATAGGATAATCTTTTCAACAAACAGCGCTGGGACAACTGAATATGCACATCCGAAAGGATGAACTTTTGACCCTTACCGCACCGTACCTAAGAATTAATCCAAAGTGGATCAGAGACCCAAACGTATCAGCTAAAACTATAAAACTTTCAGGAAAAAACATAGGTGAAAATCTTCATGACCTTTGGTTAGGCAAAGATTTCTTAGATACGACAGCAAAAACATGATCTATGAAATTAAAAAACTGATAAAATAGATCTCATCAAAAGTTAAAGCATGCGTGCTTCACAAGATATCATTAAGAAAATGAAAAGACAAGCCCAAATGGGAGAAAATATCTGCAAACCATCTATGTGATAAAGGACAGGATCCAGAATATATAAACTCAATACTAAGAAGACAAATAACCCAATTTACAAATGGGCAAACATCCCAATAGAGGGTTCAGCAAAGAAGATACATGGACGCAAATAAGACCATGAAAAAACACTCACCGTCCTCAGTGACTAGGGAAATGCAAATTTAAACCACAATGAGATACCACGTCATATCCACTACAATGACCATAACAATGGTTTTAAAAACCAACAAAACAAACGTTGGTGAGGATGTGGGGGACGAGCCCTCGCGCACTGCAGATGAGATCGGGGACGGACAGCCACTGTGGGAAAGTGGGGCAGCTTCTTACAGTGCTAACAATCGTCGCACACCCCAGCAATTCTCATCCTACTATCCACACGAGGCAAATGAAGAATGTCCACACCAGGATTTGTACGCAAATGCCCAGAGCAAAAACTGGAACTGACCCAAAGGCCCAATAAATGATAAATGGGTGAACCAAACGTGGCCCGGCCACATGCTGAAGCACTAGCCAGGGGCCAAAGGGACAAACTACTAATACACATGCTACAGCGTGGACAGAACTCAGACGTTCTACAGAGTGAAAGAAGCCAGACCCAGAAGGCCACATGTTCTATGATTCCGTTTACACACAAAGCCCAGAAAAGGAAACGCTGTGGAGACGGAGGACAGACAGTGGTTCCCAGGGGCTGGGTGTGGGAATAGGGGCTGAGATAATAGTTGAACAAATCCTATAAATTTATGTAAAATCCCTACATCGTTCACGATAGGTGAATTTTATGGTATGTGAATTACATCTCAATAGAGCTATTTTAAAAAAAGGACAATGCAATGAAAACATTTTCAGTGAAACAAAGCTGAGAGAATTTGTCTTCAGCAGAGCTGCACTACAGGGCTTCCCTGGTGACGCAGTGGTTAAGAATCCACCTGCCAGTGCAGGTTCAAGCCCTGGTCCAGGAAGATCCCACATGCCGCAGAGCAACTAAGCCCGTGCACCACAACTACTGAGCCCATGAGCCACAAGTACTGAGCCCGCGTGCCTAGAGCCTGTGCTCCTCAACAAGAGAAGCCACCGCAATGAGAAGCCCGCACACCACAATGAAGAGTAGCCCCCGCTCGCCACAACTAGAGAAAGCCCGCTCGCAGCAACGAGGACCCAATGCAGCCAAAAATAAATAAAATAAAATAAATATATATATTTTTAAGCTGCACTATAAGAACTATCAAAAGAATTCTTCAGGATTAAGGGAAACGACCCAAGAGGGAGACACAGATCTGAAGGAAGAAATGAAGAGCGCCAGAAAAGGAAATATATGGGTAATTTAAAAAAATTTTAAGGACCCTGACTGTTTAAAACAACAATAGTAGCAGTGTGTCATGAAGATGAAGGAAGGGAATAATAAGAAACAGAAGGAACAGGAATATAAAGCACAGGTGCATTAGAGGAGAATCAACACAGTTGGTTCTTAGAAAAGATAATAAGGCTGACAGGCCTCTAAAACAAGAGTGATCAAGAAAAAGAAAGAGAACATAAACTACCAACATCAGACACCTAAAGGAGGCATCACTACGGACCCTAAAGATATTAAAAGGATAGTGAGGAGAAATTATAAACTACCCTATGCCGATGAATTTGACAATTTTGATGAAATGCACAATTATTTTTTTAAAGTACCAAAACTGACACAAGAAACAAAATAGAAAATATTCGAAGTCCTACATCTATTAAAGAAACTGAATCCTTAATTAAAAACCTTCCCAGAAAGGTTGGCCCAGATGGCTTCAATGGAATTGTGTCAAACGCTGAAGGAAAGAGTACTTCCAGCCACACAGAAACTTCCAAAGAACAGATGAGGGGGGGAGGGGTGGCTGCCACGCTCCTTCCACAAACGAGCAAAGCTCCCATACAGAGGCCTAACAAGGACGTCACAAGGAAACCACAGACCTGTGCTCCTTGTAAACACAGAAGCAAACACCTTAGCCGAGTATTAGCAAACCAAAGCCAGCAGTATGTGAAAAGGGCAATGCCTCACGGCCGAGAAAGTCTGCTAAAGGAAATTAGAAACATTCAAAGCTTTAATCAGTATAACTAACCACATTAACAGAATAAAGAGGGAGACAAATAAAGGGGGTAACTTTATGCAATCAGTTCAAGAGGTAAAGAAAACCCGTTTGGTAATATTCAACCCACCCTGTAATTCAGCTCTCAGAAAACAAGGGAGAGGACTGTCCTCAAGCTAATATACGGTATCTGCCAAACACTGTAAGTAACGCCATACTTACCAGTGAAATATTAACGTTTCTCCAAGATTGAGAATAAGTCAATGATGTCCACCATTACCACTTCCACATTAGACTCACCAAAATTTAAAATTCTCTTTATCAAAAGACTATTAAAAAAGTGAAATGAGAAACCAGAGACGGGGGAGAGATTCACAACACGTATTTCTGACAAAGGCCTTTTATCCATAATATATACGGAACACCTACTGATTAGTTATAAAAAGACAACCCAATTTAAAAATGGACAAAAGCCTTGAAGAGGCATTTCATAAAAAGAAAATCTCTGAATGACCAGTAAGCGTATGAAAAGTGCTCAACACGATCACTCATCAGAGAAATGCAAATCTTATGAGGCCAGTGAGGTAGCAGCATTACACACCCACTAGGATGGATGAAATCTAGAAAGCCCGACCCAGCTGCTAAATGGTGGGGCACGTTGCAGACAGGAGCATAGAACGGATAAGCACTTGGGAAAGGGTTGGGAGTTTCTTAAAACATTTCACATACGTGATCCTGTGACCCACTAATTCTAACCCTGGGTATTTACCCAGAAGAAATGGAAATGTGCATCTGCGAAAAGACATATGAGAATGTTCCCAGCAGCTTCATTCATAAAGCCAAAACTGGGAAAAGCCAGATGCCCGTGAACAGGAGAAGGGATGACAACTGTGGGTCCTCGGTGATGGAAGGAACCCGCCGCTTACACACGCAGCACAGATAAACCTCAAAGGATGCCCAGTGGAAGAAGGGAAACACAAAGCCTACAGACGCTGATCCCATTACATGCGAATTTCAAGAACAGGTCAGCTAACTTATAGTAACAAAGACCAGAAGACGTGGTTGCCTGCAGGGGGGTGACTGGGGGTTGTCACGAAAGAACTTCTGGGGCAATGGGAATGTTTTCTTTCCCAGCCTGCGTGTGGGTTATACAAGTATAGTCATCAAAACATACTAAACTGTACACTTAGATCTGTGCATTTCACTTCATGGAAACTAAAACTCAATAAAAGGAAACAAAAGCACCCTCACTGAGATGGCTAGAATTAACAAGACTGACCACAGTAAGTGTGGGCAATGACCTGGAGTAACTAGGACTCTCACACATGGCTGCTGGGAGGATAAAACATGCACCCACTCTGCAGAACTCTTTGGCACTTCCAACCAGAATTAAATATACATCCAGCACCAGCAGGTACAGATCCAAGAGAAATGTCCACGGAAAGATCTTTATGCAAATGTTTATAGCAGCTTTATTCAAAATATCCCCAAACTTGAAACAATCCAACGTCCTTCAACAGAAGAATGGATAAACTGTGGCGCTTTCATACAAAGGAAGGCAACACAAAAAGAACAAATTACAATTGATGGAACCCAAGAGTAAATCTTAAAATAGTACAATTAACTAACATGCACAAAAGGACACATACTATCGGGTCCACGTATATGAAGAGCATGTGAAACTCAGCTATGGTGCAGCCCCGACTGGGAGAGAACACTGTGGGCCATGTAAACGTGCTCTGTCTTTATCTGCGTGGTGACTGTCACACAGACACATACTCAGTTTACATACATTTTACTGTATGTAATTTATGCCTCAATTAAATAAAAGAAGGTGGCAACATTCCCCACTTTACACACCCCGGTGAGTTGACAGCTCTAGGCTATGAGCACCAGCAATGCTGACGTCAGAAGGAGAGGGGCAACTGGGCGTTATGTGCCCTGCTGGACAGATACACACACTGCCTGTGAAGTCTCCTCCCTGCCAAAGCGAAACAAAACCCTGAACCTCATCACGCCTCTAGACCTAACTACCAACTTTCGAGAAGTATAAGGGATAGCGAAACATGTTAAACGGCAGCACAGGGACGCGATCCACAAGAGCAGACTGGGGGAAAGTGTACAGGACACACAATTTCATAAACAAACACTGCGAGGAAAGGACTGAGGAGAGACCGAGGAAGTAAAACCATGTGCGCGAGCAGTGGTCCGGCCCGCCGAGAGCAAAGTGCCTGTGAGAATCCCCGGGGCACAGAGACCTCCTGGTAGGCCTTCCCGCCCAGCTGTGGCTGTGGCCTTGCCCAGGCCCTGCAGCCTTCTTGCTATCTTCTCACACCACTGTGTTAATCTGGACAGAATCCCTCAGCTCCCTTCCAAGCTCTGACGTGCAGATTTGCTGGAAATCCTGTGGGGTATCCTACTTCCCACTGGCTTGTTAAAGAAACTCTGTCCGCCAAGTCTGCGCTGGCCTGGCCAGGCCGCTCCCCGAGGTGGAGGGCAGCGCCCTCGCTGCCACCTGGCACCAGGGAAGGCATGGGTCCTTGGAGGACACACCGGACAGCACTCGGGCATCTCCGGGAGCGTGGGTATCCCGGTCTGGCTAACCAGGAACAGCCTCGAGCCCGTCCCTTCTCACTCATGGCGGCAGCGTCTGCAGGTTAGCGCCTGCAGTGTGCAGACCACTGGTGTGCAGACCCCGCCACTACCCAGTCTGGCAAGTCCCGACAACCGCCTCACGGGGCCCCTCCCGGGGGGTGCTTATCCTGCTCACCAGGGCTCGCCCGTCGCCACGAGCACTAGGACAAAGAGACACAAAGCAGCGCAGACCGTACCACGTCCAAGGTGAGGTGCAGGGCCCTGGCCCGAGAGGAAAGGGGACAGGCTGGGTGAGGTGGCCGTCACTCTGGGAACCTATGGTCCTGGCCAGGCCTCTGGTGGACGCACATGTGGTCCTCACCCAGGCTTCCCACCGGAGGCTGAAGGAAGGACAGAGCTCACACTCAGCAGAATGAAGGGGGAGGACCGGCCCTAAGGTCATCAACTCAGACACTTGACCCCTGGCACAGAAACCACATCTGCCCCGAGGGCTGCCTCCCGAGAACTGTCTGCAGCCGGGAAGGCGTGGCCATTGTGAGAACTCACCCCATTGGTCTGCAGCCGGGAAGGCGTGGCCATTGTGAGAACTCACCCCTATTGGCAAAGAGAACGGCAGCACCGCCACCGTGCCGCGTCCCCGCTGCTTCAACACGTCCATACACTTCAAAGTTGAAGGTCGGGCGATCCCGTCAAAAGCCTCTCTCGGGCCTGCGTCTTACCAGTGAAAACACTCCTGCGGCAGCCAGACCGCAGAGCCCAGACGGATGTGAGCAGCTCCCAAGCGGGCAGCACACAGGAGCCCACACCGGATGCAGCAGAGCAAGGGTCCGGGGCCTTTTCACGCACCAGCTCCCCGACGTGACCCTGCAGAGCATCCGGGACTGGAACCTGGGGCTAGACCCCCAGCAGGACTGCCCTGCCCAGCAAAAGCCAGAACAGGGTTGGAGCACAGCTGCCACGGACGCCTCCTCGGCTTGAAGCAATGGCCAGGGGTTAAGCCGTCACCCGTTTCTGGCAATCGTAACAACACACGGGAGGGCTCTTACTCTGTTTTTAAGGTGCTCTGGCCAAAGTCTGGCAATGACAGAGGACACTCCACAATGAAAGGCTGGAGACAGGAGAACAGATGCCTGTTTATCCCGTTCCATGGGCCTGTGTGCGCGGCCCCGCCCAAGTGGCCCCAGGCTGTGGGTCAGATCTGAGACGCACTTGAGCTTAAGAGCTCTGCTTCCCTCCCCCAACTCCGCCTGCAAACACCTCCACCCACTTCAACAAGACGCAGATTTCTCAAAGCCCTCTGCGGCCACAGGTGTGCCAGGCAGCAGGCTTCACATGGGCACCGGAGTCCCGAGCAGGGCACTGGTCTCTACAGAGTGCCCTGGCAGTGGCCCCAGCGGCCTGCACCGCCGAGCCGAAAGCAGCGCCGCGCGCCGGGGTCTGCGCCCTCCTGCCTCACCGGCCGGGCCCCACCCTGACTCAGTGCCTCTCCGAGAGCCACCGTGATCCCGAGAAGTCACCGGAGCACGTATCTGCGACAAGGAATCGATCGCAGCCAGGCAGCCTAATCAACAACCAGACTGCATTCCGCGGGGCTGACGGCGGACAGCCCGCCATCAGTCTTCCTGCCGTCCCCGAGTCACCACCGCATCAGTCAGCCTCGCGGGACGCAGACAGCCCCTCACCCCACTGTTCACGGAAGGGCTTGAAGCCGCCAGGAGCTGAGACCGTGTCAACATCAGTGCAGGTTTCTGGGCCCCGCACCTCTTTACACTCATTTCTTTGTTTTTTGTTTTCAATGAATGGTAATACTTTTTTTTTTTTTCTTTTTAAATATATTTACGTATTTGGCTGCGCTGGGTCTTAGTTGCGGCAGGTGGGATCTTCGTTGCCCCATGTGGGATCTTTACTTGTGGCATGTGGGATCTAGTTTCCCGACCAGGGATCGAACCCAGGCCCCCTGCACTGGGAGCGAGGAGTCTTAGCCGCTGGACCACCAGGGAAGTCCCCACGCGCATTTCTCAAAAACAAGCGTAGACAAGCCCCGATATTTAATAATGCTAAAGGTGGGGTTTTCCTATCAATAGTATAAGCAGATTCACAAAGCTCTGAAACTCAGGGCTGCGTCTTTTATCAACCACAGCAAATGTGTTTGACTCTTCAGCCCTGCTGCATGGTTCTGAGAAACCCCAAGTCAGTGCCTAGGATCGGGAAGGTCTGAGCTGGCTGTCCCGGCAAGCCGCTCTGCAGCCTCTGGTCTCCAGCCCCCAGGCAGGAGAGAGGCAGCATCCCAGGGTCTCGCTCTCAGAGGTGCAGGCTGAGTAGTGACAGCGAGGGGCCACTGGAGTGACGGGAGACAGCTGAAGGCCAAAGAAAATAAATGGGACCTGGTGGCCTGGGAGCAGGTGGGAATCCCTGAGGTTTGTTTCCCTGTTGAGTGCTTCCTTGTCCAAAATCTGCTCTCGTTTTCACAGTAACTAAGCTACACAGGTACATGTTGAACAGAGCCAATCCCGTTAGGCTTTCCACCAGCAAGACCTCTCGGGGGGGGTGAACACCAAGGCCGTCAGGTGGAGCTGCCCACACCCCAAGGATGATATTCCACATGGAACCCCCGGCTCAGGGACACTGACAAGCCCGCCCGTGTAACCCACCACCTGCGGCCACGGGCAGTGGCAGATGGAGCTGAGCTGTGAGCACAAGAGGCCCCATCCGCCGTCCTGGTCTTTTTTTTTTTTTTAATTTAATTTTTGGCCACATTGGGTCTTCGTTGCTGCACGCGAGCTTCTCTAGTTGCGGCAAGTGGGGGCTACTCTTTGTTGCAGTGTGTGGGCTTCTCACTGCAGTGGCTTCTCTTGTTGTGAAGCACGGGCTTTAGGCGCATGGCGTTCAGTAGTTGCAGCGCACGGGCTCAGTAGTTGTGGCTCACAGGCTCTAGAGCACAGGCTCAGTAGTTGTGGCGCATTGGCTTAGTTGCTCCACAGCATGTGGGATCTTCCTGGATCGGGGCTCGAACCTGTGGTCCCCTGCATTGGCAGGCGGATTCTTAACCACTGCGCCATCGGGGAAGTCCCCGCCCTGGTCTTTATACACGTCTACAAACCCAAAGTGTGCAGAGAACTCTATCCCTTTAAGGGAACCTTGTGGTGGGTTTTTCAGTGGAATGTTGTTATGTTTATCTGCTTGTGCTCTGATTCCTGAGGAGCTGATACAGTAAAGTTTTCATTAAACAAATAACCACTCCCCTAAGTGACTTTCAGGGACGTTCTCCCCAGAGGCCTGTTCACAAGTCCACACGATCACAATGACAAAAGCCAAGGGGGAGCCTGTGGAGAGGGTTCAAGGAGCCAGCGCTCCCTCATGGCCCATGGGGCCCATAAGTGATAACCGTCCATTCATCTACAACAGCTCTGAGCCACCTGCTCTAGGCCCTGGGGACAGGCCCTAAAGAGAAGGAAAACCATGCCCTCGGAAGTGACATTTTAGGGGGAGACAATGAGGACCCACAGCAGAGTCTACGTGGCTTCGAGGTGATAAGTGCTACACTGAACAGTAGCGCAGATCAGGCCAGGACGGGGGCCAAGATGCACAGAGACTGAGCCTGCAGGCCCAGGGTGGTGGGGGTAGGTGGGGAGGAGAAGGTGGGGGTGGAAGAGGCCAGCAGGGGCCGGGGCTCCCCTCCCGGACGAGGCAGCCACACTTCCTGCTCTTTCTTTACCTTCCTGGGTCTGTGCTTTGGGGAAGGAAAGGCCTGCTCAGTCTGCAGGCCAGCAGCCTGCCTGCACCCCTGCCTCGCCCACCAGGCACTCACATGGATCAGGAACGAGGAAATCAGGAAGCTGGGACTGTAGCCGGCTGGTCAGCCACTGCGGCTCAGCCTGTCTGGGTCCCTGATCTAAGCTCAGGGTGGGGCACCCCTCCGTCCTCCTGTCTTTGTGGTGCCCTGCAGGGAGGCCCTCCGAGTGAATGAAGCATTGGGGGGAGGGCAACTTGCATTCTGTGGAGACCCCAGGGCGCTCCTGCACTCCTGCTGCACAAGTCCAGACAGTCACAAAACCTCCCTGGGACTAGGGGACGAGCTGGCTGTCCCCACTTGCCCTTAGCAGTCACTCCCGATAGCCTCAGGGCCCCCCTTTCTCCCCCTCCCCGCTGCCCAGTCAGTTCAGTCAGAGCCCCCTCAGGAAGCCATGTGTGCCGGGCCGGACCGACCCCTTTGGAGAGTCACTGGGACTTGTGTTAAGAGGCAGACAGCCCTCTGTAGACCCCGCTGTCTAAATCCTGAGGCCCTGCAGCTGAGAAACAAACAGCAGGATGGGGGCGGAGGAGGGGGCTGTCTGGCTGGGCAGGGTCTGAACGGGCTGCCCTGGCCCTCGGACTGCCACTTCTACTGTTCGGCTCGCCGGTCTGTCCACAGCGCTCACGCCGGATTTTAAGCTACGTTCTCTAAACCCAACAGCATCACCTGTCAGCACACAGGGTCCCCAGCTTCCCTGACGCTGGTCTGCACCCAGCACCCTTGCAAACAGGAGGAGAAAGGGTCCCTGCTTCTCCCTGCTTTGCGTTGCTGGGATTGGGCTCAGTGCCCACCCTGCGCCAGGCTCATCGCTCCTCCATTAGAGGACAAGACGGAAGGTCAGGGAGGTGCGGGGCTCGCCCGGGACCAGCCTGTCTGTAGCTCCTCGTCCTCTCACTCTGACCTGGCACCAGCACCGATGTGAATTAAGGCTCCAGGCGTGATGTGAGGACGGGCCGGAGACGCTCTATCTAGAGCTGCCTCTTTCTGGTGGAGACAGAGGAGGCCGACTTCAGTGAACGATGGATTCTGCAGACCAGGGACCCCAGGCCTCAGGGACCCCTCGTGAGGAAATTCACCCTGGAATAAAGTGACTAAACAACAAGCTCTGTGCTGCGGGCCGAGCCTGGGCATCTCTCCAGAGACCTCACTCGGCAGCCCTGCTGCGCAGAGGTCTCCAAGCCACTCCTCTCCTGGGGCTGCAGACCTGCAGGACAGCAGCCAGCACAGGAGCCCCGCCCCCACAGGAGCCCTGCCCCACCTGGAGCCCATCCCCCAACCGGAGCCCCGCCCCCCACAGGAGCCCGCCCCCACCTGGAGCCCCGCCCCCAACCGGAGCCCCGCCCCCCACAGGAGCCCGCCCCCACCTGGAGCCCAGCCCCCATCTGAAGTCCAGCGCCCACGGAAGCCCAGCCCAGGTGCTTCCTGGGCTCTCCCACTTCGCATTCCCATGCTGTATAGGTTACAGCGTGAGTCAGTGACAGAGTAGGGTCTCATTCAAGCCCTGTGCTTCCTGGCGGCCCCACGGGGATGTGTCACTTCGGCAGCCTCTCCGTGCAGTCAGCCCATCGCCACCTCAGAGCCCTGCCTTCACCTGCCCCAGGCACCTGTCCCCACCAGTACATGGGACACGGAGACTGGGATGGGACTGCTGCACAGCAGCTCACCACGTGTCAGAGGCAGGGGCAGCGTCTGGCCAGGTCGCTCCCCTCCTTCTGCACTCTGCTCTGCAGTGCCCGCTCTGCCCCACCTTGTATCCACTCGGCCTCCCTGCCCCGCTGACCGCACGGCAGTACTGGGAAAGAACCCCCTGCTGAAAAGAGGGACCGGTGGGGAGACTGACACGGAGCCCCCAGCTGGGCCATCCGCTTGGGACCTTGAAAGCCAGCAGTCAGCTGCATAACAGCCCCAAGACATCCACGTGCTCACCCCCGTGGATGCGCCCCCTCACGTGGCAAAGGGGACTCTGCAGGGGTCTGGAGAGGGTGCGGTTGCCCTGGACACTGGGTGGGCCCGACATGGCCACAGGGTCCTCATGTAGAGGGAGATCTGGCCACAGAAGAGGCAGCGGTCACGAGAATACAGAAGCAGAGGTGGGGGTGATGCAGCCACAAGGCAGGGCACACGGGCACCTGCAGCAGCTGGAAGAGGCAGGAGCAGATTCTGCCCCGCAGCCTCCAGACAGAATCAGGCCTGCGGCGCCTGGCCCTTAGCCCCGCGAGCCTCACTTGGACTTGGCCTTCCAGAACCGAGTACACACTTGTGCTGTGCGAAGCCCCAGTGGGGACCCTCTGCTCCAGCAGTAACGGGAAGCTCGCCGCTGGGACTCTGCACCCCAGAGAAGGGACCTAGCCCGGGGAGGCCCGGAGCCCGTGATGCCGAGAGCCCGGCCCCGACTCACCAGCTGAGCGCTGAACTCGGGGAGCATCACGCAGGTGGCGCCCACCCAGAGCGGACAAAGCAGCTTGTTGACCACGCCGTGGACATGGTGCAGCGGGAGGACGTGGAGGATCACGTCGTCCTTTGTCCAGGCCCATTTGCGGACCAGCCCCGTCACCTGGAGAACGGCAGCACAGCCTCAGAATAGGACGGCGCACACAGCCGGCCGCCCCAGCCGAAAAGGCAGGAGACGGCCACTGCCCCGCCCTTGACGGCATGGGAGGACATGGTAACAGAATGACCTGGGGTCTGACCGCGGGGCCGTCTGTCCACCACTTACCCTCCTGCTAGAGAACAGGGCCGCATGTAGTCAGGGGCTTCAGCCAGTTTGAAAGGGCCTTTGATTTGGGGTCAAAAGCGTCTGCAGACTCTGGGCGGCTCTCCCCTCAGGCGGCTCCGACAGGCCAGGCTGGAACCCGGCTGTCTGTCTGAGCCACGTCTGTTCTGGCACCATCCTCGCCCCGGCTTAGCCAAAAAGTCCCCGATCACCGCCGAGCTTGCCTGGTGCGTGCTGCGGTGACGGCCACGTGCGAACACAAGTGAGATGCCCACCCCGCAGAGATACTGGTCCAGAGATGGCCTCTCCAGACAAAAAGCACGTCTCCTCCGCGGAGACATAGACGACGTGTAATCACGCCTTGCCTGCAGCCGGCCCGACTCAGTTCATGCTGACTTATGGACTGAATTAGCCTGAGTCGATGGCGTTGACCTCTGACCTCCCTCTTTGTGGGTTTGAACGTCTCTCTTATTTTCCCACTCCTGCTGTGTAGGAGTCTTCGCTGTACGTGCAAATGCTTTTTGGAAGCAAGAAGAGTATAAACTGCAGATAGACACAGCGGCTGGGGAGTTTCACAGAAATGGTAACTGAGGCCACGGAACACAAGCTAACACCTACGATGTGGCGCACACGAGTTCCTGCTTCTCGTTTCCCGAATCAGCCGCCATTAGGTGCTGACGGCACATCTGGATAATCGCTTTGGGGCTGGTTTCCTTTAAAACCTCAGCGTCACATAGAGTGGCCCGTTCCATGCGGCCCGTCACATATAGTGGCCCGTTCCGTGCTCCACACGCCACGGCTCTGGAGGAGCCCAAGGGGGCCTGTTAACCCCCCGGCACCTGGACACTGCACCCCCCTACACCGCCAGTGGGGCTGCTGGTCACGCGGCCCCGGGGGTGGGACGGTGAGAGCTGTGACTGGCCCTACAGAATGAACAGAAGGCCGCCTGCCGTGACTGCTGCTGGGACTGGCCTGCAGGGACATGCACCTCCCAACCGTGGCGGCCCCAGAAGCACTCACCACGGCCCTGATGTTCTGATGCGTGCTCAGGACGCCCTTGGGTCTCCCCGTGGTCCCGCTGGTGTAGATGATCATGGCGCCCCGGTCTCTCCAGTCCCACTCTGGCAGCCGGCCCTCCCCGGGGTCCTCGGCTGCCCCGTGGTAGACTGCGGGCGGGAGAGGCAGGAGCGGGACCCCCAGCTTCTGGACCACCGGGCTCAGGAGCTCCACGTGCTCCGGGCCGGCGAGGACCACGGAGCTGCGTGAGTCCCGGATGAAATACTCCAGCTGGGCCTGGGGGTGCTTCCTGCAGAGGGGGACGGCGATGCCGCCGCTCATCCACGTGGCCCACTGCGCCACCACGAAGGAGACGTCATTGCTGCACAGGAGGGACACCCTCTCCTCCCGGAGGTCCCTGTCGGCACAGCCACGGAGCTGGCAGATCTCCCGGGACAGGCAGAGGCTGCGGGAGTAGAGGTCCTTGTACGTGTGGCTGCCGTGCTGGTCGACGAGGGCGATCCTGTCCCCGAAGCCCAGGGCGCGGCGGAAGCCCAGCGTGCTGCTGTCGGAGCGCGCGGCCGGGGCCGTGTGCAGCGAGCCGCGTCCTCTGCACCTCCGGGGGGCTGGCCACCAACACGGCCCAGGCCAGGCCCAGGCCAGGCGCCAGAGGGACATCACCACGCGGGGCAGCGTCGCAGCAGCAGACGCCAAGCGCCGGTACCTGGCGGGAAGAGAGGGCACTGCGGTCACTGCCCTGTCCTGCCGGACCCCCACGGCGGCCAGGAGAGGTGGCCTCACTTCCAATCACGGGCGGACATCCCGAGACCGGAAATGCTAACGATTTCACAACACACACCTTTGGAACTTAAATGACCAAAGTTTCAGCTTTTTATTCAATCTCATTGCTTTAAAGGTTTTAAAAACATGCAAGATTCTAAAACAATGAACTAAACTAGGGGAAGCCAAGGAGAAACAAACAGAACTCGATGCACTTCAGGTAAACTCTGAATAACGGCTTTCAAACACCTGAACCCGGAGAAGTACGAGCCGAGACAGTAAGTGCCAAGGGCCCTTGGACAGCACAGTGTGCACGA
The DNA here is from genome assembly GCF_964270905.1 of Leucopleurus acutus. Taxonomy (NCBI): domain Eukaryota; kingdom Metazoa; phylum Chordata; class Mammalia; order Artiodactyla; family Delphinidae; genus Leucopleurus; species Leucopleurus acutus. The sequence goes on from NC_139162.1 coordinate 869,143, forward strand.
CGCGGGTCCACGCACACGTGGCTTGTTTTCACTAATCTGCACTGCGGCACTTACACGAGTGTGAAGACGGAGGGCGGGGGTGTGCAGGAAGGGCCGGCTGCGAAGTTACTCGGATTTTCGGCTGTGGGGTCGCCCCTAACGCCCACCCGACCCCCGCCTGGTTCAAGGGCTGGCTGCGGTCCCTCCCCGCCAGCAGCGGCGCCTGGAGATTCCGGCGAGCGGAGCACAGACACTGGGCTCGCTTCTGCTCTGGAACACGTGCCGAGCCGTGGACTCCTAGGAACCTGTCTAAAATAGAGCAGAGACGCAAACAGGGCAGGTTCACATGTCTGCAAAGCGTCACTCTGTTTTTTAAGCCAAAACATAACTCTTCCCTCTCTTCCCCATAGCCTAACTACTAAACAATGACCAAAACAGTCCGCCAGGAGGAGGGCTCCCCAGGAAGGCTGTGAGCCACGACCCGCACCTGGAATTCTCCAGTGTGCTCAAGAGGAGGCCTGGGAAAGGGTGGCCGGGCGCACCCCCTCCACGCTGCCACCCCCCCACTCGAGAGGTTAGGAGCCCTCCTGACCCCCGGGACCACGGAAGACGGTTCCTTCCCAGCGCCAGGGCGGCCAGCAAGGTCCACGGGCCGCCACCTGCCCTGGCTCGGCGTCCCCACTGCCGTGCCCTCCCCACTGTAGCCTCTGCCGCCTCTGCTCCGCCTGGGCGCTCTCAGCCAGAGCAGCGTCCCTGACGGGGAGCTGACGGATGCACCAGCTCCCCCGGTTGTTCCTGAAGGATTTTTAATGAGTATTATTTGGTAACACACTTAATGTATTACGTGTGTTTTCACCTTCGACCACACTGTTCAACCAGCAAGGCAAGCACTGTTAACCCTATCTCACCCACGAGAAAATTCAAAGTCCCCCCTCCTAAATCACAGCCAGGAGCCCAGCCGGAGCCTTCCCACCCCCAGCCATCGTTCCCCACCAGAGTCACCACGCCAGACGCCCACGGCCACCCTGGCCCACGACAGCACAAGGAAATGGCCTGATGCTGGCTATGCAGTGGCGGGGGCGGCGTGTCTCTCCCTGTTACTGGGGCGGGGGCTGGGGGGGGCGGTGGGCAGACTTCACAGGGACCCTAGAGAGCACTTCTGAGTGTCAGAGGCTGATGAGGACGCCTCCAAGGCATTGCCTAACAACATCATAAAATAAAACTTGTAAGTCTCGTTCCCGTTCCAACGGGCCCAGCAAAGCAGGGAAGGTGGGGACTGGCGGGCGGGCAGCCCCGCACCTGCTGCCAGGAGGCTGCTTCTCCCGGGCTCAGCGCATCCTCTCCCCGACAAGCCTCACTCTTCCGTCTCCTTCATTAACTTGCTACAGGGGAAAGCAAATGCGCTATGTTTGTTACATGTACCAAACAGTTTTGTTCTCTGTTGTTAATTTAAAAAGCAGACTACACACAACACTTTATAATTACCTAACAAAACAAACAGCCCACAGCAGTAAAGGTCGGGACTGAGCTCTCCTCTGTCCTGAGATCCTCCGCGTGCTGGCTGCCCCGGGTGGCAAGGGCTCTGACACAAGGTCTCCCAGCCTCCCGGCCCAGCAGGCGGAAACCTGGCACCAGGGAGATGCCCGCCTGCCTGACCCTCCTGCCTGCAGGGGCCTCGGCGGCCCCATCTCCTCCCCAGCGGCTGCTCCGAGGTCCTATGGAAACACTCCCAAAAGCTCCAGGCCTCCCCCACCGGTGGGCTCTCCAGTACACGTGGCCCACACCCCTTCCAGACGATGGAGGCCAGAGTGTCTTGTGATGTCCTGGGCTCTGTCCTCTACGCAAGGTTCAGAGGTGGGCTCGCAGTTGGTTTCACACCTCTGGATTTCTGTTACTATAAAGCAACCTGACAAATTGTAAGAAAACAGCTGGGATTGACCAGAGAAAATAAGAAATGTGATAAACATGTGAGATGTGCCAGTTTCAGAAAGAAAATGAGCTAGTGCGGGCTTCCCTGGTGGCGCAGTGGTTGAGAGTCCGCCTGCCGATGCAGGGGACGCGGGCTCGCGCCCCGGTCCGGGAAGATCCCACATGCCGCAGAGCGGCTGGGCCCGTGAGCCATGGCCGCTGAGCCTGCGCATCCGGAGCCTGTGCTCCGCAACGGGAAAGGCCACAACAGTGAGAGGCCCGCGTACCGCAAAAAAAAAAAAAGAAAAGAAAAGAAAATGAGCTAGTGAGAAGCAAACCAGGGGCTTTAAGCGCTTCCTCTTCTCACTTCTAGCAAATTCTTCTCTATTTGCTTTACAGGCAGGAGAAACTAAAACAAAGAGAATCTATAAACAGAAAACCTACCGCACAACGTTTCTGGGTTACGGCCCGAGGCCTGAGTCTTGTTGGTGACCACGCAAGACAGATATTCGGGGGTGCCCGCTGAAGTGACAGCATTTTCTGGGGTGTTGAGGAGCACAGCACTCAGGCACTGGGTGCCGTGGAGGACAGACAGACGGACAGCCAGGAGTGGCTGCTGCTCCCACCCCTCTGCCTGGCAGGCCTCACAGGGCTTCACAGGCAATGTCACAGCTGCTGCCAGCGAGACCCACCGGCTCAGCCTTCCTCTGTCCAGACACCCCATGAGGGGCCTAGGAAGGGCAAGCTTTCTGCCTGCTCCCCATGGGGCCCCAGGGACTGGACCACACTGAGGGGGGCCAGTCAGAGAGAAGCTGGGGTCTGAGAACTTGAAATGAAAACTGGAAGACAGGCTGACCGCCACTTCCCCTCCCTCCCTGGCCAGGGGTGGGAGGGCTAGCTGACTTCTGACTCCACAGCAGCGAATCCACAGTGGCCTGGGGACAGATGCCGGGGGCAGACAGTCAGAGCAGCACCTCCAAGGAAAACAGAGAGGTGAAGCCACCTGCCCAAGGCCACAGAGCAACTGGAGAAACAGCATCGAGACCCAGGCCCGGCTGGCTGCAGCACATCGACCCACTCTGAGACACCACAGGTGGTGAGGAAGGCCCTGGGCAGGGAAGGCCAAGTCCGTGCTGGGAGCTGCCCCAAGAGACACCACACATTAACTGGGTGGCACCCCCAGCCTAGTGACGGCTCAGCCGTCCAAAGAGGGCACTCAGCAGTCCCTTCTAGATGCGACATGAAAACAGGAAATGCAAGCCCTCTGTTCCCACGGTTTTTTTAAAAATGTATCCTAAGGAAGTAATCAGCCGTGTACACAAAGGTTCACTGTGGGGTGTTCACTGCAGGGTTATTTCTGCTATTGAAAACCTGGGGCTAAGCCAGGTGGTCCGGAAGGTCTGAGGAGGCCAGGGCCGCACACGCGTGTGGGGCTGGGCCACGGCCCGACTGCACCCGCCCCGCAGCGCTGCTCAGGGGAGGGGGGAGGGGCGCCCCTCCAGAGACAGGAAGGTGGGCCTCCAGGTGGGCACGAGGCGGCAGGGCCGCACACGCGTGCGGGGCTGGGCCACGGCCCGACTGCACCCGCCCCGCAGCGCTGCTCAGGGGAGGGGGGAGGGGCGCCCCTCCAGAGACAGGAAGGTTGGCCTCCAGGTGGACACGAGGCGGCAGGGCCGCAGGTGGCTTTCGTGTTCTTTTTAGCGCTGCTCAATTTGCTCCAGATTTTCTGCAATGAGCACGCACGGCTTTTGTAATCAGATTTTAAAAGGCTAATAAATGACATTTATATTTTCAAATGGAGGTATTTCAACCTCAGCATGAACATTTTCTTTGGTACAAAAAAGGAAAAGGAAAAAAAATAGAAAAAAAGAGGAAAATATTAGAATTATTTGTTCTGGATGGTGGACCTACAGGGTGTCTGTAATTTTCTGTAGCTCTTTAGTGTCTCAAAACGACAGAGGCAAATAAAAATGAGATAGCCCTCTTCTCGCAATTAAACCTAGTGGTTCACGGAAGGCTCATGGGGACAATGATGAAGTCCTCACAGAAGCAGCTGGAACGCCCGCTGCGCTGGCCCTCAGAGCACCGCAGGGCTGGCGCCCGGCAGCAGTGACCTGGCCCCAGTGTCCCAGTGCTGGGAGGTGGCAAGACCGCCTGGCTCCGCGTGGGGACGGGTGTCCCGAGGCAGGGTGGGGCAGGTGGCTGGAGCTCGGGGGACGGAGAGCCTGCCAGGTGACCTGCAGGGAGGGAGGCTCAGGGACACGTAGCTGTGCTCACACGGGGGTGTCTGTGGAACAGACGCTGAGAAGGGGCCCTGCCTGCTCACCACGGAGCCTCACAAGCCAAATGACTTTTAACTGGGTAAACGCTGCCAGAGCGGCCTCCAGAGAAGCTGCACTAATTTTCTCTCCCACCGAACATGTGGGAACATGGGGCCACCCCTTCAAAACAGCTTTTATGTGCTCCCGAAACCACCCATCATCGAGCCATTCAATACAGAGCTAAAATCTCCAAGGTCAAGGGGAGCAAGGCCCTGCCTTGAACAAGCAGAAAGAACGAGGTCAGGTCAGATGACTGTGTCCTGAGTAGGCCCAGGTGCAGAAAGACCAACAGCCACCTCAGGAAAAGAGGCCACGCCTTCCAACCACCAGCCCCCTTGGCCACGGGGCCCCCCATCACTGCCGGTGGCACAGCTTGGAGTGATGCTGCCACCCAGTAAATGCAGTTCGGCCACGGATTTCTCCCTATCTCGATTAACCAACGTCATGAGGTCAGCATCACCGTGCAGCAATGTCAAAAAATCCCAGCCAAGAACACGGAAACCTGAATTCTGGTGAACCAGACGCCCTCTCCCGGGCAGGCCACGCCACGCTCAGCTCCCTCCAGGAGGCCGGAGCCCAGGCAGAGACCCAGCAGAAGCCACTCAGTGCTCTGACCATCAGGTTCCCAGGCCAGACCACTTAGCTGCACGGCCCTCTCAGGACACACACCCAACGCCGGGAAGATGACATCTGTCACGTCCTAACCGGGGTGCTGGTTGACAGCACAGATTCTAGAGTCACAACAGGCCCAGCCTGGAACGTTCACTGGTTTTTCCGAGGCTTCCTCAGCCGTCTACGCCTCCGGCTCCTGCGAGACCCGCCCAGCACACACAGTGGGAAGCACACGGCCCAGCCATGCCCAGCCCCATGCTCACCACGGAGCCATGCGACAAAAGCCACGCGATAAGAACGATACTTGCATTCAAATGAAGGCGGCTGGTTTCGAAATGAATCAAACGGCACCTGACGGCTCACCACCACCTGCCGCCAAGCCCGCCCGCTGTCTGCGGACTCGGGGAAGGTGCGCGGCTGGGGAGGGGCCCGCACCCTCCCTCTGCGCCGGACACTTGTCTCAGCACGCTGCCTGTGGTCTGGGGAGCCGCTTTCAAAGTTACATTTCTAAGTAACACTCACACTGCATTCAAATCAAAAACACCAAAAGGGAAAAGCAAACGCTTAAACCCATCTCCATATTAGGACGTAAAATACTATTTTAAAGATGCCATCTGGAGGGATGAAGCTTACAATCTTGGGCCGTGGCTTAATCCACAGATGCCGTCTGCCTTGAACAGTGGCTCTGGGACATGGGGTGGGGGCACAATAGGGACTGAGGAAAGCTCGCTAGACTCGCTGGGCTTTCACGTCTCACATCAGAACCTCCGGGGGCCCCCTGAAGCCTGCTTGGGGATGTCTGTGCTCCTGGGCCCAGCACCGGTGCCCCCTACCCCCACCTGTCCCTGCCTAGGTCTCCACACATGCCCCTCCTCGGGATGGAAGCCTACAAACTCCCCAAACACGGGATTCCTGTTCCCACCTCCAATTGTCATCCTTCCCCCTTTTGGCAAACTCCTAATCATCCTTCAAAGCCCCGCTGAGTATCACCTCCTCTTTAGTGCACACAGCAAACAAAGAAAGTGCGGGGGGAGGGGCGTGGTGCTTCAAGGAGGATTCCTGCGGCCCAACGAGGCCGGAAATGGATTTGTTTCCGACAAGGCAGATCAACTTCCCTCCAACTATGGCTGAACGTGGACCTGACTCACTCCTACACCCCGGGGGCCTGGACGTCGCCGCCAGCGCCGCGAAGGGAAGGCAGGGTCCCCACTTGACGCAGCCCCTGCGAGGGAGGGGGCGGGGCGGGACGCGGGGTGGAGGAGCGGGGGTGAGGGGTGACGGGGCGGCCTCTACCTCCGCAGGCCGGACTCGCGCTCCTCCTCCTTGCCGGGTCGGAACCGGAACCGGAACCGCGGCTGCGCGCGCACCCCGCGTCCGGCGCCCAAGCGCGTCCCCCGGCGCGGCAGCGCGCCGCGGGTTCCGGGCGCGAACGTTCCCCACGACCGGTCGTCGCGGCCCCGGGGCCCGGGCGGCTGCGTGTTCACCGCTCCCATCCCGAAGCGGGTTGGGAACCGGGCGCCTCAGGTGTTCTAACTCCCTGTTGGGCGGAGCCGGGCCCAAGTCCACTCGGCCGAAACGTGAGCTTTCTCTGAAGTAACAAATCAACCACGGACACACGGTTCGGGCCAGCGCGTTTCCCGCCCGCCTCCCGGGGCGCCGCGAGCCGGGCCGAACCCGGGCTGCGCCGCCGCCCCACCGCCCTCGGTGTCGGCCGTGAACCTCCGGGGGGTCTGAGGACGCGGAGCCCGAGGGAAGAGGGGCCGGAAATCTCCGAGGAGCAGCAAAACGACTGAGATGGAAGAAAGATGAGAAGATCCCTGGGCCCTCCGTTCGGTCCAGTAAGAAAAATATAATAGTTTCAGGAAGGGACCGCAGACAAGACAGAGGGGGGGGAATCATCGAAGAAATTCAAGAAGATCAGAACTTCCCTGTTGCAGTGACTGGCAGGGGCCCACAGCACTTGGCAAACAGCGGGGTTGTTCCCGAGCGTGGGTGCGGGAACGATCCTAAGCGCCCACCTGACCAGACATCCACCTGAACGTGGGCTCTTCTCTGCTATGGTCTGAATATCTGTGTCCTCCAAAAATCCGTTGTTGAAGCCCTGACTCCGCCAATGTGATGGTGTTAGAAGGGGGGCCTTCTAACTTCATGAGGTCATGAGGGCAGAGATTCCATGAATGGGATTAGTGTTCTTAGAAAAGAGACCCCACAAGGCTCCCCGCCTCCCCTTCTCCAGGTGAGGACACAGCGAGAAGATGTGGTCCATGAACCAGAACGGGGGCCCTCACCAGACACAGACTCTCTTGATCTTGGATTTCCAGCCTCCAGAACTGTGAGAACTCAAGCCCCCCAGTCTGTGGCATCTGTTACAGCAGCCCAGATGGACTCCGACTCACCCCTGAGGTCGTCCGTCAGCGTTCCCATCCCATCCATCATTCCTGGGCTCAGTCGTGCAGACTCCCCTCCTTGCTTCCTGCCTTACCTCACATCCAGTCCTGCTGGTTTCTCCTTCAGCATCTTTCAGAAACCAGCCACTTCCCACCATCACCCCTGCAACCAGGGGGCGGTGGGGAGGGTGACGGGAAACCATGGTCTCACACCCTGATTACTAAAATAGCCTCCTCCTGGCTTCCCTGCTTGCACCTCCCTGCCCCGTCAGTCTGTCCCCAGCACAGCAGCTGGGTGGCCCAGTGACCACTCCTGTCACATCCTAGCATCCTGGACTCTGGGGTCCCCCACCTGGCAGACGGGAGCAGTCATCCTGAGGAAGATGAAACTGGGGGAATAACTGTTGTGTTTGCTCTATTGAGAGGAGATTTGAACCACTGAAGGAGAGTTTGGGGCTAGAAGAAGGATAAATACCTAGAAAACTGATCAAGAGGAAAATAGGTGAGGGACTTCCCTGGTGGTCCAGTGGGTAAGACTCCGCGTTCCTAACGCAGGGGGCCCAGGTTCCATCCTTGGTTGGGGAACTAGATCCCACATGCCGCAACTAAGGGTTTGTATGCCGTGACTAAAGATCCCATGTGCTGCAACTAAGACCCTGCGCAGCCTAAATAAATACATAAATATTTTTAAAAAGAGAGAAAAATAGGCGATAGTTAAATACTGGGAGAACAGCAGCAAAGGCAAAGTATCGCGTGGCTCTAGGAGGCTTGGCTCAGACAAGCATTTACAGAATTGCAATAATGTAAACACTTATAATGCAGACATTGACGCTGGTCTAACGAATTTAGGCAGTCTCCCTCTCCCCCTCCCCCGTCCCCCTCTACCTCCCTCTCTCTCCCCATCCTTCTCTCTCTCCCCCTCCTTCTCTCTCTCCCCCTCTCCTCTCTCCCTCCCTCTCCCCCCTCTCCCCTGCTCTCCCTCTCCCCCGCTCTCCCTCTCCCCCTCCCTCCCTCTCTTCCCTCTCCCTCCCTCCTTCTCTCTCCCTCCCTCCCTCTCTCTCCCTCTCCCCCTCTCTCCTTCTCTCTCCCCCTCTCCCCACCCCTCCCTCCCTCTCCCTCTCTCTCCATCTCTCCCCCTTTCTCCCTCTCTCCCTCTCTTGGGCAGGGATGGGGGCACAGGAAGGGTGTGGCGTGGAGAGAGACGCTGAGGCTGGGTGTCCATCACAGGAGCAAAGAGCGCCAGGGTGGACACGTGGAGGTAAATATCAAAGGAGTTGAAAGCCGTCTCTGGTGATTGGGAAGGGAAGGGGGGTTCCTTAAACTGTGTGGCTGGATAATTGTGTGTACCTGTGATAAAGATAAAAGTTAAACTAGACTATAAAGTAAGTTTTAAAGGGGGAGGAGACAGGAAACACCTCAAGGATGTCCACGTGGATGTGGCTCCTCTCCACCTGCAGGCAGCCCCTGCCCATCACTGAGTCTCCTTGGCTGCCCTCTCGCCTCTGGCCCCAACACTCCAAGGATTCCCCGGGGTTTGCTTTCCACCAGGCACACCATGGCAACAGGAGCCTGATCAGCAGCCGTGGCAAATCCTAATCATGGCGCCACCACCTCTGCTGAATAACCCAGGGCCCCACAGCCTCCCGCAGCTCACGACAGGCAGCTGGGTGTTTGTGCAGGTGCCGACGTGCCCCCAGGTGTGTTCCAGGCACCGGAGATGTAAACACAGCCCCTGCCCTCCGGTCACTTATGTGCTCGTGGGGGAGAAGGAAAGGGAATAGTTAGACAAGTCATATGCCATTGATGACATTATAGACTGAAGTTTTTGTCCCGCCCCCCCCAAAAATTCACATGTTGAAACCCTGCCCCTAATGTGATGGTGTTAAGAAGTGGGGTCTAGTGAGACAATCAGGGTTATATGAAGGTAGAGCCCCCAGGATGGGATTAGTGCCCTTACGAGAGTCACGAGACAGCCTGCTCCCCTCTCTACTCTCCAGCCAGTGAGGACACAGTGAGAGGACGGCTGTCTAAAGGCCAGGCAGTGGGCTCTCATCAGACACATCCAGCCCCCAGACGTGTGAGAAAGAGGCACGTGTCGTTCAAGCTGTCCAAGCCGAGACAGACAAGTGGTCTGGAGGAAGATCAAGCCAGGCCAGGTGATGGGGGCCCTCAGAGGGCTGCGCGGAGCCGGTGTCCGAGGCTGGCTCTGACCACAGGAAGTGAGGAGACTGAGGCTCCGAGTGCCTGTCGCTCTGACAAAGTGACAGAGCAGGTTTGAACCCGGAGCTCTGCTCCCTGCTCCCCGCCTCGTGCCCCTCACCTTTTCATGGCTCTGAGATTCTTGAGCGAACAAGCAGACATGTGTGTCCTTGTGCTTAAGATCAAAACTCTTCCCCACACAAAGCCAGATAGCTCCTTCCGACAAGAATAAATGGTCTCCACGGCGACATCCTCAGAGGTGTTCCCAGCAGTGTTGCTGTTGTAGCCAGGAAACAACCTAAGTGCTGCTCGGTGGGGGCTGAGTTAGGACAGAGGAAATAGCGAGATCACAGGGCCCCACGAAGTACAGTAGTGAAGCTGTATAGAAACAGTAGAGGGCTTCCCTGGTGGCGCAGTGGTTGAGAGTCCGCCTGCCGATGCAGGGGACGCAGGTTCGTGCCCCGGTCCGGGAAGATCCCACATGCCGCGGAGCGGCTGGGCCCGTGAGCCATGGTCGCTGGGGCTGCGCGTCCGGAACCTGTGCTCTGCAACGGGAGAGGCCGCAACAGTGAGAGGCCCGCGTACTGCCCAAAAAAAACACTGGAATTGCTCATAGCAGTCTACAGTTGAATAAAAACAGCATAAATAATTTCCTAGATCCTCCCACTGGAAAACTGGAACACAAAGCCACGTGCACTAGGATTTCCCGCTGTGCACTCAGACAAGCTCTGAAGGATGGGACAGCACCCAGGAGGGAGGCACCTGTCCTCTGAAGAGACGGGCTCCTGAGATCACCGCCGCTTTGGTCTCCCATGGCCACGGGTACGGTCAGGAGGGAGCGGCCCTGCGTGCAAAGTGCTGGGGCCGCCTGGCACGGCAGGCCCTAGAGCCGGGAGGCCACAGGAGGCGAGTGCCTCCCTGCTCCTGGGGCATCCGGGGGAGCCCTGCTGTTCCGGACCTCAGCTGCCCTTGGATCTGACCCTGGGAGGAGAGCCGTCCCCGGGGATGGCTCAGCAGGGCTGTGGGACGCTGGGGTCCACGTGCTCCTGTCTATGAAATGGGCAATGACAGCTCCCACCGCGGTTCCCAGCTTAATCCCACTGGGAAGGTCAAAGAGCCGAGACACTTAAAGCTGTTCATAAATATTAGCTGCGGTCACTACTGTCATCATCAGCATCTTTATCGCCCGCCCCTCAACAGAGACCCTGAGCAGGTGCTCCGTCAGTGGAAGTGGAATGAATGGGCGGCTTCTCCCGAAGGCAGATAAGAGCCTCCCCACCTGACAACTTGCCCTGAGGCCCCCTGTCCACTCCCAACCCCCAGCCTTTCCCAGGGGAAACCCTTCCAGCTGGAGCACCCAGGAGCCGCAGGAGACCAGGTAGGAATCTTTCCCCTCGCTGATTCTGTTCACACCTCTAGCTTGATGAGCCCAAGCTGCTGGGGGCGTCTGGGTCACACCTTTTCACTTGATTAAAGCAAAACACAGATGCGCAGGCAGCAGCGTCCTCGCGAGCACGGAGCTTCCCGCCTCACAGGGACGGCTGCTACACGAAGAAGGGCTCAAGGGCACCGAGTCAGCCCCGGGAGCACTTATGCAGGACGTGCCAGTCAGAGCTGGGGCTAGGGTCAGGCAGCACTTGGGTTCCGCCCTGCCTTTGGCCACCAGCCTCCACGACGGAGGTCCAGCCCCACTGTGCCCGCCTCCTGTGTCCGTGCCCACGTACAGTCCCATCCCAGCTGAAGAGGGCTGACCTGGGCAGGAATGTGAGTGACTCTGGGCAAGGTCGTGACCAGCACTGAGCTTCCTCCTGCCTCTCTGATCGCTTACCCCGGGGGGAGCCACGTTGTGAGGGCACTCAGGCAGCCCCGGGGAGAGGCCACACGGGAGGAGCTGAGGCCTCCTGCCCACAGCCAGGGGAGGAGCCTCCTTGGAGGCGGGTGGAGCCTTCAGGTGAGCCGGGAGCCCTGCCGACACTCCAGCTGCAGCCTCACTCGAGTCCGAGCCAGGGCCGCCAGGCCGAGCCACTTCTGGGTTCGGGACCCACAGAAACTGACATCATAAGTGTGTTGTTGTAGCTGCTAAGTTTGGAGTGATTTGAACATAGAAACAGAGAGCCAATACCCTGCTTCTGCTAGCTACAGTTGTGTGATAGCAGGCAGATTAATCTCTCTGAGTGTCAGCTTCTCACCCGAGAATAAGAATGCCTACCTCCGATGGATGTTATAAAAATTAAATAAGCTCTTGGCATTGGGCCTGGGATACAGCAAATGCTGAAAAACTAGCTGTCATCATTATTATGAAATATTTACATAAATATATCACAAGATGCGAAGGGCTCAGGAAGACCTCACTTCAAACAGGTGGGTTCAAGGAAGGCTTTGTGGAAAAGTAATGTTTGACTTGGTCCTTGAAGGAGAAGTAGGATCTGGACCCGAGGAGATGGCGGGAAGGGCAAGAGGGTCCCTGTGGGCAGTTCACGCTCAGCGCAAACTCGGGCAACAGGAGGTGAGACTGTGAAGGCTGGCTGGGGTCAGATTGGGCTGCTGGCATTAAGGGGTCTGGAATTTACATGCTGGGAAGTGAAGCCACCGGTTCTGAGTCAGTGGAAGTGGAATGAATGGGACGGCTTCTCCCGAAGGCAGATAAGAGCCTCCCCACCTGACAACTTGCCCTGAGGCCCCTGTCCACAGGAGCGAGAACCCCCGGCACGGCCCCCCAGCACACAGGAGCCCTTCGGAAGAGGTGCTGAATGAATTGAATTCTCCCCGACCCCCAAAGCATCCCCTCTTGGATTCCGGCAGGAGCAAATATTAAAGAGGGTGCCTGGGGCTGGAAGGAACGGTCGTCAGGCTGCTGCTGCAACGGATCCGTTTTCTCCCAAGCCCAGGATCCAGCTCTGTCTCTGCTGTCTGACAAACGTTTCCACTCGACCTCCCTTCTTCCCTCTGAACCCTGAGTTTGTTCATGTTCCCAACTTCCCCGCGAGTCATGTGGGGAAGAGAGGTGGGTCCCAGACCTCCAGCCCCAGAGGGCAGATCACGATTGGCCTAAACCAGCCACAGGGGTCTCATCCCCTTGCCAGAGAGTCTGGCCCAAGGATGTGAGGGCAAGTCTGGGCAGGTTCTCCTCACGAAGGAAACAAGATGCGTTGGAAGAAGCAGCCCCTCTTTTTTCCTGGCGGACGCTGTGTCTGTGTGTGATGTCTGGAATTGCCACAGCCACCTTGTAACCATGAGGAGCGCCGTCCTGAGAGTGAGCCAGTGGGAAGCCAGGCGGACAGAGCCTGAGTCCAGGGCGATATCCAGAGCCACTGCGCTGACATGTGGAGCCCTCCTGCCTCCAGACTTCTGCTTGGGTGAGCCTAGGATTCTCCTTCCTCTCTGATCATGTTGAGTTTGGGTTTTCACACTGCAGGTGCCAGAGGAAGGTGGGAGTGGGAGGAGGGATAGACTCATGACGAAGCAGTCAGCTAATCAGAGTCTTGTTGAGCACTGGTTAGGGAGGATAAGGTGAAGAGGGAGAGCTAGGTCACCACACTCCAGGGGCTTCACCACACAGCTGGGGTTCAAAACCGGCACCCGAGACCAGAGCAAGTGAGCGAGGAAGGGAGAGTCCTCAAAAGGCCAGGGCTTGGAAGTGGGGAGGCCCCTGGCTGGGGCAGGTAGACACTGCATTACACGAGGAGGCAGTGGGGTAAGGGGGCGGGCGTGAGTGTTCCCCCGGGAGCTTGAACTGGGTCTCCTGCGCCAGCCCACAGTCTACCCCCCAGGGCCCCAGCCCTTCCGGGGTCTGTGAGGTCAGACCCGCTGCATAACGACACTGCTGCCATCTGCCTTTGTCACAAGGTGACCTTTGCACTATGGCCTCAGCCCGGACTGTGCTCACGGCTCACACTCGTGGTCAGAGCAACACGGCTTCCCCGCGGATGTCCTCAACGAGACAGCAACGAATACCAGTGGTGTTAAATCCCAACCCCAGAGTAATCATCTTTCTAATGTCTTCTGTGGCAAAGTGGGAAGTACACATAAGCCGCTTGTCTTGCTCTGGGGTTTGATTTTATGTGTCAACCTGACTGGGTTCAGGGAGGCCCAGGTGGCTGGCAGCACATTATTTCCGGGTGTGTCTGTGAAGGTGTTTCTGGAAGAGATTAGCGTTGGAGTCGAGTAAAGATCACTGTCACCAAGGTGGGCGGCCGTTGTCCAATATGCTGGGGGCCCAAATGGACAAAAAGGGGAGGAAAGTCAAATTCTCTCTCTTCTTCAGCTGGACATCCATCTTCTGCTGCCCTTGGACATTGGGGCTTCCGGTTCTCAGATGCTGCTTTGGACTGAATCACCCTTGCAGACGGCGTATGGTGGGACTCCTCGGCCTCCGTGACCACGTTGTTACTTCCCATAACAAATCTCTTCTCACATGTATCTATATGTACCCTACTGGTCTGTCTCTCTGGAGAACCCTGACCGAGCACAGGGTGGTCTCAGGGAAGCTTCTCTCGGGACACCTTTTTAATGGGAAAGAATGACACAGATGGCCCGTCATCACCCAGACTTGGGCATCTGCAGACAGTTCCCTGAAAATGAATGAAGTAAACCTGCCAGTTCAAGAAAAACACCTGACGGTATTTGTGTAAATGGTAGCAATTTGTCCTGCAATCCCACTCCTGTGCATGTATCTGGAGAAAACCATAATTCAAAAAGATACACGCACCCCAGTGTTCATTGCAGCACTGTTGACAAGACATGGACACAACCTAAGCGTCCATTAACAGAGGAATGGATAAAGAAGGTGTTTTGTGTGTGTGTGTGTGTGTATATATATATATATATATATATATATATATATACCGTGGAACACTACTCAGCCATAAAAAAGAATGAAATAATAATAATAATAATGAAATAATAATACCATGTGCAGCAACATGGATGGACCTACAGATTATCATACTGAGTGAAGTTAAGTCAGAAAGAGAATGACAAATATCATATGATAGCACTTATATGTAGAATATAAAAAAATGATACAAATGAACTTACTTACAAAACAGAAATAGACTCATAAACATAGAAAACAAACATGGTTACCAAAGGGAAAAGGGGGGAGGGCTAAATTAGGAGGTTCGGTTTAACACACACACAATACTATGTATGAAATAGATAACCAACGAGTACCTACCTACACAGAGCACAGGGCACTGTGTTCACTATCTTGTAACATAATGGAAAAGAATTTGAAAAAATATCTATACAGAGATAGACAGAGGTATGTGTATATATATATGTGTGTGTGTGTATGGAACTGAACCACTGTGCTGCACACCTGGCACTAACACAACATTGTAAATCAACTCTACTCCAATTTAAAGAAAAATAATTATTACTGGAAAAAATAAGATATTTACCAGGAAGAAAAAAGGTAACATTTGAACTCAAAAGAGAAAATTCTAATTTTGGAAAAATTGTGCTACTTCTTTAATCTTAACAGCTTTCCAACACTTAAGGACATTTCTGAGAGCAGGGATAATATTAATAAATGTGAACTTTTACATAAAAAAGTGTCAATATTTGGATGCATAACTCAATGAACTAATATTTTCCAATGACCCACGTGGGATGTTATGAAATCATTCCTCGGGGAATGATCCACTCAGAGTGCAAAACACACCAGTAGATTTTCATGGAACGGAGTAGAAAAGGGTCACTGATTTGGTGTCAGACTCCACATTACAGCTAACCTTTAAGAAAATACTACTTGTTGAGTTTTGGTGAAGCGTCAAAGAAAAAAACATCCAACATTCTCTGTTAATAAAATACTCCACACCACATACCTGTGTGAGGCCGAATCTTCTCCACATATTTCAACCAGGACAGTGTATCACAGAGACTGAATGCAGAAGCAGATGTGAGAATCCAGCTGTCTCCTGTTAAGCCTGGCATTACAGAAATGTGCAGAAATGTAAGATAACGCCAACAGTGTACAATAGTGAAAAATACATAATAATAAATACAAATATAAAAATATATAACAATAATTTAAAATAAATGTAAAAGTGTCTAGAATTGTTTTTTTTAATAATAATAAAGATGATGTTTATTAAGGGCTAGATACTATGTTAAGTGGGTTTTTTTTAAGTTATTACTATATTTTATTAATGAAGCAAAGTGACTAATTTTTCTACAGTTACACATCTAGTAAATGACAGAGTTAGATTTTTTTTGGTTAGTTTCTGCTTTATAATAAAGTGAATCAGTTATACATATACACATATCACCATATCTCCTCCCTCTTGCGTCTCCCTCCCTCCCACCCTCCCTATCCCACCCCTCTAGGTGGTCACAAAGCACCGAGCTGACCTCCCTGTGCTATGCGGCTGCTTCCCACTAGCTATCTACCTTACGTTTGGTAGTGTATATATGTGTTTTTGAAAATATAGTTATTTTCATTAAAATGTAATTTATACTACATTTATTTATGGTGAATTTTAGTAAATTGATAAGTAAAGATTTAACTTTTTCATTTTAATTTTTAATATGGTATGTATGTATCGATAGCTAGTGCTACATAAAGTAAAGCTTTTTGGGGCCCCTGATGATTTTTAAGGCTGTCAAGGAGCCCAAGACCCCTCAGGAGCCAGCTGGACTTGAGCAGCTCAGTGCAGGCCCTGATCCCAAGCCCAGGTGCAAGGGGCAGGCTGTGCAGAGCCTCGCTGGCCCCCTGCCCTCTGCCTTCTCTCACCTGTGATCCATCAGACGTCTCCCGAAGGCCTCAGCACAGAAAGGCGTGAGCCAGGAGTCCTGGGAAGCCGAAGGACTCTGCTAGCCGGAACGTGGGTGTGCGGGAGCCTGCGAGGTAGGCTTCCAGCCAGTCGGCTCCATCCTCAGTTGTCCTGGAGCCTTTCCTCCTGCTGCGTTGGGCCCCTGCGGACAGGGCACCAAGGCCACAAGCCAGGCCCACAGGTGGGATCATCCTTAGGTCCTGTCTTTTAACAGATGTCCTATTTCCCCCATTTTGTAGGAAAAATCACTCTGAGCTCAGATCAGAGAGGGTATGCGAGCCGTCAGGTTGCACAGCGCCCAGCCCTTTCTCCAGCAGGGTGTGGAGCCCGGGAACCTGCAGGGACGGAGGTGGCAGGTGAGTGGTGCTGGGAGCCTATGGAGGACGGAGCGGGGAGGAAGTGAGGCAGGTGACCCAGACAACGCAAGTGGACGCCTGCGGGGGCTTTCTCCCGCCGTCAGTCACGAGCTGAGAGCTCGTGCCTGAGGCTGGCAGCCGAGGGATTCGTCCACGAGGCCACGGTGCCCCCAGGTCCAGCAAGATCTTGGGTTGCCCAGGGCAGAGCCAGGGGGCTGGGGGGCTGGTGTGTCGCTTGGGCTCCAGGCTCGCCCCAGCTCCTCAGAGCAGCTTACTGTCAGGAAAACCAGAGGCCTGGCAAGGTTCTGGTCCTGTCCAGGTCCCAGCTCTGCCATAGTCTGAACCCAGCAGCTGGCCCTGGAGGGGGTCCTGCTCGGCTCACGTCCGCACCGGCCTGGAGCAGGCGGTCCGCTGAGCCCAGCCTCGGCGGCAGGCCCGCCCCCTCCCACTCAGGCCCCGCCCCTCCCACCCAGGCCCCGCCCCCAGGCCTGGCCCCGCCCCGCCCCTCAGGGAGCGCAGGCCCTGAGAAAAACAGGTGCGCTCGCCGCGTAGTCCATCCGGCCGTTCGGCCGCTCCTGCTGGGGCCAGGTCTCCCGTCCCCATCCTGGGGCCTGGACTCGGCCTCCGCTCCTGGTCTCCTCTGCTGTTCTCTGTCGGAATGATATTCGAATTCAGGTCACTTTGGGCTCAACGCCCCACTTCCAGACCCAGGGCAGAGTCCTCAGAAGACAGGGGTCGGCCTCCACGCAGGCATCACCCAGGCAGCCTGGGGCGGGGCAAGGTGGCCTGGGCCCATTCCCAGCAGGCAGAGGCTGGAGGGCCCTCGCTGCACGGGGGCCACTGGCCATGGGCGAGCAGCGGGGGTCTCCACAGCCCGCTCTCCCCTTCCCCCTCTCCCCACGAAGCAGGTTTCCAGGAACTCTTCTCCGATCCTTGCGCTTTTCATTTAAATGCTCCCAGGGCACATCTGCACCGGTAGGAGGGACGTCTGGGTTTAATCAGAATGACAGCTGAGCGGCCTGGGCCCCCCACCCCGGGCGTTCCTGAGTGGGCTCGGTGCCAGCCAGTCTGCAGCACAGCCGTCCTGTCCTCATGCCCCTTCCCGCCGCCCCACCGGCCTCTCGGTGCCTGTGTCTCCCGGCCTGCAGAGCAGGAGGTGGGCCCAGGTTCCTCTCCAGGACCCTGACCTGTCCCCTCAGACGGGCCACAGAGTCAGGCCGATTCTTGGCCCAGGAGGCCGTCATACGGACTGGGCCCTCGGGGGCCTGCAGAAGCAAGGCGAGGCAAGGTGACAACGATGTGAGAGTAACGGTGGTGACAACAGTAACTCACTGAGCTCTGTCTCGGGGTCAGCAAGGGCCAAGCAATGCCACGAAACTGCCCAGTGCAGACCTCTCAAGCCCACGGAAGCGGAGCGGGGGTGGGGGCCACACGTGGTGAGTGACGGGCAGTGGACGCTCTTCGTAAGGGAAGCATGGGGAGACAGGCCCTGTGGGTGGGGGAAGGGAGGGAGGGAGCCCTGCTGGACAGGAGTAGCCGCAGCCGGGGCCCCAGACTCCCTTGGGGTCCAGAGAAGGGAAAGCAGCCCCAGGAACTGGGAGGGGCAGCAGAGGAGAAACACAAGTGCTGGGGTCCCGGCTCCAACACTCACCGCTGATGCCTTACTGAGCCTCAGTCTGCTCAGCTGTGAAATGGGTCCGGTGACGGCACCAGCCTCAGCGGTGGGAGGATCGAATGAGAACATCTGAAGAGGCAGGCGTGGCTGACAAACGTCGTTTCTGTCTCTCAAGCAGAGACACACTAGAGAAGAGCTCCGGGAAGAAGCCAGCAGGGCCCAGCCTCCCAGAGCAGATGGCACAGGTGTCCCACTCCTGTCCCAGCTGGTCCTCAGGACAAGAGAGTGATGGCGTGAGTGACCACGGGTGCAAGCAGCTGAACGCCTGACTCACTGGTCTAAGAGGCAAGAGCCGGGAGACTGTCCCGCCCTCCAGCCGGGGCAGCTGGTCTCCCCGGACTGTTCCCTGCAGAAGCAGAGAGACAGAAGCCCCCGGGGGACACCCCAGGCCTTGCCGCCCCCCAGTCCTGCCAGCAGCCAGGTGGGCCGGCGGCCACACTGCCACCTGAGCCAGGGCAGGTCACTCCAGGGGGCAGGTCTGGGTCCCGTTGGTGAGGGACAGAGGGACCGCCAGTGGTGTCTGCCACATGCAGGGGCACATCCAGGAAAGGAGCCACGGCGGGGTTGGTGAGCAGCCTGCCTGAGTCTGGGCCTTCCCAAGTCTGGACTTTCCTGGCCACGTCCTGCGGCGCGGCCGGGGGAGCAGTGGGGATGCAGGGCGGAGGCGGCAAGCGAGGGCTTTGGCGAGGCAGGGGCTCCAGGCCCTGCCCCTGCTGCCGACCGAAGGCCCCTCACCCACCAGCCGGCCGTGTCCCCTCAGGAGGCCCAGCTTTCCTCCCCGAGTCCTAGAGCATCTGGCGCATCCGGCACCAGGTGTAGCCCTGCTCAGTCCTGAAGACAAGACTCTTGGTAGATGGGAGGGTTGAGGCAGAGAGGCCCTAAGGCCCAAACCCAGGAGGGAACCTCCAGCGGGACAAGTCGCGGACGGGGCACTGCAGCTCCCTGGAGCAGGACTCCGTCCGTGACAGTCGGTCAGAGATCCCCCGCCCCGCCCCGTACCAGTCAGACCCTCCCACCTGGCCCCTACACGCGTCCTTCAAGACACAGCTCAAACCTTGCCTCCTGCACAACCGCCGGCCCTCCACGGGGGTCTCACTCTCTCCTCCGGGCTCAGCCCTGTGCCCATCTCACCAGGTACCTTTGTGGGAGGCAGGATGGCTTCACGGGGCAGCTAGGGGCACAGACTCCAACCAGCTCTGTCACTCTGAATCCGGGCTCTGCCACTGCCTGGCTGTGGAGCTTTAAGGAAGTTACTTACTCCCCTCTTCATGCCTGCCTATCCTCATCTGTAAACTGGAAATGATCACTGGCCAATTGTGAGAATTAAAAGAGTTAGTATGTATAAACTGCTAGAACAGTGCCTGGCGTGCAGTACGTGCTATCTCAGTGTTAGATATCATCACCACCACCATCACCACCACCCCCACCAGCATCACCACCATCACCACCACCACCATCACTATCACCACCATCACCACCCCCACCACCACCATAATCACCCCCCACCATCACCACCACCACCATCACCACACACACCCCACCACCATCACCACCATAATCACCCCCCACCATCACCACCACCACCATCACCACCGCCACCACCAGCATCACCACTACTACCACCACCACTGTCACCATCACCCCCACCATCACCATCACCCCCACCACCGTCACCCCCACCCCCACCCCCACCATGACCATCACCACCCCCACCATCACCACTACCAACATCACCACCACCACCATCACTGCCATCACCATCACCACCACCATCATCGCCACCACCACCATCGCCACCACCACCGCCGCCACCACCACCGCCACCACCACCACCATCACCACCACCACCACCACCACCACCATCACCACCACCACCATCACCCCCACCATCACCACCACCACCACCACCACCATCACCCCCAACACCACCACCACCACCACCACCACCATCACCACCAACACCATCACTACCACCCCCACCATCACCACCACCATCACAACCGCCACCATCACCATCACCACCACCCACCATCACCACCACCATCACCACCATCATCATCACCGTCATCATCACCATCATCACCACCATTATCACCACCACTGTCACCATCCTAGTTGAATCTCCAGCTCCCTTTTCTACTAGCTGCATGGCTTCAGGTGAACTGCTAAACCTCTGTGCTGTTCCCTCTCCCATAAGTGGCAGTAACAACACCTCCATTCCCAGGTGCCTCTGAGGATCAAAGCTCCTGGCCTCTGCCGGTGACACCATAGCACATACTGGGTGGCCGTCTTCTCATCTGATCTTCTCAAGGACCTAGGAGGGTGGAAGTACTCCTATCCCTATTTTACAGATGGGGAAACTGAGGACTGGGGAAGGCAGAGATCTGCCAGAGCCTTGGAGCTGGTGGGTGGTGCAGCCGGGATGCCGCCCTGGGGCTGGCCAGGGCGGGGCTTGCTTGCGCCCCTTCCTGACTGTCCTCCTGTCGGGGATTCTCAGCTCTGAGTGCACGTCAGTGAGCCTGGGCGCTTGGTGACAAGGGTTCTCGTGGGGCTGTTCTGGCTGGGCTGGGCATCGGGACTTCTCAAGTGCACCAGCTGTGCTGAGAGCCCTGCACGAGCTCCGTTTTGGAACTGGGCCACCCGGACCCCTCCCTGGGTCGCCCACGTACCTGGAACTCGGTGACCGCCCCTCACTGGCCAGCACGTTGGGCTGTGTGAGCAGCTGGCGATTCCCGTGTGGGAGGTGGCCTGTCAGCCCTAGTAGAGGACAGGGTGGGTAAGGGCTGAGCTGCCCGTTAACGCTCAGCCTCCAGCCCAAGGCGATCGGGAGCAGGGCTGCCACAGTGAGCCCCAGCCGCTCCGGGCAACACACTCTGCAAACAAGGGCCACAGCTGTGGGTCCGTGCTGGGCGGCTGCCGTCCCCGTGTGCCTGCACGGCGCCGCAGCAGCGTGGCCAGGCCCCCTGGCGCTGGGGATGCACACCAGGTGACAGCCTCCACGGCAGCTGCAGTTCCAGGGCCTGGGCACTGCTTTGCCATCGTTAGCATGGCCTGGTCAGCCCCCAGGGCTCCCCCAGAGGCCGTCCCCTGACCAGCTCCTCACCTTGCTTTAGCACAAGGGTCGTGGAGAGACACTTCCTCCCGAAAAACAAAACAAAACGCCCCTTGAATGAGCCTCCCCTGGGCCAGCCTTTCACACGGGTGACCCACTTGCCTCCACTGAGCACGCTGCCCCCATTTTACAGGTGCGGACACGGAGGCTCAGAGGGGTCCAGCAGCTTGCCCAGGGGCGCACAGCAAGCCCATGGCAGAGCGGGATCCAAGCTTAGACCCTCAGGGCAGGTGCCCACAGCTGCCCAGCAGACATTTGCTGACGGCAGCGAAGAGGTGGGTTGGGTATGCCCATGTCCCCGTGCAGTGGAGGGAGGGCCTCCAAGGCGGGGGCAGTCCTGAGCTGCAGATCGGGCCACACCCGCTACGTGGCCAGCACACGATGACATCTGTAAAGTTTGATCTCTTTGGTGGGGTGTGCCCTCCTTTTGCCCCCGCCTCCACTTACCTCCGGGTCTGCACCTGGCCAGGCCCCTCCACTGTCACTGCTGCTGGTTCTTGGCTGGCAGGTACGGAGTCAGAGGCCAGGTGTGAGGGACGGGCTGGACTCCTGTCACCTGCCCCTCCCCGACCCGGGCGGTTCCACACACGGGTCCTGCTCCCCTAAATGTGACGAGCACCTCGAGACACAGTGACAGTCCCCTCCCACTAGAGGGGACCTTGATCAGCAGTCCCACGTGCAGACGCAGAAGTGCTACAAAGGACGACCGGTGTCAGGGGCTGCAGCTGTGAGCTGGAGGGTGAGTCCTGAAGAGCCTCCGGCCTGCCGGGAGCCCCCCGAACCCGACTCCGGGACCAGCTCAAGCCTGTCCGGCCAGGCTCTGAGTGACAGGCGGGGGACGTGGGCTCCCGGTAGGCCCTGCAGGAGCTCCCACTTGCCCTTGGGGCCTGTTTCCCTTATGTTGAAATATGGGGTTGGATGAAACCCATGGTTTGCATTTTCAACACATATAACTCTTTGAACCTTCTTTCCTCCAAAAAAAAATTTTTTAAGCATGGAACCTCGATATTCACTTATTCCAAACGATATTGACCACGAGTATATAAACTAGAATTGCAGTTTCTGGGGGTCGGGTGGGGGAGCCTGGGGGTTTTGCTTGGCCACCCCCCAGGGCAGCCTCTGCGAGGCCCACGGAACCTGCTTCTCTAGGGAACCCAGTCTGACAATGTCTGGACTGGGCCACTTCAGACCTTTCCAGTTTGGCCTGGGAGTCCCTGGCAGTGGGTCTCGCCCCTGGGCGCTGAGGGCTCCGCAAGGCTCAGTGGCGCCCGCCCTTGGTTAACGCTCGGCTGTCAACGTCCTGAAATGCTTCATACTTTTTAAATAAGTGCCCGAATGTTCATTTTCTATGGGCCGCACAGCGAGGTAGCTGGCCCCAGCTCTGAGCCTCTGTTTCCTCATCTGCAGAAGAGGTGGGGGAATGACGCCGCTGCAGGGCTGTGATGAGTGACACGTGCTGGGCGCTGCGTACTGAGGTTGGCGTCTGGCCAGGTGGACCCTCTCCCTTAGACCCACCACGCAAGATACCCGACCGGCAGGGGACGCTCGTGCACGGGCGCCAGCGATCCGGCTGCAGAGTCACCTCTTCCTCCTGGCCGGCGAGCAGGCGGTCTGTGGCATGGGGGTCTCTTGGCAGGTCCGAGCCTCCAGATCCCGTGCCGAGGACACCAGCGTCCACCCCGGTGCCTGGGCAGAAGACCAGCCCCCACGCTGCCCTTGACAGCCTCGCCTGTGGACCCTCCCACCCCTCGCCCATCCGCCCAGCAATTTCACTTCCCAGTCCCGGTGGGCGGGGCGCGGCGGGCGGAACATCGCTGCGCCCACGCAGAGTCCGCATCCGCTCAGGTGCAGCTGGGCCGCAGGCCTCGGAGCCCACCGCGCCTGATGGAGCGGCTGCCAGCACGTGGGCCGAGGGACCGCTCTCCGCTCTCACAGGCCTGGGCTGCGGTCGCACACGTGGTCACTCACCAGGGCCCGGACGAGCTGCAGAACGGCCGTACTGGGGGAGGGGCGGCCGGGGCCTCCAAACCAGGCCCTGGGCCTGGGACACCCTCCTCGGACCACTGGGCAGGCTCAGTGTGTGATCAGAAAGGCAAATGGCTCATCTGAACAGGCCGTCAAGTTCATGGAAATTTCCAGAAGCAGTGGCCGAGCAACCTGGCCTGAAGTGAGCCCTCTCACCGGTCTCGGCCTTGGCCACCTCCGGGCTCTTTAGGGTAACTCCTGCAAACTCCTGCATCCTCTAGGCCCTCCTAGCCCCTGGAAGGAGGGCCTGACCAGCCCGAGGGAAACCCTTGTGTGAGAGGGAAGCTGGGTCCTAGCCAGGTGTGGCCAGAGATCTGCAGGGGACGAGGACAAGCTTTCACCCTCTCTCGGTCACCAGGGAGGGGCAGCAGCGGCCAGGCTCCCTGTAGGCTGGCTGCCTTGGTCCTGCACTCGCCGGGGGCAGTGGTGGGGCCCCTGGGCCAGGCTGTGACTTTGCTGTTCCCACAGGATCAGGGACGCCCAGAGCTGAGCGTCCACCCAGAGGTCAACTCGCCCAGGCCTTGGGACCCCAACCCTGCAGAGGCCAGCGGGGTCTCGGCAAAGGGGGCCACTAAAAGGGCTCTGAGTGGGTGTCTTAGGAATAACACTGGTGACACTGCATGGCACTGACACTCGAAGGTCTGTAAAACTCAGAGGGTCAGAGGTAATGGGCACAGAGGGGATGCTTGCTTAATAAATGTTTTCTCCTCGAATCCCCATGTGGCCTCCCCAAGAGGCTCTTCACTCTTGCGGGGAGAGAAGGGACAGCTTCCCATGCCCCTGAAATGAAGCCTGTTCAGGGCAGTGAAGGAAAAGGAACTAGCACAGAGGCATCTCAGATGGACCAGCTGTGTTAGGGACCTCCATTCCCAGCCCGCAGATGAAGAGACTGAGGTTCAGAGAGGAACACATGCAGCCAGCAGGCGGCAGGTCTTGGACTCCAGTGATCACCTGCCCAGCTGAGCCCCACCCTGCCCAGGGCCCACTTAGGAGCCTGGTGGGAAGAGCTGGACTCCTTGGTCGCCCAGGGGCCGTGCCTTCCTGCAGAGCCCTCCGGACCCTCCCTCTCTCTAGCTTCCAGCAGGCTCACTCCTTCCCTGGACTTCCTGGAGCCACTCGGTCATCGTGGGCCCAACGACCACACACAGGGGCCACTTTTGTCCTGCTCGTCCCACCTGGCTGTGTCCACGGCACCCCCCGTGGTGCCCATCTCTGGGGATGGACTCCCGGGACCCTGGACTCTGCACCCTGGACTCCCGGGACTCTCTCCTCGTCCCCTCCACAGCCTCCTCTCCCCCTGCCCCGGAGGTGGGGGGAGGGGCCCCAAAGGTGCACAGGAAGCTTGGTGGGTGACGGACATGCTTGGTATCTTGGTTGTGGTGACGGTTTCATGACTGAATGCAAACGTCAAAACTTAAATCGCACATTTTAAATATGTGAAGTCTATCCTGTGTCACATATGTCTCAGTAAAGCTGTTTAAAAATGGACAGCAAAGGGGGGGCAACTGGGATGCCAGGAGAACGGTGAGGGAGGGGACAGAGGAGCTCGGGTGGTGGGCAGGTCTGGGGTGGGGGGGGTGGGGGGGCTGCCATCCCGGAAAGGGTCAAGAGCAGAGGCAGAAGCGAGTCTGTCACGTGACAGGGGAAACTTCCCATCAAGGTGAAACCCCTCATGTTGCAGCTGCTGAAATTAACAAAAAGAAAAAAAACCTTAGATGATTCTCAGAGGAAAAAAATATTTTCAATCTGGAGACTAAAGAAATAATTCTATTAACTTCCAGGAAGAAAAAATTTACATTAAATTCATCACTTCCTTAAAATAATAAATTCTGAGAATAGGCAGTACACTCTGAGAGCTCTGAGAGAAAATGATTCTGGTCCAAGATTTTATGTAAAACCAAGGTGTTATCCTGTGTGGCAGCAGCAGGAAGACTTTCCCACTTATGCAAAAGCTCTGAGATTACACCCCAGGTGACCACAGTCCAACGAGAGGTTGTACCCATAGCAATAAGGAAGCGGGATAGCTGAAGACAAACAAAATCTACACTTAGAGGCAAATCCAAACAACCATTAAGATGTGGTTAAGAAAACAGGATACATGGGCTTCCCTGGTGGCGCAGCGGTTGAGAGTCCGCCTGCCGACGCAGGGGACACGGGTTCGTGCCCCGGTCCGGGAAGATCCCACATGCCGCGGAGCGGCTGGGCCCATGAGCCATAGCCGCTGAGCCTGCGCGTCCAGAGCCTGTGCTCCGGAACGGGAGAGGCCAAAACAGTGAGAGGATACAACTGCCATAAGTAACTTAAAAAGAAAATTTAATATGCTAAAACAAATAATGTCAACCAACGGGGCCTTCCTTTGCCTAGTGTGCCAATAAAAACAAGGAAGGGTGGGGCTGCAGGAGCAGGTGGCAACGTGGGTGAATTTCCTCAAATCACCTGGAGAGGATTCACAACCGATGCAGAGAGTCAGAAACCCAGGAGGGCAGAGACGTTTTTAAAAATACTGTAACCACAAGAACATGAAGAACAGGAAGAATATCTCTCCAGCAACTAGTGAAACTGAATAAAAGATGGTCAATCCACCAATAGTTAGAAAACAAAGAAAATAAGCAAATACACACACTCATACACACAGGGCAAAACCAAAAGCAGAACAACTACCCCGAGATGAGGTGAAGGGGAAATGACAAACATCACTGGTTTGTATATCAATAACTAGAAATAGATCTGATCCTTTTTGAAAAAGACAAAGGCTCTTAGATTTGGTAAAAAAAAAACCCCAAAAAACAAAAAAACACATCAAAATCTAACTGAAATCTATAAGAAAACACCTAAAAGGAAGGAAATCAAGGAATTCTCTGGTGGTCCAGTGGGTAAGATTCCATGTTCCCAATGCAAGGGGCCCGGGTTTGATCCCTGGTCCAGGAACTAGATCCCGCATGCCACAACTAAGAAGCCCACATGCCACAACTAAAAAACAAACAGGGCTTCCCTGGTGGCACAGTGGTTGAGAGTCCGCCTGCCGATGCAGGGAACACGGGTTCGAGCCCCGGTCCGGGAAGATCCCACATGCCGCGGAGCGGCTGGGCCCGTGAGCCATGGCCGCTGAGCCTGCGCGTCCGTCCGGAGCCTGTGCTCCGCGGCAGGAGAGGCCACAACAGTGAGAGGCCCGCGTACCACACACACAAAAAAAAGGCATGGTCGGGGGCTTGCCTGGTGGCGCAGTGGTTGAGAATCTGCCTGCCAATGCAGGGGACATGGGTTCGAGCCCTGGTCTGGGAAGATCCCACATGCCGCCGAGCAACTAAGCCCGTGAGCCACAACTGCTGAGCCTGTGCTCTAGAGCGCGTGAGCCACAACTACAGAGCCCACGTGCCACAACTTCTGAAGCCCATGTGCCTAGAGCCCGTGCTCCGCAACAAGAGAAGCCACCGCAGTGAGAAGCCTGCACAACGCAACAAACAGTAGCCCCCGATCACCGCAACTAGAGAAAACCCACGCACAGCAACTAAGAGCCAACAACGAAGACGCAATGCAGCCCCAAATCAATCAATCAATCAATAAATTTATTAAAAAAAAAAAGTCATGGTCATGGGACTTCCCTCGCAGTCCAGTGGTTAAGACTCTGTGCTCCCAATGCAGGGGGCACAGGTTCGATCCCTGGTCAGGGAACTAGATCCTGCACGACGCAACTAAATATTCCGCACACCACAACAAAGATCCTACGTGCTGCAACTGAGACCGGGCGCAGCGAAATAAATAAATATTTTAAAAAAAGGCATGGCCAGGGAAGACCCTCTAAGGAGGGGGCACGTTGGCCTCTCAGGAAGGGAGGGGATAGCAGTACCTCTGCAGGAGCTTCCGGAATGTTCCAGAGCAGTGAGAAGGATATGGAGGAGTGCGGTCCTGGCTCACCGTCCAGAGAGGGACACCCAGTGGCCTCGAGGTCAGAGCTTGCCCTGGAGGTCACCTCGGAGCCACCTGCATGGGGCATAGGGCCAGCCCAGGTGGCGCAGGGGGGCCGCTGGGCCCCAGCCCCGCAGAGCAGGACTGGCCAGTGGCAGCTTTTCCTGCTTGTCCACCTGGGGCACTTCAAGGAGTTTTCAAGCCAATTACGGTTGTCAAGCGCTTAGAATAATTGGTAGGAAAAGAATTCACACAGAGAAGAGCAAAGCAAGGCCTAGAGACGGAAGGTCAGAGAGGTTCCTGCCGAGGCCGGCCACTCAGGGGAGGGCAGGTGGTTGGCTTGGGCGACCTTTGACCCAAACGGACACCCAGCCAGACGGCCAGACCAGGTCCCCGAGAGGGGCAGGGAGAGTCCCGAGAGCTGCTGGCCTCCCACCTGCGTCCGCGGGGGCCGTGGTCTCTGTGGGCTCGAGGAGGCCGCCCCGCACTCGCCCAGCTGGCTGCCCAGCACGAGGCCCGCGCTCAGCCCTCCGCGAGTGAGCATCCCTCAGGGAAGGGCGGGGAGTGGCTGTAGTCACCGCGGCAGCGCGCCAGCGGGACGGACGCCGTGGCCAGGCCAGGCCGGGGACAACGTGGACCCATCTGGAGGCTCTGACCATGTGTGACTCTGAGTCCGTCTCCTTCCCCAAGGTTGACGTAAGAGAGAGGCGATGGCAGAGGCAGCCGTGCAGAGGCTGGGTCTCCACCGCCCACCACCGGGCTGCCTCGGCTGGAAGTGCTCCCGACAGACGGGCTGCGTGTCATCAGGAGCGGGGGGCCTGGCGTGTGCGCGTGCGCGTGTGCCAGAGCACGTGTG
Source organism: Leucopleurus acutus (assembly GCF_964270905.1). Classification (NCBI taxonomy): domain Eukaryota; kingdom Metazoa; phylum Chordata; class Mammalia; order Artiodactyla; family Delphinidae; genus Leucopleurus; species Leucopleurus acutus. Next base: position 897,255 of record NC_139162.1, read on the forward strand.
TGCGTTCAAAACATGGAAAAAGGAAGCGTGGCTGCACTCAGCTGTGAGAGGCTGGCCGGCTCCGTCTGAGCTGGCGCCGCGGGGACAGGAGGAGAGCGAGGCTAGCGGATGCTGCAGAGGGGAAGATGGACGCCTGCCATGGCCAAGCGGTAGGGCTGGCGCCTCCCGGGTGCCAACGGGCGCACGGGGCCAAAATTCACAAACAAAACCCATGGCAAATTGCTGGCAGCCCGTCCTGAAGGCGCCAGCCGCTCGTTAGAGAAGCCACGGAGGACCGGCTGGAAGCGGGCAGCCAGCGCAGCACAGGTAACAGCCGTGTGGGGCTCACCGGGCAGGCGGCTGGGTCTTAGCCTGGGCGCGGGCGACATGGCATGCAGCTTGAGGGGACAGCTGCGTCCAGTGTGGGTCTGGACCCTCCCATGTCCAGGCCAGTGCAGTTGGCCCTCTCACTCGCCAGTTCCCCGAGCACTGCCCTGGGTGCGGGCGAGGGTCCGCCGCCCCAGGGCCTGTCTGTCCAGGTGGCACAGGAATCGTTCCTGCACCGGAGAACAGAGATGCCAGCAGCCACGCCCAGGGTCCCTGGCTCTGCACGGCGGCGCCGCTGGCTCTGGTGCTCAAGCCCTCCCTCCGGGGTCTCGTGGCTGTGGCATCTCCACCCTGCGAAGCCCTGCTGGCTCTCAGGGCTGGGTCCTGTTGTCCCCCGTTTTGGAATGTGTCCCCCAACCGTTCCTGAATGTCTGTTTCTTCTCGCAGACCAACCTGGGGACTGGGTTGGGAAGAGGGATTAGAGGGCAACACCTGGAGGGGCTGGGAGATCCCAAGATCTTCCCTCCCTCCCATCTGCGCGGAGCCCCACAGCCGGCCTGGCCCGGCAGTGCCGTGTGCAGACCCGCGGGAGCACAGCCAAGCGTGCCCATCAGAGGAGCTCGGGCGGTGTTGCCAGCTGTCGAGGGCACGGGCTGGGGGCGAGCAGCCTGGCTGGGGAGGACCCGTGCCAGGGGCTCACTGGACAAAGCCCTCCTGGGCAGAAGGGGCCAGGCCAGCCGGCAGGCGCCTAGCCACCCCTCCCTGGGTGAGAACCATGCTTTCGGGGGAGGGAAGCCTCCGAGCACCTCGGCCGGGGGCACAGGAGCAGACGGGATGCCACTGCCGCCCCAGGGGCCCGAGGCTGGACACTGTCCACTCTGACGCTTGGAGCTCCCAGTATAGACCCAGAAAGAAAGCACATGGGGCGCGTGGCCCAGTAGGGTGTGCGGTTCTCCAGCAGCGCCTGCGCCCCAGGCAGTGGCTGGTCCCAGTGTTGCCGAGTCGGTAGGAGCTTGAAAAGCCAAGTGCAGGGTCTGGCTGGGCTGGGGGTGCCTGGCCCTGGGAGGCAGAGAGGGGTCTGGGCTCTGGGCAGTCACTCGGGCAGGGGGAAAGGGCTCCCAGCGGCGGGCCACCCACCTCACCAGGCAGGTAATGGGGGCTCTGAAGAGGGCGCCCAGCCCAATCCCCATCTCCGGGAACCGGGCCAGCAGTGCGCAGCCTCGAGCACTGGGTGGACAGCACCCGGGGGCCCCCAAAAGCAGCAGGAGAGCAAGGTCTCCCGGCCTCAGTGGGCGGCCCCCTCGGTGTGCGGCCAGTGGGACCAGGGGGTCCTGTGGAGAGCCTTCCCCGCTCTGCCAGGGCCACGGCCTAGCCCTGGGGTGGGTTTGCCCTGGTCTTTGAGGCCGGAGGTGTCACTCCGTCCCAGCCCCCAGGCCTCTCCATCTCTGGCCCTGACACTCTCACCAGCAGGGCAGGTGCTGGCCTGGCCCAGGTGAGCCCCGGTCTGAGCTCTCAGCAGATTTCGGAACCCCAGGGGCTTTGGGAAACCGTGCCTGTCCACTGTGCCCCCAGTGAAGGGTGCAGGGACCCCCGCCCCACCACAGCTCCCCTCCCCCTCAAGCTCCAGGTGGGCACTCTCTGCCTCCCTGGGCGCCCCTGGTCCCATGCTGCCCCAGCTCTGTGGCTTCATCTAGAGGTTCCGACCCCAGGTGTAGCCCCCCTCTGGGGTCCCCTGCCCCTTTAGAAGCTCTGACCTGGCCACGGGCCCGAGTGGAGCAGCACGGGCCATGGGAGCTGTGCTGGGGGAAACGAGGAAGCTGGCCCAGGACGTCCACCCCCATGCCAGCAGGTGTTTGTCCACAGAAATGGGGTGGTGGCCCACGCCAGCGTGGTGACAGACAGAGCACGAGGGACCCCGGGCGGCTGGACGCGAGAGCCACCCTTGGTGGCAGAGGCTGGCGTCCCACCCACTGCCTCCGAGCCCCCCGCCCCGTCACCCCCATTTCACTCTCCTGCTTCCTGCACCGGCTCCCAGCACCCTGGAGACCCTGCCAGACGTTCCTCGCGGTCGGCACAGCGCTCCCCTAATGAAATGTTCACGGAGTCTTTCTGCTTCTTGACAGAAGCCTCTGCAGCTTCCCACACCTCGGAAAGCGAGCCTCGGCACCCAGCCTCCCAGAGAAGTCCTGGGAATGAGCAGGTGACTGCCAGGGTGCCCCTCCCCCGCATCAAGCCTTGGCCACCTTTCGTGGGCACCAGCTGCCCCATGGGGACAAGCTGTGCTGCTCTGCAGCCCCAGCTGGAAAGGGATCTACAGCTTGCCTTGAAGACTTGCTCTGGTGTCTGATGGCCCACCTACCCCACGCCAACAAGGCCAATCCACAGCCCACAGAGTCCCACCCGCTGCGCGCTGGCCACACTATGGTCACCTGCCAGCCAGCCATCCACTTGCTCACCTGTATCAGCTGAAAAGCTACGTGTGCTTTCTAGGCGTGGAGATGGGGCTTCATAATGGAGCAAAACAGACCCAACCCCTGCTCTGGGCCACACACACTGACATCACCCACGCTGGTCACGCTGGGCACCCCCAGACCCTTGCAAAGTCCGTAGAGAACCCCAACTACGGCCTGCAGCCTGCAAGGGGCCCCAGGTCTCCCCATCAGGTGCCTGAGATGCAATGGAGAACGTCACAGTCGCTGTGCCCCCTTCCCAGCCATGCCCTGTGGGAGTAAGTACAGGACGGCGGGGGCGGGCGGTCACAGCCCGGGGCCTGGCCCTGAGTGGCCTCAGCCACTGCTCACACAGGTGGGCCAGGCGCTCCACGGGCGTGGATCCTGGCCCCCGGCCCCACTGTAGCGTTCCACGAAATGGGAGAACCAACCAACCCGGCCAAGCCCCTTGGGATGGCTGCAGACCGCCCTGCTGTCAGTGCCAGTGGGCGGCCCCCAAAAGCCGCCTGCCGGCTGAGCCCTGGGCAGACGCTCTGCGATGGTGCCAGGCGCACCCACGACAGCTCTGAGGTCAGCTGCCCATGCCGCCGTCCCACATGCCCGGCCCCTCAGCCTGCACCTGTGCAGATCTGCATAGGCAGGGACTACCCCTGCGGCATCCCTCCTCTGCTCCCCGATCTCACTCGCGCTCCCAGGTGGTACAGCACTCCTCCTGACCCTTGGATACACGGGGTATGTGTCTGCGCTCGAAGCCAAGGCTCCGTTGGTCCTCCAGGCTGGGTCGCTGGGTGAGAGGCAGGGGCTGGACAGAGAGGAGAGGAGGGGGAGGTGGGTGGGGCTCAGGCAGCGTGGCTGGTGCCTGTGTAGCCTGGCGCTCTGCTCATCAGGAGCAGGGAATGGAGTGGGGGGTACAGGAGGCGGTGCCACATGCTGCGCCCAGCTCCGACCTCGCTGTGTGACCTTTGTCCTCTCTGAGCCTCCACTTCCTCATCTGTAAAATGGGATGATGGTCCCAGCCACACGCGAGTTCACGGAAGGGTGGTGCTTGGCCCCAACGGCCCCCAGGAAAAGCCAGCTGGCAGTGACCAGGATCCAGTCGGCCAAAGCCAGCCGCTGCCATTGGCCACCCTGGGTCTACGCAACCCCTCTGCCACCTCTTCCCCCAGGGACCATCCTCATGGTGGGCCAGGGGAGCCCTATGGAACCTTCTGGTCCAGCAGCCTCCATGAAGGAAGGTGCTACTGGCAGGCAAAGGAGCTCAGAACCTCCGGAACTCTGGACTCGACGTTCCTTCCCTGAGGAGACACCGATGGCGTTTCCCCTAATCGGGGGGCTGGTCTGGGGGACCAGCAGCTTCTCCACGCAGCGTGAGCTCCCCAGGCGCACCTCCCTGGGACTCCAGCCCCCGAGGGGCAGAGCAGGCGGCTGGAAAAGCTCGCGGGGGGGAGGAGAGTCCAGGACGTGTGTCCCACGGGAGGGGGGCCCGTGGCCCCAGGTCTAAGCTGGGAAGCCGGCACGTGGCAGGTCTTTAATGAAATCCTCCCGGTGCTGGGTTCCTCTGCTTGGCTGGGTCTCCCAGGTCTGGAGGGAGGGCTGGTGGGGCAAGTCGCTGCCCCTGAGGCCCCATGGAGGCGGAGAATCATGATAAGAGTAGCCCTGTGAGGGGTCTGTGTGACCCCAGGCTCCGGTGGCAGGCTGTGGCCACAGGGTGGCTGTGCCCCTCCGGGCCTGAGTCCTACCCCCCAGGCCTTCCCTGGGCATCACACACTCACCCCCCCCCCCCACCCTTCCCCCCCGTGCTCTCAGCGTCCAGTCCTGGATACGCCGCCCTGGACCAGAGCCAGGCGGCCCACCCCTGGGCTCACTCTGCCACACGCAGGGGCTCCAGGGCTGCCCAGCTCCCCCTGAATCTGCACGAGGCCTCGCCCACCTGTCCTGGCCTCTGGGTGGAGACTGTGTCTTAAATGCCTGCTCTGACCTTGACAACCGTCACCTACAGTAGCAAAATAGACTCGGTGCCTTTTACTGAGAGGTGAGCTCCAGCTTCACCAACTGGTTTGTCTGATTGTCTGGGACGCCGGTACGGGGACTCAGAGAGGTCAAATCACCTCCCCAAGGCCACACAGCTGGGCGGTGCAGGAATGAAGTTGCCAGGAGTGTCAGGCCGGAGCCCTGAGCGTTGTCACCCGACCCTCCCTCAGAAACGATTCCCAGAGCCCACGCGCCTTCCAAGTTCACGGTCCAAGGATCTGGCACCAGCGCCCTCCCTAGTCCAGGCAGTGCACTGGGGATGGAGGAGCTGGAAGGGCCAGCGCCCCTCCTGGAGCTGCCGCGAGGTAATGAGCTCTGTGTGGAGCGTAGAAATAAAGCATGTTCTGCAGAACAAACGGTGTTAATTTGCACCGCAGCCTGGCCGTGCCGATCGCTTGGAGGTGGGGGGCAACAGCTGCGCCAGAACACACAGCCGCGCGCACACAGCGAATTACTGGGGCCATGCATCACCGTCAGAGGGACAAAGCCCCAGCCCCGACGGGGCAGCCCTCACCTCAGGGAGAGGCCGGCTTGGGAAGCGAGAGGATCGGCTTTTCAGGCTCTCCCCCGTCCCGGACATCCTTGCTCAGAGCGGCCAGCACCCACCACTGGGTCAGGAGTGGGGTCCAGGGGGGGTAAGGTGTGGCTGGCCACCTGGACCCCCTCCTGGCGTCCCACCCGCTCGCGGTCGGCACAGTGCTCCCCTAATGAAATATTCATGGAGTCTTGGTGGGGCAGGCGGCCAGTCCTGCCTTGGACCCTGTGCTCTTGGGCCCCTCTCCCTGGCGGCCTCGAGGACACCCCACCTCCTGGTGGTCCCCTCCACCCCGGCCGAATCAGCCCCTGTCCATTTGCTCTATCACCGCTGAGGCTGCTCAGAGCTGCAGCTTCCTGTTGACATAGCGACACTGGAGGCTCCCAGACGTGCTGCCTCCCCCGGGGGATCTGTCTTCCTCAGCCGCCACGGCCCTCTGATTGGCGAGTGCCCACCTCCAGGGTCAGGGAAAGCTGGACCACACTCCACACCCCTTGTCGCATCTGAGCAGTGTTTGCGTCACCCACGCACCCACCCATCCATCCCTCGCCCCCTCCCTGCCGCCTGTGCTCCTGCCTCCCTGACTCTAACTCTGGACACCTGGGCTGCCCCCGGGCTGGGCAGGGAGAGGGCAGGTGTGCAGGGCGGGGGCGTCGGCCTGCCTGCTGGTCCTCTCTGCCCTCCCGACTTGTGTTCTCTCCTCTGTGGGGAAGAGGGTCGCCCTGGAACTGTGCATCCGCTGCTGAGGTAGGCGCTGGGCACCCAGAGGCCTTCAGTGGGTACTTAAGGGGCGATGGGTGAACGGACAGATGGACAGGTGGGATGACAAGGCCCTGGACTCGGAACTGTACACGAGGAAGGATCTCGGGAGGGCATCTAAGCCAATGGTCCATGTGGGGAAACTGAGGCCAGCGCAGCGGGTGTAACCTGACCCACGGCACAGCCCCAGGACTACGGCCCACGGGCTCTGTCCACTGCCCACTGCTGTGCCCTTCAGAGCCCGGCACACACATCTGCTTCCAGGTGGGGGAGAGCGGGGGTCTGCACCCCTCTCCAAGCCAGGACAGCCCCGGGCCCTGGGGTATCCCTGTCCTGCCTGCCTGGCAAGGGTGCCAGTGCCCACCCACCCATCTGCCCACTCTAGCCTCCCAACCTCCTGCAGTCGCTAAACCCCCACATGGCTGCTCCCTGCCCTGTGCTTCCAGTGTGTCCGGCGGAGCAGGGCACCCGCTCAGCCCGTTCACCGCTTCCCACGGGGCAGATCTTCAAGCCCTGAGCCGAGGGCCAGGTGCCAGGAGAGCCACAGAGCCCAGCACATGGTGTCCTGCAGGGGCCTGGAGGCGAGCTGGGAGCGCCTCTCAGACTTTGCGAGGCTTCTCAGGAGAAGTGGCCCAGGGAGTGGGGGGCTCGGGCACTCGACCTGGAGCTGGGCCCGGCGGCGGGTAACCAAGGTGGAGGCCGGGAGGAGGGGTCTCGTGTGAGCACCCGAGAGGGAGGGGCAGTGTGTGGAGGAGGCTGCAGCGGTGGGTGGGGAGGGATGGGGCTGACGGGCAGAGCGCCGGGCCCCGAGAGTACAGGAAGGACCAGGAGGGGGGCCAGGGTCTGGCCCATCTTCAGCTCCTGGGCCTGTCTGCTTCCTGCTGACACTGTCAGATGACAGGGAACCGCTGGCGCCTGTCCCCTGTTCTCCCCTGTTGTCCACACACCCACTTTGCAGAGAAACACCTTTGGGGATGAAGTTGAACCTACAGCCACAGTATACGAGGCAGCTTGCGAGAGCTCCGTAGAGAGGGGGCTGGACGTGAGGGTCTCGCTCAGCTACCCCTGCTCGCCCCGCTCGGAGACCTCGTCCACCGGCGGAACTGACCGCCCTGCCCACTCCGCCGTCATGGGGCAGCCAGCACTGCAGCCCCCCAGCCCACGGGCCTGACCCCGGGCACCTGCCCCACGGGGGTCTCGGGGGATGCTGCCTACAGGTGGGAATGTGGGGTTTGGCTCGGGAGAGAGGGGAACAGGGACAGTGCATGGGGTCTCCCCTCGGCCCCTCCCCTCGCCGGGGGCGAGTGTGTGGAGGACGCTAGTCCTGAGGCCCTGCCTGAGCCTGGGGGCCGTGGCCACTGCTGGGTCGCATCTGGCGGCACAGGAGAGCGGCTCCAGATGCAGCAGGGGGGCAGGCTCGAATGTCATCCCATCTTCTCACAATCATTTCAGCATCCTCTTAGCGCCCCAGCGCAGCCCGCTTGCTTGAATGCATAATTAGCCTGAGCATCCTACCTCGCTAATTTCAAGGCTGGGAAAGGGAGTGGAGGGGGGTTAGGAATTTGCATATTAATTTAGCCCAGGGAGAGAAAAATTGTTTACCACTTCTTTCTCCCAGTCGCTCACAGAGGACTTAACTCTTTCCTGCTTGCTGCCTGGAGCCTCACCCGCAGGGCATGCCTGGGGTGAAGCCAGCGTCCCAAACTCCCAACCACACCCCCACCCCCACCCCCGCCCCAGGCCTCCTGCTGTGTCCCACCCTGGCGGCCCCTGCACATGCCAGGCTGCAGCTTCGTCTCTTTGCAGGGCGCACATGGGGCTCCTCGGAGGCCAGACAACACAGAAACTGGTGTTTCTGGGAGTCTGCTGATGACCGCGAGTTCCCCTTCTCACTGACCCTCACCTGTGGTTTTCCGGGACTACAGATCCCCGGGTCCCCGGAGCCACCTCGCCACCCTCACCTATTTACTCCATAACCTCCACGGCACCCCGCGTCCAGTCTCCGCCCAGTGCCGGGGCCGGGGGCCCCGCCCCGCACTGGAGCCAGAAGCTGGTACTCACAGAGGGGTGGGACTCTGTGGGGAGCCCTCCGACTTCAGAGGGGAGAACGGGCTTCCAGGTGGACGTGGCGTTTGCCCTGGGCCCTGCAGGAGGGAGCTGGTGGGAGGAAGGGCCTTGGGGCAGGGGGCACCTGGGAGGGAGACGTGTGGGGAGCTGGGTTGTGAGGGCTTGGAAGCTGGAAGGGATCGTGCAGGGCCCCCGGTGAGGGACCTGGTCTGTAGGGGATAATAATTCCAAGGCTTGTTGCAGGGTGGAATGAGATGCTGTGAGCAATCATCACAGGTGGTACGGCTGGTGTCCTCAGGCAACACTGCCCTGAGCTGTGGTCACGTTTCCCACTCAGATGGACAGCAGCGCATCCGCTTGGAAGGGCGTGATGTTTCAGAGCCGTGCGGGCAGCTCCAGTTCCCCAGAGACGATGTGTACTGGGGGGCTGGGGGCGTACATCTCGCAGAAGGCCTGCTCTTTGCCTCGTCGGAGGCCCGAGGACACATCCCCGGGCCTAGTGTGCACCGCAGACGCCAGTCGGCCCACCACGCACAGTGAGCGGGACAAGAGCGGCCCCCGTCACGTGCCTGATGGCAACCAGGAGCTCAGGCCGCGTGTGCGGCGACACGAAGCAACCCGTAAAGTGTGTAGACACCACCCAAGCCACAGCTGGCCATGCAGGATTTCATCATCTTCAGAACTGGGACAGGGTGCCCATGTCAGGCAGTGGGCAGGCAGGGGACTTGAGGGCAGCTGCCAGGGCCCCTGTGAGCCACAAGACCTGGGAGACCCGGGTGGAGGGCTGACCCCAGAGATACAAACTGGTGCCCGCAGGGAGAGCTCGGGCCAGGGCATCTACGTCCCCCCTGGAGACCCAGTTTCTCCGTCTGTACTGAGAGGCCTGGCCCCATCCTGAGCCAGGGCAGACATCACTAATCAATCACAGAGCCTCTCCCACAACCCACGGGAATTCCAGGGAGCCGCTGTCCACCAGCTGTCTGCCACCTGGATTGCATGAGCTCCAAGATGACCATTCAGGGTAAATCTCTGCCCCATGTGGCAGCCAGCACAGTGGAGACCTGGCACAGACCCGTGAACATCCTGCTCCCACCAAGCTCCCTGGAAGCCGCCAGACCCACCAGCAGCTGGTGAATGGTGCGTGGATGCGCGGTCTGCCCGGCACTCTACCCGGGAATCTCCGCAGCCAAACGCTGCCTCCGTCCCTGCTGAGCTGCGCACTGTGACCAAGAACACAGACCCTGGGGCCACAGATGATATGCCTCCACGGGGCACACTGCACGTGCTCGGTAAAGCATCGACACACGCCCACACGTGAAGCTGACAGTGCCAAGAGCTGCAGGGCATCAGCCACGACGACGGACACAGGGCTGCGCACCTCCCAGTTCCGGAGGCCCGAGGACACAGGACATGGCCGAGGTCAGGGAGGGAGGGTGGTGGGTGTGCACCAACAGGCTAGAGGTCGCCCTGCTCCTGGAGCTGCTGGCTAAGAGGAGGGGGTGGCCACATGCAGTAACGAGGCACCCAGAGCCAGCGCAGGGGATCCGGGCCCCTGACAAGTCCTCGGGCCCCTCACCGCGGGCCCCCACGGAGCCTCCCTGCTCAGACGAGCTGCCGAGCCCAGCGTCTGCGGGAGATGCCGGCGCCGCAGGTCTGTGCGTGGGAGACGCAGGCGCCGCAGGTCTGTGCGTGGGAGACGCAGGCGCCGCGGGTGCAGGAGCCTCCCAAGCACAGCCAGCACCGCGCGGCGGCTGCCTGCCCCCAGCCCCTCTGGGTCACCCTGCGGAGACTCTGGCGGACTCAGAGAAACTAGCTGACCCCCATAACGTGGGGCCCGGAGACAGCTGCTCCAGATAATTCGGGAGGACGGAATTCAGTGCTGCGTCTGGTAGCCGGGAGGGAAGAAGCCCCAAGGCTGAACCCCCTCTCCCTCTCCCTCTGCCTCCAACAAAAGGTGGCCACGAGGCCCAGGGGCTGAGGGCTGGTGCAGGGCTCGCCCGGGGACCCCAGGCCAGTGGCCCATCATCCTTCTCAGGGTGGTCCCGGCGAGCCTCACCTGTTCCCAAGGCACCTGCTGAGAATGCAGATTCCCTGGCTCGCCCTGGCCCAGTGAATCCAACCCACCCTCCAGGGTCCCACTGCCTGACTGTTGGGGTCCTCCCAGGGTCACTGGCCACCCAGGGTCCGAGACCCCAGTGCCCTCGAGCCTCACACGGGGGCGATAGCCTCCCCCTCCTGCTCTCTTCCTTCAGGGAACCTGTGAGGTGAAACAGCAAGGGACCCAAGAGGCAGAGGCACGGCAGAAGCGAGGGGCTGTCACCCGGGGAGCACAGACACGCGCGTGTGCGGACACCGAGCGGCAGGGCAGGAGGGGCTGCAGCCAGGCTGCGGTCGTCCGGACACCCTAGGAGGGTGGGAACAGCCTGCTCGGCCCTGCCGTCCCCGCGCGTCCACGTGAGCCACGACGGCGCTTTTGTTTGCACCTGTAGGCGTCGTGGGCTGGGTCTGGAGGTGCTGTGCGCCTCCCGCAGCTGCTGTCAGCGCGCATCTGTGAACCGGCCTCATTCTCACTGTCATTAAAAATCCCAGGTCTGACAGGTAGGGAAAATCCAATGTAAAAACACCCCAGGGACCAACCGCAGCTCCGGCGGGAGCCCAGCTCCCGGGCCAGAGGCCAGGGCCCTCTGGGAACCGGGGTGGGGAGTCCACCCTGCCCCCACTGTTCTGGGGTGGGTTAGGGTAGGACAAGAGGGGACAGAGAGGCAGAATGAGGGAATGGAGGAGGAAGGCACGCCACTGGGGGCAAAGAGACCGGCCCAGGGCCACACGTACACGCCTTGTGGGGCACTGGACACCGCAGTGAGTGACCCGACACCGCCCCATCTACAAATGAGGCGCCACAGGCCACAGACACACAGATGGAACCCGACGCCCACCTCTGACCTCCACTGGGCCTCCTGGGAGAGGCCCTCCAGCCAGAGACTGTCCTTGAGACTTGAGGCCTCCCTGCCCTTCTGGGTGGGAGACGTGCGCCTGTTGGTCCCCAGGGCCCTGGGAAGGAGCCAACGCCCCTCTCCCAGGGCACTACAGGCAGCCCCAGTACCCCAACCGGGAGACACAGCCCCGTGGGCACTCGGCAGGCCCCGAGGATGGACATCAGCCCCGTTCTTGGAGATTTCTTCATCACTCGGACGAGCCACTCGCCCCTTCTGAACCCCTGAAGCCACAACCAGAAATGGCGGTAGGTGGGTGGGTGCCTCCCATCTGGGCACAGGGAAGGGCCCGTGTTGGGGGACTGGCCTTCGGCCTGTCTGACCGCGCCCTGGGCTGCAGTGAAGCACCAGCTCTTGGGGTCTCAGCTCACAGGGTCGGAGCACGTGCTGGACACCAGCCCCAGGTCACAGATCTGGGGAGTCCGAGATCTCCCACCACCCTGGGGCCCTCCTGCAGTGGGATGGGGTGTCGGGCCTCGGGGATTCTCTGCCGCTGCACTCACCCTGGTTTGGGGGCCTCTGGGAGCCTGGGTGAGGCTGGCCCCTCAGAGAGCCTGGGGACTCCCCCAGGGCACCGGCACTCACACGGCTGTTACATCTGGGAAAAGTCCACAGAGGGCTCAGGAGGGATGCACGCCCCTCCCACCTGGGGTTGGGGAGACCTCGGAAGGGCGGGGACCACCCCGGCATTGAGCTGAGGAGCCCGGCGCGCAGAGGGTTAAGCGCTGATTCTCCCTCTTCTGCTTGGGGCGCGTAATGCGCTCATCTGCACAGTGCAGTGTGCGCTCAATTAAAATGAACTTTTAATGTCTTCTAAGTAAATTACTTCTTGCCAGTACGTGACGCGCACAAATGTCAGAATAATGGGAGAGCCCTAATGGGCTGGGGGTGGAGAGGGGGGTGGCGCTATTGGGAGTAACCCAGAACAGGCATGTCCCCACGCTGCACAGACGCACGGGACAGGCGCGCACGCATGCCCTCCGCACACAGGGCCCCCTCCACACGTTACAGGATCTCTCCCGCTCCTGATGGACACAGACATTTCTCGCCAAGCCTCAGCCTTGCTGCTGCTTCTTACTCACCTTATGAATAAGGATGTGAGTTTAGAGGTTGAAACAAAGGAACAGAATCAGAGCAACAAAGAGGCTGGGCCGCCCCCCTGCCCCGTGACTTCGGGGAGCGCTGGGGGGGAGGAGTCACCCCCTCCACCTGGGCCCCAGGAGTCCAACCCCATCATCATCCCTCCTCCTCTCGGCACCTGAGGGGGCCGCGGACAAGGGTGCCACAGTCGGCCCAGGGCACACGGCTCAGTCCTGCGAGGACGGCACGGGGGTTGGTCTGCCTGCCTTTCTCTCCTCACCCTTTGAGGATGTGGACGTGGCATCAGCCTTGCGCTGCCCGGCTGGCCGGGCGGTCATTCAGCACTTCGGAGAGGCTGCAGACCAGCCTGGCCCCAGGGTTCTGAGCCCGGATCCCGGGCAGGGCTGCAGGCAGCAGCGATCTCAGGAGAGGCTGTGGCCTCTGACCAGAGTCCTGCACAAGGTCTGTCCCCACCCAGAGGAGGCGGCAGACACACGGACGCTGGGTCCACACAGATGTGGGGTCAAACATCGGCTCCAGCCTTGATGGCCCCGGACAAACCACAGGGCCCCCTGGCCGCCCAGCTGTCTCCTCTACACCCACCTGGGGCTGGGGGCCCCCTGCCCTGCACTGTGACAAAGCTGCCACTGGGCAACTTTGCTACTGGTGACCACCCACGGAACTGGTGAGAGCCACTGCCGGATGCCCCGTGGAAACACAGCTTGGATGCCTGCGGGCCAGAGCCCCCACTGATGCCAATGCTTGAGTCTTGGGTAGGCCAACCTTCTCCTCAGGTCCCAGGAAGGTCAAAGGAGAGTCAGTGACATCGATGATGAATCTAGGACGGGTGGACACGGCTCCCAGGAGGATGGAGCACGCCTAGGAGCCCGTGGGCAGGTGCTCTGGGCCTGCAGTGCACCTGGAGGTGTTTTGGTTTTTTTTTTTTTTTTTTTGCGGTACACAGGCCTCTCACTGCTGCGGCCCCTCCCGTTGCAGAGCACAGGCTCCGGACGCGCAGGCTCAGCAGCCATGACGCGCAGGCTCAGCAGCCATGGCTCACGGGCCCAGTCGCTCCGCGGCATGTGGGATCTTCTCGGACCGGGGCACGAACCCGCGTCCCCCGCATCGGCAGGCGGACTCTCAACCACTGCGCCACCAGAGAAGCCCATCCTGGAGGTGTTTGAAGAGGCTTGTGGCCCTGAGGGGAGGGGCACAGACATCGCTGACCACGCCTACAGAGGGTGATCAGGGAGGGCTTCCTCGAAGACGGCTCGCCTGGGGAACACCAGGCCAGTGACCCAGGCCAGTGTACGAGGTGGCAGAGGGGCTGACGGGGGCCCCATGGGGAGGCACGCTGCAGGCAGGAACGGCTCATGAGGGGCACAGGGCACGGTGCCCCCGGGACACACACCAGAACACCTGCAAGGGATGTGCCCCAGCCGGGAGGGCAGACGGGAGGGCTCAGTGTCCATGGGGGGTGGGGATGCAGGCGCTGGGGCCGAGGCTCTGGCTGGAGCCTCCCAGTTGGGCGGGGGGTGGTTCCTCAGCGTGTGGGATGCAGTGAGCAGGCGGCAGGGGCCGCGTTTACAAATCATTTGTCATTACTGGCAGGCTGCGGGAGGTGTGCGGGGAATGGCGGCAGCCAGAGGGAGGGCAGAGTCACCCAGGGCACAGATGGGAGAGCCCCGGCCAGCCCTCACTGGGAAACCGAGGGGGAAACCGAGGCCAGAGGCTCACTCAGCTGGTCTGGCACGGTAGAGGGCTGGAGGGCCAGGCTGCCCGTGCTGGCCGCGGTGCAGTGGGAGATGGGTCTCTGTCACCTTCACCTGCCCCAGGGACATGCCTCTCCCCCAGTCTCCTTGCAAGGGAGGAGGTTCGGAGATGAGCTGACAAGTGAGCGGGAACCGGGATGGCGGCAGGCAGAGAGTAAAGGAGAGAGAAAGGCTAGGAGGCTGGGCGGGAGGGGCCCCTCCCCTGCTCAGCAGCTCTCCATGCCTCCCCAGTGCCTCCTCAACACCACTGGAGCTGGCATCCCTGCCTTTGCTCAAGGGGTCCCTGCACCGGCCTGACTGAACCCCCAGAACCAGCTGAACTGCTACACCCCCCAGCAGGGACCATCTCGCTTCTGATCCCCTGATGGCCCCGTGTGACCGTGTCACCCAACCTCGCCTCCCGCGGTGGGAGGATGGGCCGCACATGGGGAGCAGGGACACCCACAGGGCTAGGGCCCGGCACCCTGTGGTGTATCTATCCTCAGCTGAGGGCCGCAGGGTCCTCCTTGGGCTGCTGTGATATCAGAGGGCCTGAGCTCAGAGCCTGACCAGCCGGAAGGTCCCCACCAAGTTCCCGCCTCCTCCTGGGGGGAGGGGCGTTCCCCTCCTGCCCATCGAGCAGGTGAGCGGCTGTGCCTTTAAAAGGACGAAATCCCACCCTCAGCCCCTCCCTGTTGCTCATGCCCTTCTCTCCCCACCTAGATGGGTTCTGACAATTACCACTTCCCTGGCAGCTGGGGTGCACTGCACGCGCGCGTGTGTATGCGCGCACGCACGCGTGTGTGTGTGCGCGCGTGTGTGCGTGTCTATCCGTGCACATGAGGTGACTGGAGCCCAGCTTTCCCCCATCGCTGAAATTTACATTGAACCACAAATTAATTTCATAATTTTTTCCTCTCTAATTATGCCAACATCTGCTGCAAAGCCAAGCTGTGCACATGCATTTTAATATTCTCCCCTCCTCTCCCCCTCACAGCATCGCTCTGTCTACACTGAACTTTTCAATAATTATCGCCAAGAGAAGAGCTGGACTTCCACTGCTCTTGCTTTTCAAGAGGAGGAAGATGGGGAGGGGACGAGGGGAGACAGAGACAGAGAGAGAGATGGAGGGAGAGAGAGAGGGGGGAATGAGGGGGAGAAAAGGATAAAGAACGAGGGAGCACAGAGGAGAGACGATGAAGAGACGCGAGGGGAGGAAGATGGGCAAGTTAATGAGCAGATCTGCGCATCAGCGTCTCCGGGAGCAGGGCGGGAGGGAGGCTGACAGTCCATTTCTTTGTTGCTGCAGGGGGAGAGGGTGGGTCTGGAGGGAGGGAGACAGGAAAGGACAAAAGGCGAGGGAGGAAGAGAAGGAAAGGGAGAGAAGGATCTTGGGGGGGTGAGGAGGGGCGGGGTCTGCAGGGGTACGCAGTCAGGGGCACACCCAGCACCCCAAGAGCGCAGCCACCCTGGGACCGGGGACGTGCCGAGGGGGATGTGTTGGTTCTGCCTGCCCCTCTCTGATGGACAAGCCACACAGCCCCTGTCCCCAAAGACACAGTCGTAACAGAGCACAGGGCTGGGCGCGGCTGTGGGACCCCCGTCTCATCAGCCTTCACGCGGGGCGGGCCCGATCTCGGCGCTGCTGCCCTGGGGCCCTGGCACCTTCGCCTGCCAGCCATGTGCACGTGGGGCTGCACCTGACGGGCAAGTGCTTCGGGTGAGCCTGCCCCCACCCACCACGCTGCCCTCCCGCACCGTGCCAGGCAGCCCCCACGACGCCCTGCGCCTGCACACTCATGTGGGTGTGCGCGTGCGTGGGCATGCGTGCACAGTCTTGGCCGCAAAGCCACCTCCGCTCAGCCCCGCAGCACAGGACGGACACCACCTGTCCGAGAGCCGGTCTGTGCACACGGGGGGCCCGCACACAGCCGGCGGTCCACGCCACGCGGTGAACGGAAAGTTAGGAAGCCCTCCTTGCCTCCGTGCCATCGGGCTGTGGTCTCAGCTTGGGGACCGCCGGCTGGCATTTGGTGAGTGCCTCCCCGTCCACCTCCTGGTCCCCCCAGAGCCCGCCTCCCCGCACGGCTCCTCACTGCCGTCAGATCACGGCCACCCTCCTCATGCTGGCACACAAGGCCCTCGCCCCAAATCCCAGGCGAGCCCACGTGCGCACCCGGGACGCCACCCCCAGGCCCCCCGGCCCCTCCACAAGCTCCTCCCTCTCCCCCTCGACAGCTCCACAGCTGAGCTCTGCTCTTCCCGAAGCCCTTCCGTGGGTGGACATCACTTATCCATCCCTCTACCTCCCCCATGTCACCCCCGCCTCAGCGCTTTTCCAGGGCACAGTGTGTCACCTCTAGGTCCAGCGCCTCACACATGGCTGACGTTCAACAACTTTTTGTTCAAGGATGAATAAATGAATGACATCACTGAAACACATCACAAACCTTCCCTGGGCCCACGTCCTCATATAGAAAATGAAGGCACGGGTCCCTTGCAGCTGAGGATCGTCGCCCCCCAGGCCTTCCCACGTCCACTGCAGCCCTGCGGAGAGGTCAGCTGTGGAGGGAGGGGAGTCCCTCCTTCAGCACTAATTCAAACCTCGCACATTTACTGAAGCTGCAATGTGCCAGGATCCGTGAATGCTTCCTACAGGGCACAGCTCAGAGCCCCTTCAAGGCACTCACTGTCCAGAACAAGATGGGCAAACAGCCAACCAAGAGGCCCGTGAGGACGTGACGAGGCTCGGCGCAGGGACCGCTCCGCCTGATGGCTCCAGGAAAGCGTTACTGGTGACGCAGCATCCGGGTGGGGTCGGGGGAAAGAGAAGGGCTTGGAAGGGCCTGGGTGTGTCCTTGGGAAGGCCAGTACAAATGGAAGGCGACAGGCTGCAAAAGGAGAAAGTGGGCCTCTGCTTCTGGCTGTGATCAATACAAAGGGCACAGGCTTGCCCTCCTGCTATAAACAACTGTTGAACTGCACAAAGTACGTGCACAAACCGTCTTCAGATGTTGCACAACAGACAGCTCCACGTTCCCCCAGCTTCCTGTCTGAAAGCACTTCCCAAACCAACACAGGGAAACAGAGCCCAACGTACTGCCGTGGCCTTAACAAGAAGCGAGTTGGAGGTGACACTGGGGCTGCTGAGGTGTCTGCAGCTTGCACAGCACAGAGAGGAGGAAGCTGTGCACAGAGGGCCCAGGAACGCGCACGCGCTCCCCAAGTCTCCGGACAGTGAGCCCCACACGCGCAGGGCGGGAACGCACAAGAGCCAGCAGAGAAGCCCTACGCCGCGAGCGGACCAGAGAGTCTGGGGTGGGGGTGGTGCCGGGAGGCACAGTGCAGCCCAGACGGCTGAGTGCAGGGGCTGCACCAACACCCCAGAACAGCCTGTTTCAGGAGCAGGGCTCTCCTAGCCTGAGGGGGAGGGTTGCTTGAGCTCCCGCCCTAGCAAAGCCCCAAACCAAGCTCTGACAGATCAAGCCAATGCTAGCAAACTAACTCCCAGAGCAAAACGCAACTCTTTAAAGGGCAGTGTGGGGCTGCCCTGGTGACGCAGTGGTTAAGAATCCGCCTGCCTGTGCAGGGGACATGGGTTTCGAACCCTGGTCCGGGAGGGTCCCACACGGCACAGAGCAACTGAGCCCATGCGCCACAACTACCGAGCCTGCCCTAGAGGCCGCGAGCTCTAGAGCCCGCGAGCCACAACTACTGAAGCCCACGCACCCTAGGGCCTGTGCGCTGCAACTACTGAGCCCGCGTGCAACAAAGACCCAACATAGCCAAAAAAACCCAAACAAAAATCATGAAAGCACAGTGTGATCCAGACCCTCAACAGTATAGGATTCATACTGCCCAGAGCACAGTAAGAAATGACTAGATGTGCAAAGAGGCAAGAAAATGTAACCAGAAAAGAACAAAGAAAAAACGGTCAAGAGAACAGATCCACAGATGACACAGATGTTGGAATTACAGAAGAAAGACATGAGTGAGGAGATGAAGACTCTCAACAGAATGGAAACTATAGGGGGTGGGAATCTAATGGAAAATGTAGGACTGAAAAATGCAAAATCTGAAATGAAAAATTCACTGGATGCCTCCAACAGCAGATTGGACTACAGGAGAAATGACTTGTAAACTTGAAGACAGGTCCTATGAAAACAATCCAAATTTAAGCAGAGAGAGAAAAAAAAGTCTTTTAAAAAAACAACAAAGACTCCCAGTGACCTGTGGAGCAACACCAAGCAGTCCAATGTGTAAATAATGTAAGTGCCAGAGGGCGAGGAGAGAGCGTGGAGCAGAAAAAAGTATTTGAAGAAATAAGTGAAAAATTCCCAAATTTGATGAAAAATATCAACCCACAAGTCAATAAAACCAAGAAGCAGAAACTAAAAAACAAAAACAAAAACCAACATCCCATACGTAGGAACACACTAAAACCAAAGATACAGAGCTCGCCTCAAAAAGCAGCACGTCACAAAGGGACAAGGATGAGAAATAGAGCTGACTCCCCGTCAGAAAGGAGGCAATCCAGAAAACTATAAAATGACCCTTTAAAGACGTAAAACAAAACTGTGAACCTAAACATCCACATCTTGCAAGAAAAAACTCGTTAAAAATATAAGTGAAATACAGGTATTTTCAATTCATCATAATCATAAATGTGTATGCACTTACAAGCTTCAAAACACGTGTAGCAAAAACTAACAGATTAAAGGGAGACGGATCCACAATTAAAGCTGGAGCTTTTAACATTCCTCTCTCAATAATCGATGGGCCACGTAGACAGAAAATCAGCAAGGGATTTAAAGACTTAAACGACACCATCAACCAAATGACCCAGGTGACATTTCTAGGGCACTCCACCAAGCAAGAGCAGAACACACACTTCTATTTTTCAAATGCACATGGATTATTCACCATAAAACATGTCTCAATAAATATGAAAAAACTAAAATCACACAGAATATATTCTCTAACCTAGTACAGCTGGAAATCAATTACATCAAGATATTTGTAAAATTCCCTCAAATGTTTGGAAGTTAAACAAAAAACTTCTAAATAACCCATGAGTAAAACAAATCACAAAGGAAATTGGAAAATATGTTGAACTAAGTAACAATGCAAACGGGACATATCAAAAGCTGCGTGTCATAGCCAGGGCAGAGCTTAAAGCGGAAACTATAGCTTTAAATGTTTGTGTTAGAAAAGACTAATGGCTTCTAATAAGTGATCTAAGTTTCCACCTTGAATATCTAGAAAAAGAAGAGCAAATTAACCTCAAAGTGGAAGGAAGGATTAATGAAGAACAGAAATCAATGAAACAGAAATTGAACAAACAATAGAGAAAATATTTTAAAACCATAAAAGTAGTTTTGTTTAAAGATTAATAGAATTGATAAACTTCTAGCTATATTACTCAAGGGAAGAGAGACAGACAGACAGACAGAGAAAAGAGAAACAAATTATGAGTAACAGGAATTAAAGATAGGACAGCATCACAGACCCCATAGACATTAAAAGGAAATAAGGGAATATTATGAACAACTTCGTGCCAATAAATTTGACACACAGAGAAGAGGGACAAACCCCTTGAAAAACACGAATTACTAAAACTGATAGAAGAAGAAACAGAAACTCTGAAGAGATGTATATCTGATTTTTAAAAACGAATTCATAATTGAACCCCTCTCCAGAGAGCAAAAACTGGAGGCTGCCTGGTGCCCGGAAGGCGGCTCAACGGGTTTTGCCGAGGAAGCCGTGTGGGAAGTGTGGGTGCACACAGCGAGGGTGTGTGAGCCTAACGCCTCCGCCCTCCCTCCTGTGTCTGCCCTGGGCGACACCTGGGGATTATCCGACCACCTCTCACCCTCATGGCAACCTTGGTTCACAGATGAGAAGATAAAGAGGCTCAGAGAGATTTACTTTCTGACCAAAGTCACACAGCAGGATTCAGAGCTCTCATGGCAGGGAGGCTACTTGGAGCTGCTGAAGCTGGGCTCCCACATCTTTCCTTCTCACCCCCGAACCTTCCAGACCAAGGACAGAGCCGCCCCCCCAACAGCGACACCCCTTTTTGCTCTCTGGACCTCATGTCTTGTCAGCTCTTTGGTAGCACAGGCCCCGGAGGTGAGGGACTCCATTTTATTAGTGCGTTAGTAGTAAGGCAGAAACATAAATACCTATACTCACACATATGGTCACCCTATCATTTATCCCCCAGGGCAAGACACTTGGAGAGTGAAAGGGGCACTACTGGTAGCCACCTCAGGACGACGGGCACAGACCAGGACCAGCCTGAGCGGGAGGTGTGACAGGGTCTTTACTGTCCAGGGACCCGACGTGATACAAGAACCATGGCAGTGACAGCTCTGCAGCCACGTCACTGCTTGCACCGTGCTTCCTGGCCATCGGCCCCACGCCCGTCCACCGCCTGGGGAGCAGGTGGACACTGTCATTCCTGCTCCAGGCAGGTGGGTTGATTTTCTTGAGGTCAGAGAGCAGGGACCCACTCTAGGCCTTACACAGCCTTCCCTTGAAAGCACCTTCATCTCCTACAATTTCCTGGAAACTCTGAAATACAAACTTGAACCTGCAGCACCTCAGGTGTCAGGAGGCCCGGGCTGATCTGGGTGTGACAGGTCGACCTGCCACTTCTGCCTCCACAGTCTCCTGATTTCTCACGTTTCCCCAAAACCCCTTCGGAAGCACATGGGGCGCAGGTCACAAACGCTACTTCTAAAGGAACCAACCGGTGTGCACGGGTGGGCCCCGTGCTCCACCAACCAGTCCTGCCCAACGCCGAGCCTCCTGCACAGTACCTTCCTGGGCGTGTCCACCCCGCAGCCCTCCTCTCTCAGGTCAGCTCAGCGCCCGCTTCCAGGAGGAGCCCCACCCACCACGGGGGGCTGGTGAGTGGATCTGGGACAGCGAACAGTTCCAGCCCTGCAGGCTGGCCCTCAGGACGCTCCGCCGCACCCCAGCCTCAGAGGCCCTCTGCTGAGCCCGGGCTCCGTCAGCCACAGTGTCCTGGGCGCCCAAGGCTGTGAGCCGTCCAGGGGACCCCGCTGCTCTCCGGCTCCTCCCAGCCCCGATTCTAGGCCCCTTCTGCTGTTGCCACCTTTGCCTGATGCCCCCATGGAAAGCCAAGACATCATGGAGGGAGGCCCTCCACCCCCAGGGCAAACCTACACCCCTTCCAGCCCCTCTGGAGGCACGTGGCAGGCCTCCGTCCTCTCATCCCTAGCTGCTGAGCCCTGAGCGGCACACGGGCCTGGACACCACGGCCCCCTCACCTGTGGAGCGGGGCTGCCGCGGCCTCCCGCACAGTGAGGGACACGGGGGCCTGCAGCCCCCGGCCGGCCGTGTCATACCTGAGCGGGTCAGTGCAGCCAGGACCTGAGGGCTACTTGGGGGGCCCCGCTCCCCGCCTCGTCACACCCCCCTTGCGTGTTTGCTATTTTGTTATTGTTGTTAATTCCTCGCCAGGTGGACCCCGGTGCTGTGGGGCTTAACTGAGCTCAGCCAGCTGTCGTGGAGCTCAGGGGTTATGATGCGTGGCAGGGCCAGCCTCGGGCGGTGGCGGGGGAGGGCGAGGGCCGAGGAGGGGGCACCTCGGAGCCCCTGGGGGAAGGGGCCCCAGAATGGAATGGGGTCTGAGTTGGGGGGCAGGAAGCCAGGCTGCCAGAGGGGGCCTCGGCTG
The DNA here is from genome assembly GCF_964270905.1 of Leucopleurus acutus. NCBI lineage: Eukaryota > Metazoa > Chordata > Mammalia > Artiodactyla > Delphinidae > Leucopleurus > Leucopleurus acutus. The sequence continues at coordinate 918,932 of NC_139162.1, forward strand.
GCACCCCAACCCCCACTGATGCAGAAACCCCAGTTCCTAAGTAGTGAGACCCCAGGACAGGGGAGAACCTGTGCTGGGGGGCGGATCACCAGGGGCCAGTGCTCAGGACCTGCTGCCCAGACGCTGGAAGGCAGCCCCTGGGCGTGGTGTGCCGTGTGTGTGCATGTGTGTGTGGTGGGTGGTGTATGCACGAGCCTGTCCACACGTCCGGCTCCAGGCAGGACCAGGCTGGGTCAGCACTTCCCACTCGTTTCTCGGAACACGCCTCACAGCCTCCCCAAGACGGTCACAGATACTCTAAAGCTGGTCAATGAGTGTGCAGGGCGCTGGTGGAGCACGGCTGAGCCGGTCTGTTTCCCCAGGACGTGTCGGAGCCCCTCACGCGGCCACCAGCTCCGTGTGAGCCCCTTCCGCACTGCACACATGGGAGGCGCGGGGCCGGGAGGACTGCAGGCGGGAGGGGCTCGTGCAGAGCAGCCCGCGTCACCTCCTGCCCCGTGGCCACAAGCCGGGCTGTCCTCCTGGATGTATGAAGAACCCCTACACGTCAGTAGGAAGAGGCAATAGACCAAAGAGACCCTTCACAAGGAAGATCTGCAAACGGGCAACACGTGAACAGAAGCCTTGGGGACGCTGCCACCACGCCTACCGAGCTGGGTCCTGCTAACCCCGTGGGGCTCACGCCCCCGCCGCCTCTCAGCAAAACCCTGGCATCACCTGTCGGTGGGGAACACAAACGTGCCCAGGATGGTCTTCACCTCTCTCCTACCCGGCACCCCTGCCCCGTCCCCCGTTTCAGCTGCTATGAAAAAAATACCACAGACTGGGGGGCTTAAACAACTACCATTGAGCTCCCCCAGCTCTGGCGGCTGCAAGTCCAAGATCAAGGTGTCGGAAGACTCGGTGTCCGGTGTACGCTAACTGTGAACTTATCTCAGCTGTTGGAACAAAGCACCCAGGAAATGAATCCAGATTCCAATCTCTGACCAGGAGGAAGAGAAAAAGTGGAGACACTCATGTCTGTCTCCTGACACAGTCTGTAGTTTTCTAAACGTTTTTGCCAACAAAGCTTCGCTGGGTTCTGATCACCCCTTAGCGAGGTGAGCAGGATTTCAACTACCTGCCCAGGTCACACTGTCAACAGCAGGTAAGACTAAGTGGATGGAGACAGAAGCGGGTTCCCCCAGTGCTCATGGCAGCGGTAACAAGCTGAGACAATAAGTAAACGTCCCCTCCCAAACGGAAGTCCACAAAAGGGCTGGGTCCTGCGTGGGCGGATTCAGCGACCCCGCTGTGTCAGCAAAGCCCCCGTTCCCACCTTCGCCTTCGTGTTGCAGTTTCCCGCAGCCCTGCACACTTCTGCACATGTCACAAGCACACTCACGGGCAGCCTGTGCTCCAGACTGTCTTTTCAAGGATGCCTGTTTAGCAAGTGGCCTTGACAGAGAGAACGCCCCTCCACGTGGAGGGCAAGGATTTGTTCTCAGGGTATGATCAGGAAGGTTGCCTGCAGCCCACATGAAAGGTTCAGGTTCCCTAAGCTCGCCATTCCTCGGCACGCACAGCACCTACCTGGACCACGTCCGGGGAAGGGAACTCCAGCTCCGGCTGCGCTGTGGGTGGCAAAGCTCTTTGGCTCTGATCCAGGACGCTTGTGTCCTGCCGGCATGTTCAACACCAGGGCAGACTAACTTATTAGCGTCAGGCCCTTCACAGTTCCCGACACAGGCTGGTGGTGAGACGGCTTAGCGATCAGGGCGTCACGCTGACACGGGGGACTCACATGGAGAGGAAAGTGGTCCATCCTCCCAGGATCTCTCTGAAGTGCGAGAAGAACGTTTCCCAGGAGTCTCCCGCTATTGGGTCACATGCCCATTTCTGAGCCGATCCGTTGAAGGACAGTGGGGCAAGGGCCCTGGGTGGGAGACGTCAGCATCCACCCAGGAGGGCGGGCGAGCCACGCAGGACCCAGGCAGCAGCTCACACCTCGTCCTCGTGAAAGCCCTAGTGCTGGCTCTGCCATGTCACCCTCACGATGCGTGTCCACGGAAGGCCAGACCCTCCCTCTAGAAGAAGCCTCAAGCAGCCCCCGGAAGGTTACAAAGCCGGCCGGGGCCGCACTGGGGCGGGAACCCTCATGCCATCTTCTGCTTGCTGGTGACAGAAGCCGTCTTCTTGGGGGCCGCCATCTCCCTGCGGAATGAGACAGCCGTGACTCAGGCACTCCTCCCTGCACTGAAGAGCCGGTGGGGGGCTGGGGACCCCCCCCCCACTGCCAGCTCGGCCTGACCTCCCTGTCACCTGTCTCTCCAACTGTCACCACCCGGTGGCCCTAGAGCCCTCCTCGGTGGCCCCCTCGCCAGGATGCGCCCTGCAGCACCTTGGACGTCCTTGGCAGGTGGGTGAAGACGGGCAGCCCAGGCGCTGGCACAGGTTCTGGACCTCAGGTCCCGCCCCATAGTCCATCTGAGTCCCCTCCCCCACCAACTGCCTGTGGGGGAAGGAGTAGGGTGAGGGGAGGGGCGGCTGAGCTGCCAGCCCCTCATGTGACCCAGACCAGGGAAGCCGGTCCCTCTGGGTCCCAGCCTGGCTCCGGCCTGTGGCCTCACCTGCCGCCACACCTGGAGAGGGGGGCTCCGACCTGTCAGCCAATGGCCGCCGGCCCACTTCCGGTTGGAGCAAGCTCCTCCCCCCATGTGAGATGACTGACAGGTGCTAGACCCAATGAGAATCAGGCCCCGTGCACGCGGAGGCACTGCGCCTGAGCAGCAGCGCCTTCGCACCCTGCGCCCGGGGAGCAGGGAGATCTAGGGCAGGCAGTAATGTGGGCGCAGACCTGGCTCTGGAGGGCCCGCCTCGTCTAGCCGGACGCCCGCGTTGTGGTAGAAGGAAGGCCTGCAGGCGGGGTCGGGAAGGCAGGACGCTGGGGTCCACCTGAGGAGCTAGTGGGACCGCGCACTGCGAGAGAAGGGGAGATATGGCCGGGAAGAGGGGCGGGGAACCAAAGGACCCTCGGCACTGATAACCTGGCCGTCTGGAGGCCTGTCCCCAGGCCTCCACCCATCTAACCCCCGGGTGTGAGCTGCCTGCAGGATGGTGGGCAGGGGTCTGGGCAGCCTTCCGACACCTGGCAGCGGTACCGTGGAGGCCAGCTTCCCGTCCATGGCCAGACCTTCGGCTGGATGAACAGGTGGTGAACCCCAAGCTTCAGTGAGGCGTTCGCAGGGTTATGGCCATCCTGCCCTCGGCCCTGGAGCTCCCTTCTCCAGGTGCTCTGGGGACAGAGGGTGCAAATGACCCCAGCTGGAGCTGTCACCTCCACGGCCTGTCCTGCTGACGGCCCTGAGCAGTTCAGTCTCATGGACCACTGGGCCCCTGGGAGACAGCCTCGTGGACTCTTGGCTTGTGGATTCAGCCCCCAGCTGGCAAACAGCTGTGGCCCTGCCTGGTATGCATGCTGCAGGGGAGGGGTGCGTCGGATTCCTGAGAAAGCCCATCGCAGCAGGCTGCTTCCTAGGTGGGGCGCACAGACGCAGAGGGCGTCCTTGACCCCCTCAGCCGCCCCAGCTGGCCAGTGCCTGTGGTCTCTCCACAGTGCGTCCACCCAGGCCCCCTCTCCGGGCCACGGGCTAATCCACTCTGAAGGGAAGGCCCTAGATTAAGGCCACGAGCCAGAACAATCCCTGGGGCTTGGTATAAATTCAGAGGCCCAGGATCCACCAGCCTAGGCGGGGTGGGGCCGGTGAATCTGCATTTCACAAGCCAGTGGCTCTGAGGGTCACAAACCCAGAGGGCCTGGCGGCAGCGATGCTAAGTGAATGCGCTTCTGACACTTTCTTGGCTGTTGCCTGAGTGGGAGGGAGAAGGGCAGGAGGAGGGGTGGGCGTGGGGGAGCCTGCAGGGCAGGGGAGCACCAGGTAGGTCCTGGCCCCCTGAGGGTGTTGGGAGCACCTGGCTTCTTCCTTCCACCTTAAAAGCCCAGTCCAGTGAGCACCGGGAAGGCTGCCAAGACAGGGTGGAGGCGGCCTGGGCCTTCACTCGGAAAACATCCAACAGCAGTGGCAGGAGTTCCCCCCACGGTTCATTTTTAATTGGATTTAATTATTTTCCATTTAATTGCATTTTTTAAAGCTCTCCCCGGTGGTTTGTGGATCTGAGGATCTCTCCTCTCCTCTCCAGGCTGGATGCTTGGCTCAGGTGGGGGTGAAGAGGCAGAGCCGGGGCTCCCTCAGGACCTGGGAAGGGCCCGTGGAGGCGGGGGTAGTGGGGATTGAAAATGGGGTGGGAGACCAGAGCCGGGGGCTGCCCCGGGTCCCTCCCTTGGCCAGGTAGGCAGATGTCGGCCTTCCCAGAGGCCCCTCGCTCCCCAGCCCCGGGTCCCTCACTCTCCCTCCATGGCTCTCCCGGACCTCACTGTGCCCCCCCATCGCTCCCCTGGTCGGCTCCTAACTGACCACCTCCTCATATCCACCTCTATCCTCAGCTCCACCCCATAGAGCCCCTTCAGGCTGCCTCGACCTGTCCTGGCCCTTTTTCGCCTCTGCACCTCCGCAGGTGTGCGCCCCTCCCCTTTCCCTTCCTGAAGCATCCCACAGCCAGGCACTCAGCAAACACCTGTGAGCACTTGGCAGACACCGTCCTCGGCACTGGGATACTGTTGATGAAATGTAGCCACAAAGGATTTGTGGAAACACCCATGAAGAGGTGCGTCTCCCGCACCCTCAGGCCTGGGCAGGCCTCTGACTTGCTTTAGCCAATAGAATGTAGCAGAATTGATGTCGGGGGAGTTTGGAGCCTGGGCCCTAAGAGGCCATGTGGCCTCCACTTCACCCTCTTGGAACGCCATCCCGAGTGGGAGGAAGCTGGGGCAGCTCACGGGGGCCCGAGGCCACGGACAGCCAGCTCCACCTGCCGGCCCATGAGCGAGGCCGTCTTGGCCTGTCCAGCCCAGAGCTCCTTTGTCTGAAGCGGCTGCAGGCAGAAATGCAGGCAGAAGCCACCAAACCCCAGTCACAAGAAACAAGCTCTGTCGTTTGAAGCCACTGAGATGTGGGGTGCTTTGTTACATGGCAAGAGTCAGCTGATACACACCACAGCAAGCAGCCCCTGACTCTTCATACTTGGCCTGGGTCCCGTCTCCCCGAACAGAGCCAGCCTTGCCGTCTTCCTGGTCCCCACAGAGCTTCACGCACACACTGATGCGGGAGATCTGATTCCGGCGTCCTCTCCAGTGGCTCCCGTCACCCACCAGGGTGGAGTTCAAGCTACCTGGCCAACTGGCGTCAAAGGCCGAGCCAACCCTGCCCCTGCCCACGCCTCCTCCTGCCCCCAGCCCCACACTCAGTAGCCTGAGCGGCTGCCCGCTCTGCAGCCCGGCCTCCCCTGCTATGCTGATTCTGCCCGTGGAATGTTCTTCAAGTTCTCCACCTCACAGGCTCATCCTCCAAGACCCACACATCCTCACCTCCTCCAAGGAGACCTCCTAGGTGTCCAGACACCCCTCGTTCTGCAGCCTCACACCCCCGTACGGAGGCCCTTTCAGTCTGAGCTGCTGCGCTGTTCTCGCTTACCGGGCTGAGTCGCTGCTCGCTCCCTTGACTGCAGTCCCCAGAGGAAAAATGTGCCGCGTACCACCCTCCCTGTAAACAGATGCACAGACAGTCGTTTAATGATGGGATGGGGTCAGATGCACACACACAGAGGTGCCAATGTCTCCTTCCCTGCAGCCCCCAGTGGTCACGTATGCAGTCCCCAGGGTGTGTGCTCCCCTGCCTGGAGCCCCAACTTAGATGGAAGCTTGAGTGTTGATACGTGGTATCATTGTTGTGCTTCCCAAAGGCTGGCACAGTGCGTTAAGCACGTGGCCCAGCTCGGGGACTGTCTGTGGGTAGGTGGGTGGGTGGGTGGATGGATGCGTGGGTGGGTGGATGCTGCATGTCCATGAGAACAAAGTAGAGGCTTAACTTCCCACATCGGTTAACTTCCTAGGACAAGATGGTAGGACAGCCTCGGACAGGCGGTTTCAGCCACGTGTGCCTTCTAAGAGACAAAGGAGCTGAGCTGAAACCATAGTTCTGCAAATGTTCCACTCTCCCTAAAGCAGGAAAAACAACTCAGTTCTGAGGTCCTACCTGGGGCATCAGGACATACGCCTGGCTCCTCTGGGCCAAGCCCTCTCCCCAGGGACAGCCTCTGAGCACATTCCTTCCAGCACCTTCTCTGGGCATCCCTGCCATTAAGTGCTTCTGGGAACGGCTGGACCACTCCAAGGAGCGAAGCCTGGGGGTGGGGGTGGGGGGTGGCTACTAGAGGGTCTACTTCAGCCGCTTAGTCTCAGGGTGACGGTTGGCAGTGTTGAAGGCAAGGCTCTGGGGAGAAGCAGGGTGGCCGCAGCAGTCAGGCTGTGTGTCCGCACTTCGTTCCCATCCAGCCGGGCTACCGTGAGGGTCACGGAACCATCACAGGACACAACCCCAGATGTCCCTTGCTCCCTGTGTCTGTCTCACTCTGGAATCCACTGTGATGTCTTGGAAAGAACCCAAGTTAGGAGAGAGGAAGGCAGTTTCTGGCCTCAGCCCTGCAGCTTCCTTGTTCCAGAGCCTCAGACCAGCCACCTCACCTTTCTGGACCTCAGGTTCCGCACCCGGGCCTCCCTCACACACACGTCTTCCTGTGCTGTCCCTGCGGCAGACATCACTAATTGATCCCAGTTCTCTTTGTAGATGATCAAGCACCACCTCAGAACCTTTCTGGACACAGCATTTGGGGCAGGGACTGTGAATAGACTGGCCTGTGAGACCATTCCTCTTAACCATCCCTGAATTTCTAAGGTACCGTCCGGCCGTGACAGTGAAGAGTACTGCCCTGTCGACTGTGTCTGTCTTCCTCACGACGTCGGGGGCACCTGGGCTCTGGACTGTCTCTTTGGCCCCAGGAAGCTCTGCTGGACAGAAAGGAGTGAGTAACTGCTTATACTCCTGAGTGCTTTCGCCTCTGGGCCTGGGGAGGACATTTGTTGGGACTGATTCCAGTACCCACACCTGCTCCTGACATGAGCAAAGCAGATACGTCCTGTCGGGACCGCCGGCCTCACCCACGTGCTTTAGGCATCCCGGGATGGAACATGTCACACGAGACCCGGTAACCGTCACTGTGTCACAGCCTCACCTTAGCTGGGGGTGCAGCTTCTGCTCCTTCCCCCACATTACAGCCACCAACCCCCTTCCGGCATCAGACAACAGCCTGCAGACTGTTTAACTGCATGTGGTCAGCTCGCTGTAACAGGCCCACATACGTGTGCACATGTATGTATCTATATATCCTGCATGCACACACGCACGCCCGGTGGCTCTGCTGCTCAGGCTGAGCGCCGGCACAGACACCCCGAGGACGCACAGGTGGAGCACGTGGGAAGGAGAACAGTGGCAGAAAACCGTACGGAAAATATCCTCCTTAGATTCCATGACTGTTGAAATATGAAGCCCAAACAAAAGTTCCTCCTCCTCCTGGTGACGTCAGAGGAGGTGGCCTCCCTCTGTCTGACCCAGAGCCCATGTCTCTGTCCGTCTCTCTGCCACTGTCTCGCATGTCTCTCTTGCTGTCCTCTCTCTCTTTCCTCTGCTCTCCCATCTTTCCTGACGCTTTCTTGCCCCTCACCTGGCACGTACTACCTGGGGGAGGCTGGACAACGTGCCTGGTTCCTAGGGTGGAGGAAGCAGCATTTCCTGCAAGACTGTGGTTCAGAACCACGGACAGAGCAGCAGTTCTGGAAGAACTGGCGCAGGCTCATCCGGTGCGATGGGGCTGTGGCCACAACATACCGACTGCTGTGTCAAACCGGGCCATACGGAACCCCCATTTCATGCATTCTCCTTGCAAGGCTGGAGGAACTGGTGGGATGCTGACCGATCCTAGATACCAGCTCACCACCACCCTCACCTTACACCCGGGAACACTGGGGCCACCTGTTCATCAGAGCCAGAAAGAGGGGGTGGGTCTGTCCCTGAGCCACCATGGATGGCCCCAACCCCTCAGAAGCAGCCCACAGCCTGGCCTGAGTGCAGCACTCAGAGCCTGTGATGGGGAGCTGGGGAGAGGCAGGTGGATCGGCCAGGGACCCTCGTGGCCCACTGGGTACCCACCCTTGAGAGAGACCTTCCTATTATAATTCTCATTTATTTATCATTCTCATCAGTGATTATTAATGATGGTGATATTTGCACAGAGCTTTCCGGCTGACTATGAGCTCTGGATCTGGGTGACTTGGCATTTGCTCATGAATGAAGCCAGATGTGGAAGCAGCCCGGCCTTGAGGGAGGGGAGGTGCCGGCACTGGCATCCCGGAGACGAGGGGCGGCTCTGAGCACAGACGCTGGGGAGGCGGCACCGCGGGCCAGAGGGCAGCTGTCCTCGTGTGCAGGGCTGACGCTTCCGAGCCTGGGAGGCTTGCACGACTAAAACGTACGCCTTGACGATTAGGAGAATTAGGAGTTCGGTTATACTGATTTCCTCTTTGTGTTCTGTACATTTTCCTTTGAATGTGCGGGCTGCTGAGGCCAGGAGATGAGGCCTCGTTCCCTCTGCCTCTGGGATCAGAAGGGGCAGGGATAGTGGGGACGAGCTGCGTGAGGTGTGACGGCAGTGGTGCCCATCTCCGCAGGGCTGTGTCCCGTCTGCACCACAGCGCCCTTGCCGGGAAGTCCCCAGCGTCACTTATGCCCATTTACAGACGAGGACACGGACGCACAGAGAGGAGAGGGGACTGATCTGGGGGCATCCCGCCAGGGAGTGTGCAGCCAGTATACGTGCCTCGTCTGTCCACCCCGAGGTCCCAGCTGCCCTTGGACGGGCTAGCCGCCCCACACCTCAGCGCCTCGGCTGTGGAACCGGGCGAACGAGGGCGCTGTGAGTAGTAGTGCACAAAGCAGGAGGGCGCAGGGCGGACGCGAGCAGCGGCGGCCCCCCACCACGCGCGCCCAGAACCACCTTTCACAGTGTTTACTTTTTCCACGTGCCATGCACCCCAGTCGTGTTTAGGGTGGTGGTCCTAACCCACAGAGTTAGCCTCACAGACCGCAGCTCTAAGCAGCCCTGTCGCTGACAGGGGAAGGACCCCTCCTGGAGCGAGAGTGCCCGGGGACAGAGCCTGCCTCCAGGGTGGTGCTTTGTCTTGGAGAAGGGGTGCTCCACCCCTTGTCCCGCCCCCCCCAAAAAGCCTGGTTATGACCAGGCTTGATGAAAGAATCCATCCAGAGAAGGGTGGGCAGGGAAGGTGGCTCCAAGGAGGGGCTGCAGCCCCAAACGGGGGCAGCCTCGGGGGAGAGGTACAGCTCCGAGCCCAGACGCTGGGCCTTTCCTGAGGTGCCAGATAGAAGGACTGTCCCCCGTGCCTTGCCTTTTCCGTGCCCGGCAGCTGGGCATCCTCCTGACAGCCCTGGCATCGCTCCCTGGCTGCGGGAGCCCACCTGTGAGCGTGCCGCTGGGGGGCCTGCACCAAGAGAGCTGGGCACGAGCTGTGTGCTGGGTGTGTGCTGCATGCTGGGTGCAGGGAGTGCTGGGTGCCCAGGGGAGCTGGACGTGCTCTCATGTTGCTCTTGGGAAGAATCCCCCAGAGTCTTTCCCGGCCTGAGGCCACATCTGCCTGGTCCACCTGCATCTGCTGCCTCTTCTCTCTCCCCACCACCCGCCGCAACCGCATCAGACTCCACCTCAGGGCCTTTGCACAGGCCAGTCCCTCTGCCTGGAGGTCTGTCCTTCCAGCTCCATTTGTCCAACCCCCCTCCCTGTCCACATCTCCACGCCCTTCCCACACCCAGCGTCTAAACGAGGTGCCCCATTCGGCCTCCCTCCTTCACTCAGTAAATGTCACTGGACACCTGCTATGTGCCAGCTGCTGTTCTGAACTCTGGGCTGTAGCACTGGCTAAAACGGGCACAAACACGTGTTCCTGTGGCGCCTGCGTTGTGAGTGTGCTGGGGGAGGGGTGGTGCCATTAAGGGGGTTGGGGAGACGCGGGGTGGTCAAGGAGGGCCTCTCTAAGGAGGGGGCCAGGTGGACATCCGGAGGAGGCGGGCCCCCGGGAGGCAGGTGCACGCGCAAAGGTCCTGCGCAGAGCGAGCCCGGCATGAAAACGAACAAGCGCCAAAGACCAGGAAAGGAGCGGGGGCCTCTGGGGAGACGGCAGCCACGGAAGGTGTGAGCAGAAGCCTGGCTGGGTGTCTTCCTGGCCCTTGTCACGCCCCTCACTCCCCTCCCGTCACTGTCTTGTGTGTGGTGTGTGTTCATGTGTTCAGCCTCGGTCCCTGCCGGTGGGCTGACAGCCAGGGAGGAGAGGGCCGCTGGCAAAGGACCAGGAGGATGCGGCCGCCTCGGCCACGGCGCTCCGCAGAGGCCCCTGTGCCGACGGGAGCCATCTCCTTCTGGAATCACTGCAGCCCCTGAAGCCCGGGGGGCTGCCCTCGCCTGTCTCCCGCAGGTGTGCAGGTGTGTGGGCCCCCGCCCCTACCGGTCCCTCCACCCGCAGCTGAAAACTTAGTGAACTAGAGGCTCAGAGGAGGGGCGGGGGGGAAGGACAAGATGGATGTCGTCCACTTTCCGCGGGATTTAAATGCCTGCGAGTGGATTAATAGGGGCTCTGCGGCAGCGGTCTCCGCCCCTGTCTGAGCGCCCGCGGCCGGCGTGTGAATATTGATGGCCGGCGGGATTGAGGCCAGGCAGCACTGCCGGCTTTATCTCGTGGGCACAGGCGGCCGGGCCCTTATCAGGCCGGCCCGGCTGCTGCAGCTGCGTCTTCAAGGGCCCGCGCCTCCCACCGCCTGCTTTGTAATCAGAAAAGAAGAAGTTGCTGCCTTGATATTTCCATTTTTATCTCTTTTATTTACTTCATTTTAATGTCTTTCAGGGAATATTTTCTCTGAAACAAGGCAAGGCTGTCAGTGGCTTACATCCTTCTGCCGCCCCTGGCCGGGTGGGGAGGGGGCTGAGGATGGGGTGAGGGGCTCCTGAGCCCTGCCCGCAGCGTCCCTGCCCTCCACTGGTGTGCCCCGTCCTCTCCCTGCCCTTCCTCCTGCCTGCCCGTGGGGTCCTTCCCAAGCGATTGGCGCCCTCCAGAGCCAAGGCCTCACCCCTCACCCAGCCCAGCCCGATGAGGGATTCATGACCAGGAGCCTTCACCCACAGCCCCTGGGGGACCCCGGACACTGGTGTGAGGGCGCCATCCAAGAGGAGCCCGTCACGGCCCAGGGACCGGCGGTTCAAGCCTCCTTCCCCTCCGCCGTCCCCACTGATCCAGGGAAGACATTATCTCCCCTTCCCAGGCGAGGAAGCAGAGGTTCCTAGAGGTTATCAGTTGCCGTCACCTGGCTCCATGCTGGCGACTCGTGACAGGGAGAGGAAGTGCAGAGCCCCGGCCAGAGCGTCTGCGCGGGGCCTCCCTGCGTCCATGGTGTGTGCTGGTCGCACCCCTGTTACCACAATTGACCAAGACAGCGTGTGACGCAGCTCACGGAAAGGGCTGGCCGTGGGAGGGCAGAGGGGCCGAGCCCCCTCCGGTCCCTGCTTGAGTCTCATCAGTGCCCCTTTCTGGGCTTTTTGAGTCTCCCAAAAAGACACGCCCACATCCTAAGCGCCGGAACCATAAATGCGACGTGTGTGGACGAAGGGTCTTTGCAGACGTGACCGAGTGAAGGATCCCAGGATGAGGTCATCCTGGGTTGGGGTGGGCTCTACGCACAGAGACTGAAGTCTTCATAAGACAGATGCAGACACACAGGTGGAGGCCACGTGAGGACAGACAGAGACTGGAGGGAGGCGGCCACCAGCCAAGGACGCCCAGCGCCCCCAGGAGCCAGAAGAGGCAGGAGGGACCCTGCTCCAGAGCCTCCAGAGAGAGGTGGACCTGAGCCAGACACGGGCCTTCGGAAATGGGACGGAGTAGACTGCGTCGTCTCAAGCACCGCCCCCACCCGGCCCGTCTGTGCCAGGACGCCCACACTGTCCCCACCTGGGTGAGAGCCTCAGGGCATGATGGCAGCGGCCCGACTCTCTCCAGATCCTCAGGAGCTGGCGCCTGCTCCTTGGGGAGAGCTTTGTTGAACGAGCGGTGCACCAAGGGTGGGAACTGGGCCTGAGCACCGAGGACAGTGGTGTCGGATCCCGAGCACACAGGCACTGGGCTCAGGAAGCCCAGAGGCAGCAGGACGGCTGTGTCGCCCCCAGACCCTCGGGGTAGGAGGGACGCGCATCTCAGGGCCCAACTCCTCCTGGAGGCACCGAGGCAGCCGCTCTGGCTTCAGGAGGTGCGAGCAGCTCGGTCCTGAGCCCCCTGGAGGGCTGCGGCCAGGGGTGGGGCGGGCACCCTGACTGAATCAGCGGCCGCCCCACGGTGACCCAGGGACTCAGCAGGACCCACGTCTGCAGTGGGACGTGGGCTCGGACCCCAGACACTCTGCCATCTCCTTCACAGCGTGAGAAGCAGAGGCCACCCCAGGAGGGACTGGGACAGAAACGACTATGGTTGTTCCACAGAGCGGAAATCGGAGAATTTTCCAGAATTCATGCTGAAGAACAGAAGGTGGGAGCGGACGAGAAGTGACGTGGCTTCTGTCACCAAGAAGCAAAAGGTCACAGGTGATGCACTGCTGCCCCACCAGGAACACGGGGCTCTGGGCAAGGCCTTGTCCCGCCAGCGCCCAGGAAGCCCTGCAGCCCTGAGTCACCCCGCCAGGCACATCCCCCGCCAGGCGGCCGAGCACCAAGACCTGGCCCTGCTGGGCCCGAGGGAGGACCACCTGGGCCACGCTCCAGGGTCCTCAGGGCTGTGTCCGAGCGGGCAGCGGGGAGCAGGGCAGCACAAGTGGAGACCGAGCTGAAGGCACCCAGCCAGCAGGACGAGGCCGGCACTGGGGGCAGCCCTCTGGCTCCAGGGGAAAGGCCAGGCCCCTCCAAGCAGAGGCCGTGAAGTGCCCAATGAAGAGCCCTCACGGGCTGCTCAGAAGCACGTGCGCCCCTCATCCTGCAGGTCTTGCTGCAGCTCCGTCCAAACCGCAAGAGGCCGCAGTGACAGCTCCCAGGAGGGGTGGCTGGGCCACGCAGCCTCCCTCCCACCTGCCAGCCTCGGCCTCAGGCCGGCTCCTCCCCACTCCTCCCTCCCCCTTGGATGTCCCGCCAAGGACGGAAGCAGAGCTGGAGGGCTGCAGACTCCTGCCCTGATCAGTCTAATGGGATTTGGTGTTGTCTGTTCTTCCAGCTAAACCTCAAGCCTCCTGGTCCTCCTTGGAGCCCCCGGCAACCCCGCTCCCCTCCGGCCCAGCCCTCACCTGCCCTCCCCACCCTGTCTGACCCCAGGGGTCCCTGGCTCACACCCTCAGTTCTCTCCCCTCTGCCCCTCACACCGGGAACCAAGCGGCACTCGAGACCTGGAAGCGCCTTCCTTCCAGGGCTGCCGGGGAGAAAATGCCAGCCTCCTGCCCCAGTTGCCCTCTCGGTCACCAGGCCTCGCTGATTCACTGCAAACCCCTCGGGTTGGTCCCGCCCTCGTCTCCTGGGTCAGAGCCCAGACCGGCCCCGTGGCCACTCACCGGCTCCAGAGTATAAGAGGACATGCCGTCGTTTCAAGTGCCCAATTTGTGGTCCTTTGTTACAGCCGTCCCCGGACACACGTCCAGCGGCAAGACAACAGCCCGTCTGCCGCTCGGCCCTCCGAGCACACAGGGCGTGCACTGGGCCAGGCCGGGTGTGATGAGGCAGCCGGGGCTGAGACGGCTGGGTGTCCCGTGGGGAGCCGTGGTCTCCACCAGAGCCTCGCGCCGGAGGAAGCTTGCTCATGCAGAGAGGGTCGCTCACCGAGGTGGAAAAGCCAACAGTGTGTGGCTTCTGGAAGGAAACGAGGAAAACCTACCAGCAAAGTTTCCTTAGGACACAGAAAGCATTCGCTGCGGAAAAAACGCAGAACTTCATCAAAATTAAAGCCTTCTGCTCACCAGGACGCCATTAGGACAATGAAAAGGGAAGCCACAGAGAAAAGAAATGAGACGTATACGACAAAGAGCTCGTACTGATGTTTACAAAGAACTCTTACAGCTCCATAGTAAAAATACAAACAACCGAACAAAACGTGGCCCTGAGACTTAGACACGTCAGTAAAAGAAGGCACATGAACGGCCAATAAGCACAGGAAACAATTCTCGACACCACTGGTCACCAGAGAAAGGCCCAGTGGACCCCACAGGCCATCACTGCACGCCTACTGGAAAAATTAAAATTCTGAAAAAACCGGAACACAAAAAACTAACACTGTGAGACGTTGGTGAGGGTGTGGAGCAACCAGAACGCCCTTCCGCACTGCTGGGAATATAAATGAGAACTACTGCTTGGGAAAACAGAAATTTCCTGCAAGAGCAAATAGAGCTGATTAGAATAGACCAGCAATTCTGCTCGGAGGGATGCAGCTGGAAGAGATTAAAAAGGACAAAACGTCCTCATTTGCTGCACAAATGTTCTCAGCAGCTCCGTTCGCCCAGAGTAGTGACAATGTAGAGCGCAGGCGATGGACAGACGTGACGTGGTGTATCCACACTTGAGGGTACTACTCAGCAACCAGGGGAGCCCCAGACACACACACACACAGTGCATCCCTGAACCGGGAAGAGCCCACGAAGTCAGGCACGAAGCAAGTGCTCTGTTTAGACAAAGTTCCACGAACAGCCAAACGAATCTTGTAACAGAAGGAGGACGTGGGTGACTGAATTGGGGGTTGGGGGGAGTTGATTTTAAGGAGGGGCAACATGATGGAGATGCTCTAGATCTTCACTGGAGAAACAGTTTACCCCTTGGTTCACGCTCACTGAACTGCGTGCTCAGAATGTGTGCATTGCACTGCATATAAGTTTCGCCAAAATGAAGTCAATTTCGACGAGGGGCAGTGCAACCTGGAGGCAGCTCACACTGCCTGGTGCATTAGTCAGCTCTGCTGCTGTGACAAACAGCCCCCAAGCTGCGGTCTCCCACGTTTATGTCTTGCTCCCATTACAAGCTGGCAGTGACAGGCTGGTCGTGGTGGTCTCAGTGCAGTGCAGAATCAGTCCCACAGGCGACACTGGTCTCAGATAAAGGGGTGGGAGGGAGCTGGGGGGAGACTGAGGCGACTCCTGAAGCTGCTGCTTGGACGTGGCAAACGTCAGTCCCCTCATTCCACTGGTCACACCTGATGCTGCCCAGGCAGGATGTGTCCCCCTCCTCCTGCCCAGGCAGGTTGTGTCCCCTCCCCAGAGGGCAGGGGTCCTTGGAGCCCCAGGCAGGGCCCAGGTGTAATCCCGTCCGGGGAGAGAATCATCAGAGACCCACCACCCACACCCCCGCCCCTGGGAAGCCACCCAGGGCTCCAGGCTGGGGCTGGGTGGCCAGGTGAGGAGGGGACACAGGCAGTGGGTAGGGGAGAGTCCCCCAAGCGAAGCCGGGGGATGGGGGGGCCCAGGGGTTGGAAACAGTGATAGTCACAGCACCTCCCGGGCTCCTCCCACCCCAGCACCTGCTGTGCCAGGCGCTCAGCGTGTTCTAACTCCTGAGGTCCTTGCCCCGCGCCGGGGGCGGGCACTGTCGGGAGGAGCAAGAAGCGCAGACCAGACAGGTCACGGGACCTGCCCGCGGTGTGCAGTGAGCAGAAGCGCCGGCGTGAGGCCCAGCGGCCCGACAGCACAGGCCACGCTCCACGGCGGGGGCTTGGGGCGTGGACATAAGAGGTGTGGCTGGGCCGCTCCGGGGCCCGCCTGCCACGTTGCCAGCCTCCTCCACTGCCAGGGATGCGCCGGGCCACACGGGAGCCACGCTGGTTTGCCCGGCCTGCTGCCAGCCAGCTGTGTGCCAGGATGCTGACGGCCGGGGCCACCGCCTCCCATCTGTCTCTGCTCCCAGGTGGCGGCTATTTTTAGAGCCAAGGCTTCGCAGCCTGGATGCAAGCAAGGCTTCGGAGTGGTGGGCTGGGCTCGGGCTCGGGCAGGGGCGGGGGGGGGGGGGCACCGTGGGGGGCCAGGCCAGGTCCACCTGGCTGAGGAGCCAGCAAGCTGATGAGGATGGGCATCCGGGCTGGGGCCGGCTCTTGGAGGAGGAGGGTCACCAGGTCTGAGCCCGGCCGCCCGCGGGACCTGCTGCCCCCTCTTACCGCCGAGCACCCCTCTCTGTGCTTCCTCCCACCTTTGCTCCTTCCTTTCCCTCTGGAGACCCTTTGGTCACCTGGTCTCTGGGACGCTGCACCCCCTGCACCCCCACTCCCCTCCTGGCTGTAACTTCCCCCGTGAGTTTGTCGCCAGCTGGCACAGCGTCGGTCTCACTTCAGGGCTGTCCCTGGGGCGTGGCACAGCACTGACACACAGTAGGTGCTCAGTTAACTTTTGTCGGGTGAGTGACTCACCGTCACACAGACCAGGAGGGTAACCTTCTTTCAACATTTCCCACAAGGCAGGTCTGCTGTGATGAATTCCCTGTTTTTGCTCATCTGAAGAAGTCTTCGTTTTCTATTCACCTTGGAAGAGAATTTTGCTGACTTCTAGATGGGTGTTTTTTTTTCTTTCATCTCTTGAAATATTCCACTCCACTCTCCTCTTGCTTGCATGGTGTCTGACAAGAAATCCGCTGTGACGTTCACCCTTGTTCTGTACGTAAGGTTTCCCATTGACTGCGAGATTTTCTGTCTTTGGTTTTCTGCAGTTTCAAGGTAACGTGCCCAGATGTGGGGTTCTGCTGTGTTGTTGTCTTTATCCTGTTGGGTGTTCTCTGAGCTTCCAGGATCTCTAGCTTGGTGTCTGTCATTAATTTTTGAAAGTTCTTTGGCATGATTATTTCAAATATTTCTTCTGCTCTGTTCTCTTGCTTTTCCTCCTGGTGTTTTGTGTTTTTTTTTAATTTTTAAAAGTTATTTATTTAGGCTATGCTAGGTCTTAGTTGCAGCACGCAGGCTTCTTAGGTGCGGCATGCACGCGGGATCCGGTTCCCCGACCAGGGACTGAACCCAGATCCCTGCATTGGGAGCGCAGCCTTACCCACTGGACCACCACGGAAGTCCCCCTCCTGGTGTTTCAATTATGTGTATTCTGCACCATTTGATATTGTCCCACGGTTCTTTTTTTCCTCTTTTTGTTTTAGGTTAGGAATTTTCTGTTGATCTACCTTCAAGTTCGCTGATTCTCCTCAACCCTACTGGGCCAACTACCAAGCCCGTGGAAGGCGTTTTCGTTTTTGTCACACGTTGATTTCTCATATTTCCTTTTTCTTCTTTCTTAGAGTTTGCGTCTCTCTGCTTACATCACCCACCTGTCCTTCACACTGTCCGTCTTTCCCATTAGATCCCTTAACGTATGAATCATAGTTATTTTAAACTCCCCATGCCATAGACCTGGCCTCTGCCTCACGTCTGAGTCTGTTTTGACGCCTGCCTGGTCTCTTCAGAATGTGCCCAGCAAGGGCAAAGCACACGTGAGACCCCGGGGCCGCCGTGCACCCCGCGGTTTTAATGGAGGTTTTAATGGAGGTGACGTGGCAGCCTCAGCCAGGAAGAGCCTAGCGACCGGGGCTCAGTCCCTCGGGAATGGGGGTGTGGGCAAGCTGCCCAGATGGCAGAGATGCTCGTGACGGTGAAGGGTGCAGAGAGCGTGGTGTCCAACTCGGCTGAGATGGACTCAGTCTTCACTTCTTCTCTTAAAACTCTCCCCCCAAAACATGGCCAACCACAGCTCAGCTGGGGCAAGCTTCCTGTAAGAGCGAGCAGACTCAGCAGCTCACGGGATGGAGGCCCTGTGCTCCCCAGACCCTGTCCTCAGGGCTGACGCGCCCGCCCTATCGGGGGAGGAGCAGTCCTGTCAGCACTCTCGCTGCATGGAGTGTGGGGAGCGCAGGTGACAGAGCTGGGTGTCAGGCCCAGCCCTGCAAGCAAGCTACGTGGGCCTCAGGCAGGTGCCTGCACTGTCCAGGCCTCCGTCTCCTGTGAAGTGCGCACAACGGTGACGGTGCCGCCCACAGGCCCTGCAGGTGCACCAACACCTGGGGGGCTTTTGAGGGGAGATTTCTGGTACACCCGTGAGAGAAGGGGCTGAGGAATGGCGGCCTGCCCAAGTGAGGAAGAATGACACAGCAAGGGTACTGTTAGCAAAGCTGGGTGAGGAGAGACAGAGACAGAGACAGAGGGAGAGAGGGGCGAGGGGCACTGGTTCATGCAGAGATCAGCCCCGTTACACGTGGGCAGGGGGCTGAACACCCCCGCTAGGCCTTCAGAGGGACTCAGAGGTGGGGAGGCCAGCCCTCCCTCTGGACCTCCCAATCAGAATGGCATACACTAAGGCTGGAGGTCCACCCCGCAGCAGCTCGTCCACTGCTCTGCCGACCGTGGGAACCTCTCGGGCAGCCTCAGCAGGTCGGGGGGCGGGGGGGAACCTGGCTGACACCCTCTCAAATCCTGGCCCATACCAGCTCTGTGTCAGACCCCAGAAGGAAGTCGGTCCTTAAATCGAGGGCAAGCAGCCTCAGTGAGAAAATTCATCCCCACGCAGATCCCACAGGAAGCTGCACGGCTGGCCCTTCCCAGGCTCACACCGGAGATACGACTGCATTGGCCTGTGGCTGGGACCCGCCAGGAATGGGCACCGGGCCTGGGGGGCTGCCATCCAGGATTGTGTGCGCCTTGCAGCCCAGATCAGTAGCCTATTAGGGGCACCAGTGCGGTGTATTCAATCAGCACTGCTCTGACTCGGTCTCAAAATCCGTATTATTGGCCCAATGGAGTGTGACCGGCTCCTCCAGGGTCTGTCCAAGCCACTTGAGTGAGACTAATACGAAAGCTTCAAGCAGGCGGCCATGACAGCAGCGCCAGGGGCAGGGGCCTCAGGGCGCCCGCACTGCAGCCCCACCACCCAAGAATGCAAGCCCCTCGCCCACACCCAAATCGTGCCGCGTTGCCACGTGCACTTACTCTCTGGGAAGCCAGGGCTGGCGCTGGGGTGAAATTCAGGGTATTTAACCGCTGTGGGTTGAACTGAGTCCTCCTCAAATCCATGTTGACGTCTCGACCCCAGCAGCTGTGAACGTGATCTTATTTGGAAACAGGGTCACTGCAGATGTAATTAGTTAAGATGAGATCATCAGGGTGGGTTCTCACCCAGTATGACTGGTATTCTTATAAAAAGGGGAAATCTGGACACAGAGACAGACATGCACACGGGGAGACGTCACGTGAAGACAGAGGCAGAGATGGGGGTGAGGCTTCCATGAGCCATAGAACATCAGAGGCACCAGCAAACGCATGTAACACACAGGAGCAAGTAAACATTGGGCAGGGTAGCAAATGTATTTCCCACTACAGCTCATACTCAGAAAGGCTCGAAAGCCACGGATCTAGACAACTCTCAGAAAGATACCAGGATACTTGTTCTTCTGATTCCCATTTGACAGGGAAAACTAGGCTTCCAAGGAGTGGGTGAGACAGGGCTCCTGGGCCCCCTGGGTGGGGAGCCCTTGTGCTGAGGCCCCCCGAGGGGTCTGCAGGACTGGCTGTAAGGGCAGGACCCCCGGGTTGCAGATCTGGTGCCTGGTCCCCCCGCTCAGGAAAGCCGGGCTGGCCTGTGTCCCACATCTCAGCCGTCTGGGGGCCAGAGGGCGTGGATGTCTGGAGCTTAGAGGCGGCGCTGGGTTCAAATTCCAGCTCTATTGTCTCCTGCCTGGGAGACCGTGGCCCTCAGGGACAGAGGAAAGTGCCTTGAAAGGCGACGGCCCTCCTGCCCGCCCACAGCCCCCATGGAAAGCCAGGGCGCCGGCCAAGGCCATGCTCTCCTCCACCTGGACACAGGTCTCCCGCCTATCCAGTGCAGGGCGGACGCCTGGGACTTGGCCTCAACGGCCCGTATCCCTCTGGGCAGGCCCTGGTTCCGACCAGCCATCCAGACCCGAGTCTGGGGCTGCCGCTCACCTGGCTGTCCCTGGCACTGAGCAGGTGGGGACCACAGGAGCGCCTGATGGGTGGGAAGAGGCAGGGCCACCACCTCTCAGGCCTCAGCTTTCTCCCCCGGCCATCCTGTTATTTCTTCCTTTGGCTACGTCCAGACTCCAGCCCCTTCTCAGCCCCCAACACCTCTGCCTCCTTGTCCAGCCCCATCCTGGAACTCCTGAATGATAGCCTCCGTGCTGGTCTCCCCACGTCCGCCACTGTCCTGGGGAGGAAACAGCTGGCGTTTTCCTTTCTCTTCCCCTCTTGAAATAGGACCAGTAAAGATGTTCATAACATGAGGTAGACGGGTCTTGATGTGAGTCTCAAAGCAAGAAAGAAACAGTCGTATTTGTCTAGTTCCAACCCTGTCTTAGCAAAGATCTGCAGGAGGTGGGGGAGGGGCAGGTGGCCCCTGGGGAGAGCTCTGGGCAGGGGGCAGTGCAGGTGCAAACGCCCCCAGGTGGCCTGCCTGTTGCTCGGCCGCTGTCCACCTCCTTCCAGAGCAGCCCTTGGCCCTGTCCCCGCTTTAACCCCATGGTGGGCTGACAGGGGCCTCAGGGCAAAGGGGCCCAGCTGGACCCGGGGGTCCCTGCTCCCCGCCGGTGGGTGAGGCTCTTTGTGGGTCCTGCCCTGGGACGCTCCTCCTGGTCGGCGGGGGGAGCCAGCCCCTTCCGGGGTGGGGGCGTGTTTTGGCCACAGGCTCCTGGGCCCAGGAGGGGCGGCGGAAGGGGGAAAACAGGCAGCAGGTGCCGCTTCTAACAGCCTTGACGGGCTGCCAGTTGCCTCTGAGATTCAGAGCACATCTGCGCTCATCAGTTGGCCAACAGATGGGCCCCGGTTTAATATTTTTGGATTCGGTTACACTTGGGGGCCGATAGGAACCGTACAGAGTGCAGGTGTGTGAGCAGAACAGCATCCTGCAGCGGGGCGGGGCGGGGGGACGGGGACGCGCTCGGGGCCAGTAGCCGGGAGCCTGGCTGCAGGCGCTCCAGGTGCCCCTGGGGAAGCAGCCTCACTCTGCACCTCGGGTTTGGCTGCGGGTTTTGTTATAAGCTTGCTGCAAAGCACAGGCCGCGGTAATTCCCCCATCCATCCCGGGAGTGATAGCACCAGTCAGCAGGGCTGGGCCAGGGGAGATAAATTTGGAGCGAGGCAGCGCGGGGCTAGGCAGGGCCAGATGGCTGGTGTGGCCGCTCATGTTCCCACCAGCAACTGCTCTTGTTACTTAATCATGTCACGGGCAGGAAAGCACCCACCCCCATTCCTAGTATCTCTGGGGCCACCTTTGCAGCTGGCCCCGGGGGAAGTTCCCAGGAACTGAGATAAGGCTGCCGGATGCGGCCTTGGACTTGGAGCTCCAACCAGGACCCCGCAGACAGTGACCCCACGCGACTGTTTGGGACGGGGAGGTGGTGCCGACCAGGTGCCTGGGGGACCCTGGCAGGAAGACGTTCTGTAGCCGAGGTCCCGGGCAGGGCAGCAGTCACAGGCCCGCCCTGCCCGGGCTCTTCCTGAAGAGAACATCTTGCTTCCTCTCACGCCTGTTATCTCCAGCTGACGATGGGGAAACTGAGGCCCAGGGCAGCCAGGGAGCCTGCCCAAACCACAGCCCAGCAGGCCGGGGCTGCAGACACTGGGCAAAGCCGTTTGCTTCACCAGCCTACGGTGTTGCGTCCCTCATGGGCCCGATGGTCTTACAAGACCCGCCTCACTCTGTGCAAATTCTCCTGTTCATAAGGCGTCCCCTGTCTCCCGGGGCCCCCACGACCGCAGCTGTGTGGGAGGTCCTCACGGGGTGGGCCGGGGGAGGCCTCGGGAAGGAGTCCCTGCCCACGGGCTGCAGTCCAGCTGGAAAGGAAGACTCACACGTGGTAAACACACACATACATGTAAGCAGACTGAGTGCACGCTGGCCTCCCGGGCCTGGTACAGGGGAGGCTGCAGTTCACGTACTCCTTCACTCATTCATTCGGCGAGTAGCAATACTTATTGATCACCTTCTAGGCCAGGCATGGCTCCAGGGGCAGGGGACACTGGTGAGGAAACAGACGCCTGCCCTCCATAAACACAAATATCAGTATGTGGTGCGTGAATTAACAGCTAAAGGAACCAGGGGACTCTTCATTTGAAAAGCAAAAGTTGAGATTTTTCAGGGCAAACAATAAAAGCTAACCTCTTTGGGGCTCTTCGTAGGTGGCAGGCAACAGGAGGAAGGCATCGCTGAGGGTCCCTTTTGTGCTGAGAAGGGGCAGGGGCTCCCGAGGGTGCCCAGCAGCAGGCGGCGTCCAGCCGGGCAGAGGGAAACGCCCGTCCGGCAGGGGGTGCACCCAGGACGAGAAGAGCACCTCCACTCTGTAGATGTGAGTGCACGCCTCGGCCCCTGGAAACAAGAAGCGACTCATACCTCGTCTGTGTCCCAGCAGAGCAGCCCTCAGCCCCTCACCGGGACAGGCCCCTCAGCCCACTGTCACCACTCTAGGCTGTGTGGCCCACGCCCAGGTCCACCGTGAAGGGCCCAGGGCACTGTCACTGAGGCAGGAGCCTGGGGTCACCCCCTCGACACACCCTTGGCCTCCTGTGGGTCTGGGTGCTGCGCACCAGCAGGGCCAGCCCTTCTCCCTTCTCTCCTAAACCCACCCTCTCCCAGCCTCGGGGAAGCTCCGTCTCTCCTCCCCAGTCCTGCCACCCCTGCCTCCTCTGAGCCCTGGCCACTCCCCACCCCCAAGTGCACATGGCCAGCTCAACCCCTCCCAAAGGCAGGGACCTCACAGGATGTTCCCAGCCTCCCTTGCAGCTAGGCACAGCCACAGTTTAGCCAACAAGCTGGAAGGGGAGAACTGCCTGAAAATTTCTGGGAAAGATTTTCCTCCCTGGCTCCTTTTCGTCCTTTTTTTGAACGCAGCGGTCACAAGCTGTGATAGTTGCAGCTAGAGCAACCACCTTGGAACCACGAGGCAACAAGCCAGCACTCAGGGGACGGCAGAGCACGAGGATGGGAAGAGCCGGGGTCCCTGATGACACCATCGGCTCACGGCACCTAATCCAGCACCACCTTCTCCAGTTCCAGAAAATATATGTGATTGTCTGTTAAACCACTGTTTAAACCACTGCTGGACATCCTGTTACTTGCAGCTGAAAGCATCCCCAGGAAGTGCAAGGCTTAGTACCC
This sequence comes from Leucopleurus acutus, assembly GCF_964270905.1. Classification (NCBI taxonomy): domain Eukaryota; kingdom Metazoa; phylum Chordata; class Mammalia; order Artiodactyla; family Delphinidae; genus Leucopleurus; species Leucopleurus acutus. Next base: position 942,067 of record NC_139162.1, read on the forward strand.
GTGAACCCCCAGGCTGGACCTGGTCCACCGCCAGCCCTGCTTAGAGGCCAGTGGAGGAGAGAGAGAACCTGAAGATGAGGCCAAGATGGCTCTGCCACTCACTGCCTGGTGACCTTGGGCCAGTACTGAAACGACGCCCACTGGGCTTCTGCTTCCCCATTTGAAACGGGAGGGGGCCCAGCAGCCTCCCGCCCGGCCCTGAGCCCCTCCAGTGCACCTGTCTGGAGCCACTGCCCCGAGCCATCTCCGAGGGCTTTGTCAGCCCACATCACCCATGACCCCACAGCTCTAGTAAGGGAGGGCTGAGCTGGCTGTCGGGGAGGCACGCGGTGGGCATTCTAGGCGAGGGGGCGTCATAAAGGCCGCGCAGAGCCACAGCCTGGAGAGGCGCACACAGGTGGCTTGGTCGGGGCCTGGATGGGAGCTGAGGAACCAGTGAAAGGTGGTGCGTGGAGGCCCCCAGCCCCAGCCCCGGTCCAGCTGAGTCCCGACACTGCTCCCGGGCTCCCAGGCTGCCTCGAGCTCTGCTGGGAGGAGGCTGGTCCGGTAGGGGGAGGAGCGGGAATCCCGCGGTCCTCCCTGCATCCGGGGAGGCGGCCGAGCCCTCCTGCACCCCTCACAGGCCATGGGGCTGACCCGCGGGGCCACACCTGGCCCCTCCCCTGGCCTGGGTCAGAGCCACGAGGGAGGAAAGGTAACCAGACTGCTCCCGGGGCGCCGGGCGCCCCAATGCCCCCATCTCACCCTCACGCCCCACTGGGCGGATGGGGAAAGTGAGGCTGGGAGGCGCAGCCGCCCCCAGGGGCCAGGTGGAGCCTCCCCTTCCCCCCACGCCCGCCGAGCGAGGAAGGGGGGCAGCTGAAGAGGCGCCAGATGGCCCAGATTCCCGGCTTCCGCAGAGACGCCCGGGAACAGGACCTCCTCGCTCCACTACTCTCGCAGCTGAAAATATTTACATCCCAATGCGTCCCAGTGCGCCATATTTTTGCCTCAAGCCAGCCTGGGAGTCTGTCCCCGCCACCTGGGAGGCGGCGACGCCCGGGCAGGGAGGGTCTTGCCTTCCAGGGGAGCTGACGAGCCTTACCAGAGGCCAGGATGAAGGAGCGCGGGCCTGGGAGGGAGCCCAGAAGGGACCCCGGGGCTCTGAAAGGCCGGCCTGCTGGGCGCTCCGGCCTCTGCCTCGGGGCCCTTACGCTAGCAGGGGGCTCTGCTCAAGGGCGCTTCCCACAGGAGACGCGAGAAAAGCACCTCCTCCCGGCGAGCCAGGGCGGCACGCCGCTTCCCTCCCGCGAGACTGCCCTCCAGCGAGACTTCCCACCCGCGAGACTTCCCACCTGCTAGGTTGCCCTCTCGCGAGACTGCCTTCCCGCACACCCAAGTAGCGCAAAACGTGGGTTGTTTTGCTGCTCTTCGGCTCGCGGTGTCCTCCGACCGGTAAGGCGGCACCTGGCCTCACTCGCCCCGGCTCCCCAGCACAGAGAGTAGCGTCCAGCTCCGGTAGGTGCTCAGTAAGTGCACGTGCAAAGCACAGACCGCTGAGTGCGTGGGAAGCTCACGCAGACCACTGGCCTCTGGCTTCCCGTCTGTGAGATGGGAATAACCAGTGACGCGGCCACGCCTTGCCTGGGCTGTGCAACAGGCTACGGTGGACGGCAGACTGAAAGCAGCAGAATTGTGTCCTCTCCGAGTTCCGGAGGCAGGGAGGCCAGAATCAAGGCATCCACAGGCTGCGCTCCACCTAAAGGCTCGAAGAACGGATTATGGGCTGCACTGTGTCCCCACAAAATTCGTAGGTTGAAGCCCTGACCCCCCAGTACCCCAGAATGTGACTGTATTTGAAGATGAGGTTGCTGGGGTGGCCAGTGTCCTTATAAGAAGAGGACACTAATCCATAGACGCTGGGACTGCAGACACGCAAACCTGGACGTGGACGTTTACAGCAGCTTTATTCCCAATCGACAAAACTTGGAAGCAACCAAGATGTCCTTCGAGGTGAATGGATAAATAGACTGTGCTTCATAATAAATAGACAGTGTAATATTACTCAGCACTAAAAAGCAGTGATCTGTCAAGCCATGAAAAGGCATGGGGGAACCTTAAATGCAAGTTACTAAGTGAAGAAGCCAATCTGAAAAGGCTACAGACTGTGTGATTCCAACTCTGAAACATGCTGGGAAAGGCAAAACTATGAGACGGTGAAAGGATCAGTGGTGGCGGGGGGTTGGGGGGAGGGAGGATGAACAGGCAGAACACAAAGGACTTTCAGGGCAGTGAAACTACCCTGCATGAGACTACGATGGTGGATACAGGTCATTATACACTTGCCCACACCCACAGAATGTACACCACCGAGAGTGACCCTGGTGTAGACTGCGGACTCTGAGTGATGGTGGTGCAGGTCCATCAGTTGTAATCAAGGTACCACCTAGCAGGGGTGAGATAATGGGGGAGCCTGTGAGTGTGAGGGGGCAGGGGCTCGATTCTTCTGTAAACCTAAAACTGCTCTAAAAAACAGAGTCTATTTAAAAGAAAAAAACCTGGCGCACAGAGCTGACCTCCTAGTGGAGGGACAGGCAATAAACAACATGAATGAGTAAAGCTTCTCTCCCTTGAGCTAGTGCCCAAGGGGCAGGAGGGGGAGGAGTAAAGGGGGCAAAAAGTGAAAAACGACATCGTTCCCAGTGGAGAGGTTTTCCTTTTTTATTCTTTCTGGATCAAACACAGCCTCAGGTCCACTGGGCTCATGCCTCATGGGCTCACAGGAAATGCGTTTAGAGCTGATTGCTGAGATGCGGGTAGACACTGGCTCCTCTGCACGCAGGCAGCTCGAGGGACGGGGTGGGGGGTGCCCAGCACGCGGGAAACCTCAGCGCAGAGTCAGAGAGAAACCAGGACCTGCCGGGGCCTACCCCACCCTCCACCTGGGGCTCCTCAAGGGGAAAGTGGCCTCGGGGAGGGGCCTTCCCCTTTGCAGCTTGGCTGCTCAAGGGAGCAGGGTGGGCAGCTCCCCACAGCCCAGAGGGCGCGCTCTGCCGGCAGGCAGGCAGGTCCCCAGGAGCGTTGGGGTCACGCAGAGGTGACACTCTTCCCTTCTGAGCCTGGGTTTCCCATCCCTCGGAATGGACGGCCTTGCCCGATGCCGCTGGAGGGGGTGGCTGGTAAGCAAAGAGACTAGGGGTGGGGCGGTGAGGGGCTGGGGTCCTTGGTTCAGCGGGACCCTCGCCCATCCCGCCCGGCTCCCCCAGCCCCGCTCTGGGTCTGACTGGACCCAGCGCAGCCCCACACCCCGGCCCCGCGCACCGGCTGGTGACGTGGGCAGCCTGCTGAGCCTCTCGGAGCCTCTTGGTGACGGTGACAGGTATTAAGTTCAGGTGCAGACTGAGGAGACGTCTCAGCGCTGAGTCAAGGGGACTTGGCTGTCATCACTGTCACTGCCAGCACTCTGTTTCCATCCTCACACTCTGTCCTCACTGGGTTCAGCCCACAGCCCCAGGCCTGCTCGTCAAGCAAGTGAAGTTCAGGACAAGAGGAGTGGGCATGGCTCCCCCGCCACTCCACACCCACCTCCAGGTTCGGAATGTGCGTGCCGCCCAGCCACAGGCCACAGAGCCCCGGTCCCCCGAGGGCACTACACCACGCCCCTGGCTCCCAGAAGCTGGGCCTGGGGCCCGCCCTTAGTGGGCCGGGTCTCTAAAGGCAGACCACTTAGGGTCTTGGGCCCCGTGACCCACCTCCTCTGAACCAGCCACACAGCTGGGGTCAGGGGTTGAGGAAAGCTGGTCTGTCTTCCTTGGAGGGTGTGTGGCGCACAGGTGGGGAGTAGCGTCCTGAGGGCTTCCCCTTCTCCTGCCAGTGAGTGTGCCGACCGCCCCAGAGCCCAGCCTCATGTGCAGGATTCCCAGGCATCAACCCAGGATGCAAGTGGCCCTTCTCCATGGCTCTGTTTGCTCAGTGACACCCTGACTAGGGATTGGCGGGCAGGGTGTCCAGCCCTGGGCTGGCCCCTCCTGTCTGCCCCAAGTGAGCCCATGGGGGCAGGTTTTCTCCTGCACCATCCCTGTTGACCACCACCATCTGGCCACACTTCACTCTGGACCTGGAAGCAGAGGTTGGCCTCCAGCCAGGCACTGGGTCCGGGGGTGCTGGTCTGTCTTGGCTCACGTGTAGCCCACATCTCCCCATCTGGCCTCCTCTGGGGCTGCCTTGTGACTCATATCCCTCTTTTGGGTGCTTTGTGACTGGGACTGTCGCCCCTGTGAGTCCCAGTACCTCCTCTCTAAAGCGTGGCTGGCATGAGATTTGCATAGAATCATGTTTCCACTAATCCATCCATCAGTCACCCATCCATCTACCCACCCATCCCTCCCTCCATCCCTCCATCCATCCACCCATCCACCCACCCACCCTCCCATCCATCCATCCACCCATCTGCTCATCCCTCCCTCCCATCCATCCATCCAGCCATCCAGCCATCCACCCTCCCATCCAGCCATCCACCCTCCCATCCATCCATCCACCCTCCCATCCATCCATCCACCCTCCCATCCATCCATCCATCCACCCTCCCATCCATCCATCCATCCACCCATCCACCCACCCATCCACCCATCCATCCACCCATCCACCCACCCACCCATCCACCCACCCACCCATCCATCCACCCATCCACCCACCCACCCATCCACCCACCCACCCATCCATCCACCCATCCACCCACCCACCCATCCATCCATCCATCCACCCATCCCTCCCTCCACTCTCCCATCCACCCATCCCTCCCTCCACTCTCCCATCCACCCATCCCTCCCTCCACTCTCCCATCCAGCCACCCACCCACCCTCCCATCCACCCACCCATCCATCCACCCATCCACCCACCCTCCCATCCATCCACCCTCCCATCCATCCATCCATCCACCCATCCCTCCCTCCACTCTCCCATCCACCCACCCACCCACCCACCCTCCCATCCACCCACCCACCCACCCTCCCATCCACTCATCCACCCACCCACCCTCCCATCCATCCATCCACCCACCCACCCTCCCATCCATCCATCCATCCACCCATCCCTCCCTCCACTCTCCCATCCATCCACCCACCCACCCTCGCATCCATCCATCCACCCATCCACTCACCCTCCAATCCATCCATCCACCCAGCAGTCATGGGGGCTCCTACAGGATAGGAGAGGAGGCGGAAATAAGACACCCAGCCCGATGGGCTTCCCTGCCCACCTCCACCCAGTGTCATCTCACCACTGAGCCTCGCTGGCCTCCCTCCAGCTCTCTGGCCATCCTACAGAATCCTGAAAGCCTGAAAATGTGACCGCCTCAGGGCCCCTCTATCTGGAATGCTCTTCCCTTCACTTCCCCAGGGGCAGCTCTTAATTGATCCCTCAGACACAGCTTCCAAATCACCTCCCCTGATTGCCCCACGGGCCACATCTATTGGGGGCTTTTTGGTTGAATGTCTGCCTCCCGTAGGGGAGAAGGTCCCTCGCCCCCTGCCCCCCGTCCAGCGGTGGGTGCTGGCCACGGTGGCCTCTGGAGGGAGCAGCCCCACCCGCTCGTGCAGCCACTCCTGCTGCAGTCACTTCCTCCTCGGGTCCTTATCTCCCGGGCCGCCCAGCTCCGAAAGCCACCGCCAACGTCTGCTTCCCCACAAGCCCCAACTGCCCGGCCTGGGGGGAGCGGGGAGCAGGCAAGCACCCTCGAGGTGGCCACCAAGGGCCAGGCAGGCCCCGCTCCCCACTCGTGGGCAACTTTCTTTTCTTTCAACCCAACCTCTGTCAGCCCCTCTGATCAGAAAACCGGGCAGGATGAGACGCCTCCTCACGAAAGTGGAAGTGGCCCATCTGGGGTGCTCCCTGCAGGTGCAAGCGCCCCGAGCGACTGCCCAGAGCCGGGGTGGGGGCTGCCTTCACAGGGGAGGGGCCTGTGCCTTCCCAAGACCCTCTCGCTTCCCAGTTCGCAGAGGCCCCACCGCTTGCAGCCTGGAAAATGGGGCGAGGTGAGAACCCCAGCACCAGTCCGGGTGACAGCTGCACTGCCAACCTCGAGGCAGGCCGTGCCCGGCGTCCCCCGCGGCGTCTCCTCCCGGAACAGTCTGGGAGCTGGAACCACTGTGATCAGGGTGTCACACACGCCGAGGAAACTGGCCAGGGTGACCCTGAATCCCACCCTGACTGAGAGCAGGGGAAGCCAGGAGGGGCCGTGAGGACAGTGGCGAAGCCAGGGACTGGCCCCTGGCTCCCGGCACCCTCCCCTCCACCTGAACCCTGGGGCCCCGGGGCAGTGCACCCTGAGGGGACATGCACATCGCAGCCCCTTCCAGGAACAGACAGGGTCTGTCCCTGCCTGGACTGTAGAGGGACGCCCACCTGCTGTGACGGTGGCCTCTGGGGAAAGAGCGGGAGGCACTGGTAGGGGTTCTTACTTGCTGCCCTGCGCCCTCTGCACTGCTTGGACTGCTCCCCACGGGCAGGAATTACCTACAATCCAATTCAGTTCTGTCGGAATAGCACAGAAACCTGTGCATCAGCCCGGGTCTGTGGGCTGCACGCCTCTGGCCTGTCTGAGGCCCTGAGACTGCGGCCGAGGTACGATCCCCAGGGACTGACTGCCAGGCCAGTGGAGGGCGAGGGCCACACTTCGAGGGGTCTTCCCACGGCGGTCACCACCTTCACCAAGCGGCCGTTTGAGTGACTGTGAAGGGCCCCGCCTCCCCTGTGCGGGGTGCCGAGTGGGGAGCGGGGTCTGGGACACCCGCTTCCGGACTGAGTGGTCACAGAGGGCCCTGACCTTGTTTCTGGCGTCCGTCAGAGTGGGGAGCAGCCCGAACCCCCCCAGCAAATTCCACCCGTGAGCCCGAATTGGCACTGTTCCCCAAGGCATCCATCGGGAAGTGGGGTAAGGGTCCCTGAGGAGCCCCCAGCCAGGAGGCCAAGCCCAGAGAGGGGGTTAGCCTGCCCAGCCTGGCGGGCAGTACTTCCAGGGTGGGTGGGGGCAGGACCCTCAGGCCACGAGGGGAAAGCCCTGAGTGGAGGGGAGCTGGCCAGAGCGGCGGGACCGGATCAGACCAGGGCTAACCCAGAGGTCAGGTTCAAGGTTACAGGCGATGCCCTTGAACAGTTGGCCCTGGGCAGGCGGCCCTGGGGGAAGTCTGGCTGAGGGCAAGAGAGGGCAGAGACCCCCAGACCAGCCCAGGCTGAAGACAGGGCCAGGCCAGAGGGGAGACAGGTGGGCTGGGCAGCGTGGGAGTTGGAGGCTTGGCCAGGATGGACATTGCCCCCATGCTGCTGAGCTGCGCCCCTGCCCAGGTCAAGGGAACACACCCAGCGGGCCAGGGCCAGGGTGGGTGGGGTGTCACCGGCCGGGTGGTAGGAGGAAGTTGTTGGAAAGTCAGGACGGAATGGCCGTGAGGGAAAGCCGGGCAGGGCTGGGCCCAGATGGTTCCTGTTGAGGAAGCAGTGGGCACAGCTGCACGACTCTTCCTGGCCTGGCCACACTATCACAGCGACACAGCTGGCTGCCTCGCTGCAGACTGCAGGCGACCTCCCCCACCGGCGCGTCCCCAGGCCCGCCCCGCATCACATGAGCCCCTGCGGCCGCCCGCCCCTTCCCCAGGCCAGCGGGCAGCGACTGCTAGAAGGCCCAGAGCGGTCTGGGGGACAGAGACCTCCGGCTCAGAGAAGCCCAGGCTGGCTGAGGCCCCTGTCTTTCCCTCGAGGGCTCACGAGGTCGGGAAGGACGCCCAGGGCCGTGCTCAGGCCCGGCTCCCGCCAGCAGCAGGATTCAGTCTCCTGGACCCACCTCTAGCTCCATGTCCCGTGTGTCCCCCGTGCTGGAGAGTGGGCTCACGGCACCCACCAGCTGCTCAGCGCCTAGGGGTCCCAGGAAGGGCGGCCCAGGTAAGGGGATGGGGCAGGGGGAGGGGCGGCCCGAGCAGGTGGCGAGGCTGTGACACCTCCACGCTGCCGCCTGCCTGGTCCTGTTGACTCACCCCCACCGTCAGCGCGGCCTCCCACCAGGCACAGGCCCGCACAGCTGGGGCAGGTGGCCGGGGAGGACCCGGCAGGTGCCAGGCCGGTGGGCAGGCCCCACCCAGAGGCAGATGCTAGAGGCGGGGGCGGCTCAGTCCTCTAAGAGGGGTGGGCTCTGTCAGCCTCAGGGAGCAGGGCCCCGGAGTCAGCAAGGAAGAAGGTGTGCAAACTGGTGGGGACCCCTACGACTTGGAGGTCGGATGAGGAAACTAAGGCCAGATAGAGAGGGCCTCGCCCAAGGCCCCGGGACAGAGTGATGGTCCAGGACCTGGCCCTGGGCCCCAGTGAGGAGCGGCCCTGCCAGGGCGCCCACCCAGTGGAGCCAGTGCCAGGGAGAAGTGGTCACATGGGGAGGACCTCCTATGGGCTGCTGACTGGGGGGTGCAGGAGGCCGTGGCCCTCCCTGACACCCGACCCCAGCTGCAAGGTCGCCTGCCCGGCTCTCCCAGGACTCGGGAGCCAGCAGGGCTGTAGGCAGGTGGCCCCGCTCCCCAGCCACAGCCACGTGCCCACGGTCCCAGGAGCACAGAGTCCCAAGTCTCACTGCGGAGTGCAAGCACGCCCTGCCACTCACCCTGGCACCCCGACCCCAGACATCCCATCTCCCCTGCGGAGGGACCGCCTCCCCTGGGCAGGTTCCCACCTGCCCCATCCAGGGCCCCGAGGGCCAGCTCCCTGCACAGGCTCTGCCAGGCACTCAGCACATCCAGGACTAGAATCCCGGGTGTGCAAGGCCCGCCTCTCCACACAGTAACGAGCGTGCTGCTGGCTTCTCCCGAGTGTGGGTGATTCAAAGACATCGCCAGGGAGGCACCAGTCACTGGCCTGGGACACGCTCGCCCTGCCCTCGGGCTGGCCAGAGGCTACAGTCCCATCCAGCTCCAGCTGGGCCCCACACAGCTGCCCCTCCTTTCCCAGGGCGGCCCCGCCTGACCCCACTGTTCTGGGACCACTCCCCCCTCCTCACCTGGGGCCGGTCCCTCCTCGTGGCGGCCTCAGTTTCCTCATGTGTCAGGCCCCGTCCTTCTGCCCACTGAAGGGGTCAAGGAGCGGCTTCTCAGAGGGGGGGGAGGGAGGGGGGAGGCAGACGAGACTGCTGGCTGCTGTGTTTGGATGGTGGAGTGCCAGCCCGTGCAAGGGGTTTGAGGCCAGGAGACACGATGGGCCCTCTGCGCGCGTGATGTCTCCTGCGGTGCTGGCCGGGCTGCGGGCCCTTGGAGAAGGTGGTCCGGGTGGGCCTCCGATGCAGGATCCCAGCCGCCCCAATGGGGCACTTCCCACTTGGGAGGCTTTGCCAGGAGGAGGGAAAGCAGTGGCTCGTGCATTTGACTGGGGGCTTGCCTGGGCGCTGGGGTCCAGCCCTGGGACACTGGCTTCTAGGAGCTCACGGCCCATCGTCTCTAAATTCCCTGGCCCCAGGTGATAGGCACAGCCACACATCCTGCTCCCCAGGTCTCCTTACGGGGGCAGATGCTGGGCCGTACTGTGCCAGGCATCCCCACCGGGGGAAGTGGCAGGTGGAGCTGGGCTGGAGGGAGCCCATGGGGGCCGGGGCCCGGGGAGCCTGGGGACTGGGGACGGGCCCGTGGATCAGTGCTGCTCCGTCCTGCAGGCTTCCCACGATCCCGTGAAAACCTTTGAGACCCTAAATGTTAAATAGCGCCCAAACCACAAAAAGAACAGTAAGCAGTATCTTCCGAAGCTGAGCCTGTCCCTCTGGAGAACAAACGTGCGTGAACCCTGCGGCTTCCCTCTTGCTTAGCAGGAGGCGGGGCGGGGCTGAGGGGGGGGCGGCAGAGCTGCTGGTGTGGCCGTGGCAGAGGGTGGGGATCCGTCAGGACCCCACCGTGCGGTGGGGCCGCCGGCAGCAGGTGGGGAGGAACGGCGCTATTTCGTGCTGAGTGTTCACTGCCCTCAGATTTACTAGGTGCCGGGCCTCCTGGCGGCCCAGTGGTTAAAACTCGGTGCTTCGAACATCGTGGTACATGACTCTTTCTGAATTATGGTTTTCTCAGGGTATATGCCCAGCAGTGGGATTGCTGGGTCATATGGTAGTTCTATTTGTAGTTTTTTAAGGAACCTCCATACTGTTCTCCATAGTGGCTGTACCAATTCACATTCCCACCAGCAGTGCAAGAGGGTTCCCTTTTCTCCACACCCTCTCCAACATTTATTGTTTCTAGATTTTGTGATGACGGCCATTCTGACTGGTGTGAGGTGATACCTCATTTGTAGTTTTGATTTGCATTTCTCTAATGATTAGTGATGTTGAGCATCCTTTCATGTGTTTGTTGGCCATCTGTGTATCTTCTTTGGAGAAATGTCTATTTAGGTCTTCTGCCCATTTTTGGATTGGGTTGTTTGTTTTTTTGTTATTGAGCTGCATGAGCTGCTTATAAATTTTGGAGATTAATCCTTTGTCAGTTGCTTGCAGCTCTATTTACAATAGACCGGAGATGGAAACAACCTAAGTGCCCATCATCAGATGAATGGATAAAGAAGATGTGGCACATATATACAATGGAATATTACTCAGCCATAAAAAGAAACGAAATTGAGCTATTTGTAATGAGGTGGATAGACTTAGAGTCTGTCATACAGAGTGAAGTAAGTCAGAAAGAGAAAGACAAATACCGTATGCCAACACATATATATGGAATCTAAGAAAAAAAAATGTCATGAAGAACCTAGGGGTAAGACGGGAATAAAGACACAGACCTACTAGAGAATGGACTTGAGGCTATGGGGAGGGGGAAGGGTAAGCTGTGACAAAGTGAGAGAGTGGCATGGACATATATACACTACCAAACGTAAGGTAGATAGCTAGTGGGAAGCAGCCGCATAGCACAGGGAGATCAGCTCGGTGCTTTGTGACCACCTAGAGGGGTGGGGTAGGGAGGGTGGGAGGGAGGGAGATGCAAGAGGGAAGAGATATGGGAACATATGTATATGTATAGCTGATTCACTTTGCTATAAAGCAGAAACTAACACACCATTGTAAAGCAATTATACTCCAATAAAGATGTAAGAAAACAAAAAACAAAAAACGGTGCTTCCACTGCAGGAGGCCAGGGTTCCGTCCTCGGTCGGGGACTAAGATCCCGCGTGCCGTGCCCAGCGGCCTTAGATTTATTAGGTGCCAATTGTGTGCACTAGAAGCTGGGCTCCCGCAAACAAGAGGTGGGAACCAGGATACCAGCCGGGCTGCCTCAGTCAAAGGAGGTTCGGGGGCAATGCCCCGTGACCACCCCCGGGGGAGAAACTGAGTCAGGCCTGTTAAGTGTCACCTAAGAGGGACAGGTGGGGCCCAGGTGGCAGATTTCCAGGGAGACAGGGAGTGTCCCATCACCGGAGGGTCCAAGCAGAGGCAGCTGGGGCCTTAGGGGGTGTTGGGCGAGATCCCATGGAGAGCGCTGTCCTGGGAGCCTTGGGTCGCCTGGTCCCAGGGGGTGGGGTTCAGAGGTCAGCACTGTCACCAAGTGGGCTTGCCCTCCTTCTCCCCCATCCTCATCCTCCCCCTCCAGCTGCACCCCCCCACCACCACAGGCTCTTCTCTGGAACGTTCTCTGCCTGGAATGCCCTTCCCTGTTGTATTAATTTCCTGGGGCAGCTGTAACAGACCACCGCAAACCAGGTGCCTTACAACAGAAATCTACTCCCTCCCAGCTGTGGAGGCCAGAGGCTGAAATGAAGGGGTCGCAGGACTGGGCGCCCTCCAGAGGCTCTGGGGAAGGGTCGTTCCTGCCTCTTCCAGCTCCAGGGGGCTCCAGGTGTCCTTGGCTGGCGGCCACGTCCTTCCAGTCTCTGTTCCTGTCTTCCCATGGCCTCTCCCCCATGTCTCTGCCTCTTCTCCTCTTCTTATAAGGACAGTTGTCTTTGGATTTAGGGTGACCATTCCAGATGACCAGAGCTCCGACTGTCCCTTCTGCATTCCAGGCAGCAGGGTTGGGGCGAAGGTACCCACAGCCTGCAGCCAGCCACCTCTGTCACAGCCAGGGCCAGGGCTTGGGCACGTGGGCTCCAGCTGCCAGGGGGCCCAGTGGTGCATCCGGGGCCGCGTGGTGCAAAAGGGGAGCCAGGTTATCAGAAGCCCACATGGTCTCCCAACTGCCCACTGCCCCCTTTTTCATTCAGCCGAGGCCCCTGGGACATGCTTTCAGGGCTGTCGGGAGACGGTCAGCTATGGACGCTGGGGAATTCACACAGGGAGGGCCCGGGGCTTCTGGGGTTGGTGTGTGCATGCAAGGACGGCAGAGTCCACAGCCCCTCTCTACGATGCGGGACTGGGGGCAGAGCCCCACGGTGACCATCCATCTGCGTCTCTGTGCAAAGTACTGCAAGTGCTTTGTCATTTGATTTCTTCTGTACCGTCATCCCGCTCAGGATGGCAGTCCTGTCCCTGCTTTGCTCACACTCTGCAGGGCCTTCTCCCCCTCCTCAGGCCTGTCCCCACGTCTTGTTGACCACATGGTGCTGGGGGCTCCTGTGTCAGGGTCATGGCTCAGGGCTGCCAAGCCCCACGTGCTGCTGTGACTGCCATCTCAGAAGAAGATACCGAGGTTCTGAGGGGCACACAGCAGGCGAGAGCAGAGGTGTGATTGAACCCGGCTCTACTGACCCTGCAGGACCGATGGAGTGGGGGCCTATTTTGGGTGGAAAGCGGGCCCTAGACACCCTGCCAGATCAGTTAGTCCTGGCAGGAAACTGCTAGCACGACCGCCGGGCAACGGAGTGTGGACTGTGGGATGAGGAACCACTTACACAGGTCAAACAGAGCAGCCAGGTCAGCACAGGAGTCTGGGGGCTGATACAGCCTAACCTGAGGGGTGAGAGGGGAGTAGGGGAGGGAGCTGAGAGGGGCCAGGAAACGAGTGAAGTGGGCTGAGCCCCGGAGAGTGGACGGCAGGGCAAACACCCATGTCCTCCTTCCCCACCCCACATCTCCTGGGCCTGACTGGTCCCGGGCCAGCCTCTAGGGCACAGAGCAGGGGAGCAGGGGTGCAGCTCTGGGGCAGACGGAGGCTCTGGACTGAGTCCCCATCCCCCCACGTCCTGTGTCAGGACCCAGAACAAGTCTGGGGAGAGAGGATTCCACTCCCCGCCAGGTCCTGGGAAGAGTGGGGCTCCCTAACCCCCCTGCCCCGGGGTAACTGTGGAGCGTTCTTTCCCTGAGACCCGCAGTTTCCATGCTGTCCCTATCGCACAAGCCTGTGGGGCAAGACTTCTGGGGGCAGCCAGCAGGAGGACACCGGCCACCCGTGTCCTCCCCACCCATCAGACAGCAAAACTGAGCCTCAGAAGACAGAGCCGCAGGGCGGGGTGATGCCCAGGGGACAGGGTGCAATCCAGGCCAGCTTCCTGAAGGAAGTGGTCCTGCGGGGGCGGCGGGAGAAGGCAGAGACTTTCACTTCTTGAAGCGTCTTGACTGAGAAGAAAGGCACTGGTGCTAACCTCTCACACCTTCACTTCCGTGACTGCAGTGGAGGAGGGAGAGGCCAGGGCAAAGAGGGCCCTCCCTTGGACTCTGTGATGGGGCCAGAGGTAACGCTGCAGTGGTGCTAATGAAATTCCCATCGTTAAACCCCACCTAGGTCACACTGGTACAGCCAGGGCCGGCAGACACCCTGGGCTGGGCAGTGACCGTCAGAGTGCAGCCCAGGATGGAGGTGGCCTCCGTGGGGACCCCATCCAAAGGTCTTCTGGGGGTGGGGTGGGGAGGGTTGACAGGCTCTTCTTGTGGGGCTCTGGGGAGTCACTTTGTCATTCCGCCGTTTGCAAGAGTGAGCCCAAGAAAAGGCAAGTGAGATCACCTCTAGCCTGTGTGCATGCCCCCGGGGGGGGGGGGCTTCCCCCGCCCCGCGTCCTGTCCCCCCCCTCCCGTGCCTCCCTTACCCTCCCCTCCCCCCGCACACGTGCACTCAGTCCTCCTCTCCTGCTGTTTTCTCCTTCATTTATTGTTCCCTCCTACAAGGGGGCGGCTCAGGGTTACGTACCTCTTCACCATCCGTCTCCCAGGCGTGCTGGCTCCTCTGCCTGCTTGCCATGGCGCACTCAGCGCCCAGAGCTGTGCTGCCGTGGTGCCCGGCACTGGGAGGTGAATGCATCCCGTGTCCAGATGACTTGACCACCCCGCACACAACAAGCCTGCTGACCAGCACAGGGGCTGTGGGGAGTGGCTACGTTGGTCTCCAGATTCTAGATTTGCCATCACAGCCACTGTCAGACAGGACCTGAGGCCCAGAGATGGGGGCAGACTGCCAGGGGTCACACAGCAAGCAGGGCCGGGGCTCAGAGTTGGACGCGGGCCTAGCGGCCCCTCTCAACCCCTCCCAGCCCGAGGGCCTCTCCGTGGGCACCAGGGTCCCCTCCCCTGCAGCCTGAGGCATGGAGGGTACCAGACCACCTGCCCTCCCATCTTCTCTCACCGCGTCCTCTGCAGGGGGACACAGGGCCCAGAGAGGGGATGTGACTGCCAAGGCCACAGGCTGCAGTCACAGGACGCCCCAGGTGGGGTGGTTTATGAAGAGCAGACATTTATTTCTTGCAGAAGAGGAGGCTGGCCACCCAAGGCCAGGGTGCTGGCAGGTTTGCCGTCTGGTGACAGCTCCCTGGTCCGTAGCCCGCTCGCTCCCCACCCTAAACAGCACTTCCGCGAAAGGGCCAGGGAGGGGCTGGGGAGGGCCAGCGGGCCAGAGGGCGACGCTGACTGGAGGAAGGGGCAAGCGCCTCCGGCCATCCCAGCGAGTTCCGTTGCCTTGGAAACACCAACCTGCTGAAGTCCTCCGTCCCAGGCATGGAGGAACAGCCCCCTCTTCCTGCCCCCGTCCCAGCGCCCACTTGGCCACAGGACGCTGGTGGGGCGTTTGTGCCCTCGCCTCCCTGGCCCTGGGGCCTGGGCCAGGGGCCTGGGCATGCACGCACCCCTCCCCCAGCTCCTGAGCCGGCAGGCGGCCCCTCTGCTCTGGGCGGGAGGGCTCAGGTGGCACTGCCAGGAGCTGGGCAATCCTTGGGTGACGAGTGGGTTGTGCGCAGGAGGCCTGCTCCTTGGGCAGCAGAGGCTCCCTGAGCAGGCCATGACCTCGGATGCAGCCCCCGGGGCAGCGACAGTAGCAACACAGGAGGGTCCTCCGAGGTTGTTCCCTAAGAACAGGCTGCAGGCCTTGGACAAGGGGGCAGAGGGGATGGGCCACTCCATTCCAGACGCCTTCCTGGCCCTGGGCACAGCTTCTTCCCAGGAACCCTTCAAAGGCATCATTGGCCTGGCTGTACAGATGAAGACAAATCAGAGGGGTCAGGAAACCTGCCCAAGGTCACACAGCAAGTCACTAGCAGGGCTGGGGCCTCCCTGTCTGCCCAGCGCCCTCCCTGGGAGGAAACGCAGTTGAGGTAGGGCCTCAGGAAAGGGACCGCTTTTGCATCCATCATTCCCCATGTGGGAGCTGCACCCAGCAGCCCAGACCCTTAGCTGAACCCTCTGAGAGCCTACAGTGGGTCTGCTGGCTCTGCACTAGGGAGCCCAAGGCAGGTGCCGTCTGGCGCCCCAGCTGACACCTGGATAGAGCGCTGCCCCAGCTGATGCCCGCAGAGCCACCGCCCGGCCTGGCCCTCGGGGCGAAGCCCTGTGCTGCCTGCTGCTCTGAAACCTTTGGAAGCGTGGGCCGGGCCTGCCCCGGGTTAATACCCCGTGTTGAAGCGCCGGGGCCTTCGGAGGGCCCAGTCCGTGCTGCCGAGGTCTCGAGGAGGGTGTGGCCTCCGGGTGTGGCTTTCACTCCACGTGTGCAGAAACGGGTCCCTTCCTGAGAGGAAGCAGCGTCCGGCCACCTGCTCCGTGGGGCTCACAGCCTAGAGGGGCCGGGGTACGAAGGCGCACACGTCAGGGGGCAGAGGGTGAGGCCTTGCAGGTGGCCCGTCCTCGCCCTAGAGACATGGCCCGTGTCCAAGCTGCCCTGGGCCTAGGCAGGGGGGGCACCCGAGGGCCTGGCCCTCACGCTGGCCATGTCCCTTCCCTGGGCCTCTGGAGCTTCACAGACACTGCAGGGGAGGGACATGAGGTGCAGGGCCAGGAGACCCGAGAGGGACGGGAGGGGTCTGCGTAGCCTGGCTTCCCCGATCTCAGTTTGCTTGTGGCAAGGGCAGCCGGTTGGACCAGATCATGGCCGGGAGGGGAGGGCTGGGCTGGAAGCCAGCTCCACCACTCACCCCGGGACCCAGCAGGACTGTCGCCTCGTCTGTGACATGGGGGTGGCATCCAGCCCCCGAGACGCTCGGATCCTGGCTGCGACCCCCTGCCTGCACCCGCTCCCCGGCCAAGGGCCCTCGCAGGGGTGAAGAGGGAGCCCCGTGGAAGGAACTGGGGATTCACCCGCCCTCGGACTCCCAGCGCTTCCTACTTCCCTCCCAAATTGGGGTGCATTTTGAGTGAGTGGAAAGCCCCGACCTCACAGGGCCTGGGAGGGGGCAGCGCAGTAGGAGGGGAGACAGTCAAGAGGGGTGCTGGGACCCTCGCACCTCAGGCCAACTTCAGAAACGGGTCCCCTCTGCTGAGCTCCGGGACTGGGGCGGCAGGGGTCTTCCCACAGCTGGGTCCTCTTATTAAGAGAAAAGATCTAAGGTTCCAGCCTCGCTCTGGGCAGAGTGGCCGGCTCGGACACGGGACCACAACACCCAGACCCTGGAGCTCAGAGAGGTCACAGTTTGCCGAGGGGTACCTGGGCCTACCTCCCCAGGACGCTGCCTGCGGCCGCCAGCCCCCTACTGCTGGCCGCACGCCCACTCCTGCCTCAGGGCCTCAGGACAGGAGACATCCTCCCCCTGGAGGCTCAGGGCACCCGGCCCCTGCCTCTCCCTTCCTGTTTCTCAGGAGGGGGGTATTGCCTTGATGTACCCCCAGCCCTGGATAGATGGACACGCAGACATCAGACTCGTTCCCACCCCTCCACCACCACAGCGTTTTCTAGACCCAGGGT
The DNA here is from genome assembly GCF_964270905.1 of Leucopleurus acutus. Classification (NCBI taxonomy): domain Eukaryota; kingdom Metazoa; phylum Chordata; class Mammalia; order Artiodactyla; family Delphinidae; genus Leucopleurus; species Leucopleurus acutus. Next base: position 959,076 of record NC_139162.1, read on the forward strand.
CAGGACCCGACATCCTAAAAGCAGGTGACAAAAAATGCAAGTCAGAACAGTATCGCTCCCATTCATGGCCCCCAGGTGTCCCACCCTGAAGTCCTCCGGGGCTCAGGAGGCCGGCTGAGAGGCTCTGCTTGGCCCTGGCCCCTCAATCGGGGCTTCCTAGTCTGCGGTGCAAGGGGCTGTCCCCACCTGGGGGGCTCTCCGGGCGGGGGCTGCCACCCGGAGCTGCAGGGCAGAGAGCACAGCTGGCTCGAGGGGAGATGGGAGCAGGCGGCTTCCTGTGGAAACCGAAACTGCCAGGTGCTTCCCTCCCTCCCGCAGGGACCGAGACAGCTGGACCCGGTCCTGCAGCCCTGCCCCGCTGAGCTGCCTCTCCTTCAGGCAAATGCCCGAGGTCCAGACTGTGCTTCTCACCCGTCACCGCGACAACTGGGCCTCAGGTCACCACCTGCCCCTCACCCTCAGCCCAGAAGAGGCCCAGCGGCCCCGAGGCTCTGCCACCCCCTGGGGCTGCCCGTCCAGCCTGAGCCACCCTGGCGCGGATTTCAAAGTCTTTGGGCAAAAGCAGGATGTGAAATACCTGAGTAATCTTTAACTTGAATACACGCGAGGATGATGATGTTCCAGATAGATCAGATTTACCAGGACACAGCAATAAAGCCAGTTGCCCTGGCTGCCAGAATAGGAAACACTTCGCCCGCGGCTCGTGTCCATTTCCTACTGGACGGACTGCTGAGCCCACAGGAAGCAGGAGACAGAAGGGGCAGGTCTGGTCGTTGCCCGCAGCTGGGCCTCCGACGCGCCGCCTGCTCCTAGCATCCCGTTGTCTCCTGGCCCACCTTTCATTTAAATCGTGAAAGAATTCGCCCGGGCCAGGAAAACCCCACCCCAAGTCAGACGGGCGAGCTGAGGCTCCGCTCCGGAGTCTGCTCCCCCATCACCACTTCTTCTTAAAAAGGAATCGTTATAGATCCAGTGCCCCCTGCCCATGCTGCAGCAGCAAGACGGGATCAGAAATCCCTGAAAGCCAGGCTGCTGGGCCTGGACCCAGCTCAGGGTGCCCTGCGAGGTCCCCAAACTCGGACCCACGTCGTCATGTGTAAAATACGGACGGTGTCACACGTCAGCCCTGGGAGCCGCCCACCTGTGGAACCGTCCAAAGGCCTGTTTTTATCTGTGTGTGTCTTTCCCAGGTACATTGCGATGTTCTGTTTTAAATTGTTACATAGGAGTATCACGTTCTGCGCATCTTTTGCAATTTTCTGTTTTCTCTCCACGATGATACATAACACTGGATCCGTGCAGGCGCTGCCTGCGTTGCCCTGCGGCCCCATGAGTCCCCACGGGCCCAGGCAGTGGGAGGGTAGGACCTCAAGGAGACCCCACCTGGCTCCCGTTGAGAAAGACCTTTCGACAGCCACGTGTCCAGAGTCATGTGGGGTGTTTCTGGAGGTCATGAAATCTCCCTATGGCTCCTGGGGAGGCCCAGTTCACTGAAACTAGTGTGGGCGGGGGTGAGGCACTGGCACCTGGGCGGGCCTCAGCTCGACCTAGTCCGACCCTTTCTGAACGTGGACTCAGCGTCATCCCGGGTGAGGCTGTGGTGGGGAGTCCAGCTGTGACGAGCAGGGGGAGAGGCCAGTCGGTGTGTGGCCCCCTCGCTCTGCACCATCCCCTCCCTGACTCTAGCCCCGCTCCAGACCTTTGACATGAGGCCTGGGTGGTGGAAAGTCCTGGCGTGTGTGGGCCAGCGGGCCGGAGGCCTCCAAGCTGGGAAACCCCGCTCCTCTCCAGAAAGCCAGAAACGGGGCTCTCAGCAGCCCCTCCACGATGCTAGAAGGAAGAGGTGGCTGAGGGGACTTTTGTGCCTGCCTGTTGGCTGCCTGAGCCTCCACCCCTGCCCCCGGTCCCCTCCCCCCCGCACAGCACTGCACAGAGGGGGCCTCGGCCTGTCCTGGAGGGGTCAGGAGACTGAGCTGCTGAGCACACATCCCCGTCCACCCCTCAGCGAGGCCAGGAACGTGTGACAGGCGGCACTGGCTGCAGAGGGTGGGCAGCTGGGCTGGTGCAGGCAGGACGGGGTCAGAGCAGCCGGATTGGGGCCCGGGGGGCCTGGCGGGGGCTGCTGTAATAATAGTGGCGTGTCACCGAGCTCTCCCTGCTCCCTGGAGGGAGAGCTCCTGCAGCCCCGACACCGTGGCTGGTGGGAAACGGGCCTGCCATGTGCTGGCTGCCAGGGCCTACCCTCCAAGCCAGTGGCTCAGGGGATTTTTATTACTTTTGGCTGGCATGTCCCCTAAAATTTTTTTGAAAAATCAAACCCCCTTTAAGGTGATATTTCTTACAAAGCGGCCTTCCTGCGCTCAGTCACACCTGACCCTGGGCTGCTGCCTTTTGGTGGATAACAGTGGCCCGGGGCCACTAGAGAAGTTTTGGAAGGTGACAGTTAGCTGGCCACAAGAAGGGCTGACCTTAACATCCCCCGTGAGACATTCGGAGTGAGCAGTGCACAGAGGCACTCGCCAGTTTCCCAGACTCCCCACCCTGCAGGCACCCTGCCTGCTCGGTAGGAAACAGGCCTTGAGCCCCAGGTGGGCATCGTGCTGCAAATGTTACTGAACTGAACTTGGGTCTGCTTGCCCGTGCGCAGCAGAGCTGATCTCCTGATACTGCGCTGTGATGAAGGAAAGTACAGCGTTTATTACAGGTGCCAAGCAAGGAGAATGGGCAGCTCATGTTCAAAAGACCCGAACGCCCCCATGACTTTCAGGGAAGGGGTTTTAAAGGTCGTGTGAGGGAGGGCGATGCAGGGGGTCTGAGTAGCTCATGCACAATTCTTGTACTGGTTGGCATCAAGGTGAAATGTCGAGCACCACCAACCTTCTGATTGCAACCGGTCTGGGGTCTATGTGCTTGTGGTCATCAGTTTTCACCTCGTGGGGGTCGGCTTCCTGTAAAAACAACTTAGGAATGTGCATCAGGCCTTTATCCGGATCTTTCAGGGGACTGGGAGTTCAGTGATTCTGCTCTGTGGCTGGTTTAGAGTCTAAACTATAACCAATTTCCTGCCCAACGAGTATTCTTTGTTTCTACATCTTCACATTTTGTCATCATTCACTCTTTTTTTAAATTTATTTATTTATTTATTTATTTATTTATTTATGGCCGCGTTGGGTCTTCGTTGCTGTGTGCGGGCTTTCTCTAGTTGCGGCGAGCGGGCGCTACCCTTCGTTTTGGTGCGCGGGCTTCTCATGGCAGTTCCTCTTGTTGCGGAGCACAGGCTCTAGGTGCGCGGGCTTCAGTAGTTGTGCTCACGGGCTCTAGAGCGCAGGCTCAGCAGCCGTGGTGCACAGGCTTAGTTGCTCCACGGCACATGGGATCCTCCCAGACCAGGGATCGAACCCGTGTCCCCCGCATTGACGGGCAAATTCTTAACCACTGCGCCGCCAAGGAAGTCCCTGTAATCATTCACTCTTGAGCCAGGCTTTTGAGGCTTGGGCAGGTCTGGGAAAGTAAAGCAAAAGCCTTTTACTTTAATGGACAGGGACAAAGGGGCCTGTATATGGGTTCACAGATATCCTTCTAAACCAATGGGGGACATAGGACTGTGGGTGATGGTGGTGATGGGCCAGTTCAAAACATCTAGACATTGTGGTTTAAACAGTCAAAGGTCAAGTGGTCCAGCGTATCGTATATTTTATGTTGCACACGTGCTTGGGACCTATTTTCATGACAGCCCTGAGGCTGCAGGTTTAGCACCTTGACTCGTGGAATGTTGCCACAAAACCAAATTGTCAGGACCCAGACGGACACTGTCAGCTTTAATTCAAATAAGCATGTTATTAATGACTCAACTGGCTCACTTTGGAATTCCACTTCTGGTGTAAGTGGATGGATGGCAGATGGATGGGTGTGGGTGGGTGGATGAATAGATGGACAGGGAGAAAAGAAAGAAAGCAGGAAGGCAGGAAGGTAAGTTAAAGCAAACCTCTCAAAAAGCTATAAACATGATTCTTCTATGAAGGTGTAGCAAGCACGTGTCAGAGACATGTCTCCCTCATTGCTGAGGTAGCCAGCCAGGTGGCAAAGGCGACTCAAGGGAGGACACAGCAATTTTCCATCCCAAAAAGAGAGAACGCCGCCCCGAGACCCCTAAGCACAGTCATGAAGCACAATCTTCTCTACTGAGCAGAAACGGTCTGCAACTTGTCTGTTTCCTGCGAGTTAACACCTAACTTACAGCGTCTGGGACCCAATCAGCATCAACAGAAAGACACCCAGGCATGTTCCGGGAGGCCCACTTACCTTGGCAGCCTGGCTGGACATGAGGACACGGGTGGCCCTCTGCCTTGTCACTCATTTGGGACAGGTGTTTCCATCGACGAAGGCAGGGGAGGCCCGGAGACTTGCTGGGTCTTTATACCCTGAGGCAAAGCACTGAGATGGGTTCAGCCTGCAGGAGAGAAGGAGGGTCAGGAAAGGAGAGGAGGGAAGAACGGGCAGACCACAGGCCTCGTTTCCTGCTGGAACCATCCGGAAGTTGAGGACCCCAGGATTCCTTCAAGCTCTCTTGCCCAGCTACCTGGAGAGTCTTGGCACAGGCCTGTTAGGAAGACCCTGGCACAGACCAGAGCAGCCTGCCCGCCGCACTGGCCAGGGCTCGGGGGGCCGGAAGGCTCTTGGTTCTCTTTTGTTGGAAGACAGAACCCCTCTTCTTTCTGCAGGTACTGCTGCAAGCCAACTGCCCCCCTCACGGTGAGAGATGGGGACCCCTCCAACCTCTGTGCGGGGGCCGGGCCTCGACCCCAGTCCTGCTGCCGCCCCCGCCTCACCTCCTGCCGGCTCCCTGCCCGTGGGGCCCGAGCTGTACTTTCTGGATCATCAGGGGGCTGTCCTCTCCAGGGTCTGCGGTTCTCCTGGTCATTCCCCCCAGAACAGAGCATGGCGCATCAGGTGCTGGAGAAACGTCAGCTGAGAGAGAGAATCTGGAGAATGGCTGAGTGGCTAGAAGCTTGGATGGACCCTGGAAAGATACTCACTGAAAGAAGCCGGACCCAAAAGGCTGTGTATTATACGACGCCACTCGCACGAAAGGTCCACAAGAGGCCACTCCACAGGGATGGACAGCAGATTCGGGGGTGCCAGGGGCTGGGCCAGGGGCCGTGCTTCCCGTTGTAACGTCAGGCTCTTCGGACGCCTGCACTGGGGGGTGCCAAGCGCCCCCAGGACCAAAGGAGATGCTGAGAGTAACCACGCTCCTCGGGACCCAGTGAACGCCACCGCTGACACGTGGGTCCTGGGAACCCAGACATGTTGCAGTCCTTTCACGTAAACGTTTGGGTGATTGGCCCACTGGCTGGCCTCGCTGCAGGGCACCCAGGAGCCTGCACCCCTCACAGCTTGCGGCAGGAGTGGCTAATCAATTGCTGCGCCTTTCTGCATCCTTCACAGCACGGTGCTCCTGGGACCAGTCCTGGCCGGTGGTCGCACACTGTTCGTGGGGAGCTACTGTCCCCCATCCCCGGCTGGTACTTTTGTCAAATGGAATTAAAATGTCACGACGGCATCCAACTGGAGCAGAAGCTTCCACCAACACCGACCGTCGCTTTCTGCACGACTCTTGTCTTTGGACCACTCTTAGCTCGATTGCTTTGTCCTGGGCGGCGAGTCACATGGCTCTCCTGAGTCTCCTTTGTGCATCGTTAAGGCAGGGTTTAGGAAGCCCTAGAGGCCCCGGAGAAGGAGGACACAGCCTGTGCTCCACCGCTTGATCAGGACGAGACCTCGGACGAGATGTGCAACCTCTCTGGGTTCTGTTACTTCATCCATGAAAGTTCACGTTTCAGATAAACACTATTTTAGTATAAGTATGTCCCAAATACTGCCTGGGACACACTCGTACGGAAAATTATTCACTGCTTATCTGAAATTGAAATTTAACCGAGCATCTGTATTTTTGTTTCCTAAGTCTGGCAACCCCATCCATGAAGGATTCGAACCCTGTCTCCAAAAGGATTGTGTCCAGCTGCGAATAGCAGGAAACCTAACAGCAGTAGGACAGCGTTTGTGTGTCTTTGTCCTCGTAACAGAAACTCAGAGGCAGGCCGTGGAGGCTGGTCAGCCGTCCGGGACACAGGCTAGTTTACTCTTTCTATCCTACCTCCTTTTACTTGTGGCTTCCTAGCTGCAAAGTGGCTGTGTCACTTCCAGGCATCACATCTGCCTCCCGAGCAGGAAGAAAGAGGAAAAGAGAAGGTGCAGAGGACAAAAACTGGACCAGCCCCTTCTATAAAGAGAGCAAGCCTTCTGTAGAAGCCCCCGTCGGCAGACTCCTGGTTACGCCCAGGATGGGGGGTCCGGTCCCCACCTCTGAAGCTCCTTCCCAAACCAGGACTTTCTGGCTTCGAATTTCACAAGTTCTCTGCTGTTTTCAAAAAACCTCAGCGCCCAAGGTCCATCCACCCGGCCACGGCCCCATGGGGCCATTTCACAAGTGGCCATCCCCGCTGAACTTGGAGGGGGAGGGGGAGACCGCACTGTCCAAAACCCGGGCTGGGAAATCACTGCTCTCCTGCCTTGTCTGCAGGGCCTCCTGAGCTCAGGCGGTGGGAGCTGGGACGGGGACCCGAAGGCTCTGCTCTCATGTCTGCAGGCATCTATCCCTCCGAGGGGCCGACGGACTCATCTTCGCGGGAAATTGACTGGTCTTTTTATTTTATTTTATTTTAATTTTTTTAAGTCTTTATTGAATTTGTTACAATATTGCTTCTGTTTTATGTGTTTTGGTTTTTTGGCCATAAAACATGTGGGATCCTAGCTCCCTGACCAGGGATCAAAGCTGTCCCCCGCGCAGTGGAAGGCGAAGTCTTAACCATTGAACCACCAGGGAAGTCCCTTGACTGGTCTTTTTAAACAAAGATCCAGCCTTTCCCCACCAGGGTCCTGGACACCAGCGTTTCCCTCTCCCCATTTTCTCTCCATCACTTTTCCAAGCAGCTGGGAGGAAAGAGGAGGCTCCGAACATCCCTGGGACCCTTCTCCTCTAGTCCCCTCTCCTGCTCTCAGTTTCCCTCCGTCTTGCTCCCTGTCCTGGCCTCTGCCGGTCACAGCCTCGTGTCCACCGACTTCCAGAGCATCTCTCCTGCGCCTGAGCTAGACAGGGGCAGCATGTCCACGCTCCTCCTGCCTCTGTCCTCACCTTCCCTTCGAGACCTCCGGGCCCCTGGAGCTGGGGGCTGCCGTCCCATGACGACCCCCCCCCAGGGGACTGCCCCAGCCCACGAGCCTCCCCTCAGGCCCCTCCGCACAAACCCACGTCAACTGCCAGGGTGGCGCTGAGCCCGCTGCCCCGAAGGGGAGGCGGCCGTACCCCTCAGAGCCCGTCAGTGGTCACAGCACCTGCTGTGTGCCCTTGACGCCCTGCACAGAGCCTCTCCCCACCCCCTTTATCAATGGGGAAGGGTGGGCCCCCCTCGTGCTCTGGTCCTCCAGGGCCTGCTGGAACTCAGACGCCAGGAGGACCTCGTGTCCCCAGCCCTGGGTGCTGCCGGGAGCAGCTCTCAGCTCACAAATGAGCACCTGGCGGGGCCGGGGGTGGTGGGGCTCAGAGAGGAGCCCAGTGGGCCCGGGGGTCTGCAGAGCCCCTCCAAGGGCAGCAGCGGGCGGTGGGACCCCCCGCACTGGGCTGTCCGCCTGCCCCAGGCCTTGGTCTCTGATCTGGGGACGGAACTTCTCCCTCTCCTCTCGCGGGCTCCTTCCACCAAAGTGCGTGATGCCTAAGGGCACTGGAAACATGAGCGTCTCCACGTCAGAATCCTTTCTTTGCCGCCTCCGCCGCCTCACCCTGATTCCCCCAAATAAAACTTCTCCTTTCCCTCCACGAGCAGATCAGTTCCCCATTCGCCGTGACCACACCACCCTCAACTTCTGCCCGGAGTTTCAGGTTCTGAGAGTTATTTTAGGTCTTCCTCCTACGTGCCTGCCTCTCCGGACAGCCCGGCCGCCCTGACCTGCCTTCCCCGAGCCTCCAGACCCACGGCGGCCTGGCTGAGGGGGCTCGGCCCCCGCCCTCCGCCCTCCGCCGGCCCCTTGTCCCTAGGAGCCGGGGCGGTGCGTGCTGTTCAGAAGGTGCCTCAGTTCTGGGTCTGCTTTGATTCAGCTTTCTTGAGATAACTCACAGAGCATACAATTCACTCATGTAACATGTCCAATTTCAGTGGTTTTTAGTCTGTTCACAGAGCTGTGCAACCGTCATCACTGCCTAATTTTAGAACACGTTCATCTCTCCTAAAAGAAACCCTGTGCCCCTTAGCAGTCCCACCCCACCCTGCCCTGGTCTCTTCCTGTCCCCTGGACCTGCCAGCTCCGGCTGGTTCACATAAGTGGGATCGTGTGAAACGCAGCCTTTGTGTCTGGCCTCTTACTCAGCGTGATGTTTTCAAGGCGCATCCACGTTGTGGCACGAATTAAGACCTCATTTCTCTTTCTGGCGAATCATATTGCATCGTTTGGACTGTGAGGCAGCCTGGGGGAAACCCAGCCCCACCACCTACAGCTGTGGGTCTCAGCGAGTGACCGCCCCTCTCTGGGCCTCGGCCTGGATGAGGACAGCCCCCTGGGCCTGGCGTGAGGCTTTCATGGGGGATCTGGGTGCAGTGCCCTGTGCGGGCGGGAGGTGACTGTCACCTTCTCCATCGTCCTCCCCACCGCAAGCGTCCGTGTTCCTCACACAGCACCGCGTTCAGATCCTGCCCATGTCCTCAGCACCCTCCCTGTCACCCTACCATGTCCAGACACGAGGGTGTGGGTGGGAGGGCGGCCGTTTCTGGCGCTCTGCCAACCCTGAACTGGGGTGTCAAGAGCGGGCTGTGGGCGGCGCGTCTGGGAAGGACTGGGGGGCACCGGTCAGCGCCCCGCATGCTTGCTTGGGCGGCTCATCAGCCCCCAGCTAGCGTGGCCCCGCACGGAAGTGCGGCTGCAGTGGTACATCCTCTGGCGTGGGTCTGTCTGCTGTGCAAGCCGGGGTTGCATCTCTTACACAAGAGGAGGGGGCGGGGCTGACTTTGGGGGACCAGGCGTGGCCACCTTTGTCTTACGGCTGCCCAGGCAGGGCAGGGAGGAGGGGACGATGTCCCCCAGTATCTGTCAAGAGAGCACAGCTCTCCCGTGGCACCAGGGCAGACCTGGCTCTTTCTCCGTCCAGCCTCAGAGCTGCTCCCGGACCAGCCCCGAGCGGCCACACCCCTGCTGGGCGGGCTCCCTGCCCCCGAACAAGCCGGGCCTCTTGGCAGGAAAAGGTCCCTGGGGGTCACGTCCCACTTTGGACCCCCGCAGTCCCAGAACTGAGAAGGGCCCCCTCTCTGAGGCTCCGTCCGTTTCCCTGTCTGTGAAATTATTGGGCGGCCTGGTGAGCTCCGAGGTCTGTTCACCTGTATGTCCCGCCTCCCAGCCTCCCCTCCCAGGCAGCGAGGGCTTTCTCTGTGCCCTCTGTTGAGGGTCATGGGCTGAGGATGCGGAGGGTGCCCCCGGCCACACTGTGGACACATTGAGGGACAGGGAGGACAAAAGGGGATCCAGGGAGCCTGGTGGGGGGACCCTGGGACCCACCTTCCCCACCTGGTGCCTCATCCTCTTTTAGTGCCCCCGGGCGCGGGGTGGGGGTGGGGAGGACGGTGTTCGAGGAATATTTGAGGCACAAATGAGGAGCAGGTGGGGTTTTCTTTGTGGGTGAGGATGGCCCTCCATCAGCCACTCCTTCTGGAGCAGACACAGTAAAGCAGTCCTGCAGAGCCTGTGTGTGGGTCCTGGACACTTGTACCCCAGGACAGGTGGGGACAGGAAGCCATGGCCACGCGTCAAGGGGTGCCCTACCTCCTGGGACACGTGAGCAGCTGTGACGGGGCCATGATGAGGGTGCGGGAGGGCATCTCCCCCAGATTCGGGGAGGGCAGTATGGGAAGGCCTCTCGACAGATTCCTGAGGTGGAGAGGGCTTAGGGCAGGAGTTTCCAGGTAGAAGGAGCTGCATGCACCTGAGGGGCAGACTTTTTCTCAGGCAGGAGTGACAGCACCAGATCTGTCTTGCCGGGTGCTCTGCAGGTCCCCTGCAGGAGAAGGCCTGGGGGTGCCCCTGCTCCAGGGATAATAAACGGCCCGTCAGAGTGGGAGATGCATGTGGGCTTGGGATGGTCCATCTGGGCCTGCCCTGGTTGTGGCGCCGCAGCAGGCAGGCTGTTCTCATCATTCTCACGCACAGAGCTCGGCTGCCCACAGCTGCTCCAGGCCGAGTTCCTCGTGTGCACGGTGGAGTTGCCGGGGCATGTAGTCAGGGTACTGTGCTTGCAGGTGATAGAAACCCTGCCCTGGAGCTCAGGAAGGACCCTGATGTGTTGGTTCAAGTAACAGGCTCCAGGAAGGATAGGGTGGGACTGGCTTCAGGGACCCTGGTCCAGCCAGCACATGCTCAGGGCAGGCCCTCTCCACCTCTCAGAGCAGACGGCCCCAAGCAGCTCTGGGGGCGCCTCCTGAGCAGAGCAAAAAGAAAGCTCCCCTTCTCTGGTCCAGTTCAAAAAATTCCAGGGAAGGATTGTGATTGGTCCAGCCGGGTCACATGCCCTCCTCGTGGCCCAATCAGTGCTGCCCCCAGGCTTCCGAGCCGGATGCCACACTGGTGCCTGGGAGCAGCCTGTGACCGGAGCCGGGACTGAGAAGCCACAGACCTGGCACCAGAGCAGCTACCCTGATCGTGCACTGCAAGTGCACTTTAAAAACTAACTGCTATCTTCCCTTACTTAAGAAAGCAAAAATAAAATGATAAATCCAAACATGCAGATAAGAGAAAGGAAGGTGAAGATAAAATAAAATGAGGATAATGAAACCTCCCAGAGAGTTGCATGAAGCTTAAATGAGGTCATGCAGCCACTCAACAAATACTCATTGAGAGTGTAGGCCACCTGAGGCCCTGGGGACTCAGTGGTGAACAGACAGACATGCCCTGCCCCGGGGGAGGGAGACTAGGGAACAGGTAAACCACTGGTAAACACGCTGTATGTGCAATGACGGAAAGACAGGCGCCTCGTGAGCTCACAGGAGGGCCGGAGTGTTCCCTATGGAGGGTGGGCCTGGGTACAGCAGGTGGGCTGTGACACCAGCGGCGCCCCAGCGCAGGGCGGATGCCCCACTACAGTGACCGCCACTATCGTTTTATTATCACCAGAACCTAGGAAATGGATCTAGTGCTCAGGGGAAGTTTTGCAGGAAAACCCTGAAAGTGTAGGCAATTATGACGTGCGCACATCCTTTGCCCATTTCTACTCTGTACGTCTGTATTCTCTACTCCTTTGTGGCAATTTTCGCATATGGTGCTACAGTCCTTTGTTACACCCCCTGCTCCCACCTCCACACCCCCGTTCTCTACTCTCCACCTGCCAACAGAGCATGAGGTACCCCACGGTCCCTTTCTTAGGTATTTAGTGTTCACCCAGCTACGTCTTTGGGGTGGGCTTTGTACCACTTCTGACGTTCACTGTTGCACTGTGATGTTTAAGAAGGAAACACGTAAGGATGTAAGAAGCATCCTCTGGTAGATGAACCTGAGCGTAGGAATTGTTGGATCTGTTTACAGCTCTCGGCAACTACTGCTGAAATGCCCCGCGGGGAAACGTCACTCGGCCTGTGTACCAGCACCCTCACCCACGCTGGACATCTTCGCTTTTAAGTGTGGCCATTTCTCCAGGTGGGGAGCATATGTGGCTTTTTAGCTCACGGTCCTGTGATCACCAGTGAGGGTCCGTGTTTCCCACAGCCTTGGAGTCTAGGGCACTTAGGTGAGTGAAAGTCTGTGGAAACCTTCCTTTCCTGACTTCACCGAGAATCCCTCAGAGAACTGGGTGCAGGGAGCAAACTGCTGCTGTGACCATGTCCGGTCCCCACGGGCACTGTGCCTCCACTGCCGCAGCTCTGCCACCCCGGGCCCTGAGCCACGTCTGAGTCTTCCTGGGACTCCCAGCAGCGCCCAGCCCTCGAGAGCCGCCGCCTTGGTTCCTCCCTGCAATCTGGAAGGCAGATGGGCCGCCCTTCCGCGGCCTCCTTTCCTGTGACCATCACCCAAGGCGTGGACAGGCTGGTAGATGGGTGGGCCAGGAGGTGGCAGGGTGTGACCGGCCAGATTGCAGGGCGGAAGCGAGCAGCGTAGGGCTAGCAGCGCCGTGCAGCCAAGAGGCGCCCGGGCTGGGGTGCTGGGAGAACCTCTGGGACCCCCGGCGCCACCACCCTCTGCGGGTTCTTGGTCTCTCTGGGCCTGGGTTTCCTCATCTGCAGGAAGGTGGATCATTACCTGCCCCGGGGTTGTTCCGGGGTTTGGATGAGAGCGTGTCTGAAGCACCTAGCACCGCCCCTGCGCCGGTGGGACGCCAGGTGGCTGCTCCCCCGCCACAGGAGAGCTCCTTTGAGAACACCTGGCCGGGGCTGCATTTGGCCCAGCCTGGAACTGGGATTTTAGCTGCCTGGCTTTGCACACAGGATATTTAACGGCTTTGCCCAGAGAACTTGACTTCACAATTCTCACAACGTGACCGTCATCCCGATTCCTGACAAAGCTTCGGTGCAGGTAAAAACAAATGACCTGGAGTCAAGGCTTGGGAGCCCCCAGAGGCATGTCCCAGGACTCCAGGATTCTGAGGAGCCCTGGGCCAGGTGGAGGGAGCCCCACGGAGGGATAGGGAGTCCAGCCTGGCGGCTCTGTCCCGGCTCTGCCTAGCTGGCCGCTGTCCTGGCGCTCCGCCCAGATCCTCAGTCCCTACTCGGGCCGCGCCCACACCCACACCCCGCCCACTCCCAGCCCCGCCCATATTCTTAATCCCCACCCACGCCCCTAGTCCCCTCCCACTCCCATGCCGCGCCCACATGCTGTTGCCCCCACTTCCGGGCGCACCTGCTGGCTCGCGACCGCCAGACCCCGTTACTCTCACCTGTGTTCCCCCGGCACCACCGCCACCGCAGGGGAGGACGCAGGCGGGGAGCGAGGGTCCCTGGAGCAGCCCCACCGGAAGGGACAGGAGCTGCTGCATAAATCCGTGTCCTCCCGCCTCTCCAGCCCTGGGTGGACGGTGGCTTTTGCTGGCTCCCTCCCTCCGGGTCTCACTTCCACTCCACTGCCCCGCCTTCTGGCCTTGACCGAACTCTGGGAGGACCAAATAAGACAGTGCCGGCCACTTGTTCACATCCTGCCCCAGAACAAAGCATTTCCCAGAGGCTGTTTCCCATTCCCAGAATCCAGGTAGGAAGTTCAGCCTGCCCACCTGCCGGGCTGACTCCACCTGAAGGGCTGGCCTGAGCACCAGGGGGAGCCTGCCTGTGAGTGACCTGAGTCATGATTTGGGGTCCTGTTTCCCACAAGGCGGCCTTACCCTCCCTAGAATCACGTGGAGGAAAGGGCAGAGTGATGACTGTGTAATGCAGGCTCCTGGGCCTCCCAGCCCTTCTAATCCCATCTCAGGGGAAGGAGCCAGGCAGTGCCCGGCTGTGGAGCCCGACCCCAAAGGAGAAATCAGTAATGGCAATCCCGTCTTTATTTAAAGTTTTGATACTTTGCTCGTATGGATTTCTGTCATTTATTCTAATATTTTAAAATATTGGGTTAAAATGGGATTTATCTTGTATACTGAGGGTTTCTGTACCTCAGTACTTGCCAGGTCCCCATCCCAGGAGCCTTCATTTCACAGTCGCTCCAGGTGATTCTGATGTATATTAAATTTGAGGTCCTCTGCATCAACAGTGATAATTAATAACCTGCAGCTGCCCTCAGACGGCTGAGATCAAGAGCCTCTGGAAAGGAAGGCATACAGTTAGAATGCTTCGGGTTGCAAGAAACAGACTCAGCTGAAACCAGCTCGAACAATAGGAAATGTATTATTGAACCAGCAGTTCCATAAGCATGGTGGGTTTCATGGTGGGTTTCAGGAAGCATGGTGGGATTCAGCAGCTCAACAATGCTCTGAGGGGCCCCCATCCTTTCCGTTCATCTCCCCCCCCCCCCCCCCGCCCCGCATCAGCGTCATCCTCAGGGTGCTGGCCATGGGGTAGCAACAGGAGCAAGGACACAGGAGCTTCCTCTAGGCGCGTGGGAGCCAGAAAATTCTCCAGAACCCCCTCTCCGCACATCCCACTGGCTGGAGTGGGATCACATGCCCACTTCTGAGCCAAGAACGAGCCACTTTCTGAACCTGCAGATGGACTGTGGCTGGCTGGGCAGGGTCCAGGGCTGAGCGGTACCCTGGAGCAGCTCTCGCAGGGATGTTTAGAATGGAGACCTACACCAAGTGGTGGCTGAGCCGGTGAGGAGGAAGAGGGGCAAGTGAGGGGTGGGTGGGGGGCCAGCGGCCCAGGAAGGCAGGCTTCCCTGTAGACACACCAAGAAGGTATTTCAGAGCTGGTTGACGGGGCCCCTTGGTGATAGGCAGAGCTGCCTTTGTGAGGACAAAGGAAGGCACTTCTGCCCCCAATGCAGCCGCACCTGCCTTCCCTGCCTGCCCTTTGGGGCAGTGTACTCCCTGCACAGTCTTACTCTGCAGCCCTGAAGCTAGGTGGACAGGGTGACCTCACGGACCTCCCGCTCAGCCCTGCTAGTGTGTCTCTGCCTGGGGCTCTGGGTGGGCCTCCCCTTCTGCAGGAGGAGCCATCCCTGGATCGGGATGGGAGGACCAGTCTTGTGTGAGGGGCCGGGGGGAACCAGGAGATGCCCCCAGGGCTGGGGGGGCTTCACACTGGAGCCCAGGACCCTCTCTGGTCAGGCTTCTTTCCCTGCCTTCGTGGTCGACTCAAAGCCCCACACTCTGATGCCCACAGGTGGCTGATGGCCAGGGCAGGATGCCGCCTACCTGGGCCCGGGTGCAGCCCCTTTTCCCAGCTTCCTCTGCGTAGTCATCCCTCTCTCACTTACCACTAAAAGGCCGGTGTCTCCCTGCTGGGCCCCCCACGATGCCTCCTCTCCGCCTCCCCACTTGCAGCAAACACAGTTTCTTGCAGTTCGGGCCATTTCCAGTCTTTGCCACAAAACTGAAGGAGGCCTATGGACTTGGCAACAGACAGTCCTTAAAAATCGCTCTTGTGACTGGTCACCCCGGGGTTCGGGGCAGAAAACTGATGGAAGGAGGCCATGGTGGTATCACTAGGGCACATCAGCCTCTGATCCTGATCTATTTACTTGTGTGATTGGGGTTTCTCACACTTTCACATTAAAAACCCACGACAGGAATGGGATTAATGTGGAACTTTGTCTTTTCCTGGCAATAAGTAATATGTCTGGAAGGATACACAAACTACTCCACAAAATCTGTCCATCCCTCTTTTTAGGAGAGATATTTCTAATAAAAATTCACCTTTTATGTTTAATAATTCTCAAAATGTGTAATAAATTCGTATGGTTTGTATCAGCTGCATACTACCAGTAATTATAATGATAACCCAATCCAGATGACAGACTGGAACACGCGAGAATGTTTAAAATCTTGTTATTCCAACGTTTTTACATAGTTCTGTGTGATAGGGGAATCTAAATATGTTAGGACAAAATTCTATTGGGTGGAATGGAAATACACGGTGAGTGGGGAAGGAGCTGTGTGAAAATTCAGGTGTCAGAGACGAGGCTTTATAGACATATATTTTTTTAAAGATTTATTATTTATTTTTCGCTGTGTTGGGTCTTAGTTGCAGCACGCGGGATCTTTGTTGAGGCACGTGGGCTCTTTCGCTGCAGTGCGTGGGCTTCTCCGCGTGGGCTCTAGTCGAGGCACGCAAGCTCAGTAGTTGTGGTGTGCGGGCTCAGTTGCTCCACGGCATGTGGGATCTTCCCTGACCACGGATCGAACCCGCGCCCCCTGCATCGGAAGGCAGATTCTTTACCTCTAGACCCCCAGGGAAGTCCCTATATATTTTAGATAACAGTTCTTTATCAGGTATGTGTCTTGCAAACATCTTCTCCCATTCTGTGGCTTGTCTTTTCATTCTCTTAATAGTGTCTTTCACAGAGCAGAAGTTTTTAAATTTTAATGAAGTCCACTTATCCAATTTTTCTTTCATGGATCAGGCTTTTGGTGTTGTATCTAAAAGCTCATTGTGTCAGCTAGGGAGCTGGTGAAAATTCAGATGTTAAGAGTTCGTTCACGTATTTTTAAATGGACAGTGATGCCTATCGAAACGCTATCACTTCTAGCCCATCAGCCACCCTTTTATTTCGAAATATTCATATTTAACACTATGTCAGATTTTATACTCTCGGCAGCAAATTTAAACTTCTGCTGAAGATTTTTACTTATAACAGATACGTGTTTGAGGAAGTCCACCATCACTCAGAATTATTGTTTTTTAATATTTATTTAGGCTGCGCCAGCTCTTAGTTGCGGCATGCAGACTCTCAGTTGCGATATGCATACAGGATCTAGTTCCCTAACCAGAGATCGAACCCAGGCCCCCTGCATTGGGAGTGCGGGGTCTTACCTACTGGACCAACAGGGAAGTCCCTCAGCATTATTTTTAAAGACAAGTGGTCTGCAGTGGCTGGTGGTCTGCACGCCCAGGCCAAGTTGGCCTGGTGGGACTCCAGCTCCGCCAAAGACCCAGGGGTTGTTCCTGGGCCATCTCCAGAGTGAGAAACCAGCCCGCGGGAGGCAAAGGGGAGCCCAAAGCGTAGCGGCAGCGCGGGCATTCAGCCCGCACCCGTGTGGGTCTGGGTGGCCATGCAGCCAGTCGGAGCCTCAGTCCCTCCACCTGTGCGATGGGGGTTCCAGTAGCCTCTGCCTGGCAGATAGGTGAGAACTAAGTGGGGAAATGCAGAGCCTGCGCTCAGCGCAGTGCCCGCCCCCAGCAAGCCCTCCTCAATGTGGCGGCTCCTGCAGTGACTCACCATGACTGTGATGTGGCCAGACTGGCCTGGCCGCCCGTCTGGCCCAGTCACCACAGGCCTCAGTCCTCCCAGGTGGGGACACGGGAGCCTTTGGACTGGCTCGGGACCTGAGCGTGGTCTCTAACGATTGCAGTTTTATTCTTGGTGTTTTGGGATCTGTCACGTCTCCAGTGGTGTTCAGCACCCTGTTTAAATCAGTGACAATGCAACTGATAATTTTTTTAATATTTATCTATTTATTTATTTGGCTGCACTGGGTCTTAGCTGTGGCATGCGTGCAGGATCCAGTTCCCCGACCAGGGATCGAACCCTGGTCCCCTGCATTGGGAGCGCGGAGTCTTACCCACTGGACCACCAGGGAAGCTCCTGCAATTGCTAATTTAACACAAAGAACTGACAACGATGTGCTGTTTGTAGGGGTCAAGGTGCAGCTGAGCCCAGGCTGGACCCAGCTTCTGCTAATGCTCTGTGAGAATCTGGTGCCTGTCCGTCAGTCCACCTGTCCGTCGGCCTGGCCGAAAGCCCCTGAGGCTGGCTTCAGGCTGTCTGTTCGATGCTCAATGCTCCACCTAGCCCACTGGTGGCATGTTAACATATCTGAAATCTAGAGGCATCTCAGGATTATAACGGCGAGAGTGTTCTCTTTTCTTAGTGGCACTTAAAATGATGGTGCGTCTTAAAATGTGTGGCGCCTCAGAGCCCATGAAGTAAGGGAGCCGGTGTGAATAAATGCCGATGTATGAAGTCTGGAACACTTGCTTTTAAATCCACGTTCTTCTGTGACACGGGTTCAGGACCCTTTGCTCTTCCCCCAGGACAGGAGGGGTCCACACCTGATCACATTCTGAAAGCCAGGGGATGGGAGATGCCAGACATTTGTGTTCCAAGTAATCCTTCACCACACCCCTCATTTCCACAAGGACAGAGGCCCAGGAGGTCAAGGGACTGGTGGGGGCCACATGGCTAGTTGGTGACCCAGCTGACAGACCCCGGAGCAGTGCCTCTGGGGGTGGCAACCAGGATGGGACGGTGGTGCCCCGCCCCGAGCCTCGCACTGTGTTCCCACCAGCTTCCTCTGCCTAGCTCGCCCCGGCGGGCAGGCCAGGAGGGGACAGTGGTGCCCCGCCCCGAGGCTTGCACTGTGTTCCCACCAGCTTCCTCTGCCTAGCTCGCCCCGGTGGGCAGGGCTCAGTCAAGAAGAAGGATATTTTTTGGCACATTGCTGTATTTTTGTACTTGGGAATTGGGGACCTTGGAACTTCGCATGCAGATTTATGCCAAATGAGATGCAAACCAGGGCTGTAGTGTTCTGAAGTTCTGGCCCCTCTGTCTCCTAAGACCGTGACCTTGGGACCCCAGCTTGTCTCTGAGAGACAGTCTGTGTCTGTTGGAGGAAGAAGAAAGGGAAAAGGCACCGATTTTGCTAAAACGTACTAACCGGGCAAATGCACCAGATATGCCGCAAAGCACTTTAGGGAAAGAGGCAAAGTGGGCGCGGGTAGGGAGGTAGGGCGAGGGCTGCAGGCAAGGAGAAGCGGGGCGCACAGAGGCCAGGGCAGCGGCTTGGGCGTTCCTGCAGGGTGACATTAAACGAATGGGACGCAGATAAATGCGGAGCACACGCAAACGCCTCAGGCCAGAAGCTGTGAGCGGGAATCCTGAGCCCCCCGCACTCCGCTCCGTAACTCGGTCAGCGTGGGGCAGAGGCCACCAGGGCGCGCGGTGCGGGGGCGCGACGGGAGGGCGCCCCCTGCCGGCTGAGCGCGGAGGCGGCCCCGGCCCGGCCCACGCGGCAGGCGGCGGGCGGCGGGCGGCGGGCGGGGGGGCGCGGCGGCCGGAGGAGGGACGCCTGCCGCTCGCCTCCCGCCGGGACGCCAGACGCTGCGGCTGTAAAACTGCGAGGCGGGCGCCCGCCGACTGCTCCGAGGTGGGTGTGCGCGGCGGCGCGCTCAGCTCCAGGCCCCCGCCCGCCCGCCCAGGGCGCGGCCTGCGGAGGCGGAGGCGGCGGCGGGGGTGGGCGCGGGCGAGGGGCCCGCCGAGCGCGCCACTCGCGCTCCCTGCACGGCACCCTCACGGCTATCCCCACGTCAGCCCGCGCTCCCGGCCCACGGCACCCCCACCACGACATCCCGCGCTCCCACACTCTCCGCGCTCCTCGCTTCGCGGCACCCTGCGCTCCCCTCACGGACATCCCTCCCCACTGAGCGGCGCGCGTCTCTCTACACAGCAGCCGCTCTCCCACCCCGGCACCCCGCGCACCCGCATTCCGCCCGCGCAGCCCCCACACTCGCACCCGCGCTCCCGGCCGCCGGCTGCGCCCTAGAGCTTGCGGCCCCCAAGGCTGGCCCGCGCCCTCGGCCGAGTTCTCAGGACGCGCCCCGGGGTCCGCGGCTGCCCGAGTGGCTGGGACGGCGGGGGCGGCCCTCGGCGTTGGGCGGCGGCGGGCGGAGCCACTCTCCCGCGCCGACCCCGCACGGAGCCCGGCGCCCCGGGGCGGAGCTGAGCGCGATGGGCGCCGAGCGGGAGGCAGGTGGCGCAGCGGCGGCGGCGGCGACGAGGGGCAGGAGGCGGAGGCGGGGCGCGCGGGGCGGGGGCCGCGGGGCCCCGTGAGACGCTCGGGCGAGCGCGCGACAGCCGGAGCCGGCGCCCGCGAGCCAAAGGCGCGGCGGCTGGACCTGGCGCGGGCCGCGGAGGCCGGAGACCGCCCGGGGCGGCGTGCGCGCTTTGTTCCCGCGCGGGCGGCCGGCGGGCGGAGTGAGCGGCCCGGAACGCGACTGGGCATGGCCCGGGCAGCCGCCCTGCGCGCCCCGGCCCCGTCTCGCGCCTGAGCGCGGCCGGCGCGAGAAGACAGCGCGCGGTTTGCCCCCAAGTTACGGAGGCAGGGACGACCGAGTTCGAAAGAAAAGCCGCTTCAGGAGCCGGGTCGCGAGAGTGCAATCGCCTCCCGTCCGCCGGACCCCCGGACCGTAAGTGTCCCGTCCGTCCGCGCGCTGCCGCGCTGTCACCCGACTCCGCCCGCGGCTGCTGTCCTAGGGTCTCCCTGCAGCCAGGCAGAGTGCGTGGGCCTCCCGAGGCCCCCCCTCCCCACTTTGCAAAGTTGGAGCCCACAGCGGGGTGGGGCCAGCCCAGTCAGCGCCCGCCCACTGACCACCCCCAAGGTGAGCGGGAGCTTGACCTGCTGGGGGTGTGGTCAGACCTAAGGTGGGACCTGCGTGCGGAAGGTGGGGAGTCCTGTGGCTTCCCCTGCGGTGCCCGCGCTTCCCGACAAAGAGGCCTCGGGCCATGTGACAGGGGACTGGTTGGGGGGCAGAGAGGGTGACCCTAGGACAGATGGAGGTGCCTGTGGCCAGGCTGGGGAGGACCAGAGCTCCTTCTAGCCCCTCCCCCTCTTGTTTTGGTTCCTGGATATGCCTCCCAGCGCAGGAGCCGTTAAACATTTTTAGGCGTGAAGTCCTGGGGGTTGGGTCCTGCCCCACTCCCGTGGCTGGGGAGAAGGTCTTGAACAGCAGCCGCTGGATCCTGACAGCTCCGGGGCCTCGGGCGCAGCCCCGTGGCAGCGATTCTGCTCACACGCTTTGGGAACCGTCCATCTGCATGTTGGGCAGGCTGGGAGCCAGGCTGTGGGAACGGCGGGGAGGGAGGTGTGAGCCGACGTGGAGGGACAGATGGCTGGAAATTCAGCCCTAGACGGGCTTACGTGGAGCAGAAGGCGGCGGGGCTGGTGGCAAGCCACACTCTGAGGCACCGGGCTCTGAACACACAGCCCCAGGCTGTTCCGCCTTCCGGCCCCTGGGAACTGCGTGTGTGCTCAGACCCCTGTGGGAGTGGAGACCCCTGCCAGTCCCCGCCCCCAGAATAACTGTATTCCCCACGATTTGGGCTGAGGCTGGCCGATCTCTGGCCTGTTACAGAGACCAGGGAGAAACATATTTCCTTTGAGAATAGAGATCTTGTGCTCCTGTGGGAGATGATCTGAGCAACCATCAGGCCCTGACTTTGACCAGTGGCCAGGACACCAAATCATTATGTCTAACTGGGCGTGTGTTTCCTCCCCTGGACCCAGAAACAGGAGGTTCCCAGGGCGGCCGCCTTCAGAGGACAGGGGCTGGCCGGGGACAGAGGGAGGGCAGCTATTCTGTGTCCCTCGTCGCTCTCCCAAGTTGCTGCAAGTTTTGAGAAACTTCTTGAGGTTGGGCCCCTGGGGGGGTTAGCTCTTGCCTGCCCTGGACGCCAGGAAGCCCCCCGCATCTTTTCAGGGGCAGGGGCAGGGCACACTCATAGAGGGCTGGCACTGTGATGGGCACTGGCGTCTCGCTGTGTCACCCCACCTCCCACCTTCTGTCCTCTGCATGGGGGTCCCAGGGAGGCAGGGGGTTCTGTTCTCTGTTCTGTGCAGCTGACAGCCTGGTCCCTAAAGAGCCCGGCTGCGTGGGGCTCTGTTGCCGGGCCACCCTCATGCGATGCGAGGGAAGAGGAGGGTAGGGGCGCTGAGCAGAGGAACAGATGTGGCGCCTCGGGCTCCCGAGAGCTAGGCGGACGCTGGGTGGGAGGGGATATCACATTAGGACCAATTTTCTGTCGGAATCCGGCTCTCTCTGGAGTTGCCTTGATCTGTGTGTGATGGGGGGGAAGGGACGTGGTACCCGGTTGCTCACAAGCCCACCCAGGGTCCCCGGGCTGGCGAGCTGGAGGATGTGGGGCGGACATCTTCCTCCAGGACCCTCTGGGGCTGCTCTGGGCCACCCACCAGCCCTTCCTCTGTCACCAGGTGATCCGCATAATGAGTTACCACCTCCAGGAAATCTCTCTGATTTGGGTCCCCATATTTTTATTTCTACGTAACTGGAAGAAATTAATTTTCCTTCCTACGTAAGGATCTGGAGACGCCGGCAGGCTGGGTCACTAATCCGCGAGATCCAAGCCCACGAGGCTGCTGTAGGGGGCGGCTTTGCGCACTGGGCTCTGGGCAGCAGGGGAGGGTGGTGTCAGGAGGCATCTCCCTGCCACCTGGAAGTGCCCTGGAGCTCTCGCGCCCTCCCCCTTCCAGCCACTTGTCTGCCTCCTGCAGGACCTGCAGGGTGGTGGTTGAATTCAGTTCTTCTGAATTCCCTTGCCAGTCAGTGTGTGCATGTGTGTGCACACATGTGTGCTCAGAATCCGGAACGTGGGCGAGGTGAAGGGATAGCACACAGTAGGTGCTTAATGAGCGGTGCTCTGGGGGGGCGGGAACTGGCTTTCCGTGGCCCAGCTCTCACTGCGTGCGGTCTGTCCCGCCACCAGCACGAGTCAGCCTGGAGACCAGGCATGCGTTGCCCAGCCAGGCTCAGCGCTCACACTCACCGCCTGAGTCTGCGGGACAGCCTGCGGGGCGGTGGGACTTTCCCCGTTTCACAGACGCCCACCCGGGGAGGTGTGGGCTGTCGATTCCATGAGGGGAGCCTGGGTGCCCCACCCCCACCCAGACAGCAGCCGCCTTGGCCTCCCAGTGTCTGTAGCCCTGGTCCCCGGCCCGCCTGTCAGGGTTCCTTCCACACCTGGGGAGGCTGGTGGTGACTGCTGGGTGCTAAGGGGGGGTTAACGCCCCAGATGTCGGAACCCTCACCTGGACACAGTCTCAGGCTCGTGGGGCACAGTTGTAACTGACATCCAGGGCACCACCTGGGGCTGGGGGCCACCTGGGATCAGGGCCGGGGAAGGTGAGCATCTCTGCCGTGTCTGGGTCACAGAGGCCCAAGGCCAGCCCCCTCCCCCGTGCCACCACCCTGGACAGGGGAGGGGTGGTCATTGTCACTCGAGGCCCTCTGGAAGCCACTGGACGTTGTCTGTTAGAACGTTCGCATCGCTGTTGGGCAGCTGGTGTCACCTCGCAGACCCGGGTGGGGCAGCCTGAACTCTGTAACTTGTAAACGTGGGAATGTGGCCACTGTTGCATTTCCTGGACCAAACTGGCTCTGGGAGGTGCTTGTCACCCATCGCTGCATTGCTGGACAGGTAGTCGTCCAGGCAGGGGGTAGAGTGATCGTAACGCAGCACCAACAGCAGCTCACACCCCGATGGCAGGCTGTTTCCTCTCATGTGACCTCAGGACAGCCCTGAAGTGGGCACCCTTGCTGTCCCATTCTCCAGACGGGGACACTGAGGCCGGAGAGGTCCACCAGAGGGTGGACAGGCCCCTTGAGCTTTCCGCCAAGTTCCGACTCCGGAGGGCCAGTGTGGGGCCTGCAGGCATGCTTCCTTAGAGCCCCCCACAGATTCCCATGGCCCCCCACCTGGAGCCTCTGCGTCCGAGGGAGGGGCAGGAGGAGGCTGGTAGGTCGCGATTGGCGGGTGTCCGTCTGGGGTGTGGCCTTTGATGGCCCAGGCTCGCGGGGAGGGGGGAGCTCAGAGGGGTGGGTTGGTAGAGGCCCCTTTTTCGCACGAGGCCGCAGCTCCTAGAGGCGTGGGTCTCCGGGTCCAGGCCAGGCTGCGCGGGCACCACGCTGCGTGTTCTGAGGGTCAGGCTCCAAGACGGTTGGCCACACCTCCAAATCCTTTCTGGGCCTCATGCCCCCAGACTTCTGGGCAGAAAAGGAGCGGGCGTGCTTCTGCTGCCACGGTTCTGAGGCCGGAACCCTGCTCCGTGGGGGCCCAGCTGAGGCAGTGCGGAGGGTGGGGCCCCTACGCCAAGCACACAGATGCCAGCGCGGGCTTGGCATCTGTAAACAGGCTCCTGGGCAGGATGTCACCCTCGTAACCTCCGTGGAAAGAGCCAGGCGGAGGCCTGGCGCTAGGGATGGAAACTCAGGATAAGGAAAGTGAGGAACAGTGGGTTCCCGGTTCCCGCGTCTGAGTTCATGGCATACCCGGGGCACTCGGCGCGTGGCTGAGCGGAGCCTCCGACGGACGCACCGTGTGCAGCGGTTTTCTGCGGCGATAAAACAAGTCAGGACTTCGGCTCTTTGTACCCCGGCAACTGCACCGGCAGCCACGTGTCGGTGGGAAGGAAAGCAGAGATGCTTTTGGCTGCAACGAGGAAACCTTCTCTTGGGGCCAGGGTGCCCGCAGTCCCGCTCGGCGACCACCCGCACGCTCTTGGCGTCCGGTGTCCATCCTGCTTACTGTCCACACCTGCTTCCAGCCTCCCCGAGCAGGGGTGCTTGGACCTCCCACTGCCCCTGAGGCCAGAGCGTGGCGGACGTGGCAGGAGGAGGTTTGGGAGGACGTCCGGCACTGGGCGCCTTCTGTTTATTTGAGCAGAGAAAAGTCCACAGTGGGGGCAGGGCAGGAGCCGCAGCTTCCGGGGCAGGTCCGGAGGTCTCCTTGTGTACCTGACAGCCCTGGGCCACGTGCGGAACCCACGGGGAAGTACTCACCCTGTGGTCCCGACCCGGGAGCACCCGAGAAAGCCAGGGTGAAGCCACTGCAGGAAAGGAAAGCCCTCCAGCTGCTGTGGGCCCCCTTACAGGCAGGCGGGGGACATGTTGAGAGGCAGGAGGGTCGTTAGGACCAGAGGAGGCCACAGCCCCCCCCCAGCTTGTTCACCCAGGCTGTGTGGAGGGGAAGGGGCACCACCCTGGCCTCTCTGAACCCCACTGCTGAGATTTGAATCCCAATTCCCTTCCTGGTCACTGTGTGACCGGCAGCACATTGCTCACCCTCTCTGAGTCTATTTCAATGCAAAATACTGTCGCACTGGCTCCTCCCTCTTTGGGTTGCAATGAGGGGTGAAAGGTCGGGTGTATCTGGCTGATTGGTGGCTCTAGACCTGGCTGTCACAGCCCCTCTCTGGAGGCCACTCAGTGCCAGTGCTGCCACAGCTCTGCAGTCACGCCCTGTTTCTCTGATTCCCAGCCTGCGCCTGCGTCCTCCTGCCCAAACTGGGGTGATCGAGCGCAGCTCAGGCCCCCACACCTGCTGACCCGCCTCCCCATGCTGGGGACGCAGCTAGCTCAGAGCCAGGGACTAGGGCTGTGTGCCCTGCACGCCCATGCTCCGCTCCCCTCCCAGCTCACAGAGGGAAACTGGGGCTGGCGTCATCACATCCAGTAGCGTCATCACATCCCACCTCGGTAGCAGAGGTGGGATTCCAGCTCAGGAGCCCAGGTCATCTGAGTCCAGAGCCTCTGTGTTTCCGCCACACCTGGTTCCCCCAACAGCTGGCGCAACTTCTCCCTGGGCCTTGGGCTTCCCGAGCCCACCCAGCCCAGCCTGGACTCGTGAGCGCAGTAAACACAGGAGCCCTTTCCTCCGACCTCCCTGCCCCTGAGAAGTCAGAGTGGGGCACCGGCCACCCCTGCCCCGGGCAGAGCACAGACGGCAGCATTCCGTGTCTGAGCTGGCTGTGCACAGGGCGGAGGGAAGGGCAGGTGTTTGTGTGCTGACACTTGCACACCAGGCTGTGCTGGCAGCGCGGATGTGGACGGCGGGGGTGGCTATGGTCCTGGCAGAGAAGTCCTTCTGCTGTCGTAGAGGACATCTGGGCAGGAGAGTACAGGGTACGCGGTCCTATCCACTCCCTTGACGAGCAGCCGTGTCGCCCCACCAGGTGCCTGTCCACAGGCAGGGGCCAGGACGCCGCCGCCTTGCTGTGGCCCCGTCTGCCACGCGCCTTGGAGTACAGCCTGGACAGCACTACAGGCGTTGCTTTTACCTGGGGAAGATCCCGCTTGTGAAGGCTCAGGGTCGGGGGTCTGGCTGAGACCCTCTCAACGTGGCCCGCCAGCCGTTGATCTTGTCGCCTCACGAGCTCTTTGCGTAGCTGACTCCCCGGGGTCCGATCGTGGGTGGACGGAGCCCTGGGACGGCCTCTCTACATGCTGGCGTCTCTGGACTATTCAGGGACCTCACGGAAGTTTGGAGTTTGCTCGGTTTGTGATCCGAGTAGCTGTTAGGGGGTGGGACATGCCATGTGCCCTCTGGGACACCCGAAGCCGTGTCCCACAGGAGATGCTCTGAATGACGGCTTCTCCCGGGACGCGTCGGCCCCCACGGCCTGGTGAGCCCAGCCTGCGCCCAGCACCCACAAGCAGAGCAGACTGTGTCAGTTAGGATTGTGGCCTCAATGAGAAAAGGGGAAAAGGAAAAGGAAACCCACATAATTTTAATGATATCTGTTATTTAACCCAGTATATCCAAAATATTGTCATTTCAACAGGCAATTGTTCTTTTTCAATTATTGAGATCTTTTTTAAAAAAGACTTTGAGGGACTTCCCTGGTGGTGCAGTGGATAAAAATCTGCCTGCCAGTGCAGGGGACATGGGTTCTATCCCTGGTCCGGGAAGATCCGACATGCCATGGAGCAACTAAGCCTGTGCGCCACAACTACTGAGCCTGCGCTCTAGAGCCCGCGAGCCACGACTACTGAAGCCCACGTGCCACAACTACTGAAGCCCACGCGCCACAACTACTGAAGCCCACGTGCCAAGAGCCTGTGCTCCACAACAAGAGAAGCCACCACAATGAGAAGCCCACACACCTCAACGAAGAGTAGCCCCTGCTCGCCACAAGTAGAGAAAGCCCGCACACAGCAACGAAGACCTGACACAGCCAAAGATAAATAAGATTTTTTAAAAAAGCAAAAAGAGTTTGCAATTCCACGTGTGTTTTACACTACTCTGAGTTCTGAGCAACCACGTTGGCTGGCTGGTGGCCGCCATGTCGGACAGAGCAGGGTACGGGCACAGGGAATTCTCAAGTGGCCACAGCAGTGAGGGCTGCTGTGATGCGATGGTGCTGGGGGTACAGGTGTGTGGCGTTGTGAGGCATGTGTCGGGGACGACCCTGCGGAGGTGACAGACCACGCGGAGGCCAGGGGGCCGGGGCCAGGCGGGGGACTGTGGGGCGTGATGGACCCGGAGGGGACTCTGGTCTTTATCCCTGGAGGCTCAGAGGCCCAGGAAAGCCCCTTGAGCTGGGCTGGGTGGGGTGGGGTGCGGGGCTGGTCAGGTTTGCATTTTGAGAAGATGGTCCTGGGGGACAGATGTGGGCAGACACGGGCACCGAAGAGGGTGGGGCTCATCCAGGAGAACCGTGCTCCCTCTGCGTGTCGAGCCCGAGCCCCCAGCACGGGCTGCAGAGGCCCCTTCTGTCCCACAGTCCGCATGTGGGTAGGATGGTCTGAAGCCAGGGCACTTATGCCTGAAAAGGTGTGCTTCCCAGCTCACTGCCCTTCCGTCTACTTGGTGAGGAGGGGCCGGGCTGCAGAGAGGTCCCTGGTGGAGGGGGAGCCGCTCGCTCCGGGGCCCATGGTGGCCCTCACCCTGCTTTGGGAGCCCTGTGTGTGAGTGGGCATGTGGGGGGTGCACACGGGGCACGTAAGTGTGTGTGCAAGGCTGTGAAAACCAGGCAGAAGAAGGATGTGTGACCTCCCTCGACTGTCCCGAGGGCAGCAGCCCCGGGGGCACTCATAGGGGAGCTGTGCAGCCAGCCTAGACTGTCCCAGGACACCTGTCACCACCACCTGCATGGACTGTCCCAGGACACCTGTCACCACACATGGACAAGGACTGTCCCAGGACGCCTGTCACTACCATCTACAAGGACCGTCCCAGGACACCTGTCACCACCATCTACAAGGACCGTCCCAGGACGCCTGTCACTACCATCTACAAGGACTGTCCCAGGACACCTGTCACCACCACCTGCATGGACTGTCACAGGACGCCTGTCACCACCATCTACAAGGACCGTCCCAGAATGCCTGTCACTACCATCTATAAGGACTGTCCCAGGACGCCTATCACCATTCTCAAGGACTGTCACAGGACGCCTGTCACCATTTTCAAGGACTGTCACAGGACACCTGTCACCACCATCTACATGGACTGTCCCAGAATGCCTGTCACTACCATCTACAAGGACTGTCCCAGAATGCCTGTCACTACCATCTACAAGGACTGTCCCAGGACGCCTGTCACTACCATCTACAAGGACTGTCCCAGGACGCCTGTCACCATCTATATGGACCGTCCCAGAATGCCTGTCACCATCTACAAGGACTGTCCCAGGACGCCTGTCACCACCATCTACAAGGACTGTCCCAGGACGCCTGTCACTACCATCTACATGGACTGTCCCAGAATGCCTGTCACTACCATCTACAAGGACTGTCCCAGGACGCCTGTCACTACCATCTACAAGGACTGTCCCAGGACGCCTGTCACTACCATCTACAAGGACTGTCCCAGGACGCCTGTCACCATCTATATGGACCGTCCCAGAATGCCTGTCACCATCTACAAGGACTGTCCCAGGATGCCTGTCACCACCATCTACAAGGACCGTCCCAGGACACCTGTCACTTCACGTGTGCCTGGCTTTGTTGTGGGAGAGCCTCGTTCAGGGTGTCAGGCACCCAGCTGGAACCCCGGCCACAGGCTTGCCCTTGGCTGGAACAGGTTATATGGTTTCTTGGGGCCTCGGTTTCCTCTCTGTTCATGCGAAACCTTTTCAGAATCTCTGCAGTCGTGATCGTTAAATCCCTGCTTAGGGACCAGCACAGTTCCTGGCCCGGGGGGGTCGGTGGAGTTGTCGGGGCTTGTACGGCCCTGGGGGCTTCGGGGTGGAGGGGAGGACGGGTCAGGGTGGCCACGCGGTCCTGGGCTTGACCTGTGCCGACGCCCCGCGTTCCGAAGGCTTTTATCTGATTCTCAAAGCGGCTGAGCTTCCTTCAGTTGCCACCCGAACCCCTTTCCGGCTGCGAATCCTCACATCACAGGGGCCTCTGGTACGGTTAGGCCTCCTGGTTCATGAGGTTATTTAGGCGGACTGTCCTCAGGGTCCCTGCTGACTCCCGAAGGCCATGCCTCCGGATGCGGGGCGTGTGTTGGAAGGTAGTGGGTCACTAGCCAGCGGGGCCAGGCCTCACCATCTTCCTTCCTGGGACCACCAGCCCCAGGGGAGCCGGGGTTGGGGTCAGCAAGGTAGCCACCCTCCTGCCCACTTGTAGGGCTGGGACCCCCAGGTCACCAAGAGCCTTGCGCCTGGGAAGAGGGCCATGACCCTCCCAGTTTGCGCTGCCGTGGGCCAGCCCTGGCTGCCAAGCGGGGAGGGCAGCGTGTCCCCATCACACCTGGACTCCCCAGTCCTGGGCTGTTAGCAACACAGACGGGCCACGGGAGGAGGACAAGGTCGCGTCCTGCCTGCCTCCGTCTCCCCACTGGGTTTCTTTTTTATTGTAAAACACACAACATAACCTTTGCCACCGTAACCACTTTTGAGTGTGCGGTTCGGTGGCGTTTAACACATTCACGATGTTGTACAACCAGCACCACCGTGAAATTCCCAAACGTTCTCATCACCCCACAAAGAGGAGACCCGTACCCACCAGTATTCACTCCCACCCCCCCACCGCGCCCCAGCCCCTGGCAACCCCTGCTCTGCTTTCCGTCGCCGTGGACCTGCCCGTTCTGGGCGTTGCAGATACACGACCGCCTCCTGCCACTCAGCGAGGTTCGTCCGTGTTGTCACATGTCATGCTTCATTCCTTTGTAACAACTGAGATTGGACTGCGCGGATCTGCGCGTCTTGTGTGTGTCCCTCACCAGCTGATGGACAGCTGGGCTGCTTCCGCCTTCGGCGAGTGTGACTAATGCGCTGTGAACCTTCGTGTACACGTTTTTGGGTGGGTGTGTGTTTTCAGCTCTCTTGGGCTCACTCCTGGGACAGGAACTGCTGTGCCGAGTGGTCACTCGGTGTAACTCACTGTCCCCCAGGTTTCGAGGGATGAATTCACAAGAAGAGCCTCCCACCCTGGTCGCCCGGATTCCCAGAGTCGCCTTCCACAGGTGACACGCCCTGGCCCGGGGGCGGGGCGGAATGGTGATTCCTGGCTGTCGGGGACGCCCCGCCAGGAGCCTGGAGGGTGGTTGGGCGGCAGGACTCGTCTGCCCGCAAGCTGTCCTTGTATTTGGTTCCGCAAACAGTTACCGCGTCTCCTTGGCACCTGCGTCCGGCGTCCGTGGCACGAGCAAGATTCTGCACCCGGTCTCCGGCTTCACCCTTGCCCTCCCCCCACTCACAGGCAGGCAGTTTGGGGCCTCCACGTGGCAGCCGGAGAGGCCCCCGGAAAGCTAGTCAGATGTGGCTCCCCCGGGGACAGAGCCAGATCGCCCTAACTGCTGCGGTGGCTTCAGGGCCACATAGCCCCGCCCCGCCTGCCTTGCTGTCTCCCCGGCACAGCGGGGCCTGGCGGGGCCCTCTGCCTGCGTGCTCCCCCCACCCTCACACGTGGCTGCCGGTGCCCCCCTCCGCCCCGCCCAGCGTCCTCTCTGCCGTGAGAGCCCACGGCCGCCCCTCCCCCTCCCCGCTGGGCCTCTTCTGTGCCCGGCGCCACACCTCCCTCCTGGAAGGTCAGCTCTGTGAGGGCAGGACTTCCGTCTGGCGGGAGCCTGACACCCAGGAGGCCCAGGGGATCAGGAACGTGTGTCATCTGTGAGCGCCCCTATCTCACGCGCGGCGATGCCAGGGTCGCGGCTGCGGGGATGCCCTCGCCGGGTGCTGGGAGAGGGCTGTTTGAACAGCAGGGCCCGCCTGCCTGCAAGCTGTCGCTGTATTTGGTTCCACAAACAGTTACCTCATCTGCTCGCCAGCCCTGGAGTCGGGCCGTGAGTCCTGCCTGCGTGGGGGCCACGGCGGGAGGCGGCCAGGGTCATGCCGTCCGCCTCAACCTTACCCCGCTGGCTCCCAAAAGGCGGCGTCTCGAGGGCTCACTCCAGGGGCAGCTGAGAGGCAGGAGAGGGCACGCCCCAGAAACAACTCGCTGGGACGGGCGAGCTCGTGGAGAAGTCATCCAGCCCCGCCTGCCGTGGCCAGAACACCCCTCGTTCCATAGCATCGAACCACCAGGTGCCGGCTCTCAGATTCCTGGGGCGGGAGTTTGGACGGGGCCCGGCGGGGACGCTCGGTCTCCACCTCGTGATGTCCTCAGACTCTCCCTCTGGCCACCCAGGATGGGGGACTCCTCGTGGGTAAGGAGCCTGTGTGGCGTGGCGAGGAGCCCCCCTCCTGCAGGAAGAATTACGGAAGGTTTCAGGGTGGGGGGTCAGGACAGGCCCCTGGGGGTTGGGACCCTGCAGAACCTGGGCCTGGGGCGGAGGAGGGGAGGGTGGTGGAGATCACTCCGGGTCACCTCTGCTTCAGTCTCCCCAGCCAGGACGGCCCCGTCCCGGGAACCACTGAGAGATTAGGCATTTTCCTTCCCAGCTGCCAGGGAGCCCGGGCCTCTGGGGCCACTGCAAATCCAGGAGCAGCCTGGCACCTCGTGGTATGCCTGTCTGCCATCAGCTGACACAGCTTGTCCCCCTGGGCACCCCGGCTCCCACCCCATGTGGGGCGGTCCCTGGAGAAGGACAGGTGGACCCTCCCCTCCCAGAGGCGCCGGCCCCTCCCCTAGCCTGTCTGGACACAGGGCAGAATCTGAATACCCAGGACCTGGCCAGGGTGCATGAGATGATGATTTTTCATTTCTCTCCGAACTGGAAGACAGCATAGCTCTCGAACTGCAGCAGAGCTTCAGTCCCTCACTCCTTCTCTGAGCCCCCTGCATGCTGGGGGTGGGTGGGCCTGGCCAAAGCCACCGTGACCCCAGCTTCGGGGGGCTGGGGGTTTGCGTTCTGACTCCAGGCTGTGCTTCCCCGCCCCCGCCTCCGCTCACATCTGCTCATCAGGGCTCCCCCTCCAGCGTGACCCCGCTTTGCAGCCGTCGCTTCCTTCCTGGACGAAGCCCGGGAGGCTGGCCCCGGGGGGGGGGGGGCCTCTGCTGCCCGGCACAGCGCACGCCCGGCGGCTGTGAGGCGCCGGCACAGAGCTGGGCGGCGTTGGGCTGAGACGAGCCGTCGATTCGAACGCGGTTGGCTCGGCGGTGCTGCTCGTGCCTTCGACAGGTGGCGCCTGAGGGCCTGTCGTGCGTCGGTGCTGTTCCAGGATCGAGCGGACGGACCGCTGCCCTTGCGGGGCTGCTACTCTGTTTGGGGAGAGACGGACAACAAACGAAGGGCTCGAGGAACATTTTCTCTACCAGGGCCCGCGGGGAGGGCCTGTGGCTGGGGGGAGGTTGCTGTCCTTGCCAGGTCCAGCTTCTCTGATGAGGTGACATTGAGCTGAAGCCTGGAACGGAGGGAGCCAGGAGGCCCCCAGGGCACAGCCCCTCTGGCATAGGGAACAGCCGGTGTGAAGCCCCTGGGGCACGAGCGTGCCTGGCACATTTGAGGACCAGCGAGGTGGGCTTGTGGCTGGAGAGACATGAGGGAGGAGTGCCGAGAAGGGCGGAGCACGGCCCGGGAACCGCCGGTGGGCACTGAGGACTTTGGCTGGTGGAGGTGCTGGCATCCACACTGAGGCGTGGGGACTTCCCTGGCAGGGGAGTCTAGCGGCCGAGACTCCGCGCCTCCTCAGCAGGGCGCGTGGATTCGACCCCTGGTCAGGGAACTAAGATCCCACATGCCGCGTGGCCCGGCGAAAAGTAGAACGAAAACGATACTAAGGCATGCAAAAGCCACAAGCTCCCCGTGCGCCCGGCTTTGCGCTGAAGCACTCGCAGGGCTGATCCGACGGGAGCCCTGGCATCGCCTGGGGTCTGCCTGCCCCACACCCTCATGACCGCACAGCAGCGGCCAGTTTGTCCCTGAGGGAGATCCCCCCGTGGAGCTGCGCCTTCCCAGGCTCGCGGGCCTCCTGGGTCAGGCTGTGGCCCCACGACTGGCGGCTTCGGCCTCGCCCTGTCCTCCTGCTCAAGCTGAGGCAGGTGCTTCTTCTCCATCCGCCCCGAGGCCTGCCGAGAGGGAGGAGGGGGAAGCTCACTGGTGCCCTGAACCCTGCGCTGCTGGGAGAGGGTCGGAAGATGGGCATTCAGAGACCAGGAGGGCCCGCGGGCGTCCTCAGGGCGTTGCAGCCGAGGGGAAGGTTTGTGGAGCCGGAATAGGCCAGAACTGAGCCCGGGTTTCCCCTCGGGTCCGTCCCGCTCACTCCCCGGAAGCTTGCTGTGCTGGACGATTGTGGGTCTGAAGCACGCTGAGCTCGGAGCGTCTGCCCTGCCGTGGGCTGTCCCCGGATCACAGGAAGGGCAAGCGAGCGAGTCCCACACACCCGCACGGAGCGCCGTCTGCACAGAGGCCGCCCTGCAGGCCGCGGGGGGCGGTCGGGGTGAGGCCTACGGACACAGGTGTTCCCTCCAAGGGGCCGGGGCCTCCTTAGCAGCTCTCTTTTAAAAAAAGGTCACGCTACCGGGGCGGGAGGGTGTCCTGTGACTGGGAGCGCCCCGCGGCCTTGGCCGCAGTCGGGGCCCCCCACTTCTCAGCCTCGGGAAGCCCACCCTGAGGGGAACCCGGGAGATGAGGGCGCAGCCCCAGATAAAGCGCCGCCCGATTCCACATGTGCCCGAGGCTCACGACAGGCCTGGCCTGGCCTCCCAGGGTCAGAGGGGAGACCCCGGGGCCAGTGGTGGCCTCGGCTTTCCCTGCTGTCAGGCCGGGGGATGGCCTCACAGCCCGGCAGAGCGCTGCTCCTCCCTCCACAGAGAACCCCGGGCTGTTTTGACTCAGCAGGGCCCCACCCCCAGATCTCCTGGAGGTTCTGTGGAATGAGTCAGAACACCCAGAAGCTTCCGCCCAGGAGGGAGGTGTGGAGCCGGCTCCCTGCTCCCTCTTCCAGAGCAGCTGCCACCGCGGCTGCAGCAGCGCCGGCCCATCTGCCCGCCCGGTGCCGTCCAAGGCGGGGAGGCGGGGCTGGAAACGGATCCTCTGCCCTTTGTGGACACAGCCTGTTCTCCAGATCAGGGGACTGAGGGCCGGTGGGTGAGGCTGCCGCTCTGTGACCCCGGGCCGGCTCCTGCCCTCTCCGTGCCCCTCGGAAGCAGCACAGCGATTCCACCTCAGGGCTGATGTAGCATGTGGACACTCTGAACCTTGCACTTGACCAGTGAGCGCCCGCTGGCCGGCGGCATCTCATTTCTGCAGGACCGTCCCTCTGTTATAACTGCCCACCCACGGCCTGTGTCACCTCTGAGGGGGTGGCTTCTAGCCACACACAGAGGAGGTCACTGGGGTTTAAACCCCGGGGTGCGGCCCTCCCGCCGCAGACGTGGCCTCTGGGGTGCGGGGTCCCTGTTCTGACTCGGGTCATCACGAGCCCTTGCCTCAGACCCGGGGCGTGGGGGACCTGAGAGTCCCTCTGGTCCTTTCCCTGTGGCCACTGCCCATCTGAAGTCCTGACCAGCAAGTCTGGGTTCCTCCCCGCAAGCAGGCGGGCCCTCTGGAACACGTGGGGCTGCAGGCTGCCAGCAAGATATCTCCTGGCCGAAGGACGGGCCTTGGGGACGGCTGTCCTTCCTGGCCGCTCCTCGGAGAGCCCCCCGGGCATGGAGATGTGCTCAGGGTGAGCTAGCACGGGCTCCCCACGTCAGGCCCAGCTGCCCCAGCGCTCTGTGCAGAGCTGCCGATAGATACATCTTATGGCTCGAATTGGCCAAAAAACCCCAGAGAAAGGCCCAGACCCGTGTGAGGTTGATGGCCGGCGGGTGTTGAAGGGACAGCACGCTGCAGAAGGTCTGAAGAGGCCCCCACCCGGCGAGGCTGAGGTGCAGGCGCGCCCGTTCCCGTGCTGCCCTTGGCCTCCAGCAGCTCAAGGAACTGCCCGGCCACGTGCAGGAGTTCAGCCTGGTGGCCTGCCTGGAAGGGGAGGCACGCAGGGAGGCTGGCAGGACAGCCCCAGAATCCTCGCGCCCGTGTCGCGAGGCAGGGTGAGGGTCCCCCCCTTCCCGGGGAAGATGCTGAGGCCGAGCGAGCGAAGGGACCCACGCGTAGCTGCGGCCGGAAGGTGGGCGGCTGCCCGACTCAGCCCGAAGGCTGTGGCTCCCCCCAGCAGCCCGCTGCTGGTCTGGGAGAGGAGCGGGTTGGGTCCAGGCAGCTGTGTGCGCTCAGGCTGGGCACACGCGGAGCTGCGTCGTTGGGTGGAACCCCACCCCTGCGCTCCCCAGCCGTGTGCCCAGCAGTTACTGAACCTCTGTGTGTGAGTTGCACCTGTAAAACGGGGGTGGGGGGGTGGGTAACACGTCTTATGTTTCGACGTTATCATTAAATAGCAGGAAGACCTCACGGGGCTGTTGGAAGGATTAAATGAGCTAATATATTGTTGGTTACTTAGCACTGGCTGCTCCCCTCCCCCTCTCCCAGGGTGGGACAGGATTCCAGGTGGGGCCTGTGAGCTGGGACCCGGTGTTGGAAGGGCTTGGCCCCTGGCCTCTGGCCTGTCCATTTGTGGACTGTTCACCACCTCTCAGAGAAGGCCTGGTGCAGGCAGCCCCTGAGCAGGTGCCCACCGGCAGTTGGAGAGGCAGACTGTTCTAGAACACTGGGGGTGAAAGGTAGACTGCATCCTGGGTACCTCTCCATCCACTTCCTACGATGCCCGTGGCAGACATCACCACGCAGTGGGACACACCTTTCCCTTTTCCCTTTTCCTCAGCAGCAGCATTCTTGCTGAGCGGCTCTGGTGCCCACCTGCCTGATGGGCCTGGAGCGTGAGTGGAA
Source organism: Leucopleurus acutus (assembly GCF_964270905.1). Taxonomy (NCBI): domain Eukaryota; kingdom Metazoa; phylum Chordata; class Mammalia; order Artiodactyla; family Delphinidae; genus Leucopleurus; species Leucopleurus acutus. The sequence goes on from NC_139162.1 coordinate 994,476, forward strand.
GCCCACCGACCGCTCTGGCTGGGTGGGCTCTGACCATTTCTGCTTCTGTAAGCCCTGGGAACCCGGGGGAGATGTGGGGAGAGTGTCTGGGAGGCCGGGATGTGCCCCCCACCCTGGAAGGAGAGACCCGGGTGTGGAAGGAGGGGCACCCCAGGGGCCCATCAGACGTGAGGCTGGAGATCCCGCCAGCCCAGCCCCCAGGGGCAGCGTCGGCTCCGGAGCTTGGCCTCTGTGATGTACTCGGTGCTGTCAGTACACCCTGGAATCAGGGCTCCCCCGGGTTCGAATCCAGCCCCTCCGGAGGGGTGATGTGACCAGGTGACACCTTGGAGGGGTTTCCGCCCTCCCGAGCCTCCTGAGTGGGAATAATGACATCACCTGGGTAAGGCTCACTCACAGAGCGTGTACTGGGCGCCTCCTGCCCTGGGCTGGGCTTCGGGGAAGCAGGCACAAGACGGTGAGAAATTACAAACCATGGTGAAGGCTGCGGAGGAGGGGCGCAGGCGAGGGGCGGGTGAGGGCACTCCTGAGGCGGCCAGGCCGGTGCTCAGGATGCAGCGATGCAGCGTCCGACAGAGCTGTCTTCCCCACCCCCCCCCGCCCCTCCCAGGCAGGCCTTGGACCAGGCACAGGCCTCCACTCCCTGGCCGCCTCCTTCCCCCAGCAAAATATGGCCGAGATGTGAGTGGGGCGCCCTTAAGGTCCCTCCTTCCTCTCCAGTGATGAGGGGGGTGGCTGGAGGAGGTGAGGGGGGAGGGCAGAAGGGGGTGTAGAAGGGGGCTCCACCCCATCCAGGGGCCCCTGGAGGAGGTGCCCACCCGGCAGCCCCAGATCAGGGAATCCCGGCTGGCACCGCGCCACCAGCTCCCTGCCATGCTCATCCACCAGGAGCCAGACACAGCCCAGATCCTTGCCAGGCTGGGGGGAGGGCGCGCACGCGGCTTCGCCGACTCTAAGCATCCTTTCTGCTGCCTGCGTGTAATTAACAGGCTAATTAAAAGCAGGATGAGTTAATTGGTATTCATTTATGTGGCAGATGTTTTTAATTGAGGCAGGAAACAATTTACCTGTTTACATAAACAATGGCAAAGGCAGGCTTGTAAAACACATTTTTTAAAATATTTTCCTCCCCTTCCTAAAAAGAATGGAAATCACTTGGTCTCCCCGGCGCCTCTGTGTGAGAGCGCAGGCCCCGCCCGGGAAGTTCGTGCCAAGAGGAAACATCTGTTTAAAAGGTTTGCTTCCAGAGGACTGTGTTTTCCTTAAATCCAGTGAAAGGAGGTTGTTCCCAGCTTGTGTGGACGCTGGCTCACGGGGTTGCCTCCCCAGAAGGCTTTAGTGTCCCTAGTGTCATCCCCAGGGCCCGCTGGGGGCTCTGGCCTCCAGGCTGGGTGGGCCAGGCTGGGGGGAGACCACCCAGCAGGGTGGGGGGCAGGGCTGGGAAGTGGCAGGGGACACCGTCCTGCCAGGCTGGGGGCTCCTCTGGGTGCGGAGGGGGAGGCTTCCTTTCCACCTGCCTTTGTGTGGTGTGGCGCGGCGTCCCTCCGTCTCGCGGCTGGGCTCAGGGGAGCACCTTCGAGAAAGCCAGGGCTCGGGGTGTCTCCTGTTGTAGGTTGGCACTAATTTGGCACTTGCTGTATGCTTGGCTGCTGCCTGTACTAGTTATTATTCTGCGTCTTATTTTTTTAACTTATTTTATTTATTTACTTCTGGCTGTGTTGGGTCTTCGTTGCTGCACACGGGCTTTCTCTAGTTGTGGCGAGCAGGGGCCACTCCTCGCTGCGGTGCATGGGCTTCTCATTGCGGTGGCTTCTCTTGTGGAGCCCGGGCTCTAGGCTCACGGGCTCAGTAGTTGTGGCTCCGGGCTCAGTAGTTGTGGCTCGCGGGCTCAGTAGTTGTGTCACACGGGCTTAGTTGCTCAGCGGCATGTGGGGTCTTCTCGGACCAGGGCTCGAACCCGTATCCCCTGCATTGGCAGGCAGACTCTTCCCACCAGGGAAGCCCTCTGCGTCTCCTCTTAACCCTCGAGGGTGGGGCCCATCCTCCCCATTGCACAAGTGAGGAGACTGCAGCGGGAATGAGCATAGCCTCCGGGTCTCGTACACACACACACACACACACACACACAGAGTTGTGTTTACATAGAAGTGTCTGGAAGGATCCTGGAGACCCGTCAGCGGTGGTTACTGTGGGTGGGGGCTGGGAGGGGTGGGAGCGGGTTATAGTCACGGGTTTCCTGTGTGACTATGACCCCCACCTGGGGCCGGCTGCCACGCTCACCACGGGCACGTTGCTGACTCTCTCAAAGTAGGGAAATAGCGGGGTCCCGGGGACTGCGTGAGGTGACAGCGGGAGTGGGGGGGAGACGCGTGGCCCATGGCACGCAGCAAACGTGCAGGAAGCTCTCTGCACTGGAAACGGGCTGTGTGTGGCCCCTGAGGCTCCTGGCCCCCCTGCGGGGGAGGGTCTGGGCCGTGACTTTTGGGTGACATGTGATTGGAATTTCTGGAACGTTTCGACGGTTCCTGGGGAAGAAGATGGACTGTTTGGAATCCATCAGGGAGAAGGGTCCTGGGAAGATGGTGCCCGGGATGCAAAGAGGCTGGGGCCCGGTGCCTCCCTCCAAGAGGTGGTGTGAGGCCACTCTGCCCCCAGGCCTCTCCGGCGTGGCTGGCGTTAAATTGTAAAATTAACCACAGGTATCTGAGGAGGTGAGCAGTAGACAGAGCTGCTGGGGCCAGATGTGCCTGTTGTGTCCTTAGGAGCGCCCAGCCTGCACCAGTGCTGTGTGACCTCGGGTGCAGACCTGGACCTCTCTGAGCATGTGGGAAGGGAGGCAGTGATGGCCTCCCCGGTGCTATGAGCTTTGACCACGATAGAATGCTGTAGCTGTAAGGCCCCCAGGGTACCTCTCCTCCTGTCTTTACCGAGTTCTCTGCCAGAGGAAGCGTGAGCTTTTCCAGTGGCCCCCAGCCTCCCCCATGAAGGCAGAGGCGGGAGGGCCTGGGGCCCAGGGCTGCTGCCCCCGCAGTGGTGGGGTCTCTCGTGGGCCCGGCTTCGTCCCTGGGTGTGTGGGTCAGGGAGGGGCCTGGGCAGGGCCTTCCACGTCCAGGAAGCGAGAGGGCACAGAAGAGGGGTTGGTTGTCTCTGGGTGGGGCGAGAGAACACAGGCCTGCCCCCACCCCAGTCCCGGTCCACAGGGGCTCCCGCAGCAGGCACAGGGGCCGCGCCATGGCGGGCTGCCGCACACCGCAGAGCAACCAAACCAGCTCTCGGGCCATCCTTACAAACGTGGGGCGTGAGAGCTGGAGACGCCCCGGCCCACAGAGCAATGCCAGCCCAGACCACCTCCTCAGCCCCAACCTCTGCGGGCGGTGACTTCTACACCTGCTTCAGCGGGTGCAGGCCGCCACCTGGGGTCCCTCAGGCCTCGCGGGCGGCATCCTGGGGCCACACCCCCTCGTCCGCATCGGGGGCTCCCGGCATGGGTGACCGGGGTCCTCGCGGGCCACGTGTGCCAAGGGCGGCGTTCTGTGTCTCGGGGCTGGCGGGAGAGTCATGTGGCACTCCGGAGAGACGCGCTCGATGGGCCGTGCGTGCAGGGTAAACCGCCGGTCTCTAATTGTTATTTAGCATTCACAGGCGCAGCCTGATTATTTTATATTTTGGCAACATTCCTCTGGGGCCTTCACGGTGATATGCAGCCAGTCTGCACGTTTTTTAAGCAACAAAAACGCCTTGGGAATCGGGTAAGCCTTTGGGGGCGCCTCGTTGCCGGCAGGGGAATATCCCGACCGCGTGGCCTAGGTTTCCAGACCCTCCGGCCTCCCCGCCCTGCTCTCCACCTTCGTGCACAGGCGGAGCTCGATACTAGATTGTTCCTGGAGTTCCGACTGCACTGCTTTTGCCAAGCTGCGCCCTCCACCAGGAAGCCCTCCCAGCTTCAGCTGTGCACACCGCACAGGGGCAATGCACCTCTTCTTCAAGGCTTCCCTGCCTCTCCCAGTGACGCACCCAGTCCGGGTGTGCCTGTGCGGATGCAGGGCTTCCCGCTTCACCCAAGCCTGAGCACCGACCATCCTCAGAGGGTGTTGTGGCCAGAGTTGCTTGCGTTTTGTCAGTTCCTTTTTTTAAATAAGGGATCTGGACTAAGGCTTCTGTTTATTCGCTCAGTGGCACTTTGTCATTGTCTGTCTGTTGCTCACGTTACTGTCACTTTCGTTCAGAGCTGGCGGGGGGCACAATGCTGGTGGGCGGCAGGCAGTTTAAAAATAAATCAGGAGGTGGTTTAAAAGCGGGGCTGGTCCAGGAGGGAGGCAGAGAGGAGGGGACCTTGCTGCCTTTGCCCAGGGGCAGCTTTTGTTTCCTTCTAGAGGTTCTCCGTGTACATATCAGACCCTCTTTTGTTCCACGGTGTCCTGCAGTCTTCCTTGGGGTCACAGCCCCTCCCCCCAGGAAACGCACACACGTGCACACTCTGCGCGGCAGCCTCTACCAGGTGCTGCCGCAGCCCTTGGGGGACACGTCTTTTGTTCAGGCCTCAGTGTAGATGTCCTGGGCTCCAGGAGGACTTCCCCCACCAGGCGAGGCAGCTCCTGGGGTGCCAGGGTCCCCCGCCCCATCACATCCCCGCCAGGTGTGTGTGTGAGCAAAGCAGGGTGTTGGGCTATACAGGCGCACAGCTAGTCCTCACGGGACGTCGGCCCGAGTGTGCAGTTGGGGAAACCAAGGCTCAGAGGAGGAGGCCCAGCCAGGGCCACCGCAGTGACGAGGCCACGGCTGGAGGCCGGCCTGCCCGCCCCCAAAGCTGGGCCTTTCCCCCCTACCGTGCAACCTTGTGTGGTGGCCTGTGTGTCCATCGCCTCCACCACTGAGAGCTGCAGGAGGGGACTCTGTCCATCGTGCTTGGGTCACAGCGCCATCCCCCCGCCTTCTGCTCACCCACTCGTGTCTATCCACGTGCCCACACCCCTCGTGCCTGCCCAGGCACCACCACGTTTATCATCACAGCCTGTTCACACGAACTAGGTGTGCCAGCCTGCAGCTGAGCCACTCCCCCTTGGGGGCAGGTGTGCATGGGTGGACGGGAGGGGACTCCCAGAGTGCCAGGACCGGTGCTGGGAGAGGAGGGCACCCTTCCTCCCACTGCCCCCGGCAACACACACACACACACACACACACACACACACACACACGCACACACGCACACTCACACACACACGGCGGGCGGCCCAGATGGCGGGCGCCTCCCCCTCAGCTCTCAGGAGCTGCTCTTGGCCGCGCAGCCCGGACAGCTGGGCGAGGAATGTGCTTCCTCTGTGCGCCAGCCGCGGGGCGAGCCGGGGGACATCTGGATCACGTTTGCGGCCGGCGGAGAGCAGGGAGGGTTTCCATTCCAGCTGCTGTGAGCTCTCCACCCCGGCCGCCTCAGAACTCCGCTCAGCGCCGGGGCGCCGTGGACTTGGCTCTGTGACCATCCCAGGCTTGGTCCAAGAAGGAAGTCTCGCCCCCCTCCTTGTTTGGGGCATCTGCGCTTGGCGGCAGCTCTGGCCTCCTCGCTCCAGCCAAACCCCCAGACCCCTCTTGAAAACACAGACACGGACAGAATGGCTCTGACCAGCCTTCTACCAGGAACCACGGTCACCTTTAGTTTCTCATTCTTTTTCTGCACGGATGTTTATTTACAAGATGGAGTTTCACGTGCTTCCAGCTTTTGATTTTCCTTATCATTAGGTGGTATTCTGGGGCACCATTTTTGCTAGTAATCGGGTATTTGAAGTACAGCACACACACAGAAAAGTGTATGTGGGAGTGTTCACAGAGTGTGCAGATACCAGGCAACGTTCCCCGACCTGCCCCAGGCCCCGAGCCCTTCCCCGTCACTGCCTGTCGCAGGACTACCACCCTGACCCTAATGCCAGCTTCTGAACTTCATGTAAGTGGAATCACGTGGCCCGTCCCCTTTGGGATCTGGTGTCATTTACTCAGCCTTACGTTGGTGCCTGGGGTTACGTGTGTCCTTTTTCCTTGCTGCATAGTATTCTGCCGTGTGGATCTGCCCCTTGACCTATCAATGGGCCTCTGTGACAGTGGCCAGTGAGTGTTCTTGTCCTTTGCTGCCGATGCCCGGCTGTTTGCGCTTCCGTTGATTCCCCGCCTCAGAGCAAGCCGCTGTGCCTTGTGTGTGCAGTGCTCCAGGCTTGTGGGCACGGAAAAGCTGTTTCCTGAGTGAAAGTACCCACCGTGTGACTTCAGGCTCCGTAGGGCCCCCCTGGCGGAGGATGTGTTTGACCCGTCATCTGTGGGCTCGTCCCCCTCACAAGCAATGCCGTGGCGAGCTTCCTTGCAGGTCGCTGTCTGGGCTGGATGATGTCCTCAGACGTGGTCCGTTGGGTGGCCTGCTCACCTGAGCCCAGACGTCTCCACCAGAGCAGGGAGCAGAGGGGCAGGAACCCTGGTCCAGCTGGAACCTGCCCCTGTAACATCTGATCCTTGGGTCTCTAAGGGCCCTCCCAGCTCCAAAATGTTGTGGTTCTAAGTACCCATGTGTACCTGGTAGTTATTGCTGGGTGACAAGCTGCCCAAAGCTTAGTGCCTTAAAGCAGCCACCTTCATCTGGCTTAGAGTCTTCGGGCGGCTCATGTGTGAGGTCCTGGTCCTGGCTGGCCTTGCTCCTGGCTCTGCTGAGTGTGGCCGGGCCCCTCATGCGCCTGGACCCCCAGCTGGGGCAGCTGGGCCGACCCTGCCCCATGTGAGCCTTTCCGCTCCAGCAGGCTCCACAGGACGGCAAGTGGAGCTGACCGCCTGGTGTCCGGCTCAGAGCCGGCTGACATCACTTCTGCCGCATCCTAGTGGCCAGAGCGACTCCCAGGGCCAGCACGGATCCAAGGGCAGGGAAATCGACTCCATCTCTGGGTGGAAAGAGCTGTAGTCACATTGCAAGGGGTGTGAGTGGGCGGGGGGGCGCGAGAATTGAGGCCGTTTTGCAATCCGTCCACCCCCACAGGTGGCGGGTGTCCTAGGCAGCCACGAGCAAGCTTTACTGCTGTGGGACAGGCTCAGAACAGCTCCTCGGTCCCCCGCCACACACACAGGGGCACTACCTGCTGGGGCCGCTGCGCGGGGCAGGTCCCAAGCCAAGCTCCGCCCAGGCTCTCCGGCCACAGACACTGAGCTCTCCAACGTGAACATGAACGAACGGTCTGGGCCGGGGGCCAAGGCAGCACAAGGGCAGGCGGGGCCGCTCTGGGTTTCTCACAGGTCAGCCGGCACACCTTTGTGGGGCATCCTACGGACCACCAGGCGTCGGTGCTGGTCTGGGGTTAGCAGTGCACGGAAAGACGAGGCCCGTGTCTCTGAGGCGAGGGGTGGTGAACACAGGGACCTGCACGGACCACCATTGCGGGTGCTGACAGGTGCTCCACAGGAGATGAAGTGGGTGATGCATCAGGGAGGGCAGGGGTGGGGCTAGGAGGGCTCCTTTAAGGGGGGACATTGGGACCCAGTCCTGAGTGAGGATGAGGAGACAGCCTTGTGTGGACGTGGGGGGCGTCCCAGCAGGTGCAGAGGAGTACCTGGGACGGGGTCTCCCAGCCTGGGGGCGTGCAGCCAGAACAAAGGGGAGATTGGACCGCTCCTGAGGCGACCCCTGGGCTGGAGCACAGTGGGGAGATTGTGTCTGGCCCAGTTTCACAGCATCTCGGTGGTAGGAGGGAAACTCCCGTCCAGGCAGACGGCTTCCTCTCCGCACCAGTGGGATTCATGAGCCCCTGCTGATGCGGGGGGCAGCCTGGCCACCGCAGCGCCCCCTCTGAGGCTGTGAGGGGCTGCCCTGAGTAGCAGGACATTCTCTTGTGGACCCTCCACCCCACCCCCAGACAGAGGCTCACCGCCACCCCTCAGGGCAGGCTCCGAGGGTCCACAGTGAGGGACTCTTCCTGCGACCAGCAGGGTCGTCAGCCAGAGGGCTGCACGTGTGGGATCTGCTGCATTATGGCCGTGTGACCCCGGGCACGCGCCCTGTGCCTCGGTTTCCCCATCTGTAACTCGGGTCTTACACATCAGGGCTCTGTCAGGATGAGGGGGTCTTGGCACCCAGGCACATACGCAGCTCCCAGCAAAAGGGAGCCCGTTTAAAATCAGAGCTGTGCCCCGCCTGGTGCCCAGGCCCACGGGCCTCTGGGAGCCTCTGGCTGAGCATGTCCCGCCCCTCCGAGCCTCTACGGGGCGGCTCTGCTCTCATCCCCATCTCACAGGTGAGAAAACCGAGGCCTCAGGTAGAAAAACCACTGACACTCCAGCCGAGAGGCTGAGACGGGTGGAGGGAGGCCACCTGGAACCTCCCCGACACAGGAGCCACAGTGGCCTTGCTCCTTACGCTTCCTTTGCTAAGGCCACCCCCGACCTGGGAGGAGGGAGTCACGAGCCCATTTTACCGATGGGGGTATACCGAGGCTCAGAGCCATGCTGGGGTGATTGGATTCACAGTTAGTCGGGGCTTCCCTGGTGGTGCACTGATTCAGAGTCCGCCTGCCGATGCAGGGGACACGGGTTCGTGCCCCGGTCCGGGAAGATCCCACATGCCGCGGAGCGGCTGGGCCCGTGAGCCATGGCCGCTGAGCCTGAGCGTCCGGAGCCTGTGCTCTGCAACGGGAGAGGCCACAGCAGTGAGAGGCCCGTGTACCGCAAAAAAAAAAAAAAAAAGCACAGTCGGTCACAGAGCAGGATGGGGGACCCAGGTTTCCTGGCTCCCGGCCCAGTGTTGTTGCCATGGCAACGGGTGACCTTGTTGTCACCCACAGGCCCGGTGGTCACAGGGTCTGGACCTGTGGAGAGGTAGGCCGGCCGGGGTGGCTAAGCGCTCTGCCGCGGGAAGGGCGGCGGCGGCAGCAGCAATGCACAGAGGAACAGCCCTCCCGGTCAGACCCCAGGACCGGGAAGGGCCACGCGGGAGGATCCAAGGGACGTGGCTGGAGCGCCAGCGGGGGCGGGAGGGCCGCCCAGACCAAGGGAGGGAAGATACTAATCCTTGTGTATATCATGACTGGTTCGTGGGCCGGCGGAGACCTTGATTGAAACCAGATGTGGGAAGCGGCCCAAGTTCCAGCTCCTGGGACTCATTAGGGCTGCCCGCCCCCCAGAGTTCGCGCTGCTCTGCAGAGCACTGGGGACCAAAGGCAAGCCGTCCCCTGACCTTGGCCTTGGAGGGGGTGGGGAGGGGTCAGCCTCCTGGTCAAACGCGCCCCTCTTCATGTGAGGGGTCACCCCATGCCCTTGGAGCTCCCGAGTCCCTCCGCCTCTGCCTGAGAGCCCCGTCCAGCGGGGCCACAGGCCCCTCTGAGACGCGGCTGCTTCCTGGGGTGCAGGCCTAGCTTTTCCCTCGTTTGTCCCACACGCGCCCACTGGGAGGCTCTGGGAGGGTCCCTGTGCCCCTCTTCCTGCTCCAGGACGTTAGCCCTCAGGCGGTTGCCGGCTTGCTCGAGACCCCCAGGGTCCAGGAGAGAAACCCCCCCCCCACCCTCCGGGAAGCCTTGAGGGGAGGGGAGGGCATTCTGGGGGCAGGAGCTACCTAAGCAGAGGTGTCTGCCCCGCTGTCCCGCCGCCCCCTCTGCGCACTGGCAGTGGGTCTGTCCCACCTTGCCCAGGCCCCACAGCAGCCAGTGTGCAGTGGGCAGTGGCCTGGAAGGAGTTGAATCTGTCCCCAGGGCGTGCTCGGGGCCGGCCTTCCGGAAGGACTCGCCTGCACCGCCAGCATCGCCTGCGTCTCTCACGGCTTCCAAGGTCCCGCCTGACGGTCATAAGGCCAGAAACCTGCCTGGGACCGCGTGAGCAGAACAACGTCCACCCCTCGTGTGGACGCAGCGGGACCCTGTGGGCGCCCGGCGCTCAGGAGGGCGCTCGTGGGCCGAGGCACCTTGCTCTCACCTCCACAAGCTGTCACTGCTGGGGGACGGTGCCGTGCTCGACCACGCTGCACCGGGGTCCGAGGGCCCCCACGGTGTCCGTGTCTGACACACGGGCACGTCTTCGAGCGGGTGCTGCCCACGAGGGACGCCCTGAAGCCGTGGACTTCAGCGTGCGCTGCCTGACTTCCCCACAGACACATCCGCTTCTGTCTCCTCTGTGCTTGTGGGGGGTCGGGGGCTGTTGGTAGTTAGAGGGGGCTTTGGGGCTCATAGCGGTGGTGTGATAGGGGGTGTAAGAAGAAAGGAAGGGAGGGGGGGAGGGAGGGAAATCCTGGCCGGGACCCAGTGGTGCCAGAGTCAGGACTCTGCAGCCTTGCTGAGCTGTGGTCTTGCGTGAACCCCGACCTCCAGCCCCTCGATTTCCTCATCGCGTCAGCGGGCAGCAATATCCACCCGGACTAGGGCTCTGCCACGCGGAGGAGGAGCCTGAGAGAGCGTGGGCACTCGGGAGCCGTCGGGGCCCTGGAGGACACGGAGATGAGGCCATGCGGGCCCCGAATGTCACACGCAGAGTTTGGACCTGATGGGAAAGCACCTCGCTTACTGTCACTCTGGGCCCTGCTGTCCCCATCCATAAGCGGGGTGATAGCGGCGTCTTCCTCGAGGGCTGGTGTGGGATGAAGGGTCCCGGGAGCCCAGGCTGGGCCCCGATGGATGGGCTGCCCCGCCCTGGGCAGGATGTCTGTGGGGATGGGACACTGCGATCCTCCCGGGAGAGTCTGGCCTGAGCAGGACAGAGTGTGCCCGGAGGCGCCGGGGACGGGTGGCTGTGTGCCCTCGCTGGGGACACCTCAGGCTCTTCCCGGGACACCTGACACCAGCCAGCTGCTGCCCTGCCCGCAGGCCTTCCGAGGACGGAGGACGGGGCTCCAGAGGACACCTGACTGGGAAGGTTCCCCTCCAGTCTCTGGCCGAGGCTCTGGGCTGGGGGTTCAGGACTGGCGTCTGCCGAAAGGGAGGCTGTGGGGCTGGCGAGGCTGTGACCGTCCCGCTGTCCGTGGACCATCTCCCCGTTCCCTTGGTCCTGACTCCACAGCATTTGTGGAGCACCTGCTGTGCGCTTGGCCCTACTTTGGGCACTCGGTTTCTCTGAGAAAGACGGTCGCATTCAGGCAAAGGCGTGGAGGAGAGTGTGGGAGGTGAGGGCAGAGAGGGGACGGCCAGTCACAGAGGGTCCTGGGGCACTCTCAGGATGCCGGCTGAGGGGCAGGGGGCCACCTGGTAATGCTCTTAGGAAACGTGTCTCAGGGGCCAGCTCGCCCCTCTGCCTCCAAGAAAGTCCGGCGTCCGGTCCACCTCGGCAGGAGCTTCAGAACCTCGGCCGGCTGCCCGGCCCAGGGCGGAGGCCAGCACTTCAGAGCCGGGCCCAGTGGGGCTCCCTCCTCGTCCCCTACCTACAGCTGCGGAGGCTGAGGCCGGGCCGTGTGCCCAGGGGCCACCCGCTCGCAGGGGAGGGGCCGAGGCGCAGGGCTTCTCCTCAGGGTGCAGGCCTCCTGCCGAGCCTCCCGCGGGCCTGGGGAGCCCTGCCTGCCTGCGGGTCAGTGCCAGGGACCGGTGTGGGTGCGCCACGGGTCACGTCCCGAGACCCCACAGAGAGAGTGGCCTCTGGGCCCTGAGCCTCGGTCTCCTCATCTGCCACCTCCCAGGCCGGGGGACCCGTGTGGCTGGCTCAGCTCAGGCCTGGCTCGCAGTCCGGACTCTGTCACCGTAGCTGTGCTACCCGTCGGTACCGGCCCACCTTCCCACCTTCCCACTTCCTGCGGCTTCTATGAGGGTCAAATGAGGTAACGGCAGAATCAGAGCACAAAAGATGAAAGCGGGGCCCGCCGTTTCTGCGGCGCACGGATGGGGAATGGGCTGTGCCGGTGCTCATGGCCCCCCTCCCGTGGAGGGTTCTAGAACCCCAGGGCTGGGAGCGCTGGGCTGTGGCCGGTTCTCAGACGGGCAGGGCGGGCTGGGAACGCAGGAGGCAAGGACAGTGATGGATGGGGTGGCTTGTTCAGCACACTCAACGTTCTTTCCCACCGGCTGCGCCCGGCCTCAGAGAGCAGCTTCCTCTGTCAACAGATTAGTGACGTGTAGTGGGAACTGGAGCCGCGGTCTGGGAGAGACGCAGGGTCTCCCGGGGCCCTGGGGAGCGCCGCAGGGGTCTGGGAATGTTCTCGAGGGCTGGGAGTGCGGGGCAGTGGGTGGGGCTGCGACAGAGGCCAGGGGAGGAAGTCCAGCCCCGAGGGGGGCCGCTCGCGTCTCACCCTCCAGCTCACTGGGTGTCACCAGCGGGGACCACCCCCCGCCCTACAGGATCGGAATGGGGCGGTGGGGAGCGGGGGACGGACAGTTAGAAGAAGATTGGACGGGGACCACCTCCAGCGGCAGCCCTCGGGGGCCGCCTCCAGCCCTTTCTCAGCTGTGTGAACAGGGCAGGTCGCCTAGCCTCTCTGTGCCTCGGTTCCCCACCCATAGGATGGAGCAGAGCACCGTCTGCCTCCGAGGGCTGTGAGAGGGTCACGAGTCGCTGGCTGGGCGCCTCGCCCCTGTCTGCCTACCTCTGAGCCAGGACCATGGGTGTGGGGTCTGGCACCCCTGGAGATGTCTCCCGCCCGGCAGCACAAGGGCCGCCGTTCTGGTCGAGGCGCTGTGCGGGACTCCAGGAGAGCTGGCGGGGAGCCCCGGTTGGGGATAAGCCCAGACGTGTCTTCAGATTCCGCCCCATCTTCTGCTTCATTTCTGTGTGGGATTCTGGGGCTGCCGTGGCTGCTGGCTTGGCCCCTGGCTGCTGACGGGGCTGGGGAAGGGACAGGGATGCTGTGGCCGGCCCGATTCTTCCTCCCTGGAGCTCTAACATCTGGAAAGAGCCCGAGGAGTTGGGAAGGTGGTCCTTGTGCTCCCCTGCCCCAGAGTCAGGGCGCCCGGGGCATTACCCACTGACTCAGAGCAATGAACCTGCCCCGGCCTCAAACCCCAGGCAGCTGCCCTTTCCGTGTGCTGGTCGGCCCATGCAGGGAGCCCTGGGTTGGCTTCAGAACTTTCTAATCTCCCAAGAGATTGCAGGGCGCGGGGGCCTGAGGCTCTGATGGAGAGTCCCCAGCCTCGGTCCCTGCTGCCCTCAGGCTCTGAGACCCTGAGCAAGTCACTTGTCCTCCCCGAGCCTCAGTTTCCCCATCTATAAAATGGGCGTGATGGCAGGACCTGCCTCCTGGGGCTGCTATTGAGGTGCAGTGTGTCCTCGAGCAGGGATATGGAATTCTTAGTCAAAGTCGGTCCCTGGGGTCCTGAGGGGTGGGCAAGCTGAGGCATGAGGGGCGTGTGCTAAGCCATCATGGGGGAAGCTGTTATTTATATATTAATCTCATAAGAAACAAGGAACTTAAAACTTGACATACATTCAGCTGCCTGGGACCCATAACCGACTTGCTAGATCAGAGCTCCCTAAAAGGGGGCTTGTGTAGGAGGACCCCTGGTGTTGGGTGGAGGGTCTCGGGCTGAGGACCCCCAATGACCCTAGAATCAGGAGTGGAGGAAACGCAGACCCGGGGTGGGTGCAAGGGGACCATTCGAGCCCGGGGTCCCATGGATGGAGTCAGTGCCTCTCATAGGCGGGGCACAGGATGCCACGGTACAGGGGCTCTGACAGCGCCTTCTGGGGGGGCCATGAGGATCCAATGAGATGCCGTGTGGACGTGCAGCACACGGGGCCTGGCTTCCCCTGGGGCTGAGGACCCCTGGGAGTGGACGCTGGGGGCAGAGGTACCTGAGAATGGGGGAGGGGGGAAGAGCTGCCCCACAAGGCCGGCCCAGGTTTTATGGGCAGAGTCTGGAACTTGCCGGGACGTCCCCCCTGCCGCAGCCTTGGCGGGGGTGGGAGCTGCCCCCTCACCGGCCCCCAGCAGTCAGCACCCAACAGCAGGCCCCTCCCCAGGCCCCCGCGTCCTGGCCAGCTCCTGCTCGTGCTGGCTTGTGGGTGCAGGGTCCTGCCTACACGGCCCTACCCAGGCTGCCAGATGGGCAGGAAGGTTGTGCCCTAGCCCTCGGGGGTCCGAGCCTCGCAGTGGGTCTTAGGGGGTGAGGGAGCAGCCCTTGGCTGGCGCGGGCCCTTGAAAGGGGCTGGGCAGGAAGCCGGCTCCTGGGAGAGTGAGGCTGCCTGTCTGGCAGCTCGTTAGCCGTGTGCCCTGAGGCCACACAGGCCAGCAGGCGGGCAGGCTTGGCTCCAGCGCGGGCTGACCCGGGCTCCCCACACAGCTCGGGGGTGCAGAGGCGGCGAGAGGACGGTAATAATAAGCTACCACCGGCGGGTGGCGTGACCACGGCGGGCGCTCGGCCCCCCACCAAGAACGCTTCTCCTCCTCCTCTGACCCATGCTGCACCCCGGGGAGGCGGGGAGCCGGGCTCAGAGGCAGCCACTCGTCAGGAGGGTGGGACTCAGCTCCCTCGCACCCTGCTGTCCTCGCTCGGCGAGCCCCAAGGAAGGCAAGAGTGCAGGGTGAGCTGTGGGTGCGTCCACAGCCCCTCAGCAGCCCCCGTGTCGGCCCACCTTGGAGGCAGGGCAGCCAGGACCCCCCGACCTGCCCCCTCTGGCCCCTGAGCAGGGAGACCCCTCTAGGAGGGCTGCCGGTGGTGACCTCATTCTCGTGGCCGGCCTTCCAGAAACCCTGTGACAGGTGAGCCAGGAAACAAGGTCATCTCGGGGGGTCACGTTCCAGGGGAGCTAGAGACCCTCATGTCTCACGTGGGGACACCTCTCCTGAGGACATGAGGTCGGAGCTGGACCCCCAGGAGGGAAGGGGGAGTGGTCCGGGGGGGTGTGAGGGCTCGGAGCTGGGGCTCTGGGTGTCGTGGGAGCGGGCCGGGGGGTAGGACCCTGGGAAGCCCCACGTGCAGGGGAAGCTGCTGGAGGGTCTCAGGCAGGAGAGATGACGTCTACTGGATGCTGTGCAGAACCTTCACTGGCTCCCTACTGCCCACCAGCCCGGCCCAGCCAGCCTCCTGTCGATTCCCTGCACAGCTAGAGGCCCTGCACACTCCCTGCTGCCTTTGTGTTCTCTGTTCCTGGACCACAATTGCTGTCGCTCGCCGTCTCCACACCACCTCTGCTCTTCCCCGAGGGGCTCTGTCACCTTCTGCTTCATGGCTTGGGGTGCGTGCCGAGGGCAGCCTCCAGAGCAGGGTCCTGGCACACAAGTTGCTCCGTAAACCGTGACCGAATTTCACTGAGAGCTTCGCCCTCAGCCTTTACACAGTCAGCTCAGAGAGGTGAGGTGACTGGCCCTAGGTCACACAGCCAGCCAGGAGGCAATAGAGCCAGACTCAAACAAGATTCAAGACCTGTGGGGTTTCTTGTGGGGTTTCCACTGTGCACAGCCCTTGGGGGCCCAGGACCCAGGGCTGGAGGTGGGACCTGGGAGAGCCGCAGGGGTGCCCCCACCCAGCCAGCCCAGAACCTCCATCCACCTGGGTTTGCTGCCTCTCCTGCAAGGAGGAGAGTTCGCGTTGATGTCAACCAGGCCTTGGAACCCTGCAGACCCACCCAGACCATACGTGCTGTGTGCCCTTGGTGGATGGCTGCACCTCTCTGTGCCTGTGAAACAGGGCTGGCAGCAGCGTCCCCCTCACAGCGTTTCCTGGGAACAGGAGCCACGACTGTCATCTTCCAGGAGCGTGTGTGTGTCTCCTTTGTAAGTGGACAGCCTCGGGCCTGCTTTCCGGGCACCAGCAGGGCACTGCCCGCTCCGTCCGCAGGCCCGGCAGGCATCAGTGGGGTGGGCGCAAGACCCCTTGCGATGTGGCACCCTCGTCATCGCGGGCACACTCGGCCCACCCTCCCTGATGGCCCCCTCCCGCCAGCTTCTCTCCATCCACTTCTCTGGTCTGCTCCACCCGTGATGCTCCGGTGAAGGCCCGGCGTGGAAGGGCTTTGGAAGGTCCGACCAGGCCCTGCATCCCCGGCGTCCCAGCCTGGCACCCTAAGCGCCCTCCCTGGCCTGCTGGCGGGACTGCCTGCCCCAGGGTGGCCTGGTCAGATGAAGGGCTGGCCAGGATGGGGCTGCACCCCCCAGAGGTGGCCTGGAGCCCACGGCACTGGCCACGTTTTCCTTCTTTGGTTGTCACTGGAGACTGGCCGCCAGCCCCGTAGCCAGGCGTGGCGTTGACGGGCCCCCACAGCTGTGGCACACGTGTGCCAAGCCGTCAGCCTCCTGACAGACGGGCTGTTGGGGGGCAGGGCGCCCGGCGGGAGGGAGGCCAGCTGAGTGGACAGCAGGTGCTGCGAGGCCGGGTGGCTGCTGGTGAGCGGCTGCTTCCCCCTTCCGTGGGGCCCGGTGGGGAGGGGGCTTCTCTGCTCTCACCCCCTGGGCCCTGGAGTGCCGAGGGCATCTCCTCTCTGTAAAGGAGGATGTGGGAGCGATGAGGGGAGGTCTGCGCGGTCTGGGGCACAGGTAGCGGTAAATGCCGTTCATTAGCATCATCGCTGTTCACGGAGGTGGCTGCCCGGGTGCATGTGCGTCTCCACCTCTGCCCAGATCGTGCAGGACCCCTGGGAGGGGAGGATGGGCAGAGGCAGCGGGACAGAGCTGTAGTCCTGGTGGTGGCTGACAGGTGTCAAGCCTGGCTCCATCGGCCCCCTGGCCCCCGGGAGACTCCGTCAGTGTCAGCAGGGCGAGCAGTGGCTGGGGCGACGTGGGCTGTGCCTGTTTGTTACAGGCGGGGACGCCCACCCACAATCCCAGCCGCTGCTCCCGGGTCTCTGCGGCCTGACCCTGAGCTAAGATGGAGGGGGAGGCCCAGAGGCTCACCCCCCCCCCACCTGCAAAGAATACCTGGGCAGCTGCAGCCCCGGGGGCCTCCCCGGCAGCCTGTTACAAGTGCGGAGTCTCAGGCCCGCTCCGGACCTGCTGAGTTCAGGAATGGGGGTGGGGAGGCTGTCTGCACATGCCCTCCAGGAGGGGCTGATGCAAGCAGGGTCGGGGTACCGCAGGCTTGGGGGATGCCACCCGACTCCCTGGTCTGCAGGAGAGACAATCCAGGCTCCCCCAGGGCCACTTCCACAGTGAGAACTCCAGCCCGGCTCTGGCTGGCCAGAGTTCTGAAAGCTACACCCTCCAGCCCACCTGAAATGGGCCGACCCAAGCCTGCTCTCCGGTCCTAGGTGGGTGGGATGTCAGCCACCTGTGAGCACACCTGGGGCTTATCTAGGGCAGGCTGGGGCCTGGGACGGGCTCTGTAGGCAGAGCCGGAAGCTACCTGGGGGCCATCTGGGAGTCGCCCACCTGGGCCCCCAGCAACATAGGCCCACGTCCAGCTGCTGGGGCCCTGAGCCGGGAACCAGGTGGGGCTGGGCGGCGCCGACCCCTGTGCCCCTCGGCCTGCTTCACCCGTGCTCTCTCTCTCTCTGTCTCTCTCTCCTTTCCCCCACCCCGGTGGCCGTGACGCCCACAGCGGACAGGAAGGAGAAGGCCTCCGCGATGCCTGGCTCCCCAGCCGAGGTGAAGACGCAGCCCCAGGCCACGCCCCCCAGCATGCCACCCCCGCTGCCCGCCGCGTCCCAGGGGGCCACGCGACACCCCCCCTTCACACCCCACACAAGTGAGTAACCCCAGGGCCCGGCCCCAGGGGCGCAGCGGGGAGAGGCACCTCCAGGGGTCCCTCGAGCCCGTTAAGGTCCGAGCTTCCATCCTGGACCTGTAAACACCCCTGTTGGGCCTTTAAGAGGGAGGATGTCATCATGGGTCAGGGCCCAAGCTTTGAGGTTCGGGTCCCAGCTCTTCTGCTTCGTAGCTGTGAGGCTTTGGGCAAACTTCTTAACCTCTGTGGGCCTGGCGTTCCTCATCTGTAAAGCCGGTCTGGTCATGGCCCCTGCCTCAAGGAGCTGCTGTGAGGGCGAGTGAGTTAGAAGTTCTTAGCACGGTGGGCACACGGTGAGCATTCTGTCAAGCTTAGCTGCTATACTGGAGCTCAGAGAGGGATGAGGGATTCCCCATGGTCACACAGCAGGTCACTTGCATGTGGGTGAATCCTTTTGGGCCCGCACACCCTGGAGGGCCCATTGGAGGCAGCTGTGGCCTTGGAGGAGCTCTGCGGCCAGGCCTGAGCCGGGTGTGTGGGTGGGCCAGGAGCTGGGGTCAGGGGGGCCAGCAACGTGGTGGTATCTCGCTGGCCCTGGGCCCTGGGTTGAGCATCTCGGCACACACAGAGGGTCTGGGTGGGCTTCGGAATCCACAGGCACCACTGAGCCCCGGTCCTTTGAGTCAGAGCAGTTGAGAAGGAGACCCCCGGCTTGGGCTGCTGTGGGGGACACTGTTCCCTGTCCCCTCGACCAAGGGCTCAGCAGTGTGTCCTAGGTGTTTCTGGCGGGCAGTCCACGTGCCTCCCCCACCCACATGTTCAGAAACCAGAAAGCCCCACACCAGGGGACCCTTCCCCAGGCTTTGAAACCCTAATGAAGCCCGTCTCTGGGGCAGGAACCTCAAATGCCTTGGCCTGGTGGCCCCTGGCTCCCACCGGCTTCATCGGGCTCCACTCCACCCACCCGGGGTCCTGGGCTGTGCTCAGAGCCCAGGGTGGGCCCCAGGGCCTGGCCTGCTCCTTTTATATCTGGGCGTGAAGGGTACTGGTTCTGCCCTCCGAGGCCAGGCAGCGGCCGCCACCTGGAGAAGGAGGTCGGGCTGGGCCCCTTGTTGTAGGATGTTGGCTGTGAGCTGGTCCCTGTTGGGAGATGGGACAACACCACCTGCTCCCGGGAGCAGCCACCTGGAAGCAGGGTGACCCCTGCACGGTAGGAGCTTAATGGCCAAGCACCCCTCCCCACACATCGCTTGGCACAGAATGTTCCAGCTTCTGTTCCCCCGGGGTCGGTCTGAGTCAGGGTCCCCAC
This sequence comes from Leucopleurus acutus, assembly GCF_964270905.1. Classification (NCBI taxonomy): domain Eukaryota; kingdom Metazoa; phylum Chordata; class Mammalia; order Artiodactyla; family Delphinidae; genus Leucopleurus; species Leucopleurus acutus. The sequence continues at coordinate 1,013,307 of NC_139162.1, forward strand.
ATGTGCCGGAGACTGGGGTGGGCCCTGCCCTCCGCCATCCTGGGTGCGCAGCCTGCACTGGCCGCACGGGAGTGGCCAGAGGTGGCCGTGCTTTGTCTCATTCACTCTTCTCGCCCGGGGACTGTCACCCCTCCCTCTTTTCCAGAAGAGTCAGTCCTCACCTCGGGCTGAGCCGCAGGCCGGTCTCCGTCCACGGACCGCTGCCTCCGCGTGCGGCCTCGTGGGTGGAGAGGGGAGGCTGCAGCCTGGCGAAACTTCCCCCGCGTACGCTCAGCCCGGGCGGGAAAAGGAGTTCTTCCTGACGGGGCAACAGCAGCTCCCCCTGGGAAGATGACCTGCCCCGCAACTGTTGTCCGGGTTCCAAGCAGGAGAGACCAGCAGAGACCATCTGAGGGTCTGGTCGAGGGCTCCGACCCGGGGACCCCGACCCTCGTGGGCGCGACTCCCTGGCCTGCTTTTCTTCCGGTCCAGGAGCCCGTGTTCCAGACAGTGCTGGTCTGGGAACCAGATGTTCCAGGCTGTGGACTGGGCTGGGGTCAGCTGACCCCACCGGCTCGCCTCCGTGAGGCCTGCGAACAGACGTGCGGGAGGCAGACTGCGTGTGGCTCAGGGTCCGTCCCCTCTCGTTGGGGTCCCGGCTCCGTTCAGGGCATGGAGGTTATGAGAGACAAGAGCGTCTTTCTTTCCTAAGCTGACTCCTAGTGCTCTCTGGCTGCTGGGGGCTTTTGTCTTAAGTGTCAGGCTTCCTCCAAGGTGGCCTCAGATTTGTTCCCTAACCCACGAATTCCCTGAAAGCAGGGGGGTTAACCGCGTCGTGCACCTGCTGATGGGAGCCAGAGTAGACGGAGCCCCTGCGTTCCCTGCGGATTCCTGCCAAGAACCTCCCCAGATTCCCCAGGACCGGCCTGCGAGCCAAGCTGACCAGAGACTGACCTTGAGCCATGGCTTGAGGGCTGTGGTTCTTCTTGCCTGGTGGCTGCCCTGGGCACGAATTCATTTTAGAGTTGAAGCTGTGGTGTGGCTCGGGACTGGGGCAGAGGGCTGAGAGACCTCTGGGGAGGGATGTAAGGAGCTACTTGGCAGCGGGGAGGACCCTTAAGGGGCTAGCGCTCCATCCTGCCCCCGTGACGGGGGCTCAGTCTCTGTTTACAGTGGTTCAGCTTGTCTCCTTGCGGCTTTTGCCCACTAACTCCAGCTCAGACGAATCAAATCTCTCTTCCTCTTTGGTGCTTCTGCCCTTCGCGGCAGCTCGGACCTGGGCTTCGTCTCGGAACCACCATTGGTGTGTCTGTTGACCTCAAGCCCATCACCTGGGCTCCGGGTCCCTGAGGATGGTGCCGAGTGGGGTCACCAGGCGCTTTCCAGAAACGCAGCTGTTAAGAGCCAGGGTGTCCCGCCCGAACCCTTGTGGAGCCCCAGATGTTCCCGCCAGAAACGGCCCTAAGACATCCCCTGGTCCAGCCCATTTTTCAGAGAAGGAAGCCGAGGCCCAGAGAAGGTTGTGGACTGGCCCAAGGTGGTGACAGAGTCCCAATCCCCAAAACGCTGTCGAGAGGCAGGGGAGGGGCCGACTGTAGACACCCCCTAGGGCAGCGTCCGGTGCCGGCCTCCTTCCTCACAGCGTGCTTTTCTTATTTTGCTTACAGATCGAGAGGACGGGCCTGCGATGTCTCTGCCCCACGGCCGTTTTCATGGCTGCTTAAAATGGTCTATGGTCTGTCTTTGTAAGTAAAATAACAAAAACCGCGGCCTCCCGGGAGGTCCTCACCCGGCGCCCCCTGCTCTGCCTGCACCCCTGCATCTGCCGGGCTAGGCCTCTCCTAGGGGATGGAGCCCAAGGGACAGACCCAGGAGAGCAGAGCAGCCAGGATCCCCGAGTCACAGGCTGAGCTCACACCCAGCCCTGCCGCTCACGCGCTCTGTGGCCTCAGGCAGGCGGCTGGCCTCGCTCAGCTTCCTTTTCCCCAACTCAAAACAGGGCGAGTCAGGCAGGTCCCAGAGTTGCAAGAAGGTCAGATGTCAGTGGCCAGTCCACAGCCCATCTCAAGGGCAGACCCCAGCCTGGGGCAGACCCCACGCTTACCCTTCCAGGCACAGTGTCCACAGGCAGGGGCCACCACCTGTAGAAAGGAAGTTATGGCGCCCGCGCCAGGGGTGATCACACGAAGCCCTGGGCCACGTCAGCATGAAGTCTGGCCCACGCGGGGTGCTCAGCAGATGTTGGTCACTTGTAGACGTTCCCGTCCAAGCGCCCAAGCCGCAGCTGATGCCCTTAGGCAAGGCTCTCATGGGGCGATGCTGGCAGTGCGTGTCAGCCAGCGAGCGCAGCGGGCTCGCCCATCTGGACCGGCCCGATGTAAGCCCAGGTGTGGCATCATCCAGGGCCCGGCGTGTCCACGGAGCTGCGGTGCTGTGCGGCCTGTGAGCTTTGTGTGGACAGGAGGATGGCGATTCCCAGCACCAAGGCTGGGAGGGGGCTGGCGGGAGGGACTGTTTTCGGTGCCTCGTCCTAGCCCCCCCGGCCCAGGCCTCGGGACTGGGGGAGCCGTGGGGTGCTGCGCTGTGCCCCCAAACCTCGGCCGGGACACGTGTGGTCTATCTTAGTAACACACCTGTTGTGGGAATGAAAGCACTTGTGGCCGAGGGTTATTTTCGGCGTCTCTTTAGCAAGCGGCTGAGACTGCCCGGCAGCCTGGGAGGGAGCGCAGCGAGCGAGGGCAGGCCGGCCGCCGGGAGGACCAGGCGCCGAGGGCGAGCGGGTAAGGGCGCCACGGGGAGGCCAGGCCAGGGGCTGGCGGGCGGGGTCCCAGGAGGCATGGATAGCCGCACGTCCTCGAAGCCCCTGAGGATCCAGACCCCGAGCAACGGGCCAGCTCTGCCGTGAGTGACCAGGAGCCCCCGCTGCGGTGAGGTCCCCATGCAGCAGGCCACCTCCCGGCCTGTCTGGGGTGACCGCCAGCGGCTGTCATCAGTCTCGACGAGGGGGTGTGTGTGTGTGTGTGTGTGTGTGTGTGTGTGTGTGTGTGCACGCGCGCGCGCATCAGCTCCACAATGACAGAGAAAATTAGCACAACAGCAGGGTCTTCTGCAAGGGTGCCCTGGACACTCCTCGGAGAGGGTGAGGGACAGGGCTCTTCGTGTTCTGTGTCTGGAGCTCCTTCCATCCCAGAGCGAGAGCTAGTCCCCAGAGTGACTGTCCTGTAGGATTACCCCTGAGCTGCGTGTCACCTGTGGGTCCTGGAAGGAGCTTCTAAGGTCGCCCAGACCAGGGGGGCAAACAGGTTTCAACCTGCACTGTGTCTCCAGGGAGGGAGAAGCGGGACCAAGGGCCGAGTGAAGGGCGCGGGCCCCGGAGCGGAGCGGGTCACCACGCCTGCAGCCGCCCCCTCTCGGGACACAGAGGCAGCACGTCTGTTTTGGCGCCAACCCTGGCTTTCAACCAGTGCTTTCCAAACGTCTGTTACGTGGGGCCGGTTATCGATGAGCCATCACCCAACACGCAAAAGCAATCAGGCCAGGCGTTTCCGGCGCCTTCCGGTGGGAGAAGGATGCCCTGGGTCCTGCGAGGGGGAGCATGCAGCAGACGGAACACCCCGTCCTCCGGGCCCAGAAGCCCCACCTCTGGTTTGGGCCGAGGGCCGTGTGCTGATGAGGAAATGGGGGCCAGGCCCGCATCTCACCCGCACGGCATGTCTGGGCTGGTCCAGGACGTCCACTCCCAACCAGGGTGCTTATCTTGCGCCCACAAGGGCTGGGCTGCGTTCGTCTGCCTCTGAGGGTCTGCGGAGTGCCGGGGTCCCCGGGGGATGGGAGGCGACCTTGAGCACCGTGTGTGCTGCTCAGGGACTGCGAGGCCCCTTGCCTGGGGCTTAGGTGGCTGTCCCTGGCCCGCATCTCAGGGCGGGGGGGGGGGGGGGGGGCCGGTAGAGCGTGCGCAGGTGTCGCCGGCAGGCGGGTCATGGAAGCTGAAGGTGCAGAGCCGCCCAGACAGTGGGCTCGGGGTCAACGGGGGGCGCCAGTTCCAGCTCCGAGGGGGAGGGCACAGGCCTAGGGCTGGAGGGGAGCTACCTCCCACAGGCCTGCAGGTGCGGGTGGAACCGGCAACTGGGACCTGGAGAGCCAAGCCCTGGGATAGCCGAGGCGCAGGGAGGAGGGACGGGCATGCGGTCACCTCACGTGCTCCCGCCCTTGCAGGCTGGGCGAGGCCAGGACGGTGGAGGTCACCCCCCAGAGCCAGGTCAGGATAGCCGGGTTGGCGGGGTCTGGAGGGGCAGGGCAACACACCCTCCGCCCGTGCTGCGGCTGTTCAGAAGGGCCGCTTCCCAGAGCCGAGCCCAGCAGCATCCCCAGCCCGGAGAAGGGGGCTGCTGCTCCCCCGTCTCCACACACACAGGCCCCGGCAGATGCTGGAGCCTTGGAGAAACCCGGCCCTGAGAAAACAGCAGCTCTGAGCTGTCCTGCGTCCCCAGATCCCTAGTCTGGCGAGGCGTGAGCGCGCGGCCTCTGCACAGACCCAGCCAGACAAGGCGGGAGGGCCAGGGCACGGGCCTTGGGGACCACAGCTGAGTGAGTGAGACGTGCGCCTGCACGTGTGCGTGTGCTAGTGTGCTGTGTGGGTGTGCACATGGGTGCGCCGTGGGGCTACATTGCATCGTGCCCGTGTGTGCACACGTGTGCAAGCGTGCATGTGGGGTATGCTTGTGGGCATGTGTGTGTGCGTGTGTGCATAGGTCTTTGTGGGCTGTGCACTGGGTCCGTGTGCACATACGTGTGTGCATGCGTGCAGTGCATATAGGCCTGTGTGCGAGCACGCATGAGGTGTGTGCACGTGTGTGCACATTTATGTATCTGCGTGCACGTGTACGCGTGTATGCGAGCATGAGTGCACGTGTGTTTGGCATGTTGCGTGAGGTGCGTGCAGGGCTGCTGAGGGAGGGAAGGTGCGTGGAGTGCAGGGTGTGGGCAAGGGTGGGCTTCGGGACGGTCGTGTAGGGAGCACAGACGTGCGCAGGAGCGGGAGTTGGGTGTGCGAGCAGGAGTGTGAAGGCGCGGGTCCCGTGCAGCCTTCCCGTGTCCAGACCCCCTCCGCCATCACCGAGGGCCCTGGGAGCCCAGACCTCTGATCTCTGTGCAGGCCCTGGTGCAGGGGAGTGGGAGCAGGTGGTCAGGCTCTGCAGGGCTCCCCGGCCCTGGGGCAGACTCAGCTGAGGATCACGGTCCTGCCCCTGGTCCCCTTCACAGCATCCCAGTGTCTGTCACCACAGGCACCCACAGTGCTGCTCCGGGGCCCCCGCACAAGCTCAGCGCAAGCCCCTCGGGTCACCTGCTCGTCCTCCGCACGCAGCTGGGGCCCGTGTGCGCACACGTCCACCCGTGCAGCAGCCCCAGACAGCAGCTGTGCAGTGTCCCCCCGCCAGCATCCGACCCTGCTTGTCCCGGGGGTCCAGGCTCCCCTGCCCCACCTTGAGCCCCGTCAGCCTGGCACCTGTGTAGGCACTGGGGCGTGGCTTTGGGCCATCGTGGTGGGGGGGTGGTCACTACCCTTTAGGGGGGATGAGGGACCTCCCCGTGGAAGAGGGGGGTGGGCCCGCAGATCCCGGTTGTGGGGAAGCCCCTCTACCTGTTCACAGGAGATGCGTGTCTGCCAGGCAGCGTGCGGCCGTGGTGTCCCCCGGGTGTGGAGGGCCTGACTGCGCGGCCCAGAGCAAAGCCGAGGGGCCGCTAAGCCCGGGCCACACCTGGATCACGTCTGTACTCCCACCCTGCCGGGGCCCCAGCTTGTGCGTCTGTAAAGGGTGTCCGTGGGGCCCGGCCGCCCTGCAGTGTCTTCAGCCCGCCTCTCCCCGTGCAGTGATGAACGGCAGCAGCCCCTCGCCCACGGCCGTCAGCGGCACCCCGTCCACGCCCAGCGGCTTCAGCAATGGCCCAGCCACCTCGTGCACTGCCGCGCTGTCCACGCAGCAGCTGCCCCCGGCCTGCGGGGCGCGGCAGCTCAGCAAACTCAAGCGCTTCCTGGCCACCCTGCAGCAGTTCGGCAGTGACATCTCCCCGGAGATCGGGGAGCGCGTGCGCACGCTGGTGCTGGGGCTCGTGGTGAGTCGGGTGGGGACGTGGTGACCCCGGGCCGGGCCAGCCCTGTCTCTGCCCTCCTCTCCCCGGGCTGAAGCAAGGTGCTTTCTCCCCCTGCCCCGCCCCGCCCCCCAGAACTCCACGCTGACCATCGAGGAGTTCCATTCCAAGCTCCAGGAGGCCACCAACTTCCCGCTGCGGCCGTTCGTCATCCCCTTCCTGAAGGTAGGGACAAACCCACTTCCCCTGCGCTGGGGCCCCAGGAGCCCCGAGTCTTTTCTCTGCCAGCTCAGATCAGCCACTGTTCTCGAGACTCTGACTCCCCTGTCCCCCAGGGGGGATCAGTGCTGACCTGTCGTCGCGGCCGACTCCTGCAAGCCCGCTGCCAGGCCAGAGTAGTTAGCCACCCGACCCTGTGCTCGGAGACCAAGCTCCCAGGCTCAATCCTGTTATATTAGTGACCAATTCACTCAGCCGCTCGACAAGCTATGTTTTGAGCACCTGCTCTATGCCAGCCGACAGCAACGGCCATAGACTCTGGAGCTACAGGGAGGGTGCCTTGTGCCTTCTGATGAGGATAGAGGGGGGCGAGGGAGGAGAGTGGGGAACAGAGCCAGGCAGCGGGGACAGCACATGCAAAGGCCCTGAGGCAGGGGTGTGCCTGCTGTGTTTGAGGAGCAGCGAGGGTGTACCTGGAACGGAGCGAGGGGAGGGGGACAGTGGACAGACGGTGGTCATGTGGGTAAGCAGACAGATGGCTGAGTGGGTGTCAGTTGGAAGGCAGCCGTGTGGCCGTCACGGAAGGTAAACAGTGGACCAGGGCCTCTCGGTAGTTGGTGTTGGGTTGGCGGCAGCAACACCAGGCTGTGTGAGCAATGCAGGTTCCCGGGCCCCAGCCCAGACCCACTGAGTCAGAATCTGCATTTTAACAAGGTGCTGGGCAACGTGTGTGCACAAGACGGGGACAAGCGTTAGACCCATGTCTCCCCTGCAGTGCTTCTCAGGGCCTTCGCTCTCCTTGAGGGTCGCACATCTCCCAGAGGGGGTGGAGGTGAAATGCTTCCCAAATGTATTTGACCACGGGTGCCCCTGCTGGCGCGCATCTCCTCAGGTCAGGTTCCACAGAGCTCGCTTGGGAGATGCCTGCCCTGGAGCGCCTGGTGGGCTCTCGTTTCCCGGGCCCAGGTGGAGCTGCACCCTGGTGGGGCCTGCCTTTCAGAGGGTCATGAAGACAGGCCATACCAGACGCGCCCAGATGCGAGCCCTGACCCTGCCGCTTAGCCCCCACTGTCCTGGGCCAAGCTAGTTCACCCCTCTGTGCCTCCGTTTCCGCAGCTGTGAAGTGGGAACCGTTCTCAGGCTATTGGGAAGGTTGTGGGGAGACACGCAGGTAGACTTTGGGACGTGCTCGACTGCCACTGGGCATCATCCTCTGGGGATTTCAGGTGTTCTGCAGACGACGTGTCCTCTGCAGCTGCCCCTGCTGAGCCCCCAGCAGCCCTCGGGGTGCGGGGGGTGGCGCAGGCGCTGCCACTGTTCCCGGTTAACAGGTGGGGAAACTGAGGCCCTGAGGCCCCCTCTGGTGGAGGGGTGGAGCAGAGCCGGAGCCCCGACCCCTCCAGCTCCAAGCCTCCCAGCCTGCCCGGGGTGTGCCCCAGGCCCGCACCTCGTTGCAAGGGGACCCCACATCCGCTCCCTCCTCCCGCCTTCCCGCCCACACCCCTCTGAGCTCACTGTGAGCTGGGCTGAGGGTTTGCCCATCTGGCAGTCATTTGCAATTCATCAGCAGCCCTTCCCTGTTCCTCCCTGCTTTCAACGTACTGCTGACTCCACGCTCCCCATCGTGGGGGACGCAGTGCTTGCTTATCCTGTCAGATTAGACATTTACAGCACAGGTCCCACCTGCCTGTGTCCGCTGCCCTTGTTTATCAGAGCAGGAGCAGGGAAAACACGCCGCATCCCCGCGCGCCCCGGCATCCCCGCATCCTCCCAGGCACGCCCCAGTGAGGCGCCAGGCGGGACGTGCCAGCTTGGCAGTGCCTGCCTCTGTGCCCCCTGCCCGCAGCGCAGTCATGGGGCTGTTGGAGCTGTGGCGCCCCGATTGCTCTCCTGGTGATGGGGCAGCTGGGTGAGGGCCCTGGGCCGGCGGGCTGTCAGGGACAGAGTCCATTCGTCTGCCAGACGTGGGGCTCCTGGGCGTGGCCAGTCCTGTTCCCAGGGCTTGTGGACAAGTCGTTGCGGCCCTGCCTGGGAAGTGCCCCGCCCCTGCCCCCCCCCCCCCACCGTGGGACCCTGGCCTCTTGAGCATGGAGAGTGCTGCAGGGAGCCTGGGGGCGTGCCGGCCTGCTGGGCGGCCTCGGCTTCCCCACCTGTGACCTGGGAGCAGCGGGGGCACCGCCTTCCTGGGATTGACGGCCTCCCGGGCCCGACCGTGGCGCACCCATGTGGTGGCCCTTGGCGCCGTCTCCTATAGCAGAGGCAGGAGCAGTGGCCAGCCCGCCCGGCTCAAACCCAGCTCTGCCCACTTCCCAGTCCCCTCCCGGGTCCCTGGGGTGTGACAGCCCACCTCCTCAGGTGGGACTGGGAGAGTTAACTCATGAGAAGCTCATGGGAGCCTCACACCCAGGATGGGAGGAGCCAGAGCTGCTTGCAGCTCCAGCTGCAGGTGAGGCAGAAGTCAGAGAAGTTAAGTGACTTGCCCACGGTCACACAGCACAGCCAGGGTGGGCAGACACAGGGCCTGCAGTGGAGTGTGGGGCAGTGGAGGAGGTCCTTGGGAAAGCAGTGGAAACATCATAAACCCTCACCAAATGGGAGACACCTGCTCCAGTAACACTGAATGCGGGTGTTTATGCAAACACTGATTTCCCTCCGGCCGGAGTTCCCGTCTGTGAAGGGGGCAGCATGGAACCTTCTTTCAGGTGGCAGAGCTGGGATTCACCAGCTCGGTCTGTCCAGCATCTCAGTGGCAAGGCCTCCGAGGCCCTGCAGACAGAATTGGGGCTGCTGCCCAGGAAGGAGATGCGCACCGCCCCCCATAGTGTCTATGCATTTCTTCTGGGCCCTGGTCGCCATTCCCCCAGCCAAAGGCCCCAGGTCCCCTGCACCCTCTCCTGAGCCTGACGCTGTGCGGGGCTGAGTGGTGGGGCTTTCCGGAAGCTGGGAGATGCTGCCCCGCCCAGCCAGCTCTCCACCCGTGGCCCCGGCTCGCAGCTGGGTCCAGCCGGCCAGGAATCCAGATGTTTCCATGGCTCTAACACAACCAGCCAGGGCCCGTGCTGTCCCCCGCCCTGCTGCACCAGGAGAGGAGGGGCTGGCGAGGGGGAGGGAGGATGTTTGGCGTCCTCGGACCTCCCGGGACCTCCTTTCCCAGCTCACGCTCCTAACGTGTTCGGCAGATGGCGGGGCTGGCCCCCGTTCAGCTATCCAAGTAGGAAAAGAACAGGCCTGGCAGCCGGCGCTGCCTGACAAAAACACATTGGCTGCTTGATCGCGTCCGGGTGGATGCGCTAGTGGGGGCTGGTGGTGCAGAGGCGGGAGAGGCTGCCAAGGTGGCTTTGAAACACCGTGAGAAACTTGGGGAACTGCCTTCGTTACAAATACTTAGATTCTGGCCCTCCCAAGCGGCCTGCCGCTGCGCCCCCACCCAGCCTGGGGAGACCGCCGAGCCCCCGGGGCCCTGCCGTGCTCGCTGGGAGGCCTAGAGCAGAGCGGAGGCAGGAGGGCACGGCAGTTACGCACGGTGGTCACAGGCAGGATCTGCGTTCGAATCCCATGCCCACCCCCACGTGCCATTCTGCTCCCTGTGCTGTGGTGTCCTGACCCACAAATGTGGAACCCAGTGGTCGTGTCCAACCCCGGGAGGTGACACGCGTGACGGCCCAGAGCGGTGTGGGTACACTGATACCTTCATTCTAGGCTGGGCTGGGAACCCGCAGAAAGTGGGCAGGCAGGACCAGCCAGCGCACGTTGGGGTCTGCGGCAGGTGTGCTGGGGTCCTGCTCATCCACTGCGGTGACTGTGTGCAGGGCTGCCCCGTCCCCTCTGAGCCTCACTCTCCTTCTCCGTGCGGGCGGTCGTCTAGGGCCTGTTTCCTCAGGCGCAGGCAGCGGGTTCTGGTGAGGAGCCCGCCTCGATTTCTCCAGATGCCAGTGCAAGAGGGAACTTGGTGAAGGGGAGAAACCCCAAACCACTGGGTCTCCTGGGGGGCGTGGTCCCGCCCTCATCACCAGGCTGTAGCAGAGGAACTCGAGGCCCAGAGCGGTCGTGCAGCTTGCCCAGAGTCACACAGCAAGGCTGGCCGCTGGCGTCCCTGCCTCACCTCCAAGCACCTGGCGCCCTGACCTCACTCAGCAGCCAGTCCAAGCCCCTCCCCGCCCCCCACAGGCTAACCTGCCCCTGCTGCAGCGGGAGCTCCTGCACTGCGCCCGCCTGGCAAAGCAGACCCCCGCCCAGTACCTGGCCCAGCACGAGCAGCTTCTGCTGGATGCCAGCGCCTCTTCCCCCACCGACTCCTCGGAGCTCCTACCGGAGGTCAACGAGAACGGCAAGAGGAGGACACCTGACAGGTACCTGGGGGGACGGTGGAGGGGCCGGCTCTCTCCCTACCTGACTCTCGAGAGCTGCGCTGGCACCGAGGCTTAGCGGGCACCCCAGTTCCGGGGCTGAGAGAACGCAGGCCGATACCTCGTTGCGTTCTGTGGCAGCCGCTGCCGGGTGGGTCAGGTTCAGCCTGAGGTGCAAGGCCACTGAACAGGCTGAATCGCCGGGAGGCCGCCCTGTCTGGCTGTGGCGGGTTCTCCTGAGGACTCGGATGCCCTGGGAGGACAGGGGCGGAGGCAGGACAGACACTGCCTGGCCGGCATGCCCTGGATATTCCCTTCGTTCTGGACGTGCACCCCGAGTGTCCAGCAGCCCGAGGTGCCCAGGTGCCTGGGCTGGCCCGCACTGCTGGGTCATAGCGTGGGTACCTGTCCTGCTGATGGGGGAGGGTGTCTCCCCCACTCTCTCCAAGGAGGCCCAGGCTTCCCGACCACCTCACCCCAAGAGCCCCAGAGGAGGGGGAAGAGGGGCACACCGGGCTGGGCCCCCAGCGGCCGGGTCTGATCTCTCCCGTTGTTCACCTCGGTCTGTCTCCTCCTCGCTCGCTCACTCGCTCTCTGCCCGCGCCCCGACCTTCCCGTCACCCCTCTGTCCACGGATCGTGGCCCCGTGACCACTGTCCCCTGCCTGCTCTTGGGACCAGGACCAAAGAGAACGGGTCAGACCGTGACCCTCTGCACCCGGACCACCTCAGCAAACGGCCGTGCACCCTGAGCCCCGCCCAGCGCTGCAGCCCCAGCAACGGGCTGCCCCAGCCCACGCCGCCTCCGCACTACCGCCTGGAGGACATGGCCGTGGCCCACCACTTCCGGGACTCCTACCGCCACCTTGACCCCCGGGAGCTGCGGGAGCGCCATCGGCAGCTGGGTGAGCGGCGCGCTGCGGGGGTGCACGCGTGCGCGGAGTGGAGGTGGGGGCGGGCGGAGCATTCGGGGCTGCCGTGTGCTCGTGAACGCTGGTGCTGCCCGGCCGCGTCTGTCCGGGGAGGATGGGCACTGAGGACGTGGGTGCAGAGGAGAGATTTGCACCCCACCCCGCCTGGGCTGCGCCCAGAAGCCTGAGGGACAGCCATCTTTCCCGGGGGGACAGCTGGACGCCGCCACCTCAGGGCCAGGAGGGCCCCTCCCCATGGCAGGTGGGCGCCGTGGCTGCAGAGGTGCCTGTCCTGGGGACTCTGCAGGGCCAGGTATGGGATCTAGAGCCGCTGAGGATGCACTGGCAGCCGGGAGAGACCGGGCATGTGGGGGGTCCCCAAGTCGCAGGAGTTGCAACGCCCAGGCGCCCCGAGGGAAAGCAGGGCACCACTGAGCGCACACGGCGGGTCCTGCTACACCAAAACAGCAAATCCATAGAGGGTGGTCCGTGCAGGAACGAAGGAGATCAGGGAGGCTGGGCGCTGAGGCGACAGCCCCCGGGGGCAGGTGTGCCCTTGGGCAGGTCATGTGCCCTGCATGCCTGCTTCCTCCCTGCTGGCTGGGTTTAAGAGCAGCCCCGCCTTCAGGGGGTGAGAGGGTGTTAATTCAGGGCCTAGCCCAGCGTGGGTGCTGAGACCCAGCTGTCACTGGTGGGGGTGTGGCCGGTCCCGGGGGTCCTCTTGTTGGCATTGTGTGTTTCGCTGGGTCCTGGAAGGCAGCACCCTGATGTGTTCTGACACACCTGTGTGACGTGTTAGCATGCCCACATCACAGATGGGGAGACTGAGGCCCAAAGGGGTAACGGACAGGCCCAAAGTCGTCTAGCTACCACGACTGACCTTCTGACCTTCCTCTGTGCTGGGTCAAAGGGATGAATAGGATTAGCCTCCACCCCAGGGACCCCACCACCACCACCACCCCCGCAGCGGGAAACCTGGAAACAGCTGCCCCTGAGGCAGAGGCCCAGGGCGCCGATGGTGGGCCCAGAGGAAGGGTCAGCAGAGGCCTTGCCCCTGCCTCCTCCCCCCGGAAGCTTCCAGGGCCCAGGCCCAGGCCCGGGCAGCAGGTGACAGCGTCTGGCTCCCTGCAGCCGGGTCAGGCAGGTGCTAATTCCCACCCGCTTCTGCTAAAGCAAAAATAAACACCAGCTGTCAGGCAGATCTCAGCCACTATTTTGGTTGGGGCGTCGGTGCAGGCCCCAGCTCCGTGGGCAGCAGGGCAGGGCGGTGCACCACGGGCCCCAGCTCCGTGGGCAGCAGGGCAGGGCGTCGGTGCAGGCCCCAGCTCCGTGGGCAGCAGGGCAGGGCAGTGCACCGCGGGCCCCAGCTCCGTGGGCAGCAGGGCAGGGCGTCGGTGCAGGCCCCAGCTCCGTGGGCAGCAGGGCAGGGCGTCGGTGCAGGCCCCAGCTCCGTGGGCAGCAGGGCAGGGTGCTGTACCGCGGGCTGTGGCTACTACCTCCCACCTCTGCTGCAGTTTGGGTAGGCATTTCAGGTTTGGGGGCTAAAAAAGGCCTAAGTAGACCCCAGCCCAGGAAGCATGGGCCCTGCTTCCTGGGCTGGGGAAGTGGGATGAGCATATTCAGTATTTCAAAAAGTGTAGGAGGAGCTGCTGTGAGAAAGCCAGATGCTGCCCTGCTGGTGTGAATTTCTCAGCTCTCAGTTGTTTGTTTTGTTTCTGATTATGGGGTGTGGGCACCCCACTGTTTCAGTCTCTGGAGCTATACCAGCCAGTGGCTAAGGGCACAGCCCCAGCTCCAGCCGACCTTGCTTTACTTTGGTCCACATGTCCCTGTAACCAGCCTCAGTTTCCTCATCTATAAAATGGAAATAACGGCAGGACCCCTCCCCCCACACACGGTTGGCGGTTGAGGCAGGGATGAACCCGTAAAGCCCTTAGCACAGAGCCCTGCTCCACACCCAGGGCCCTCCCCTCCATCCCGTCTCCCGGGAGTCTTATCACACCTCTGGGAGGCAGGCAGGTGGGGGAAACTGAGGCCACAGCAAGACAAAGGGCCCAGGTCCCATGGGGAATGAGTGTCAGGGCTCTGGCTTTTCCCGACCCCACCGTTTCCCAGGAGACCACACTACACCTGCTCACCTGAGACCCAGCAGATAAGCCGGATCACCCCTCTTACCAGGCTGGAGCTCGGCCCAGGGGACACAGAGGTGAACAGGCCACACTGGCCCTGCCCTGGGGACTGACACAGTCTGTTGGCAGGACTGAGGATAAACAAAGTAGCACCTATAGTTACTACACAACCAGAGACACATGGGGCTTAAGGGAGCCTGAGAGCCCAAGGCTGCTGAGGAGGAAGGAGCCTGTGACCCGTGCTTTGAAGGACGCATAGGAGTCCGGGAAGCAGTAAAGTATGGGTGAAGCCAGGCAGCCACAGGAGGCCCTGAGCAGTGGGGAAGCCCCTTGACTGAGGTCTGAGGCCACTATGCCAGCAGCAGGGGGCAGAAAGAGTGAGAGTGGCTGGATTTGGAGGTGGGGGAGGGGTGGCCAAGGCGCGGGATGGGGACAGGGGTCTCTTGCTCCGAAGCATGAGTAGAGGCCAGGCCTGTTCCTGAGCCCCCAGGGAAGTGGGCATACGGTCAGTGCCCAGGGTTCTCTTCCTCACCTCTCCACGGGAGGGCACAGCCCGTGGGCGGGGCCTGCGGCAGGGGCGTGAGTGGGGGCGGGGCCTGCGGCAGGGGCGTGAGCAGAGGCGGGGCTTGATGAGCGGGGGCGAGGCTTGGGAGCGGGGGCGGGGCCTGATCATCGGCCTCCTCCGCAGCCGTGCACGGGTCCCGGCCTGAGGAAGTGATTGACCACAGGCTCACGGAGCGCGAGTGGTCAGAGGAGTGGAAGCACCTCAACAACGTGAGTGTCCAGGCTCGGGCCACGGGGCGTCGCAGCAACTCGCAGGCGCTCTGCCCAACCTGCGGGCGCTGCGGGGGCAGGGCTCGTGTGCGCCCCTTTGGCCCTGCGCCCGCCTGTCTAGGGTCGCCCGTGCGCTCCTGGTCGGCCCCTCAGCACCCTCCCTTCTAGGGCCCCGCGGACCGTCTCCCGGAGAAAGGCCCCCTGGCCGCGGGGGTGGGACCCCTTTAACACCATTTGCAGGGTCATCCCTGCCCCGCGTCCTTTTGGGGAGGGGAGCCCAAGAGAGCGGCGCTGGCCCGTCTGCTTCGCGGGGCAGGCCGCTCCTCGAGGGCTGCAGGGAGAGCCCCAGCCCTGGGTCGGGACAAGCCTCCCCGCCGGTGTGGTGCCCCGGGCGCCCCCCCAGCCCCGCCCAGCTGCTCGGTGTCTTTCCGGGCAGTGGAGGTGGGTTTTCAGGCCGCAGCCTTGAGCCCCCTTGGGAAGGCCGGGCGGGCGGGCTGGCCGGGCCCGGAGTGTGGGGCCGTGTCCCGGCTGTCCTCGTCATCGAGTGGCTCACCCGGCCCCGCGTGCCCGCAGCTCCTGACCTGCATCATGGACATGGCCGAGAAGACGCGGCGCTCGCTCACCGTGCTGCGCCGCTGCCAGGAGGCCGACCGCGAGGAGCTCAACCACTGGATCCGGCGCCACAGTGACGCCGCCCAGGACAGCAAGAAGGGCCCCGCGCCCGCCGCCCGGCCCCTCGGCAGCTCCGCGGGCGCTGAGGGCGCTCAGCTAGGTGTGCTCTGTGGGCGCGCGCGGGGCACCGGGGCCGGGGCCACCACTCGCCACGGCAGCGCCCTCACACAGCCCTGCAGTGAAAGAGCACCCAACACCGTGTAACCTGGGAAAGAGGGGCTGCCTGGGCCGCCGGGAGGCCCAGCTCTCGGCTCCGATAGGCCAGGGGCCCGGCGCTGGGAGGCCCCTGCATGATGGCCGTGGAGACGCAGAGGGGCCAGGCTCGGCCCAGCTCCCAGCCGAATCCAAAGCCCATCGGCTCCCGAGGGTCTCCCTTCCTGACATCACCCTGCTCCCCCCGCCCAGCAACTGATAACAGGGTTTCCACCGTGGGTACCTTGGGGCCCCAAGATCACACACCCTGCCCCCATGGCCCAGTCGGGTGGGCCCCGTCCTGTGTGTGATGCCGGCCTTCCTGTGTTTCAGATGTCCACCGGGAGTCCGTGCCTCGGACCCTGTCCAGCTACGTGCCCGAGGAGATCTGGAGAAAGGCTGGTGAGTGGGGGTGGCCCGGGACCCCAGACCCTGTCGCCCTCCCCGTCTGCATCTGCGACTGAGTCTGCGTCTGCGTGGGGGTCCCTGCGGGCGCGCCCGGGCCTGTTGACTCAGAATGTGGGTGTGGGCCCGGTCCCCGCCCTCCAGGGGACGGTCCTCTACACTGCAGTAGAGGGCTGGCTTTGCAGGTTTCCCCCGCGATCATTCGCACCCCCGGGGCTGTGGGCAGGGGAGACCCTCCTGGGCCGGTCCAGGTGCCGACCAGCCGGGGGCGTCCTTTGCAGAGGAAGCAGTGAACGAGGTGAAGCGGCAGGCGATGTCGGAGCTGCAGAAAGCCGTGTTGGACGCCGAGCGCAAGGCCCACGAGCTCATCAGCATGGAGCGAGCCAAGATGGAGCGGGCCCTGGCCGAGGCGCGGCGGCAGGCCTCCGAGGACGCCCTCACTGTGGTCAACCAGCAGGAGGACTCCAGCGAGGTAGGGCCGCCCGCCCTCCCTGCCCCCCCCACACACCCAGTCCGGGGCCAGAACCCCGCTCTACCGCCTCCCGGTCACGTGCTTCCCAGCCACGTGACCTTGGGCAGCCCCGGGGCCCCTTGACCCCACACGGCCTGGTGAGGCAGGTCCTGTGGGTGTCCCCATTGTACAGATGTGGACACTGAGGGCTCCAGAGGGTAGATGGCTCACCCCAGGTCACTCCCTAGGAGGTGGTGGGGCCGTTATTTGAACCCAGGCTGGCAGACACCAAGGCTCCCTCTAAGCTGTGAGAGCAGAGGCGAGCAGTGGGGCGTGAGTCACCGTGTTGGTACCTGCGCGTCCACTGCGTTCTCTCCTTGTCTGAGAAGCGCTTGGGCGGCAGAGAGGCCAGGAGGAGGGAGAGGCTCTCCAGGGGTCCTGGGGCTGTCCGTCCACAGCGTTCTCTCCTTGTCTGAGAAGCGCTTGGGCGGCAGAGAGGCCAGGAGGAGGAAGAGGCTCTCCAGGGGTCCTGGGACTGTCCAAAGGCCCCTGGAGCCGTCTGTGCTGAGCTGGCCCCGAGGGGGCAAGGGGAGCAGGGACACAGAAGGACATCCTGTGGCACTTCAGGCTGTGGATGTGCGTAGGGAGGACGGTGGGTGTCAGGGAAGCCCGCTAGCGGTACCGTCCGTCCGAGCAGTCCTTGAGGGAGTGAGCCGGCAGGAATCTGGGGAGCAGCAAGGGTGGGGCGGGGGGCATGCCTGCAGAGTGTGGCCAGCAGGAGGCTTTGGGGGCTAAGTGGGCGCTTGGGCCTCTCTCCCAGGGTGGTTTAACTTCCCCGTCCCACAGCCTGGGCTGCTGCCTCCGGCCTTTCGCTGGAATCCCTGCCCACCTTCTGCTCATGTGGGCAGCTGGGGTCGTCGCTTGTTACAGAAGAAAGGATCAGAGGCCCAGTGGTAGGGGAAGGACGGGACCTCAGCAGCTGTGGCTGCGCAGCCCACCTCTTGACTCTGCCAGGGCAGGGCTGCCACATTCTGGTATCGGGGCCCTGGCGAGGCCAGGAGGGCTTCCTGGAAGAGAGGGAGGGGGCTGTGGCCCACCGTGAACCTGTCTGGGGTGGGCTGGAGTTGTGGGAGCCCGTCCCCCCAAACGGCCCAGCTGAGGGGCCGAGTCTGCAGAGGGTCATCGCAAGCTGGGGCTTTTCTCTTGTTGCCCGGTGATGTCATGGCTGGGTCTGAGCAGGTGTGTTTGGAGTGTGTGCTTCCCTGGTCCGCAGCCAGGAAGGGTACTCTGGGGACCTGGGGGGCCGGCCCGGGCCACCTCTGACCGTGCCCCCTCACATCCAGAGCTGCTGGAACTGCGGGCGCAAGGCCAGCGAGACGTGCAGCGGCTGCAACGCGGCCCGCTACTGCGGCTCCTTCTGCCAGCACAAGGACTGGGAGAAGCATCATCACGTGTGCGGCCAGAGCCTGCAGGGCCCCTCGGCCGCAGCGGCTGAGCCAGTGCCCGGACAGCCCGACGCCACCCCAGGCCTGGGCCCCGGCCTGCCCCCGGCCGCCGCCAGCCCCAGCGAGGCGGGCTCCACGGGGCCCTCCCGCCCTGGCTCCCCCGGCCCGCCCGGCCCGCTGGACGCCGCGCCCCGCTGACCCGCCCGGACCCGGTGCCCATCGACCCACCCGGCCCCACCCGGCCCGCTAGACGCGCGCCCAGACCTGGGAGCCGACCTTGGGAGTCACTGCTGCTACTGCTTCTCTCCAAAAGAAAACACAGAACCAACAGGACTGCATCAATGCAACTTCCCAGCTACCTGACGATCACGCCTCAACCTCTCGTGCATCCTGAGAAACCACCGACGAGCTTTAGGCAGCCGGACGGACGCCGGCCGGAGGTGACCGGCTCGTCCACACCCGCCTCTCCCTCTTTCTCTCTTTCTCTCTCTCATTTTTCTCTTTATGACTTTCACACACTTTCTCTTCAAAGAAGAAATCTAATTGTTTGGTGGCTTATATTTTCATTGAAGAACTTTGGGGGGCTGTTTGGCAAAAGAGCTACTCAGAAATGGACAAAGAAAACTGTGGGGTTTGTTTTCCCCCTTCCTGATTCAAAAGGGAAAAAGAAAACTGTTCTTTTGTAGCCGGAGAGCTGAGCCGCTGTGTCCCGGAAACCACCCCCCGGGGCGTGTGGCCGGTGCAGCGAGGACGGTTAGAAAGATGTCAATTTCAGACTCAAGAAGTAATTTTTGCTTTCAGGGTTTTTTTTTTTCCCTTTAATGTCAAACTGTTTGGCTTTAAGTAGAAATCCAAAAAGTTTTTTTAAAAAAAGGTGAAGGAAGCATACCTGTAAACTACCTTGCCAGCTAGCCAGCCAAGGACGCCGGACACACCTCTGCTCCAAAGGAAATCCAAAAAGCAAACACGACAAGTCCAAATCCACAATTTTTTTGTCGCTGCCAAAGTATTTATTTCACTGTCTTACTCTACGCCTGGGCTTGTTCAGATGTCGGTCTTTTGCTTTGATTCTGTTCGGGGGGGTTGGGATGTTGGGGTTTGAAGTGTTTTGTCCGACAAGAAGCGACTTCTTTCTTTTCAACTCGACAGCAGCACCTCCGCCGGGGCCGGGTGGGGTGGGCAGCTCGGCCCTCGGCACCCACGCGTGCGTGCCCGTCTGCGTGTGCACCCGGGGCACGCCCAGCGTGCGTCTGCACACGCGCAGGGAGGGTACCTCGTCTGTCCTCACTCCATCTGTGAATTTCCGTCACATTTCATTCTTTCCATTGGTGAAAAAGAAGTGCTCACGTGTCCTTCCCAGAGAGAACATAATTCTGAGACGAAACTGTGACAATCTTTTGGGTTGATTCTTGACTGCGTTTCAAAGCGCGAGGAGACAGCAACTGCGCCTTCAACTGTTGCTTCTCGTTGTCATCCTCTACCTCTGCTGCCCGCTCCGAGAAGCCTCCCGCCCACCTCGTCTTTCCGTCCCAGCCCCTGTGTCTCCTGCAGCTCCACACTTCTGCAGAAAAAGGAAAAAAACGACAAAGGAAAGCAATCCGCCCTCCCCGCACCTTCTGGAGACTTGATCAGCTGTATATAACCCTGCATTTTTGTCTAGCTGTTCCTCAGGGGATGTTCTCTCCGAAATCCCCCCGCCAAGCCTAGCCCTGTCCCCCCACCACACTCAAATCCCCCAGCGATCTCAAGGAGGAAATAAAAGAATAAGGAAATTCTGATCTGTACCCAGTGGGAGAACAGACAGCAAACACGGTCTCCGATCTGTGTTTTCTTGCATGGCTGTAAGGAGTTCCCTGGACTGGAGTGCAATAGTGACCAGCTACTGAAACCGGGTGCCCAGGGGCCCCACCGAGAGGAAGAGGTCAATAGTCTGCGATAATGTGAATGTATATAGTCCTTGCAGAGGTCCAAATGATGATATTCATGATGATGATAATAAAGAAGAGATATTTGCCAAATAAAAAAAAAAAGAGAAACCATGGAAGTATGTAAGGTTCAGGAACTAGGTTTTCAAAGAAAGCCGAACTGCGGTCCTACGGGGAGCAATGGGTTTGTTGATCGCTGTTACTTTTCAGAGTTGTAAGAATTCACCCTTTGAGTATTGCCAGGAAGGATTCCATCGGTACACAGACCAGGTCCCATCCGAACCCCACCTGGCAGGAGCCCTAACTCTGACCATCGAGCTAGACCTATCTCACCCTCCAGAAAGCTCCCGGGCCGCCTGGGGCTGCAGGGCCACCCGCCTCTCAGAGGCTCGCTTCTGTGGGTTTCAGAAGACCAGGGGCCAGGTGGGATTCGGCTCTCGTGAGGCAGCGGGCGCCCACCCGTCATGTTTCCAGTTTGCTTTCTCTCTCGCGAGACTTGAACCTGTCAGAAGGGCGGTTGTGCACGTGCTGTGACGTAGCCCCGCCTCTCCCCTCGGACTCCGTTCCCACGAGGTTGTGCCGGTGGGGGGTGGCGCCCTGGGCGCGCTGGGGTGTGGGTGTGGAGGTCTGAGGCCCTGATGTCAGGACTGCGGGTGAGTCCTGGCTGGGAGGAGCCCCTCACCTGCAGCCCCGCGGGTGTGCTTTGCCGGCCTCTGTTCCTCTTCCCCTCGCAGGGTCCCCTTTGATTTCAGGCAGGCGCGCTAGGGCTGGCCAGCTGGTGGCATCGGGCCAGACCAGCCTGCAGGGCCGGACCACAGGCTGAGGGTCCGAGGTGGGGACGGCCCCTTCCACCCCAGCTGTTGGGAAGAGGTCGCCTCAAGCCAGCTAGGAAAGGCTATCTTCCCTGTGTGACCCCCATACCTGTATCTCATATACCAAGACCTTCCTCTGGCCAGGGCTACAGAAGCCTGGCACGAGGGGCCGGCCAGAGGCCGACAGACGTAGCCCCTGCCAGCAGAGAGGGTCCGCAGGGTCAGAGGGTGGCAGCCAGGTGGGCGGGGCTGGCAGCGAGGAGGCTGAGGCCCAGAGGGGGCGGGAGGGGGTGTCCCCGGGGGCGACGTGTCAGTGGATGCCGGGTGTGGGCTGGGCCACACCAAGCAGGCGGCTCCTTCCGTCCAGGGCCTCTTCCGTGCTTTGGGAGCCAGCATGTCTGTTGGTCGCTGTGCGCAGGCCCTGTTTGGCCAAAGTGCTCACAGAGAAGGCAAACTCCCAATGAGTAGCTCTGGTCAGGGAGTGGTGGGGCGGCCGGAGCTGGAGTTGCTGGTGGTCTGTGTTCGCCCTGCCTTCCTTATGCAAAGAGGGCGTCTGGACAGAAGGGGGTCCAGCTCAGAGGCCGGCCTGCCCTGCTGCCTCCCGAGCTCGTGGGCCGTCGGTGTGCGCGTGAGGGTCTCTTCCCCAGGGGCCGAGATCGGACCCGCTGGTGAGCCCAGAGCTCAGTGCGATGCGGCTGCTGGCAGACCCTCCCTCCCCACAAGTCAAACCCAAACGGCAGCATTACCCTGTTCTGAGGCCAAGCGCCGCAGGAGGGCAGAGTGAGGCGGGCGGCGGCCGGAGCTCCCGGCCCACAGGGCCGAGTCAGGGAGGATGCCCAGGCTGGGACAGCAGGTGCTGGCGCCGGGGTCCCCTCACCCCCGGTGGAAAGCGCCCTGACGTGTGACCCTTGGACCTTTCCCACCCCCTCCTCTCTTTCTCTTAGGACGTGTCATTGTCCCCAGGGGGTGGCGTCTGGGGGGTGTTCTCTTGACAAAGACCAGAGCCTACCATTCCCCGTGTGGACAGGCTGGCACACCCCAGACCCCGTCAGCATCACGAGGGTTCCCGTCCCCAGGACCAAAGGAAAGCCTTGGGTGCTACCAGGGAAGAGAGGAGAGCTGGAGAGAGCCTTGGGGCCAGGAGGGTAAGGGCCGTAGTGCACGAGGAGCCTGCCTCCCGGGAAGGGGCCGCCCCGTGGGGCTGCTCCTCAGGGCCCGAGAGGTTCAGTGGCGGAGGGACACGGGTGGGAGGGAGCGCTGCTTCCGGTTTCATCCCAGTGACACCGTGGAGAGGGATCGGGACAGGCCCTAACGTCCTCCTATTTGCCAGTTTCTCCAAATACATCCTCAAAATGACACCAAAGTCCAGTCCCTGGCGCCGCCCACCTTGCCTGCCCCGGCTCACTGCAGCGTGTCTGTCTGGCCATGATTCTGCCCGTCCCTTCAGCCTACCTACAATTACTTATTGATTCTTTTCTTATCAGTTCACCCTTCTGACCAATCCTGTCATCTCTCTGGCCATTCACCCATACACCCATTCCATCCATTCATCCATCCAGTCACTCATCCATCCACCCACCCACCCATCTGTCCATCTATCCATCCACCCATCCATCCACCCATCCATCCATTACTCTATCGCAGCTATCACTTGGTCCCCCGTTCATCCTTTCACCATCCACCTGTCTGCACACCACACATGTGTCTCCCATCTAATCCACACAACCACGCCTCAGTCCATCCCCAGCCAGAACCCAGTGTAGCATCACCAACTCCCTCAGTGATCCGAAGCCGTGGGGGTGCTTCGGGTCCCCTGTGGCCTTGGCCACCCCCTCCCAGTGCCCCTCCCATTGGTCCAGGCCTGCTCCCGGGACAGATAAGGTTCTGCTGCAGACGTGGGCAGATTGGACCAATGTCCCAGCAACAGCTCTGGCCAGTCTGGGCCCGCGTAGCAAGTGTGGTGGCCATGGGCCAGGAGAGGCGCTAGAGGTGGCCCGCACAGCTGCTCAGGGGCCCTGTGACCGGGACCACCAGTCGGGGAGCGCACATTCCCTGGCAAGTCCCAGACATTGCGGTTTGGCGCCACTCACTCCTCTCCTTGTCACCAGGGGTCACTGCCTGGAGGTGTCCCCAGGAAGGGAGGGGCAAGACAGAGCCCCGTGCTGGCCTCCCTAAGACACCAGTACTCCTGGAGCCCCTGCTCCCGGGGGCTCATGCCCGGCTCTGCCTCACCCCTATGCCCGTCTTCCATCCAGGGGTCGTGGGGTGGGTGTCCCTGTGGCCCTAGAGGTGCAGCACACTCTCCCAGCCCCGGCTCTCCCTGGGCCCCTCAGCCCCACACCTGCCTGCGGGCTCCCGCGACCTACGGGGCTCTTCCAGCGCCCCCCGCGGGATCACCTCCTGCTGGCAGGAGAGGAGGAAGAAGAGGTTGCAGCGAGCCTGGACACGGTGCACAGGTGAGGCCCGGGGAGCCGGCTGTCTGGGCAGCCACCTGCACAGTCCCCGGCGTTCCAGAAAACTCTGGAATCTGCCTGCTTCCCGTTGCTTTTGCTTCAATTCAGCCAGACCCTGGGGTGCCTCCCCAGAGACCCCTTAGAGCAGTAACTCGACGTCGGGACTCAAGGGGAGCCTGGCTTTAAACGTTAGAATGAAGGACAAGGGGGGCCTAGCCAGGCCAGCCTCCGTGGGCCGAGGGGCTCGGGCAGCCTCGTGGGCAATGGATTGACTGTCCACTTCCTCTTCATGTGATTTTATTTTTTAATTCCCCCAGAGGGGTTGGACCGAGAGTGCTGGGTCACGTTCCTCGGTGCCAGGCAGGGTCCTGGTGGCCGCCCTCCCGTGTCCCCCCATCTCTCTGTTCGCGGCCGCGTGGGTTCTGTGTCATGGAATAAAGCCGCCGTTCACCATCACGGGCTCCGCCTCTCCTTGGGTCCCCGGCGACTCCGCCTAAGCCCGTTTCACACACTGATTCACCAGATTTGTGTTGGGGGGCTTTCTCGGTGACAGGCAGGAGGGACAAGAGGGGGTGCACCACGCCACGGGGGTGGACGAACGTGTAGTGCAGGGTCGGGGCGTGAGCGGGACGTGGCGGATGACCTCTGCCTCCTGAGTTCCGGCCAAGTGGGGTGAACTCTCGAAGGTTGTGTCCTCGAGGTGGTCGGGACGACCTCGGACCCCAGATGACACGCTCGTGGCTTCAAGGGCTCGAGCCGCCCCTGCCTGTGGCCATGTGGGCACCTCCCACAAGACCCTGAGGAGCCAGGGTGTCCCAGACGTGGTGTCCCGGCTCACAGGGCAGGTCCCACCCCTAGTGGGTGTGCAGGGCTAGGGCTCTGGGCTCACGGGTGGCCCCTGGGAGGAAAGAGGTGTTATTAATACTCGGGCCCAGCCTGGAACATGGTGTATTTTGAAAGGCGTCACTGGAAAGGCCAGCATGGGGGCAAGCCTGTCCGCACGCCAGGCAACTGGCCGGCGCCCCAGCCGGGCCTGGTGTGTCAGCAGTCCCGGCACAGAGGGGATGACAGCGATTTTCCATTGCAGAGGTCTGAGCTCAGACGGAGGCTGGCCGGGCCGGGCCCGAGTCCAGCCGGCCCTTGGCTTGGACGCAGCCTCCCTGGTGTCCCGCCTCCCACCTGGAGGTAGAGGGAAGGGCCTGGGCGAGGGGCCCTCCGTGGGGTCTCGGCCCACAGGAGAGGGGGCCTGACTGCCCCGAACCATGGGAGAAAGACCCGCGGCAGCCGCACTTCTGTCCTCATCCAGCCAGCCTTGGGCTGGGGCCCTGTCCTCAGTGCTGCCCTTGAGGCACTCTGGCCATCCGGGAAGGACCTGGGGACGTGTAACTTACACAGGTCAGACAGAGGGTGAGGCCCGGGCACCGTGGCCACAAGAGGGAGATGGAGCAATCGGGAAGGCTTCCTGGAAGCAGCAGCACAGTGAGAATAGTGCCCCCTGGAGCCTCACACATGCAAGTGCATGAAGCCATGTGCAGCCGGGGGTGGGGGGTAGGGGGAAGGGGGTGTTGCAGGCAAGGAGGGCCGGGAGCTGGGAGGCCAGGCCTGCAGGCTTACAGCCAACTCAGGCCGGCTCCTTTCCCTGCAGGGCCCAGGGGGGTTCAGCCTCCACGGAGGTAAGAACAGAGCCGGGAGGAGAAAGGCAGCCACGGCGGCCCCCACTTCCCTCCAGGGCGCACGCCTCGTCCCCCCATCCGCGGCCCCCAGGGTTCGTTCACAGGCTGCAACTCTCCCCTCCCCCAACTCCACATTCCCAGGGAAGAGACCCTACCAGCAATGGTCTGGAGGGTGGGATGTGGGCTGGGTGGGCACACGCGCCCAGAAGGGCCCCCCATAAACACGTCAGCAGGATGGAAAAGGCATGGCAGGAGCTCCCCCAAGACGACGCCAGGGGGAGAAGAGGCCAGAGCAGCTGCTAGGGAGGACAGACGGAGGATAGCAGGGCACCCAGGGACACAGGCCTGCAGCTGCCCTGGGGGAGAGAGAGGAATGGGGCGGGACTTGACAGACTGCCTTGAGGCCCCCAGTATCCAGGCCTGACCTGCACAGAATTCATCATCGTGCCCTGCGGCCCGGGCAGGGACCCGGCTTCGTTATGTGGTTCCCACCTAAGAGCTGGCCCAGAATTGGGGTGGGGAGGGGAGGGACCGCAGGGAATCCAGGAGAGGTCAGGAGGAGGGATGTCACTCCTTCTGGCCCAGGACCCTGCCCTGGCCCGGCCCGAGAAGCCGCTGACCTCGTGGCACTCCCCTACCCCCTACCCCCAGACCTTTGTTCAAGCTGTTTCCTCCGCCCAGGCCACGCTCACCCGGCTCTGCCTGACCCAACCCTTGAAGGCCGGCTCAAATGCCACCTCCTCCAGGAAGTCTGCTCTGACCCCCTGTGCCCCACCCGTGCTCTGCACACTCAGGTAACTTGCTTCCCCCCCCCGCGTCATCCTAACCGTGGCCGGCCACTGGAGGCGTGACACAGCGAGGTGGGGGGACCTGCGACCGCTTAGCTTCCTGGCTCCTGCATCGTGGCGGGTGAGGCCGAGCTGTCGCCAGGAGGCCCTCCCGGCTGTGCCGCAGCTGCACCCTCTCCACCTGGAGTGTCCCAGAGGGGCCGGCCAGTGAGGAAGAAGGGCACCGGGGCGGGGGTCCGGCCTCTGACCCCTCAGGGCCCGGAAGCCAGGGTGGAGGCTTGGCGCAGCCGGGAGGCCTCTGAGGCCTCTAGTGGGAACACCTGGCCTGGGGGAGGGCTTAAAGCCCGGGAGGGCGCAGGCAGGTGCGGCAGGCAGCGTGGAGGCGAGCGTGCAGGCTCTGCCGGCCCTCCTGCCCCATCCGCCATGTGGCCCTTCCTCAGCCGCGCTCTCTTCCCGCCACCCACTGAGGCCTGGCTGAGGAGGGCTTCTTCAGACCCCGAGGCCCAGGGCTGGGGGGCCTGGAGCCAGGCCGAGAAGAGCCCTCTGGGCCCGGGGGCTGGAGACACGGAGGAGGAGGAGACGGGGGAAGCGGAAGAGCGCGAGGAAGACGCAGGCTTCTTGCTGTCTGTCCTGGAGAGGGGGGACCTGGCCGAGTGCCCGTTAGCTGACCAGGTAACAGCGGCGCCGAGCGCCTGGTGGAGGCCGGCCGGGATCTCGGGAACCTGGGGAACGCTGTGCATGGGGGCAGGGGGACGGACGGCTGCAGCTCTGACCCCAGGGGTGAGAGGGCCAAGAGGGCCACTGTCCCCACGCCTGGAAGAGGGTGTAGGGACGCCCACCTGTGCACGGGCTGGAAGGGGCAGGGTGGCCTCTCCGGCCTGAAGGGGACTTTGTGTGTTGGGGGTGGATTACAGGGGCTTCTCTCCAGGCCCGAGTCCGTGTGGTCTTCCCTTTTCCCCCCACCCAGGGAGCCCCCAGCATGACCCTGAGAACAGGCAGGGTCAGGCCCCCTTCCCCTCTGCCCTCCCTCCAGCGGAGCCTGGGGGCTGTCCCGCCTCCGGGCTCAGCCTGGGCCGTGTGCTGGCAGGAGCTGGAAGCCATCAGACTGAAGCTGTGGGCCATGGAGCAGGCCCAGCGACCGGAGCCGCCCGGGGAGCAGGGCCCAGAGGGGGAAGAGGAAGACGCCAGGGCCCTGCTGGCCGGGCAGCTGCAGAGCCCCGAGACGGGTAGGAGCCAGAGGGCCAGGCTGACCCCTTCCCTGGGCTGTGGCCCGCAAGTCCTCGGGCACGAGGGTAAATGCGGTTGAGCTGCGCGCTGCTGCAGGAAACGTGTGGGCTCCCGGGGAAAGGCCAGGGTGTCCCTGAGGTCCGGCCTGGCAGTGGTCCTTCTACATAGGCCCCAAGGGGTGCTCTTCCCCAAGAACCCGGGTGCCCCTCTTCCCCGAGGAGCGAGGACTGAGCCACCAGCCTGAGGCGCCTGCCCTTAGCAGCTGCCGGAGGCCCCTGCCAGGCCAAGCCCCTGGTCCTGAAGCCCCTCTCTCCACAGACAGCCCCACGGAGGCGCTGGAGGCCGATCACAGATCCGTCTACGTGGGCAATGTGAGTGGGGGGAGGGGGGCGAGGTGGGGTCGGCCCAGCAGCACTGGCTCTGCAGCCGCCTCCTGGCTGTGAGGATTAAAGGAAGGGACAGTATGGGTAGCAGGCCCAGAAGCCACATAGGCCTGGAAGCGAGAAGCAGGAGGGGGGGCTCTGATGAGGGGGCTGTCCCCATGAGGGAGCGTGGACCCTCTGTGGTCAGGCCTGATTTCCCACTGTGGGCTGGGATTCGGAATTTCCACGTGAAATCTCCCAGTGGGCAGATTATTGGCAACGAGTTCCACTTGAAAAAGCCACGCACCCTTTGCATAGGCCAGTAAACTTGGGGAGCATTCATCTGGATATCCAGTCCACTCCCCCGGCAGGGGGGCGCGTAGAGGTCTAGGCTACCACCCTCACCCTGGGGCCCAGTCACCCCCTCTCTACCAAGAAAACGTGCTGCAGGAGACCCTGGGAGGCGGGGGCCCCTGCAGAAGGCCCCCCACCAGGGTCCATGCCTGTAGGTGGACTACGGGGGCACAGCCCAGGAGCTGGAGGCCTATTTCAACCACTGCGGGGAGATCCAGCGGGTCACCATCCTGTGTGACAAGTTCTCCGGACACCCCAAGGGGTCGGTTGGGGCTTCGGGGAGGGGCCGGGCGCCCGGGGGGCGGGGACACCTCTGCGCGGGTGAGGGTGGCCCTCACCTGCCTCTGCCCTGCCCCAGCTATGCATACATAGAGTTTGCCACCGAGAGCTCGGCCCAGGCCGCTGTGGAGCTGGACAAGAGCGTCTTCCGAGGCCGGGTCATCAAGGTGCGTGTCCCCCACCAGTCACTGCGGGGGCGGGGGGTGGTGGGGGGAGCGCTCTGCTCTGAGCTTCTCTACGTTAACCCATTAATCCCCGAGGGGACAGGCAAAGCAGGCAGCCGCACCAGCCTGACCCTTCTCCAGTGTCCGGTGTTTGGGCACATCCTCCAGCTGGTGTGGGGGCACCTCAGACCCCAGTGGGTTTGGCTGGGTGTACGCCCTGGGGAGGCTTCCTTCCTGACCCCCCCTGCAGGGGGAGATGTTGGCTTGACAGGGGCTGGGAACAGGTTAAGATCTGATGCCTCAGGCAGCCCCATGCCCTGGGGCCGCCAGGGCCTGGTGGGTGCTGGGGCCTGTGTTCACCTGCCTGTGAGCCTTCAGCAGGGAAACCCAGGAAGGCTTCCTGGAGGCAGCTTTAGCCCTGGTCTTGGCCCTGGGCTGGGGAGGAGGGTGTGAGAACAGAGGTCTCAGGCGGACTCGGCCTTTGGTTCCAGGTGCTGCCCAAAAGAACCAATTTACCAGGGATCAGCTCCACGGACCGCGGGGGCCTTCGGGGACACCCAGGCGCCAGGGGGGGACCCTTCCCCCACAGCAATTTCCAGGGCGGGGCCCGTTTCAGACCACGGGGTCGGAACCGGTGGGCCGGGCCCTGGGAGGGCGGGATCCTATTGGAGCGGGGCCCGGTGGGCGGGGCTCTGTTGGGCCTGGCTGGGTCCGGTGGGCGGAGCCCTGGAGGCCGCTCGCCCCCCGGCCTCTCTCCGGGCAGGGGGCGCGGAAGATTCTCGCCGTGGTATTCACCGTATTGAAGGGAGGGCCCGATTTTGAGAGTGGGGCTGCCGCTGGGTCAGGAGTAGACAGCCGTGCTCCTCGTGCGACCATTTACTCCGCGCAGAATAACTATCCGTCCCCCTTCCCTCGGCGGGAGGACAGCCCAGACCCCACGGCCGAAGCCACCGGTCGCGAAGCAGGGCACGGGGTGGACCTGGCACGCGGGCTAGTCGGGGCTTTGGGGGGCACCGGGCAAAGATGCGGGCAGGTGAGGCCCAGGCAGCGTCGGGTCAGCTTCGGGGCGGCATACTCAGGACTGTTCCACTAACGCCTTTTACAGAAAAGTAGAAATGTGTGTCTTACTGGTAAAGCATAAATTATTAAACTTGAATATTTTTTAAAAGCACCTGGCAACAGACCGCCCCGCTTTGTTCGCCTCACCTGGACGCTGTTTCCTCGGTGCACACTGTGCAGAGAAGGCGGGGGATGGGCCGCGGCTGTGGATCCCAGACCCAGCTCTACCCCCTTCACTCCCGGCAGCCAAGCGTTAGCTTCGGGGTTTACAGCGTCACCGCCAGCCCCCGCGCCTCACCCGGGCCTGGTGGCCTCCGGGGCACACACTCCCCCGTGACGAGTGACACAGACGTCGCCTTGTGGGTCCTCACCTGTGAGGCCCCGCAGGAGGGTGCGCCCGGGCACCTGGCGCAAGCCTGGGCTTCTTCACACAGGGACGCAGAGGGGCTTGCATGACGGGCGCCCTGCCTGCGCTCCTCCCTGTGGCAGACGCCCCGCTCTCTCCCTCCCTGATGGTGCAGCGTGCTTTCTGCCCTCTGACTGCGTTCGGGTTCCGATCGGGGAAAGGAAGCTCTGGGGCCCAGCTGCAGACACGCGCGGTCCTGGCCTTAAATAACCACTAACAGATCTCAGCCTGGGCTTTTCTAAAGCAACCCTCTTTGCCGTGTACTATTTATTTATTTATTATTTATTTATTTTTGCGGTACGCGGGCCTCTCACTGTTGTGGGCTCTCCCGTTGCGGAGCACAGGCTCCAGACACCCGGGCTCAGTGGCCATGGCTCATGGGCCCAGCCGCTCCGCGGCATGCGGGATCCTCCCGGACCGGGGCACGAACCCGTGTCCCCTGCATCGGCAGGCGGACTCTCAACCACTGCGCCACCAGGGAAGCCCACCTTGTACTTTTTTGATTATCAGGTCCTTAAGCTATCCACAGGTGCACGGTCCCCAGTCCCCAGTGTCCCCTCTCCAGCACCAGTGTTTTCTCGGGAGGGCGCGCCTGTGCTCTCCATCCGCGTGTCCATCTGGCCAGGTTCACACTCCGCTTGTGATCTGGGGTCAGCCCTTGTGGTGGGGTGAACGAAATCCCCCCCAAAATATGTCCACATCCTAATCTCCAGTACCTGTGGATGTGATCTTATTTGGAAAAGGGGTTTTTGCACATGTGATTAAGCTAACGATCTGGAGATCTCCCTGGATCACCTGGGTGGCCCTAAACCCAGTGACACACACTGGGTACGAGACACACCGGCACACGGAGAACGTGACGTGGAGACAGAGGCAGAGGCTGCAGTGATGCGTCCGCAAGCCAAGGAACTCCAGCAGTCGCTGGCAGCCGTCAGAAGCTGGAGGGGCTGAAAGGACCCTCCCTCAGAGCCTGCAGAGGAACCGGCCCTGCCATCACCTTGATTTCTGACTCTGGCCTCCAGAAACGTGAGAGAATAGATTTCTGTTTTCATGTGCACGCGCGCGCGCACACACACGCACCACCGCTGGCCCCTGGAGAATGTGGGTAGGAGGGGCTGAGTGGCAGGGGCCTTGCCGAGGCTGCTGGGTGGCTCAGGGCCGAGCCAGGCCTGGATCGTGCGCAGCTGGGGGCTGCAGGAGAGGGAGGCTTCCCAGACGCGGTCCCTGGGGAGGGGGGCCTCCCAGACGCGGTCCCTGGGGAGGGGGGCCTCCCAGACGTAGTCCCTGGAGCTGAACTTTATGGAGCACCAGCTCCTGCCGCGCCGCACCTTGTGCCAGTCTCCTCCTTGGCGAGGATGTGCATTGGTCTTGATGCATTCATTGTGCATTTTGCTTTTGTGGAAGGACCTGCAGACAGGCTTCTATCCCAAGGAACTGGTCCCTTTTCAGATGTATCTTCTTAATCCCTTCTGCGTGGCCACTGCGAGGAGAGTGGGCCCTTGAGTCCCTCCTTTCCTGTGGATTTCAGGCCCAAGCAGCCCATGTGGGCGGCCAGGGCTCTGACCCACACTTTCTCAGCTATGCCCAAAGAAAGCCAAGACACGCAGGATCCTCTTGGCTGTCTGGCCCGGGGAAGAAGGGAGAAGGAATGCTGATGGGGAGGGAGGACAGAACTTCAGCAGAGGCACCTGGAGCAGCAGCCAAGGGCTGAGCAGGGGCTGCATCTGACGGGGCTCAGCCCTGTGGGGAGGATGGGCAGGCAGGTGGCCCTCAGTGAGGCGAGCCTCACAGTACAGAGATGCAAACAGTTAGGATGACACTGCCAGCTGACCGTTCTGCTGGCAAAGCAAAGGCCGGCAGGTTACGTCTAAGCCTTGATTTTCTCAGACCTAAAATGGGAATGCTACCTGACAATGCACGTGAAGAACCTCGAGTGTAAAACCATTATGGGTTGCTCTGGCTCCATCTGCAGAAAACCCAAACAGCAGTGGCTTCAACAAGACAGGGGTTTCATTTCCTCATTAAAAAAATGCTGAACATAAGTAGTCCAGCAAAGACCCAGCCTCCTTCTAGCTTTCTGCTCTCCATCCTCAGGGGATGACTGTTGCCTGCATGCTCTCAAGATAGCTGCCTGGGCTCCAGCCATCACATCTAAGTTCCAGGAAGGAGGAAGGGTAAAGATGAAGGTACTGCCAGCTGAATCCCCCTTTTAAGTGTCCTTCCTGCAAGTGCCTCCCAACGCCAGCCACTTAAACGCCATAACCACCTACCCCTGTGCGGGCAGGAAGCTCTAGCCAATTGTCCCCAGTAACACTAGGGTTCTGTTAGTACGCAAGCAAGGGAGAATGGATGTTGCCTTGGCAACCTGTAGTCCCTGCCTCAGCCATCACTCAGGCAGGAGAGGTTACTAAGTAAAAGCTCAACCAGAAAGTTGAGGATGGACGGTGGGGAGAAAGCCCGTTTGAGGGTGGCCTGCATCAGACCAACACCTGCTGGTCGCACTTCTCAGCCCTCTTCTAGGTCTTGCAATTCCACCTGTGGCAGGCGAGGCAGGGTGGGGGGGAGCCCGGGACGTGTGTCTTTAACACACACTCTGAGCTGTTTTTTGTTTGTTTACTTCTGTGCTCAAAGGAAGGGAAGGAAACCCAAAGACGAGCAGAGTGCATCCCAATTCCAGCCCTGGGCCGACGACGCTCACAGCTCACAGCCTCCCTGTTCCTAGTGGGTCTGAGCCACCCTCCTACCTTCCTCCTGGTCAGAGACCCTCTCCAGAGTGACTGAGGGGGCAGGAGGGGCTCGTGGTGTCTTAGGGTGCCTGATCAAGGAAGCCAGCCACGCTGAGACCACACAGAGCAGACTGTGTAGGTGGCTCAGGCCCAGGAGGGCCTCTTCCACTTCAGAGACGCCGTCACCAAATGACAAAGTGCACTAGAACCTGGGTCACCTGATCCCAGAAGGGGCCGTGGCCTCAATCGTGGTCAGTTAGAACTGTGATCAACCTTGACTGAGCAGGCTTCTGGGGCAGCAGAAGGCGGAAATCTGATGACATCAGCCTCTCCTCAGCCTGCCCAGGGGCCTGGGGTCAGCAGGGAAGGGGGCTCCTCTCCAACACCCACCCGGCCCCTGGGCCCTCAGGAACCTCAGGGCACTAACAGGCAGGCGGGGACTCTTGCACTTTGCTTATTCGATGCCCAGCAGCAGCTGATGAAGACGCTGTAGTTACATGGTCCCGGGAGGGTGGCCTTCCAGGGCCGGGCCAGACCAGAAGGAGGAAGGGCCCTCCCGCCGGGGGAAGGTGTGCAGGCCGTCCCACGTGCCCCTCTAATCCGGCTCTGGGCACAGAAGGCCGACCCCTCCAGATTAGCCCACCTGCTGAGCCACTGGAGGGGGCGGCCGGCCCACGGGTCCTCTGCCCCTCCCTTCGCAGCCTCTTCTGGGCTCCAAGCTCTGAGAGCTCCTGCCACCCGGCTCCCCCTGCCCCTTCGTGCCTAGTGGGGACAACAGCTCCTGCTCTGTCTGGTCCCTGATCTGCTCTGTCCCTGGAAAGTCCACATAAACTCCTTCCTTTTGTTTTTTGGCCATGCCGTGCAGCATGCGGGATCTTAGTTCCCTGACCGGGGATTGAACCTGCGGCCCCTACAGTGGAAGCGCAGAGTCCTAACCACTGGACCGCCAGGTAAGTCCCTAAACTGTCTTTAGTTAAACCTTCTGCTGACGCAGAAGGAAAAAGCCAAACCTGATCTCACAAGACCTTTAGTCAACAGGCACCGTGCATGAGGCCCTGCCCCCAGTGGCACGTCCATGACACCCAAGAGGAGACAAGTAGAAATAAAGATACATCTGAACAACACAGTTATGCACAGAACGATTCCTTCCAGCCACGGGCTGCAGAGCTCTCCTCAACAGACCTGTATCATCATGGACGTCACCATGCCATCAAAGGCCCTGCAAACAGAAACAGACAATCAGAGAAGCAGACCCAGGCCCTCCATCCCTGGCTGGCAGAGATGTCAGTCTCTGAGGTCCAGGTGAGTAAAACTGGCTGAGGCCAGGACATGCATGCCGCCACATCAGGCGGTGAGAATCTGAGTGTCCCACCTCATTCCTGTGCGGTTTCCCACGGTGCTGCCCTTGCTGGGTCTCCAGGCTGGGGGGGGGGGGCACCCAGGATGACCCAAGACACACTGTCATCACTGAGGGAAGGCACCAGAGGAAGGGGTCATCTTCCCTGGCTGGGGTCACCTGCCGGCTACAAGGAACCCCTTGGGAACTGTGTCTGGGATGCAGGGAATTCCCAGAGCAGGTTTGGAGGACGTGCTCGTGAATGCTTCTTTGGGAAGCATCATCGTGACATCCAGATGTTAGGTCTGTGTTTACCTGAAGGCTATTTGGAAGACACCTGCAACCTAATGTCCTAATCGTCTAAGTTCAACGTCAAAGACAAAATCAGGCAGCGACAGGAGGACGTTTTCTCCCGGAGGCTCCTGTCCACATGCCTGGGCCCTCACTGGGATCTGGGGAGGCGCCCCAGGACCTGCTGGGCCGACCTGGGAGACCAGATGGACAAGCTCTGCGGCCCCCGCGCCCCAACTCCCCTTCTGCTGACCTGGAGATCCAAGGAAGAGTTTGTTTGGAAAAACAGGGTTCTGCCTCTTCAGAATGGCTGCCTTAGACGGACAGTGCCCGTCACTTAAAAAGACCTTCCCTCCCTGCCTCTCAGAATCGCTGCCTCTCAGCAAGGCGGGGGCTACCCGAGAAGGCGCCACGCCCACCTGGACTGAATGCGGTCCCCCGGGTTATAGAAGGGGTTACACATCACGTCTGTGTAGGAGTTGTGCAGCTTCCGGAACATCTGGAACAAGAACCAACAACGTGTTTAATTCACACGTGCAAGTACACACAGCTGCTGCCACGCTCGGGCTTCTCAGCATTTCTGAACAAAGACGGAAAACCGAGCGGCCAGGCGCACCCACCGGCCCCCACACTCACACTGCGAATCTCGTTGTCTCTGAGCGCCGTGTTGGAGGAATCCACCACCATGACAAACTTCACCTTGGAGTTGGTCACGTAGCCGTAACTGCACAGCTGGTTAGGGAACACGCTCTTAACACGGGGACTCTGTGACAGCCCTAAGCACGGCATCACCGTGCAGAGCCTGCGAGAGGAAGGCCATCTGTGCATGTCCTCCGGCTGCTAAGCTGCTCTGCAGAAGCATGACACCTGCATCACAGCAAGTGCCCCAGGCTGGGCCACTCCCACAGTGCCAGGAGGACACAGGACTGCAGCAGGTGTGACTGGACACTTCCTTAGACAGCTCTGGTGTTTACTGGAGAAGCAAAGGGCACGGAGCTAAGCCTTATCGTGATCAAGCCCCGGGGCAACCTGCCCAAACCCTGGGGCACCTCGCCTTCTCTCTGCATCAGTTCCCAGCTGGGAAGGGGTAACTGCAAGACCAGAGGTTGCACAAATGAGGCGAATCCTATAGGTACCTATACCTCTGAAGGCCACTCCATCTTGCGGAACAGTGGCTCCGGGCAGTGACACTGGGTGAGCTCGTTACTGCTTGTGGGAATGTCTTTGAACTCCATAGGTTTCGAGCCATTTGTCCCAAGGACTGGTCAAGATCTTACAGTGACTGGTGGGGCCGGGCCTGGCAAAGAGATGAGTGGGGACTTCCCTGGTGGTCCAGTGGCTAAGACTCCACGCTCCCAATGCAGGGGGCTGGGGTTCGATCCCTGCTCGGGGAACTAGATGCCACATACTGCAACTAAGAGTCCACATGCCGCAACTAAAGATTCTGCACGCTGCAAGGAATATCCCACATCCCGCAAGTAAGACCCTGTGCGGCCTAAATAAATAAATACTAAAAAAAAAAAAGATGCGTAAACAATGACCCCTTGCTCAGGAGGTGGTGGCCCCGCTGAGACGGCATGAAGCCAGAGAGTCCCCAGTTCCTCCACAAACCCAAGGGACAGGTGGGGACTGTCACAAGGCAATTCAAGCCTGGCTGCTCCCACATTATCCTCCTAATTAAAGAAAAAAGGGTGTGAGGTCCTAAGTGTCCTCAAGCTGCTCTAATTCCCCACTGGCCAAAAGCCCGCATCTTTTTTCTTTTCAAGTGATGTTACGAGATGCTTTTCAAGGGGACCTAATGCTACAGCGCACCCTGCGACTGCAGGGAATCCCCAGACTCGAAGCCACTGCCAGGTGCGAGGATACACCTTGTAGTCCTCTGTGGGGTACAGCAGGCCCAGGTAGAGCTCCCTCTGGTCCACCAGGGCCTTCCCCATTGCTGAGATCTTCTCGTCCACCACGTCCAGGGACGTGTGCACCATGTAGTGAAACTTGAGCTCGTTCTCCGTGGGGACACTGCGTATGTAAAGAGGGTAATTCTGCAAGAAAAGGATGACGGCGGCTGAAGTGACAAGGATCCACCCCATGTGCGCTGGCCTGGAAAACAAGGCCACGGGGCACTCAGGAGGGCAGATCGGCCAAGTGCCAATTAGCCATGGAATACGCTCTCATTCCCCAAAACCCACTGCTTAATCCTCCAAACTGGGACTTCCCTGGTGGCGCAGTGCCAATGCAGGGGACACGGGTTCGAGCCCTGGTCCGGGAAGATCCCACATGCCACAGAGCAACTAAGCCCGTGCAACACAACTACTGAGCCTGCGCTCTAGAGCCCGCGAGCCACAACTACTGAGCCCATGCGCCTAGAGCCCGTGCTCCCCAACAAGAGAAGCAACCCGCTCGCTGCAACTAGAGAAAGCCCGCGCGCAGCAAAAAAGACCCAAGGACAAAGACCCAACGCAGCCGAAAATAAATAATAAATAAATAAATAAATTTTAAAAAATCCTTCAAATTGCCGTGGGCATTGCCTTCAGGGCACCCAATCTAATCTGAGGAGGTTTTCATACTGTCTGCAAAGGGGCATGGGTAGGATGGGCAGAAAAGAGAAGACGCCTCTGAACTGGGTCTGAGCGCAGCCTGTCACTCACGTTCTGAGCAGGGCCCCATCCTAGCACGTGCCCTCCTCCTGACCCCATCATACTGGCTGTTTCCCAACACTCCAGCTCCTGCAGTCTCAGAGGCACTGGCAGGCTCCCTCTAAACCCGTCAAGGCTTGTCTCAGACCTCCATCTCTGCAGGGCCATTTCCGAGCAACCTAACCCTGGAGTTAACAGCGTCTTCCCAGGCGCCCACAGGCCTGGCACTGCACAGATATAGTGTACACAACGCTGTCCCTACCCTGATGGAGATGACAGATGAAGGAGACAGTCCACAAACCCACCAACAAATAACGCAGCAAGTGATAAGACGGAAGTCAGCGTAACAAGAGCTTCACGGGAAAACCGCCGCAGAAGCCTAGTCTTCAAAAGGCTGGGGCGGACACCACGGCTCCGTGCGGTAGGAGCGCGTGGATGGCCACGCAGCCCAATCTCAGGATTCAGAAAGAGCTTTCTAGAGCAAGTGAAATCTTCGGTGGCCAGTGGAGGGGACAGGGGTGGGGGAGAAGGAGGAAGGGGTTCCAGGTGCAGAGGCCCAGACGTGAGGGAGCAGAGCCTGCCGGGGGAGTCCGTCAGCTGGAGTGGAGCGTGTCTGTGGTACGGGGAGGGGATTATTCGGACATGATCCTACGGCAATGAGAAGCCACTGTTGAGGCTTCCAGGCAGAGGTGTGCAACGGTCTGACCTGTGGCTGCTGAGCGGAGAGGAACAGTCACTCGTCCGGGGGTCGACGGCCTGGCCGTTGGGAGCGCGCGGCCGAGCAGGATGGACAGAAGTGGACGCCTAGACTCGGGAGCAGGAAACCACAGAGCCCGCGGACGGGGGGCTGGGCGGAGCGGCGGCCCGCACGGAAGAGGAAGACCCGGCCCGTGACGCTTCGGCAGCGGCAGGTGCAGGTCTGGGCGGCGCCTCCGCCGGGCCCGCCCCTGGCCACCTGCGCTCGGCAAAGCCCCGGGGCCCACCCTCCGGAGCCCTTGGGGCAGGGAAGGAGGGGAACCGGAGAGCTAGGCTGACGCTGGAGCGGGCCTGCCCGGCGGAGTACGCACCTCCTTGGCGATCACCGCTACGCAAACCGCCATCTTAGGAGCCCGACAGGCCGCATCACGTGACGACGACGACGGTAACGCGGCCGGCTAGGCCCCGCCCCACCCGCCTGTCACATCCCTGTCACTCAGCCGGTCTGACCCCGCCCCGCCTCTCGTTCTGTCGGTCAGGGCCCCGCTTCTCCTGTCACTCAGCCGGCATGGCCCCGCCCCATCGCCCAGCCGGAAGGGTCGCCCGCTTCGCCGGGCCGTTCCCGCCGCTCCGGGGCTCGGTGGCGCTCGGCGTGGTTGCCATGGCGGCGGTTGCTGCGGCGACGAGGTGGCGGCTGCTTCTCGTGCTGAGCGCCGCGGGGCTGGGGGTCACAGGCGCCCCGCAGCCCCCCAACATCCTGCTCCTGCTCATGGACGACGTGAGTGCGGGTGTGGGCCGGGCTCCCGGGAGGACTGCGCTCGGGCGGGGTTGGGGGCGGCCGGCGGTGCGGGGGTCGCGCCTGGCCGCGGCCTGGCTCGTGGGTGAGGGTGAAGTGAGGTGTAGTGTCCAGGCCGGGCCAGGAGAAGACCCTCCTGTCCTGTTCCCTCCCCCGCTCCTTCCGCTGCCCCTCAGGCGTGCTGCGATGCTGGCCGCGTGAGGACCACCTCCCCAGGACCCCTGCTCTCGCCTGCCGCCCCCCACTGCTGGGGGTGCGGGTGGCAGGGAAGCGGTGCAGAGCTGACTAAGACCCCGGCCTGCCTGCCCGCCCTGGAAGTCGCCTTCCCCGCTGCCTTTGGCCTGCTGGACCTGCCCTGGGAACCGGAGGAGTGTCCCCGGATGGGTGTGTGTGTAGCCCCAGGCCACTCTGGTCACAGCGGCGGCCAAGCCTTCCCACAGAGCCGTGCTGTTCGCGCCTCCTTTGCGACTTGGTCCCTGTGCTCCTCCCCAAGGAAGCGGGAGTGTATTTGGGGCGCACTTTTTGGGGAGTGCAATGGAGGCTCTGGAATCAGTCCCTGTGGGGCGTTGGGGTAAAGTGGGGACGCAGGCAAACCTGGGTTCAGGTGCCTGCTGCCCTGAGCTGTGGGGAGACCGCGGCCCTTTGGGGCTCCCCTCCGCCCCGTCCTGAGGGCTGAGGCAGTGCAGAGGTCCTGCATACGGCTCCTAAACCCTCGAATCCGGAGTGATACCAGTGTCTGTAGGTGGGGGGCCCTGGATGGCTTCAGGATGTGGTCGCCAGGAAGGCCAAGGCGTGACTGGAAGGTTAGAGCTTCCAGCACAGCCTTGACCTCCAGGGGCTCCAGGTCGGTGCACACGTGGAAGGGCTCAGAGAGGGCAGGGAAGTCCCCCCGACACCTCACCCGAGGCATCTCTTCCACCTGTTGTCCCTGAGTTGTGTCCTTGATAGTAAACAGGTGATAGCAAACACAGCGCCACCCTGAGTTCTGTGAGCCGTTCTAGCAAATTATCCAACTTCGGGGGCAGTGGGGGTGGGTTGTGGGAGCCTTGACTTACAGGAGGCCCAGGATGTGGGCCTGGCATGTGAAGTGGGGGCAGTCTTGTGGGGCTGAGCCCTTGACCTGTGGGGTCAGATGCCAGGTCCAGGTAGGTAGTGGCAGATGGAGCTGAATTGTTGGACTCCCAGCCGGTGCCCGGAGGCCAGAGAAGTAGTTGCTGTGGTCACCCACCCACACAAACTTGGTGTCAGAAGTGTTGTGAGTAAAAATAGCTCAAAGTTCCCCAAAAGACCAGCAGAGACACTCTCAGGAGCCTTTGGACCAAGGCCACGGGCCTCACGTGGCTGCTGGGTGGTCCTGGCTGGTCGGAATTGCGAGGTGCTGTGTGTAAAAAACACGCTCGGATTTCAAAGACCTAGTACAAGAAAAAGACATAAAATATATCTCATGTAACTTTTTTATTATGAAAATAATTCTTTATTACAAAAAGTTACCAACATTCAAATAAGCCGGAAAAGATCGCAGAAACCCGCCCATGGTGGCTCCGCCCAGAGGTGACACAGACCGTGCTTCTCTCTACCCGTAACTGTTCAGACAGGACGGCTTCCGCAGGGACCCGGAAGCTCCTCTCCTCCGGAGCCCGCCCCGATGGCTGGTACGGAAACTTTGCTTGTGCCGAACACGTGGGTCTTGGAAATGCTCTCTGTGTCAGCGGGTCAGCCTTCTCAAAGCTGAGGTTCCTGGGCAGGAAGGCTGTTTAAGTACATGAATTACTGGGGCAAGCGAGGCTTAGCTGAGCACTTAGCCTCTCCGATTTCTGCCCCTCCCCTTCTCTCCAAGGTGACAGTTCATCAGTGAAGGTCGATGCTGCAGGCTGGTTGAGATGGTCGTTTTCCGGATTTATGGGGCTACAGAAAGTACAACCTGTGCCCGCACCCACCTGTTTCTCTTTGCCCATTACCGGGGCCGCTGGGCTCTGTCGGAGGCCCTGAGTGGTGGAGGGGGATCGGCACTGGGCACGTCTCACTCGAGGGGGGCTGACCCAGGGGCCCGTCTGCCTGGGTGCCCAGGGTGGGTCCAGGAAACAGGAACAGTGGGCCAGGAGGCCCCAATGCCCTGACTCTCCTCTGCGGCTTCCTCCTGTGACTTTGGGGTTCTTTGGCAGCTGAAGCCCGGAGAAGTCGGGGAGACCTCTGTCCTGGTGAGCGCATGACAGGAAACACACTCAAAGCGACTTTAGCAGAAGTGGGGGCCGAGGCTCTCCCGACTAGACAGGCTT
Organism: Leucopleurus acutus; assembly: GCF_964270905.1. Classification (NCBI taxonomy): domain Eukaryota; kingdom Metazoa; phylum Chordata; class Mammalia; order Artiodactyla; family Delphinidae; genus Leucopleurus; species Leucopleurus acutus. The sequence continues at coordinate 1,053,175 of NC_139162.1, forward strand.
CAGGCCCCCCAGCTCTGCGTCCTCACCCAGGCGGTCATCAGGCCTGGCAGGAGGCGCAGGCCCTGGTAGGCATCAGCTTGTGGAAGAATTTAGAAGAGGCTGAGAAGCTCCATTCTCTAAGGCTGATGGGTGATGGGGCCGGGGCGCAGGGACAGAGCTCCCTCCTGCCCGGCTGGGCCCGAGTGCCGTCTGTGTCTCAGTTCTTTACTTGTAAAACAGGACTAAGGAGGACGCCCTGTGGCTACTGGGAAGGGTAAGGCCAGGCTGCACAGAGGCCAGCCCCTGTGTCCCCACGGTGGGCCCATCCAGCCAGTGCCCCCGCCCTGACCCTCGAGGGCCTCGCACACGTGTCGATGTGGACACACGCACGGGTAATAATCCCTCGTAGCTGTGTGTGGCCCCTGCACTGCCCAGAAGTCTTTTTTTTTTTTAAGTTTTATTGGAGTGTAGTTGCTTTACAGTGCTGTGTTAGTTTCTACTGTACAGCAAAGTGAGTCAGGTGTGCGTATACACACATCCTGTCCTTTTCGGATTTCTTTCCCGTTGAGGTCGCCAGGGAGTACTGAGTCGAGTTCCCTGTGCTATGTTCTCATTCGTTACGCCCAGAAGTCTCGAAGTTCCCACCGAGTAATGGCAAGGCTGAGGCCAGGAGGAGGACCATAGGCCCGGGTTCCGGCTGCCTGGGGAGCGCGGGTGGGCGATCACGTGGGAGAGGGGAGACATCCTTCACACTCTGTGGGAGACCCTGCCCAGGGTGCCGTGGAGGGCGGTCTCATGGAAGACTGATAGCCGTGCAAGGTGGACGTTAACATCCCTATTTGTATAGCCAAGAAAGCCTACTGATAAGTGATAATAGAACTTGATTCAGCAGGAAGGAGCTAACCCAGCAGGCCAGTGGCTGCAGGCCTCAGAGAGGCTCACCTGTAAATAGGTGGGCCCTTGGCCGCCATCTGGGAACTTGGATTTGGGGAGTATCCCAGCATTCCCTGTGCCTAAACTGTTTATGCAGACGTAAGATTTGTGCTGCGCCCCACCTCCCTCCTGGGAGGCTGGGATTCGGGTGGTGCCAGTGGACCCAGCCCCTCTGCCTCTCTCTGCTCCTCCTACCTGGCCTGTGGGTGAGGGTCAGCAGCCCGCCTGTGCCCCGTGGGGTGCGGGGAGAGGGGGCAGCAGGGAGAGGCCTGGAGCCTCAGCCTCGTGCCTTCCACTCCACTTCCTGCCCCTGTCGGCCGCACTTCCCTCCAGGGGCAACTTTCATTCCAGCTCATGTTGTGGTGAACGGAAAAGCCTTTTCAGTAATTTCAAGATAAACCATTTCCAAAGGGACTCTATGGCTGGAAGGGTCTTTGAGAACAGACCGCACAGTCCAAGGGCAAAAGCCCCCAGGCAGCTCTGGGACCCGAGTGTCAGGATGGGCCTAAGGCCGGGAGACGAGGGGACGTGTCCCCCTCCTGGCTCTCCCTGACGGAGAGGGCGCCGTGTGAGCTCCTGCCCAGTGCAGGGGGCATGAATGATTACAGCCAGACCAAACACCTACCTGTGACCATCCTGGGCAAACCTGCATGCTCGGCCCCCACGTGTGACCCAGGGCTCCCCGAGCTTCGTGCGCGCCGGCGCCGCTCTCCCCAGCATCTCCGTGCAGACCTGCTGAGCCTGCTGTGGGCTGGCAGGCCGTGGCCCATGAGTCTGGAGAGCTTTAAGGGGCCCCAGAGAGACAGGCACGGCCAGGCCGCTGCAGCACCAGGTGCCTGCGCTTTTCCAGTGGCACTCTACGGAGACGTAGTTTCCATCGTGCACAGTTCACCAGTTAAAGGGCACAATTCCGCGGTTTCTAGCACCTTCACAGCGTCGTGCAGCTGTCACCACGGTCAGCTGTAGGTCATCTTCATAACCCCGGGAAGAAGCCCTGTCCCCGCCCTCCCCCCGACTCCACCCCTCCAGGAGGAGCGGCCGGTGAAGGAGAGCCAGCTTGGAGGGGGCTGGTGCGTCTAGAGAATCCAGAGGGGAAGCAGGGCCGCGCCCGCCAGCAGCGCCGAGGGGAATCAGTTTGTCAGGGTCACTCCTGCCCCACGCCGCTGGCCGCAGAAGGATGCGTTGTGTCGTAGAGCGAAGTCACGTCCCGTTGCCCTTTTCAGGTATTTCTTTAGCGCTTTATGATGAAAGTTGTCAAACACCCGTGCAGCTGAAAGGGTGTCGCAGTGCACACCTGTCGCCCCGCCTGGACTCTGCCTGCTCTGTCTCACATCTGTCCGTCCGTCCGTCCCCGTGCACGTGCTAACCCACCTCACCACCTGGCGGGTTTTATTTCGGCACAACGCACATAACACGAATTCACCCTTTTAACATTTTAAAGCGTGCAGTTCGGTGGTGTTTAGCACGTGCGCCGGCTTGTGCAGCGCCCCCATCCGGTAGCTGAGAACATCCCACCCCCCCACCCCCCCGAAGAGAAACCCCTTTCCCACTGGCAGTCACTCTCCTCCCCCTCCCCCAGCCCCTGGCAACCACCATCTGCCTTGTCCCCGTGGACTTGCCTGTTCTGGACGTCTCACATCCATCGTACACCCTGCGGCCTTTTCTGACCGGCTTCTCAGCAGCCTGTTTTCGTGAGTGTCAGCACCTCGTTCCTCTTTATGGCCGAGTACTGGTCCGTAGTGTGTGTATCAGGTCCCTCGTGCCTAACAGGTGGCCACAGACTTGGTGCCTTGGAATAGGAATCTATTTCCTCCAGTCCTGGAGGCCAGAGTCTGAAATCAAGGGGCTGCAGGGCCAGTCTCTCCGGAGGCTCCGAGGGAGGGTCCTCCCTCCCCTCCATCTCCCGGGGGCTCCTGTGCTCCTTGGCTTGTGGCTGCGACCCTCCAGTCTCTGCCTCCGTCGTGGAGGCCTGGCCTCTCCTCGTGTGTGTCTTGTCTCTGTGTCCCATCTTCTCACACGGACCCAGTCACTGGATTTAGGACTACCCTAGTCCAGTGTGATCTCATCTTAGCTAATTACGTCCGTATTTCCAAATATGGTTACGTTCTCCGGTCCTGAGTGGACATAAACAGGAGGCTGCTGTTCACCCCGGTCCTGGATGGATAGACCACACCTGTCTCCTGTTGATCAGTGATGGACACAGGCTGTCTTTTCTGAGCAGTCGGGAGTCCTGCTGCTGTGGACATTCGTGCAGCGCCTGGGTGCCGGCCAGCCCAGTTCTCGGGACAGCGAGCTCGGGGGACCGCGGGCCTCGGGGCCTCACCGGGTTAGCTTCATGGGGCCTGGCCACTGTCTTTAAGTGTGAATTCACACCGCAGAGTAGGACGGCCTTCTCGTCTGTGCGGAAGGCAGAGGTGTGTGTCTTGGTGCCGGTGCCCCGTGAGCACGTGGGGCCGGCGTCGGAGCCGGGAGGAGGTGGGCGCTGGGCATCTGCACCGGGGAGTGGCTGACCGCGCACCTGCCGCACTTGGGGTGCGCTGGAGGCCACGGCTCCGGCTACGTTCTCATCCCACCTGCACACGCTCTTTCCTGCAGATGGGGTGGGGCGACCTCGGGGTGTACGGAGAACCTTCCAGAGAGACCCCGAATTTGGACCGGATGGCTGCGGAAGGGGTGCTCTTCCCGAACTTCTACACGGCCAACCCCCTGTGCTCCCCTTGTAAGCCACGGCCTGCTCAGGCCACCAGGGGGTGGGGCCGGGCGTAGGGCATGCTGGGCGGGGGGACACAAGGGGGCGGGCACGGAGCGCGGAGACTGAGGCGCGGTGGGGAGGCGGGGAATGCGTAGGCCAGGAAGGGGCACAGGGTGCGGGCACGGAGCTCGGGGGTGGCAGCCCTGACTTGGGTGTCGGCTCCACCGGCATTTCCCGCAAGGGGCAGAGGGCTGGCAGGCGGGCTGCGGCCTCTTCTGTGGGATCCTGGTGCTTGGGAGCCCCTGAGCTCCATCTCTGGGGAGCGCGGGGCCACCAGGAGCCACCAGGGGCCACCAAGGGCTCGGAGCCTCTGCGGGTGTTTGAGGCCCAAGCGGCCGCCTCGGTGCCGGCGGCGGTTCACTCGCGGAGCTGAGTGTCGCGGCTGGTTCGGGGGAGTGCTCAGCCGGGGAAGGGATCGCCAGCTGGGGGGGTAGTGGCCTCGCAGGGGGGAGAACCTCTGATCTGGAGGACGAGAGGCGACCCCGGAAGGGGCGGCACGTGAGGAGGCCTGTGGGCTGTCCCGGGAGCCGGAGAGCGAGCCAGGGGGAGCTGCGTCCGGCCCCGCTGCTGGTCTTCGCGGAGCTGTGCTCCCACCCGGCTCTCAGGTGGCTGCCGGGGACTCGGGTACCACAGGGCTGGCCTCGGGCTGCACGCGTGACCCGCGTTTCTGTTGTGTCCCCTCCGCGTAGCCAGGGCGGCTCTGCTCACCGGACGCCTGCCCATCCGCAGTGGCTTCTACACCACCAACGGGCACGCGAGGAACGGTAGGCTGTGCCCTGGGGCAGAGGGAGGGGGCGTCTGTCACCTGTCCTCTCTGGTGACCTGGCTTCTCCCGGGCGCGCTTGTCGCCCAGGGTTGAGGCTTCTGTCTGGGTCGTAACTCATGTTAAAACAGAATGCAGAGCTTCCATCAGAAACAATGTGTTTTGGACGAGTGGGGAGGACGGTGAGGATGGGGCTGGCTCCCGCCCTGTCCCGGGGGCGGGGGCGGCCCGGCTCTAGGTGGGCTCCCCGACCAAGTGGGGCTTCAAGGGGCCCTTAGAGGAAGGTGTGGTCTCAGAGCCCGAGTTCTGGAGACGCCAGGGGCAGGCCCTCCGCTAACCCCTGACCCCTGACCCCTGACGTCCGGACCCCCTCGGGGGCACGTTTGCCTGTTCGCTCTGGTAATGGTGCTGGCTGTGATGAGCGCCGGAAGACCTGCAAAGTGCCCGGGCGGTGCCGCCCCAACCAGGGCTCTGCCGCTCGACCCTGCCGGCTCACACGGTGCATTGCTCCACCAGCCTACACGCCACAGGAGATAGTGGGCGGCATCCCGGACTCAGAGCTCCTGCTGCCGGAGCTGCTGAAGGAGGCCGGCTACACCAGCAAGATCGTGGGCAAGTGGTGAGTCCCACACCTGCCTGCTGGGCTCACCCAGCGGGTTCCTTACTCACGTTGCCCAGTGGGAGCCCCTCGGGTGGGAGTAGAGTCCTTGAATTCCAGGTCCGCTAAGATGTCCAAAGCATCCTTTTAAAAGCTGCTGTGGCCGTGCCCGTGGGACCTCCCGAGGTGAGGCTGGGGTGGTGGCTGCCACGGCAGCACCAAAGGAGCCATGTTATTGCACACGCGTGCTGTCACGATGACACGCCAGCGAGCAAAGCGGCTCTGTCTGGTGATGAAACCAAGAAGCAAGCAGGGGATGGGGACGGTCGTGTGGTGTGGAATCATCGGGATCAAGTGATGGTGAAAGATCACGTTGTCACACGCGTGTCGCGCTGTACTCCCCGGGGATGCCTGAGTACGCAGCCCTAGAGGTTGACATGAAGGTCGGATGTCCTCTCTTTCCTCTCCCGCGTGTTGGAGCCCTTGGAGACCAAGCCTGCTTCCTACAGGAAGCCTTCCCTGACTTCCAGCCCTGATCGTCTCTGCTCGGCCGCTGCCGTGCTTTGGACCCTCTCGCCTTGACCCCTCTGGCACTCAGCACCTCGAGGGCAAGCACCTCATCTGCGCCCCTTGGGGACCACTGCCCCACGCAGTTGACAGTCCTAGTGATGGGGGATCTGCAGAAACCGGGAGAGGAGTCCTCAGGGAACCCGAGGACCTGGAGGCTGCTTCCTCACCCCCGAGAGGGGCTGGCAGCTGTCCTGCTGGCCGAGCGGTCGAGCCTGGAGGCGGTGGGGGCTGCACAGCAGAGCTGACGAGGGTGCAGGATGTGGGAGCCTGCAAGGCCCAGCAGTGCCGGGAAGGCCCGGGAGACGGCGGTAGGGCGGCTACGAGGCCCGCCGGGGCCGTGCCAGGGCCGCGCCCGCAGAAGGAGGAGCCCCTGCGATGACCGGCGCTCTCTGCCCAGCCTAGCGGCTCTGCCCCGGTCCAGGGGCCTCCCGTTTGTGGTCACTGACACGGGGCAGCCAGAGCTGGAGGGGGAGCCTGTCCCCACGAGCTCCGGAGATGGGCGGACTCAGGAACAGGAAGGGACGCGGCAGGGCCTGGAGAAGCAGCTCCACGGACTCAGGGAGGTGGACGCAGGGCTGGTGGACCAGCCGGGGTCAGGGCGGCCATGGCCAATGGGATGACGGGCTCTGGGAGGCCCGGGGCAGGGGGCTCGGTCCCTCCTCTGCCAGGTGGGTGTGCTGGTCTCAGCAGGGTCCCATCAGAGCCGCAGGGGGTGACTGCCTGACAGCCAGCCTCGGGCCCCAGCACCACGGATCCGGATTTTGTCAGCCTAACCAAGGCCTGGGATGGATGGAGCCTGGACTCCCGCGAGAGGCTGCCCTGAGTCCCAGGGGCTCGACGTGCTGTCACTCAGCTCGCTGGCAGGCAGTACTGACCCCGCAGCTGCCCTGGGACCAGCACTTGGAATTGACAACTTCACATGAGCCGGACTTTCGTGGGTGTTTCTGTTTCATGAAGGCCGTTTGGGCTGAAGGATGCAGGACGAGGAGTGTCACACCCAGCGGTGTCCAGCATGGAGGGGGCGTCATAGCTGCGGGCCCAGAGAGGAAGCACGGGGCGCAGCTGGCTCTCCTTTGCAGAGACAGCGCTCAGGGCAGAGCCCGTGCGGGTGCCCCTGGCACAGGGGCTCCAGAAGCCGGGCAGCCATCCGGCGGAGGCAGAGTGTTTCGGGACCAGCAGGGGGCACCGAGAGGTTCACTTACCGGCGCCCAGACTCCGCTGCCGGCCGGCTCAGTTCCGGCCCCATCCTGCCCAGCTGCCTCGTGCCCCATCCACCTGACTGAGTGAGTGAGCTGTGCGGCAAGCTCACGGTGACGTGGAGTCGGCCTGGCCCGGTGCAGCCCCCCAGCGCTGCGCCGGCGATGCTGGCCGCGAGAGGCTTTCTGCAAACGTGACCCCAAGAAACCTGTCTGCTTCCCAGGGAGGAGGAACCTCACCCTGAAACCCCTTCTCTAAGCTGCGCTTTCTCAAGAGAGACCCTTCCACTGGCGAGAGGACCCGACGTGACGCACCCGCGGGGAAGGGGCTCCCGGGTGGGAGCAGGGGGCGGGTCCGAGCCTGGTAACAGCTGGGCCGTTGCCCTGCAGGCACCTTGCCGTGTTATCCTCTCGTCCCGTCTGGCTCCTGCCCAGGGCGCCGGGGCAGTGAGGCGCGCTCATGGGACCTGGTCACCGTCCCCATGTGCGCCCCTCGGTTGTCGCCTGGGTGGACCGTGCGGTCAGGGGGGCCAGGCCACGGGGCACCCGGGCTCAGCACACCCTGGGGCTGGCTGGAGCCTTGTCTCCTGAGCTGTTCTCTGAAAGCGAGAGTGTTTGCTTCCCAGAGCTCCGGGGCGCCCGTGCGGCGGTCCCTGAAGTGCCCCGGGTTCCTCTCTCTAGGCATCTGGGCCACAGGCCTCAGTTCCACCCCCTGAAGCACGGATTCGACGAGTGGTTTGGATCCCCCAACTGTCACTTTGGACCTTACGACAACAAGGCCAGGCCCAACATCCCTGTGTACCGGGACTGGGAGATGGTTGGCAGGTAACAGGCCCCGCCCACTGCTGCTGCCCACCCGCCAGCTCCTCGTCCTGCCCAGACCTCGTGCTGTGACCTCTGACTTACAAGAGCCCCGCGTCCGGGGGCTTCTGACTGTCTCAGGAAAGGTGCTGGGAGCCCCGGATGCTCCCCAGAGCGAGGCGCTTCACTCGGCTTCCGGGGTTTGGGCCCTGTGCCCTGAGGGGGCTACGCTCTGCACGGTCAGCCTCGCTCCAAGCCACCATCTGGGGGCTGTCGGCTGCAGGACTGACCTGGTCTGGCCGTCGGGTGGCTGCAGGCAGGCCCTGGTCTTTCCTGTCTGGCCTCACTTCCCTTTCTTCCTTTTTAAGTTATTTTTGTTCTGGTGGAAGCGCAGTACACGTCACTGGACCACAGAGCTGGGCCAGCATTGCTGAGGTGTAGCTCACCCAGCACCCCCATCCCAGACCACCTCCGTCACCCTAGAGAGATGCCCACACCCGTTAGCCGTGCCCTCCGTGGCCGTGGGCTGGCCGCTTCCTCTCGCACCGTCCTGCCTGTTCATTGGCGGGGCTCCCCTCCTTCTCCCAGATGGTGGGGTCACCGGGGCACCAGACTCCACCCCAGTGGGTCCCCGACGGGCCTGGGAGCTTCCAGGCTCCGGTTTTGTTCTGACGTGAATGTTTCCGTCTTTCTTGTAAACGAGGCCCCTGACTTGGCCCAGGAAATCGGGGGGGGGGGGCTTTCCTGCCCTGAAGGCCGGCTTCTGTCTGGATCTGTACTGTTTTCAGATTTTATGAGGAATTTCCAATTAACCTGAAGACCGGAGAAGCCAACCTCACCCAGATCTACCTGCAGGTGACGACAGCAGGGGCTGGCCCGGCTCTGGGGTGGGAGGTGGGCCTGGGGCGGGGAAGACGGTGTGCGCTTCTCCTCAGGAAGCACTGGATTTCATTAAGAGGCAGCAGGCAGCTCGCCGCCCCTTCTTTCTACACTGGGCCATCGACGCGACACACGCGCCTGTTTATGCCTCCAGGCCTTTCCTGGGCACCAGCCAGCGAGGGCGGTGAGTCCTTGGGCATGTAGGGGCGGGGGGTCAGCTGTGCTTGGTTACCACCAGAGGCTGGGCCCTCGCTACCACTGTCAGCTGTGGACAGAGGGAAGCATCTGTGCCTCTGCCCCGATTCCGTCTGAAACTCGACTGGAACGCCCCCTCCTCGTCCCTCCCTGAGGTTCGGCTTCGGCCGCCCTCTGGTCCCGGAGGCCGCCGGCCCCTGCTGACCGCTCCCTCCTTCCCGCAGTTACGGGGACGCCGTCCGGGAGATTGACGACAGCGTCGGGAAGATCCTGCACCTCCTCCGGGACCTGAGCATCGCAGAGAACACCTTTGTTTTCTTCACGTCCGACAACGGCGCTGCCCTCATTTCTGCGCCCAGACAAGGCAGGTGACTTGAGCAGATGGGGCTCTACCCGGGGCCCCCCAGCAGCCCCCCACTGGGCCGAGTGTGAAGGGCTCAGCCTTGGGGAGGGAGGGACACCGGCAAGCGCCCCCCAGGTCCGATGCCCCTCTTCCCCACCGCCTGGCAGGTGCCTGGTCAGGAGGGAGAGCTCGGTGGGGCAGGCGGAGGCAGAGGCTGCGGCCCTCACCGCGTCCTGCCTCTCTACTGGCCAGCCCTGGGGCCAGTCGCGTCCGGAGTTCTCTCTCTGAAGCCGCAACGTCCCCTATCAGCGTTTCCGTTCTGATCTCAGCTGTAACACAGTGGCCGTTGTGACTGGACACGTCTGCCCCTTTTTCTGTGTTTGGGGGCCTCCCTTCCCACGGGGGCGATGACCCTGCAGCAGCCAGGCCCAGGCTTGGCGCCCACCCCGCCCCTCGGAAGTGCCCCCCCAGGCCTCGTGGTGGGTGGTGTCGGGAGGGAAGGGAGCGAGCCCCCTCCCCTGCAGTGCTGGAGCCCCTGGCGCAGCGCGGGCGGCCTGCTCACTCCCCCAGACCCTCCGTCTGTGTCCCTGCCAGCCTGCAGTCCTCCTGAGGACCCTGGCTCTAGGCCTCTCAGGCCTGAGGCTTTTCCACCTTGCAGAGCTGGAGCGAGATTGTTAGAGCCCGCGTTTCACAGTCCTATGAGGGTTTCACACCCCCGTGGTGATGTCTCTTTTTCCCTTTCTTCTTAAAAAGGCTGGGCCCCAGGAGGGCCCTGAGTCACTCAGACAGCTCTGGAAGGAAGGCCACAGACAGCTGGAAACCCCACAGGGCCGAGCCTGTCTGGGGAGGCACTGGGGGACCTTACAGCCACGTGTCCTGGGGGCAGAGGGGCCCAGGGATCTCCAGGGACAGGAACAGCGCAACTGGCTTCGGCGAGAAGGAGCTGCAGGGGCAGAACAAGACAATGAAAATCCATGTACCCACCCCCAGCTGGAGAGACAGGAGCAGGAGAGAAGTAGGCCCTCATTGGCCTCTGGCCTGTGACCCTTGCTGTCCCTGTGCTGACCAGCGAGGCCCATGCTCAGGGGTCCCTCCCTCCATCATGGCAGCGAGCCAGGGACGTGCGATTCGCCAGGACCGGGCTGTCTGCCCTCGGCACCGCCCACAGCCAGGTTCAGGGACCACCTGCTCAGAGCAGGGCGTGTCAGAAACACGGGATCTGCACCCCCAAACCCCAGGCACACAGGAGCTGCTTGTGCACAGTGACATTTAGGGAACCTGGCACCTGCCAGGCCCGGGGTCGGGACTGTGTCTTAACGTTTCCACGTCTTTCACTAACATGTCCACGTGCTGTGTGTGTGCGTGGTCGCGGTCTATGGGGGCGTGACCTTATGACCACAGCTCTAGGTCAGAGCCATCTCCAGGCGTTCCGACCTTGAACTTGAGGCCTGAACCCCAGGGCTGGTCCTTTGTCTCCACAACGGCCTCAGTGCCTCAGTAATGTCACCTCCAAAGGGCCAGGCGGGGAGCCAGGTGGACAGACGTGTCCCGAGGGCGAGTGCCCGGCAGGGTGTTTATGGCCCTGGGGACTCAGGCACGTGGTCTGATGGGCGACTATCCCCAGGTGGCAGCAATGGCCCCTTTCTGTGCGGGAAGCAGACCACGTTTGAAGGTGGGATGAGGGAGCCTGCGATCGCCTGGTGGCCCGGGCACATCCCTGCCGGCCAGGTGAGTCAGAGCCGGCCTTGTGCCTGCCCTGCAGTCATCCTGGGGCGTGAAGCCTTGGTCCCCTCTCTGGCCTGCTCCCTGCGCTCGTTCTGCCACGCACATGTGTCGTCGGGCAGGGAAAGCCTCTATTCTGCGTGTGTGGACATGCAGCGGGATGTGACCGCGCGCGTGTGTGTGTGCGCGCGTGGGCGTGGGCGTCAGCAAGCACGCCTGGGGACCTGGTCCCTGGCCGCCATCTGGGCAGGGCAGGGCGGGCATCCTCAGCGCGTCTGCGCCACGTCCATTGCAGGTGAGCCACCAACTGGGCAGCATCATGGACCTCTTCACCACCAGCCTGTCCCTCGCAGGCCTGGAGCCACCCAGGGACAGGGCCATCGACGGCCTGGACCTCCTCCCCACCATGCTCCAGGGCCGCCTGACAGACAGGTAGGTTCCCGCCGGGCACTCGCCCAGCCCGGCACCCCGCAGCTGGCGCCGGGGCCGAGCTGGCTGACAAAGCAGGTGTCCTCGCCCAGGGGGAGGTGAGACCCGGGGGTTTTGACATGAAGTGCTTGGTGGGGTGGAGAGACCTTGTTCCTCCCTGCGGCGTCCCTCACCCTCTGCCCGGCCCCAGCCTACACCCAGCTCCACGCCGGGACGCTGTCCAGAGGCAGTTGCTCCAGCTCAAGATCTGCTACTGTTTTGCTCAAACAAAATGAGTTTCCCAGGCTGCCGTGAAGGGGCGTGGACTCTGAAGGGTGTATGGTGTAACCAGAGCAGGCTGACGGCCAGGAGTGGACGGCTCACCGTCTCTTTTCTGTCTTGAAACCTGGCGTGAGAGCTTGCTACCCCTGGCGGGGGTGGCAGGGGGTGCCAGCCGCCATGCTCGTCCCCACAGGCCCGCCTGCCGTGCCCGCGTGCTACCCCCTTCCTCCGCCGCCAGCCTCCCCAGCACCGAGGATGAGGGGCGGCCAGGGGGCCCCTCCACAGCCCGGGGACCCTTTCAATTGACGCCGCCTGTCCCCCTGACAGGCCGGTATTCTACTACCGTGGCAACACGCTGATGGCGGTCACCCGTGGCCAGTACAAGGCCCACTTCTGGACCTGGACCAATTCCTGGGAGGAGTTCAGGCAGGTGAGGCGGTCCCGGCTCCGTGGATGCCTCGTCCCTCACGTCCCACCTTGGGGAGGCCTCTGTGCCCCCAGCTCACGTGCTGACCTGCTGTCAGGGACTTGGGGGTGACGAGCTGTGGCCACAAGGACAGCACCCACCCTGGCCCGCACCACCCAGGCTCCGGAGACGAGCCTCAGGTCCGCTCAGCCCCAAACCCGGGTCAGATGCCTCAGGGGCCCAGGCAGACCCGGCACCTCCCCAGCCTCCCCTCCCGTCCACCCACTGGCCCGGCCAGGTGCTTGGCGGCCCCCCGAGACGCTGTCGCCATGTTTGCTTCCCCGTGTCCACCCCCAGTCCTGACAGTGGAGTGCCCCTGCCAGGCCCGGAGCCCCACTCGGCCCTCCCAGCTCGTGGCCGCCCACCACCTCCTCTCCGCGCGCCTGGGCCGCCCCCGCTCGCCCTCCCCTAGCCAAGCCTGTGCCTCCCCACGTCCCATCACTGCTGAGCTGTGCTGAGCACCCAGCACCCCGACGGGCAGGGCTGCGCTGGCTCGCCCCTGAAGATGCCAAGGGCCCAGGGCCTAGGAGCGCCCGCCTGAGGGCCCTGAGGCAGGCGGCGCGGCGGCCCTGGCCCCTCCCCGGGCCCCTCCCCCCGACCCCGGAGGGTCCCCGTTGCGTCCAGCTGCACGGGTTCGCTGGCATTCTGGAAGCCACCGCTCGCCCACCGTGGGCTGTTGGGCCTCTTGAGGGCAGGTGTGGTCAGCCCAGCCTCCACCCAAGCCGGAGCCCACAGGGGCTGGGGAGCCTCTTCGAGCCCAGCGTGTCTGCAGGCAGCGGGCAGCCAGCTGCACGGCCTGTGCTGACTCGAGTGCGTTCACGGTGGGGCCGGAAAGCGTCAGGAGAGGCCCCCTCGGCGCGGCGGGGACACCCGAGCGCAGGGCTCCGCGGGGAGCGCTGCTTCCCTTTCCCAAGGGTTAGCTGTGGGGCTTCTGGTTAACGCGCAAAACTGCCGTCTCTTCTCCAAGGCGCGCAGGCGTGCAGGCACTGGGGGGTGCCCCCTGCGGTGGGTCTGCACGGTCGCAGTTCCATTCAGCTGCTGGGGGCGGGGGAGGGGCCCCGCACGCTGCTTTGATGGCCCCTCTCCCTGCAGGGACCAGTAAGGCGGAGGGGGTGTGTGCAGTCGGGAGGGGCCCCAGAAACCACGACAGCCGCCTTGTGGCCGTCGACGGCTCCCTGAGCTCTGTGGAGACTTGCCTTCCAGGCGATCAACACATGAGGGGCAGCCTTGTCTGCAGGCTGGGGGCGTGGCTTAGCGGAGGAGGTCAGGGGTCCCCAGGTGCAGGGTTCGCCCGGGGGGACCTTGTTAATTTCCCACTGTACCCTTGTCTGGGGCATCTCCCACCCCTCGACCCCCCCACCCCTCAGTGCCTGTGGCCCACCTGCCCACGTCCTGACCAGGTACCAGAGGCGAAGGAGGAGTGAGCATTCTCCCTGTGCCAGGTCTGGCGCCGCCATCACCCCCAAGCCCGTGGCCTCCCCTCAGGAGGCGTCTGAGGCCCGGGGGACCGAGGCAGGAGGGAGGGCCCGTGTGTCCATGGGACCTTCTGCATTTCTGGACTAAATCCACGAGCGTTGGCTCAAGGGCACGGCTCGCCCGCCCCCCTCCTCCTTCCCGTCCTCCCAACGCCAGTGCTGTGCTGGGGCAGGGCGCCCCGCGCCCCCTCTGCCTGGCTGGGCTGCGTGGGGCTCAGCTGCGCTGCCCCTGGGGCAGGTCCTCCCTCCCGAGAGTGGCTGTGAGAGGAAACTCCTGCACGAATTAGCGGCGTCTTAATCAAATAGCTGATGATGTGCTTCCCAATGGTAATGCGTGTTTTCTGTCTAGACTTGGATTCTTCTCCATTAACTGCTCGGCGTTTTTATGCTAAACGTGGTTGTTTCTCCCACCGTTAAATCCACTTTTGTTCTCCAGCTGGTCTGCTCCCAGAAGGTCAGAGGTCACTTACTTAGGACCCACCTGGGTGTCCGTTCTCCACAGCTTAGATTGCAGCCACTGACTCAGGGGTCTACAGCTCAGGGCAGACGACTGGGACTTATCTCGCTCCTCACTTCCCTGCTCTACTGAGAAGCAGGGTATTCACTGCTCCACTGCCGGGCTGTCCAGGACAGACCCGCGGGTGCTGGGAGGGTTGCCGTCAGGCCGCACCGCTGCCTGCAGGAGAGGCAGGAGGCACGTCTCTGTCCCCGGCCCCGTTTTAGGGTTAACGGGCCCCGCCACGGCCCCGCTCCAGACCCTGTAAACAGTGTCCCATGATGCCTGGAGACCAGTGCCCAGCTGCTTATGGGGCCCTGAGGTCCCCAGTGCTTCTGGGGTGGCAACCCTTGGCCTCGCCCCACTCTGCCCAGATGGCAGCAGGCCTTTCCCTAAACCAAGTCAGGGAGCCCCGGGGGGCAGCCTTCAAGCCTGGGGGACACGCTGGCGCGGGAACCCCATCTCACGCGCGCGTCGAAGGCTGAACCCCGAGGGTAGAGGCCGCCTGGAGGGCGCGGAGCAGGGCTGCACACCTGAGCCTTGGTGGAGAAGACGCTCCATCTCCTGTTAAGGGTGGGGGCGATGCGTCCGGGTCCCCTGTGTCTCCTCTGGCTTTCAGGCCTGCGGTCCCTCCTTCTCAGCTGGCCAAGGAGTCTTGGAGGAGTGCCGACCGCTGCGCACCTCGTCTGCTACGAGGCAGATAGGGTGGACGTGAAAAGCTTTGCTCTAGGAATTAGATAGAAGATGGACTGAAATATTTTAGAGACTCACCACCCCCTCCCCCAGGAAAGTACCGAAGCCCTAAGGGACAGCGCACAGGGCCGATGGCAAGCAGTCCGGGGCTGGGTGGCAAGCAGGCTCCGCCCCACAGCACGGCATCCGCGGTCTTGCTGTGCTCGCCCGCTGCGAGCCCCGCACACGTCACCTGCGCTCCGGCCTGTCGTTTCAGGGCGTGGATTTCTGCCCCGGGCAGAACGTGTCGGGGGTCACCACCCACTCGCAGGAGGAGCACACTAAGCTGCCGCTGGTCTTCCACCTGGGACGAGACCCCGGGGAGAGGTTCCCCCTCAGGTGAGCCGGGGGTTACGGGGCCCCAAGTCCCCTTGTGGGGCGAGTGCAGCCGACCGAGCAGGGCGCCGAGGGCCCGGGAGCCACGCGGTCTCAGGGCGTTTGGGGCAGGACCAGCCTGTCCGAGAGAAATGAACCGGGGCCAGAGGATTAAAAGGGACCCTGAGAGAGGAGAGATCGGGCACTGCCAAGCCTGTGCAGCTCAGGGCGCCTGCGATGCCGGGTGGTGCCCCGGTGGTTCCTGCAGGCAGCAGGCTGAAGGGTCACAGCTGCTGTCCTGGGCGTGACGTGGCTCTGTCTGAGCCCTCATTTGCTGGGTGGTTCCCAGGGTGCACGCCTCTTGGGGAGGGCGGGTGGGACAAGGTGTGGGCCCCAGCTGCTCTTCCCGGGAGGCTGCTGGATGGTGACGCCGGGGGGGGGGGGGGGCTTGTTCCTCAGTCTCCCCCCCAACCCTGGCCTACCTGGGTGGGCTGCCCCACTTGCTCTGTCCCTCCCTCCACCTCGGTGACCTGGTGCCCCTTGCCTGCAGCATTGCCAGCACCGAGTACCTGGACGCCCTTCGCCAGATCACCCCGGTTGTCCGGCAGCACCAGGAGGCCTTGGTCCCCGGACAGCCCCAGCTCAATGTGTGCAACCGGGCGGTCATGGTAAGTGGTTCGTACGTGGGCTGTGGGGGGCATCCCAGGGCCATGTGAGTGCTGACCGGTCTGCTGCAGGCACGAACTCCACTTCCCTCCTGCTTCTCTGTCTCCGATCTCACAGGAGTGGCAAGGGGTCGCTTGGTACCTCTGCAGGTGCAGGACGAGCCAACCCCATGTGGGATGTGGGTGTTGAAAGGCTGGGCAGATGGCCTGGGGTGCAGCAAGCCCATGGGCCACCTCCGAGCACAGCCTCCTCCAACTCCATGGGGGCTCACCCACAAGTCTGTCCCATAACTGGGGAGTCTGTGTGGCTCCCTGTTCCACAAAGATGGGCAGTCTCCCGTCCCCGCGGCAGAAGCTCCGGCAGCACCCCAAAACCCGCAGAGCAAAGCCAGTAGCTTAGCCTGGCTTCCAGCCCGTGAGTGCCCCCGCCCCGCACACCCCATTCCCCAGACCCGCCTGGCGGTTGTGAGGACGGCTAAGCCCCTTGAAGCTGCGGGCGCGGCCGGGCCTGCGGAGCCGCTGCCTCGAGCCAGGAGGTGCCTGAGCGTTGCCGGGTGGCTGTGATGGGTGCGCGTGAGGACGACGCACGGGTGTTGGAAGCATTCCCTAGCGGTGAGGTGTAGCAGGGGGCCGGTGGCCTTGGGGGCGGCCGAGGGTCGTTGGCCAGGGCCAGTGGGGCAGCCTGGTCGCTGTTGTCCACATCTGGGGCTCACAGGGGAAGACATTTGGGGCGGGGGCCAGCAGGGCCTCCCCCTTCCCTTGGAAGGACGCCAGGCTGGCATTCCGGCCTCTGGACTCAGCACTGGAGCAGGAGGGCCCCCCTGGCTCAGGACCACTGCGTCCCCTCAGGTCCAAGGAGCCCCTGGTGCCCCCTGCAAACCTGTCTTGTCCTCTGTGATACGGTGCTGTCCGCACGCCAGCACGCCATCTCCTGTCACGCCTGCCCTGTGGGCCGAGTCTCCAGGTAGCAGCCGTAGCCTGGTGGCTCAGAGACCAAAGGGGTCTTAGTGACGGTAGGGGAGATGGGGAGGGACTGACTTGGCCGGGGTGCTGCCGCCACCTGCTGGGCGCGGCAGGAATTGCCGAGGATCGGCCGACCCCGTAACAGGAGAAAGCAGGGACCCCCGCCCCAAGTGAGCTGAGGACCCCGGAAGAGCGTGGCTTGGCCTCAGACTCTGAAGCGAGCACTGCCACCAGAGAGGTGCATGGACTTAACAGTGTGTGGACGTGTGTGGGCGTGTGTGTGTGTGTGCGCGTGCACACGCAAGCGTGCAAAGCCCTCCCCGGTCCCTGCACTCTGCCTGGGCCCCGCTCGTCCAGGCCAGCGGGTGAGGACTCTGGGTAGCGACCTCTGCTCTTGGGACAAGAGCAGCCCGGGCAGCCCGCCTCCCTGAACCCCCAGGCTCCCAGGTTGCGTCCAGAATCTGTTTTCTGCAGGCAGCTGGCCCCTTCCTCTGCTCTGCCTCAGAGGTTGGGAGCTGCTTCCTCATCTAACCCTGGCCCTGCCGGGCGGCCTGTGGCATCAGAGGGCCACTTGATGCTGTTCAGGGCAGGGGAGGGCTTTACCTGCGGTTCTCACTGGCGCTGATGTTCTGATTCAGACTCAGGCCCTGGCAGGGGCGGTAGTAGGGGGAGGGCCCCCCACAGGGTGATTAGGGGGATGGGTACACCTCCTGGGTGAGGCGACACGACAGCGCCACAAAGGCTCCCTCTCAGGGGCATGAGTGTCCTGTTTTTTTTTTTTTCTTGTTTTTTAAAGGAACATTTATTTATTTATTTATTTATTGGCTGTGTTGGGTCTTCGTTGCTGCACGTGGGCTTTCTCTAGTTGCGGCGAGCAGGGGCCACTCTTTGTTGCAGTGCACGGGCTTCTCATTGCGGTGTCTTCTCTTGTTGCAGAGCACAGGCTCTAGGCGCGCGGGCTTCAGTAGTTGTGGCACACGGGCTCAGTTGCTCCGCGGCATGTGGGATCCTCCCAGACCAGGGCTTGAACCCATGTCCCCTGCATTGGCAGGCGGATTCCCAACAATTGCACCACCGGGGAAGCCCGAGTGTCCTGTTCTGCTGCCGGGAAATCATGGCCACACAAAGGAAGTCAGCCCATGAAGGTGCAGCCAGGAGAGCCTGTGCTGAAGCAGGCCAGCTTTCCCTGGGGCACCAAGGCCGCCACCTGTAGAGCTTACCGGGAGGCCAAGGTTGTGTGGGCAGTTAGCGGACTGTCCCCTTCAGTGACAGGCAGGCCCTGTTAATACCAAGCTGCTGTGGGGCAGTGTCTCCTGTGCCGGCCTCAGGCATTGAGTTGCCTCCGAGCCAGGTGGAGACAGGTGATTCCACACTGCAGCCACCCATTGCGGTGGGGCAGGTCACAGGCCTGGGCAGGGCAGGAGTCTGGAAAGTGCTGAGTCCACAAGTGCTTGGAATAACTGCATGTCCCCTTTCTGAACCTTCATTACCCAGAACTGGGCGCCCCCGGGCTGCGAGAAGTTAGGGAAGTGCCTGATGCCCCCGGAGTCTGTCCCAGAGAAGTGTTCCTGGCCCCACTAGCACCGGCTTGGGCTCAGGACAGGAGCCTCAGGGCTCCTGTGCTGGAACAGCCCCAACTCCCTCTGCCCTGACTGCTGCCAGACGGACGGCACCTGTAGCCAGCAGCAGGACCCGCAAGACTACGCAGCCCGGCCCTGGAGTCAGCTCCCAGCCCACCGGGCCTGTCTGAGCCCCTGAACCGGAGGCTGCCTGCCTCATGTCCTCCGCTCTGCTCCAGCTACCTCCCAGCTGCCTCTTCCAGGGCCTGAGCTCTGCCCCAGGACCCAGAGGCCTGACTCGCCGTGGCTGCCCCTGCAGTCCCCTCAGGACTTCAGCCCTGGTGTCAAGGGCGGCCGTGCCAATCCTGTGTTGCCCCTTGGTGCTGTGCACAGGGGATACCCCAGCGCCCCTCCCCCGCGTACTCCCCCCACCATGGTCGAGGGGTGTGAACATGAAGGGGGAGGAGGCCAAGGGCCTCCCTGTCCCGGAGGAGCCTCGACAGCCAAGGCCTCCCCAGTCCAGCGCGGACAGCTGAAGCCACCAGCTTCCTGGAGATCAGGACTCCCAACCCCAGCACACTGTGGGGCCCGCCTGTGCTTCAGCACTCCCGTCCTCGGGCCCAGGGTGGCAGCGCTTGAGGACGAGCCCATTCACCAGCGAAATCAGGAGAGCCTGAGCAGGACTGTGAACGGCCTCCAGGGACTTTCCCTTAAGGCTCGTGGGTCGTTTCCATTGTGTGGAGTTTCCACTCTGCAGACTGTCACACCAACTCTGTACTGTTGTAACACTTGGGAAATTATGAAGAGAACAGGTTTAGAATAAAGTAACAGGCATTTTAGCCTTTTGCTTTTAAATGAAACTCTATTTGGGGGAATTTGTCCCCCCTGGGTACCACGGTGGGGGCTGGAGTGGGCCAGGCCAAGCATTCCATCACTCCCTCCTCCGCTGCCCTCCCCCAGCAGGCCCCGGGGGAGCCAGGCAACAAACGCCTGGGCTTCCGCCTCTGGCTCGCCCCGCCCCCGGCCGTTGGTTCTCTGAACTGCTCCCTTCCGGGCCGCTGCACCGCACTCCTGCTCGGAATCCCTCCTTGCTCCGGTCCTCAGGCACTGGCGCGCTCCTGGGGAAAGGGCCAGGCTGTGTGTGTGCGCCGTGCGCCCCGTGCGCGCGCTGGCCCCCTCGCACCGCGCTGCAGGAGCACGGCCGAGACCCGCCGGGGAGGGAAGAAGAGCGGGCGAGGCAGTGCGCGCCGCCCGAGGCCTGGGGTCCCGGCCACAGCTGCGCCGAAGACCTGCGGGCGCTCTCGGCTCGGCCGAACCGGGCGAGGATTTCCCCGACAGTCCGGCCGGGGCTGCGGAGACGCCGTACTCCATCAAGGCTGACTCGCACCTGGGCCCCGCGCGAACGTCCTTGAGGCGGGGACGCTAGTGTTCAGGGCACAAGAAATAAGCACGTCTCAAGACCGACCGCACTTCAGATTCGATGAAATACGGTACCTCCTACGGGAGATGGTGGGCCCCGCCCACCCGAACCCAGACCCTTTCCACGCTGGCGCGGAGCCGCCTTGGGCTCCCGGCCCCGCCCCCTGGGGGGCTCCTCCCCCACCCCGCGCAGGCGCGGAGCCTAGTAACCGGCTCTTGCCCTGGAGACGCGCGGATGCTGAGATGGCGGATTCCGAGCTGCAGCTGGTGGCGCGGCGGATCCGCAGCTTCCCCGACTTCCCCGTCCCCGGCGTGCTGTTCAGGTACGGGCAGCCGGGCCACGTGGGGCGCGCGGGCGGAGGAACGGAGGGACGGACCGGCCGCGCGGCCCCGGGTGTCGGGGCGCGGTGGGCTCTGCGTGGGCCCGAGAGTCACCAGGCTTGTCCTTGCGTGCCAGGGACATTTCACCCGTCCTGAAGGACCCCGACTCCTTCCGCGCCTCCATCAGCCTCCTGGCTAATCACCTGAAAAAGGCCCACGGCGGCAGGATCGACTACATCGCGGGCAAGTGGAGCGTCAGGGCTCCGCCGGGTCCCCGAACTCTCCCTGGTGCTGCTCGAGTCTGCCATGAGGGCGCAGTGTCGGGAGTCCTTTACCCCGGGCAGGGTGGCTTTGGGGGTCTTTTAGGGGACCCGCCGGACGCCCCAACGGTGCTTGGGTTGTAAGAACAGACCCGCTGTCCCATCCCGACTTTGCAGCTGTGAGAGGGGCGACAGGCCCCTCCAGCGGCCGGGGAACGCCTCTGATGGGTGGGTGCCGGCGGCGGGGCTGAGGGCAGGCACGACAGGTGGCGGTGTCTGACCAGAATCCACGGGGCCAAGCATGCTTTCTTGTCTTACCGGCGGGTATTGAGCGCCTGCCGTGTGCCAGGTCCTGTACCCAGTGGTGGGTTTTAGGAAAACCCAGGAGATCGTGGAAGATCCTGGCGCAGGTCCTGTCTCTCTTTGAGAGCCCCGCCCCCATACTCCCTGGTTCTTGGATACCCTGAGGGGCCACAGCACTGCCCTGGAGGCTGGAGGGCTCCAACTGGTTGAGTCCTGCAGAGGATTCTTCCCTTCAGAAGCTCTTCCTCCCTAACCACACTCGCACGTGGGGAAGAGGCCCTTGAGTTCCCCCATCACGTCTCAGTCCACCCCCGGAGGTGGACTGCCTCTCCTTCTGGACTAGAAGCTCCTGGGGCAGACGCTGAACCGTCTGCTAAGGGCGTTCCAGGTACCACCAGCCACTGGTGAGCAGCTGAGCTTTGGAGAGAGGTCAGGTGACTTACCCGAGCCCACACAGCTATTTACACTGCCGTGTACGGAGTGGCTCCTGAGCTCTCTAGCACCTAGCAGTCCCTGTGTGGTAGGTGAGCTGTCAGCATTCCCAGAGTGGCTGGACGTCACTGGTCTTTCATCTGGAGGCAGCAAGGCTGTGTGTCCTGACCTCTAGCACCTAGCAGTCCCTGTGTGGTAGGTGAGCTGTCAGCATTCCCAGAGTGGTTGGACGTCACTGGTCTTTCATCTGGAGGCAGCAAGGCTGTGTGTCCTGTTTCGTGATGGCTACTTGTCACGGTTCAGCCCTGACCCATGGGGACCCCAATGCTACTGTACCACGCGGCTGCCCCCCAACACCCCAGGTCTCGCCGACAGGCCTAGACTCCCGTGGCTTCCTGTTTGGTCCCTCCCTGGCCCAGGAGCTGGGCTTGGGCTGCATTCTCATCCGGAAGCGAGGGAAGCTGCCAGGCCCCACTGTGTGTGCCTCATACGCACTGGAATATGGGAAGGTGAGAAGCCTGGGGGCTGCCTCTGTGGACCCTCCATTCCCAAAAGGAGAGTCGTGGACTCCAGTGGAGCTGCCGTGGTTGGTTGGAGTGGACATGGGAACTCAGACTGAGAAGCTGGGCCAGGCTGACAGAGCCAGGAGACAGGGTGGGTTGGAACTGGGGCCCAGAGGGTGGCCCCTTGTCAGTTCCCCCGCTCTGCACACTAAGGCCCTTTTGGGGAAGCTGGTAGATCACGTGCCCGCTTGCTTCTGCAGGCTGAGCTGGAGATCCAGAGGGACGCCCTGGAGCCAGGGCAGAAAGTGGTGGTGGTGGATGACCTGCTGGCCACTGGTGGTGAGGGCCTGGCCTCAGGGTCTGGGGGGGGTGGGCAATGGGTCTCAGCACTCTAGCTTCCCAGGGCCTGTCTCCACACCACCCCTCCGTCCCTCCCTCCCTCCGTCCCCAGGAACCATGCGTGCAGCCTGTGAGCTGCTGGGCCAGCTGCAGGCCCAGGTGCTGGAGTGCGTGAGCCTGGTGGAGCTGACCTCTCTGAAGGGCAGGGAGAAGCTGGGGACTGTGCCCTTCTTCTCTCTCCTGCAGTACGAGTGACCCCGGCCCCAGCCCCCCACCAACTGGAAGAGAAGAGGATCAGCTGTTGGGGCAGGGCGGGGCGGGACTTGGGCGCGGGGCTGCTGCCTGGGGGGCCTGCGGGGGCTTCTGGAAGCCCCAAGGTCTGGAGCTGCAGGCTCATTGACAGTGGAATGAGAATAAACAGCTGACTTTCTAGAGCGGAGTCTCCTGCCCAGCGTCAGTGTGGGGAGGTGCAGGGGCCCACCCGGCAGGCTGGGCGCTTTCTGACATTAGCGTTTGGTGGTTCTCCGAGCCCTGTGAGCCGCCGTATGCACACAGGGGCAGCCCACCCTGGCTTCCCCTGCTGCTGTAACTCATCGCACGCGTGTGGATCTGAAACAACTTTATCTTACGGTTCTGGAGGCCAAGTACAAACACCAGGGAGTGGGTAGGCAGGGCTGGTTCCTTCTGTGGGCTCCAGGGGGAGCCTGTTCCCGGCTCTCGGCCCCGGGCATCCCAATCTCAGGTTCAGTATGTGCCTGCCTGCCTCTCACGAGGGCCCTGTGTGACACCCAGCCCACCCAGACACTCCAGGACCACCTCAGGATCCCACGTGGACACCTGGGAGGCTTAGCTGCCAGCCACACTACCCTCCCTGCACCCTGTGTACGAGGGGGGCCTCGACCACACTGGCCAGAAGCCCTCGAGCCCAGCAGCCACAGCCCTGACCCTCACGGGGACTCAGGATGGAAAGCAAAGTGCGTCGTGTTCCTAGTGTAAGACAGACACAGGCCCGGCGGCCCGGCGGTGTTGGCACCTGTCCGCCGGGCTCACAGCGCCTCCTCAGCACGGGCAAGGCGGGCCAGCTGTGCCGTGACACCTGCCAGGTCAGCGGCCTTGTCCAGCTTGACGTAGGTGTCAGTGCGGATGCGGTGGAGGCTGAGCCAGTTGGGCAGCAGCTCAGAGAGGAGCTGCACATGCTTCTCCATCTCCCCTGCGGAGAGAGGGGGCACGTGAGGCTGGGGGTCAGGGCCCTATGAGGCCTCCCAGGACAAGATTGGGAAGAACTCCAGTAGTGACCTCACAGCCTTGCCAAGGAGCTGACCCTCCCGTGGACACCCCACAATGGGAGGCGCCCCGCAGCTGAGGGACCAGAGACCTTGGAGGCAACAGGCAAGTCCTATGGGGCCTGGGGGCCGATGGAGGGACCACAGTGGAAACAAGGCTGGGTTGGGTCGATAGGGTGGGAACAGCCCCTCAAGGCTGCAGGAGGCAAGGGGGCCAGACAACCTCAGGTGAGCCCAAGGGTGCGGTACCCGCCCTCACCTGGGACCTGGGGAGGGCCCTGCACGTACCGGGGCTCATGGCTGCGCGGTAGCTGCCCACCATCCTGGCGCAGGCCACCTCCATGGTAAGCGCTGGCTTGCGCTCTGACACGAAGACGCTGCGCAGCACGCGGGCCAGCTCGGGCAGCCGCTCGAGCCGCTGCAGCCGCAGCTCCTGCTCCGGGCGCCGCGTCATCTGCGCCAGCTGCTTCTGCGCCTCCTTGGCCCGGACCTGCCGCGGGCACGGACGGTCAGGGGACGTCTGCCTCACCCCTCACCACCACCCCGCGGGGACGCCGAACACTCACCCGCTCCAGCAGGGCCTGGGACACCCCCTTCAGAGCGGCAGGCGAGGCGGCCGGCGGGGTGGCTGGCGGTGCCGGGCTGGGGGGCTGCGGGCTGCTAGGCTGGGCCCTGCGCTGGGCCAGGTCACTCAGAGCCTTCTGCATCTGAAGCAGGTCAGAGGAGAGAGATCAGGAGACGCCTCCCCCCGGTTCAGCCACAGGGGAGGCTCCTCACACCCCGCCTGTGTGGACCCCCCCAGGAGTCCTTTGTCTGGCCCAGGGTCACCCCGGCACATCGAGGGCCTGTGCTCACCGCCCCAGGGCAGAGCCTGCTGGTGGGCGGTGCTCCACTTGTGGGGAGAGCAGGTCCAGCTACCCTGAGGCCCACGGCCAAGGGTGGAGCCTGTCAGGCACCAACATGGGGGTCAGGCCGCCCCGCACCAGCCTTACCCTGGGTGACATCAGGCTGCGGGCACGGGCCAGCACCTCCTGGGCGGAGGCCAGCTTCTCCACGGTGGGCGGCTGGGGCAGCTCGGCTGGCTCGACGTCAGGCACTTCGTCCACATTGAAGCGGGGGTGCCAGCGTGTCAGCTGGTCCTCGGGCACCTCCATGGGGGGGTTCAGGGAGGCCAGGAAGGCCTGTGTGAGAAGGGGGGGCACCAGCTGACCCTGGGCACATCTGCCTGTGGGTGTAGAGAGCTGTCCAGGTTCCTGTCCCAGCTGGGCAACCTCGGGCAAGTTACTTCACTTCTCTGAGCCCCAGGTGCTCAGCTGGGCTGAGGCTACAGCATAGAGCACCCAGCAGCACCCACTGGACTCTCCCCAAGCTTCCCAGGGCCAGAGGCTACCAGCCTCGAGCTCCCTGCTTGTCTGCTCAGGGCCAGGGTCCCCGCCCAGCCCCGCGCCTGCCCACGTGTAGAAGACAGCCGTGGACAGCGGTGAAGAGAACTCTAGAATTCAGCCTCGGGAGGAGCCCATTTCCTGCGGCAGCAGATGGGGCCGCGACAGCAGGGACAACATGAGGACCTGAGCCGGGGGACCCGCTCACCCTGTGATGCTCCCGGACTCGGGCTACCAGCTTCTGGGTGAAGACCTGGCGCCGCTGCAACAGGTGCGACGCCGTGAGCCGGGGGGCCGCACTGCCAGCCTCTGTGGGGAGAGTCCAGGCCTGAGCCCCAGGGCCGAGCCTACCCAGTCACCCAGCCCACCCCCACGGGTCTCAGACAAGGCTCAGTGCCTGAGGCCTTACACCCACGCTGAAACCGTGCAGCGTCCTGGGCAAGAACCCGAGGCCCAACACACTCACGCTGGTCCAGCAGCGGCTCGATGGTGAGCTGGTAATCAGACCTCCTGACGCCATCCTTGAAGGTGGGGATGTAGAGCTCCTGGCGGAAGCGGTAGGAGCCAGGGTACACGGTTTTGATCTGGCCCACGTTGCGCTCCTCAAAGCGCCTACAGGACGAGGGTGCGGGGGGTCAGAGAGCTGGGGTCGGAGGGCGCACAGACTCCAAGGGCAGGACGAGGCCCTGACCCCCCAACCCCCGCTCACTTGTGCATCATGTCCTGGACGCCCTGCTTGACCTTGGTGAAGGTCACAGTCTCAGAGCGGTTGTAGAGCATGCTCACGATGGTGTCCATGCTGCGGAACATCTCGGCCAGCACCTGGTACTTGTAGGGCAGCACAAGGCCCGGGGGCCCCGGCTGGGCCAGGGCGTGGAAGCGCTGGTAGGCAGGCATCTGCTCACCACTGCCAGGGAGGGAGCGGGGACGTGAGAGAAGCACCACAACCACCCCCTCCAGCACCCAACGGCAGGCAAAGCGGTGGGGGAAGACCCCAGAGCCTGGGGTTCCACCCCCAGGGCGCACTGCGCACCAGTTTACCAAGCCCCTACACGCCCACTGTCTCCCGGTCACCAGCACTACCAGGGACAGAGACAAAAGCCTGGCCTCAAAGCCAGCTGTCCCCCAGGGCGGTCCCCGACCGTCCCCAGCCCTGGCTTCCTTGTCTGTAAGAGGCACATGATAACTACGTGACCTGCTAGGACAGACCCGGCGCCAGGCAGCAGGTCCCGGGAACTGCTGGCTGTCCAGGTGGTCTGCAATTCGCAGGAGCTGGCCCTCTCACAGACGGAGGCCGACACAACTGCACTGCGCTGACCCCTTGGAGGACGCGGCCCTCCCTGCCCGAACCACCACAGCCCGGCCCCGCCAGGCCTCCCACCAGGCCACCCCTTCCTGGGTGCCCAGGCGCCCTCCCTAGACTCACCACAGCCCGGCTGGATGCCCCTCGTCCTCCGGCGCGCTGGGTTCCCCGGCATTCTTCTGTGCACTTGCCTTCAGCTCCTGGACCCGTGCCCCCAGCTCCTGTGCCCGCTGCAAGCACGACGTGAGCTCAGAGAGAGTGACTTTGGAAGGGACCTGCGGACACAGAGTGCTGTCAGCCCGCCTGTCACCCCGGGCCAGTCCACCTCCCCTGCCCTCAGTCCAGCCTCACCTTGTCCTCGTCCTCCTGGGCTGCCAGGCAAGGTCGCTGGCTGGCTGAGAGGGGGGCCTTCTTTGTCTTCTTGCTTTGGGGAGAAGAGTGCTCTGGGGAGCCAGCGACAGCTGGGGAACTAGGGCCAGAGACCTGGTGGGAAGGACCCCAGAGGTGATGAAACCACAAGACTCCGGGGTGCACCATCTCGCAGAAGGCCTGACCTCTCGCCCACTCTTGCAGACGAACCTGGCGTTTACCAGTCCGCTGGGCTCTGGCCCTCCCCCAGCGTGTGTCAGATCAGGCACGCCCCCGCTCCCCGTCAGTGGAAGTCCTCTGGAAGGGAGGCCCCGCGAGATTACGGGACCCCGCCTGCCAGGTGCGCGTGAGCTGGCCCTAGCCCCTCCTCCCGCGGGTGGCCTGGGTTCCACCCGGGTCGGTGCCCTCCTCCAGGGCAGGTCTCTCCAGCAGCCCCGCCCCCGCCCCACCCGGGCCGGCTCACGGCTCCACCGGTTCCCTCCCATCTGTCTCCCTCCCAGGCCTCAGTTTCCTCCTCCCCTCCGCGCCCTCACCGCGTTGGCCGGCAGCCGCAGCCTCCTGCGCGCGGGCGGTGCAGGCTCGTCGCGCGTGGGCTCGGCGGGCGAGCGGGCGCGCTTGCGGCTGCTGCCGGGGCCGGGGGCCGGGGCGCGGGGCGCGGGCTTGGCGGGACTCGGGGTGCGCCAGGCCGGCTTGGTGCGCGTCGGCTTGGCCCGGAGCCCAGGACGGCGGCGCGCGAAGAAGTCGGTGAGGCGGCACTGCGCCATGGCGGGAGCGGCGGGAGCGGCGGGACCGGGGCTGCGGGACCGCGGCTGCAGGACCATGAATGCAGGACCACAGGCGGAAGTGGAGCCGCTTTTCCCGCTGATTTTCGCGCCGCGCCCTGGCCCCGCCCCGGCCGTAGGCGGAACCATCGGCACCTTGGCCAAAGGGGTTGGCGCAATATGGACGGGCCCGGGCGCGTGCGCGCTGGCCCTCTCGGGCTGCGCCTACCGCGCATGCGCCGCAGCGAGGGTCTCGGTTGTTTGGTGGTCCGTGTGCCGTTCCCCGAGTGCCGGATGGGTCTGCACCGGGCGGCACGGTGCCGGGTGGCCGTCGAGCCAGTGCTGTCCTGGCAAAGAGGAACATGCTACGCTGCTTCCACCTGAAATTTAAACTAATACGGTGCAATGAAGCTGGCGCCCAGCTGCGCGGACTAGGAGGGCGCTGCGCACGTGGCCGCGGGGGCGGGGGTCTCGGCGTGTCCTGGGCCTGGCCTGGCGCCCAGTGTGCGGCCCAGGACCCTGAGGCTGGTGGATGCGCCTCGAAAGAATGTGTTTAGCAGTTTTGCGAACGGACCGAGACCACTGATTTGCACACTTCTTTAAGGGTGAAGGTTATGTTTCAATCAAGCTGTTATTTTGAAAGAGAACGTTGCTCTCAAATGGCCAAATTGGAAAGAAAGTTCTTAAAGCCTGAAGCTGGGTTATCTGGCAGGCTCAATGTCTGTGGAATTCCCATCACAGAAAAATGCAGTCAGCCCGGTTCTGAAGTCTGACCACAGGTCTGGGAGGAAACTAAATCACAAGGGTTGTCTGTGGGAGGGGGTGAGGGCTGAGACGGGAGTTTTACTTTGCCATCTTTTCCAAGTTTTCTGTAAGGAGCATGAATCGTGCTTTTACAAAAGTAAAATTTAAAGGAACAGAAACGTCAGTTGGGCTGGTGCTTGCAAAATGACAAGAGTGAGAAAGCTGGGGGCTGATGAGACGGTTTGGTAGAGAAGCATCGTTGCCCACATGTTACAAAGGGCACAGCAACTAGATCCATATTTTGTTAGCAGCCAGTAGCAAGTTATTAGTGGGCCGAGGCCAGCATTTTTAAGGCTACATTTTGTTACAGTTTGTTTTGGTGTGTGTACTCTGAACCACCAAGTAAAGCATGTTTTTTGTTTTAAGTGTGTTTTTTAAAATTTATTCAAGTATAGTTGGTTTACAATGTTGTGTTAATGTCTGTGGTACAGCAAAGTGATTCAGTTATACGCACACATGCATATTCTGTTTTTATATGTTCTTTTCCATTATGGTTTATCTCAGGAGATTGGATATAGTTCCCTGTGCTCTACAGTAGGCCCTTGCTGTTTCTCCATTCTGTATATAATAGTTTGAATCTGCTAACTCCAAACTCCCGATCCAACCCTCTCTGGCTCCCACTGCCCCTTGGCAACCACACGTTTGTTCTGTGTCTGTTTCTGTTTTGTAGATAAATTCATTTGTATCATTTTTGTTTTAGATTCTGCCAATCAGTGATATCATCTAATAATTGTCTTTCTTTTTATGACTTACTTCACTTAGTATGTCATCTCTAAGTCCGTCCATGGTGCTGCAAATGGCATTATTTCACTTTTATGGCTAATATTCCACTGTCTGTATACACCACATTTTCTTTATCTGTTCATATGTTGGTGGACATGTAGGTTGTCTCCATGTGTTGGCTCTTGCGAATAGCGCTGCTGTGAACACAGGGGTGCGTGTATCTTTTCGAATTAAAGTCTGTCTGGATATAGGCCCAGGGTGGGATTGCTGGATCATAAGGTAGCTCTCTTTTTAGTTTTATGAGGAACCTCCATACTGTTCTCCATAGTGGCTGCACTAATTTACATTCCCACCAACAGTGTAGGAGGGTTCCCTTTTCTCCACACCCTCTCCAGCATTTGTTACTTGTAGACTTTTATTTATTTTTTTTAGCAGTTATTTATTTGGCTACACTGGGTCTTCGTTGCGGCATGTAGGATGTTTTTTTTTTTAGTTGCAGCATGTGGGCTCTTAGTTGCGGCATGCAAACTCTTAGTTGCGGCAGGTGGGATCTAGGTCTCTGATCAGGGATTGAACCTGGGCCCCCTGCATTGGGAACGTGGAGTCTTAACCACTGGACCACCAGGGAAGCCCCCTGTATGTAGACTTTTTAACGATGGCTGTTCTCACCTCTGTGAGGTGATACCTCATTGTAGTTTTGATTTCCATAAAACGCATTTTTAATCAAAACGGTGGTTGGGGGTTGTAGGCAGGCATCAACCTGAGTCAAAGCGGAGCCTCCTGCGCGTTAAAGAGGGACAGTGTGTGGGAGGCTAGACCTGCCTGGGAGCCTGTGCCGCAGGCATAGCCTCTTCTCGACACCAGAGACGATAAGGGGACCTTGTGCGCCTCGGCTGGCTTGTAGCTGCTCATCAGGAGGGAGGGTGCAACAAGTTGGTTTCCCACTCTGTGTTTCACATTTTGAAAACAGAGAAACACCCGGTCTGGAGAGGTGGCAGCGCCAGGGCCCGACAGTAGTGACTGTGCGCTCGGCCCCCCCACCCCCACCCCCGCCCCCGCCTGCCGTTTAGCCCAGCCCCTGCCCCCTGTAGATAAGCTGATGGACAGGAAGCGGCCGGAGGCCTCCCCGGTTTCCGCAACGCTGAGCTGGCGCCACCGGCGTTTCACGTGTCTTGCCACCTGCCCACCCACCAGCCTCGAGCCACAGAGTGGGCGCTGGCTCATGCCCTCCCAGAGCTGTGTGGGGCCCCAGGCAGGCCCCAAGGTCCTGAGAAATCCAGGGAGACGCTTCGGGAGGGGCCTCCCTTCCCGCCTGGCCACCACACGCTTTGTGATAGGCACACGCCGCCAGGCGTGTCCACAGCAAGGGCACTCCTGGGAAGGGAAAGCGTTGCACAGACTTACTCCCGCTGGGGGCAGCTCTGGGACTCTAGGATGAGCTGAGGCTGAGAAGGATGCCACTGGAGTCTCAATCCAGAACATGAGTGTGAACCTTTGTCTGCGGGGGTGGGATGAGGGCTGGGAAGTGCTGGGGGTCTGGGGACTTAGCACGCTGACCCCTCACAGCCAGCCACCAGGAAGGGGGCAGCCCCACAGCAGGGGCCTCAGGACCCGCCCCGCCGCTATGGCCACCGTCCATGCCCTGGCGCAGCGTCTGGCTGTGCCACTGTGGAGTATTTTTAATGTCACGCCTGGAGAGGAGGCCTTTTGGGGTGGTTTCAACCCTGGGGCCAGTTGCTTCTCAGAAAACTGCCCACCCACCTGCAGTGATGGAGTTCGGCAGCCGAGGCAGCACTGCGCGACGCCCCTCCCGAACACCGCCCCCTGGTCTGAGAGGCGCACAGCTGAGCCAATCAGAACCTCTTCTGGGACCTGGGCCTCGAGTTAGAATCCCCTTCTGTCTCCCCTGGTAGCAGCAAGTGAGATGGAGGAGGACAGCCACTTTCCACCATGTGTGTGGAGACAGAGCGAGCAAGGGACCCTGCGGCCCCAGAGACAGCCAGCCAGGCAGCCGCTAACTCAGATGTGGTTTCTTTTGTTTTATTTTTGCTGTGCCGGGTCTTAGTTGCGGCACACGGGATCTTTAGTTGCAGCATGTGGACTCTTAGTTGCGGCATGCATGCGGGATCTAGTTCCCCGACCAGTGATCGAACCCGGGCCCCCTGCATTGGGAGTACGGAGTCTTACCCACTGGACCACCAGGGGTTGGTTTTTAATAGTTTCCAGTTTGGTCTCTCGTGAGGCCCACTTTTTTATGAGGTACCCTTGATTCCTTCCTATACATTTGCCTCTTTTTCTTAAAGTGCCTCTGGGTGGGTTTCTGTTTCTTCCAACCCAAAGAGCCTTGATTAAAGCATGGTCACAAAGGTTGGTCCATTAGGCTGCATTAGTAAAAGTATAGAGAAGGGAGGTGAAAGCCCTTCTCTGACAGGGTTCCACCAGCCATGTCAGGTTGGCATATAGGTGTGGAACGCTGAGAGGATATCGCCTGGCTGAAATGCCTGGATGGGAGAGAGACCAGATGGCAGAGGGGCTAGACCCCTCGTCTGTGGGTGTTGACCCTGGAGAAACTTGGAGATCTGGGACTGCCTTCATTCATTTGATCAACCAGCGTTTACCGAGTGCCCCCCGGGAACCTGGCTGCTACGGACCCGCTACGCACCAGGTTGAGAACAAGACAGGTGAGGCCCCTGCTCTCGAGCTCACATTCTAGTGGAGAGAGAGAGAAGCTAGTCATAAAGAGAGAGAGCGAATTTCAGATAAAGACTGAAAGCTGGCCATGGGGTTGAGGGCCGGGGGAGCCACTTCACACCTGAGGGTTCAGGGCGGCTTCTTGGAGGCAATGACATGTGAACTGAGACGTTCATGGCAAGAAGGAGCTGCCAGGGAAGAGAATCCAGAGCAGAAGGAACTGCGAGTGTAAAGGCCCCGCAGCAGAGATCACGCAGGGCATAGCCCCTCTCATGACAGGCCCTGGAAGTCCTGCAGTACCACTTCTGCCCCTCCTGTGGGACGAAGGGGTTGCAAAGGTCCACCCAGCCTCCAGGGGAGGAGACGTAGGCCCCACCTCTAGACGGAGCGAGGTCCAGGCCACATTGCAGGATGAGCTGCCCAGAGGTGAGGTAGCGAGCTTCTGGTGACGAAGGACCACCAGGAGAAGGGATCCAAGCGCTGAATATTAACAGCCAGAGTGCGCGCTTACCACATGCCAGGCATAGTCCTGAGAGCTTTGCACGTCCCTCTGTAGCTGGTCCACACAGCCACCTAGGATGTAGACGGCTACAGATTACGCCCATTTCATGGACGAGAAAACTGAGGCCCGAGAGGCTGAGCCACTTGCTTCGGGCCACACAGCCTGCAAGGGGCTGAGCTGAAATTCAAACCTAGGCCCCTGCTGGCTGGCCCACGCATATGGGCTGAGCCAGAGCCTATCTGCCCACCCAGGTGGCCCCCATCCCTGACTGGGAGTGACTTGGTTCCTTCCGTCCACCAGCTCCTTGAGAGGCCTGTGGGCTTCATCTCTGCCAGCAGGGCCTGTTCTGGGTCTGCATACAGTAGCATCACTAGTTGTGGGCTGACCTAAACTTTCGACCTGGAGGTTGATCGAGGGGACCGTCGCGGTCTCCCGTTTGCTTTTCCTGCAGAATTCCTCATCCCCACGTTGGGTCTCTCATCAGGCTGCAGCTGAACCTTACAGACCTTGGCAATCTGGTGCTGTCACTCAACCCGTCACTGTGCCCTGGTCTCAGCCAGCATCATCAATGCTCCTCGCCTTTCCAGTTACACCCCAACGTGAGGCCGGATTATCTTCACATGCTTTGACCAAAACAACTCGTCACAGCAGATTGGATGTGGAGCGGCTGTGAGAATCCAGCTGTCTCCTATTCAACCAGACATTAAAGTGACGCAAAAAGGTAAGGAATGCCACTCTTCTCACTAAAATTTTTTGTCTTGGAAACTACAATTAGTTTTCATTTATAAAATGTGGATGTATTATTGTTATTTTTAATGATTTAATACATAAATTTTTTAAAGCCTTAGTTTTGAGGGTTTTTTTGTTGGTTTTTTTTTTGCGGTACGCGGGCCTCTCACTGTTGTGGCCTCTCCCGTTGCGGAGCACAGGCTCTGGACGCACAGGCTCAGCGGCCATGGCTCACGGGCCCAGCCGCTCCGCGGCATGTGGGATCTTCCCAGACCGGGGCACGAACCCGTGTCCCCTGCATCGGCAGGCGGACTCTCAACCACTGCGCCACCAGGGAAGCCCAAAGCCTTAGTTTTAATTTTTAATATGGCAAATACTGATAGATAAAAGCCCCTAGGGGTCCTCAGAAATTTTTAGGGGTGTACGGCTCGTGAGGCAGAGCTGGGGTCTGGATGGGTAAAGGCCAGGACCTGCAGTCAAACAGCCCAAGTGGAATCTGGTTGGGTGACTCCACACAGGTGGCTGCGCCACCCCGGGCCTCAGTCTTCTCATCTGTAACAAGGGATGGTAATACTACTTGGCTCGTGAGGATTGAATGTGGGTAAAGTGCTTAGCGCAGCCACTTAAAATAGATGGGGCTTGGGGATTCCTTGGAGGTCCAGCGGTTAGGACTCTGCGCTTTCACTGCTGGGGCCCAGGTTCGATCCCTGGTTGGGGAAGTAAGATCCCTCCAGCCGTGCAGCATGGCACCCCTAAAAAAGAAAAGTTAAAAATAAATAAAATAAGATATATGGGGCTTGCCGTCACCACCACCACCACCACCATCATCATTTTAGCCACGCTCCACAAGATGAACAGAGTTGCAGTAGGTTCTGAGTTTGGACCACAGCCACGTCTGACCTTCCCTAACTTCCCTAGAATCCACCCCAGCCCCGGTGCTGCTCCTGCCCGTCTGCCACCTCAGTACATGCGTGGCATGAATGGCTGGTCCCCACGTGCTCTACCTTGGAGCCATTTGCACGGAACGACAATCACCCAGGGGTGTGTAGCGCCTTACCGTTTTTAAAGCAATTTCAGAGAACAAGAATAGCTGGCCTCTGCTGAGGTGCGCTGTGTGCAGGCCCTGGTCCCTGTGAGTGGAACGCCTTATCTGACCCCTCAAAGCAAACCTACAAGCGGTAGGTG
Organism: Leucopleurus acutus; assembly: GCF_964270905.1. Lineage (NCBI taxonomy): Eukaryota > Metazoa > Chordata > Mammalia > Artiodactyla > Delphinidae > Leucopleurus > Leucopleurus acutus. The sequence continues at coordinate 1,086,576 of NC_139162.1, forward strand.
AAGAGGCCGAGACTCACGGGGCACAGAGCGGGTGCACCAGGGAGCTGTGTCTGCACCCGCACCTCTTCCTTCCCCGGAGACCAGACTGGAGTCAGAGACTAGTGGTGGAATTCAGGCTTTCCGGGACTCCCCTGGGCCCTGCAAAGAATGCCTCACCTGCAGCCGTGGGGGAGCTTTTAATGGTCTTGGCTTGCAATGCGAGGTCCGTGGCCAAGTATGGAGGCAGCTTTCACCTTCAGTGAAGGCATTTGGGTCTCAGCCAGGATCCATCCGCACTTGGTCCACCAGGCAAGCTTGGACTCCATCACTGGATGGAACAAAGAGGGAGGCTGCTGCCCCCAGGGTGAGTGACTCGGGAAGTCTCCTCTCCCCGCCAAGCCTCGGTCTCTTAATCCTACCAGGGGGACCTCAAGGGAACCTGGTCTCAGCAGGCTGCCGGGAGAGTCCTGGAAAAGGGAACTGGGCCTGAAACTCCCACGTGGTTTCAGAGCAGGCGGGGGGAGTGCTCTGTGTCTTGCTGCACTGTGAGCGTCTAGAGCAGTGCTTGCCGGTAGAAATGCAGCCGGAGCCACAAGTGTAATTTAAACTTTTCTAGTAGCTACATTAAAAAAGTAAAAAGAATCATGTGACAGTAATTTTTAAAATATATCTTTACTTTGCCCGTTATTTCCAAGATGTTATTTCAACCAGTAGTCAATATAAACTTATTATTAACGAAGTATTTCCAGTTTTCTCACCATCATAATCATCACAAAGTACTGATCACTGATAGCAGTCATACTAAGTGTAGCATGTATCTTACACTGACAGCACATCTCAGTTTGGAGCATGCTAAATTTTCATGGCGTACTCGATCTTTATTTCGAAATCATGAAATTGGAAAGGTGGACTCATGTACCGAAGTTGTTCTAAGTAGACTTAAAAGTTTTCCGGTAACGGCAAAGGGTGTGAAAATTAACTAAAGGCGAATGCAAGTGCAGCCCAGCCCCAGCGGCTCCCCATCGCCCAGGGCCAGGGCGCGTCTCAGCGCACCAGCTTGTGGAGCCCGGAGCAGGCAGGGTGGGTGTGGACGACTAGGCGGCCGGGCACATGGAAGAGACGGTGCGAGGACCCTGCAGCGCAGGAAGAAGCTCCTGGAGGCCAGAGGCGAGGGCCAACCCCGGGCCCAGCCCTCGAGTGGACGAGCACCGCAGGGGCAGGTCCGCGGCTCAGCCTGGAGCTGCCAATCACGGAGGCGGAGACGTGTGGGGAGGCGGGGCGAGCCTAGCGTGGGCGTGGTCCGCGAGCGGCGGGCCTTGTTCGTCACGTGGCTTCGCGGACCGAGGCGGTGGAGGAGGGCTACGTAATGGGCGGGGCGAGCTCGCAGGGGGCGGGGCTGCCTCCAGGGGCCTGGCTGGGTGCCGACTCGCTGCGCGCCAGGGCGGGAAGTTTCCAGGCGCTACCGAGCCCAGACTTCACAGGCACACAGACTGGCTCAGCCGCGGCGCCGGCCGCCGGGGTCACCTGGTCACTGCAGCCGCGGGGTCCTGCCACGTCCCGGCTTGCCTACAGGGACCGCCCCCCTGTCCTAACTCCTGCTGCCCTTCCGCCGCACCGTTTGCCCACTAGGGTGGCCCCACGTAGCAAGGCATCCTCCGTGGTCAGACGTCGTCCCAGGGAGAATGCCTAGACCTGCGTGAACAGCCTGACCGTAGGGGCCGTGCCTGAGACCGAGGGACTTGTCCTGAGGAAGCCAAAACGCCCCCGCGTCCGCCCAGCGCGTTCCTTCCCTCCACCCGAGGGCGAGCATGGGCATCTGAGCTTCTGACACAGGTGGGCACCCCTCCTGCCGTGGCCCGTGGACTGCACTCGAGGGGCTGTAATGTCCCACCTTTAACACCTTGAAGGTCCCGCCACAAGCCACCCCGTCCAGGGTGAGCTGGGGAGTCCTGCATCTGAGAGCTCAAAGCCTGCCAGAGTGGAAGGTTAGTTGGCTCTAAGAGCTCGGGCTTGAAGTGAGGCGGCCGTCCGTCCATTCAGCAGTATTTACTGAGCTCCCACTATGCACCGGGCACCAAGCACGGAGCCCAGGGGACCGTGGGGAGCGGGCAGTGGGGAAACACACCTTAAACAAGTGTCTAAATAGGCCCCTGGGAGAGCCTGACCCAACCGAGGTGGACTGGGTGGGAGTGACGCTCCCTAGGGGGCTGGCCATGCGGATGGGCTGGCAGGGAGCAGCTTGAGGGTGCCACGGTGGGGTCTGGGTGGGGCTGGGGGCCCTGGAGCTCGGGCAGTGAGGGCAATGTGTTGGCACGAGAGGGCGTACATGGCCTCAGAGGGCATTTTGGTCTCTGCTAAGGGCCGTGGAAGACTTCTGCCGGCAGTATTTTAGAAGACTGTCCTGGGTGGACTGGAGCCAGGGAGAGGCTGATGCAGTTGGCTGGGCAGAAGCCCATGGCTTTGGATTAGAGAGGTGGGTGGACTCAAGATTAGAGCAGATGCTGACTCCTGCATGCAGCTGCGTGTGTGGCTGTGGGCAGGTGACTGAACTGCCCGAGAGGGTGTCGTGCAGGTCCGCGGGGCCAGCCTGCAGGGTGCTGCCTCAGGGCAGAGCTCAGGAGCGGGAACTGATTGGTCACTGGCATGGGGCAGAGCCGGTGCATGCAAGGACTGGACGAGGAGGGCCCAGCCCAGGACTCTGGGAGCTGAAGGGAGGGGCAGACCGTGTGGCCAGGGCAGGAGTGACCAGCCCATGGAGGACTCAATACCCCCGAAAAAGTTTCAGCTTCCTCCGAGGCTGGTGGGGAGGGAAGCGGTAGATCCGTGTTAACAGTACCTCAGTCGGTTGCTGTGCGGAGGACGGCGTGGGGCGAGCGGCCCAGAAGAGGCCGTGGCAGCCCTGCCGCTGACATCGGATGGCTGTAGGAAGGGAGGAGGGGTGCGTGTGACCCATCAGGGCCGCCAGCTGAGCCGCTCACCTGGTGGTGCTCTCCTGGTCCTCCCAGACCTGGGTCGTAACGCGTGGTCGCTGAGGCTGCCCTGTGCCAGCCAGCCCCCTGCCACTGCCCAGGACACCTGGGTTGTCTGTCCTGGGTTCCTTCGGGATGTTGCTGCGGCAGTGAGATCTCAGAATCACAGCCCCTTCCCAACAGCCAGGTGAAGAAGATGTAGAAATGGTGAGAAATGCCGTCTTCTCCCCTTAGCGCCTTGCTCAGCTTAGCCTGAGTGGAGCCCTGCGGGGAAGGGGTCCTTCGCAGGGAGAGGCCCAGGAGTTCTCGAAACCAGGGCCCGGTAGAGGGCGGGCAGGTCAGCCTGGACTGTCCCTGGGCGCAGCACCCCCTTCTCCGAGCTCAGTTTCTCCACGTGTTATAAACATTTTCGAGTTACTGATTTTCTTTAGAACCACTGGTGCACTACTGACCCCCGGCCCCCAGGTCCTAATCCATGAAGGGGTGACGGGCCGTCTCACTCGTGCCCCACGTTAACCTGCCTCCTCTGTCCCTTCACTCACCTGCTTTGTGCAAGTTTGGTGCTGGACATTTTCCTGCCCCTCATAATCCTAAGCACTGTCTGACGGTGGAAATGATCCCAGTTCACGGGGAGGGCCATGCTTCAGACACTCCCCGAGCCCGCCTCTGCCCCCTGCCGCCCCCTCCCCTCCTCCCGTCCCCACTGCTGCCGGCTCAGTCCCCCTCCCGTGCCCTCCCAGGCAGAGCCAGGGAGGCACTCGAGGCTGGCATGGCCCAGGTGGCGGGGGGCTGGGCAGAGCCGTTGGTCTCAGCAAGGCGTGTCACCTCTGTGACGCCCCTCACCCTACTTGCCTGTCAGCCACAGGGGACGCTGGTGTGGGGCCGGTTCGTCTCTGCAGCTGGGCAGTGTCTGCACCCGGGGCCGGGCCATCAGCCCCGACCCAATCATTTTGACCTGGTCCCTCCATCATCCCGTCCAGCTGGAGTCCGGTTTTGCTGCCAAGATGGGGGTAGGGAAACCACTGACAAACTTCTAGAAGTTGGCTTCACGTGGAAAACCCAGTTATTCATCGGGCCACCTTTCCCCGCAGTGTGGGTTTAGGGCCCGTGCCGTTCCTGGCGGCCTGTGAAGGGCTCGCAGCCTCAGGCCCCTGTAGGCACGTGTCTGCGTTGTAGGCGCCGATTTCCAGCCTCCCAACTCAGCCGGCCCGTGAGCCCGTGAGGGGGGCAGGTTCCGGACCGACTGGGAGGTGCAAGTGCAGAAGCAGGCGCCACTGCTGACTCTGGTCCAGTCACGTCCCGAGCAGGGACAGGGCCGAGGGCTGGGCCTTCGGGCAGCGAGGAAGCGGGGTCACTCGGCCCATTCCTGGTGGGCAGGTGGCTGGGAGGGGGCTCCGGTAGGACGGGTCCCTCAGAAGGAACCAGGCCTGGGAACCGCTGACAGGAGCCTGACTTGGGCGTGTTCTCCGCTGGATCGATTCCTGGTCCTGTTTCCGGGAAAGCGGGGCTGGGGAGACTCAGTGGGAATGTACTTGGGGAAATTAAAAAGTAATCCCCGATCTCATCAAGTCTCTGGCCAGGTGTCAGGAAAACAATATTCAAAAAACAGACAACGTGGGTGCCTCTGGGGAGGCCCCCGGAGGAGGACCAGCCATGGTGTGGGCTGCAGGGAAATCCGCTTAGCCTCACGCGAATCTCTCAAGTTAGTCGTTCACAGTGGTAAAAACCCATAATATAAAATTTATCATTTTAATCATTTTAAGTGCGCGATTCAGTGGCATTAAGTACATGCACGTTGTTGTGTAACCACCACCATTTGTAACCGTTTCCTGAACTTTCTCATCATCCCAAAAAGAAAGTCCATACCTGTTAAGTAATAACTCCCCATTCCCTTCTCCCCTCAGCCCCGGGAACCTCTAATCTAGCTTCCACTTTTATTAATCTGTCTATTCTAGATGTTTTATATAAGTGGGATCGGGCCATACTCGCCCATTTGTGTCTCGCTTCTTTTTGCTGAGCAGAATGTTCTCAGGGTTCATCCGGGTTGTAGCAGCATCAGTACTTCCCTTTTCATGGGCAGATAATGTTTCATCGTGTGGAGGGACCACATTCGGTTTATCCACTCATCTGTTCATGGACACTTGGGTTCTTTCTTCTCAGAAATAAGTTGTAAGTATAGAGACAGGTAAGGATGACTGTGTTATCCTCGGGGAAAGTTAAGCCTGAGTGACGACAGCCCCGCTGATGACACTCTTCCCTCGGCCCTTCCTCTCTCCATGGGGGACCTGACATGCCTGCTTTTCCAAGACTAAATTACTAGTTTTTAATTTAATTTCTTTTATATTGGAATATAGTTGATTTACAATGTTGTGTTAGTTTCAGGTGTACAGCTAAGTGATGCAGTTATACGGACATATAGCCATTCTTTTTCAGATTCTTTTCCCATATAGGTTATTACAGAGTATTGAGTAGAGTTCCCTGTGCTATAACAGCAGGTCCTTGTTGACTATCTATCATATATATATGTGTGTATACGTTAACACCAAACTCCTAATTTATCCCCACCCGCACCCCGCATTTCCCCTTTGGTAACCATAAGTTTGTTTTCAAAGTCTGTGAGTGTGTTTCTGTTTTGTAAATAAGTTCACTTGTATCTTGTTTTTTTAGATTCCACATATAAGTGATATCATATGATATTTGTCTTTCTCTCTCTTTTTTTTTTTTTTTTGGTCCGTAGCATGTGGCATGTGGGATCTTAGTTCCCCAGCCAGGGATCGAACCTGTGCCCCCTGCAGTGGAAGTGCGGATTCTTAACCACTGGACCAGCAGGGAAGTCCCTCTCTGTCTGCCTTACTTCACTTAGTATGATCATCTCTAGGTCCATCCATGTTGCTGCAAATGGCGTTATTTCATTGTTTTTATGAAAAGAATTCCATTGTGTATAGGCGCCACATCTTTCTCCTTTCATCTGTCGATAGGCATTTAGGTTGCTTCCATGACCTGGCTATTGTGAATAACGCTGCAGTGAACATTGGGGTGCGTGTGTCTTTTTGAATTACAGTTTTCTCCGGACATATGCCCAGGAGTGGGATTGCTGGATCATATGGTAGCTCTAGTTTTAGTCTTTTAAGGAACCTCCATACCGTTCTTTAGAGTAGTTACATTTCTATTTTAATCAACACGTGTGGTAGGACCCCGAGCCATGGGGTTGTAGGGCAGAAATGGCTTTGGGCTTGGAATCAGGAAAGTTGGTCTTAAGGCCTGGCTTGTCCTTTGGCAAATGACGTCGTCCCCCGTGTCCTCGTCTGCAGAGGATTAGAACCTGCATTACTGAACAGCCAGGACTTGCCCCCTACTCGGCAAGTCGGCAGGTTGGGAAGTTCTTCTGCTGAGAATCTGTCCCCACTGTGCTCCTGTAAAATGTATTTTGTGAATAGGTGATACGTGTATACAGCAAAAAACCACAACACAAAAAGGCATTTCAGCAACCACTGTTCCCCTCCCATCCCATAGTGCAGCTCCACCCCTACCGGCCTGGCTGTGGCGCGTGTTCCTCCCAGAGACTCTGTGTCCACGACGGCCAGGCATGGGCCAACGCCTCTGCTTTTCCCGGTTGTAATAATGTGTCTTAGGGATTGTTCCATATTGATACACAGAGAGTTGCTTCACTCTCTAACTGCTTTGAAGCGCTCCACGGCAGGATGCGTGATGATTTCTTCTAACAGCTCCTCAATTTGCCAGAACAGTTGGTTTCTTTCCTGTCTTTTCGCTGCTCACAATTCTTGGAAGCATACATTCTGCTCCTCTGCAGGGAAAGTCCTTTCTCTGTTCTGGAGCCAGACGGGAGGGTGGGAAGCACGGCGAGCCAGGTCCCCGAAGCTGCGGGGGTGCTGGGGGCCGCCTGCCCAGGGCTCTTGTCCCCTCATGCTCATTCTGAGTCCTCCTGCTTCCCCCTCAGACTTTGCTCTTGGGATAGAGTCTAAAACCTTGTATCCTAGGCCTTAGAAGGACTTAGCTTAAGGGAGTGGTTTTTAAGCTTTTTGTTGTTTTTGCATTTAAACCCTTTATGCAAACAAGGCCCGGTGTAGGTGGACATCAATGTCCCGAGAGGGGCCCCCTGCTGTCCCCTGGTCACCCTGAGGGCAGGCCAGGCAGAGGGCAGGGTGGGCGGAGTCCTAAGCCCAATGCTGTGTCTGTTCTGCCTGTTGTCTCTCCCTCTCCCTCTGCCCTCCTCTCTCCAGTCCACAGCCCGGTTAAGAATGACGAGGGTGGTGGGTAACCGAGGGGACCGATGGTAACCCCTCAAGGGTGTGCGTTACTTCACACCACTTTTACGTGGTCTCTTAAATCTTCACAGCTTTGCAGCTGGCCCCCATCCCATCTCACAGGTGCCCCCCAAGGCTCAGAGAGGGGGCTGGCCTGTTGGGCAGAAGGCCGGCAGCCAGTAGAGCTGCCGTGGGCTGTCCCTCGGTCATCTCTCTGGACGCTGCTGCTGCTTGGGGACCCTGGCCACAATCCCTACCAAGGGATGGCCTCAGGCGGTCAGGTTCGGGCCTGGGACTCTCAAGGAGCTCAACCCCCTGTCCCCAGCCTCCTTTGGTCTCTGACCTTGGGGAGGAACCCCGAGGCTACGAGTCTCAAGGGCTCTAGAGAAAGTCCAGGGTGAGACATGACTCCAGGAAGGAGAGGCAGAGAGAAAACCAGTCAGCACTGAAACACCAGATTTCATGGAAGTCCCCATTTCTGGCTTTTGAAGAGTGGGAGGGTCTGGGCCTGTGTTGGAGCTGGGATGGTTGGCCAGCCGGAGCCGGGCGGTGCCACGTGCAGGCTCCGGGTCCCCACCGCACCCATCAGCTTCCTCAGGCCCTCACCCGGTCCCGGGTCCCGTCACCCTCGGTGGGCTCTGCTTTGCACACCGAGCGGCTCTTTTTTTCTCCTTTCCCAGCCCAATTCAAGGGTGGAGAAGGCCACACTGGGGTGGCCGGGTGAAGCGCCCAGCGCAGCCTGGGCTCAGACCCTGGCCTGGCCGCCCAAGGGCGGTTATCGCTTCTCTGCTATGGCAGAGGGATCAGGGCAGAGCTGGCGGTGGTGGCAGGCGCGGGTGGAAGCGGCCCTCAGCCCCCGTCGGACCTCAAGGGCTTCCCGCCCGATATCCAGCCGGCCGCGGCCCTGGCCCTGCGGGCGGGGCCTCCGAGCCACCCCACGGTCCCCAGGGGGCGCTGCGGGTCCGCGTCCGTGGGAGCAAAGCCCCAGCTGCTCCTGCAGTGCGGGGCGCAGAAGCGGGTGGCGTGCTGCCGCGGAAGCCCGGCGATAGGGACCCTTTCTTGAGCCCTCCGGACCGGAACCGCCGGGGGAGAAGCGGCCCCCGCCCGCCCCCACGCGACTCCGAGCGGCAGCGCCAAGGCTGTTGAGGGTGGAGGTCTTCTCGGGGAGTACGCCGCACGGGGGTCTCCGGTCCCCGATGGCCGGCCCCGGTCGGGAGGGCTGGTGGGGGTCGCGGGCGGCACGGAGCGGCGGAGGGGTTGCCGGGGCGTGCCGGGCCGTCGGGGAGGCGCGGGGGCGGGCACGCCGGGAGGGCGGGGGGCCGAGCTTATAAAGGCCCGCGGGCGGGCTGAGGGAGGAGGGAGCTGCCGAGCCGCGTCCTGCCGTGCTCGGCTTCCGCGAGCCACCGAGAGCCGTGCGCTGCGCTCCGCCGCGGGGCAGGGCTGACACCGGAGCGAGCGCGGGCCCCAGCCGTCGGCACCGGCGGGGCGCGGTGGGCCCCGGCCCTAGGAGGAGGACCAGGAGGGCGCGGAGGCGCTCGTGTCCCCACAGACCAGCCGGGGTCCTGGCCGCTGCGCGCGGCACGTGCAGCGACCCGCCCTGTGCGCCATGCGCCGGCCGCGGCTCCCCAGCGCCGCCCTTTAGTGCCGCGGCGGCCGAGCGACCCCGGGCCGGCTCCACGGGCCCCTCGGGCATGGAGCCGCACGTGCTCGGCGCCGTCCTCTACTGGCTGCTGCTGCCCTTCGTGCTCCTGGCCGGTGAGTTGGGGAGTGCGCTGCGGGCTCTGGTCTGGGACGGGGTCTGCGTCCCCGCTCCCGGTTTCCGGCCCGGCCGCCCAGCGAGGCTGGCGGGGCGAGGACCGTGCGCGGGCGGGCGGGCGGGCGCGGAGATTCCCCGGGACGCGCGCGGCCCTGGGCGCCCACATTCCAGAAGCATGAGAGCGCCGGGGGGGCCGGGGCCCCGTCCCAGCGCCAGGCTGGGAGGGCGGCGGCGGGGTGGCGGGCAGATGGCACCCGGGCGCCCACAGGGGCGGGCAACGAGCGACCCCCGGAGAGGGCGGCTCGTGCCCACGCCCTGGGCGCTGAGAGAAGGGGCACGAGAGTAGGGGAATGTTGGCCCCTATGGGAGGGGCTGGAGCGTCGGTGAGGGGGGCACGAATCTCTTTTTCTCTTTCGTGTTTAAAAAAAAAAGCTCAAATTTGCATCACGACTTCCTGACCAATCTGGGAGAAGGCGGGCTTCCTGCCTGGAGCTGTTTCATCTGGAGCCTCCGGAGGCTCTAGCGTCGCTGTGCCCTGGGCTCGGCCCCCCTCACTCTTCCCCTTCCCGTCCCCACCCCACAGCCGGACTAGGGCAGGCCCATGCTCTGGGAAACATAGTTGGGGTTCCTCCCTGCCGCCCTGGCTTAACTCCGCTGGGCTCTAGTGCTGCGAGAGGGGCGGGGCAGGCTGTGCCCTGGGCTGGGGGAGGGAGTGCCCGCAGAAGGCTCTGGCCTTGGTGTCAGAGCTGAGGGCCCGCAACCTTGCTGCTTGCCGTGTCGTCGGCGCCCCTTCCCGGAAGCTCGTAGTTGTGGCTTTCGTTGTTCCATGGCCCTCCCCCTCCGCACCCCTCCTGGCCTCCCTGTGCCTGGGGCAGAGTGCCCGAGACTCATTTCACCCTTCACACGCCAGCCCTTGGCCCTCAGCTCCCTCCGCTGGGGCTGTCTCTACTGGGTGTGAGCTGGAAAGCGGTCTGATTAAATTAATTCGCGGAAACATGGAACGGTTTGCAGTGTGAGTCTGCCTGTTGGGTGAAAATTTGTCCGACCGTGGTGGGTGTTGTTGGTGTTTTTATGCTGAAAGCCTTTCCAGAGCCTCTGAAATCGCTCCAGGTGGAATTTGCCAACTTCTGTTATAGGGAGGAGCGGGCTCCAGTGGGCTAGGAATGTGGGACCCCGAGCAGCCTGCCCTCGGCTCCCAGACAGACTGTGTTTTGATTTGTAGCAGAGGAAGGTGGTGAGACTTGGGAAAATTTTCAGGACAGGAATCAATGAAAACCATTGAGGTCAGGGAGGAGGGTCTGAGTCAGCCTTGCACGGACAGGACAGCCCGGGATGTGCTCGGGGGAGTGCGGGGCCCGTCGGCCTTTCTCCTCGTGCCTCTGGAGGGTAGACGTTAACAGGCTAGCAGAACAGACCCAGCTGGACGTGTGGCTCAGAAGCTGGTAAGCTTCTCAGAGGGGCAGGTGGGCCTCGGACAGCCCCGCAGCACACCTGCAGCCTCCTTAGGCTGTGAAGCCAGGAGGGGAATTGGGTAGGCCTGCACGGTGGGCGCTGCTCCTGAAGGGTGCGCCTCCCCACGTGGTGCAGTCTCCTCGTTCAGGGTCAGCAGACTTTTTCTGTGATGGGCTGGATAGTAAATATTTTCACATCATGAGCTCTTCTGGTGTTTTTTCCAACCATTAAAAAATGTAAACACCACTCCTAGCTTGTGAGCTGTGGCAGAACAAGTGGCGGAGCCAGGCTCAGCCCCAGGGCCAGAGTTTGTTGACCCCGAGAATTAATCTGTGTTCTTCGGGCTGTTGCCTGTAACCCAAATGGGTGATATGGGCGGGGGGAGGGTAGGTCTCTCGGTCTGTGGATGCAGACGTGGCACTAGCTCAGGGTTCCCACCTGGGCTATATTGGAGTCACCTGAGCGCTTTTCACATCCTGATGAATAATTCTTTGTGCACATGGGCCGGCTTTCCTGTAAATCTAAAATTGTCCCCCAAATGAAGTCTGTTCATTCAAACCCTGGTACCCTGGCCATGCCCCGCATGGATCCTGTGTCTGGGTGCGGGGCTTGGCCTTACACATTTTTTCTTGAGCTTTGTGGGAGGGTGGTGTAGAGCCGGCCAGGAGCCCTGCGCAGTGACACCTGAGAGGCTGGAGGCCGGCTCTCGGGTCGGGGCGTGGGCGGCCCCCGAGGGAGCTCGCTGTGTGCTGCCGCCTTCTGAGCGCCCCGCGGTCTGTGGCGAGCTTTGGTAGAGTTGGTCAGTTCTGCGGTGTTTCCCAGTGAGTGGTCGGTGCTGGGTGAGGCCGTCGGAGGGGATTGGTCAGACCTGTGCCTGTGCTGGCTCAGGCAGCGGCCGCAGTGAGGGTTTGGGTCATCCTGGGGTGCCCCTTGCCTCCCCAAATCCCACCTCCACCTCGTCACAGCAGAGACTCCCCAGCCCCCCACCCTGCCTCCCCGGGAAGGGTGACGGCCTTCGACGTCTCACCTGTGGTCCCTGCAGCCCTGGGGGTCAGGACCCAGAGCTGGAAGGTTCTAGAGAGACAGAACACTTTGTGATTCCCATGGAAAGGGCCCCGCCCCGCGACTCTTGACCTAATGGGCCTCCCAAAAGCAGCACCGTAGCCCAAAGGCAGGTGGGTAGAAGGCAGTAACTGTATCACTGATAGGGAAACACGGGCAGGGCGGCAACATGGCTTCCGCCTGCGGGATGGACGGGGCTCCCGGCCTCGTGGACACGCCTACTGCACGCCAGCGTCGTCACCTGCACCGCCTGATTGTCACTGCCGTGTCACCGTTTAGAATGGGACACTTCCTCCTTTTCATCATGTTTTCACCATCACCGTCTTAACACCCCTGTGAGGCTGGCAGGAAGGCAGTGAGAAGACGGAGACCTGGGACAGCGGGGCCCTGTTAGAAACCCAGGCCTGAGACTTCCCTCCCAGCCCCCTGCTGGTGACACCCCGCGAGGCTCTCAGGCTGGCATTGAGCCTGGGGCCGTCCCTTTCCGAGGCCCCCAGAGCTGAGGGTCGGTCTCACTTTCATCTGCCGCCTTGTAGGGGAGACTCGGCCTCCTGCAGCCCCTCCGAGGACTGAACCAGTCGCAGGACTCAGATGCCTGGTTGATGGGACCCGAGGGCTCAGTGTGCGTGATCAGGGAAGGGGCTGGGGTCGGCCCAGGAGCCGAGGACGGGTCATCTGTGGTCATCTTGCAGGTGGCCATCCCACCAGCAGTCAGGCCAGCGGGAAGGGTCCTGTGGGGCAGTGTTGATTGGGGGGGCGGGGGTGACAAGCATCTCAGATCCTGTCCCTGGGACTGCTTTCTGGGCGGTGTCTCTCCCTCCAACACTTTCGGTTCTCAAAGATGGAGAGGGAAAGGGGCCCAACTGCAGGGGACTGCCTTCTGTGGCAGGGCCCCTACAGGGCTCGAGGGTATCCCCTGCCCCCCCTCCGCCTCACCTGCACAGTCTTTAGGGCCCAGTGTGAGCTGCCTCCTACAGGAAGCCACTTTTTTTTTTTTTTAAATTGCGGTACGCAGCCCTCTCACTGCTGTGGCCTCTCCCATTGCGGAGCACAGGCTCCGGACGCACAGGCTCAGCGGCCACGGCTCACGGGCCCAGCCGCTCCGCGGCATGTGGGATCTTCCCGGACCGGGGCACGAACCCGTGTCCCCTGCATCGGCAGGTGGACTCTCAACCACTGCGCCACCAGGGAAGCCCAGGAAGCCACCCTTGACCACCCTGGTCCTCAGGAATCCCCTTTTCCTTAGAATTCAGTGAAGTCTTGTCTTCTTTGTTTTCGAAATAGAGAGACTTGTTTTGTTTTTAGATTCTTTCGTTTGTAGACTCTTTGCTCTGGTTACCAAAGCAATTTCCTTCTCCCCCGTGATGCCGACTCCAGGAGTTACAGAAGTGGGTCAGAAGTCCGCTGTGTCTGCTGCGCAGCGGCTGGAGCCTGAGGCTGTCTTCAGGGGGGTCGATGCTCTGCACGTGAGCTCTGCCCCACTCCTGACCTTTGAACCCCTCTGAGTTGAGTTAAGCCTGTTTTCTGGATGAGGAACCTGGGGCTTGGGGGACTAGAACGCAGGCGAGAAAGGATGAGTCTGGGGGTGAAATCTTCTCCTTCTCAGGGCAGGTGAGCCCCACGCCTGCTGGCGGGGTGGGAGAACCTGGGGTGGGAGGTCTGAGGGAGGAGAGGGCGAGGCTGGCCCTGATGGAGGGGCTTGTGGGTGGCGCCAGCGTCTGTCCCGCTCTGAACCTGCCAGGCCCTCACCCCTCTGTCTGGGCCTCAGTTTCCTCGCCTGTAAACGAGACGATAAAAGCTTGAAGGCCGACCCAGGTTTCCGATCTCTCGGTCCCTGGGTGGGGCCGGGCGGGACAGTCCTGGGGGGCCAAGTGGAAGAGCCGCCCACCACCAGGTCCTGAATGTGCAGAGGTGCCCGCCGGCCGCAGGCCGTTTCCAGGCGGGGAGGCGTGGCGTCCAGAGCCCCCATGCGTGACACCCGCCTGCTCAGATTCCTGTGCTCACGTGGGACGTTCCCCCAAGTTCATTCAAGCGTTCTCTCACCCAGGTCTCGCGGGACGGTGCTCCGGGCAGGCGCCTAGGTGCTGGTTCAGGGCCAGTGGCGGTGGGCGTGGGAGGGGCTGGGCCCATTCTCCTCTCTAATGGAGGCCGAGGTTTCCCTGGCTGTATAGCGAGGTGTGGGTCCCCCGCAGCTCCCGGCACCTTGGTTCTGTAAGTGCCTTCGCCGTGTCTATTCACGCTGTGCTGAGCCCAGATGGGACAGAAACGCAGTGCGGCCTGTGACGTCATACAGAACAAGGTCCAGGCTGGGCAGGGCTGGGGAGAGGTGGGCACCCAGCAGGACTTGTCTGCTGGAGGGAGAGAAGTTGTCAGCCAGGCTGGGGAGGGGGGCAGGGTGGCAGATCGAAGGCTCCAGACCAGTGCAGCCCCCCAGGGTCGGACCGTCTGTGGAAGGAGGCGAACAGGTGGCCTGGAGCTGGGGGGCTCCCATCCCCTAGTGGTGGCCAGTCGGAGGGTTGGGTTGGAGAGGGCAGGGCAGTGCCGAGTGGACAGTCGGGGCCGGAGGGACCTGAGGCTTGACACCCCTCCCCCGTCCCCATTGTGATTCTTTAATTTAGTGTTAATTACACAAGTAACGTAGGAATACTTGTCATAAAACAGTGAAGTTTTGGGTCAGATGAGATTAAGCTCCTTCTTTAACCCTTTCTTCCTGTCCTGAGAAGGAAGGCCCTGGTCAGTGGCTGGGGCCCAAGGTTGCTGTGTCCCCCCCCGTGGGGTTAGGTGGCTGCGGGTCTCTGGGGCCATGGCAGCGCCCCCGCCCACCCCGACACGTGTGAGAGTGTTTCTTGGGGTGGCCCGGGGTCAGCAGCCTCTGCCCTGGAGAGGAGCCCGCGAGGCTGGGGCCTGGTGCCGCGGGCAGCCCTGCAGAAGCCGCCGACTGCGATGGGCATCGCCCGGCCCGGCCCAGCCGCCCGGTGCCGCCAGGGCACCCTCAGGCCGACGTGCGTGGCCCGCGCTTCCCTGCGCCGTCTCGGGCCTTTGCCGAGTGGGGCGGGTCAATTTTTCTGGTGTGTTTTAATAACATAATTATAGGGAGTATTTTTAGTTGCCTGTAACGGCCGACTGTTTACCAGGCTCCGACCTGCGCGCTGTTTTTCTCCGGGAGTATATATAGCCGGGCCTCTTCTCCTTCCCCGGGGCTCAGGCTAAAGAGGGGGCGTGGCCACCTCAGCTGCCTCCTGTGGTTTCCTTTGCCAGCGAACGGGGCGGCTGAACCCGGCCCAGCGGCTTCCGCAGAGCGGGAGGGGTCTGGGGGCTGCTGTCCTCGAGAGCAGGTGGGGGGCTGGGGTGGGCGGGGCCTCTGTCCTGGGCTCTTAACCGCTGACCGCGTGGTGGGACGTGTCCCATGCAGGGAGCTGAGGCGGGAGGGACGCGCCTCTCAGGTCGCGTCCGGGCCCGGCTCCGACCCCGGCAGTGCCCAGGTGTGCTGCCCAGGCCCGTCCCCCAAGCGCTCCTCGCCTGCCCTGCCCTTCAGTGGCCTCCCGTGGATCCTCTGGGGAAAACAAGAGAACACAACTGCTGTGCGCACAGGTTCCTTGGGCCTGCAGAAGCAGCCGGTGGCCCGTGATTGTGGCCCGGACTGTGGCTGGGTCTGGATGGGCACAGCAGGAGCGGACACAGCCTGGCTCCCGGGCAGGGGCCTCACTGGCCTCAGGCCTGGGCCTTGGTCTCTCTCACCTCCTGGAACTGCCAGGGCCTGTGACCTGTGGCTGCCCCCAGTGACACCCCAGCCTCCCCTCGGGGCCCCAGGGTCCTGTCTGCCTCCTGTCCCCCTCCCTCCCTCCCTCCCTCCCTCCCTCTCTCTCTCTCTCATCCACTTGATCTCTGATTATGGTTAAAACACCATTAGAAACAACACGTCATCATAACAGCATTAACAAGGGCTTTTCAAAGGGAAACTCAACCGTCCATGCCGCTACCCCCGGCTCAGCTGTTTCGTCCTCCCCTCCCGTGGGTGGCCAGGGATCGTGGTGACCACGGGACACGCCCAGGAGCTCTGAGGGGCTTTGTGCCGCGGGAACCTGTCTCCCCTGCTGGGGGGTGTCCCTCGGCTGCTTCACGGAGGGGCAGGTCACCCTCACCGCCGAGGCGCCGGTCCCCGTGTGCCAGTGGGTGGCCAGTGCCGAGCGTCCTGTCCGCCTGGCCGCCACGTGGGCACGCAGCGCTGCGTCGTCTACCTCAGTGTCCCCCCGTCCCCCAGCCCCCTGCAGCCTCCACCCATGTCCACGAGCATCACCCCCCGGCCTGGACAGACGGGGGCCTCGGCACACCCAGCCCCAGGCTTCCGGCTCTGCGTCCAGATGCACCCCACAGCCAAGCGGCCTTCCCGGGACATCCGAGAGCTGCCCACTGTGCCCACGGGGCCCCCTCTGGACGAGCCTCCACTCACTTTCCGGCCTGCTGCCAGCAGCACATTCGCTCCTGAGCGGGGGGCGCTAGTGGCTTTTCCATGTCACGGATGAGCACCCCGGGGGCAGAGTTCTCGCCCGTGACACTGCTGCCTCCCGGGAGCCCCGCCCCCACTCATGTCAGTGTCTGGGGTGACCCCCCCCCCGCAGTTCCTGTGGCTGCGCCTCTTCCTCCACCAGCCTCCCGCGTCCATCTGGTCTCCCAGCTCCCCCAGCTTGTCCTTGCCCCAGAACCTGCCGGCTGTCCCCCTGCCACCGCCTCCTGTGGCTGCCCTCCTCCCTCGCAGACGCTCGGTCGCTCTGTCGCCTTCTACGCGTCACTCGCCTGGCAGACGTGTCTGGAGAACCTGCCTGTGCCAGGCCCTGCTGTAGGCTCTGGGGTCCCGACAGAGCCCCCAGGGGAGGACGGCACGGTCCACGCGTAGAGCTTTCCGCTGAGACGTCAGGCACTCAGAGTAAAGGGTTGGACCTTACGTGTTCTGTCTGCTGGGTTGACGGTCAGGCACATCTGTCCCCCTCCCTAAGCGAGACGGAGATGTTTCTGCCGCCCGTTCACCCCCTCGACCCTGACTTCCTTCCCCAGGTCAGTTTTGCCTGCGCTTGGGGGGTCCGTGCTCGAGGGACCACCGGGGTGTGTACTTCTGTGTCTGCTGCCTTCCGTGCCTTCCCGTCTCTGGGACGTGACGCTGTGTGTGTGCTGGTGGTTCCTTCTTTCTGGTGCTAAGGTCCCCTGGATGCACCGCCACGTTTGCTTATCTGATCACCTGTTGCGCCTGGCGGGTAGGCGCGAGGCTGCTAGCTGCGTGGCGTCTCTGCGGACACACACTTGAATCTCATTCACTTCTGGCTGTGGGGTTGCTGGGTCACGGGCATCGCATGTTCCCTGCAAGGAAGCTTCGATCTGTCCTCCTGGTTGTTGTTTAGGGGACGCTCCGGGGCGCTCCACCCTTGCCGCGCGCGGTGTTGGCTTCTGATTTTTGCTGGTTCGGAGCGTGCGGTGGCATCTCCCGCGACCCCAGTCTTTGTTACCCTGATGCCAAATCATGTTAAGCGCCTTGGACATCTTCTCTGGCACACGTCTTTAGGACTCTTTCACCCATTAAAAAAAACTGGCCTGTTGGTCTTTTTATTTCTGCCTCTGGGGGTTCGCTGTGGACCCGAGATCGTAAGCTCTTTATCAAACCTGTTCGCACCGCACGTGGTTTTCCCTGCCTGCGGCCTACGATCCTAATTGTCTAATTTATGGTGTCCAGTTAAGAGCCAGTCGTCTTCTTTATGGTGTCCAGTTAAGAGCAGGTGTTTCTTTTGTTTGTTTGTTTTTGCAGTACGCGGGCCTCTCACTGTTGTGGCCTCTCCCGTTGCGGAGCACAGGCTCCGGACGCGCAGGCTCAGCGGCCATGGCTCACGGGCCCAGCCGCTCCGCGGCATGTGGGATCCTCCCGGACCGGGGCACAAACCCGTGTCCCCTGCATTGGCAGGCGGACTCTCAACCACTGCGCCACCAGGGAAGCCTGAGCAGGTGTTTTTGATTCAAAGTCCTGTGAGCTCGGATGCTTCTGGCTGGGACGTCCTCTCCCGTGCCCCCGAGCTGGTGGCTGTGACCAGGTGCCTGGCTCATGGGGTCTCTGAGTGTTTCCTGGTGGGTGGGCCGCTCCGCTCGCTGGGCTGGGCCTTCCCACTTCCTCCCTGCCCTCCCCGTCCCATCCCATCCTGTCCCATCCCAGCCCTCCTCTTCCCTCCTCTGCTGCCTGCCCAGCCCTCTGCCCGCTCTCAGCTCTCCTCTGGGGCCTCTGTCCCACTGTCTGCAGGCTCTTGTCCTGGTGTCGCTCCTGCGGTGGGACCGTCACTCTGCCCTTCCACGTGGCCCCCCCTGGGCCGCCTGTTGAATGAAGCGGGTTCCTTTCGGCCTCTGCAGAGACGGTCCCGGTCTGCAGACCCCCGTTGCTGTGGTTCCCAGGGACGCAGTGACCATCTCTGTGCTCACCTGCTTTCCCTCTGAGTGTGCCCCTCAGGATAAGCTCCCCGGAGTCAGACCCCGAGTCCCGGGACAGGACAGACTAGCTGTCGGACGCACACCTGGTGCTTTAGCCAGTGCAGCCTCACCCGAGTGGGCACAGCCAGGCCCTGGCGTGTAGCGTCCTGTGTGACGCTCCCGGGAGGCCTGTGCGGTCGCCCCGGCAGACGAGCCGCCTGCGGTCCTTGGGGCCTGTCCGCGTCCAGTCCGGCTCCCTCCTCTCTCCTGCGGCGGCTCAGCTTAGCACACGCTCCGTGCTCACACACTCAGCTCGACAGACACGCTTGGCCCGTGTCTCCGCTCCGTGCGGGAGGCACCCGCCTGGGTCCTCTCCACCCTTGCTGGCGGGGTGGTGCCTCTTTTGTCCCTCGGCCCTCGTTTCCTCGTCACTGTCACTGCAGCTTGGCCACTGCCCGGTCCTGTGGGTGGGAAGTGGACAGGCAGAGGCTGTGACAAGCGAGCACTGCCCGAGGCCCCGCGGGTGCCGAGCCCTGCCTGTGACACCCCCTTCCCGCTGCAGGAACGTCCCACACCTTATCAGCAGGGGCACACCGCCCCAGCCGGGGAACGATGGCCAGGCTGGGCCCTAATCTCTGGAGGTCAGGAGCGGGGTGACGCAGCGACGGTGGCCTGAGGCTCCACGAGGGCCCAGGAATGGCACCGAGGGGCCCGTCGGGAGGGCAGCCTTGCCCTGTGACCCCAGGAGGATGAGATTAGCGTTGAAGCAGCGCTGGCACGTTGTCTGGCCTGGCAGCAGCTCCCCTCGGGGTCCTGGACGCTGGGGATGGCGGTGGGCTCTGGGTC
Organism: Leucopleurus acutus; assembly: GCF_964270905.1. Taxonomy (NCBI): domain Eukaryota; kingdom Metazoa; phylum Chordata; class Mammalia; order Artiodactyla; family Delphinidae; genus Leucopleurus; species Leucopleurus acutus. The sequence continues at coordinate 1,105,346 of NC_139162.1, forward strand.
CTATGTCCCTGTGTCCCCCTCAGGAAGCCGGGGCCGCTGGGCGCCGGATGGCCAGGACCTCCTCTTCCCCTGGAGGCGGCCCCGTTGGGCCTTCCGCCGCTGCCCCATCTGACTCTAGCCCTCTTAGGATCTGGGGCCTCCGGGGTGCCTTCCTTCCCGTCCTGTCCCCGGGTTGTGGCCACGCAGGCAGGGAGGGAGCCTGTGCTCCGCTCACCAGGCGGCTTCCCTCCCACCTCACCCTCCACCCGTCCACCTGTCCACCTTTCTTCTTGGAGCGAGGCCCCTCGTTCCCCTCCCTGTCGCCTCCCTTGCCCCACAAACCCTGGGAGGGCTGTGCTGTGCCCCTGTCCGCCCCCCTCCTTGGGAGAGCGAGGGATGAAGGGCTGGAGGCTGAGAGTGGCTTGCAGGGGTGGGCAGGAGGGCACTCTCCTCTGAGGGCCCACGCGGAGTTGAGCCCAGCTGGGAGGAGACCCCTGGCCCTCAAGGGCCAGAGCGGGCACGAGGCAGATGGAGGGGTGACCCTCCAGAGGAGGCTGCAGGAAGCTTCTGGGCTCAGCGGCTCCATCGCATTCCAGAGCCTGAGACACTTCCAGGCATCCCGGGGCGGGGCCCGCTTGTGTCTTCCGGAGGCATTGGAGGCCTGCGGGGGGCTGGGGGGCGCTGAGGACTTTGAGAGGAAGGGGCCATGCGGGCAGGGGTGGGGGCTGCCAAGGGTCACCCCGCTGAGCCGGAGGAGGCGGCTGGGCACTGGGCCCCGGAGGGGAGAGGAGCCGGAGGCCCTCCTCCCGGCTCTCTCCTCGGCCTGTCTGCGGGTGGGCGGGGCCTCGTGGTGGGCGGGGCCTCGTGGTGTGAGTGCGGCCCGTCTGCGGGTGGGCGGGGCCTCGTGGTGTGAGTGCGGCCCGTCTGCGGGTGGGCGGGGCCTCGTGGTGTGAGTGCGGCTGCCAGGGGCTCGGCTCCGCCAGTTATTTGTAACTTGAGGCCGGTTTCCTCGCTGCGCCGTGTCCTCTCTGGTGGCTCCCGCTGTGACTGGGCCACAGGAGCCCAGGTGGCTTTCCTAGTCTCCGGGCCATAGGGCACATCACGGCTTCCTCCCTTGCCACAGGGCAGGGGGTCCGGGGTTCCCGTCCCTTCTTCCCTGTTCTGAACACAGACCTAGGACAGCAGCTCCTGGAGACACGAGATGCTGGACCCCAGGTAGTGGGGTGGTCATGCCAGCGGCCGTGCTCGGAATCCAACCTCCTGCCAGGATGGTTCCGGGGCTTCGGGGTGTTTATAAATGGGAATTTGGACATCGTCACCCCCTGTGTCACGTCCGTGCATCCTCGCCCTGCTTGGTCCTGTTCTGTGCACGGGCAGAGGGGGGGGCCCACTGGGGCTCCCTGGGACCTCAGGTGGTTTCTGCCCCGTCCTGAGCACTGTCCCTGGGCTGCTCCAAGGTGCTGCTGTGTCGGGATCCAGGCTCCAGTGTGTATGGCCTCTGTGTGCCCAGCACCTGCCGGGCTGTGAAAGCCTTCAGGACCTGTGGTTTGGGGCCACACGCTGGGCCGGCAGGTGTCCTTGGAGCAGAGCAGCGGGATGGGAAATCTCCCAGGCCAAGTCTGTCACGTTTCCTCTCCCGGCGTCGAGCTGGGCCTCCTGGCTCTGCTGCTGGGCCTCCTGGGGAAAGTGGCTCAGCCTCTCTCAGCCTTGGACGCTTCACCTCTAGAAGGGGGACACACGCTGTGCAGGGAGGCCGTCTGGAGCAGAGCTGGGGGTGCAGAGCCTGCTACTACGCCAGGCGCGCAGCACCCGCAGCTGCCCTTCCATCCCCGGGGCCTCTCTGCACCCCAGTTGTCTTAATCTCTAGTTGTGAGATTAGCACCTGTCCTGCTTGGCCTCGTGGCCCTTGGGGTGACCCTCCAGGTGACATGGGTGGAAATACTTTGTAAAGTGGCCCTGAGTGCGAGGCGGCCGTGCTGCTGCTCCCACACCCCTGGGCGCATCTCGAGAAGCCTGGCCACCCAGCACGTTAATCGAGGCACCCTAAAGCCCTGGGACACGGTGGTGGCCTCACCGGGGGGGATCTGGGGCAGAGATGTTCGGTGGCTTGGTAACGTCGAGAGCTGAGGGGGGCGCGGCAGGCTGAGGACACCTTGCTCAGGTGAGCGCAGTGGATGGACCCTGCCAGGTCTGGCTGAGTCATGGCGGCCGGGCACTCCCGCAGGACAGCAGCACCGCATGGCCCACCCTGAGCTGTTGGTAGGAAGGGAGTGGTGGGGCAGATGCGCGGCCTGGGGCCCTGGGGCGCTGGCCGTTTCCTGGTGCCGCCCCAAGGAGTCCCGTGTGACTCGGCCTGGCCTCTGGGGCGGTGGCACAGAGAATCACAGCCCAGAGAAGCCGAGCCAGTTCCAGGCCCCACGCTGGAAAGCACAGGAGCCAGCTGGGCCATGACCCGTCCAGGGAGGGTGGGCATGTGGTTGGCATCAGGGCACAGAGGGACGGGATGCTCTGGGCGTCAGGTTCCTGCTGGGGCTCCCACTGTGAGGGTGGAATCGTGTGTGTGGCGGTCAGGAGGGCCCCCAGCCAGGGGGCGTGTCTGCAGGGGGGCATCCCTGGCCTCGGGAGCCCCTCTGGGTAGAGGGACACTGGTGGGGCACGGGGAGCCGGTGTCTGTGGGCCTGCTGGGCGCCGGGGGACCCTCACTGGTCTCCCGGCATCGGCTGCGGCAGCTGGACGAGGCGCGAGAACCCTGCGGCCTGTCCGTGTGTAGCGGGGACGCCTGGGGGTCCTCCCCTGAGGTGACCAGAGCCTGCACGTTCCCAGAGGCTCAGCCCTGACCCTTGGGAGCAGCGGTGGGAGGTGTGCTGAGGCCTGCTTCTGGTCCCAGGGCCCCTGGGCTGTGGGCAGGTGGCCTCAGGTGGGCGGCCACGGGCTCTCCCTGTTGCTGGAGAACGCTCAGCTGTGGAGTACCCTCGAGCCAGCCGCTGAGTGTATGGGGCCTGGTGTCCCTGCTGCACGGGGCGGGGGCAGTGGGGGGCAGAGGCCCCCGGAGGGCGTGCAGAGCCTGAGTCCTGTGGCCACAGGCTGCCGGGCCCAGGAACGCGTCCTCTCTGTTCGGGGCGTCCCTGGCACCTTGTGACCTGCCCGTTGTGGACGGCAGCCCCGAGGTGACAGCTGCCCCTGTGCTGATGGCCGAGGCCTTCTGGGAGCTGGGCCGACTGAGGCTGGGGGCGGTGGACGGGAGCCGGCCGGGAGGGAGGGCACCGGCTCCGCCTCGAGCCTCGTGGGGGCCTGTTTGTCGTGTCGCTCGGGACCCCCGCGATGTGTGCCGCTTGCTTTGCTGTCAGGAGTCAGATTGGTTTTCCAGAAGCGCCAGATGTGGTGGGCGAGAGCCAGTGTTTGCCGCCCCTCTTTTTCCAGGAACTGAACGTATGGCCTGCCCCATCCCCACCTGCCTGCGCTCTCTGCTCTTAAGTGGCTGCCCCTCCTCTCGTCTGGGGAGCTGACCCCACCACCAGGGGCCAGTGGGGACGCTCGGCCGCGTGGTCCGGGAGCCGGACGGGTGGGGGCCATACCTCGAGGGTCGCTCTGGGCCTGCGGTGCTGGACTGAGCCTGGGTGATGGCGTGGCCTCAGCCCCTCCCCTGGCAGCACGGGCCCTCAGGGGCTCGAGCCTCCATCTGGAGGGTCCATCGCCCGCAGGAGGTGGTAGAGAGCTAGGCCGGGGCTGAGGGGCAGGCCTGCTGTGCGCGGGGAGGGGTGTGAGCCTCGCGGCTAGTTTAGGGAAGAGCCCGGTGGTGCCGAAGCCGTGGGCACGGCCGGGGGTCCCGTTAGGGAGCGTGGGTTTGTTCCGCGGGTGACAGCTGAGCTCCATCCCTAGAGGACCATTGGAGGAAGCCGTTGCTTCCTGGCTGCAGGGGAGAGGCTGCCCCGTGGTGAAAGACCCGGCTCCGTCTCTCGCTGGCTGAGTGGCCTTGGCTGGTGGCCTGCGGGGACCTCCCTCCCCCAGCACAGTCCCTGCTCCGTGGGCCGACAGCTCCGAACGACCAGCCTGGGCAGGGCGGTTGTGTCTGTCCTGGCGCCCTGGCTGAGAGCTGATGGCGTTGCACTGGCGGGATCTGAGAGCGGCGAGCGGAGGCGGGCAGGGTGCCGGCAACGCCGATTCCCCCCACCCCAGCCCCTTCTCGGCAGGCTTGGGGACCGTGCCTCGGGAAGCTTCAAAGCGGATTTAAGAGGGCAGAGAGCCCCAGACCTGCTCAGTCCTGTCAGGTGGGCTGCCGGGGGACTCTGAGTTCTGGTCTCTCGGGAGTCAGGAGGACCGAGACGGGCTCACGGGAGCCCGGGCGAGGGTGGCATCTCTGTGGCGGACATGGGGTGAAGCCCAGGGCGCCCGAGGCCGCTTTTGTAACCTTTGCGGCCCAACAGACCACAGCTGCAGGCCTGGATGCCCCCCGGAAATGGCCCCAGGTGGGATTCCAGAGCCCAGAAGTGGCTCTTTCCTGGAAGGATATCCTGAAATTCGTGAGCGTTTTTTCTCAAGGAGGGGATGGTGAACAAAGGACAGTGCAGCTGAGTGGGTGAAGTTAAATCTGGTAAGACGTGCACTGGCAGCAGAAACGTGTTAGAGCTGAACCACGGTAACAGGAGGAGTAGAACTGCTTGCTAATGATTTCTGTGCTTCTCTGCATCTAAAAAATTCTGAAAAGGAAAGTGAATGTTCTGTGAGCGGGTCAGCAACCTTTCCTGCCAAGGGGAAACGGCGGCCCACTCCTGGCTTGATGCAGCCGGAGTTCAAGCCTGGGGTGCACCCTGCCACCGCCCCCCCACCTCCCCACCGTCTTGCCCCTGGGAGTGGGTGCTCAGAGTGGCATGAGCTGCGTCCCTGCTCCGGGGGGGCTGGTGTCTGTTGGCGGGGGCAGGGGCGCAGGCTGAGCCGCCCTGCCAGGCTGGTTGTTATAGGAGCAGACAGTGTTGGTTTTTCCCTAGGTCACCATGCACTTGCTGAGTTTCCAGAGCCCGTGTGGGGCCCCCGACACCCTTTCTGCCCCAGCCCTGCAGCCACCTGGGCCCAGACCTCAGAGGCGGGTGGGCCAGCCTGCGGTTCACAGTGCGGGAGCCTGAAAGCAGGTGGACCAGCCAGGGTTCTCCAGAGAAACAGCCAATAAGAGATGGACAGATGGAAGGGGTGTCTTCCGTGGCCGCCTATGCACGGACGAGAGGGAGGGAGGGAGAGACGGGAGCAAGGAGATTCGTTTCAAGGAACTGGCTCGGGCAATTGTGAGACCAGAGTCTGAAACCTGCAAAGGGCCCAGCAGGCTGGCCGCTCGGGCAAGCCTTGATGTTGCAATCTGGAGTCCACATTGCCAGGGAGCTGGAGCATTCCTTCTTCCCTGGGGGCCTCAGACTTTGCTGTAAGGCTTTCCTCCGACTGGCCGCACCTCTGGGAGGGTGTCCACCGTCCTCCGGTGCCTGCCGGACGTGGAAGTCCCATGTAAGGCTGACTGAACAGGCCGACGCGGGATGAAGCACCCGCCGGCCCGAAGGCCCCTCAGAGCAGCTCCTGGCCCACCTGCCCCTTGGGGAGAGCAGTGCTGTGTGCGCTGGCCGCACCTCCAAGCTCTCGGGCAGACCCCTGAGCTCAGTGCCCTCACCCGAGGGAAGAGAGCAGGCAGGTTCTCCCAGGGCAGGACTGCCCCCGCTGCTCCCTGCCGTCGGCACCCGCTCCGGCCCACGTTCGTGGGGTGCCTTCTGGGGTCACTGCTGTGCTGGGGCGGGCGTCTGCTGGGGAGCGAGATGGTCGTGGGGCAGGGGCCCATGAATGTCCCCTTTCTCCCAGGGGGCCCTGACACTGTCTCCTGCTGACACGCACGGGTGACCAGAGCCTCCTTCCTAAACGCCCAGGCAGGGACGCCCTCCCCGCCCCAGCTCCCGTGTTCCTGGGGAGGGCAGGGATCTGAAGGGGCCTGCGGACCGGCCCCCGCCTGCCAGCCAGAGGTGGCCCGGTGGCATTCCTCCCCTCCCTAGGTGCTGGGAAGGGCCCTGGAGAGCGGGGCGGGCTGTGACCAGGCTCTGGGGCTCTTTGCGCCATCCAGACCAGACAGGCGGAGGGACTCGGGGTGCTGCGGGCCAGCTGAGTCACAGGGTGGGGCTCTGAGGCAGCACCCCACCCTCCAGTCCCGGGCCAGAGCTGGCGGCAGACTGGAGCGCCGGTCTGCCCGCGGCGGGCACCCGCGTTTGGAAAGGTAGCCCTGGCCTCGGTGGCTGCTGGAAGGTGACGCAGGCCGGGCTCTTCAGAAGCCTTGTGGCCTCGGGCCCGGCTACTGTGGGCTGGCCTTAAAGCGGACACTGCCTCCAGGTGGAGGGCGGTGGGTGCAGGACGTGGGGGAATGCAGGTCCTTGTCCCCCCCAGGGGAGGTCCAGGTGGCACTGTCGGGCTGGAGGGCCCTGGGAGGGTGCAGCCGCGCGTACCTCCGAGCCGTGGAAGCAGCACCGGCCCCGCGCCTCCCGCGGCTTCGTGTTGCCTTCCGAGTCCCCTCGTGATGCCCAAGGCTGCGGAGGCCCTGGACGGGGTCTGTGTGAGGGGTGCTGGTGGCCGAGGCTCCCCGAGGCCCAGGTGGGCAGTGTGGGTGGCGAGGCCCGAGTCCTGGGTCGGGAGGGCCCCCCTCCCCCTCATTTCCGGCGCTGCGGGCGGGGTGTCTCGAGGGGCCCCACTGTGTCGACTAGCATGGAGTTCGGGGTGGGCGTGGCCCCGGGTCAGGAGCGTCCTTGTTTACGCAGCGCTGAACGCCCGGGCCGCTGTCCCGTCACCACGTGTGTTTCTGTCTGCGTCCCCCAGACGGGCAGCCTTGTTGCGGGGCATGCGGACACTCTGGTTGTCGGGGGCCACTCGTCTGTCCCCGGGGAGCTGGGGGACGGGGGTCGGCGAAAGAGCAGGTGGAACGCGGCTGGTGGGGCTGGTGTGCCGAGGAGCCAGCCAGGGCTCGGTCGCCGCGAGGGCAGTGGGGCTCTGGAGGGCCTGATGTCCGCACGGGCACCCCGGCTGGACCCTTTGTGCCTCAGTTTCCCCGTCTGACAGGTGGCCAGCAGGAGCCCCTCGCTGGCACAGAGCCCAGGTCGGGCGTGGCGGCGCTCACGGGGGTCCAGTGGGGTCTGCTCCTCACGTTCTGGGGGTGCGGCTCAGCTGGGAGCCCCTTTCCTGGAGGCTGGAGGGGGTCCTGCCTGTCCCTGGGACGTCTTGGAGGCAGGGGTCCGGGAGGGCGGGGGCAGCACAGGGCTGACCCACGTGGAGAAGCCAAGGGTGCCAGTTTCCCCTCGTATGGCAGGAGGGCTCCCCGTGCTGGGCGCTGGCCTTGGGGACATGGGCCGCTGTCACCTGCTCACTGTGGCCCCGTGTGCATCGCCAGGTTTGGCCCCTGTCTCAGCCAGGCCCTGAGCTCTAGGTGGCCTGGGGAAAGGGCGTGTTGTCAAACCGCATCGGGCCAGAGATGGGGAGGGGCGTGTCTGCACGCTGTCCCCTTACCTGTCAGCCTGCAGAGACTCTGAGTGAGGCCTCCTGGGGCTTCCCTGGTGGTGCAGTGGTTGAGAATCCGCCTGCCGACGCAGGGGACACGGGTTCCAACCCTGGTCCGGGAAGATCCCACGTGCCGCGGAGCAACTAAGCCCTGCGCCACAACTACTGAAGCCCGCGCGCCTAGAGCCTGTGCTCTGCAACAGGAGAAGCCACGGCAATGAGAAGCCCGCGCACCGCAACAAAGACCCAGTGCAGCCAAAAATAAATAAATAAATTTAGGAAGAAGAGGGAGGCCTCCTCGTGTTCTGGGAGGCGGGGAGTGGGCGGCGGTCCCTGACCCTCTGTGGAATGCGGGCTCCACCCCTGGCCTGGAATGCAGCCTCTCCATTGTGGAGGCCGAGGTGGTTTGGGAGCCCTGATCCTCCAGGGGAGCCAGCAGAGGCCAAATTCCGCAAATACCGGCAGCTCCAAACACAGGGCCCGGAGCGCTGCTTCCCGGGGAAGCCCTGTGGGCCTGGCCTGGGGGAGCTGGCTGAGGGTCCTCAGGGGAGGCCGAGCCCTGGGGGATGGGGTCTGAGCAGCCTCGAGGGGAGAGGCACCGAAGGGCCTCCCCTGCGTCTCCCCGGCGGAGCAGGGGCTGCCGTGGGGCCTGTGGACGGCCCTTGAGGCCCACGCCTGACCCCCAGGGCGGCTCTCTCCGCAGCCCCCCACCCCGGCCTGGCCGCCCGGCCCGCCGGGCCTGGGCAGTGCTGGTTGAAAGCTCAGGCTCAGGTCTTCGCGTCCTACCTGCTTCACCTGCCGGTCACCTCGGGGGCCATCCCCCACCCCCACCCCGGTCTGAACGGCCGCAGCGGTGCCAGCCTGGCCCGTGTGGCACGTCTTGGGCAATGCTGGTGCTGTCGGGAGCCCCCCCTGAGACGTGGTTCAGCCCCTTCCCCTGTGTTTGGTCCACGGCGGCCACCAGGTCCCTTTGGCCCTGGGCAGTCGCCATGCTTCCCAGAGCCCGTGCTGCAGGGAGGGGACCAGCCGCCTGCGCCTGCTCTGTGCAGTCAGGGAGTCGTGCAGCCACATTGCCCGGACACCGTACTCGCTAAACCTGAACACGGCGGCAGGTAAACCCTCCACCTGCACCTGGGCATCCCAGGCTGCTGGCGGGGCTCCACGTAGGTGACACAGCGTCCCATGGCCGCCCCTGATCCCTCGCTCCGTCCTGTCCAGCCCCGTCCCCACGAGCCTGCATCCGTGTCTGTGGCCTCCGATCTCCTGTGGGAGGAAGGGGATTCCCGTGAAGGTCGCTGAGGTCCTTTGTAGGCCTGTCCTTCCCGTGGCACCCGGAGCCGGCTGCCCCTCCTGCCCTGCGGCATGGTCCTACCCGAGACCGCCCGTGCAGGGAGCCCCGAATGGCTGCGTGCAGCCCTCAGCTGGCTGGGCGGGACGGGGTCTCGGGCAGGTACGTGCTGCACGGACCGTGAGGGGCAGGTGGCGGTCAACGGAGGGAGCGCAGCCGAAGGGCCTGCCGTCTCGGCCGCAGGCGGGTCTGGGCGGCGGGGCCCCTTAGCGCCCCTCCCCCAGCCTTCCGTGGGCTCTCCGAGGGGCCCTGAGATGCCAGCCCGTGCTGCCCGTGCTGGCCCCGGCCACAGCTCTTGTCCTGAGGGTAGGGGCGCGTGGGGTGGGCCGTCGGCTGACCTCCCCAGCCTTCCCCTTCCAGAAGGCTGGATCTGATCTAGCCCTTGGTCTCCTCTGGGTCTGGGCCTGGAGGGCGGGGGTGTGGCAGGTGTGGCCACCGCGTGCTCTGGGTGCTGCCGTGGGAGCTGCAAGGCCTGGCTGCCTGTGCGGACGACAGGGGTCGGCTGGTGCCGCTGGGCGCTCCCGCTGCCACGTCTGTCCTTTTCCTCCATCTCCCGCCCGCCCGCGCCTGGCAGAAGCAAGCAGGGAAGTGTTTATGGGTTTCTCCTCGAAGCCAAATAAGGCAGAGTGAACAAGGTGGCTGGAGATGCAGCGGGCTGGGGGCGCGCGTGGGGGCAGCCAGGCTCACACGGGACCCCCGCCCTGGCAGCTGCCCTGGCCTGGCAGCCTTCCCCTGGGGTCTCTGAGCCTCCGGGTTGCGCCTGGCCCTGCCCAGAGGAGCTTCACCCAGCTGGCGGAGAGGCAGGCCCGAGGATGCCCGTTGGCGGGTCAGGGGAGCCCGGGCCTAGCCCTGCCGCTGCCCCGGGGCCTGGGGGCTCAGATGCCTCATGTCCTCCCAGCCTCCTGCCCAGTCTGTGGAAGGGCAGCCTGGTCCTGGCGGCCCGACCGCCCTGTGGTGTGTTCCCCCTGGTCTTCCCCTCTCGGTCAGTTCACCGTACACGACCCCAGTTACACGTGAGAACCTTCTCCCCGTGAAGAAGGAAGCCTCCCAGGTAGGGCCGAGCCCCTCCCACACAGGTAAACACTGGCTCTGCTTAGAGTGGCTCTTTCGGGCGTTTTTGGCATTCACACGTGTGTGTCTGTTCTCATTTAAGTTTGTTTTTTAATTTATTTATTTTACTTATTTATTTTTGGCTGCGTTGGGTCTTCATTGCTGCACACAGGCTTTCTCTAGCTGTGGCGAGCGGGGGCTACTCTTCGTTGCGGTGTGCGGGCTTCTCATTGCGGCGGCTTCTCTTGTTGCGGAGCACGGGCTCTAGACGCGTGGGCTTCAGTAGTTGCAGCACGCAGGCTTTACTAGTTGTGGCGCGCAGGCTCAGTAGTTGTGGCGCACGGGCTTTGTTGCTCTGCAGCATGTGGGGTCTTCCCCGACCAGGGCTAGAACCCGTGTCCCCTGCATTAGCAGGCGGAATCTTAACCACTGCGCCACCAGGGAAGTCCCTCATTTAAGTTTTACACAAGAGGCGTGGCAGTGGGCGTGGCCGGCCACGACTTGTGTCCTCCAACAGGGCCTTGGAGGTTGGTGAGTTCTCTCTGCTACCTGCCAGGCGCCGTTTCCATAGCAGCATTTCCCTGAGCGGGAGTGGTTATGACCCCTCCCACCCAACAGCTGGGGAAACTGAGGCCCAGAGGGGCCCGCGTCTCCTGCAGGGCTGGGCCTCCAGCCGTTTCACAGGTGGGGAGACTGAGGCTGGGATGAGTTCCGTGGCCCCTGGCCCGGGCTCTTTGCCACTGAGCCGCCTCCTTCCAGAAGCTCTTCCCAAGCACTCAGCCCACGGCCCTCCTCCCCGTGACCCCGAGCCAGGGCCCAGCAAGAAGAGGAGGAAGGGGCCGGTGAGCTGCAGTAGCCCCTGGACTCTGGGCCCCACGCCCTGCCACCCTCCACCCCGTTTTTCCATGTACCATGGCCTTGGCCGCCCTGCAAGGGGCCTGGCTGTCCCCCAGCTTGGTGGGAGGGCGGGCAGCTCTGCCTGGGCCCTGGTTTCCCACAGCTGTCCCTGCAGACCTGCTAGTCCTGGACCAGTCCCCCCCCCACCCCCCGCTGCATCTGTCCCCCTCAGACTGTCCTGTAGGGCTGGTTCGGCAGCGCCTGGGGCTGACCCTCACCCAGCCACTTCTGCTCTCTGGGCCGCCTAGACCCACACCATTTCTGGGGGGCATCAGCCCCCATCCCTCAGCTTCAGCTCCCTCGCTCAGTTTCCTCATCTGCAAAGTACAGGCGACAGTCGTGCCCCTCATGGGTGCTGGGCAGTCATGGCGGCCGTGGTGCGTCCCCCCCAGTCCTGGCCTCTCCCTAGGTCTCTCCCAGGCCCACTGTCCTTTCATCTCTGATGCTGACGCAGGCCTGGCATGACCTCTGAGCCTTCTCGTGCTGCCCCTGCAAGCCTCTGGGGTCCCCCGCCCACGCTGGCCTGTGGGTCCCACTGGCCGATGGCGTGGTGCTCAGGCTGGCCTCCTGTGTGTCCCGGGGCTTCCCCGCATGGGGCTAGAACACCCCTCGGAGGGTCGAGGTGAGGGCCCCGAGGGTGCGTGAACAGCTGCCCATCCGTCCCACAGCCCTTCACGCTGGCACGCCTTCCCCCACTTCACAGGTGGGGAAACTGAGGCTCAGGGCGGGCGGCCTCCTCAAACTCCCTCGGGAGGACGGGCCTCGTGTCCTCTTCTCCCACCCGGCGTGCAGGCCAGCCTTGGGGTGACGTCACGGCACCGCGGGTGCACCTGGGGGCTTCGACGTCTGGCCGCCCCCCTCCCCACAGGCCCCCCATCTCCCTGCAGGCCGGGCCGTGGTGTCCAGCTCTGTGTGGAACGTCCCGGGTGTTTGTAACCTCCACGCCGGCCTCCCTGCCCTCCCTTCCTGGCTGGGCACCAACTGAGACCAGGGGTCACTTTCCCCATCTGCAGGACCAGGCTCTGATGTGCTGGATGAGGGTCTCTGAAGGGTTAAACATGCAGGCAGGGGTGGGGGGAGCCTTTCCTGCCCAGCAGGCAGCCCTGCTGGCTTTCCCTCTGCCCTCACCCCATCCTATTGTTCCTGGCTCGGGAAAAGGCATATTTCCCCCATGAGGTCACCAGCCACAGGCCACTCTGATGGGGAGGTGGGAGCTGCCTGGGCAGAGCAGGCCTGTCCCCCTCCTCAGGACGTCCCCACCGCCTCTCCACCTGAGCGTCCTCCTCCTCTGCGGGAGCCTGGGGCTGCCCCAAACCTCCCCTGGCCTTCCCTGAGTCTTAGCCGGCCCTCGAGGCCAAATGCAATGCCACCTCCTCCAGGCGGCCTGCTCAGATGCCCTGAGCCTCCTAGTCACACAGAGTCACGGTGAGGCCAGGTCCCCGAGGGCTAGGTGTGGAGCCAGGAGTCTGGACCCAAGTCCTCACTCTCCCAGCACGGAAGCCCTTCTGCTGTGGAAACCTGATTCCCCCTCTGAACAGGGGAGAACGTGAGAGTCGGCTCAGCTCCCCGTTTAGAGCCCTGTTTGCCTCTGCTCCCTGCTCCCGTGCTGGCCCCGGGCCACTGTTTGCTCTGCTGGCCTCTTACCCTGTCCCCAGGCCCTGATAACAGGCAGGGGAGGTGGGCTGGGCATGTGACCCCAGCCCCCTCTCTCATCCTGGCCCCGGGTGACCCGGCTGGGGGCCAGCGGGCCCAGCTGTCCTGGCTCACGTCCCCTGGGTCAGCGTCCGGTGCCAGCCGCGCTCCTGGCCACCCCGTGGCCTGTGTTTCCTCATCTGTGTTGGAGGCGCTCGCGTCCCAGGCCGCGCTCATCCTGTCTCTGCCCTCTGTGTCTAATGAATGAGTGACTCTGAGGGGCCGTTGTCGCCCCTCCAGGGCAGGCCCTGTGCGGGCTCTGGCGCCCGGCGACCCTCCCAGGGTGGGGCAGTGCCTGGCAGCGCCCACCTGGGGCTGACGTGCTGTCCGTCGTCCGTGTCCCCCGTCCGTGTCCGTCCGTCCGTTCCCCCCCCCCACCCCGTCGTCCCACGCGCTCCCCCGCCCCCTCTGACGCTTCATCTCTGATTTCCTGCTTTTGGCCGATGGAGCTTCTAGATTCTTTTCCTCCTGCTTGGCCTGGGGCTGGGGAGGGGCCGGAGGCCCGGCCCCACTGGCTGCAGACTGCGGGGCTCTGGCTGGCCCCTGCCCCTCCAGTTCTGGGCTCTGAGATCCTTCGCTGATTTCTGGGGCCGTTTGTTCTTTTATTTTGGTAAAATACACATAAGATAAAATTTACCATCTTAACCATTTTATTTATTTTTTATTATTAATTTTGGGGGCCACGCCACGCAGTATGCGGGGATCTTAGTTCCCCGACCAGATATCGAGCCTCTGGCCCCTGCAGTGGAAGCGCAGAGTCTTAACCACTGGACCGCCAGGGAAGTCCCTTAACCATTTTTTTTTTTTTTTTTTTTTTTTTTTTTGCGGTATGCGGGCCTCTTACTGCTGTGGCCTCTCCCGTTGCGGAGCACAGGGTCCGGACGCGCAGGCTCAGCGGCCATGGCTCACTGGCCCAGCTGCTCCGCGGCATGTGGGATCTTCCCGGACCGGGACACGAACCCGTGTCCCCTGCATCGGCAGGCGGACTCTTGACCACTGCGCCACCAGGGAAGCCCCTTTAACCATTTTTGAGTGTATGGTTCAGTGGCATTAAGTACATCCTCGGTATGGTGCAACCGTCACCACCACCTCTGGAACTTTGCATCCTCCAGGACTGAAACCCTCATCTGGGAAGCGCTAGTTCCGTCTCCGCGTCCTGGGTCAGCGTCAGTGTCAGAGCCAGGCCTCCGGGAGCTTCCCCAGGACCCGCACCGCGTGCGCCTCCCCGTCACGGGCTAGTGAACGCCGTGGCTGGTGCGGTGTGCTGTTCAGCTCTGGTGTCCCGGGCGGATCAGAACATGAGTACGTCAGGGCAGAGAACTGCAGCATGTGCCCTCGGGAGAAAGCTCCCTGGATGGCTGGGTGGGCGGTACCGCCTGGCTGGCACTGTGGAAGGAGAGGGGCAGAACCCAGCAGGCTGCAAAGCGCAGCTCTGGGAAACAGAAAGGAACTTACAAGCCTTTGCCGTAGATGCAGTTCCCGCCTGCCTCTTGGCCCAGATCAGGTCGATTTGTTTGTTTGTTTTTACGAAAACGTGTACTTGTGGAAAAGCTTTAGGTTTCGAGTTGAGCTGTTGGCTGTGGCAGGTGTACATGTGGAGGGGGGCGGCTTAGCTCTAGGGGTGCTCCGGGCAGTGGGGGGGCGCGGCAGCAGCCAGAAAGGAAGGCGGCCTGACCAGAGCTCGGGACCGCGGCGCTGGCCGTGTGGCGCTCTGGGCTTCCTTATTGCTGGGGTGATGGGGGGCTTGAGGAGACGGTGGGAAGGGGCTGAACACCCCACCTGGCCCTGCCACCTGCTCCGGGGAGATTGTCTGCATAGCTGAGTCCGTGGCCGGGTTCAGGTCGGCTTGTTCTGGCCCAGGCCGTCCAGACGGCTGCTGAGTGGCCCAGTTGCTCAGTGACGAGACCCGAGTTGGGACACATGGCACCTCCCTGGCATCCCCAGACCCCCTCACTTCCTGGGAGCGGGTGAGGTCCCGGCACCCACTGCACTTCATCAGGATGGGGTCAGCAGCGCGAGACGCAGGGGGCGCCCTGGAGTCAGTGAGGGGAGAGGCTGCAGACACGTGCGTGACTCGTGCCCCGGACGACGTGCTGGGGGGCCCCGCCGTGGCCCGAGTGGGTGTACCCAGCTGTCTGGGAGGCAGAGGTGGGGGGAGGAGGCTAAGAGAGCTGGACCCCAAAATCAGCTGTGCTGTGTGTTGACTGAAAAAACATCTTACAAAGGAGAGAAAGCAAGTCGGGAGAATGTTGTGACCTCAGGGTTGGCCCCGTGACGGGGGCTCCGCGGGGCGGGTGCCTGCGACACATGCAGACATGACGGCCACGCTTGTCAACAGACAGCAGAGCCGTCGTTAAGTCAGGCGTGGTGCTCCCGGTAACAGTGACACGTCACGCATTGAGCGAGGTCGCTCGCCCACGCAGGGAGGTGGCAGCCTCGCAGGGGTGACACGCACAGCACCCACGGCAGAGAGGCTCGGGGGGCGATGGTCGGGGGGCACGGGGCTGGTTGCCCCCACCCCCCAGCAGCCGGGCTGACCGCGTCCTGTTTGCTCCGCAGCCTGCCTCTTCCGCATCAACGCGCTCTCGCTGGTCTACCTGCTGTTTCTGCTCCTGCTGCCCTGGTTCCCGGGCCCCTCCGGGCACAGCATCCCAGGTAAGGGCGGGCGGGGCTCTGCTGGGGGGGTGGGCGGTGACTCGGGGTCTCGGAGCTCTTTGTTCAGGGGCCTGGGGTTGGGGGAGCGTTGGGGCCCCGGCAGCGCCGGGCAGGGATGGACTTTCTCTGCGGTTGAGGAGCCTCCAGGGAAGGATGGGTGGTCCTGAGTCTCATTTTTCATGGAGGACCCTTGGCTGGTTTCAGAATCTCTTTTCTGACCTCATGCCACAGGGGCCATGATGCAGGATGCCCCTGGGGCGTCTCCTGGCCGTGGGCTGGGCCGCCTTCCCACCGGGTCCCTCCCCCAATCCCCACCCTGTCCCAGCGCCGTCCTTGCGGCCCCTCTGCCCTGAGCGGCTGCGGCCAACCTTAGGTCCAGCTGCCACGCCGGCTCCCCAGCCCCGTCGTGGACTCAGGCTCCATCCACGTGCACTCGGCTTGCTGCGGGTGGGAAGGCCCATCAGGGCGCCTGGGCCCCCAGGACGGTGTGGACGGTGGTGCCCACGGCACGGGCTCGTCTGAGAGGAGCTGGAGCGGAGAGGATCCCTGCGTAGGAGGTTCCCTGCCCCCTGCGCAGCAGAGCACGGGCCCCTGTGAAGGGAGGTGCAGGCCTGCAGGCAGGGGGCACGGCTGAGGGGTCCCTTGGCGCTGGGGCTCCCACCAGGTGCTCTCTGGGTGCTTCTGCACTTGCCGTCGTCCCGGCTTCTCGGTGAGGACAGGTGCCTGGGGACTGCTCTGCGCCCCGTGGGTAGGGAGGCCGTTAGGTTTTGGAGGGTGAAGAGAGGCACCCAGGGAGCAAGTTGGGCCGCACAGCCAGGCTGTGGCCCCCGTGCCCGGCGGGCCGAGGGTTTGGCCGAGACCCTGGAGGGAGGCGTGCCCACGCACTGCCCCGCGGGGTGCTGGCCACTCTGGGGCCTCGGGCGTGGCCTGCGGCTGCCGAGACCACCCCATACTGAGCGGCCACACAGCACGTCCCCACCCACAGTCCAGAGGCCGGAGTCTGGCCCGGGCCTCATGGGGCGGAAGCCCAGGTGTCGCAGGGCTGGTCCCTCCTGGAGGCTCTGGGAGCACCTGCTTCCCAGCTTCTTGGCTCGGGGCCCCTCCCTCCATCGCCCAGGCTGGCGATGGCCTGTCAGTGACAGTCCCGCCCTGTCACTCTGACTCTGCCCTCCTGCCCCCTTTCCACAGTTAGGACCTCCCCTTCCAGGGGAGCCAGGGGCAGCTCCCTGCTGGAAGTCCAGCTGATTGGCACCGTTGGTTCCCCTCTGCTGTGTCAGGAAGCACTCCCAGGGCCCCCGGATTGGGCATGGATTTCCCCGAAGGAGTGTCATTCTGCCTTCTACAGGGTGGCAGGTCACCCCTCCCCGGCCTGTGGCATCTGGCGGTAACCCCCTCCTCAGCCTCTCTCCCCACTTGGGGCACTCGTACGGAGCCCTGATCTTGCAGTGTGGGTAGAATTCAGGGGAGGGGCCCCAGCACGGGTGCAGAGCAGGGAGCCACGGGGGACCCCAGGCCAGACCCCTCCCCAGCCAGCTGGCCCAGCTGCCCCCCAACTCGCAGCTCCCTGGGGAGGGCTGCTGGGCAGAGTCTGGCATCCGGGCCTTCCTCTCCTCTCCGTGGACCCCGTTCCCGGGCTTTCGGTTCAGAGCTGCTTGTTCCGTCAATATTTCCTGCCCACTAGCAACTGGGAACACTTTCCTCTAATTGGCAGTGGTGGAAGCACAGGCTCCCGGCCAGGGCAGGAGTCCAGAGTGGGGAGGGGTCAGGGAGCAGAGGGAGAGGCGCTGGGAAGACTTGCCCGCCTGACCTCCATCCGTCCATCTCTCCAGCCCCAGAGGCCCTTCGGGGACAGGGAGGGTGCCGGGTTTTTCCGGGCAGAAGAGAGGAAAGCGTGAGGCCTGCCCGTGCCTGTGCCGCAGCTGGGCCTCAGCGCCGGCAGCTGGTGGAAGGTCTGAGGCTGTGCAGGGTGCCCGTGGGCGCCGACTGATTCCTGGCCCCATCCCCGTGGGGGCGTCAGCCTGACCCCGGCTCCCTGTGCAGGGCGGAGAGGGGTCAGGGCCATCACTTTGCCGGGCACTGGGGCGGCGGCCGTGGGCCACGTGCCCCGCGCAGGGCAGGGCAGAGGTGCCGCAGAGCTGCAGGTGGACCCGAGGGGGTCAGCTCCTGGCGACCTGATTATGTTTAGGGACTCAGGGAGGCCCTGCCCCTGCCTTAGAACAAGCCCAGCCCCGCGGCGGCTCGCGGGAGAGGGGGCGCCTGCCCCGGAGCCCCGCGGCTCTGCTTGAGCTCAGGTGCTGTTGGGACGTGGTGGGCCGCGTGGGCGGGCCCGGTTCACCTCGCAGAGCAGTCAGTGCGCCGGGAGGCTCCCTGTCTTTGCCGAATGAGGGGATGAGAGGCTCCGCCATCCTCCCCAGACCTGCGCCCTCCTGCCTGTGAGCAGACGGCGCCCCGGGGTCGGCAGAGCAGGTGGCCCCCGCTGCCCCCGCCCAGGGCCTCGCGCTCCAGCTCTGACCCCCCGTGGGAACCCTGTCTCCCCCTGCCCCACCTCTGCACCGTCCTCGGTGTGACAGAGCCTCGGACGACCGGAGGACGCCCCTTCCCTCAGCTCCGCTTACGCACATCGCGTCAGGAGGGCGAGGTCTGCAAGCCGCTCACCGTAGCACCAGAGCCGGGCCCAGGGTGGGCGCCGCACCCGCGGAGGCTGGGGCTGCCCCAGAACAGGGTCGCGGGAGCGGGGCCTTCGTGGCGGCAGGTAGTGCCGAGGGCGGAGATGCCCTGGAGCGTTTGCAGACTGAGCAGCCGCGTCAGGGAGGTTTGGGGCTCGACCCCGGTGCCCGCTCTGGGCAGACAGATGCCCTTGTACCTGCCACGAGCCTCCCTGTCTTCTGCTCCTGGAGCCGCAGCCTCCCGGCCCCACTTCCTGCTTCTCCAGATTCCTGCCTGAGCCTAAAGTCCCTGAGCGGAGCCCCGGCTCGTTCGGGAGGAGAGACTCCTGTGTGACCCCTGCCCTGCACGGTGCACGGCAGAGGTGGGGTTGCCTGCCCACGAAGGCAGGCCCCGTCCATCCGCGGCGCTCCTGTGCTGTGCAGGCCTCACGTGGCCGAACGGGTGACCCGAGGTCAAGGAGAGAGGCAGGCGGCACTTCCAGCAAGTGCAGCGTGTGGTCTAGCGCCCATACGCACCCTTGACACACACGCACACATAGGCACACGCGTGCGCGCCCGCCAACGATACTCGCTCTTTCTGGCACTCAGGGCCGAACCTCGGAGTCCACTGGTAGACTCTAGTGGTCACCTGCCACACCCTTTATCCCTCCTGGGCGATTCAGGAGCCCCACACTGGCTTGACCCCCCTCCCCTTCTGAAATCAGAGCTGCCCTTTGGCCTCACCCAACACTGCTGTCAGCCATCCCTCTATCCTCTCATTCTCCATCCAGCCCATCTTCTAATCCATACATCCTCCCGTCCTCCCATCCACCCATTCATTCATGTGTCTGTCCTCCAGTCCATCCATCCTCTCCTCCCATCCATCCTCCCATCCATCTGTTCGATTTATCTGTCCTCCAATCCATCCATTCATCCATCCCTCCTTCCTTCCATCCATTCTTCCATCCATCCCCCATCCCATCATCCCCCATCCATCCATCTCTCCTCCCACCCATCTATCTCCCATCCATTCCCCCATCTATCCCGCGTCATACATCCTCTCATCCACCATTTATCCATCCTTTCTCCCATCTATCCATCCACCCTTCATCCTCCCATCCACCCATTTATCCTCCCATCCATTTGTTCCCCATCCGTCCCCTCATCCCTTCGTCCATCCATCCGTTCATTCCTCCTCCCATACATCAACTCATCGTGTGAAATCCCAGGGTACAGCCGCCTCTCGGAGCCCGAGGCTTTGCGTGGGCAGGAGAGCATCCCAGGTTCGATAGGCGGTGTGGCTGAGTGCTGGGTGGGGCCTTCCCTGGACGGTGCACGCTCTCAGCCCGCACTGGGCATGAGGCAGCACCCCACTGCCAGGGCCAGGCAGCAACACAGATGTTTCCGGGATACATGAGCAAAGCTGGAGGGAGCTTTTCCTTCCTGCACTGGCTCTGCCCCCACTGCTCCACGCCCCAGGAAGGGGACAAGACCAAGCGCAGGCAGGATGGGTGTACTGTGTACTCTGCTGATTCTTTGCTGTGCGACTGTGGGCAAGTCACTTCACCTCTCTGTGTCCATTCCCGTCTGTAAATCGGGGTCGTGATAGTGCTGGACCACGGGGCTGGGTGAGCGGCCAGTGGGCTGGTGTAGGAGGGGGGTGCTGCATGAGCTCACTTCTCACGGCCCCTAAGACCCTGGGTCCGTGCTGGGTGCGTGTCTCGGGCTGGTGCACACAGCCTGGCTCGGCCGGTAGCCAGGGCTGAGTGGCCTTGAGCGGTCTGCTCCCTCCGCATCCCCCCGCTCCAGGCCTGGCTGCATGCCGGCCCCACCGCTCCCGTCTCTGCCTCCAGGTCACACCGGCCGCCTCCTGCGAGCCCTGCTGGGTTTCAGCCTCCTCTTCCTGGCAGCCCACCTCACCTTCCAGATATGCCTGCACACCGTGCCCCACCTGGACCAGCTTCTGGGGCCGAGCTGTGAGTCACGAAGGGCCGGGAAGGGGGTGCCTGGGGGCAGCAGGCCCGGGGGAGAGCCTGGGGAGGGTGGGGGAGCCTCAGCCTCCTCGGAAAGGTCAGCTCAGCCTCAGGGGCCGCCCTGCCTCACCCAGGCCCTGCCTAATGTGGGCCGCCTCTGAGCCCAGCCACGATTCACATCCGGCCCAAATGGCCCACCTCTAAGTGCCCCGGTAATAGGTGGCCGTGAGGCTGGGCTGAGCCCCGGCCCCGTGCTGGTCCCAGAGCACTGTGTCCGGGCAGCCCCGGTCTTCGCAGGCCCCTCCGTCTCGCATCTTCCTCCTGAGCCCTCTGGGGCAGAGCGACTTGGCCGAGGGGGCGGGCCCTGGTGTGCCGCCCGCCCACTGTCCTGCGCGCTTTCACCCCGAGGATGGAATCCCCAGCCGGCACCCAGCCCTCCCACCTCCACTGACACTAGCGCCCCAGTGTTCAGACGCCGGAACCCTGGGCTCCCATCCCCACTGCCCGGTGGGGTCTCCCACCTCCACGTCCTAGCGGCTCGTGGCGGGCAGGGTGTCCCACCCCGCTTCCCATTTTCATTCCGTGAAGATCGTGCCTCTCCTGCAGTTTAGAAACTGGAGAGAAGTCAGGTGCCTCGAGGGCCCTCTGGTCCTGGCGGCTCTTAGACCAGCCCTCCCCCCTCGGGCCCCCAAGGAGCGGCCGGCCTCGGCTGATGGGTCCGAGAGCCCGGCCCAGCCTCCCGGGCCACACAGCGCCCGGCTGGGCCATGAAACCCATTCTGCCAGGCGGAAGTAACGGGCTTTGGTCTGCCCAGCTTTCCCCGGCTGGGCCTCAGTTACCCTACCGGCGGAGGCAGCGTTCTCAAGCACCCCCAGACACCAGGGGTTCCGTGGCCCTCCTGGCAACACAGAAGGGGTTTCTCAGCACCCGCCCGCCTGACCCGGTTCCCCCGTGCCTCTCTCTGCAGGCAGCACCTGGGACACCGTCTCCCGACACATTGGGGTCACAAGGTGAGTCCCCCAGCCTCCCTCAGGGATCTCCTGGGCCTCCAGCTCCCGGGGCGCCCCCTGCTGGCACCTGCCCCCCCTGAGCCGACCACCGGCTTTCCCTACCCTCCACAGGCTGGACCTGAAGGACGTGCCGAACGCCATCCGCCTGGTGGCCCCCGACCTGGGTGTCCTGGCGGCCTCCTCCCTGTGCCTTGGCGTCTGCGGGCGCCGTACGCGGACGGCCCGGCGGAGCCAGCGCGCCCAGGAGCCGGTGAGGGATGGGGGCGCGCCTGTGTCCCAGCCACCTGAGGACTATTGTACTTCTCTTTGTTCCTCTCTATCTCTTTCTTTCTACAAACGTGGACGGTTTAGTTGTAAAAGTCCGTATGTGCCCATCATGGAGAGACATGGCCATGGAGGAGGTCCAGTGCACGTCCCTGTGGGGGGTTGCTAGCACTGCAGCGCGTGGTCCTAGCGCGTGCAGGGACCCCAGGCAGCGCCTGCGCCTTTCGAGCTGCCCCTGGAAGAGGGTCTTCGGGGCCGCAGGGCAGTAGGGAGTCAGCGCTCTTGGAGGATGACCTGCGCCAGCCGTCAGGGAGCACCTAGGGGCCGATGGGTGAAAGGACGGACCGACAGAGGGACAGACGATGTTTGAGCAGCCGTGCCCACAGTGGGGCCATCGGTGGGCCGCGTGTGTCAAGGCAGGGGCTGTGTCGGCTCAGAGACCTGAAGCAGGGCCCTCCGCCAGAGTCCTCGGGGTCCCCGTGGGCTCTACCCTCCGTGTCCTCTCCTGTCCCTGCACGAGGGCTGTGGTCTCGAGCCCAGTCTGGGCCCCTCACACTCGGCCTCAGCCTCTGTCGAGTAGGACCTGGTCTCCAGGGCTGGGCCGGGTCTGTGGCCATCCAGGGTCCCTGCCTGGGAGGCCCTGGGGGGCCCCAGGCTCACGCCTTCAGCCCCAGTGTCCGCTGGCCCAGCAGCTGATGCTTGCGGAAACGAGGACCTCAGTCCCCAGGGAGAAGGGGACTTCCTACCGCAGGTTGAGACGGGGCTCAGCCTACAGCTGACCTGCCTGTCCCCCGAGTCCTGCAGGACAAGGCTGGCATCCGCATTTCAGAGGGGGAGACGGGGGCCTGGAGGTGGAGTGGCTTTTCCAGGCACTTGTGGGGGTCAAGTGGGGCTGGGACCGCCCTGCTGCCTGCCCTCGGGGTGGCTCCCTGACTTGGCCATCCCCCTCCATCTCCCCGGTGCATGGGCACCGGTGGGCGCAGGGGCCAGGGAGGCCTCTGGTTTCCTCGTTAGCAGAGCCGGGGCTTCCCAGAACAGCTTCACTTGTTTCCCACGCCTGGGGCGGGCGGGAGGGGCCGGCTCCCCAGCCCACGCTGCCCGTCACCCCTCGGAGCACAGGGCTGTCCTGGCAGCCCCTGGGGGCTGACCTCCGGCCCCGGGGCGGCTGGTGTAGACAGACGTCAGAGCAAGGCCACGGGGGCCCATCACAGGCGCCCGGCGTTCAAGGCCAGAAGCAGCCCCAGCGCCCGTGTGGATGCTGCCACCGGCAGGGCCGCGGCACACGCGGCTGCACACGATCTGTGCACACGCGCCCGTCCTGACTTGGCACACGTGGGTCTGTGCCTGCCCTGAGGGGGTCATTGGGGCTGCGGTGGGAGGTGCGTCCCGGGGGGCCGGCCGAGGCGGGGCTGGAGCCGGGCCTGGGTGGGCTGGACCATGCGGGCGGCCCCCAGCAGCTGTCCTTCTGCCCAGCAGCTGCCTCTGTTCTTCCCACTCCCAGAAACGCTCATTTTCCACGGCAGCTTTCCCAGGGCCGGGGCCAGGCTGTGGGCAGGGTTGAGCTCGGGCCTGGCTGTAGTGCCTTCCAGCAGCTGTCCCCCTATCCCCTCGTCCTGGTGCATGATGGGGGGACCCTGGGTACTGCTCTGACCCCAGGGCTGGGGCCTGCCCCGTGCCCCACCCTCATTTGACAGGCAGGAAACAGACTGAGAGCGGTTAGGGGGCTCACCAAGGCTGCACAGGCAAGACCCCTAACCCCCGACTCGAAGCCGGTGTGTGAGTGACCGGGGCGCCGGGCCCCTGAGCCTGTGCTGTCAGCCTGGACACCAAGGGCCGCCTCTGCCCCGGGGCAGGGCATAGGCACGGCGCCCATGGTACAGCTGGCGTCTGACAAAGAGTCTGTGTTCTTTCTGCCTCCCCCGGCCTCCCTGGTTCCAGGAAGCTGCTCTGTTCTGGGAAACCCTGAGGTGGGACCAGGGCAGCAGGCCCTGGTGGGTCTCTGCGCCCCGCAGGCCGTTGAGGCCGGGAAGGGCCGCCCAGGTGTGCGTCTCACTCTCCAGAAGCCCCACTGGGCAGCAGAGCAGGAGGCGGCGGCACCCTGGGCGCTGTCCTCCCGGGCCGTGTGATTTGGGGTCCGCTCCGAGCCTCCGTCGCTGTGCTGACGAGGAAGGTGCCGTGGGGCCGAGGCTAGGGTGTAGAGGCGCCCTGTGACTGTAGAGTGAGCTGCACACGTGGCTGTGCTGTGCCCTGCTTTCCTTTTCCCTAAAGATCCCCACGCGGGCCCTCCCGGGCCAAGGGCACCGGGGACAGATGCAGGAGCCTGTGGGCCCGCCCTGTCCTCGGGGTCCCCTGGTGGGGGTGGGGAGTGAGGGGCCCTTGAGGGGCGTCAGAGCACCGTGAGGCCAGCCTGCGTGGGTCGGTCATCTGAGCGCCAAGCCTTGGCAGGAGCGTGTCTTGCTGCCGCAGTGGGCGCCCTCCAGGGCTGTGAACCCGAGCGAGGCGGTGGGAAGACGGTGGGCGGAGCTGGGCCTGGAGGGCAGCACGCGGCCATGCTCAGGCTGGCGGCCCCATGTCCTCGGAGGGCCCGCGGCGGGTGTGGGGCTGCAGGGGTGGCCCCTCCCCACGCACCTGACTTGCGCCCGCCCTGTGACCTCGGCAGGACCATGATGATGGGGGCGTGGACACCGGCTCCCTGGTGGGGCTGCAGGAAGCCCCTGCACTGACCCACAAGCGGAGATCTTGGCTGGCCGCCCGGTTCCGGATCACAGCGCACTGGCTGCTGGTGGCCGCTGGGCGGACTCTGGCCGTAGTGCTCCTCGCGCTGGCAGGTACCCACTGGGCAGGGAGCTGGGACCCCACCGCTGGCGGTCACACCGGCAGGGGTCTCGGCAGCCAAGCTCCCCACTGAGCAGCGAGACGGCAGTCAGGCTGCCCAGGCCGGGCGTGACGCTGTGCGCCTCTGCCTGGCCTGCAGGCATCGCCCACCCGTCAGCCTTCTCCAGCGTCTACTTCCTGCTGTTCCTGACCGTCTGCACCTGGTGGGCCTGCCACTTTCCCATCAGCCCCCTGGGCTTCAGCGCACTCTGCGTCACGGTGGGCTGCTTTGGCGCCGGCCATCTCCTCTGCCTCTACTGCTACCAGACGCCCCTCGCCCAGTCCATGCTCCCGCCTGCCAGCATCTGGGCCAGGTGAGCGCTCGCCCACGGGGCCCCGGCCCTGCCCGCCTCGCACCCGTGAACTTCCTCGCCGCGGTCAGTAACGCACCTTCTGTGGGCAGGGTGTTCGGGCTCAAGGACTTCGTGCCCCCCCCCAACTGCTCCAGCCCCAACGCGCTGGTCCTCAACACCAGCCATGACTGGCCCGTGTACGTGAGCCCCGGCATCCTGCTGCTGCTCTGCTACACCGTGACCTCGCTCCTGAAGCTGCAAGCGCGCTGGCCCGCGGACCGGGTCAGTGCCCAGGCCGGCGCCCCGCGTCCCCGCACCCCTCAGGCCGGGGCGGGGGGCTGAGCTCTCCCCTCCGGCCTCCACAGGGGAAGGAGGCGGCCGGGGGCGACATGGAGCTGGAGGTGGAGCTGACCGAGGTGGAGCAGCGGCCCCAGGGCCAGGCCGGGGCTCCAGCCACCAGGGAGGAGGAGGCCACGCAGGTGAGGGGTCCGGACCGAGCGGCGGGGCTGGCGCCCCCACGCCTCCAGGCTCGGCTCACGGGCCCTGGCTTGTCTGCAGCACACGATGCCTGTGCCGCCGGACCCTGAGGACAACTGCATCGTGCACGACCTCACGGGCCACAGCCCTGTCCAGCAGCGGCCCAGTGAGTAGGATGCGGCCACACGGGTGCTGCCCCCTGGTGGCCTCGCCCGGTCAGCCTGTCCAGCGGCCGCCCAGGGCGGGCGCCGTATCTGTGATGCTCATGGAACCCGAGACCCTGCGGGGGTCTCCAGGCTCCCACCCGCTCCCCACCTGCCTCCCAGTCCCCCGAGACCTTGACTGCTCTGCCTTGGGCTGCCTCTGCGGCCCTGGGAGCTGTGAAGACAGTGTCCCCAGGGCAGGGCTCTGGGGTGCTCTTTCCTTTCCCTTTTTGTTTTTGTGCTAAGCTTCAATTTCCATTTCACAAAGCAGAGGATGAAGCCGCTGGCCTCGGGGGCTGGCATCTGGGGACGTGGGTGCTCACGGAGCTGGAAGGGAATCAGGGCAATCTCCTCCACCCCATCCCTTCAGAGTCTCGGAAGCCAAGGCCTGGAGACGGGCGAGGACTGGCCAGGGTCCCACAGCACATCGGGAACAGGGTCGGACAGGAGCCCGGGCCCTTTGCCCGTGTGTTCCTCCCCCAATGCCCCGTGAGCCTGTGCCAGGTGTGGCCCCCCTCCACCTGGGCTGTGGCTCCAGCGTGCTGTCTGCATTTTCGGGCCACTCGGGTGTAGGCAAGGGGCTCGGGCCTATTGACGTTGGAGTTTCCCCAGCAGGGGTCTCGCCTCCCTGGTGACCCCTGCCCTCACCCCTTAGCGTGCCCCAGGCTGACTGGGCCTAAGGAGACGTCTCCGTTGCACGGCCTGGGCCACCTCATCATGGACCAGAGCTACGTATGTGCCCTCATTGCCATGATGGTAAGGGCGCTGGCCTGGGCCACCCCTCGGGCTGGGGCTTCCCGCGGGCTCCCTCGCCACAGATGGTGTCCTGGTGCCTTGTCACCAGAAGCGGTTGGGACTGTGACCTGCTAGGCCAGGAGCAGCCCCGGCCAGCCCCCAGCCGCGTGTGTGAGTGTGCGCATACGTGCGGTGGGGGTGTGGGTGTGCCTGGGCAGCTCTCCGGGCCAGCGGGGCAGGTTGGCCTTCCTGTCGGAGCACACACGCCCCCGGCCCCGGGGGCCCACCACCTCATCAGCCTGGGGAACGGGGTGTGGGTGCCGGGCCGGGTGTCCTGCGCAGCCCCACCCACGCCCTGGCCGTCCAGGTGTGGAGCATCACCTACCACAGCTGGCTGACCTTCGTGCTGCTGCTCTGGGCCTGTCTCATCTGGACCGTGCGTAGCCGCCACCAGATGGCCGTGCTCTGCTCGCCTTTCATATTGCTCTACGGGCTGGCGCTCTGCAGCCTGCGCTACGTGTGGGCCATGGACCTGCGGCCCGAGCTGCCCACCGCCCTGGGCCCCGTCAGCCTGCGCCAGCTGGGGCTGGAGCACACCCGCTACCCCTGCCTGGACCTGGGCGCCATGGTGAGCCTCTTCCCGCCCCCTGCGTGCCTGTGATGACGCCATGCTGCCCGTTCAGCTTCTAGTGCCGTGGGCGCTCAGGAAGCCGGAGCCCATGTCTGGTGGTCACCGGGGTCACCCAGCCGGCCCGGAGTAGTTGCTCGAAGAGCGTTTGTTGAGTGAACGAGTGATGATCTCGTGTTCCTGGGGGTGCCACCCCATCTGCCTGACACGGGCTCTGTGAGCGTCGCACGCGGCCCCTGGGTCTCAGCGGGCGTCTGTGTCTTTGCCATGCCCCCTTCTGGGACAGGCCATTGCACCTGGACGGCCGTGCTGCTGCCGGTCACGTGTTGGGGGCCCGTGAGTTAGTTATATCTCACTGTCCAAGCCCAGGAGCCTGCAAGTGTGCAAACACCTGTGACCCCGCGCTCACCTGCGGGTCTGTGTGCAGACGAGGTGGTGTGTGAGTGCAGGGGCTGCTGTGTGGGAGCGTGTGCATCTGTGCGTGAACTCGTGCGCGCGTACGAGAGGCTGAGCTTCTGCCTGCAGGGAGGCTGGCGCGCGGGGGCCGGGCAGGCCGCCTTCCTGCTGCGGTCTCACCCCGGCTCCCGGCTCCACCGGCCGGGCCCCACTCAGTGCCGCCGCCCCTGCCCCCCAGCTGCTGTGCACCCTCACCTTCTGGCTTCTGCTGCGCCAGTTTGTGAAGGAGAAGCTGCTGAAGAGGGCGCGGGACCCCGTGGCGCTGATGGAGGTCACTGTGGCCGCCGCAGGTGAGCGGGCCGGGCAGTGGGGGGAGGGGGGAGGGGGGCGCGGCCCCTCCGCCACCCGCCCGGTCCTGAAGCTGCACCCCGCTCGCCCCCCACTCCGCCTGGCCCGCAGAGCCCACCCAGACGCGGACGCTGCTGCGGAGCCTGGGGGAGCTGGTCAGGGGCGTGTACGCCAAGTACTGGGTCTACGTGTGCGGTGGCATGTTCATCGTGGTCAGCTTCGCCGGCCGCCTTGTCGTGTACAAGATCGTCTACATGCTGCTCTTCCTGCTCTGCCTCACCCTCTTCCAGGTACCGGGGGCGGGGCGCGGGCCTGCAGGGGCGGGGCGGGGGCGGGGCGGGGCGCGGGCGTGCCGGGCCGCGCGGGCTGACCTCACCGCGCCTGGCCGCCGGCAGGTCTACTACAGCCTGTGGCGGAAGCTGCTCAAGGCGTTCTGGTGGCTGGTGGTGGCCTACACCATGCTGGTGCTGGTGGCCGTCTACACCTTCCAGTTCCAGGACTTCCCCGCCTACTGGCGCAACCTGACCGGCCTCACGGATGAGCAGTGAGTGTTGGGCTGAGTGTTGGGCGTGGGGGGGGGGGGCGGCGGCTGCCGCGCTGGTGGCACTGACAGCTCCTCCCGCGCAGGCTGGGGGACCTGGGCCTGGAGCAGTTCAGCGTGTCCGAGCTCTTCTCTAGCATCCTGGTCCCGGGCTTCTTCCTGCTCGCCTGTATCCTGCAGCTGCACTACTTCCACAGGCCCTTTATGCAGCTCACCGACCCCGAGCACCGCCCCCCGCCCAGTGCCCGCACCCTGCGCTGGGCTCACAGGTGCGCCCGTCCTCCCTCCTGGGGCCTGGGGGTCTGCAGAGTGTCCTCTGAGCCCGCACAGGGGAAGGCCGGTCTCGGGCAGGAATGGAGTCTGTATGGTTAGGGCGGGAGACCCGGAACAGGGTTGAGCCCTCGGCCGCTGCCTGCAGATGCCGGGGCCTCAGGTACTGGACGTTTTCTCCAACCCGCGGGGATCACGGCGTCAAGCCGGGCCCCACTCTCCCACCTAGTGGCTGCAGCACAGGGGTCCCAGCGCCGGGGTGGGATGGCAGGTGGGGCTTCTCTTGTCCCTGGGGAGGCGGGAATGGGAGGGGCTGCAGGGCACCCCAGGAATGTGGGAGGGAAGGACACTTCAGGGTCCTGTCCCAGGCAGGACACGGTGAGCGGGACCCCCCTGCTGCAGCAAGAGGAAGAGGAGGCGGCACCCAGAGACGAGGGGCTGGGCGTGGCCGGCCCCCACCAGGCCATACAGGTCCCGGAGGGTAAGCTCAAGGTGCCCGGAGCCCCGTCAGTACATGGGACGGGACGGCCCAGGCCACAGAGGCCCTGTCCCCCGCTCCTCACTGGCCCCCCAACCCCCCAGCCAGCAAGTGGGGCCTGGTGGCTGAGCGGCTCCTGGACCTGGCCGCCGGCTTCTCGGATGTCCTCACCCGCGCGCAAGTGCTCACGCGGCGTCTGCTAGAGCTGCACGTCTTCAAGATGGTGGCCCTGTACACCGTGTGGGTGGCCCTGAATGAGGTGAGTGTGGGCACGCTCAGGCACTCTCGCTGAGCCGGTACCGGCACGTGGCTGCGGATCGTGGGCCCGTGGGGAGGGCGCAGCCCCGCCGCCACTGCCCGCCTGCCCACAGGTGTCGGTGCTGAACTTCCTGCTGGTCGTGCTGTGGGCCTTCGCCCTGCCCTACCCCCGCTTCCGGCCCATGGCCTCCTGCCTGGCCACCGTGTGGACCTGTATCATCATCGTGTGTAAGATGCTGTACCAGCTCAAGGTCGTCAGGCCCCACGAGTACGCCAGCAACTGCACCGAGGTACGGCCGCTGCTCCAGCTCGGGTGGAGGGACGGATGCGAGGGCCTGTCCCTGCGGCCTGGGCTTCCTGCGGAGGACCCACTCTCCAGGTCGAGACATCTGGGTTCAGAGATGTGTCCCGACCCGGCTGACTTCCTGACGGAAGTGCAGGTCCTGGTGTGAGGGGCACAGAGGCCTGATGTCCACTGGAGGGAAGTGCGGGGCTGCTCAGGGAAGCCCACCCACGGATTTCTCTTCACTCTCCCAGCCCCTGCTGGTGGCCTCCCTGTCCCCAAACACCATCCATGTTCCCTTCCCCACTGAGGTGGGTTGGAGGCTGACAGTGCCCCATGTCCCTGGTTGGGGACAGCTGTGCTCCGGCGCAGACCCGTCGGAGCTGTGGCTGCAGCGGGGGTGTCGCGTGGGGCTGGCGGTCCCTGGGGTCAGCGTCCGGTTCCTGGTGGGCAGCAGGTGCTGACGCCGCCCCTCCCCCAGCCCTTTCCCAACAGCACGAACCTGCAGAAGACGGAGATCCACGAGTCCTTGCTGTACCGCGGACCCATCGACCCCGCCAACTGGTTCGGGGTGCGGAAGGGCTTCCCGAACCTGGGCTACATCCAAGTGAGTGCGGGGCAGGTGGGCCAGGTGGGGTGGTGGAGCCAGGGGCTGGGCGGGGCCTGACTGGCCACGCCCCGCAGAGCCACCTGCAGATCCTGCTGCTGCTGGTGTTCGAGGCCGTGGTGTACCGCTGCCAGGACTACCACCGCCGCCGGCGCCAGCTGGCCCCGCTGCCGGCCCAGGCCATCTGCGCCGATGGTACCCGCCAGCAGCTGGACCGCGACCTGCCCAGCTGCCTCAAGTACTTCGTCAACTTCTTCTTCTACAAGTTCGGGCTGGAGGTGAGGCGGGCGTCGACCCTCGCCCCCTCCCTGGGCAGGCCTGAGCCCCTGGGGGTCGTTGCTACCCCCTGTGGGGTCTTCTGCAATGGACAGGCCCAGCGCGGGGGGAGGGGGGACCACCGAGGGTGTCAGGTCCTCCAGCTGAGTTGGCCTTGCTTGGAGAGGGGCCTGCGGAGTGAGGGCAGGGGGCTGGGGCCCCGGCTGGAGAGGGGCTCCGTCTCGACTCCGCCATGGTGCCCCTACCTTGGTTCCCCCCACCGTCGAGACGTGTCCAGCCTCTCCGTCCCTCCAGGAGGGTGGCCTGGGCCGTCGTGAGCCTGGGCCGTTGCCCCCCACCCTGGGCACAAGCACTACCGCCCGAGGCTGCCCAGAGGCAGAGCCAGGAGGGCTCCTCCCCCGGCTCACT
The DNA here is from genome assembly GCF_964270905.1 of Leucopleurus acutus. Classification (NCBI taxonomy): domain Eukaryota; kingdom Metazoa; phylum Chordata; class Mammalia; order Artiodactyla; family Delphinidae; genus Leucopleurus; species Leucopleurus acutus. The sequence continues at coordinate 1,135,443 of NC_139162.1, forward strand.
GCGTCCCCATCCTGGTCACCTTGTCCCACTGTGCCACCCCAGATCTGCCTCCTGATGGCCGTGAACGTGATTGGACAGCGCATGAACTTCATGGTCATCCTGCATGGCTGCTGGCTGGTGGCCGTCCTCACCCGCCGGCGCCGTGAGGCCATCGCCCGCCTCTGGCCCAGCTACTGCCTCTTCCTGGCACTCTTCCTGCTCTACCAGTACCTGCTGTGCCTGGGCATCCCCCCTGCCCTGTGCATTGGTGAGCAGGGTGGCCTGCGGGCTGGGGTGGGCATGGGGTGAGTTGGGCGTGCGTGGCTGCACCCAACCTGGGCATCCCAGCCCCTGGAGTGGCCTCAGCCCCCTCCTCCCCGTGCATGGACTCTGTGGGCTGCAGTCGTGCTGGCTCCCTCGCTGGTCTCTCCTCATCCTCTGCTTTCTTTTTGCCCAACGTTCTATTTTGAAAACTTTCAAACAACCGGAGAGGTTGGGAGAACAGTCCAAGGAGCAGCTGTACGCTCTTCCCAGGCAAATGGGAGTCAGTCTGGGCTCCACGCTCAGTACAGCCACCCTGGACCCTCTGTGTTCAGGACGGTGGCCACGCACGGCCATCCACCCCCGGTCTGATACGCCATCCATACTCAGCGGCCTCGTCCTCAGGGCCACGTCCCTGGTAGCTGTTGGCTTCGACCAGGAGCTGACGGGAGTGCTTGGCCGTCCTCTTCTCCCATCGCCTTTGGTCAAGACTGTCCCAGCCTCTGTCTCTTGTGACCTTGCCAGTGTCAGGCCAGGGGCCTCACAGAAAGCCCTGAACTTGGTTCTGTGGGTTGTGCCCCAGAGCGTAGACACCGGGGAATGCTTGGGCAGGAACGGTCCATGACGGGGAGTCAAGTGGCCATCGGGGCGTTGGGGGCCCCCAGCCCACCCTGTCAGGGGACCAGCACTCTGCCCCGCGCGTCCACGTCTGCTGACTCTCCCGTTGGCAGGACTTCACAAAATGGACGTTTTTGATTTCTGTTATTCCTGGTGCGTTTGTTACTTGGCTTCTCTGCGAGGAGCTTTGATTTCTCTCCCTTCCTGCTCTGTTTCCTGTTGTCTTGTCAGCGGGTGCAGGGTTCTGTCTGAACGCTTTGTAATCCATCCTGTGTTCCCGTTCACGTTCAGAGCGTCTCAGAGGTGCCCGTGGAGCCCTGCAGGCAGGCCCTTTGACGTCCTCGTCAGTGTTTGTGGAAGTCAGGCCCCTGCCCTGGGAAAGGCCCCTTTTGGGTTACAGTCTCTGAGTTCTGGCTGAAGGGTAGCAGAAGCAGGAGCAGAGTTCCTAAACGTTCTCCACCCAGTTTCCCCGACGTGAACGTCAGCCTCTGAAGCGACCCAGCACAGCACCCAAAGTTAAGAACCAAAATGGGGGCCAGGCCACCAACCACGGCCGGAGCCACGGGCCGCGTGACTGTCCCCAGGGGCCCCCACCGCTCTCTGTCCTCGGCCGGCTCCTTGGCCTCCTTTGTCTTTCATCTCCTTGAGACTGGGGGGAGCAGGAAGCGGTCGTTTGTAGAACACCCCTCACCCCAGCATCGATGGGTGTTTCTTCCTTAGACCAGGTTAAGCACTTTTGGCAAGAAAACCACAGTGCGTCACGCTGGGGCTGGTGTGTCTCATCGCGGGTGACACCCCCTTTTCGCCAGTCTCGCCGCTGCTCGCCGCTGTCGCATGTTCACTTGCGGGGCAGGCTTAGGACGCGGCAGGAGTCTTGTCTCCCTGTAAGCTCTCGCCCGCTGGTTTCAGCGCGCTCGGTGGATCCGCCCGCAGGGGCTGTTTGGTTTCTCACAGTGATTTTCTGTCTCCTGTGGTGACCGATTGGCATCATCTGTAAAGAAGAGCTGTGTCCCTTCTCCCTACTGATCTGTCCGGTTGTTTACTTTATCTGTAGAGAGAGACTCTGGGCCTGTATCCCCAGGCTTCTGCTGCACTCCTGTCGCTGGTGCTGTGTCCACACTGTACCCGCGTTGGCCCTGGGATATGTCCTCAGTCTTGGGTCCGCCGGGTGCTGCTGCCTCAGGAGCCGCCCCTGCCTGCCCCCATCCCAGGAAGTCGCCCCCCACCCCCCGCCCTGGCGCCTGGTTCCTTACCCTGGAGGGTGGAATTCAGAAACCAAGACCTGGGCCCCGGGCGTGCGTGTTGCCATGCGGTGTCACTGCTCCTCCTCCGTCTTGGTGGACAGTGTCTGTCTTTTGTCAAGACGCCGTTTGCAAAGTTACTTAGGGCAGCTCCTTTCTTCCTGGCCCCTCCCAGGAGGCGCGTTATACACGCGCTGTCCAATTAGATCACCTGTCAGTCTGCGCTCCGTCCCGGGCTCCCTCAACCACGTAGTAGAATTCACTGTGTGGTGCTGACCAGCATGTAGAGCTGTGTCCGTCCCCAGGTCCCTGCCTCCCTCCCATCCCCAGCGCCCACCCTGGTCTCCATCCCTATGGTTTGCCTTTGGATGGTGTAACCTAGGAGTCTGGTTTATCTCATGAGATGTAGTTAAGGTGCATTGGGCTGTGGCCTGGATGACGCTTTGCTCACTCACGTTCCTTGCTGGGCAGTTTTCCACGGATTGGGTGCACCAGAGCTGGCTTGACCTTTCCCCCCTCGGATGGCACTGGGCCGTTTCCAGGTCTGGGATGTCGGGGATAAGCTCCTGCGGACGTTCGTTCGTTGGGTGGTGCACAGGTGTTTGTGTGGCTGCGGTTTTCAGTTCTCTGGGATGACCACCCAGGGTGGTCCCGCCCCTTCACCTCCACGCCAGCACTTGGCATCCACATGGTTTTCTTTTAGCCGTTCTGACAGGTGCACAATGAAGCCTCATTCGGGTCCACGCCGACTGTGGCCCACACGTGAGGCCGTGCCCCGCCCACCTGCCCATGCACCCCTCCCCAGCCACTGGCGCCCACGTCCGTGAGAACTGGGCTCGCTGGTCCTGTGTGCTCTGGAGGCTCCGGGTGGGAGTGGGTGTCCAAGCGACTCCCGGGGACGCTGGGGACGGGTTGGGGTGGTGGGTGACGTGCACCCTCTTCCCACAGACTACCCGTGGCGCTGGAGCCGCGCTATCCCCATGAACTCTGCCCTGATCAGGTGGCTGTACCTGCCGGACTTCTTCAGTGCCCCCAACGCCACCAACCTCATCAGTGAGTCCCCTGGGGCCCCTCGTGCACACACGGCACTGCTGGCCATGCAGGAAGCTGTGCGGGTTCCCGCGGTATAGGGGGCAGGCAGGCGCTGACCCTCCTGTGCGGCCAGCGAGGGCTGAACCGTCCAGGCCTTGTGGCCAGTCCAGTCCTACAGTTCCCCGCAGGGGCGTGTTCCGTGTGCCTGGTCCCACGGGTCCACCTCACATGTGCGCTTCCTGCCACACGGTGTGGGCGCAGGTGTGCACACAGGTATGGATGTGGGGGAGGACACGGGTGTGCAGACTGATGCCACGTGGTGTGCAGTCAGGCTCACGTTGGCCTCACTTCCTGACAGTCGTGTCGTGCACGTAGACCCCCACGTGCACATATGCAGAACGTGCACACAGGCAATGTGTTCCCCGACATCCGTGTGCGCATCCATGCTGTGTGTAGATGCCGGTGTAAACACGCATGCATGCTTCCGCCCAGGGCCTGGGGGATGAGGGCAGTGCCGGGCAGGAAGTGCCCTGCACCCCGTCGTGGGCCAGGCCTCTGTGCAGCCAGCGCTCCCCGGGGCGCGGCGCGGCAGTGGCCTCCTGTGTGCCCACAGATGACGTCCTCCTGCTGCTCTGCGCCTCCCAGCAGTGGCAGGTGTTCTTGGCCGAGCGCACGGAGGAGTGGCAGCACGTGGCAGGCATTAACACTGATGACCTGGAGCCGCTGCAGGGGGAGCCCAACCCCGTGCCCAACTTCATCCACTGCAGGTGGGCGTCGCAGAGGCCGCACGGCTCCCGGGGCCGACAGACGCGCCTGGGCTCAAGCGGGACCGAGCCAGGACGCGCGCTGCCAGGGGTGTCTCTGTGGCCGGGACGAGGGGCGGATGCTGACCCCGCAGCAGAGGGGCCGCCCGGGAGTTCCCCTGGTTCTGGGCTGCGGCAGAGGCGGCGGTGACCAGGGCCCAGAGTGACGCTCTTCCTGGCAGGTCCTACCTCGACATGCTGAAGGTGGCCGTCTTCCGCTACCTCTTCTGGCTGGTGCTGGTGGTGGTGTTTGTCACGGGGGCCACACGCGTCAGCATCTTCGGGCTGGGCTACCTGCTGGCCTGCTTCTACCTGCTGCTGTTTGGCACCAGCCTGCAGCAGAAGGACACGCGCACCCGCCTCGTGCTATGGGACTGCCTCATTCTCTACAACGTCACCGTCATCGTCTCCAAGAACATGCTCTCGGTGAGCCCGGCCCCCAGCCCCCAGCCCCCGCCCAGGGGCGCCCAGGCTGACCCTCCTCCCGCCTTCAGCTCCTGTCCTGCGTCTTCGTGGAGCAGATGCAGAGCAGCTTCTGCTGGGTCATCCAGCTCTTCAGCCTCGTGTGCACGGTCAAAGGCTACTACAACCGTGAGTGGGCGAGGCAGGCGGCCGGGGCCCCAAGGCGCGTGGGGACGTACGCGGCTTCCAGGACCCTGACCTGGTTGGCGTCCATCCGCAGCTAAGGAGATGCTGGGCCGCGACCAGGACTGCCTGCTGCCTGTGGAGGAGGCGGGCGTCCTGTGGGACAGCGTCTGCTTCCTATTCCTGCTGCTGCAGCGCCGCGTCTTCCTCAGCTATTACTTCCTGCACGTCCGGGCCGAGCTCCGCGCCACTGCCCTGCAGGCCTCCAGGTGGGCCCCCCGCCGCACCCCGGGCCGTCCCTCCATGACGTGACCCGCCCCCTAGAGGGAGAACCAAGGAGACAGACCCGCTAGGACCTTCTCAGTACCCCGGTGGTGTGTGGCCTCGGCCCCGGCTCTGCCACCAGCTGGCGCTTTGGGCCGGTCGTGGCCACCGCGCTGGCCTGAGGGCGCATCCCTGCGCTTTGGCTGATGGGCCAGCGGCTCTCCCACCCCCCCCATCTTCTACCCCTGGAGGCTGCGGGAGGGTCTCTCTCTCACAGAAGCAGCATGCAACAAGGCGGTGTTGAGCTCTGTGGGCTGGGCCCCTGCTGCTGTGAGTGGGCAGGGCCTGGGACACCGGGCTGAGCCGGAGCTAATGCCCCACCCCCGTTGCTGCCCCACAGGGGCTTTGGCCTCTACAACGCTGCCAACCTCAAGACCATCGAGCTCCACCGCAGGGCGGAGGAGAAGTCGCTGGCCCAGCTGAAGAGACAGTAGGTGCCGTGTGGGCGGGGCCACGGGCTCTCTGGCCCCGCCCCACCCTGCGCTGAGCCGCCTCCTGCCCTGCAGGATGGAGCGCATCCGGGCCAAGCAGGAGAAGCACAGGCGCAGCCGCGGCCACCCGCAGGGCTCCCTGGGCCCCAGCCAGGGGTCAGGTGAGTGTGTCCACGCCTGCTGGAGCCTGCCTGCATCTGTGCCGTGTGGCATCCCACGGCGCTTCCAGCCCAACCACCCTGTGCCGCTTGGTCACTCTCTGTCCCCACGGGCCACGTGGCCGGCCCGTGACTGTCCGTCCACACTTGTGGTCTGTCCTGCGCCCCACACGGCACCACACGTGGCCTGCCCCTTCGCTGCCCTGGGGGCTCCCCGCTGACTCACGCTCGCCCCGCCCCTCCACAGGGCCCGGCAGTGCAAGGGGCTCCTCGCCACAGCCACAGTGGTGGCGATCCTGGCTGGACCACGCCACAGGTACTGCCCCCACCTGGCCTGCCCTGGCTGCCCTCTCAGAGCTGCTGTGCGCCAGGCAGGCCTCCCACACCCTGGCCGCCGTCTCCGCCGGGACGGAGGGGGCGCGCCCTGCGCTGACCTGGCCAGCACCCCCAGGAGCCCCGTGCTCCTGCAGGTTCCCTGCTGAGCCCCGCTGTCGTCGGGCCACGTCCCCGACAACACGCTCTGTTGTCTCCTTCCTGACACGCGGGCTCGGAAGGCTGGATCCCCGCTGCCGGTCGGCACTGCCCCGGCTTTTCACGCCCTGCCCTCACGCGTTTCTCTCGCCCAGTCTGGTCCCGTGCCACTGCTCCCGCCCGTGCCCCGTACACGTGCCACAGTCCCCCGGCGTGCCGCTCACCGCCTCCTGCCCCCGTGGCCATCGCTGGGGGGAGGGTGGCATGCAGGCCTTAGTCCAGGGTCGTAGGCTGTTGAGGGAGTCCAGCATGGCTAGGCAATGTTCCCAGACCCACCCCGAACCGAGGAGACAGACCTGAGGGTCCGGGGGAGGAGGAGGGAGGTGCGGAGCCCAGCCACGGGGGCGGCCGGCTCTCAGTGACCCCTGCCCGCAGTCATCCACTCCGGGGACTACTTCCTGTTCGAGTTGGACAGCGAGGAGGAGGAGGAGGTGCAGCCCGAGGACGCCCAGCAGTCAGCACAGAGCGCCTTCCAGGTGAGCATGCGGGCTGGCGGGGCCGCTATGGCCTGCAGACGGGCTCAGCGTATGTTGGACACACATTCTCCTGTCCGTCTTCGGGCCCTTGGCTCTCAGCACGGGGCCTGGCGCTGACAAGCAGGACGTGCTGGGTGGGCGGCATGCACCGCCCAGTCCTCCCCCCACAGCTCCGTGGCCCGTTTCCTGCCCAGGCGCAGGGAGCTGACGGCCCCCAGCTGGGCCTCCTGGCCCCAGGCTCCTCGGCTAACGGGATCAGGTCAGGGGAGGCCACGTGCTAACCCGGGGCCCTGGCCTGCAGATGGCGTACCAGGCGTGGGTGACCAATGCCCAGACGGTGCTGCACCAGCAGCGGCAGGAGCAGGCAGGGCCGCTGCCCACGGGTGAGTCCGGCGGCTGGCGGGTTGCAGGGAGGTGGGGCTGCAAGGCGCTGACCAGCACCCCTGTGCCCAGGCGGTGACCCCAGCCAGGAGGCAGAGCTGGCAGAGGGCTTGGAGGATGAGGCAGCCGGTGAGTTGGCCCGAGGGCTAGGGGCTGGGGCGCTGGGGGGCTCCCACTAGCCGTCCCTCCAGCACCGCATGCCTCGCCCTCGCCGCAGGCCGCAGCCACGTGATGCAGCGAGTGCTGAGCACCATGCAGTTCCTGTGGGTGCTGGGCCAGGCGCTCGTGGACGAGCTGACGCGCTGGCTGCACGACTTCACGCGGCACCACCGCGCCATGAGTGACGTGCTGCGTGCCGAGCGCTACCTGCTCACGCAGGAGCTGCTCCGGGTGAGTGGGCCGCCCCGCCCCGCCCCCTGCACTCCACACCACGCCCACTGCGGGCACCCCCACGCCTTCTCGCCCACCGCGGCTGCCCTGAGCCCCTCGCTGCCCTGCAGGGCGGAGAGGTGCGGCGGGACGTGCTGGACCAGCTGTATGCCAGTGAAGCTGAGATGATCCGTGATGCACTGAGCACCCCGTCCAGGTAGGAGCGGGACCCACCCCGCCCGGCCTGTCTTTGGCCCAGAGTGAGGTCCAGCCCCAGCACCTGAGCTGCTGCACAGGGCCAGGCAGCCGGCTGGGCCCTCATCCACCGAGACCCCGAAGCCCTCCAGGGCCGCCCCAGAGCCTGAGGGGCGCACAGGCCCCCTTGTGACCCGCCCGTCTTGCAGCGGACTGGGGGCGGAGGAGCCACAGAGCAGCGTGACCGAGGACATCAGCAGCCCTCTGAGCGCCAGCTGTAACACCCAGAGCAGCGGCGAGGAGATGGTCACCGAGCCCAGGGCTTCCCTGCACGGCTCCCGGGAGCTTCCCACCAGCGGCCGCGCCAGAATGCGCACAGCCAGCGAGCTGCTCCTGGACAGGTGCGCGGGGAGGGGTGTACGGTGGGAGGGCTGGTGGCCCCAGGCCCGCCTGGTGGCCCCAGAGGCTCTGAGCCTGGTCCCCCGGCAGGTGCCTGCACATCCCGGAGCTGGAGGAGGCCGAGCGATTCGCGGCGGGACAGGGCCGCGTGCTGCGGCTGCTGGAGGCCGTGTACCAGTGTGTGGCCGCCCATTCGGAGCTGCTCTGCTACTTCGTCATCATCCTCAACCACATGGTCACCGCCTCGGCCGCCTCCCTGATGCTGCCCGTGCTGGTCTTCCTGTGGGCCATGCTGTCCATCCCACGGCCCAGCAAGCGCTTCTGGATGACGGCCATCATCTTCACTGAGGTGGGCATCGCGGCTGGCAGTGGGGGTGGGGGTCGGGGGCTGGCGCCCCGCTGACTCCTCTCGCCTGCAGGTCACGGTGGTCGCCAAGTACCTGTTCCAGTTCGGCTTCTTCCCCTGGAACAGCTACGCCGTGCTGCGGCGCTATGAAAACAAGCCCTACTTCCCGCCACGCATCCTGGGCCTGGAGAAGAGCGACAGCTACATCCAGTGCGACCTGCCGCAGCTCATGGTGCTCTTCTTCCACCGCGCCCAGCTGCTGGTGAGCGCACGCGCCGCGCAGGGCTGCTGCCTCCCGCGCACACACACGTGGGCACACAGCACACAGGGCCGCTGCCTCTCGCACACACACACATGCGGGCACACAGCACACACGGCTGCCGCCTCTCGCGCACACACACGTGCGGGCACACAGCACACACGGCCGCGCACACGCCCAGCCACCTTGCTCCGAGGCAGGCCGGATGCCGTGAGGCCCAGTGTGGGCCTGGCCACCTCGCCCGCGCCATGTGCTGCCCAGTGCTGCCACGCCGGCCTCCTCACCAGCCCTGCACATCCCTCCACAGTGCTATGGCCTCTGGGATCACGACGAGGACCCTGTCCCGAAGGAGCGTGACAGGGGTGGTGGGAAGGACAAGGCGGCTGAGGAGGAGCCGGCCCTGCTGGGACCCCAGGGGGAGCCAGGGGTGGCCAGGGCCCCCACTGAGGACGACATCCCAGCGGAAGCAAAGGACGGGTCCCCAGAGCCCCGTGACGAGAGGCACGTCAGCCTGCGTCTCAGGAAGAGAAGGAAGGAGAGCACAGGACCCAGAGGACGGGAAGCCACTGGTACGAGGGCCCGGCCACGTGCAGCCATCGCGGCCCACCTGGTGGAGCCACTGCCCAGCAGCGTCCCTGATGGCCACTGCTGGTGACCCTCAGTGGGGGGAGGGGGTCCCTGCACTCAGTCTGGTCTGTGAGGGGGGGCAATAGCAGCCCCTGTGGGGTCTGAGCCGGGCCCAGCCCGTACCATGGGCTCCGTCAGCAGCGGCTGCTCCCCCCCCCCCCCCCCCCCGCCCAGAAAGCAAGGACGACAAGGAGGTGGGAGCAGAGGCGGCGGCTGCAGAGAGCGAGGCGAGGCAGAGCCGCCACTGCACAAGAGTGAGGGCCCTGGGGCTCCGGCTGCAGAGCTTCTGCCTGTCCCTGTGAGTGACCCGGCCCGGAGCGCCCAGGCCAGGGTGGGTGGGAGGAGTGGGGCCTGGACTGAGGCCACTCGCCTGCAGGGCCCGGAGCGTGTACTGGCCTGTAAGGCGCTTCTTCCACGACATTCTGCACACTAAGTACCGCGCGGCCACCGACGTCTATGCTCTCATGTTCCTGGCCGACGTCGTCGACTTCGTCATCATCATGTTCGGATTCTGGGCCTTTGGGGTGAGTTGGGTCTCAGGGCCCCCACGAGCATAGCCCCACATCTGCGGCCACGCCCCTGACCTCTGCTCTCCCGGCCACAGAAGCACTCGGCGGCCACAGCCATCACGTCCTCCCTGTCAGACGACCAGGTGCCGGAGGCCTTCTTGGTCATGCTGCTGATCCAGTTCGGCACCATGGTCGTCGACCGCGCCCTCTACCTGCGCAAGACCGTGCTGGGCAAGCTGGCCTTCCAGGTGGTCCTGGTGCTGGCCGTGCACCTGTGGATGTTCTTCATCCTGCCCGCCGTCACCGAGCGGTAGGTGCCGGGGCTCCCTGCTGTCACCGAGCGGTAGGTGCCGGGGCGGGGACCGTGGAGCTCCGGCCTCACAACAGGCACCTGCCCCGGCTCCTGTCCCATCCAGCATGTTCAGCCAGAACGCGGTGGCCCAGCTGTGGTACTTCGTCAAGTGCATCTACTTCGCCCTGTCCGCCTACCAGATCCGCTGCGGCTACCCCACCCGCATCCTCGGCAACTTCCTCACCAAGAAGTACAACCACCTGAACCTCTTCCTCTTCCAGGGGTGAGTGTGGCCGGCCTGGGCACCTGCGGCAGGGCTGCCCTCCCCACCGGCCCTCCTGACGGTGCCCCGGTGTCCGGCAGGTTCCGGCTGGTACCATTCCTGGTGGAGCTGCGGGCTGTGATGGACTGGGTATGGACGGACACCACGCTGTCCCTGTCCAACTGGATGTGCGTGGAGGACATCTATGCCAACATCTTCATCATCAAGTGTAGCCGAGAGATGGAAAAGGTGCCCGGGCCCTGGGGTGGGGGTAGCAGGGGACTCCCCACTGGGGCCCCTCCTGGGGTTCACAGCCCAGGAGACATGAGTCCCGAGAGCATCACCCTAAAAACTTCCTGGAGGCCAGAGGGGCTTCTTCGAGGGGACAGTGAATGTGGCCGTGTTGGGGTGGCCAGCCACAGAGGGGCCTGAGCAGACGCCGGGCAGGAGAGGCCTGGCTTCTTGGGCCCTGGTCCACTAGCACGGGTCGTGGTGTGGGCACTAAAATGTTAATTGGGTTTTCGTGCTTTTTTTTCTTTAAGCAGTTTTACTGATAAAATTCACACACCCCGTTTGGTGGTTTCTAGTCTATCAGACTGAGGCGACCGTCAGCACAGTCAATTTAAGGTAGTGCCCGTCATCCGGGGAGAAGCCCCACTCCCACCAGCAGTCAGTCCCCAGCCCCGGCCCCTGTTCGTCTTCTACACGGATGTGCCTGTGCCTGTGGTGCCGTTTACATGGAGTCACGGGACGCGTGGCCTTCCGCGACTGGACTTCACGCTTCTCTCAGCGTGACGTGGCCTAGGACACCTTTTGGGTGCCCTAAAAAACGCCCCCATGGCCATTCACGTCCAGAACTGTGGCCACAGGCCCCCTTTTCTCCCGGGTGCACACCCAGGAGTGGAACTGCCACGTGGGTGTTGCCTGGCGGGGGCACCATCCTACCTGCCCACGTGTTACTGTGTGATCTCGCCGGTCCTGGTAGGGGTGAGGCGGTGTCTCACTGCAGTTCTGCTTGCATTTCCTGGTGACTAATAATGTCGAGCATCTTTTCCTGTGCTTGTCGGTCACTCGTGTGTCACCTTTGGGGAGACGTCCGCTCACATGTCTTGCCGGCTTTTTCTTGGGTGGTTTCTATTGCTGTGAGAGTTCTTTGTGTATCCCGAACACTAAATGCTTCTCAGAGAGGTTTGCCCCGAAGGCTTTTCCCGTTTTAGGTCTTAGGTTCCAGTTCACTTTTGCCGAGGGTTTAAGGGCCCAGCGTGACTCTTCAGCACGTGGGTGTCCAGCCGCCCCTCTGCAGAGTCGCAGAGGAAAGGTCTGTTTCTGGCTCTGGGCTCTACTCCCCGGTCCCCACTGTCTTCACTGCCACGGCTTCAGTTTCAGTGCTCAGTCAAGGCGGAGCCTGAGACCACGGCGCCCGCCGCCACAGAGCAGGGAGGCAGGCTGCTCGGCACGGCGCAGAGCCGCACTGGGTGACCTGTACTGCCCCACGCCCCCCCACCCCCAGAAATACCCCCAGCCCAAGGGGCAGAAGAAGAAGAAGGTCGTCAAGTACGGCATGGGCGGCCTCATCATCCTGTTCCTCGTGGCCATCATCTGGTTCCCGCTGCTCTTCATGTCCCTCGTGCGGTCCGTGGTCGGCGTCGTCAACCAGCCCACTGACGTCACCGTCACCCTCAAGCTGGGTGGCTACGAGGTGAGCGGCCCCTGCCCGGGAGACGAGCTCGCCCTCCTGTGGCTGCTGGTGGCCTGGGGCCGGGGCTCCCGTAGCGCCACGTCACCGTGTCTCCACCGCCAGCCCCTGTTCACCATGAGCGCCCAGCAGCCGTCCATCGTGCCCTTCACGCACCAGGCCTACGAGGAGCTGTCCAAGCAGTTTGACCCCCACCCGGTGAGTGCCCCCAAACGCAAACGCCGGGATGGGAGGGGGCCTGGCTGCGCCCCGCTGAGGTGCCACCCTCTGCGCAGCTGGCCATGCAGTTCATCAGCCAGTACAGCCCCGAGGACATCGTCACGGCGCAGATCGAGGGGAGCTCCGGGGCCCTTTGGCGCATCAGCCCACCAAGCCGGGCGCAGATGAAACGGGAACTGTACAACGGCACTGCCGACATCACCCTGCGCTTCACCTGGAACTTTCAGAGGTACGTCCCGGGACAGGAGAGGCCGGGCTGGGGGGGGGGGGGGGTGGGCACGCCCGTGGGGGTCACACCTCGTGCTGTCGTAGGGACCTGGCCAAGGGCGGCACGGTGGAGTACACCAACGAGAAGCACACCCTGGGCCTGGCCCCCAACAGCACCGCCCGGAGGCAGCTGGCCAGCCTGCTGGAGGGCACCTCAGACCAGTCCGTGTGAGTAGGGCCTGGGGGCCGGGGGGCTGCGCGAGGGCTGGGCTGGGCCTGACCTGCCGGCCTCCTCCCGCAGGGTCATCCCCCACCTCTTCCCCAAGTACATCCGTGCCCCCAACGGGCCTGAAGCCAACCCCGTGAAGCAGCTGCAGCCCAGTGAGTGGGGCGGGGGTGCCAGGGCGGGGGTGCCAGCCGTGGCCTCGGCCCTGGACGGGGCGGTGGCCTGACGCCTCCTGGTTCCGACCCAGACGAGGAGGCCGACTACCTGGGCGTGCGCATCCAGCTGCGCAGGGAGCGCGTGGGCTCGGGGGCGGCTGGCTTCCTCGAGTGGTGGGTCATCGAGCTGCAGGACTGCCAGGCTGACTGCAACCTGCTGCCCATGGTCATCTTCAGCGACAAGGTCAGCCCGCCCAGCCTGGGCTTCCTGGCCGGCTACGGGTGAGTGCGGCGGGGCCGGGGTGCGGGCTTGGGGTGCGGGCCAGGCCGTAGCCCCGACGCTCACTCACCGCCCACCTGCAGCATCATGGGGCTGTACGTGTCCATCGTGCTGGTCATCGGCAAGTTCGTGCGTGGCTTCTTCAGCGAGATCTCGCACTCCATCATGTTTGAGGAGCTGCCGTGCGTGGACCGCATCCTCAAGCTGTGCCAGGACATCTTCCTGGTGCGGGAGACTCGGGAGCTGGAGCTGGAGGAGGAGCTGTACGCCAAGCTCATCTTCCTGTACCGCTCGCCCGAGACGTTGATCGCGTGGACGCGCGACAAGGACTAGGGACGCCCCGGCCCGGCGCAGGACTGCTGTCTCTTACCGTCCTCCCTGTGGGGCCCGGCACCCCCTGCCCACTCGTACTGTAGAGTTTTCTAATTAAAACTTTTTATTTATACAAACGGGTGATCACAGGCCATCCGCGCCTTCCTGCTCCGCCGAGGTCGCGCCCGGCCGTGCCCCGTCCTCGTGGGCCTGCTCCGCCGAGGTCGCGCCAGGCCGTGCCCCGTCCTCGGCCTCCAGCAGACGCTCCTGGATCTCCTGCTCAGCCTCGGCCCTGGGGAAGCCGCACGCTGGGAACCGAGACCCAGAAGGACCCCCCCTAGCCACCCCGCCCACCCCAGCAGAGCAGGCAGTACCTCTGGCTGCGGAGCTGGGCCTCGGCCAGTATGTAGGGTGGCAGGAGATCCAGGGAGGGCTGCAACAGAGAGCTGACGTTGGTGCCGGGGCTGCGCAAGCACAAACCCAGGCCAGTGCCCACCTGCCCCTCACCCGGGGGAGAGGCTTCCACTCACCAAGTCCTTCATATTCACACGGCAGCCATAGCACAGCTGCTCCATCACACAGGCGCGGGGGTCGTCCTCCTCCCTGCGGGAGCAGAAGGCTCAACAAGGGCCCGAGGGCACCCCTCCCCTGTGCAGCCGCGAGGTGCCGACCATGGCGGGTGGGGCTGACAGGACAAGGCAGGGACTCACATCCTGCAGCAGTGCTGGGCCCTGCCCATCCCGCTGTGGCAGCAGGACACGGTGGGCGCCTCAGCCTCTGCGACGGGGGGCTGCGTCTGGGGGAGCTGCGAGGAGGTCTGGGCCCCAAAAGCCGTGGCACTGTCTGCAAGCAGAGAGGAGCTGAGGGGACCTCGGGGGCCGCGGAAGCCCCACGCCCACTCGCCGGTGCCTCTCCCCTGGCACCCTGTGCAGGGACACACCAGCAGTGTCGACGTCCAGCACACACATGCAGAGCAGGCAGCGGGGCCCGGGGGCGCCGGCAGCACAGCCGTCCCTGGGCGCCTTCACCAGCTTCTCGCTCGTCCTGGGGGTGGGGGACAGGGCACCGTCGGCTGGGGGGCTCCACTCCCTCCCAGGACCCCCTCCCGGTACCCACACACACCCACCTGTACACAGTGCTGACCGTGGAGGGGAACTGGGCCTGCAGCCTGAGAATGAAGGCCTCCATCAGCCGGTGGATGCTGGCCTTTTCCGGGGCCTGGGAGCAGTGAGACAAGGGGGCTGGTCAGGGCCCGCTGAGAGCAGGGAGCACGGGCTTCTCTACAACACCAGCCCGAGAGCCTGCGGCGCAGCCAGCCAGGGCCCCTGCTCTCGAGCGTCCCTGTCGTTAGACAAAGCATCGCCGACAAATGTCAGGCTGCCCCACTGTCCCTCCCCACGTGCATGACCCCCAGCTGGGCACCCTCCTCCCTCGAGAGCCCCCCCTTCCCGGAGAGCATGACATGTGGCGCGGGCACCGCTGACCTTGGTGTCGACGGCCGGCGTGAAGACGGAGGGGACGGCAAACAGGCGGTTGTAGAAGGCGACCTCCTTCAGCGTGTGCTCGCGCATGGGCCGCACCACCACCACGTCGCCGTGTCGCTCGTCTGAGAAGCCCTGGGGGCGGGGGGCACAGCGTTCCCTGCCGCCCGCAGCTGACCGGCTCACAGCACCCCCTCCTTCCCTGCCAGCTGGGGGGGTCACGGGCTCCCCCCGCCTCGCGGGCAACCCGACTCAGGAAATGCCGCATCAAGAGAAAGGGGCCAGGAGGGTGGGGACGGGGCCCTGGGCAGCTGCAGGCGCACCGTGTCCCAGGCGAGGAAGGCCCCTCTCCCCAGTGCCAGGCTGGTCATGAGCTTGACGGCCAAGCGGGTGCAGCTGTCCCCCGTCATCACCTTGGAGTAGCCGTGGGTCCGGGCCACATGCAGGATCAAGTGGGTCCTGCAGGGCAGGGCAGGGGGTCTCAGGAGCCCAGGTAGGGTAGGCCCAGAACTCCGGGGGGCAGGGGGGAGAGGGTCTCAGGACCTGGGTGGGAGGAACAGGGCTGGCACCCTGGGGTGGCAGGGAACTCACCGCAGCGTCTGCAGAAGCTCCTCCTTGGCCGTCAGCGTCTTCACTGAGTTGAAGAGTCTGGACAGAGCCTCCGTCTGGCCGGCTGTGGGCGGCCCAGCCCGGCCCTGGGGGTGCTGGGGGCAGGGCCGGCTCTGCTTCTCCTCCCCCAGGGCATGGTGCTGCTGCAGGAAACTGTCCACGGCCGCCTTGTAGGCTCCCCCGGTCCCCACCGGCTCCCGGGCAGAGCAGCGCAGCACAGACGGCGGCAGGCTGAACACCTTGTGTGTATTTGGGGGGGGGAGGGCGTGAGGGCCAGCCCACCCCACGTGGGGAAACAGGCTGGCGCCCCTCTTGGACACCCAGCAGGCGCCCCGGGGCGCTCTAGCAGGGACAGCCCGCCCACCTCCTCCAAGGCGACGATGTGCCACGGGAAGCCGGCGCTCTGCAGGACCAGCTCCGCCTCGGCCAGGGATTTTGCTCGGTCCTCCGGGCTCCGGCCACAGGCTGCTCCCTCTGAGAACCGCAGGCAGAAAGGAGAGCAAGGTCAGGGCCAAGGCCATTGCACCCCGGAGGGCAGCAGTCTCTGGACGCTGACCTGTGTCCTTGCAGGTCGTTTTCAGAGTGGCTGGTGGGTTCTCTGTTTTGGTTGGGGAAAAAAGGGGGGCAGAGAAGGGCAAAGAACTCGCCCTTCTCACTCAGTGCCCTTGACCCCATGACAGACGCCAGGCAGATGCTCCCGCCCAAACCTGGACGGTCTGAGATTTAAGACAGCAGCGGTGCTGCCTGTCGAACACGGGCATCATCTCGAGAGAAACGCCCCCACCAGGGCTTTGTGTGGGCACAGCGCCAGCCGTCAGTGGGCCCAACCGAGCACCACGGCCCAGGAGAAGCAGCGACACGTACCATCGGCGAAGACAACCCCTGGCACGAAACGCAGTCTCTTGGCAGAATCTTGACTCAGGCCCTGGGGTGGACATGAAAGGGCCTCAGGTCCACAGCCAGGCGCTGGACAGAGCCGGGGCGGGCCGCTGCTCTCACAGCCTCCGGCCAGGGCTAGGGGACCAGGAGGCGAGCGCAGAAGGCCAAGCACAGAAGCGCTGTGCCGAAGCCCTGGGCCGCCTCCTGTTAGCCCTGGTACAGACCGGCCCACAGCCCCTCACAGAGCCCAGGGAATCCGTGCGTGTCCCACGCGGGCCAAGGCCTCCGACGCCCAAGCTGAGCCTGCCGGGCGCCGCCCCCACGCCCCCTGCCAGTCTCCGCCCCGCGCCCCTCCGCCACCCGGCCGCGCCCCGGCTCCTCCGGGTCTCCCCTCAAACTTCTCAGGGAAGCCACCCTGCCCCCTGCCAGAACCAGGCCCTCTAGGCCCCCGAAACGCCTGCTCGTTTCACCGTCCTGACACACCACCAGGACTGCGGGGAGGGCCCTGGGCCCCGGGACACTCTGAGGGGCGCTCTGGCGTGGCACACACGGCTTCCCAGCAACGTGCTTCTAACGCAGTCCAGCAAAGGGATGGGGCGCTAAACCGGGAAATGGCTGGCACTCTGGACACCACTTCGGGGGCCTGTGCCTCTTGTGCACACGTCCCAGAGCCCTCGGGTGTCCTAGCTGGGGAGTGGGCCTTTCCCCCCAGCCCCAAGCAAGAGCCCCTCAGAGCCAGCCCCCCACCCTGGAGCTCGACCGGGCACAGCCTGGGTGCAGGACGGTGTGCAGGCGTACCTCAAGGACCTGCCAGAGCATGGAGCTGGACGAAGGCCCCCCGGACCACGCCAGGAGCACCTGGGGGAGAAGGAACATCACCGGAGGCACTGCGCCCCCAACATGCCCCAGCCCCGCCCACGGACGTCAGGCCACCCCCCAAGTGCAGGCGTGAGGGAGGCGGCCGGGACAGGCCACCTGCGGGGGGGGGGGGGCGCCACACCCACCTTCTCCCCTGGGAAGACCAGCCGGTTCTTTCCAAGCACGGCTCTGAACTTGTGGACGTAAAAGACCTTGAAACAGTCCCTGCAACACAGAGCAGCAGCAGCTGCGGCAACACCGCCCAGGCCACCCGCCCGCCGTGAGGATGGGGAAGCTGTCCACCCCTGCCTCGTAGAAGGACAGCCTAACGCTCCGCCGGGTTACGTTCTCTTCTAGCAACTTCCACCCTTAAAAGCACTGTCTTGACGTCGAGGCTGCGCCCAAAGACTGGCAAGGGGAGCCAGGGGTGAGGGGTTCTCACCAACTGTGGCTGCCCCAGGATGGGCCTCACATCACACTGGAAGGCCCGCTTGGGTCACCCCCAATTCTCACCACTGTGAACTGCAGCTACTCAGGCAGGCCCAGCTGGCGGAAGGGATGGAAGGGCATGCACGGGGCAAGGCCACCCTGACCCTGCCCTAGGCAGAGTAGCTGACCCCTTCCAAGACCCCCGTGGGGAGGCACTGAGCAGGCTGTGGGGTCAGGGGACTAGCGTCCTAAAGCCCCACACTGGCCTCCAGAAATGCCCAGGAGGCTCCCACAAACGCGGAGAACCATAACTTCAACAGGGCCTGGGACTCTGCATTCTTGGCCAGCCTTCCAGCTGAGCCTGGGGCTCACCAGGTCAGAGGTTCTTAGCCTTGGCCGCACATGAGAATCACTCAGGCCGACCACGTCAGGATGTATCAGGTGAGACCCAGGCACCCACGTTTAAAAGCTCCCCAGGGCAGCTCCCTGGCGGTCCAGCAGTTAGGACTCGGCGCTCTCACTGCCGTGGCCCGGGGTCCACGCCCGGTTGGGGAACTAAGATCCCGCAAGCCGCAAGGGATGAGAAGAAGGGAAGGAAGCAAGGGAAGGGAAGGGAAGGGAGAAGAGGGAGGGAGGGAAAAAAGAAACAAGGACTTCCCTGGTGGTCCAGTGGGTAAGACTCCACGCTCCCAATGCCGGGGGCCTAGGTTCGATCCCTGGTCGGGGATCTAGATCCCACATGCCGCAACTAAGAATCCACATGTGGCAACTAAAAAGTCCACATGCCACAACCAGGAAGTCTGCATGCTGTAACAAAGATCCCGCATGCCGCAACTAAGACCCAGCACGGCCAAGATAAATTAACAAACGGTGAATATAAACGAAAGAAAGAAGTGTAAGAAAAAAAGGAAAAAAGAAGAAAGGAAAGAAAGAAAAGAGAGAGACGAAAAGACAGAAAGATGGGAAGGAAGGAAAGGAGAAACAGAAGAGAGAGAAAAAAAGAGAGGGAGAAAGACAGACGGAAAGACAGAAAAGAAGGAAGGAAAGGAAAAAAGGGAAGAAAGGGAAAGGAGGGAAAGGAAGGAAGAAAGAGAAAGAGAAAGAGAGAGAGAGAGAGAGAGAGAGAGCGCAAGCTCGCTCCCCAGCAGGCAGCCAAGGTGGACAACAGTGCCCGGCGCAGCAGGGAGCGGAGCGGCCCCAAGCCTGGGGCTCTGCCCCCATATCTATTTCCTTCTTCCTGTACGCACGTGCTGGCATCACAGCAGTCCCCCCAACCCCGAGCAGGCACCACTTACGAAATGCCGACCAAACACCCCGAGGCACCTCTGTGGATGGTAACTCAACTCGGTTTTAGCAGCAAATCACTGGGGCTCCGGGACCCCAGGAGACCAGCCATGGGAGTGACTCCTGGAAGGTCAGGGCCCGGGGAGGCTCCTCAAGCAGACACAGATGCTCACGGCGGCACAGAGGACCCCGCGGCTGCTGCACCCATGTCTCCCCAGCACCGCTAGGCTCCTGAAGCCACATGCGCCCTGTGGGTCGGGCCAGGCCAGGGCTTCCGACATGCTGAGCCTCTCCGTCACTGAGGAAACTTGCTAAAACCTAGCTTGCAGAACCTGCAACCTGGAAAATCAGCCTCCCGTCTCTTCCCGGGACTCGGCAAGCGGGGGAGGGGGAGCTCTGGGCCCAGCAGGAGTCGCTGCGGCCTGTCTTCTTATCTGTGAGTTCTCCAGACAGACTGGAGAGTTCATTGTTTCTAGATGCTCTTACGTGCTTAAAGCGGTGACTTCCTTGCCTAAAACGTACTTCCTGATGGCACACACCAAGTCTACTAGGCCCCCCCAAAGACGGGCAAGCATGCGAGAGTCCAGGGAAAACAACTTATTCCGTCCCTTCGGTTTCTCTTCCGGAAACTTTTAGAAAGCAGAGTCCAGTACTCTGGAAAACCAATTTAAAAATGTGAGCCCATCACTCATTCAACATGCGTTCACTCACTGTACAAAGCATGCAATGTCACCAGAAATTCATAGGTATAAAACGGGAGACAGGCCCTGCCCTTGTGGAGCTATGAATCCAGTGAACGTGATCAGACACTGGAAGTTATGATTCAAGGGCGATGTGGCAGAGCCACAGAGAGCTTCAGATAAAACCGAATATGCTCAGGCCTCTCTGGGAATAAGCCCCTGCTGTCCAAAGGTCCTCCCAGAGCTGGGAGAAGACTACAGCCCGCCTTCCATCTCTCTCTCTCTCTCTCTCTCTCTCTCTCGCAAGTCAAACAGCATCATGAAGAACACCTGCCAGAGACCCCAGGATGCTCCAATCTGCCCCTATATGCGTTCCAGCTGCCCCAAAGAGCTCCTCCCGCACACCACGCTCCACGTTCACTCCCAACTCTCCCCGTAAGCTCCATCAATACCTTCCTGCCACCTGACCAATGGCTGGATGTTGGGAGAATGGCATTCACACAAGAAACCTGCACACACACAGACACACCAGCAGGATGTTAGAAGCAGGAGTAAAGTGGTAAGATGCTTTCAAAAGCAAGAAACAAAGCCACAGGACTTCCGTGGTGGCACAGTGGTTAAGAATCCGCCTGCCAATGCAGGGGACACAGGTTCAAGCCCTGGTCTGGGAAGATCCCACATGCAGCGGAGCAGCTAAGCCCGTGTGCCACAACTACTGAGCCTGCGCTCTAGAGCCCGTGAGCCATAACTACTGAAGCCCACGTGCCACAACTACTGAAGCTCGTGCACCTAGAGCCCGTGCTCTGCAACAAGAGAAGCCACCGCAATGAGAAGCCTGCGCACCGCAATGAAGAGCAGCCCCCACTCACCGCAACTAGAGAAAGCCCGTGCGCAGCAACAAAGACCCAACACAGCAAAAAATAAATAAAAAATAAAATAATTTTTTTTTAAAAAAAACAAAGCCACAGATATGGGGGCAGTACTGGTTACTGAATGAAACCGCGTGTACCAGGTCGCCTGCCACCTCCATGCCTCACCTGCAGAAGGCATCTCCGGCTCGGATCACCACGACAGGCAGGCCTTCCTTGCACTTCACACACTTTTGCTCACGGCTTGAGACGTGGGCGGGGGGGGGGGGAGGGGGGGAGAGAACAGGAACACAGGTTACAACCCTCTCCCGGGGGCTTCAGGGAGACCGTAGCCTGTTTCTCACCCCAAACTGTTGTACGAGGTCACTGGGGCCCGGGGCGGGGGGGGAACCACACAAACCACGGCTTGTATCTTATCCAAACTACCACTGTGGGGAAAGACCAGGGCCCTGGGGAGATTTCAGTCTGCTAAAGCCAGCTCAGTGGGCTCAATCTCTCAGGAGCTGCCACAAGTGCAGAGCCAACTCGCTCTCTGCGGCCCTGGAAGGGAGAAGTGGAGCCAGCGAGTAGAAGAGACAGGGAGGCCGACTTTCCTCGCCTCCCTGCAAGGACAGCTTGGTCAGGAGCGAAGCCGTCCCACTGGCTGCAGGAATTAGAGGTGCGAGAGCGCACAGTGTTTACCACGGGCTTGCCAGGCACTCTCCGGGTGCTGCGGAGTGAGGTCCACCCCCGACCTGAGGTTCCGGGGCTCCTGGGCCCCGCCCTCGGCGGTCTCCGGGCTTCCCGGGGCCCTGAGCGTAAAGCGCGGCCCGGCCCCTCGGGGCAGGGCTCGCCGTCTGCGGGAGCGCCGGAAAGAAAGCGGCGGGTGCGGCCGTCCAACTCTTACCAGGGCCGTGGCGGCGGCGGCCCCGCGGGCGCGGGCTCCCGATAGTCCTCGCCCACCTCGCACATGGCTGCTCCGTGTCACGGGGGGGGGGGGGGGCGGCGGCGGCGGCGGCGGCGGCGGCGGCGGCGGCGGCGGCGGCGGCGGCGGCGGCGGCGGCGGCGGCGGCGGCGGCGGCGGCGGCGGCGGCGGCGGCGGCGGCGCGCCCCGACTACATCATCAAGGCGCCGGCGCGGCCGTGACGCGCGGGCGAGGGGCGAGCGCTCCCTATGACGTCATCCAGGCGCCGGCGCGGCCGTGACGCGAGGCCGGGGGCGGGCGCTCCCTATGACGTCATCCAGGCGCCGGCGCGGCCGTGACGCGCAGGCCGGGGGCGGGCGCTCCCTATGACGCCAACTCGGAGCCGGCGCGGCCGTGACGCGCAGGCCGGGCCGGGCCGGGCCTGGCCGGGACAGGGGCGGCGGCGGCGGGCCGGGCCCCGGGGATGGCGATGTTCCGCAGCCTGGTGGCCTCGGCTCAGCAGCGGCAGCCGCCGGGCGGGCCCGCGGGCGGCGACAGCGGCCTGGAGGCGCAGTACAGCTGCCCCATCTGCCTGGAAGTCTACCATCGGCCCGTGGCCATCGGCAGCTGCGGACACACGTGAGTGCGCCGGCCTCCGGGAGGCCGCGGGGTCGGGCGCCGCCGCGGGGAGCGCTCTGCAGCCGCCTCGGCGCGCGAGGACTCGGG
This sequence comes from Leucopleurus acutus, assembly GCF_964270905.1. Classification (NCBI taxonomy): domain Eukaryota; kingdom Metazoa; phylum Chordata; class Mammalia; order Artiodactyla; family Delphinidae; genus Leucopleurus; species Leucopleurus acutus. The sequence goes on from NC_139162.1 coordinate 1,157,314, forward strand.
GGGCGCGGGTCTCCCCGCGCAGGGCCGTTTCTGCCCTCTGGGCGCGTCCATCCCCCTCAGCCCATCCTCCTGCCCGCCCGTCCGCCCACCCCGGGCTCTCGATCCGATCACCCCGTCGGCAGACAGGACCGACCTGCAGCCCTGCCCGATCCCTAACGGGCAGTGCCCGGGGCCGCTGACGGCATAGATGAGCCTCCCCGGGGACTCACAGGGCAGCGGGCACGACCTCTGCGCCGGTCGCCTTCCATCTGGTCCCGTGGAGACTGCGGTGGGCAGTTGTGAATAAATGCCTTGTGCCTTTTGCCGTCAACTCTGTTTTGGACCCGCTGTCTGCTTGTCTTGACTGCAGAAGAGAGGAGTTCCCTAAAGTTTGGGCAGGGGCTTGTTTGGAGTCTGGTGCTGTTTTGTTCTGTTGGAGAACTTGGGTCACATCGATCACTGAGCAGCCAGGCAGGCTGGCCCTCGGGGGACCAGATGCCACACATCTTGCTAGGGTTTCCGGCTGTGCCAGGGCCGGGTTGTTTCAGGAACAGAAACCTGAGGATGTGGCTCTCCTCCCAGCCAAGTGCTGCACTCAAGGCTTCTGGGAGCTGCCAGCCTGTTTGGGAGGGGGCTGAGATCAGGGTGTCGGCTCTCCAACTCTCTGGAGTGGCTGAAAAATACAGCTCTTGAGTGAAATTAGCAGGGTGGGGAGAGGGGGCAGGAGGGCTTCGCTGCCAGCGGAGTTGCTGAGGAGGTGGGGCCGAGATTCACCCAGGCTCGGTCTTTGAACGTTTTGCAAACAAAGGCAGATGACCTGGAAGGTTCCTGATACAAAGGGGGAGTTGCAGCTGCTGGGTGTGTGTGCTGCTCATCTCACCCAGGGAGGTGGCAGGAACCGTGTCAGGAGCCAGCAAGCCTTCACACACACACACACTGGCAGGCAGCACAGGGACCTACCTGCCCACACTGGGAGAGCACTGCTGATTTGTCCTGAAGGCGCTGCGCCTCACTCTTTCATGCTGTGTGTGGCGTTTCGGCAGGGGCAGCCCCTGCACAGCACTTCTCTTGTCAGCACACAGCAGTGGGTGTTGTCAAGTGTGTTCAGCTTCTTCCAGCCCATCCCTGGGAGAGCTGTAGCGATTGTCCCAGGCCCAACTTTAGAAAGCCTTTCCCGGGCTTCGGGTTGTATCAACACTCACCCAGCCCTGGGCTGCGGTGTTTCGGGCCTCTGGTCAGCACGAATCTGGTTTCTATTTTTCCAAATAAGTCTTTTCTTAAAAGGTGGTTTTCAGAATACAGAAATACACAAACTGCTGTGCAAGCATATTCTTCTATAAACCCCGCTTCCCCGTGCTCTTCTTGGCAGAATCTGTCCCCTCTTCTCCTGTTTCTGAGGCTGGTCCTGCAAGAGCCTCTTCTTCAGCTTCTGCCTTAAAAAGACTTTCTCCCTGGCTCTACCTGCTGGTGCAAACAAGCCTCCTGGCTGTTCCGTCTCTGCCTCTTACCTTCCATAAGTTCCTCTTCCGGTGTTTTGAAGGCATGTGTGCAAATGAACATGAAAGATTTGAAGACTCACATCTCTCCTTCTAAAAAATTTGTCGGTGGTCTGGTTATCCACCCCTCGCCCCCACCCCCAGCTCCCTAACTGTAGCAGTCTCCTTTCACCAAATAGGTTTTCTGGAGGTGACAGCAGCCCTGCCAGGGGCCGGGACTCATGCTCCAGCACGAGACAGAAGGGGACAGGTCGTAGGGAGGGCTTTTGAGCAGGAGCCCAGAGGCAGGAGGTGCCTCTGTAGAGAGTGTGGAAGCGCTCCCGTGAAGTCCCCAGGGCCCCAGACAGAGCCAGTGATCTGCCATACTTAGGGGACGGCCTGGGCGGTGAGCCACATCCGGAACCAGAAGCTGCCCGGCTGTTTCTTTTTTCTTTTTATAAAGGAATTCAGCCTTGTATGGCTTCCTCTTTTTTTAAAAAAAAAAAATTTATTTATTTTATTCATTTTTGGCTGCGTTGGGTCTTCATTGCTGCACGCGGGCTTTCTCTAGTTGTAGCGGGCAGGGGCTACTCTTCGTCGCGATGCATGGGCTTCTCATTGCGGTGGCTTCTCTTGTTGCGGAGCATGGGCTCTAGACACGCGGGCTCAGCAGTTGTGGCGCACAGGCGTAGTTGCTCTGCAGCATCTTCCCGGACCAGGGCTCGAACCCACATCCCCTGGATTGGCAGGTGATTCTTAACCACAGCGCCACCAGGGAAGCCCTGTCCAGCTGTTTCTGACCCTCTGATGAGGCCTCCCTGAGGGCCAGTGTTTGGTTCTGCCGGGGCTGCCTCCAGCCTCTGTACCTCTGTCCTGAACGGAGCACGCCTTCGGGGTCCTCTGAGCGCCAGCATCCAGCTGCGCCGCGCTCCCTCTGGGTTGAGGGGTGTCCCGTCGTAAGGATCGGCCACCTCCTGTGTGTCCCTCGCCTGTCAGTGGACACTGGGCTTCTCCACAGCTCTCGTGACCGGCGCTGCCGTGAGCACTCCTGTGCGGATTTTCCCCCGGCCTCCCCGTGGGGACCATGGAGCCGCCACTTTCTTCCAGTGACAGGGTGGCACGCGAGGCCTGCCCCGGCTGTGAGGCCAGTGAGAGGGACGGCCCTGGAGGACTTGCTGGAGCACTACAGGGTGGGCGCTGCTGGTAGTGCCTGGTGGGCCCTCGACAGGTGCGCAGGAACAGGGTGTCAGGAACCCTGCACTTTCTGATGGGCCTCAGGCCCAGCCTGGCCTTTCTTGTGTGCAAACAGTGACACCCACGGTGACGACCCAGTGGTGGCTGTTGGGAAGCCAGCGTGTAGGAGGACGGCCTCGGGATCACCTGCGGCTGCCTCTTCCTAAAATGAGGTGAAAGTCTGAGGCAAAAGAACAGGGACCCCTGAGCTCAGGTGAGCCGCAGGCCCAGCCTGCTAGGCGCACGCAGAGCGGTGCACACCCCGACACCTCGTGGGTTTCTTGCAGGCCGCCAAGTTGCCGCCTTTCTCTTGGGGCCGAGCGCGTGCTCTTCTGGGCCGTGGAGCCTCCGCTCCACGGCTCCCGTCTGCTAAGCGGTCCCCTTGGCGCTTCCTGCAAAGGTGGACCGAGCTGGTCCTGCGGTCAGGCTCCTGGCCCTTCGTGCCCCCACTGAGAGTGTTCGAGCCGCTGCCCCACCGCCCATCGGGCGGTGCACGTTCTTCTGCGGCACTGGGGTGTTTGTAAACACCAGCTCCTGGGGCCAAGCGCACGCGGGTGCCGGGACTTGTGCCGCACGACGTGGCGTCTCCACGGACACGGCCCAGGGCCGAGCCAGAGCCCTTCTTGCCGGGGAGAGGGCACTGTCCCAAGGCTGGTGACAGCCCCTGGCCAGCTTTGGCCCTGCTCCATGCAGTGAGTCCTGCGGTTTCCTCTCACCACCATTAGTGATTTCACTCCCCAGAGTTTCGTGGGTAGAGGGTCTCCAGGGTCCCCCAAGATGTCCTGGAGTCCCCTGAGGTGGCATCGTCACCGCTTGGCAGTGAGACGGACAGGTTAGGCCCTGGGCCTCCTGCAGCCAGAGCTCTTGCTGGGACCAGGGCTGCGGGGCCAGCATGGGACCTGGGGGGCGGGGGTCACAGCTGCAGCTCAGCCCTCATCGCAGGATCGGCAGGAGTGTCCCAGAAGCCCACAGCTGGGCAGCGACCTGGGTCATCTTCTGGACAGACGGTGCCCATTCAACCCGTAGGACCCTGGCCCAGAAGCTACTGCTGATGGAGGGGAGCGCAGCCCTCAGGCCCACGTCTGCCCTGCAGGTTCTGCGGGGAGTGCCTCCAGCCGTGTCTGCAGGTGCCATCCCCCCTGTGCCCACTGTGCCGCCTGCCCTTCGACCCCAAGAAAGTGGACAAGGCCGCCCACGTGGAGAAGCAGCTTTCGTCCTACAAGGCACCCTGCCGGGGCTGCAGTAAGAAGGTACCGCAGCCTGCCTGGCCCGGGGGGCTCCGATGGGCTCGCAGGGGAGCTGGGCAGGGGCCACGTCCCTTCCCTGTTGGGCAGCCCGCCGCTCCACTCGCTTCCTGCGGGCTCTGCGTGTGGCCTGGGCTCCGGGCTGTGGCTGGCGCAGGGACACAGGCTGAGCTGAGCCCACCCTGTCCCGGCACCCGCTGCCCGCTCAGGCGGGCACACCACTTTGTGGGGGACCCAGCCCGGGAACGGAGTTTGAACTTAGGCTTTCAGATCTTGCCATCGCTCGGGTTAACGAGTTCTCCTGAGTCGTCACAGTAGGCAGCAGCCCTGTTGCTTTGTCGTCAAGGTCGAAGGTCAGACTGTCCAGGGGGGGCTGCCGCGGCCTGCTGCAGGCGCACGCGCCCCTCCCTCCCGGCATGAGAGCGGAGCAGGCTGTCGGCCCTTGTGTGAGGCGGCCCCCACCCTTGGCCTCGTGCGGCCCGGGTGGCAGGCTTGCTCAATGTCCCAGCCCTGGGCAGAGCCGGGGGCGGGCCGGCGTCAGGAGGGCCCCTCGAGGCGGAGCTGCCCCGCCTGCTCCCTCTCGGCCTCCGCAGTTCTGGGAACTAGGTTCCTGTGTGCGCCACCGCCACCGGGAGGGCTGCCGGGCGTCCTCCCCGGGTCGTTCCGCCTGCTCTCTGCGCCGGCACCCCTCCCCTGCCCTGTGCTGAGCCGCTTCCCACCTTCGGCCAGGACGGCCACTCGGGCAGCCGAGGTTGTATCTTGTTCCGTTTCCTACCTCTTGGTAAAGAATTTGCTGGACGTTCGACTGTCCAGAATTTTGCCTGCTGGCTCCCGTTACAAAGGGTATTTTTTCCCAAATAGACACCCTCCCTGTCCCCTCGTGGGCCTCCCTCGCCTGCAGCTCCCCAGGGACCAGAGGCCTACTGCCCCCCGCATGGCCCCATCGTGAAGCCGTGAGCGCCTGCTTCTGGGTGTGGATCTGCAGCCTTCGGGGTCCTGAGTCTGTGTCTCCCTCACTCGGCCTCTGGGCCCCACTTGCGCAGCGCTGCCGGGCCGCGGCATCGGGAGCCAGAGGCCCAGCCCTGCTGCCCGGCCCCTCCCCTCCTCTCCTCCCCAGGTGACACTGGCCAAGATGAGAGTGCACGTTGCCTCCTGCGTGAAGGTCCAGGAGCAGATGGCCAACTGTCCCAAGTTCGTCCCTGTGGTGCCCACGTCCCAGCCCATCCCCAGGTAGGCCGCCTCGCCGGGGCCCCCTCTGTGGGGCAGCTCCGGGCCTACCTCGCGGGGTGGACAGTGGGGCCCCACCCTGAGGAGGTGGGAGGGCTGCTGGCGGAGGGCCTCGCCCCCTGCGGGTAGGGGACCCCAGGAGGGCCCAAGCCAGGCCCCCACGGCTCACCTCCCAGCAGGGATGCACGGTCCCCAGACAGGCTGGGGCTGGACAGACACCTCCTCTCAGGGTGGGCAGCCATGTCGGGGAAGCAGGCGGCCCGGGGTTAGGTGGCGGGAGGTCGCGGTGGGATGTGCAGACGGGGGCAGAGCCCCGCGGCAGCTACGGCCCACAGGGCAGGGGAGGGCGAGCCGGCCGGGCTGTAGGAAGGTGGGCAGTGCCACTCACCCCCACCCCCGCCCCAGTGCCGTCCCCAACAGGTCCACCTTCGCCTGCCCTTACTGTGGTGCCCGCAACCTGGATCAGCAGGAGTTGGTGAAGCACTGCGTGGACAGCCACCGCAGCGACCCCAGCCGCGTGGTGAGCACGCCCGCACGCACGCACGCACGCGCCCGCACGCCCGCCCGCCCGGGCCCTGTAGGCTCACCGGCCTGCTCTATCCCAGGTGTGTCCCATCTGCTCAGCCATGCCCTGGGGCGACCCGAGCTACAAGAGCGCCAACTTCCTGCAGCACCTGCTCCACCGGCACAAGTTCTCCTACGACACCTTCGTGGTGGGTGCCCTCCCCTCCCCTCCCCTCCTCCTCCCCTCCCCTCCCCCTCCCCCGGTGCCGGTGCTGGGTAGGTCCACGTGGCCACTAGAGGCCCGGGGGCTCTGGGGCTGTGCAGACCAGGCCCACAGCGGCCCCCTGTCCTGCGGGTCCCTCACCGCTGGGCCAGCGAGCTCTCCTCACGCAGGGCCTCCTCTTGGGGAGGCGCCGTCGCAGGGCCACCATCTCCCCAGCTCTGCACCAGGGCCTCGGCACACAGACCCCTCCACGGGGGTCTGGCTCTTCCTCTCCCTCTCCCACCTGCGGTTCCCACCTGCAGACCCTCCTGCAGGCCCTTCCCTCCCGTGCACCCCCAGCCCTGCTATTCTCGTCCCCCGCCAGCCTCCAGCCTCCAGGCGCCAGACCCTGTGGAGTCGACCCCTCCGCTCCCTCCGCCTGTGCCTGGTCCCGATGGGTGGATGCCACGGGGATCCCTGGCTTCTCTGCTCATCTCAAGCCCTGTTCTTGAGTCTGAGGAGAAAGGACAGCTCCGATTCCGGGCGTCCAGCCCACGCAGTCCGCCCAGCCCTCAGTCACTGGGCACGGTGGCCTCCGGGCAGCCAGACCATCCCCGCAGCGCAGTTGCCGCACAGCGCCTGGGACCCCGTGACCGCGGGGCCGAAGGGGGGCGGGGAGGCTGGACGCGGCAGAGCCGGTCCATTTGAGGTGACAGGACCAGGGCCAGGGGGGTCGCTCTGGGAGGCCCTGGCGTCCCTGGCCCAGCTCCACTCCCTGTCTTCCAGGACTACAGCATCGACGAGGAGGCCGCCTTCCAGGCCGCCCTGGCCCTGTCTCTCTCCGAGAACTGAAGGCGTGGCCACTGGCCCAGGCCTCCCGCCTCAAGGGACACGCCCCGCCAGCTCCTGCGGCCCAGGCCTGCCTGGGAAGGCGCCTTGAGGGCCAGGTGGAGCCTCACTGCTGCAGGAGGAGAGGCCGCGTCCCTGTCGCGCTGAGCAGGTGGCCTCGGGGGGCCGGCCACTGGGATGGAGTGTGGCCACTGTGTCTCAAAGCCATGATGTCCTCCCTGCAGAGAGGACCCTTCAGGCCCTGCCGCGTCCACAGGCCCCCGCACTGAGCAGGGAAGCGCGGAGGGGGCCCCGGCCCAGCACCTGGCAACGCTTCCCCGTCGCGTGCTCGGTACTGGCTTTTATGATTCCTAGAGGTTCCACACTTTTCTATATTATCCGGTGTGATGACCTTTTCACATTTTCTAGAGCACAGACAGAGCAGTTGCCCTTCATATTGCAATATCCGTGTCTGACTAGGAATAATAGTATTTTTATGGAACATTTACAGAATTATATTTTTTAAAAAAACAATAAAAAACGAACGGTTGTGGGATTGGTCGGGGAGGAGAGGAGAGACAGGGCAATCGCTGTGTGCAGGGACCGAGGCGGCCACGTCCCCAGGTCACCTTGCTGTTCCCCAGGGTCACTGGGATAATCACGGGAAGAAATCGCAATGCCCAGCCACTTGCAGCGGCGCTGTGTCTGCTCCTGGCCTCCCGCCTGGGTCTTGGCCTCGGCCCTGCTGTCCCTGGTCCAAAGCCGACCACCTCGTGCCCCCAGCAGGGCCGCCCCAGCAGTGGCAGAGCGCGGGGCCGGGGCAGTGACCAGAGCTCACAAGACGCTCATCGGCACCCTCGTTTGGCTCGTGGCATAAATTATTGCTGTCTTTAAAAAAAATTTAAATAAAATGTCTCAAAGCATCTCCAGCGACCTGGCTGGTGCGTCTCCTTCAGTGAATACTAAAGGCAGAGGGCTGGAGCGCGGCCACCGGACCGTCCTCCACTCGAGGTCCGCGGGCACGTGTCCATCCCCAGGCAGCTCCGGCTCAGAGAGCAGCTGGCCTTGGAGCCCCGCAGAGGCCGTTTCCGCGTCTGGGGTGGGCTGGACTGCAGCCCCTGCTGGTCCTGCCCGCCCCCTGGACCCTGTTCCCCTCGACCTGTGCCCTCACTTGCTGGCCTGGCCACCTACCCTGCGACAAGCTCAGGCCAAGGTTTGCTGGGCTGCGACGCTCACCTCCTCGTCCTGGGACAGGGTCCACCTGAGGCCGGCAGGCTGGGCACCGTCCTGAGCTTCCCCGGCCGGGGTAGTCTGAATGGGGCTGGTGCTGGGGCCCAGAGGTGGCCATGGTGGCCTACAGGTGGCCTTTTGGATGCCATCGGGGTGAAGCCCCACTGTCCCCACCCCGGTCCCTGTGCCGCAGCCGCTCTCCCCACTGCTGGCTCGAGGCGTGCCTCTGCCTCCCCGGGCAGCCTGCCTGGTGCCCCAGCGTGTGCCCTCAGCCCCCAGGCCGGCACCTGGCCCTCTGAAACATCCACCCAGGGACGGTGGTCTCGGGCCACCATCAGTGCCACGGGCCCCTGCTGTTCCCAGTCGCCACAGGCCTTTAAAAGCTGACGAGAATCACCTGCTGGGCTGTGCCCAGGTGGCAGGTCATCGGGGTAAGGCCAAGCCCCTGCCTCGCTCTCCGTGTCTGCCTCCCCACGCAGTGTTCCAGACCCTTCCTCTATGGAGAAGCTGGATCTCGTGAGCTCTCCGTGTCTGCCCCCCACGCAGTGTTCCAGACCCTTCCTCTATGGAGAAGCTGGATCTCGTGAGCTCTCCGTGTCTGCCCCCCACGCAGTGTTCCAGACCCTTCCTCTATGGAGAAGCTGGATCTCGTGAGCTCGACCGTGGCAGGGCTGGGCAAGCAAAAGTCTCCACGAGAGAAGAGTTGTGACCTGGGGTGCGTTACCCTGCTTTAGAACCCTTCGTAGGAGCCACTGGCCCACCCTCCCCTCTGACCACTCTGACCCCACCGGCCGAGGATGCCACCTGCCAGCCTGTCCTTTCTGCCGCCTTCCAGAAGGAGGCCCGTGACATGGTCCCTGGGGGGCCACCTGGGCCCAGCCTCAGCCTCCCTCAGGGCTAATGGGAAAGGAAGGATGTGGCTGAAGTCCCCCTCCTGCAGGAGGATGGGGGAGCTGGGACCTCGGCCACCAGGGAGGTGCACCTCCTGCCCTGCCCTGCCGACCAGCCTGCCAGCACACGGCCCCCAACTGCAAACTCCAGGCCACATTCCCGGGCCTCACGGAGCGGGGAGAGGGATGAGGGCCCGTCAGCACCCAGGGGAGCTTCAGGGTGGCCTCGGCCAGTCCCCTGGGGCCTGGAGCCAGTGGTGGCAGCGCTGGGACAGCCAGGCTCCAGATGCCAGGTGGAGATGCCGCCCCGTCTCCTCTCCCCCACCCCCAGCTCAGCACCTCACTGCCCCATGACCCTCCCCTGCACCCGGCTGCCCTCCCCTTGTCCAGGACATGTTGCTTCTTCCCCCAGCACTGCCAGCACATCCCATCTGGGACATGCAGCGGCTGTGGTTCTGGGCTGTCACTCGGGCCCATCGCCCATCCCCAGCTAACCCTCCAGTCCTCAGAGCGCAGCTGGTACCAGCTGTCTGTCCACCACCTGGACACCAGCCAAGCCTGTCCGCTGCCCGCCCACCGCCTGGGGGAGGACGATGCTACTCTCACACGCCCGTCACGACCCTCGGCGCCCACGGAGTCCTGGGGGCAGTTTCAGGGTTGTCTCGGCAGGTCCTGACCTCACCGGTGCCCTGAAGGAGGTGACGCCCAGTGACTGTCCCCACGCCTCACCCTGTGGAGGCCTCAGCGCCCACCACGTCACCACATCACTGAGGGCTCCTGGCCACAGTGGGGCCCCAGGGGGGGCGGAGCCAGGAGCGTCTTAAAGTTGCTGGACACCAGCACAGGCTGGTGGCTAGTCCCTTTCCCCGCCCAAGGACGCCTGCCAAGCTCAGCCCCCCCAGGCGCCCCCAGAGGCCACGGAGGCCAAGAGCCACAGGGCAGCATCCACACGTGGCCTTGACCTCATCCCTTCCACCCTGGGCCCAGGACGCACGGGGCCCTGGGCACGCGGACACGTGGTCGCTCGGTGACCCGGCGTCCAGGACGGATGCCAGGGCGGAGCAGTGGAGCGAGCCCCAACGCGGTGTGCAGCTGCGTGGGAGCTGGGTCGCGGCAGACGCCGCAGTGTCCGGCGAGGACACCTCAGGCTGAAGCCCGCGGGACGCCGCTCTGAGTCTGCATGAAAAGTGAGGTGGAGGTGGGAGGCCCGCACCCCAACCGACTCCAGGGCGTCCCTGACTGGAGGCTGCACACCCTCACCTCCCCAGTCACACAACGGCCTGGGGGGTCCGCACACACCCTGCCGCCTAGACGGCGCCGCCAGGTCCCTGGGAACCTGTGCCCTCGGCCATCAGGAAGGGGACAGGCAGCCAGCACTCCTGAAGGCAGGGTGCCCAGAGCATGAGCGCCTGCCCCAGGCAACTCTCTTCACCAGCCTCAGGGCCCCCAAGGACTGGCCACAGGGGTCACCTCTGGGTCTTGCAGGAGCCGCGCCTCCGAGCTCTGGGCTCTGAGTAAAGAAGGGTGGACGGAGAGGCCAGGCGCGGCCATGCAGCCCCCAGCGGAGGGGCCTCCTGAAAGGCCCAGCCCCTCACGGGGGTTGCAGAGCAGCCCCGCCTTCAGGAAATACAAGTGTGCCCGGGGCCTGGCAGCCGACTGCGAACACGTGCGTCTACCCCATTTACCTCGTCCAGGGAGGCATGGGGAGTCCACCTGCCGCAGAGGGCCAAGCCCACCCCTCACCCCTCGGGTGGGGCCTTGGGGTCCCTGTGACGCGGGGCCACCTCCTACCAGCTCGCTGCCCCCGTTCCACAGGGGAAGAACGAGGTTCTGAGCCCTTCGGACCAGTGGAGGGCCCCAGGGCCGCACCTCGACAAGCCCCCAGGCAGCCACGGGGCCTGAGGCCTGCGGTCCAGCAGGGAGGGCGCACCCTCGGGACACAGCGGACGGGCGGGCGGCAGTCCCCCGGTGCTGACGCCCAGGCCGCGGCGCCTCCTTCTGGACTCTCACACACCGGGGCTCCCCACACCTACCTGCGAAACACGCTCCCAAGAAGGATCCTTGAACTCACTCACCACAAGGCAGCAGGGACCCACAGGCCCAAAGGCGCCACCACACAAGTGGGCCTGAGGCCACGTCCCCAGCGGCGCACAATCAACCCCTGGCAGCAAAGCTTCCGCGCCCAGCGTTCGTGGTCTGTGTCTGTGCTGCTCCCACCCCGCCGCCAGGGGCCGGGACCTGACCTGGAGGTGCCGGCGGGAGCTCCGGGGACATCAGGCCCCTTCCGGTCCCGGAGAAGGGAGCTGCACGGCCCGTGACCCTCCGGGCTCTCCAACAAGTTTCTGGGAACGAGGGCCCAGGGCCACATGCGGACGGGGAAGAAGCTCCGGGAGGACGCTGTGGAGTTCGGAGCTGGGAACCGAGCTGTGCAGCAACAGACCCTCCCCTCTAGGCGCCGGGCTCACCCGCTGAAGCCTGACCGCCGTGTCGCACGGAACAGCTCCTGCGACCTCACATGCACACACAGATGCGTGTGCACACCAGGGCGCAGACCTGCACACACGCACATACCCGAGGCTGACACACATGCACACACGTACATCCCTTCTCAGCCCCCAGATCACCTTCCCGGGCTCAGCGTCTGGGACTCTACTGTGTGCCACAGCTGTGTGGGAAGGGTCAACGTCCCCTCCCTGAACCCCCATTTAAGAACCAAAATCACCTCTAACAACCAGGACCCAAGAGGGAACAGGCAGCTGTGAGCAGTTGTGAGTCCCCATTCTGGGGGTGACCAAATGCACACTGGCCACCAATCTGACCACGTGCTGGGAGCTGGAGTACTGGATCCACGACCGTGGACAGCAACGGGGATGCTCCAACGCAGGATGTCCAGCCACACCCACCCTCCCACAACAAACACACCACACACTGACAGCGGGGGCACTATCACCACAGCGGGGGCCCCTGAGTCCTGGGACGGCCGAGCGCCAGCTTCAAGGCCCAGCTCTAAGCGCTATTCCGAGTCCCAGAGCCAGGCCCACCACGGGGCCTTTGTACCTTCACCCACGTGTCTATACTCGAGAGACCCCCACGGGGGAGCGTGCCCGGGCCGCACTGTACGGGGACTCCTGACGCTTTTCCATCTGGTCCGGCAGGCACTGCTGAGCCTCTGCCACGGACCCAACCTTGTGCAGGTGCTGTGAGGGAAGGAAGGCGGTTCCCACCTGGCAGGCCCTAGGGCTGCATCTAACAGGGAAGGGGCGTCCTCGCTGGGCCATGAAACCCAATTAGTAAAAAAACCATGTATACACCGATGTGTATAAAATTGATGACTAATAAGAACCTGCACTATAAAAACAAACAAACAAAACTACCAGACGCAAAAGGACACAGGCGCACACGTACACACTACGTGGACAGCCAAGCACGATCGCCACATAAAGCCCAGAAAAAGAGCACAAAAACACCCACAAAAAGAAAGAGGGGCTTCCCTGGTGGCGCGGCGGTTACGAATCCGCCTGCCAATGCAGGGGATACGGGTTCGAGCCCTGGTCCGGGAAGATCCCACAAGCCGCAGAGCAACAAAGCCTGTGCGCCACAACTACTGAGCCTGCGCTCTAGAGCCCGCGAGCCACAACTACTGAGCCCACGTGCCACAACTATGAAGCCCGTGTGCTAGAGCCCATGCTCCGCAACAAGAGAAACCACCGCAATGAGAAGTCCACGCACTGCAACGAGGAGTAGCCCCCCCTCGCCACACCTAGAGAAAGCCCTGCGCGCAGCAACAAAGACCCAATGCAGCCAAAAAAAATTAATTAAAGAAAGAAAGAAAATATCAACACAAGAGGAATTGTAACAATCTTACCTGGGCTCCGCTTGTTCAGTGTCTGATAGAGGCAGGCGGGCAGATGGCCACAAGCCGACGTCGCCAAGTGTCAAGGGGAGACCCTGGGGTTTCTGCAGGAAGCGTGGACTTTGGTCCCTGCAAGTCCTGCTCTGGTGGAGAGCCCGGTTCCAGGAGGCCGGCGGGGGGGGAGCTGGTTTCCAACAGCGAGGCGCGGGGCTTAGCTGCAAGGCAAGGCGGTCGTATTGAGGACAGAGGGACGCAGAGCAGGTGGGGACAGCCCCCCGCCTCCCTGGGGCTGCACAGGTGAGAACAGGGCAGACACTCGGATTTTCCTCTGTGAGTGGTACCCTGGTCTGTCCCAGACACAACCCTGTGAGTCACAGCCCAACAGTGAATCTGTATGACCACAGGAGGGCAGTTCTGAGCAGTTGACAAGGACCTCAAACTTCCCTTAGGGTCACTGGTTATGGCAGCCATCTCGGAAAGGAGCACCCCACTGCAGAGGTGCTCTAAGGCCCCCTGGGATCCCTGGGGCGTTTCCAGGATGAGATCAGCAGGTTCTCCATGGGAGTGCATGAGCGCCCCTCGAGAACATGAGTGTCCCTCTGGGGGTTAAGGAGGTCATCCTGGCCAGTGGCCACACCGTGGGTGGCTGGGCAAGGAAGGACAGCGTGGGGGCAGGGCTGGCCCAGGTATCTGCAAGTGTCACCGACGTCTGGGACGGGGAGAAGGAAGGGAAGGTACACATGGTAAGCTTGGGAGGCCACGGAACAAGTGAACAGCAGAAGGCAGCCACGTGCACGGCGACACGTTGCCAGGCCCGGCCTGCGGGAGAGACGCGCGCCTTCCCCCGCCTGCGCACCACCTGTCTATCCTTCCGCACGCCCTAACCGAGCAGCAGACGCCCCTTGTGAGGCTGCAAGTGCCTGCCCGGGTCCCAATCCCACAGCTTCGTAACTTCTCAGAGCCTGTTTTCTCTCCCGCGAAACTGAAGGCACATAAGACCCTGTGTGACGCAGGCCTCCTTCCTCACGTCTCTCCGCGGTTCCTCTCAGACTCCCCACCACCTCCACCATGTCTCCAGGCCCACAACTGGCAAAGAGCACCAGGCTGCACGTGGCACCTGGGCCTCTGAAGGCAGGCCTCCTGCACAGACATGGAAGCGCCTGGCGGCTCTCCGGGGCCTGGCAGTGTGTCCCCACCCCCCCACAGAGACTGACCCCTGAATTCATGAAACGTCCACATCAAAAGGGACCAGAAAAGAAAAAAAAAAAAAAGAATCGGTCTGTTTATTTGGGGCTTCCCTGGTGGCGCAGTGGTTGAGAGTCCGCCTGCCGATGCAGGGGACACGGGTTCGTGCCCCGGTCCGGGAAGATCCCACGTGCCGCGGAGCGGCTGGGCCCGTGAGCCATGGCCGCTGAGCCTGCGCGTCCGGAGCCTGTGCTCCGCAACGGGAGACGCCACAGCAGTGAGAGGCCCGCGTACCGCATAAAAAAAAAAAAAAAAAAAGGTACCTGACACCCAGGCAAGGCTGGCTCTTGGAGGCACCGAGGACTCCAAAGGATACTGAAGGAGGTGAGGCTGCCCGGGTCATAGCCCAGGCTGCAGCAGCGGGCACATGCGCCGCCCTCTGTGATTACACTTCCCACACCGCCTGTCTGAACCCCTGGTAATTCCGGAACGCCAATTGGTGTCCTTTCTCCCACAAATGAGCTTTCTGGAGGCCTGGGGCCAATTCCTAAAGCACGGTCTCCTCCACCAGGCCGGCCGACCCCCTGGACGCCACTCTGGCCAGTCAGCCGGTTCAGGGCTGGTGCTCATCAAACCTACCGCGGCGGGTTTGCGCAGGAGGCGGGGCCGGTGTAACAGGCTAGAGCAGGGCTCTCCAAGGCTGGGCTCGGCGCAGGCTCCCACCCCAGGGTGGACTGAGCCCAACTCGGCATCCGCCCAGCCCTGACCTCCCCCCCTCAGTCCACGTCGAGTGGGCGCGCCAGGCCCCGGGGGCGGCGTGACTCGCAGTGCGCGCCAGGGAAGTCCCGTGGGTTGGACACGCAGCCACGCGCTCCCTCCCCTACGGCCCGCGCACCTGTCCTGGGCGTGGCCCGATGCCCCGCCCCGCGGCCCCGCCTCGCCCCGGCCGCGGGGCGCGCTGGTTGGCCGAGGCGGCGCGCTGTGTTAATGACCTGACCCTCCCGGCACCTGTGGGCCGCGCTGCCCGCGGGCGCCGGCGTAGGCACAGTGCGACCCGCGCGAGGGCACCATGCCGCGCTCCTTCCTGGTGAAGACGCACTCCGGCCACAGGGTCCCTAACTACGGGCAGCTGGAGAGGCAGAGAGGTAGGGGCTGCGGGCTCCCCTGCCCTGCCCAGGGCTCGACTCCCGCGGGGCAGGAGGGGCGAGAACCCCGGGAACGGGAACACCTGTCCCAGGTGGGAGGAGGGGCCCGAGACCACGAGGCTGGAGGTAGACAGGTGGCCCGCGGGCGTCTTATCCGCTTCAGGGACCCCAGCCTCGCGTCGGGCAGGTTGGGTGGGGATTTTCTCTCCACTTAGAGAAGTTTCCAGGCCCCCAGTCACTCTGGGGCTCTCCCGCTATGGCCCGGCATGCCCATCCCAGCAAAGGGGACCCCAGGGCCATCTTCCTCCTGCAGGACGTTTGAGAGAGCCCCACGGATATTGCAGAGAGAGACGAAGTGAGCCCAGGCTGTTCTCCAAGAGCGCCCCAGAACATCCTGGGTTGGGTGGTGAGCAGAGAGGCCAGACAGAGTGACCCAGGGGCCCTGTGGTGCCAGGGCCCAGCTCGCACAGCGTTCCGCTGTGCCCCCTCCAATGCCTCCTCACCCCTCCTGGGGTTTCCTTCCCTCCTGCCTCCCTCACCCCAGAGGAGGTTGCCCAGGGCAGGCTGGGCTAAGGGGCTGCAGTTCTTACCCAGGTGGGGAGACAGGTGCCCAGGAACCAGGACTGTGCACTCATTCCCACTCCCTGTCAGGGTCAGGGACACGCAGAGGTCCCGCGGCAAAGGCCTCTCTCGAGGGGTCAGAGGCGCCCCCAGCTCCACAGCTTCTTGGGGGGGGCACCCTCTGGGGGATGGCTCAGTGACTTAGAGGGGGACAGGGGAGCGACGCTACGGAGACCAGGGCACACAGTTGGTGCCCGTCCAGAGCCCTTTAGCCCTCTCGGGACTGGGAGCGGGGAGGGAGTCCAGGCTGGTGGGTCCCCGGGACTGGGCTGCCACCAGGGGGCACCTTCTAGGAACGGGATCATCAACTCCACATTTTGAAATCCAGTTCATGAGTCACCACCAGCAATTTTATAAAATAAAAAAGAACAGAAGCCATCAGAGCGCAGTGCTCGCGGTGAAGGAAACTTGTTTCAGATATACATGTATGATAGAACATGTAATTCACACGGGTCGTGGCTTTGAGCATTTAAAAACTACTGTTTGGACGCCAGTCACACAGCGAACCCCTTTGAGCGTGCAAATCCTGGCAGCCGAGCAAGTCGGTGACTGCCAGGAACAGCCTCAGGGCCATCAGTGCTCCCCCTCCTTGTGGCACCAGCTTCCTGAGGGCCAAATGGCCACGGCGATCCTCCTTCTGCCAGGCAGTTACCCCAAGATAGGCCAGAGATGCTGGATTTGGGGTCCCCCACCCGTCACTTTTAAATAAGTGCCTTTTTAGGCCTCCCCAGGGAACCCCTGAAGCCAGAAAGGAACTTAAGTCTCTTCTCCCAGGAATCTGAGCTGCAGAATGAATTTAAAAAGTCTAGCTAACCCAGGGGCTATGGGGAAGCATTTCAAGCTATTAGCAGAAGCACATGGTCAGCAGCACCCGGCATATGGCTGCCTCTCCCCTGCCCTCCCACTGGAGTCGGCACTGGCCCCCTAGACAGGGTTAGGCTCTGAGGTGATGCCTGGGCTCAGGGTAGTGGCTCAGCCTCAAAGCCTTAAGGTGACTTTTTTCCCATACAAGGGCCCCTACTGGAGCTTCTGTGTGGAGTGGGGGGTCCTAGACTCTCCGGGCACCCCAGTGCTGTCTCCAGAAATTCCTTGGACTTCATCTCTTAGCTGGTCCAGCCTCCATTTCTGGGAGGACAGAAACCTGGCAAGCTGATTTTATAATTGGGAAGACTGGAGTGGAAAACGGTGAGGTCAGGAGAAAGTGGAGTGTGGGAGCTTCCCCATTCCCCTGCATCCTCATCAACACTTGTAACCGGCCTGTGTTTAATTCCAGCCGTGCTAGTGGGTATGATGTGGTACCTCACTGTGGCTTTAATCTGCACCTCCCTCGTGGCTCATGAGGGAGCACCTTTTCCTGTGCTTAAGGGCTGTGTGTACATCTTCTTTGGAGAAACGTCTGTTCGGAGTCTTGGCCATTTGAAAAGTGGACTGTTTGTCTTCTTATTGTTGAGTCGCAAGGGTTCTTTATATATTCTGACACCAATTCCTTATCAGATCCCTAATTTGCAAACATTTCCCCCATTCTGTGGGTTGTCCTTCTCAACCCAAAGCCTTGGTGTGGACATAGAAATGGGGCCAGAGACTTATCTCAACACATATGAAATAAGAGATGGGTTGAGGGCTGGAGATCTGGTCTCTGGGGAAATGCACAACTTCACTCTTCCTTGCTAACGTGTTTACTTTGGGGGCTTCTGCCGTCTGGGTCAAGCGTGAGGCGTGGTGGCCCACACGTATGGGAGCAACAGCCTGACGGCGGGCCGAGCCAGGAGGCAGTGGACACCACCACAAATAGTCCCTCCTGAGCTGCGAGCGTCTGCAGCAGGCTGTGCGCACGCACGCCACGGCGGGCGAGGGGCGGTCGGGAGGTGGCCGGAGGCTGATGAGCTGTGAGTTAAAGCTGCGTGGGAGTCCCAGGGTGCAGCTCCGAGCTGGCCCTGCGGCGGGTGGGGCTCAGAGAGGGCGGCTGGGGACCCTTCCTTGGCCCCTGAGGGCTCGTCTGGGACCCTGTGAGATGCTTCTCTTCCCTTGTTTGTAAGGAGGAACTGAGGTTCCTGCTTGGACGCTGTGCTCTCAGGCTGCAGCCGCCACTTCCGCAGCCCATGCCTGGCTCGTCAGACCTTCTCTTCCTTCCCGCGGGGCTATGGATGGCCTAGTGGTGGGATTCGGCCAGGAATGCGGGTTGGCGAACTCGCAGCGCTGGGACTCAGGCTTCACCGTGCATTGTCTCCCCTCCCCGCTTCTAGAAACCAATGGCGCCTGTTCTGCCTGCGGGGGGCTGGTGGTACCCCTCGTCCTCCCAGACAAGGCGGCCCCGTCCACGCCTGGCGACCCTCCCCGGCCCTGGGACTTCACCTCCGTCGTCGCCCACGTCTCCCTGCCCCTCCCCACCTTCCTGTGTAACGAGGAAGCTCGGGGGGCCTCGGGGCCAGACCCCCTGGAAGTCAGCCTGGTGGACCCTCGGGCCGGCCGGGCCCCCGGCGCACCTCTCAGAGACAGCCTGAAGCACCTCGGCCTGCCCCCGCTGCTGGCTCTGCCCACGCGCTGGCCCCCGGTCCTGGGCACAGATGGGGCCCAGGCTCCGGGCCACCTGCCAGGGGCCGAGCGGGCCCCCCGCACCCCAGGGGGCTTCCGCACGCCGGCTGCACTGGCCAGGCACCAGCAGCTGCAGTGCCACCTGCAGGCTCAACGCTGTTTCACCTGCAAGTTCTGCGACAAGGAGTACGGCAGCCTGGGCGCCCTCAAGATGCATATCCGCACACACACGCTGCCCTGCCTCTGCACCGTGTGCGGCAAGGCCTTCTCCAGGCCCTGGCTGCTGCAGGGCCACATCCGGACCCACACAGGTAGGCGCCAGGGCCCGTGAGGGATCTGGCGGGGGGGCGGCGGGGGTCCGGGCCTCAAAGGAGGGGAGGGGTTGGGTTCATAAACGAGAGGATGGATGGGCACACACGGCTTCTTTTTCCTGGTGTTCCGAGGCTGTGGCACAAAGCCACACCCCGGGGGGCTCAAAACATCAGAAGTGCTCACAGTCTAGAGCCGGAAGTCTGGAATCAAGGTGCCACGGGGCCGGGCTCCCTCCAGATCTGGAGAGGGGATCCTTCCCACCTCTGCCAGCTCCTGGGGCCCCAGGTGTTCCTTGTGGCCATGTCATTCCAGTCTCTGCCTCTGTCCTCACACGGCCTCTCCCCTGTGTCTCTGTCCAGATTTCCCTCTAGTTATGAGGACACCAGTCACATTGGGTTCAGGGCCCGCGTGCTCCGGTACAACTTAAACTGAACTTGATCACATCTGCAAGGACTCTCTTTCCAAATCAGGTCACACTCACAGGTACCTAGGTTTAGGACACGGATGTATCTTTCTGGGGGGACACGATTCAACTCGTAACACCTGGCAAAGCGTGGGATGCACAGGGCTTCCGCGGGGCTGACTTCTCAAACAGTCCGTGGCCTTCCTCACTTCTGGAGCAGCAGGGGAGGAGGGTAGCCAGAAAGGCCTGGCTTGGGGGTGAGGACCCCAGGGCTCACACAGCCTGTCTGACGGGCTGCGGTTTACCCAGGAGCAATCCCGTCCTGGGTGAGAGGGTGGTCACAGAGCACAGGCGATGCAGGAGAGAGGAGCAGCTGCGGACAGGAGACAGGGACAGGAGGGGGGATACGGGGCAGGGAGCTCGCGGTCTTTCATTCTGTAGATTACGAACTACGGCCCAGAAAGAGTGCAAGGGCCGGCTCTGTCCAAGGGCAGCCAGGGGCTGAGCTGGACCCCACCCCAGGCCTTCCTCTTAAGTCCAGGACTTTGTCAAGCACGCGGTGAAAGGGAGACAGGAACAGGCCGGGCACTTACAACAAACACTCTCTGGAACTGGACCCTCCCTCACCCTCAGTCACGGCTCTGTGACTCACACGATAGAAGCGTTTTGCAGGAGCCCTTTTCCAGGCTGGAAATCCACCTGGTTTTCCCCGACCGCTCGCTGAGGATGTCCCCTGAGCGCCCCATCACAGCGCACAGTCAGGCGGCCAGGACGCGATGCTCTGGGCCCTGCGGGACTACAGGCTGCTGCCTCCCAGGGCCCCTAGGGCTGCAGGACTCCCCACACAGGCAGAGCTGAACAGATGACTCTCACTGACCCTTTCTTTTACACTTGGGGGGTCAGCCTGGAGGGCAAAGCCCCAACAGAAGGGCTTTGTCCAAATCCCTGGTCGCCCTGATTGGAGGTGGCCTGGAGGACACGGGAATCCTCACTGGTCCTGAGCTCCTGCCCTTGTACAGCCGCCTTCAAGGTTCCCACCATGGCTTTCGGGGGGCGGGTACAGCTGCCAGGAGGCCTGCAGCGCCGCTCCGTCCAGGGCTGGTGACAGAGCACCCCAGGGGAGCTCCAGCAGAAGCCAAGAGCCATTTAGCCAAGATCTGTGTTTTAGCTGCTGCGGTCTCGCCCAGGTTGTCGAGCACACGACCCCCTCAGCGGAGGGCAGGTGCTAAGGCCCCCGTCACTGACTCCGAGGGAGCGGGCGACGCAGAGGAAGGCATCGGCCTCACTGTGAGGGCTCAGGAGCCTTGGGGTGGGGGACGGCCTATGCGCTTGCGAGCCGGGGGCCACCCTCCGCAGGGCTGTCCTGGCCGCTGCAGCCGGTCGCTCACCTGTCGCCCTCCCCTCCCCCAGGTGAGAAGCCCTACACCTGCCCTCACTGCAGCAGGGCCTTCGCTGACCGCTCCAACCTGCGGGCCCACCTGCAGACGCACTCGGACACCAAGAAATACCAGTGCAAGCGCTGCGCCAAGACCTTCTCCCGCGTGGCGCTCCTGGCGCGGCACGAGGAGTCCGGCTGCTGCGCCCCCTGAGAGGCGGAGGGGCCGCGGAGCTGGGCGTCCCGGGAGGGCGCTGCCCTTCCCTGCCCACGTGAGGGACTTCTCTCCGGGGATGACTCTCGTCCGGTTGAGAGCCTCGATCATGCCGTTTCCAGCGAGCTCTGGTTCCGGTTCTGTTCCTCCCAGTGACAGCCGGTCGGGAGCCAGTCGTCAGCACGGAAGATCCCCACGTGAGGCTGACGGCGGGGCTGCCCTGGATGCCCTCCACTCTGGACCGGCAGTTTGACTTGGGCCGAGCACATCCGTGTGGGCCACCTGTGTGGGCAGAGCTACCTGGAGGCTCCCCTCCACCTGCCTTTGATGGCATCTGGGCCAAGCTGTCTCATGTCACACGTGCACAGGCGCACACACGCGACACGCACACACCCTCCCCTCCTCACTAGGCCGTCCTGAGGATGGGGCAGCGAGGGAGGCCCCGCGGCGGGTGGATCTGGGGCGATAAAGAGCCCGCACTCCTGCTGCAACATCCTCTGAGGCTCTGAGGCTCACCCAGTCCCCTGGGTCCGCAGAGGAGGCCGAGCTCGGACAACCTCTGCTGAGGCAGCAGGGCTCCTGGATAACGGGACCCTGTGGCCAGACCGGGGCGGGGGGAGCTGAGGGGGAAGGGCCTCGAGCTGTGCGGTCCTTACCGGGTGGGAGCAGCAGGTGAGCAGGGCGCCTTCCCTTGGAAGGAAGGGAGCGGACGTGGGGACAGTACAGCGAGGACCAGCGGCGGGGTGAGGGTGCGAGAGGGGGACCGAGGCCGCGTGTCTGTGGCAGGCGTTCATGCCCCCCCGAAGTCTAATTTAGAGGGGAGTCCCCCCTGCACCTGCAGCATCTCTACTGAACACCACGGACGCGTCGTCACTGCAGCTACCTCCCCGAGGCACTAGGCCCCTCACCCAGCGCCCCGGCCTCCTTCCTGCACGCCCTCTCCTGAGGCTGCAGCACCCCCAGCCCAGCAAGCAGCCGATCTCTGACCCCACCCAAGACACATACCTCCCCAAACCGACTCAGATGCTGAGAGCCCACTTCCTTCTCACAGGTGGCCTCCCCTCACCCCCAGGCCCCGGGCGCTCACACGCTGGGCTGGCCCTGCCTCTCGGCAGTGTCTGAGTTGTCTGCACCTGACCCCGGAGGGTGGCGTCTAGGAAGGAGGAAGGAGGCCTGAGCCTAACGGAGAAGGGCCGGATCCTTGGTGCAGGACGGGACACCTGCTCCTCTCTGCAGCAGGGCTGGCCCCAGCCAAGGGACAGGGCTCGGCACCTTGGTCCTGCCCCCGGGATGGTGCCACACGGCAAGCAGCACAGGCCCCGTCTCGGCCCTGAGCCACCAGACCTGCTGACCTCCTCCTCGTGTGACAGGATGCTGGGAGCGTTCACCAGGCCCACACAGCTGCCAGCTCTGCAGCCCCAACCCTGGGTCCCCACCCGCAGATCCCACCTAATGCCGAAGTCGGGGGCTGAAGGTCCCTGGGTGGCTGGTTTGATAACGGCAATCAGAGGGGGCCTGGGGACATCCCAGAAGAAAACTGACCTTGACACTGGGCTTCCCTGGATCGAGGGCGACCCTGATGAAACTGACCACCCAGGAGAGCCGCTGCTCTAGCCTAGAGCAGACTGATCTATCTGCCCACAGAACAGAGAACCTCTCCAAGGAAGCCACGCTTGCACTCCCAGTCCCACTGCCACCCCCCCACAGGGATCAGCCTCCCCCGAGGGACACACGGCGGGACCGGGAGGCTTAGCTAACGTGTCAGCTTGCTGGGGCGGCCGTAACAAACCCACAGAGCGGGGGCCTCAGACCACAGAGACAGACTCCTCCACAGCCCCGGAGGCCAGAAGTCCGAGACCGAGGTGCCGGCCGGGCTGGTCCCTGCCGGGGCCGAGGGAGAATCTGCCCCAGGCCTCTCCCAGCTGCCGCATTTGCTGGCGCCTCTGATGTTCTGTGGCTCGCGGAAGCGGCACCCCCTTCTCTGCTTCCATCTTCACGTGTGCGTGTCTGTGTCCGTGTCCAAATTTCCCCTTTTTATAAGGGCACCAGTCGTACTGGGTGAGGACCCACCCTGATGATCCCGACAACATCCGCAAAGACCCTGTTTCCAGATAAGGCCGCATTCTGAGGTACTCGGAGGTTAGTACTTCAGTATGTGAATGGGGGGCACCGTTCACCCTGTAACAGCTGATGAGAGCACACAGTTTGCCTAGAGAAACCTGGCGGGTCCCTGTGCTTGGACTTACGGAGAGGAGAGTGGAATGCCGTTCCCCCCAGGCCACAAAGGATCAAGGGGGCAGTGAGCCCACGACCGACTTACTAGAAACGCGTCCTCCAAACGCACTGTGACCCACCCGGACGGCCCCTCTCGAGTGTGCAGGTGCCTGACCCCTCCTCTCCGCTACCCTGGTCAGGGGCCCACAGCGGGTGGACAGGCCTCTGCCCTCCGGGGACATCCCTCCAATGTCTCCCGCATGCCCGGGCCTCTGCTGAGCAGGGTGGGCAGCCCGGGGCTGGGGAGCCTCTCACCCCTGGCAAAGGCTAAGCTCCAACCGCACTCGTGTTTGTGCCCATCTCACTGGAGGGCTTTTATTTTAATGGCATCCAGATGCCTGAAGGAAGCTATATTGTAAATTGTGTTCTATTTCTGAGCACCAATATCTAAATGAAGCGAGGCACCTGTTGGGGATGGAGGAAGGGAATTTCACAGGCCTAAATAAAGTCCATGTTTGCCCTTCTGTGCCGGCCCATGGAAAATGCTCTTATATTTATATCTGGGCTGGCGGAGGGCAGGGGTGGCAGAGGGTGGGTTGGCAGGCGGGAGGAAGAGAGGCCCGGGCACCTGCCAGGGAGTCGACGTGGAGCGAGTGGGGGAGATGTTCCCCTCCGAGGAGGGCGGCTGCAGTCAGCATGCCTCGTCCCCGCCGTGGGGCCGTGTCCCCACCGGCCACTCAGGCCTCACAGCTTCCCACCCTCCGTTCCTCATTCCTCGTGACTTTGCCTGGTCGGCAGCATTGACCCGGGATGCTCGCTTAAGATCTGGGTTTTTGGAGCCCTCTCCCAACACCCACAGATGGGAATCAGGAGGGGTACAACCATCCCTCACACCGTCCCGGGTGAGGGCGGGACTGCTACCTGGGTCCCCCCAGCTATAGGCTTTCTCTACCCCAGTTTTACGCATTACATTTCCCCTTTTCTCCGTAAAGAAGGCCTTCTGGCCGCACAGCTTCAGGCACGCTGTTGGTGCCTCTCTCCAGGGAAGGAGCCCCAGGACCAGGGGAGCTGGAGGCGGGTGTTTCAGAGGCGGCCCAGCTCAGCCTGGGCAAAAGCAGGAGCCTGAGAAAGCGCCAGGATTCTGGACGAGAATCGGAAGGAGCCGAGGGCGGGGCGGCGTCAGCACCACATGAAAGTCGCTCCCAGGAGGCACGTGACGGGCAGCGGACAGAAAACCCGCGCGCGCTGCCTTCTGACTGGGACGCGAGCGCCTGGCCCCGTGGCTCGGGTCCCGGAACAGGTGTGAGAGGGACACCCAGCCTCTCGGGGGCCCAGCTCCCTGCCCCGCTCCCCGTGGAGAGACCTCTCTCCTGAAGGCCCAGGCACGCTAAGGTTATGGCTTCCCTTCCAGAAGCCCAGAGGCTTCTATAAATACCGTGCTGGGGGCTCTCTGGGAGTTCTAAAATAGTCCGCTGGTTACTATCTATACTCAGCGAGCCCACTCCTGGCCTCCACTTGGCGGCTAAGTATAGCTCCCTGGCAAAGTGCAGTGGAACAAGTTTCCAGCCGCCATCACCTTGCGGATGGTGGAGGATTCCAGGGAGAGCGCCCCGGCTGCCAGGACTCAGAGGCGCGGGGAGAGGCTGGAGCTGATGTGGGGCGAGGCGGCACCGCTCCCCAGCCGGGGTCTGTGGGAGTCCGCTGCAAACACAGAGCCTCCACCAGACCCAGCAGCGAGGCGTTCCGGCTCCAGCCTTTACAGTGGCTTCATTCCACTGTGAAGCCTTGGTTCCTGCTTCTGAGCGAAGGGAAGTGGGCTACCCTCTGTTCCAGAATTCAGGAGGGGCCCGGGAGACACAGCAGCAAAAGGAGACACGTAGCACACCAAACATAAAATACGATCGCTACCTCTAGGGAGACCCTCGGCCTTTAACCCCTCCTAGACTCTGCGTCCATTTCTTGACCACCAAGTTCTGGCTCCAGGAAACCTCTCCTCCCAGCTGCATCCCCCAGCCCAAGCCGAGCTGCCCAAGAGATGGTCTGGCAGCTGCCCAGGGTGTCCTCAGGTGCCAGCAGGGCGCTGGGGAGAGCTGACGGACAGGAGGGCAGAAGGTGTGAGGGCGGGGCTCCCACCAGGGTCCATCCTGCAGGGTGAGCACGGGCCATCCTTGGGTGTCACGTGGAATAGAGACCGTCCTCCCAGGCGCCAGTCAGCGCTCCCCACCACCCAGGGTTTCACAGCCAGCTCTGCCCAGGCCTTCCCTCCCCACACCTCTGCCCCTCAGGGCTGCTTTTGGCCCCTATAAGGGTCACCTGTAGCTGGTCCTCAGGCAGAGGCAGAATCACCTCAGTCTCGCTCCCAGCTCAAACACCTGCCCCCTTTCCTTCTCCCGGGAACAGGCCTGGGGCCCAGGACACAGTGACACCTGTACTTCTATAGGGAAGGCAGATCACGGAGTCACAGGGGGCTCTCTGTCAATGCTGCAGCGTGACCTCTGACACGCAGCTGCTCCGAACTGGCCAGAAAGAGGCCAAGACTGAGGACAGTCGGGGTGGCCCTGCTGGGCATCGGGGAGGCATGGCCCTCCGTCTCACTGGCTCCGCTCACCCCAGGGGTCATCTCCCTCCTCCTCCAGCAGAGTAGTTCTCACAGGTGGCCTGCAGACCCCTGTCCAGGGGGCCACGCTCAGGGGGACTCGTTACATTCCTCACAACATCGACGGTGCAGAAGCAGGGGGCTGCACCACTGGCGGCTCCGCACAGACCGAGGCACCAAAGTTCACCGCCACACACTCACGCAGAGCAATGCAGCTTCAGGACGTCCTCCAACCTGAGTCCTGGTCCCTGCGACGTTCTGAGTGGCCCTCCACTGCCACTGGAGGGGGACCTGCCGTGTGAGGTGTGCAGGGTCACCTCGACCACAGTCCTCGCAGACGGCTTCTCAGAAAAGGACCAGTGAGCCTGCCACTTCAGGGAGGACGGACAGTATTTACTGCCAATGATAGCACTTGCGCTTTCAGGAGAAAACGGCAATTTTGGAAACGTCTGTCTTCCGTAAAAGCTTGGCAACTTCCCAATCTTAAAGACTTTTCTGATGAGGAAGTGAGTTTTTCATACTGTAAAATGAAACCTGTCAGGGACTTCCCTGGTGGCGCAGTGGTTAAGAATCCGCCTGCCAGTGCAGGGCACACGGGTTCGAGCCCTGGTCCTGGAAGATCCCACATGCCGCGGAGCAACTAAGCCCCTGCGCCACAACTACTGAGCCTGTGCTCTAGAGCCGGTGAGCCACAACTACTGAGCCCGGGTGCCACAACTACTGAAGCCCACGTGCCTAGAACCCATGCTCCGCAACAAGAGAAGCCACCACGATGAGAAGCCCACGCACCACAACGAAGAGTAGCCCCCACTCGCCGCAACCAGAGAAAGCCTGCGCGCAACAACGAAGACCCAACACAAAAAATAAATAAATAAATTTTTATATATATATAAAAGAAACGCCAGCATTTGGAAGCTCTGTGTAGTCAGTGAAGCAATACTTTCCAAATGACGATGCGGATGTCACAAAGCCCCGCCTGGACCAAAGACGCGAAGCACCAGACAGACCAGGGAAGCCAGTGGAGCAGACTGCGGGAAGCTCACTGCCGGCGCCGGGATCACAGCACAACTGGTAGAGTTCAGGTGCTTTCAAACAAGAGCCACATCGTCCGAAAGTGGTTCCAGCGCGTCCCCGCCACACGGCTAGGTTTCCTTCCCACACGTCAGCCAAAGCGTCAGAAGGAGGAGGCTGAGGGGACAGCCTGGCCACAGACGTCCACGGGGCCGCACGTGGACACTCGCAAAGATGCGAACCACCACCGCTGTCCACACTACAACTCTGCCTCAGAAAATGTCTATTGTTCACAAAACACTAACACGTGTTGGGTTTATCACTGATCATTTTAAATGAACTTAGTGAACGAATTCCGCAAATTGAACTTCCGAAGTGGGTAAAAACAGATGGAAGCTTCCACACAAACTAGCTCTCTGGGGCCTTTAATCGTCTGGGCGGGCGTGGGAAGCCCCGGCCCTACCCGGGACCCTCGAGTGTGAACGTGAGTCCTCAGGGCCGGAGTGGCGGGGGGCCGCCCGGGGAGGAGCTGGGAGGTGGGCCCGCCGCTCCGGGGAGCCATCCACCGGTCACGGGGCAGCTCTGCCTGACGTGTTTCTTGCTTTATCCACTGACTCCAGAAATGACTCCGAGGCCACGTGGTTTCCTCACACGTGCATCACGAGAGACGGGCCCTGTACTCACCGTCCCACCCCACAGTCAGCCAGCTGCACCTCTCAGGCCTTCTCAGACCAGCATCTTCACCTCGACCTTCATGGCCACCTCCCAGGCCGACAGTGGAAGGATCCTCCCGGCCCCCGCTGCCACCTCCCATTCAGCCTGCATCCTGCGCCCCAGGGGCGGCTCCAGGACCTCCTCAGCTCACGCCGTTCCAGCCTCAGACAGGCTGCCTGCCCCGCAGTCTCAAGTTCAAGCCTGTCGCCCTTCGCATCGCACACGAGGCCACTTTCTCCTACGAACCCCCCACGTGGCGGCAGCCTCTGCATCCCACGTGCCTAAGCTCTATCTGATCCGGGACAGGCCCTGGACAAACACCGAGGGAATGGGGGAATAAAGAGGGACCAGGGTGAGCCTTGGCCTAAACCAGACTTTCCTGCCCCTTCGATCCAGCTCTGGGGCTTGTCTCACAATCGCGGCTTTTTCCCGCCCTTGGATAGGGGTCTGCTGTGCTTAGCACAGACGTGATAACCGTCGTCAGCCCCGGGAGGACCGGCAAGCAGCCTCCTGCGCTCATCCAGGCTGCATGGATCAAGCCCCAGATCTAGTTACAGGGGCAGCCGGGCTGCAGGACCACATGTGCGGGCGTCTGGAAGCAGGTAAGCCGGGTGCACATGTCCCCTGATGAGGGAAATACTTTCCACAGCGGTTGGCTCGAACAGGGAGGCCAAGGAGTGTGGGCGGGATGCCAGCTGTCCACCCAGCTGGCGAGGCTTCCCAGCCTCGTGCATACAGTGGACGACGCCGTGTCTGGAGCCCTCGTTTCAGAAAACTGGAAGCTGCAGAGGCTGCGTTATTTACTCCTGATTTAATGAACAGTTTCTTCTGAAGGGCGACTGTACTCACTGAGAGCTTCTTTGGGGACCGACAGTAATCAACAGTCACTGCGGACGGACATGGCATGGCGCCGACACGACCCCTCTCACGGCTTTATCCCCGTGAGGGAGGACGTGGCACTGAGGGCCCAAGCAGCTTGTCCAGAGTGTCACGGCGGGTCCACGGCAGGGCTGGGATTTCTGGCTCCAGAGTCTGTAGTCTTGGCTCCTAAACCACGTTGCTGCTCAGTAAGCAATCCTGAGCTTTCCTTTCACTTGGAAACCACAAATAAGGCGCCAGATCAGGAGAGCAGATACGTTTTTGACGCAGGGCCAGGGCGTGGGGTGAGACGGTCAGAGGGCGGCCGGACGCGCAGGAAGGGGAGCTCTGGAATCCACATGGGAAGCGGGTCCCCTCCCACGCCTGGTGGGGGGGGGAAGATGGGCTGGAAGCAAGGAGAACGGCAGGAGACACTCACCATCTCAGAGCTGACCGGGCTTTGGGAAACAGGAGAGAGAAGCTGAGGAGAAAGAGGAAAGGGAGGTTGGAGCGCCTGGTCCACAGGAGGGCTGACATGGGCTGCTGCGAGCCGGGCTTGGGGGCTAAAGGCAGGTAGGCAGCCCGCAGCCCCTGGTGAACAGCCCTCCGCACTCTGCCTCCGGAGGCCCAGTGCCCTGGGTCTCAGTGAGACCTTAAGCCTTTCTGTTGGAACCGTAAACGTCTCACGGGAAGCTCGGCAACAAGACGCTGGCAGACGCGGCCGGAAGGCACCTCTCAAGGTTCGCCAAACACCTGCAAGAGCGGGGATAACCCCGGGGCCGCTGAAGAGCCCACAGAGGGTCCCTGTTAACGGCTACAGTTACACACGCAGAGCAGCCTGCTCTGTGCCTTTGTTCCTAAGAGCTGGGGAACTGGTGTGTTATAACCCACGACAGAGTACCACAAGCCCGCAGCTCAACACACACCTTTCCTGTCTCAGCGTCCTGGAGACCGGACGTCCCAGATCCAGGGGTCGGCAGGGTGGCTCCTCCCGAGGCCGGCTTCTCCCCAGTTCCTCACGTGGTCGTCCGCCTATGTGTCTGGGTCCTATTTTCTTTTCTTTCTTTTTTTTTTTTTGGTACGCGGGCCTCTCACTGTTGTGGCCTCTCCCGTTGCGGAGCACAGGCTCCGGACGCGCAGGCTCAGCGGCCATGGCTCACGGGCCCAGCCGTTCCGCGGCATGTGGGATCTTCCCGGACTGGGGCACGAACCCGTGTCCCCCGCATCGGCAGGCGGACTCTCAACCACTGCGCCACCGGGGAAGCCCTGGGTCCTATTTTCTTATCTCTTTTCTTATCTCTGGCTTCACTTTAGTCTAATCCGCTCTGTAAAGATCCCACGTCCAAACACGGGGCCTGCAGGGTGATGCTGGCTCCCTGCCAGCTGTGTCATCTCCCAACAGGCCCCAAGAGGAAGGACTCTGTAGGGAGTGGGAGCGCACAGAGGCTGGGACTGTGAGAGGCCCACTGGCCAATGGCAGAGCAGAGATCCAAACTCGGGTCAGACACGGCAGCTGGGAGTGGGATCCAGGGTAGAGTGAGCTGCTCCTGGGAAAACGTCACTCATTTCAATAGGGGGGAGCAGGGGCCACGCAGACGGACGAGGTTAGGGCTCAGGCCATGGTGCTGGCGGAAACAGGGCCTCTGTGTCTCTTCACGATGGCATCAGGCCCCGCAGGAGGCCCTGCACTCAGGCGACGCTCCTGAAACTCATGCTTCTTGAACATGTGCATACGTGCGCTGGGCCTATACTCGAGGCCCGAGACGCAAATGTCAGACGCGAGGAACTTAGCTGGCGGTCCAGTGGTTAAGAATCTGCCTTCCAATGCAGGGAACGTGGGTTCGATCCCTGGTCAGGGAACTAAGATCCCACATGCCGCGGAGTAACTAAACCGGCGCGCTCTAGAGCTCACGTGCCACAACTAGAGAGCCTAGAGAGTCCGCACGCCACAACTACTGAGGCTGCATGCTCTGGAGCCTGCACACCGAAACTAGAGAGAAGCCTGCATGTTGCAAAGAGGGGCCAAGTACTGTAATGAAAGATCCCGCGTGCCGCAACAAAGATTCCGCGTGCTGCCACTAAGACCGGACGCAGCCAAATAAATAAATAAATTCATTTAAAATCCATACATTAAAAGAAAAAAGAGACGCAAGCAGCAGGAGGGGAGGGGGCTCACCACCCACACCCCGCCCTCCTCCAGATGCAGCTTCATTCCCCACCTGTGGAACTTCTTCCCGCGCTGCCCTCTCGGTTCCAAGACTGAAGGCAAGTACTTTTAGATGAGCAGCTGGGCAAAGACAGCGCCTCTGACACCATGAGCGTGTTATCCTCAGACGGCAGCGAGAGCCCTCTCCCACCCGCTCTGAGCCCTTCAGGTCAAAGTCATCCACCTGGGCCTCACAGAAAATCCTGCACAATCAAACCTGCTTCACTGGGAGGTGGCTGGCATACGCTCACCTGCACGTACGCTGGCGTCCACGTGTGATGCGCACCTGTGACACCATCGCCCCCACCGACGGAAGGGACATACCCACCCCCAGGAAGCTTGCTCCTGCCCCTTCCTCATCCGCCCACCCCACCCCCTCGGGAGCCACTGGTCTGCTTTCTGTCACTACAGATGCGATGGCGCTTTCTGGAATTTTCACGGGTGGAATTTGCCATGATTGCCCTCCCTGTGTCTCCAGCCCTGGGCCCTCGACACGCCCTGTGCTTTCTTCCCATCTCACTCCTCCAGGCCTCAGACTCTGTTCGCTGCCACTCCCCTGCTGGTCCAGACCTTCCATTCCAGACTGTCACTGTCTGTGACACTTTATCTCCTTAGCCTACGTCACAGAACAGGACAGTGGCACAGACCACCGCGGTGACCTTTTAGAGGTCTCCCTGGCCACAGACAGCCCTCGCTCCAATGCATCCATGTCACCGACTGGCTTTGCTCTCAAGACACAGTACAAATCACATCGTTCTCCAGGCTGTCGCCACGCCCGTGGGACCACAGCATATATTTGCATCTCCCGGCGACCCACCGCTGTCACCTGTGGCCTCCCGTGCCACTCCCTCTGCTGTGCTTTTGTTCAGTCTTTTTTAAAAAAATATTTATTTATTTGACTGCGCCAAGGCTTAGCTGCGGCACGCGGGATCTTTAGTTGGGGCACGTGGGATCTAGCTCCCTGACTAGGGATTGAACCTGGGCCCCCTGCGTTGGGAGTGCGGAGTCTTAACCGCTGGACCACCAGGGAAGTCCCCTTTGTTCAGTTTTTAGAAGCCGTCTCACCTCCACAAGGAGGTTGCCAACCTCCCCCTCACCCGGTACAGCCCCTGCTGGAGGAGGACCCCAACGAAAGTTCGTGAACGATCAGAGGAGCACGCACAACTTAGCCAAGTTTAGAAGGACTCTGAAGGCTTCAGAACTTCCCTTCTGTGATTACTAGAAAGTTACACTCTTCCCTCAAGAGAGACAATGGAAGGTGATTTTGAAAGCCTGAAAGTATGAAGGCCAGGGTGACCTCCCACGAGTCTCCGCGTGGAGCGTGAACCGAGCTCTGTTTCTCCATTTCTGCTACCAACCCCACTACTCTGTCATCCTCACCTTCCCAGGATGCCAGCAGGTCCTCTGCAGCTGGGTCATCTTGACACTCAATTCATCCTATAAGGAAGAGTCAGGGGTCCTTAGAGACATAACTACGAGAAGAGCTAGGCTCAGACACAGGAAGTGCTGTGCAGGGACAAGACCTCACAGAAAGGAGGGCCCCCCGCCTCCTTGCATCTGCGAGTGGACCAGGATGGGAGATGCACCAGGTACTTGGGGAAACTGGTGGGAGTTCTCCAAGTAAGTGGTAGAGGCTAGGGCTTCATTTTTTGACGCTTTAAATGACCACGTGACCTGTATTCTTTTATGTGCATCAAACGTTCCTTAATAAACAGGAAAACTTTTACCCAGAAACAATGGCTGTGGGGGGAAAAAGTTATCAAGAAGAAAAGGGTAGGGCGGGCGTCCCCTGCAGTGATGACCGGGACATGGTCCAGCCGACAGCCCTCAGCCCTGGGCCACTCCACCGAGATCCGTTTTCTCTAGATGGGGATGGCTGGTGAGCGTGGGCAGTTCCTGGATACTTACAAGGCAATGCAAAGCGCAGCACAGAATGTGATTTGGGACCGTTTTGCTTGAGAGCAGGGTCAGTGAGCCATGGCCAGGGGCCAAACCGAGCCCTCCCGACCTGTTTTGGACAGCCCAAGAGCTGGGGATGCTCATATCAAAGAAAAGCAAAAGACGTAGCAGGGACTTCCTGGTGGTCCAGTGGCTAAGACTCCGTGCTCCCAATGCAGGGGGCCCGGGTTCGATCCCTGGTCAGGGAACTAGATCCCGCATGCGTGCCGCAACTAAGAGTCCGCATGCCGCAACTAAGGAGCCCACGTGCTGCAACTAAGGAGCCCATGTGCCGCAACTAAGACCCAGCGCAGCCAAATCAATCAATAAATATTTAAAAAAAAAAGACACAGCAGCATTATTCACGATGGTCAAGAGGTGGAAGCAGCCCAGCGTCCACTGATGGATGAATAAAGTGTGGTCCATCTGTACAACGGAACGTCGCTCAGCAATAAAAAGGAAGGAAACCGTGACGCTCGCCACACAGGTGAACCCTGAGGACACGATGCACAGTGAAATAAACTAGACACAAAAAGGCAGGTCCTATATGATTCCACTGACATGGGGACCTAAAGGAGTCAAAGTCAGAGTGACAGAAAGTAGATGGCGGCTGTGAGGGCCGGGGAGTCGGTGTTTATCGGGGACAGAGTCTCAGTTGAAGACGGTGAGAACGTTCTGGAGGCGGACGGTGGTGACGGCTGCACCGCAGTGTGAACGCTCTTAGAACTGAACGCTCAAACCCGGTTAAAAGGGAAGCTGTGTGTCATGTGTATTTTACCACTGTAAAAATACCAACAAAATCAAAAGAAGACGTCGCGGCCTGAAAATTCTCTGAGACGCACACCTCCGTGTCCGCGCCGCTTGTTCGCTTTCTAGCGCTGCTCTGGATCTGCCACAGCAAAGGCAGGTCGCGGCGGCCGAGCTGGAAGAGGCAGGAAGCCAATGGTGTTTGCCACCCAGTCTTCTGCAGAAAGGCCTCGAGCCAGTGACCCACGGAGACGGGCTCGCTGTGAGGGCGCAGGGTCAGAGTCCTGGGCCTGTAGAGGTCGCCGGGTTCAAGCCCTTCAAGATGAGAAGCCCCATGGGACTCCAGAAGGTGACGGAGAGGACAATGAGAAACGAGGCGGGCAGTGAAATCCGGGGCACTGGCCCTTCTCGCTCTGAATGGGTGCTGCCGCCGGGCTGCTGGCTTGGCCTGGAGGAGAGAGGAGCTTCCTCCTATGTTCTCCCGCTCAGTGGCTCCCACCGCCTCCACTGCCAGAACGTCCCCCCCACCGGCGCCGCTCCGCCCCCCCCGGCTCCGCCCGCCCCCCCGGACTCCTCTTCCCTCCGCTTGCCCTGGACGACACCGTCTGCATCGCCCACGTGTACCACCTCGCGGTGGAGTCTCCCTGCACCTCATCACCTCTGCAATGTCACCTTCTCTGTAAGTAGCGAATCCTCCCGCACCAAGGTAATCTCCCCCGGGACAGGAGACTCCCTCCCTTTCCATCTCCCACTGCCTCACTCCCTGGTGTTTCACACGTCCCCGGTTCCAGAATAACCTCGCTGCTGAGGATCTCCAGAGTGGACTGAATTGAAACGAAAGGGCAATAAAGAAAGATCTACGTACAAACACATATCATCTTTTCAAGTCACCTCCCATCCACTAAGTCCCTTCAGGGAGCACTGCCCTGCTGTAGGAAACACGCTCTCTGCGGCTAGGAAAGTTACCCCCACGCTGGGTTGGCCTGACTGCAGGGCCTCTGTGCACTGTGTTATCCGTCTTTATTACTCACGGTGTGGTCCTCACCCAGCAGCTTCTGCCGTCGACACCTGGGGCGCTGGCTACACAGGCAGACTCCCAGACCTCCTGACTCAGAACCTGCATTGCAGCACACTCCCTGGGTGACGGGTACGCATGCCAACGTTTGGGAAACGCCATCCCACGTGCTCTCTCGTCAACACTGAGAAATCACCACAAATAAAAGGAAACCTGGGAATGCACATGAAACCGCAATGAGACACCAGTTCACACTTCACAGCCCTTGGGATGGCTACCACAGAAAAAAACGAAAGAAAAGAACAAGGGTCAGCGGGGACACAGAGAAACGGGAAGCTCGTGACTGCTGGCGGGGATGTAAAATGGTGCAGGCGCGGGGAGAACAGTCTGGAGGTTCCTCAAAACATTAAACACAGAACTACCACATGAGCCAGCAATCCTACCACTGGGCAATTCTACCCAAAAGAACTGAAAGCAGGAACTTGAAGGGATGTTTGACACCCACGTTCACAGCAGCATTCCTCACAACAGCCAAGAGGCAGAAGCACCACAAAAATCCACTGATGGATAAACGGATAAGCAATGGTCCGTCCACACCACGGAACAGTATTACTCAGCCTTAAAAAGGAAGGAAATCCTGGCACCTGCTACCACGTGGATGAACCCTGAGGACATTATGCTCAGTGACATAAGCCAGACACAGAGCGACAAATCCTATAGGATTCCACTTACACGAGGCCCCTGGAGTGGACACATTCAGACACAGAGAGTAGAAGGGTGGCTGCCAGGGGCTGGAGGAGGGGTGGGCAGTCAGCATTCAGTGGGGACAGAGTCTCAGTTTGGGAAGATCAGAGAGCTCTGGAGATGATGGTGGTGATGGCCGCACAGCAACGTGAGTGCCCTTATTGCCACTGAACTGCACACCTGAAAACGGTTAAGATGGTGAATTTTTACGTTA
This sequence comes from Leucopleurus acutus, assembly GCF_964270905.1. NCBI lineage: Eukaryota > Metazoa > Chordata > Mammalia > Artiodactyla > Delphinidae > Leucopleurus > Leucopleurus acutus. The sequence continues at coordinate 1,192,023 of NC_139162.1, forward strand.
CGTATATTTCACCACATTAAAAAAAAATGCTTTGAAATAAGACAGGAAATCTGAGGACTATGGGAGATGCTCCAGGCTTTGCTGTTGCCCCTCGACCTTGACAATTCAAGCTGACTCCGTTTTCCCTGCACCTACCACCACGCCTGTGAAACACGTTTGAACGGAGCAAATCAGAAAGTGTGGACGTGTGTCTTAAAGTTTCTCCATCTGGTTTCTCACCCTCACCATGACCCAACAGGCATTAACCCACACCTCTCTGACCAAAAAAAAAAAAAAAAAGAAAGAAAGAAAAAGAAAATAGAGGCCCTATGGTGAGTTTATCTTATACATGCATGTAGACTGACCATTCAGGAGACCTGGGGCTCACTGTGTCAGCCTGGGGGTCTACGTCCAGCCCTCCTTCAGGGGGCTTGTTTGTTCAAGGTTCCCCACTACATAAGGGGCCCTTTGCCCACATGCACACAGTCAGGCATTTATGCCTACATGTTCAACCGTGAACATGGTTTACACCATCATAAAACTGAGAACATTTAACTGTATGGGGGAGGAAGGACTGTGGTGGGGTTGGAAGAGAATTCCTCATTCCTACTTAGTGGTAATCAACAGACACCATCGAAAACGGAAATAAAGGAAAGAGAGAAAGAAAGAGGGAAAAGAAGCAGATTATTTAGAAACACGGAGAAATATAAGAGATTTAAAAGTGGCCGCCTTTGGTGAGCTGGAACCTGGGCGGGGGGTATAGAAGGGGATCTGGTAATTCACTCTCTAAATCACGTCCATGTAGTACTGTCTACGTCTGTTCAAGATGCTATCCCAAACACCACCACAGGCTGGCAGCTTAAACAACTACCACTGAGCTCTCACAGTTCTGGAGGCTGGAAGTCCAAGGTCAAGGTGCTGGCAGATTCAGTGTCTGGTGAGAGCCCCTTCCAGGTTCCCGGGTGGTGTCTTCCTGCTGTTTCCTCACCTGGAAGAAGGGGTGAGGGGTCCCTTTTATGAGGGCTCCATCCCCAAGACCTCATCACCCCCAAAGGCCCCCCTCCTAACGCCATCACACTGGGGGGTTAGGTTTCAACATACGAATCTGGGGTGACGTTCGCTCTACGGTAAATACTTAAATTATAAACCATAAAACTGAAGTTACCCAGGTGATGTAGGGTGGAGCACCTAGCACAATACCTGGCGCAAAACAGATGTGTCATGAACGTCTGTGCTGTCCCTCCCATCACTACCACGGCAGAGCATAAATCACTGAGGTTCACGGGTGACCTTTCTTCTGTGGCTCAGAGAACACACGGCGACCGCTGTCCAGACCAATCCACCAGCAACTCCTCAAAAAAGTTTCAGTGGCTTTGCATGAAACCGAAAAGCGATTCCAAGAAAACCTTAAAATAACCACCATCAGAAACACAGCTGTAAACGGCAGTGAGATACCATTTTTCACGCGTCAGGCAGAGGGGGAGCCGCCGTGCCGGGGAAGGTTCGGGCTCCCTTACTTTTGTGGCTGGGCTTCAATGATCAATGGAGCTTCCAGAGGGAGCTTGCCAAGAGCTATCAACATGACTTTAGGCACATCCTGCTGGGCCCAGCAATGCCAATTCCAGGGATTCCTCCCACAGAAGACCTCACACTTGCACAAAAAAGCAGCTTGTGTCCAAACATTGGTAACAACCCGACTGTCAACCAACAGGGGACACGGTGGACAAGTTACGGCAAGTCTAGATCGTCGGGGATGATCTCCAAGAAACACCGAAGGGGAAGAAAGCTATTTGCTGATACTTTCAGGAACGGAACTGGGGGGGGCAGCCCCCAGAGTGGGAGAATTTATATCACATACTCCTATCTTCACTGACACCTGAATCATTTTAAAGCTAAAAATAAATTTTTACGAAGGGAAGGGGGCAATTGGGAGTTACTGTGTAAGGAACAGAGTTCCAGTTTAAGAAAATGAAAACGTTCCGGAGGTGGAGGGTGGGGATGGTCGCCCAGCGATATAAAGATACTTAATGCCACAGAACTGCACGCTTAACAGTGGTCAAAATGGTACATTTCACAGCAATAAAAGAGTCAATATAAATGTGGCAACCCATTTCAACCAGGAAAAAAGAATCCTTGCTTAAAATGGGAGCGGGGTTTGAAAGCACCTATCTCCGAAGGAGCTCCTCCCTTAGCAGCCCGCCACCCAGGAACTGGTCGCCCAGGGGGTGGGGAGTCTATGGGAACCCCGGGCGGCGGGGCCCGCGTCCCGCCGAGCTGAGTTCAGCTTTCACCTCGAGTCTTCCACCTCAGGGACCCGCGCGCTACCGGTAGGGCCGCCGCCACGCGCCTGCGCACACCCCGCGCCTGCGCAGAGCCGCCGCCTGCGCGGACACCGCGTTGGGACAGATCCCCGCGCCTGCGCAGAGCCGGAGCGCGTCCGCTGGCCAGCGGGGGCGGGCTCAGCTTCGGCAGTCCATCGTTCGATCCCGCTCATTGGCTGAGAAGTGGAGCGTGGACAGGGCCCGCCGCTGATTGGGCGGCACGCGAGCAGGTGGGGCGACGCGGACCAATCGTGGGGCTGGCTGCGGCGCGGGTCGGAAAGGCCTGCTGCCGGGAGCTGGGATCGCGCTGTTTTTCGGCCATGGCCTCGGAGAAGCGGCTCGAGGTGGTGACCTGCACCGCGCCGGTCAACATCGCGGTCATCAAGTACTGTGAGTGGCGGGCCTCGGGGCCCGGGATGTGGGGGCCTTGCGTACGGGGAAACTGAGGCTCGGAGAGGCCGGTTTGGGCGGTGGACCGGGTCCTCCGCCCGCGGCAGGTGGGCTGGGCCCTCGTCTGGTTGAGATTGTGTGTCCGCGTGCAGGTATGAGGACCCGCCGCGCCCTCCATCCGGCAGGGCAGTGCGATCGCGGAGCTGGGCACCACCTGCAGCCGGGACACCTGGGGGCACTGTCCTTACGGGACGTCCGTCCCCGCGGGGCTAGACAGCGGGAGACACAGTCCATACAGGACGCGCGTCCCCGCGGGGGCTTGGCTCCCATGGTCACGCCCACTCTGCCACCTCGACCTGCTCTCCGTGTCTGTCTTGTTCTGGTCTCAGGAATGCTCTTGGGATGCGCTCTCCTTGCTCACTAGTGCAGCACCTGTGCCTAACAATGGATTTGAAATTTTGGACTTTCTGGAAGGTTTCCTGTGTTTGCTGTGATATGACAGGAGTGGAAGTGCTCAGCGGAAGTGGGGGGAATGCTGTCTCTAGGGGGTACGAACAGGGAGATTTGAAGAGTTTTCAGTAACTGGGGCTCCTGTTTGGGAGGAAAAGGCAAGGGCCTTATAATCAGAGCACTCAGCACGGCTATTTGTTGAATGAGTGAAAGCAGCAGTGAAGCAAGGGGTCCAGCACTGCTCTCGGGAGCTAAGTGAAGTGGGGGAGCAATCCAGGAGGGCTTCCTGAAGGTGGGGGCACAGCAGGAAGAGGACTTAGATTGTACATTGAGAGAGCTGGGTCCAGGCAACTGGGGAGCTGTGGGGTGGCAGTGGGGGTGGGGAGGGGTGGGGCGTTGGTGGGCGGGAGCAACAGTGCGCCCGTCTGCTGGGCTGGGACACTGACTGGCTTTGCCGTGGGCCATGTGTTCCAGGGGGAAAGCGAGACGAGGAGCTGATCCTGCCCATCAACTCCTCTCTGAGCGTCACGTTGCACCAGGATCAGGTGAGCCTGGGCTGGCGATACACACCGAAAAAATATTTACAAAACCTTTGTTTACAGATGGTGGCGGTAAATCCCCAGCCAACGAATGCTGCTCGACCCATCACCCGCTGTGAGGAGTGCTCAGCACACAGGCATGCACATGCCTGGCCCCCTCCTAGGAGGTCCCTGCCCTGCATTCTCTGCCAGGAGATGGGAGTATGGGCCGTGCCTTGGGTAGTAGACGCCCATGGGGTGTTCCCACTGCCTGAGCCCGGCCCGCCTTGGCCTTCACCTCCAGCAAAGCCACTGCCCTGAGTGGGCGCCCAGGAGGGACCAGGGCCGGAAAGGCCCCTGCAGAGAGGGGTGCTTGGCCGATGCCCGCCACCCAGGAGGCCCTGCACTTTCTTTCCCAGTTAAAAACCACCACAACGGCCGCCATCAGCAGGGACTTCACAGAGGACCGGATTTGGCTAAATGGCCGGGAAGAGGACGTGGGGCAGCCGCGCCTCCAGGCCTGCCTGAGGGAGAGTGAGTGGGGGCCCCGGGGATGCTGGGGTCAGGCCAGGCCCGCTCCTTCCCCTGTGCCCCTTCCTCGTGTTGGGCGGGTCCGAGTGCACAGAAGGCACTGCCGCCGCCACCCCCCACCCCACGCCCCAGGGGCCGCGGACGCCCGTCAGCACAGCTGGGTCTGGGCCTGGGACCTGGGGTCTCCCGAGAAGGAGGTCTGCATGTGGAGCTCAGACAGAGGCCGGTCCCCACCATGCTTACCCATGGCGCTGTCTTCTGTCCCTGCAGTCCGTCGCCTGGCCCGCAAGCGGAGGAGCGACGGCCACGAGGACCCGCTGCCCCTCAGCCTCAGCTACAAGGTGCACGTGGCCTCGGTGAACAACTTCCCCACGGCCGCGGGCCTGGCCTCCTCAGCGGCAGGCTACGCCTGCCTAGGTGGGTGCCCGGGATGGGTCCCAGTGCTGTGCCCCAGGCATAGGGCCGTGGCCTCGGCTGTGCAATATGTCTGAATGCTGAGCTCCGTGTATAGGACCCTGTGCGTGACAGAACACCCCTCAGACTGGCTTAAACTAAGTGGGGATGATTTCTTGCCTTACGTAGCAGAATCCCAAGGGCTGTGGCCAGCTCCAGGCTCTCAGACGGCCTACTGGGAGCCCATCTCTCCCTCTGAATCTCTGCTCTGCCCTCCTCTCTGTTGGCTCACTCTCCAGCAGGGACCCCCACCCCCAAGCTGGGGGCAAAGGCACTTACCACAGAGGTGGGCAGCTGAGTCACGTCCTCCATGTAACCTAAGACCAGTGAGCCAGGCTGCATCGGGGGCAGACGGCCTGCCTCGTGGACCCCCAGGTCCGCATCCTGGCATCAGACCTTTGACCAGTTCCGGCCCTGTGCCCAGCGCTGCCAGCAGCCCCAGGCGTGCATGCACACTTTTTGCCCTCTGTGCTTGGGCCCTGCCTCAGTCAGCACCCCTCAGAGCTTTTCAGAGAAGCTTTCTCTGGCCCCTCGGCACACACGCCTCCCAGTCCCCAGGGGGCTTCCCCTCCCGCCAGAGCCCCCTGTGGAGGCTGAGTGCGAGAGCACGTGGGTGCTGGATGCCAGCCGTGGAGCTGGGGGCCGAGCCTCCTTCCCCCAGGTGCCCCCCTCCCGTGGCACTGAGCACAGGCCGGCGCCCCTCCAGCCTGTCTGAGCCTCCCCGCCCCCATCACTGCCTGCAGCCTACGCCCTGGCCCGGGTCTATGGCGTGGAGAGTGACCTGTCGGAAGTGGCCCGCAGGGGCTCGGGCAGCGCCTGCCGCAGCCTGTATGGCGGCTTCGTGGAGTGGCAGATGGGGGAGCGGGCCGACGGGAAGGACAGCATCGCCCGTCAGGTGGCCCCCGAGTCACACTGGCCGGAACTCCGTGTCCTCATCCTCGTGGTGAGCTGGAGGGCCAAGCTGGGGGCGGGAGGGCCTCCGCAGCTCCCGGGGCCGTGGGCGTGGCGCACACCTCCCTCCCTCGCCACAGGTGAGCACCGAGAAGAAGCCGACGGGCAGCACGGCGGGCATGCAGACCAGCGTGGAGACCAGCGCCCTGCTCAGGGTGAGGCCGCGGCCGGCTGGGCGGGTGGCTCCCGGGGCGCTTGGAAGCCAGGCCCCGTGGCTCTGCTCGGCTCACGGAGAGGCCGCCTGCCTTGCAGTTCCGGGCCGAGGCGCTGGTGCCGGCACGCATGGCCGAGATGACCCGCTGCGTCAGGGAGCGCGACTTCCAGGCCTTCGGCCAGTTGACCATGAAGGACAGCAACCAGTTCCACGCCACCTGCATGGACACCTTCCCGCCCATCTCCTACCTCAACGACACGTCCCGGCGCATCATTCAGCTGGCGCACTGCTTCAACGCGCACCACGGGCAGACCAAGGCAGGGGCGGGCGGGGCGCCCCGGGCCGCGAGCCCTTCTCTGGGGGCTGCATCTCCCTCTCGCTCTCGTTTTGGTTGCGCGGCCCCCCACCCTCGTCTCGAGCGGGTGGCCAGCAGGCACCGGGGGCTGGTCTGAGCTGGTCTGACCTCGTGGTTCCAGGTGGCGTACACGTTTGACGCGGGCGCCAACGCTGTGATCTTCACCCTGGACGACACTGTGGCCGAGTTTGTGGCTGCCGTGAGGCACAGCTTCCCCCCCGAGTTGAATGGAGACAAGTGAGTTGTGGGTCCCCTCCCGGGAGGCCACGGCAGGCGGGGACCCGTGGGACCGCAGGCGGCGTGTCCCACGTGTGCCTCTGTGTGACCGCGGACGCTACTCCCCTCGGTCCAGCCCCGGGGGCGCGCACGTGCCGCCCGCATCTCCTGTGACGGCGGGGCGTCTGGATTTCTTCCTCGCCGCTGTTTAAGGGACCCAGTTCTCAGTGAGGGGACGCCTGCCCGCGAGGGGCACGGGAAGTGTGGGTGGGGCCCTTTGATCTGTCACCCAGGGGGGGCGGTGCCACTTCTGGTGGGAAGAGCCGGGTGCTACCTTCCGCACCACGTGGGACCGGCCCCACGACCGAGGACTCATCGCCCTGGTCACCCTGGGGGTGGTTTGTAGGTTTAACACCAACCCGAGCGTCAGCTGAGGCCTTTGCTTCTTAAGCTGTGTCCCCCAACGGGCGCAGTAGCAGCCGTGGGCCAGGGTGAGAGGTGGCACCAAAGCCTCGTGGAGCTTTCCCGAAACCCTCCCCTCAGCGACGGCGCCAGGCCCTCGGCCTTCCCGCGCGGCGTCCGTGTGCCTGGTCAGTGCTCGTGACGTCAAGCCACCATTTAACCGCTCTGCGGTGTACAGCCCGGGGCGTTAAGAACGTGCTGGGCACCCTTGTCCGTCAGCCCCAGAGGCCCCGCCTCCGTCGGTAGTCACGACCCCCCTGCCCCCGGCCGCCGCTTCGTGTTCCGTCCCAGATCTGCCTGTTCTGCACGTGCCCCATCCCTGCCCTCCCCGTCCAGTCCTGCCTTGTCTCCTAGGTTTCTGAAGGGGCTGCCCGTGGAGCCTGTCCCGCTCTCGGATGAGCTTAAGGCTGCGCTGGGTACGGACCCCACCCCTGGCGGCATCAAATACATCATTGCCACTCAGGTGAGTCCTGGCCGCGCACCGCACGTGCCCTGCGGGCTCAGCCCCAGGCTGAGGGGAGGGGAGGCTGGGTCTGGAATGTGGGGACCCCCGGAACAGATCAGCGTCCCTACTCGGGTGGCAGGGCCGGGCTTTCCGCCACATCCGTCCAATTCCCAGACCTGTGACCTGTGCACCCAGGCCTTGGCCTCTGCCGTCCACCCCAGGTCTGCCCGGAGGGACCGAGGCTGTGCTGGAGGATTGGGCCCTGGGCCCGGCGTCACCAACAGGGTGTTATCTGACCGGCACTTCCTGGAAGGAAGTCGCTCCCTGTCACCTGCCCTGACGTTGATTCCTCAACCCCCTAGGTGGGACCCGGGCCTCAAGTCCTGGATGACCCTGGCGCTCACCTCCTGGGTCCCGATGGTCTGCCGAAGGCGGCCGCCTGACCGCCTCCTCGACGGAGCCCTGGCCGCCGCCGGGAGAAGAGGCCGCTTTGCTGGGACTGGGAACCGGGTGTGGCGGCTGCCCGGCGTGCTTGTTGGGATTTGTGCGTGGCCGCCTGGCTCCGGGCTGTGGCCGAGTTGGACAGTGGGACGACGCCTGCAGGTGCCCAGGCGGTCAGGGGCGGGGCCGCCAGGTGCCTCACCTTTCCCCGACCTGCGCCCAGCACCTTGCTGAGATGGGAGCCTGGTTCCGGATCCAAGCACTGGGGGACCGAGCCGGCCAGTGGGGAGCTGCCGGTGCATCGCCAATAAAGGGCTCTGGCCCTGAACTCGGGGGTCACTCCCACTGCCCCCAACAGCAGCTTGACCACTGGAGATGACGGCGTGTCAGGGGTCCCCCCTCGGAGCTGGAGCACGGGCCACCGCACAGGGTGCGACCTCAGGACACCCCCATGAAGTGCTCCGCCTGGCCCTGGGCCCAGGCCCCTGAGTGGGTACAGGGTGTCTTCACAGAAAGACCAGTGTTGTGTCTGTGGGGACCGGGGAGCAGCGCCAAGGCCGCAGTAAAGGCAGTTCGACGAGCATGCTTTCTCCTGGTCCAGGCAGAGCTCACCGAGGGGGCTGGGAGGGCGCGGCGGGAGATGGGGCTGGGGACTCGACTTCTGCCCCCAGCTCGCCCTCTGTTGCCCAGCCACATATGGGGTGCTCAGCTGACCCTGCCCCATGGCCATGGCCACCACCGTGGTGGACGTGGTCACTCAGGCTGACGGGCTGGGGACGCGGTTTGGGCCTGGCTCTAAGCTCCGTCCAGGAAGGGAGGTGGGAAGCGGCTTTGCGGGCAGGAGCCCCTACTCAGCCCGAAGCTGTGGGTCTGCGACCAGAGCCCTCGCTCCAAGTGAGCTTCTCCATTCCCCTGAGCCCAGCGACCTCCCCTTTCGCACCCCTCCCCATTGTCCTAACCAGCTGGGGGGAGGAGGGGGAGGGCATCTGAGCGCTCTGACCTTGACCCTGAAGGGGGGTCAGAGGAGGGAGGTGAGAGGACTGCCCAGCACCCCTGCACTCCGGATTTTCCCAGAAGCCTCCCACACTCTCAGCACCACCCCTCCCAAATTAGCCTCTGAGCAAAGGGTTGCCTGCAGAGGCCACGTCTGTCCACACCTGCGCTAGCCCAGGGCCAGATGAGGCGGAGGCTGGGTCTGCGCTGACCTCCGGGGAGGGATCCTGGCTCCGGGGTCCTGGCTTGAGGCCCCGCCCCCGCTCGAGTCCACCGCGGCCGAGCTGGCTGGGTCTGCACGGGGGAAGGCCTGGGCCGGCTGGGTAGGGCCCCTTCCTGAGCTCCAGGTCCCAGGCTGTCGTGGCGGGGGTGGGGGACGAGGCTCCTGGGAGCACCGGGACCCCACCTGCCCCCAGGCCTGCCTGCCACCTGGGGAACCGGGGCTGGGGCGGGGCCAGCGGCGGGGCGGGGCCGGGCGGCGCCGGAACTCGGGGGACTCGGGAGACTCGGGGCGGGAGGCAGGCGGAGCTCTGGGGACGCGGGATCCGAAGTGCCTTAGCCGTGTCCGAGCCGGGTCGCCACCATGGGGCAGATCGAGTGGGCCATGTGGGCCAACGAGCAGGCGCTGGCGTCCGGCCTGAGTGAGTGGGGGGCTGCCGCGCTGGGGGCGGGGCTGCAGAGGGCGGCTGTGCCTGGGGTGAGGGGTGCCGCGGCAGTCCAGGCTGGAGCCCGGGCTGGGGAAGTGGGGGCCTGGAGGCCTCAGGCTATGGCCGAGGAAAGGGGGAGGGGTCAGGCTGGAGAGGGGGCGGGAGAGGGTCCTGAGGAGCCAGAGACCCTGGGCTGCAGGCCAGGAAGTGGGAACTGAGGCCTGGGGGTGGGGGCCCCGAGACTGGAGACTCCAGCGGCAAGAAGTCTGGGGGCCTGTGCTGGGAGCAGGCAGCAGCCTTGTAGCGGAGCCTTGGAGCTGGGGAGGGGGATCCGGGGCCCTCCTGCCCCTGCAGACCCGTGCACACCTACACCCCATCCTCTCTGTCCCTTCACTCTTCCACCTCCCCCACCCCCCGTCACAAGAGGAAGTTACAGTCGGGGGAAGAAGTGTTAGCCCCCGGTGGTTTCCGGAGAGTCACTGCCCTGCAGGGTTGGGAAAACCTGGCCTGACCCACCCCTGCCTGGACTGGCCCCTCCTGCCCCGGGGGTCCTGGGGTGTGGAGGTGGGCTCCTCCTGCCTCCTGGCCTTGGACTTGGCCCATGGGGGGCGACCGCTCTGTCTCTGGGGCCCAGGCCTGAGTCTGCTCAGAAGGCCATTGCACAAGGCGGCTGGAAACAGCCATGTGACCTCCTCCCACCCAGCTCCCTGCGGCTGCTTCTGGGGAGGGACGGCGCCGTCACCCCGCCGCCCTGCGCTCATGGGGCGGAAGCCCGTGCTGTACAGACACAGGAACCTCTCAGGAGGCGGCGAGGCCTGAAGCAAGAAGAAGCCGCTCACGGTTCTGCCCCTCCCAGGAAGGCCCCACACCTAGTCCGAGTGGGCGGGTGGGAGGACTGGGGGATATGGTGATGAGGAGGGTCTCAGCCCACCCCCGCTTACCTGGGACCCACCCCGAGGCCCCCACGCCCATCCTGGGGACTGGAGGAGCCGGCAGAGCTGGGTGCGGCGGGGAGCATTGTAAGGTTGCGTTTTGGGAGGTGGGCAGCTTTGGGGCACCAGCCCCAAGATTTGTGCCCAGGCAGACAGGCCCCCTTCTGGCGTCTCAGTGGCTGAGAGCTCAGTGGGTCAGTACCTGGCTCTCCTCGCTTCTGCCCAGAGCTGTCCTCTCCC